>NC_086057.1:15481416-16834528 GCF_947568885.1 Cydia strobilella
TTACCAATGGGAATGTTGCTAAACTCTGATTGGTCAGGTTTGACAGTTAGCATTAACCAATCAGCAATGGATTAATTGCCCGCCATTTTTAGACATGGCGGCTAGGAAGTTTAGTGTCGAAAGTGTCGTTGGGACATTCGAGGTGGAACCATCAAGCTAGTCAAGGAGAAGTCTAGTTCACTACACTATCATCAAACAAATGTGCATCTAATGACCGAGTATTTAAATAATGATGATCATAAACACTTTAATTATGATGATTATAAGTAAAAAGTTAAAAACATTAGCTTATTATTAACATAGTCGTTGTCTATGCAAGTTTATTCCTAACGTTTAAAATCATAAACGTTTACTGTTCCTGTATTTCCATTTGTCAGCCTGTGGCTGTATTTCCAATATTTCCATATCATAAGATTTTCTTAACTTTTCTTTGGACAGCCTTGAAGCGGGCTTGAGTCAATAATTAACTGTTTTTGTCCTTTTGTAGTCGTAATTATGAGAATCATGTCTCATTGACGAAAAAGCTTTATGACGTTATTCATAAACGCGTTACTGGCCTGAATTATCCATGAATCGTTTGTCTTTATCTATCATTTTGACTTATGTATTTGTAAGAAAGGGATACAACATAATTTAACTAAATCAGGCCCGAACAGTTTTATGAATAATGGGGTTGTGTTTTATGTGACTTGCTTAACACATTAAAATTAATTTTCCTAAACTTGTAACAATGTAATAAAATCTTGCAAGTCGGTTTTAACCTACATCTAGTATCTGTATTCATATTAAATCACATTTAGAAACGGGTCTATCGCGAATTTATTTTGTTACCTTTATTTACCGACGTTTCGACACAGGTTTCACTGGTCGTGGTCGCGGCTAACTGACGTCCCAGCAAAATGTCAAAACAGAGATTTGTGTGACTACCCCACGAAAACCAGTGAAACCTGTGTCGAAACGTCGGTAAATAAAGGTAACAAAATAAATTCGCGATAGACCCGTTTCTAAATGTGATTTAATATGTGTTTAAACCGCGAAAGTTTTAAATGTTATAGTATCTGTATTGTTTTAAGACTTTGTATACTTATATATATGTGATGTGCGTGGAGTTCTTATTTGAATAAAAAAATATCTCGACTGAAAATATGTATTTTTGGGCTAACCTGTATAACTGCAGAAATACTGACAAGTTTTATGCAAATTATTATAATAGCGCCTTACAACACACTTCATAACTGAAATAACTTCACGACGAAGATCTCAATTGATTTTGTCTCGAGTGATAATAATGGCAGGTGAAATTTGAAGGGGAGGATAGATGAATGAGGGGGGGGGGGCAGAATATTGGAATATTTAATGGCTTATTATAAAACAATGACAACTATATTAGTTTGTCTTTTGTTTGGTGTTTGTTATGTTATGAACAACGTAATCTATTTACGTGTTATTTAATGTTTATAGAGCAAAAATAATAATAACATTTTTTTAAAGATTATAATGTATGTACTTCTTTTGTTGTGATTTTATTGACATTTAGATTTTATTCTAGAAACATTCTAGACTAGTATATTTTATACATTTTTTTTTTATGTTTGACGATATCTTTGTGAAATTCTAAGTATTACATTTAATCTGTATATTGATTCAATATTATTATAGAATAATATTAACATTCATTAATTGCTCTGATAATTACCTTAAGATAATATTGTAAAAATCGCACAGTAACAAAACGAAATGTTTCCGATGTGAAGGGAATTAGTATTTACATATTTGTTACGGTTTAGTTTTTCTTTAACAATCTTGCTGTATACAAAGCTCAGCCCAAATTTGCAATTAACTCAAAACTTCACAGTTCCAAGCAAAATTCGCTTCTCAAAACCGAACTAACGCACTTCACGTATTCAACAGAACGCTTTATAACCAACCTATATAATCAACCCTTTGAACACCACGCCTCTCGTGCGCAACGCGCCATGGTGAACCTTATCTCAATGCACGAAGGTTAATATTGTGCTGTAGCTGCGAGCGTCAGTTGACGTCATTGGAAGACAAAGGGTTAAAATGTCATAGTTCCATACGATATCACTTACTGCCCTTTGCCTTTAGACTGTAAACTGGAAAGCTGTGTGTGACGGCAATTTGAAAGCACTTGAACTTAGTTCAAACCTACTACGTAGACGTGAAAAGGTACCAATGAATATTCAGGTCTGTATTTCAGACTGTATTACTGTGAATTGAGAATAAGTTTATGAATTTTCAACGACTGATTAAGGTAAAGTTTTAAGTGCTAGCAAAGATAGATATAACTCCGTAATAGATGGATACAGTCTAAGGAAAAAACGTGCATCGAAAATCACGAAAATTTGATTCGCGATCAGAGGGCGCCACTAGTTTTGGCCTACACTCGTATAGAGGGCGTTGACGGTTTCGTTTGTTATTTATAATTTTAACGCATATCAGTGAAAGAACATGGGTCAAAATCATAAAAATAATTAATGCAAATAAAAAAAATCATTTATCCATATTTAAATACATTTTATCGTATTTTTATAAATATTTATTTTTAGTTTTAAAGTGTGTCGACAGATGGCATTGAATTTACTGGGGTTTACAAAATTTACTATGACAGTACCGCTCTAGTATAAGTTACTCTATGGTGCTAGGTATAATCTGTAATAAGCAAATAAAAAGGGTATTTGACTTTATTTAAAATAAATTATTTTACACCACGCATGAAATAAAGCACCAGAAGATAAATAGAGGAACCTAGACAGCAGTTATTTTTAGACACAATTTCTATTTTAAAACCCATATACAACTATAAAGAGTAGGTAAGTTGATCGTGACGTCACATGCTAGTGTTTCATATTTTAATTCCATAGTAGCAAATCGTTTTGACAGTTCGAAAAAAGAAACGAATATAGTACATTGTGTATTTCCATTTCAATTTCAATTATTTATTTAATTTGAATAATTTTGATCCATATAGTGTTAGTAAGTACAACAAAACTTAAAATTAATTAAGGTTAGTGACATGCAATTACAATTCACAAAACACACACTTTTTTTTTTTTAGGCAACAAACATATACAAAAATGATGTAATAATAAGCAATGTTGTCAATTGTCTTATTGTTAATAGACCTTGAGTGCCCTACCTTAATTAAATAATTTGTAATAAAGTAGCTAGTGTAGGAGCAGTAAGCGGAAAACAAAGTTATCATTAATTATAAAATAAAATACAATAACAGCTAGAATAAAATCTAGGCAATCTAGTATATATATTAAACAAGAATTTACAACGGAGTGTGAATTGAAGCCCGAAGCCGAAAGTGAGTGCTTAATTAACACGGGTTCGTAATTCCTGTACTGCACGCGGCAAACAGTGTTTTTCATCACACTTGTGAAATTATGCTTAATTTTAATCGTATATTTACAGCCCTAGGTCGAAATTTAGCATATACGGACCGCATCGGCATTTAGCAAGATGAAAGCTAGGTATATTACGTGTAGTAATGTGACCTGTTTCACTGCTCGTAAGCGTAGATTCCTAACTTAATTACAACCATGTACATAACGTTATCATGTGCTATTATTGTCTCAAACACAATATCGTTGACAGTTATCCCTCCTTACCTAACGAAGAGCATAGACCATAGACTAGCTAGTGTATAGATAAGACTGTTAACCCCAGCACAATGTCGCACGAATCGTAATCGTGGTAGATGGTGCTAAAATCGTTGAATATTATTTACATGTTACCTATTTGCGAATGAAGTTTGTCACCATACTGCTATTTCCGATAAGCAAAACGGAACTTGCCAGACCGCTATTACAGACACAAAAGTACAATAAAATATTTATCTTTTTTACTTTTTCCGAGACTCGCTAGATGGCGTGATTGCGAGGCCCTCTAAGCTAACTTTGCACTGACTGGAATAGACAAGTGAGAGAGTGTCATTATAAATGGCATATTTTCATAGAAATTTGATATCAATGAAAACATTGCCACAATTTGTCATTCCAAATGCCATGCAGTGTTAGTGGTCTAACTCTTGAAGACGCGCGGGGTACGCGGTGTTGTAGGTTGTCAGTCTCTAATATATACTAGCCCCTCCTGCAAGCTAGCACCCCCTTTATCTAGTGCTCTAACGCCCTCGTTAGTGCTCTAGTGCAGTAATATAGTTCCGGTGTTAACGAATCTCTTTTGTCACCGTTATTTGACGAGAATAGCTGGCAGAGAGGCGCTGGGTTTGATGAAAAAAAATTATTTCACACTTGCTCGTAACGTGGAATAAATTGAACCGCTTTTAAGCTCATAATCCTAATAGATATTAAACACGCATGCGTGTTATAGCACTTGTTAGGTAATGAATGAATGATAATACGACTGACTTAAGAAGGTAACTGATTGCTAATAACATGTTTGGAAACGGAGCCTTCTTAAAATGGTCGAGTAGATTTTACAACAAGGACGGGAGGGCGCCAGCGTCCCGCCGACCGCCTGCCGGGGCCCGGCCGGCCCGCCAGCGGCAGGGTCAAGGGGCGGCCGGCAGTATGACAGATTTTAGACTTTTACTAACTGTTTTAGCAATTAAAATTTGATTAATATGGTATCGTTAAAAAACGTCGTATGAAACACGTGTGCATTGGTCAATACACACATCGGCTTTCTTATTGCGTGCTCGCTTTCACCTCACGCGCACAATATCGCCTTGTGTGTAATGACCAACGTAGCACACTTATATCACAATGTACTCTGTTCTCAACTAGTTATCTTTTGCAGTTCCATTCGAGAAACCAATTGTCATTTCACGCTACAATTATTGTGACGTTTTGGGATATCCATTAGATATCCATTGGATGGTTCGTTCAAGAGGACATTCGGAATCGCGGAAATGTCAAATTTGACATGACTTTCTTAAATATCTCTATATCGTTTCTGTTTCATATCTAGTGGATATTTAGATCATTGTTCGAATTGGCCCGTTAGTTTATCATTATGCTGGCCGTAATTTACGATTTTTAAAGGCTTCATAGAGGATTTATGATATGCGTTGCGTACATACAAGTACATATAAGATATGTATGATATGATAAGTACTACAGGTATTCTTCATATGCTCCGTATGAATACACGTGTAACAATAACAACACGAAGCTCTGAAATACTAGTCCTTGGAAACGTGATCATTAATTTTGTTCCATTATTTAATGATCTTATCTTTTTCAGGTAAGGGCTTTCGTGACGAAGATTGATCGCCTGCTGTAAGTAGGTAAGTATAGTCTTTTGTCGGGTAAGCACGGAAAATTACGTTTTGGTGATAAATATTTTAGTAAGTTGTCGGAAAAAAGGCAGGTTGGCCTAAAGCAAAGGGGGTGCAAAAAAGACTTAGATTTTTTTTTAGTAGGTACAATAACGTCTGTTCTGGTCGCTCGCTCTGTTTGATCGCGATCATCGCGGTCAACCTAACACACTCCTCCTCGCTTCGCTCGTCGTCGCACCTATCTTGTCTCTGTTACTTAAATTTACTGTTCCAAATGATTGATTTTAATTTGTCAAGTAGTGGTTTCAAATTGCGGGTCAAATATCTCGGCCATTTTTGATTTTAGAGAAAAGTTTTTCCTACAAAACATGCTTATTTTAGCGTATTCTCTACGATAACACAATAAAAATTAGGTGTCATAATAACATCACTCCGATGAAAATTCGGCACCCCCTTTGCTTTAGTCCAACCAGGCATAAAGTAGTAGTTAAGAGTCTGAACAAGCTAATTCTGCATGTTATTTCCAATGACAAAGTGTAGTGTTGTGTCAAATGTCAAATTTCTATGAAAATATGATGTTATAAAGACACTCACTTTGTTCTCTTCAAGTCGGTGAAAATTAGCTTAGACGGATTGCAGTCATGAGTCATGATGGAAGTCGCATCTTATTATGTGATTTTAATTACAGAAATCCCATAAGGCTGATATATTATGTTCACGTATTTATGAACCCTTCGATAACTCAGCTGGTCCTAGGTTCCCTAGCGTATTAAAAACTTTGAACAGGCATTGCAATCAACCAATATGGGATAGCCACTAACCTTGAGCACACGCCGATGATTTTCGGGGATCCTGGTCCTTCTTTAGCTAGCTAGCACTTCCAGGGTCTTGAGAGGTCGTCACACACGCCTTGTAAACTGATTGTTCGCAAACACCACCGAAATACCGAATTTTGGAAATATTAACACACAGAGGAACATACGTTGCAGGCCGCGCCCGAGCCGCAGTGATTGACAGTCAGAGGTGTTGAATCTACCTCCGAATTTGCTCCGAAACGACATACCCATATTGAAAAGATTACAATGCCCGAACATATTAAATATATTTAAACTAACTAAAAATTTTCGAGTCAAAGTTTTTCCTGATCTAGAATGTTTCTCGTTGACTATAACTATAACTGACGTAATTTTTAACTTAAAACATACTTCAAAATTATGAAATATATATATTTAATAATTCTTATGATATTATGCGTGACAAAGAGTGCCATCACACTGTTCCGACGCCCTTTGCTTAACCCATTCAGCGCTAATCACGGCACGGTGTAGTTTTGCCTCTATAAAGCATCTTCGCTACATACCGGAATTCCCATGTTATCGGCTACGACGTAGCGCTAACGGTGTAGTCAACGTTGAATGTATTAGAATTTAACTTCCGAATCGCATACCTATTGCAATGTAAGAAAATCTTTAAATTCAAATAAATGGGACTTAATAACAAAACTTCCGTGAGACACATACATATTAAACATATTAATAACGGGTCACTCACGTATTTTAAGTCGAAAACGCTCGACATGTTTCACTCCGTACCGAGGAGCATCATCAGGAGCTTGCGTCGACGGTGACGGACCGGCGCAGACTGCGGGCAGCAGCCCTCCTCCTCCTCCACCTGATGACGCTCCTCGGCACGGAGTGAAACATGTCGAGCGTTTTCGACTTAAAATACGTGAGTGACCCGTTACTAATATGTTTAAATGGGACTTAAGTTACAGAATCGGTAGGTTCTAGGTTATCAAGCAAATATTAATTTTTAAATTACGTATCGAATTCAATAGATTCTGTTTTCAAGTGTAAAGCGCGACTCAGTGAAATTAAAATTACATTTCCATATTTTTATTTCTAATCACATCTCTATTTCACCCCGTATGTACAAGATTATGTATCAGAAGAGCGTTGCTGAAAATGTCGAGTTCCCTACAAGTCTAGATAACTCCGAATTTCGAGGGTCTTCAAACTTCGGTTCTAAGGGCCCTGGAATCTGTCGAAAACATCACGCACCTAAAGCTGGATACTGACTTGTAACATTTTTATACGTTTGAGATGATGATGATAAAACAAGATTAAATTCTATTAAATTAAATTATAATAATGGTTGCGTAATATTGTCTTCGGTTACCGCGATGGTTACTCATGAAATAAAACTATGAAAACGGATTATATCGCGTATATTGAATTTATAATACATCCCGACGTTTCGGAAACTTTACAGCGTTGGTCAACGGGTGACTGAGGAAAAACTACAAAGTGCAAAAATACCCACATACTAAAAATAATGAACCATCATAGACTATAAACTTTAAGGCTGGTTGTACATGCAAAATCGGTTCATAAGGCTAGTAAGGGTAGTAGTAGGGCGATATAATCCGTTTTCATAGTTTTATTTAATAATGGTTGTATTTTTATCACGTCAGTCTCACTTGTTGTAAAGTAACGTTCATCTCATACCTACAGAACAAACCCGCAGCTAAGTAAGTTGTTGTGACAAACTTGAGCCTTCTTGAAGAGTTTATTGTGGGCGCGGCTGACGGCTGCGCTGGCTTTTGTTCAGAACTGCGAGCGGTGACTTTACAGTTGTAGCTTAATAGCTTTGTGTAGGGCGGTAAAGTTTATCTTTAACAGTTTTAATGTATGTTACTTACGAGTACCTTTATAATAAACATGTTAGTAAGAAACTGCCCGAGCGTTAGTTTCTAGAAGGCACTAACTTTACTTTGTAATTTTTTGTGCATTCTCTACTAACGAAAAAGGGTAAAAGTCTGTAAAAGTAACGTTATACCAAAGGTCAGCGGAAGATGGATGGAAAGGGTGCTACACTTAGGGTAAGGCTTCGCTGGGTGATTATGTTTCGATAATGTGATATTGTGAGTTATTACAATATGTATTGTGTTATTTGTGTTTGATGTTGTATTTTAGAAAACAATGGAACAGGTTGCGTTGCTGTGGATGTAAATTGTAAAGCTAAATTTAGCGTATTTCCATGTTTCATTGGCAGATATCGGAATGAGTATTGGTGAAAGTTCAAATATACCTATTATACTTACAGTGAAACCTTCGAAGTATGATTATGATTATTATTTGTATCTTTCCATATTTCGGGACCATGGGGTCCCGGACCTTTGAAAGGCACGCGAGGGGCCGAAGCCAACACCGCAGAGGCCCTTTAAGACAAGTTTGATGTCATGTTATTATTATTGACATCATCATCTGTCACAATTATCATTGCGTTTTGCTTGTACTAGTCCGTACATTTTAGCGCAAGCGAGACGCACTTGAGAATGAAAACAAAATGGCATCACTTTGATGTCAAGATTTAAGTTTGAATTGGCCTTTAGGTTTCTT
Source organism: Cydia strobilella (assembly GCF_947568885.1). NCBI lineage: Eukaryota > Metazoa > Arthropoda > Insecta > Lepidoptera > Tortricidae > Cydia > Cydia strobilella. The sequence goes on from NC_086057.1 coordinate 15,490,087, forward strand.
GTTTTACCTTGCTTAGTGCAATATATCTATTTGCAGATATATGGGGCATTTTCTATGAAAGGGGACCTTACTGTCGATGGCGCTTACGCCGCACAGCGTCGCGCGGCATTGTATTTATGTCGGAGCATCGTTTATAATGGCGTAAGCGCCATCAACAATAAGGTCCCTTTTTGTAGAAAATACCACATATTTCTATATTTACTGCTTGTCATTCCGTTCCACGGAACAAAGGCCACGTTAGGGTGTAACTCGAAGCCTACGAGTAAGTTTGTGACCTTTCAAAGTGTCAGGTGTCCACTTAGCGTTGAGGTGGGTACCTATCAATTACTTTATAAGAGTTTTGTTTTCTATCTTCGCATAATCTTTTACATTTTCTTTTTTTTTGTTCGGTAAACAAGTATCCTTACCACGAGTCACTGACAGATATGCTAACGTCTACGTAATTTACATCTCGCTCGCACTAATATGTCAGTACGAGCGAGATGCATAGAAAGTAAGTTGTTACGTAGACGTTAGCGTTGACAGTGTTGACGTTGACACTGTCAGTGACGCGTGGGAAGAGTACAGGTGGGAAGAGTACAGATGGGAAGAGTACAGGTGGGAAGAGTACAGGTGGGAAGAGTACAGGTGGGAAGAGTACAGGTGGGAAGAGTACAGGTGGGAAGAGTACGGGTGGGAAGAGTACAGGTGGGAAGAGTACGGGTGGGAATGGTGGCAAGGGTGTGCGAAAATGTTGACCTTGGCGATAATGGAAGTGAATATACGTGATTACACGAATAAAATAATGTTAATTTCAAGTTTTGACTTCAAATATTATCTTCCTCCTTTACATATATAACTTCTATTAAATATACTTAAGGGGAATTGGAAGAAGGACGAACTTAAATATATTGATCAAAAGAAAAACAAAGTGAAAGGTTGTCATGTAAAATACTTAGGTTTGCTCCACCAACAAGAGCCCAGGTAGCCAATTCAAATTTACATTTGACATCAAAATGATGTCGTTTTGTTCTCAATCACTCGTGCGTCTCGCTTGCGCCAATACAAGTACGAGCGAAATGCACACGCGAATGATAACTTGTAAGTGACATCGCTTAGATATAATTAGGATGTCGAAGTATGCGTTCGAAATTATGACCTATAATGATGATGAAAAGTCCTACAGAAGGATTGAATCTCTAAGGCCCGGTGTCCACTATCGGCAATCGGCATATTTCTGAGGCATCCTCAGGCATGCCGAGGCATGCTCAAGCATGCCGAGATGTGCTTGGAAATGCCGAGTCATCCCTTAGGCGTTCTCAGGCATATCAAGGTATCCAGAAATGCTAAGGACGCCTCGGCATGTCAAAGCACACCTCGACATGCCTGAGGACGCTTCGGCAATATGCCGAATGATCCCTTGCCATGTCATGCCGATAATGGGATCTGGGCCTAATTTCAAAATGACGAATAAGGTTTTTAGGGTTCCGTACCCAAAGGGTAAAAACGGGACCCTATTACTAAGACTCCGCTGTCCGTCTGTCTGCCACCAGGCTGTATCTCATGAACCGTGATAGCTAGACAGTTGCAATTTTCACAAATGATGTATTTCTGTTGCCGCTATAACAACAAAAATACTAAAAAGTACGGAACCCTCGGTGGGTGAGTCCGACTCGCACTTGGCCGGTTTTTTTATTTATACGAAACATGACTGTGTAAATCTCTCAGGTAACGACGGTTTCAGTTTCCTAGATTTATTAACCGCACCTCGACCCGAATCTCGGCGAATCTCGGGTCTGGCTCGATTGCCGCGTATCAATTACTTAGGCGCAGACAGGGGGATTACCGTTACAAATGAGCAGCGTCCGTCTGTCAGTGAGGTCAAGGGCTAGTACAGTCAGCATCTCGGGTCTCTATTGTTTCCCATATAGTTTTAAGTCATAATGTTTTGTTTGTCCACATGCATTTTCGTTAGTCATAATTTGGTTTTTCTCAGAAACGCGTAACTTTTCTGAATGGGGTTGGCCGGTCGAAATAATTAGCAGATGGTGCCAGCATAGCTTGCCCTAGAATTGTGTAATTTTTTTGTTTTTTTAATGCCCTGGATGCCAGCCCGTAAAGCCAAATCTCATAGAAAAAGGGGCAAGCTATGATGGCGCCATCTCTGCAAACCTTTGACAGTTGCCAACCCCATTGTCATAAAACAAACCTAACCTAACCTAACCTATCTAAAGGATAACCTGAGGAAAACCCTGAAAAGTTAACGGTTTCAGAATTATGACTAATGATAATATACCAATCATTACATTATGACTTTCAATAATTATGTCAAACAAAGGAATCCCCAGCATCTCATATAGTGACGGCCAGCGTGGCCAAATATATCGTAATATTCGTAATACATTTATCATTTATTTATTGTATTGTCATGTACATAATAGGTGTTACATAATATAAAATCAGATCATGACACCCTGTAAGGGCACACAATAGTAATATTATTCTAGGCTAATTACATTTACTTATTAGTAATCAATTTAAGTTAAAATAAAATAAATTACCGCAAATCTTAAAACTAAATCTAAGAATATATCGTCAAAAATAATTATATTGGTAAATGATTAATTGAATTGATTTGTCAGTTTATTATTAATAGTTATTATTTCAATTTATTGATGTCGTATAATAATAAGTAGGCTAATGGTAGAAAAAAAATGTCAAATTGCAATGTAAAATCCTAATTTCATCAGTGTCTTATTCATAACATTACTACATACTTAGCTAAAATAATAATATAATGTATTACTGGAATTTATTATGCGCATTACATTGCTGTGAATAGTGTGAATAGAGGCAGACCGACGATTTTTATTTGTTATGTTTCTTCGATATCATCAATAAATTCTTGAAGGCTATAGTAGTTTTTATTTATTAGAAATTGTTTGAGTTTATCTATGAATTTTTTTTCAGATGTTTCGTTCTTTATTTTATCTGAGAGCTTGTTATAGATCTTAATAGCCATCATGTTTGGGCTTGCTTGGTACAATTTTAAATTAATTTTTGTTGTAATTGCCAAATTATTTTTGTATCTCGCGGGGTATCGTCGTGGTTGTTCATAGACTTTTGTGAATAAGTGGGGATATTTCCGAACGAATTTGCATATTTCGAGAATATAGATTGATGTTAAGGTCAGTAGTTTGTGGTTTACAAAGAGCGGCTTACAACTCTCTGGGCTTTTGATGTTGCCTAGAATACGTACGCATTTTTTTTGAAGGATGAATAAATCTTCAATATTTGTAGCATCACCCCAATGTATAATACCGTATTTTAACCACGAGAAGGCATATGCGTAATAAGCATTGAGAGCTGTTCTTAGGTCGGTGCATTTCTTTAATTCTCTTAAGGCGTATATGAATTTTGACAGTTTGTTTTTAATTTTTGTCACATGTGCCTTCCAATTCAGATGCGAGTCGATGTCTAGTCCGAGGAGCGTGAAAGTATCGACACACTCGATTTGGGTTCCCATAAATGAATATTCTATTTTCAAGGGGTCTTTTTGTCGGGGCCTAAATTACATTATCTTTGTTTTTGTGAAGTTTATTTCTAGATTGTGTTGTTTTAGCCACTGTGTGAGTTTTGTGAGTATGTTATTTAGGTCAGTGCATAGGTTTTCATTGTCATTACAAGAAGTAATAATAGAGATGTCATCTGCAAACATTACACACGTTTCATTTAGGATTTTAGGCAGGTCATTGATGTATATCAAGAATAATAGACACATACTTTTTCTATGGTAATAAAGATGCATTTTACAGTCAAGGATTTGCCACACTGGATGCGTTCTGCGGTCAGCGGTCAGGTCAAACCCGTTATGTATGAACATTGACAGAAACCTTTGAAAGTTGAAGTTTGACTTGACCGCTGCCCGCAGAACGCATCCAGTGTGGCAAATCCTTCAACGTCAGATGTAAGCCAAAACATCTACTTACTCAAAACATTGCCCAGCGGGCGCAGCATGATTCCATTTTTATCGCCTGTTGAAAATGCAACTCAAACATCCCTCGATGACACATGTCAAAATTACCTATATGTATATTGTATCGTATCTGTGGAACCCTTTTTCTTCCACCATGACTTGATAAACTAAAAGTAGCTCTGTACGATTTAATTATTAATACAAATAAAAGAAAGTGTTGTGTATTAAATCATCTTTAATTTAAGAGAAAAACCTGCGCCCCATATCATATTTCATCAGTTATGGGCCCAGGCATCGTTGTTGCATAAGAAAAGAGAATCTAAAAAAATACGGCGTCAGTACAAGTGAGAAATTGAGAATACAAGATGGCGAATGAAAATTTTAATCACAGATATAATATAGAACAATTTAGTGGTGATGGATTCAATAACTGGTCCTTTAGAATCAAAAGCGTGATGAAAGAATATTCATGCCTGGAGGCAATACAAACTGTTAAGTATTCTGAAAGTAAAGAGAACGAAAAAAAGGAAGCACGTGCGCAAGCCATTTTGATTGCCGCTGTGGCGGATAGCCACTTAGAATATGTTAGACAGGCCACTGCATATGAAATGTTCAAGAATTTAGAAGACAATTTTAAAGATAAAGGAATAAGAAGCAAATTATTTTTGAGACGACAATTAAGTGACATAAAATATAAAGATACAACATCATTAAAAGAACACCTTACAAAAATACAAGAAATATGCACACAACTAGAAGAAGCCGGATCAGTACTGACAGAAGAAGAAAAAATAAACTATGTACTTTTATCAATGCCCAAATCTTATGAATCAATAGTTACAGCTTTAGAAACCATCGGTGATTTGAAATTAAACACAGTGAAGGATAGATTATTGGCCGAGGAGGAGAAACAGAAAAAATTCAATGAATATCAGCCAAGTCAAGTACAGCAGTTAAATGCTTTCAATTGTTTTACATGTGGTAAGCCCGGCCATAAAAAGTTTCAATGCAGACAGAATCAAGGATTTATTCAAGGACATGGACGTGGCGGATGGAGTCAAGGATATGGATTTAATCAAGGACATGGACGAGGTGTATGGAGTCAAGGATATGGATTTAATCAAGGACATGGACGTGGTGGATGGAACCAGGGAAGAGGCTTTAATCCAGGACGTGGACAGAGTGGATCATACAGAGGAACCGGATTTAACCAAGGACGCGGTCGGGGCAGCCAAGGGAGAAATAGAGGATCGAGCCAAGGACGGAGTACCAATTATGTTGAAGATAATGATGAAACGACGGCATTCTTCTGCGGAAATGTAAGTGGTGAACCAGATTTAAAATTTTATGTAGATTCAGGGTGCTCAGATCATTTAGTGTACTCCCTAGACCATTTCACTGAATATATCGAATTTAAAGTGCCAAGAAAAATTGCAGTTGCTAAAAATCGTGTAACGTTAGAGGCCTTTGGAATAGGAAATATAGAAGTAGTGTTCAAAGTAGGCAAAACTGAAAACAAATGTATAATAAAAAATGTGTATTATGTTCCAGATGTAAGAAAAAATTTATTATCAGTGTCTAAAATGGAAAGTGTTGGGTTGAGGATTGAATTTGCTAATGGAAAGGTACGAGTATATAAATATAATTATTTAATCATGATTGGAAATAAAGAGGGAACACTATACTCAGTTGAATGCAAAATTAATGTAAATTCGTGTCAGTTAACAAATACAGAGGATACAAACTTATGGCACAGACGTTATTGTCACTTAGGCTCACAAAATTTAGATGTACTTGTGCGTAAAAATATGGTAGATGGTTTATCTGAATTAAAAAATAAATTTGTAAATGACAGTTTATGTGAAGCATGTATTTTGGGAAAGAGTCGTAGACAGACATTTAATAAATTAGGAACTAGAGCTAAAAAACCTTTAGAATTGGTACATTCTGATGTCCGCGGACCGATTACACCTGTGACTTGGGACGGTAACAAATATTTTGTCACATTCATAGATGATTATACGCACTTTACGATGGTATTCTTAATAAGAAATAAATGAGAGGTTTTCAAAAAGTTTGAAACTTATTATAATACAGTAACAAAACATTTTAATTCAAATTTGTTAAAGCTGAGAATCGATAATGGCCGTGAATATCTTTCAGATGAATTTAGGGATTTTTGTAATAGGAATGGAATTGTCATGCAGCATACGGTACCATACAATCCAGAAATGAACGGAGTCGCAGAAAAAATTAATCATACTCTAATGGACAAAGCAAGGACTATTCTAATAGACTCTGGCATGAAGAAAGAATTTTGGGGTGAAGCAGTCTTGTTTGCAACATATGTAACAAATAGAAGTCCAGTTTCAGGAAGAGAGAAAACACCATATGAGCTATGGGAAGGATGTAAACCTGATGTATCAAACTTGAGAGTTTTTGGATGTGCTGCTTATAATCATGTGCCAAAAGAACTAAGAAGGAAACTTGATGACAAAAGTAAGAAGATGATTATGATTGGATACAACATAGGAGGTTATAAACTTTTTGATGAAGAAAAACAAAGAACAGTGACGGCAAGAAATGTAGTTTTTGATGAGAGACCTATAAAATCGGACAAGACAATTAACATACCAGCTTATGACACTTTGGAAGAGACAGAAGACAAAACTGAACAGGAAAATGAAGATTTGAAAATAAAATTGACAGAAAATGAGAAAGAAGAAATTGCAAATAGAGAAATATCGAATAATATACAAAAAAATGAACCAGAAAAAGAAGTGAAAAGTAATGAAAGAGGAAGAGAGAAAAGAAAAATTCAGAAACCTAAATGGCAAGAAGACTATGTGCTTGATTTAGAAGAAAATAATGACGAAGCGTTGTTTGCTCTACTTAGTAGTTACTATGAAGATGTGCCAATGACATATAATGATATTCAAGAAAGAGAAGACAAAAGAGACTGGGAAAAGGCCGTAGTTGAAGAACTGAAAGTATTGGAGGAAAGCGAAACTTTTGAGATAGTACCAAGACCGAATGAAAAATTATTAGATGCAAAATGGGTGTTTACAAGGAAGGATACAGGAAATAATACTATCTGTAAAGCAAGACTTGTAGTTCGAGGTTACCAACAGCAAGAGAAATTTGAAGATGTGTACTCGCCAGTTTTAAGACTACAGACACTCCGGACATTGTTATCAGTTGCTGCCAGGAGAGATTACCATATACATCGGATGGATGTTAAAGGAGCGTTTCTATATGGAAGAATAGATGAGGATGTGTATCTTAAACCTCCAGAAGGAATGAATATACGGGATGGCTATGTACTTAAGCTTAAAAAATCTTTATACGGTTTGAAAAAGTCACCGAAATATTGGTATGAAAAATTTAATGAGACAATCATTTCATATGGGTTTAAAAGATCAGATAATGACTATTGCTTGTTTACTAAGGGAAACTTATACTTAATTTTATATGTAGACGATTTATTGATCCTCAGCGATAACTTAAAAGATGTAGAGTCAGTAAAAAACTTTTTGAAAACTAAATTCCGAATGAAAGACATGGGAAATAATAATTTAATGTATTTAGGTATATCAATTAAAAAACACTCCGAAGGCATCTCAATAGACCAATCTAAATATTTACTAAATGTACTGAAAAAATTCAATATGGAAAATTGTAAAGGTTGTGACACACCAATGGACATTAATTTTAAATTTGATGAAAATGAAACTGTTGATATGACATATGAACATAAATGTAGATCATTAATAGGATCACTTATGTATGCAACTGTTGGCTCTAGGCCAGATTTAGCAGCTTCTGTGTATTACCTAAGTAGATTTCAATCTAAGCTCAATGCAGGGTTATGGCGTGCTTTGAAACGATTACTGAGATATGTTAGAAAAACTATAAATTTTTCTTTACTGTATACTAAAGATGAATCGAGTGTACCTTTGGTAGGATATGCAGACGCTGATTTTGCTAGAACTGATGACAGAAAATCAACATCTGGATATCTCTTTAAAGTATTTAATAATAGTGTAGTCTGGAGATCAAGAAAGCAGACTACAGTTACACTTAGCACAACGGAGGCTGAATTTGTAGCTCTGTGTGAAGCGATTATGGAGGCTTCTTTTATGTTAAAACTATTAGCTGATTTAAATATAAGAATTAGTAATGTAACAATTTATGAGGACAATCAAAGCACAATTAAAGCTATTAAAAATACAGACCAGAAAAGACTAAAGCATGTTGATGTGAAGTACAATTATATTAAGCAAAAGGTTGAACAGAATATTGTCAAAGTAGAATACATTAGTACTAAAGAACAGATAGCAGATGTTTTCACCAAACCTTTAGGTAAAACTATTTTTGTAAAACTTATAGACAAACTTGGTCTCATATCGAGGAATGATTGTGTTGAGGAAGAGTGTTGAAAATGCAACTCAAACATCCCTCGATGACACATGTCAAAATTACCTATATGTATATTGTATCGTATCTGTGGAACCCTTTTTCTTCCACCATGACTTGATAAACTAAAAGTAGCTCTGTACGATTTAATTATTAATACAAATAAAAGAAAGTGTTGTGTATTAAATCATCTTTAATTTAAGAGAAAAACCTGCGCCCCATATCATATTTCATCATCGCCTGTCACTATGCCCGTCACTTTCGCACTTACATACTTGTTAGAACGTGACAGGCATGGTGACAAGCGATAAAAATGCGCCCGCTGATCATCTTGTTGGGTCGTATTTCGGTCACATAAACAATTACGTTTCATACTAAAACGTCACAATCCGGAAATAGCATTTTTTTTTACATTTTTTTTTTAACAAAAATAGTTTTGTAGAAATATTTTAGAAGTTTCCCAGATTTGCCCTCACACCAACTTGTATTTCAGTGAAACGTGACGTCATTAATATAACAAAACTTACTTAAATAAAGACTGCCTTACTGCCCCAAGCAATTTTTTTTAGTTTATCATTATTTCTCCCTCGAATTTAGATTTAACAGCTTGTACACACGAAATATGGCATTATTTGCTCTGTAAAGAAAATTCCTACGTATATACACGATGGCAAAAAAATAAGTGCATTCCCATTGCCAGGGAGGTTTTGGGATTATACTGAGCAACTTTTACTATTGGACAAACGCAGAAATCGAGAAAAAAATATGGCTGTTTTATACATTTTGGCTAGGGAAGGTAATTTTTTTTACGCGTTTTCGTGATTGGTCCCATAGTTTAAGTTGCTCAGTATAATCTGTATAATCCCAAAACCTCCCTGGCAACGAAAATGAATTTATTTTTTAGCCACCCTGTATAATTAAATAGATACATACATTTCTACGCCTTCATCACGAATACTCAGAAGTCATGACACGTCCTTTGTGACATACCTAATCGCCATTTGCAATAAAAAGTATCATATATACCGCGGCACCATTTCAATCCATTAACATTCTTGCCCTAAAAAGCGCTAATTCTCACCCGTGCGTCACTGCCAAATTAGTCGGCGCTCCAAATATCGCGCGTAGGGATGGGCTGTCTCATTATAGTCATTATACCAGTCCCTAGACAGGAGATATATGAAGGTTATATCACGACGGCGGAAAAAAAATGACGCGTATCGAAATTCTATAGATACTAAAACCACACCCGCCTAAGCTATCGTCAAAAATTAACTTGTAGTTCAGTGGCAAAATATGTTTAACTATAAATGGAAGGGAAACCGAAAAATACATTAGTATTTATACTTTATTAATTAAGCAAGAAAATAAAACAAATTAAACACAATATCAATCCACAGCGCAGGCAGTCAAAAATCCACAACACGCTGCGTCAAAAAAAAAAAAAACAACTTATACTTATATTATTTATACTTAATCACCTACGTATTGGACTTGTGGACTATTATAGTTGTTGTACGAACTATAGTTGGGTTTACGACAGCTGTAGTTATATGTTAAAGGATTTAAGTAAGTAAATAATAATATTATTTATTGTGCACCATAAATAATTTATAATGTAATTTTATATTATGAAATAAATAAATCTAAATCTAAAGTAAAAAAATACACAGAAAGCGAAATACAAGCTAAAAACTAGGTAACAACAGGCGGTCTTATCGCTAAAAGCGATCTCTTCCAGACAACCTTTGGGTAGCAGGAAAGTTAAGTACTTACAACTTTGAACGGGTAGTGCCGATAGACATATAAATGTTTGTAGCTTATAAAATTGCCGGTCCGTTACTAATGACACAATATATTTAAGCGCATTAGCAAACAGTCTGAGTTATGTGCGTAACAACTTCTACTTATTTTATTTTTTCATTAGAAAGAAGGTAACCGATCTTGATGTGTCTTTTTAAGGAAAAATACTTTTGAAAAATAAGTAACAGTTAATATGTAGCAATTATAAATCATATACGAGTATTTACATTATTTAGCTTTCGTAAGTAATAGTTACTAATTTTTAAAAAGCGTTTTTTAATAAAAAAGACACGTCAAGATTGTTTAGAGTCGGACCAAGATAAGCCTGCAACAACTTTGAGAGCACACGCAGTGGAAATTTTATTTTAAACGTCAAAAGTCTATGTCATTGAAATTATGACGTATAAATAACACTTGCACTACGTGTGCTATCAAAATCATTGCAGACTTGCTTTGGTCTTACTCTACCATTTTTCTAATGCTAAAAAAACGAAGTATAGAAAGAACTAGACTAAATATATGTGTATGTCACTACCTGTGAGTTCCTATAATTGGCTTATCTACTATAATTTTTATGTTAATGTCACAGCTGCTCTGTTGGATCTCCAAATACTTACTTACTTACTGCTGTGGCGCGACGACCCGAAGTGGATCTTGGCCTCCGACACCAAAGACCGCCATGTTATTCTGTCCAAAGCCGTAAAAATCTCTGGCCAAATAAATAAAATACAATAAAAATAAATATAGGGACAAGTTCAGTGCAAATTAAATATATCCTTCCTTGGGATATTGTTAAGACTGAAAAAGTCATCTCTAAAAAGTTAATCGATACTATTGAAAAACGAAAAAGGCTGGCATACATTATACGTGTAGGGAAATATAGGCGATTTTCTGTAATATTACCATTTACCATTAACAGGTGAATGTTTCGGCACAACACTATTCGCACTCCGTTGTGATGCGCGATATTTCATTAATGTGGGCCTATTTGGAGCCGTTGAAATGCTATATTAAGGCGCGTGAGGTATAAATAAGTACGTGGAATTGCAAAAAAATCGTATTAAAATCGTTTTAGGGCTCCGATACCGAATGAGAAAAAATAAATCAGTCTACGGAATATATTTAAACACTAAACCTTTGACCCATGGAGACTATATAAAGGAGCCCAATCTCTATGTATGAAAAGTGTCCATCAAAAAACAGTAATTAGGCGGCGCCACCATACACCGAAATACTATCAAAAACAACCTACGTAATTTGGTCGGGTTATTTGTTGCCTTATATGGTTCATGATATACTCATGTCCCAGAGCCTAACTAGCGCCACCGGAGAAGATTAGGAACTATTATTTAAAGCTGAAAGCGGTCACTTTTGCAACAATTCTGCCATAAGAGATTGGCATCCTTTCTATACCATCCACCACCAACCACTTTGACCTACTACTGCTGTAAAAAAATATTATTTTTAAGTACTCGCAAGGAGACTCTTCGACAGCAGATGTTAAAGGTCACCTACCAAAGAAGAAAAAAAGACACAACACAAAAATTACTGGCAAAAATGCAAGTTTTTTTTTAATACAATCAAACATTTACATTAATAAAAGGACGAATGATTGTGTAGCATTCCAATTTCCAATAAACAATGTTTTGTAATTAGTCATTGACATGACCGGTGTTGACATCTTATTTCACTATACATGACATAGACATAGTATATACAAGTAGTTATAGACGCGCCACCGAGCGACCGGGGGTAAGATAAAGAATATTCATATAAAATGTATACTACGAAATTTATCCGGTTTGCATGTCCAATGTCTTTTCTCTTTTACTCTTATAAATTTTGGTATTTCGCCATAGCCTCCTTGCTATGATGCCCGCATGATGCCATAACCCGACCATGAAAAAATGCCCGGTCGCTGATAAGGACAAAGCATGGCACTATTTCCTCTTTCCTCTTATAGGAATCGCAATAAGACTATCTTTCTCTATCAAGTCAAGTATCAAATACGTCAAGTATCAAGTCAGTATCAAGCCCTTGATACATGACGTACGTGCGTAATAAATATTGTCGTATATAAGCAGTTTGTAGCGACCCTATCTCAGGCAGGCGGGCATTATTTGTGCCCTATTAAGTAAAGCCTGACCAGGAATATATGATCACGCGCCATGTTGCGGAATTTCACTGGAACTAATTTTTTCATACTATACTGAACTGTCACCCTATACATGCACAACAACAGCGCCCTCTTGACAATGATCATATATTACTGGTCAGGCTTTACCTCTCTAAAAAGTTTTTACTCTGCCAGGAAATAATAAAATAGAGTAGTGTGTCACTACCGCCATCTACATGAAAAAGTGATGACATTCACCTACTTCACTAGTATGACTCTGCAAAAATAAAAATGGGTTAATAATATTATTCGCCATTCTTTCATTCGCCCTAGAAGCACCGTAATAAATGACTCGATTAGCCTAAACTTATTACGCTGCAGTATTTTTGTAATTCCAGGGCAAATAACAAAAGGCAGGAAGGCTCGTATATATTTTTCATTTCTCATGCTCTGAAAGAGGGTCATTGTTGTTCTAAAAGGTGTGCAGAAAATGATACGAGTCTGCATTTTACGTTCGAAGTACGATTTTTTTATTATTTTTTTACGATAAGAAATTGAAATTTGAGTTAATGGATTTGTTATACAATTTCACTTCTGATATTTGACTCTCCATTCCATAAATAACGATACTTTTACCTAAATTGTTAACTGAAAATACCCTTAAGAAGTTCATGGCCTTCACTAGATTAAAAAGCTACTTTGTTTCACTCCCTGGAGTGAAGAAAGTCGCACTTTCCTCACTCTCTGGAGTGACGAAAGTCGCACTTTCCTCACTCGCTGGAGTGACGAAAGTAGGCTTGTTCGAGCTGCTGAGGTGAAAACTAATTTTTTAATAGATTTATTTATATACAAGATATATACAGTGGTACTACGTAAACGAAATTAATAACTAGCTTGCTCCTTTATCAGGTGGACTACAGGATCCCAAGCTGGTCCTGATCCTGTAGTCCACCTGATAAAGGAGCAAGCGAGACATAGACTGTGAGACCGTAGTGTTGGATGATGCTGGACATTCTGATGTTTTGAAAAGATGTGTCCCGCCGAGTTTGTTGCCGGTCCCATATTGGGATACCCTCCTACAATTTAGGAGGGAATTAAATCTTCTCGGGTCCGTGGTGTAGGGTTGGAGCCGGCATAGTTTTTTTTTTTTTTTTTTTTTTTTTTTTTTTTTTTTTTTTTTTTTTTTTTTTTTTTTTATCGCGTATATATATATATCTTTACTTGAAAAATAATTATAGTGTATAACTAGCCTTATGAACCGATTTTGCATGTACAACCAGCCTTAAAGTTTGTAGTCTATGATTGTTCATTATTTTAGTATGTGGGTATTTTTGCATTTTGTAATTTTTCCTCAGTCACCCGTTGACCACGAACGCTGTAAAGAGTTCGAAACGTCGGGATGTATTATAAATTCAATATACGCGATATAATCCGTTTTCATAGTTTTATTTCATGAGTAACTATCGCGGTAACCGAAGACAATATTTCGTTTACGTAGTAAAACTAATTAAGTGCCATTTTTTCCTTGGCTGGATGAATGCAATCACGATGAAGGGCCTCAAACCTTTACGCCACTCTTGTATTCAAGGCTTACGGCACTCTTGTATTGATGTTACTGCCGTTACTGCATACAAAAGCAAAAGAATGCATATATAACAACTTAGGAGTCCGCAGCAAGCTCGGTTCTCCATGCAAACGTAGTTACCCTCTCGTTTTATTTATTTTATTTTATTTGTTAGGAAAACTTACAGCTAAGGTAACACGTTAGGTTATAACATAGAAGCAGTGAGCCAATTACAAGTTTCCACAGATAGAAACTGCGTAAAGTGAGTAGTTTTAAAACGACTAACTAGATTGCTCTGAAACTTTGTACTTACAATAGGATAAAGTATTATCTATGCCTGTAATTTGTACCTCCTTCAGATACCATAGTTAAAAAAAATACAGCGAATTTAAGTTTTTCATACAAAATTAGTTTTTCCTCTATTTTATTTGTTTTATAAGCTGAATCTATATAAACTTATTACAGGCATTAAAAATGAGAACGAAACTCCGTGTGTATGGGAAGGTGAAATTCGGCCGAGCTTGCTGCGGATTCTTAAAATTTGAAATTTTGTTCTACTCAGGTGAGCAGCCGCGTATTAAAGTCATTCACATGGCCATGACAAATTCACATGACAATTTTGGGAGGGGAAATTCCAGCACTATGTGTTCGAGTACCGATGCCTTTTATACATAGGTACTGAGCCGAGTGCTAGGTAAGCATTAGTACCCTAACATCATCGCAGGTTCACAGGGGAAGGTTCTATTTTCGCGTGCTCATTAAAAGTTGCCAACTTTTCAAACCTGTCAGATGAATTCCAATTGAGAAATACGGGATCGGGGTGTTTGAGTTTGTCAGTTCATCAACGATTTTCAGTGAGCACTCGAATGTTTGTGAACTTTTACTAATTTTGGGGCTTGTTAAGCTTATTTGTACGTAAAATAAAATACCCAGAAGTGCTTTTACATCATTAAGAGGGAAGGGGGCGAACAAATGGGACATTATAGAAAAAAAATACGCAATTTGGTGTATAATAACCACAGCTATGCTCTTTCGTTTGTTATTTTTTATCAATTTTTAATTAACACTTAAGTTAGTACATTTAAAAAACCGGCCCAGTGCGAGTCGGACTCGCGCACCGATGGTTCCGTACTTTTTAGTATTTGTTGTTATAGTGGCAACAGAAATACATCATCCGTGAAAATTTCAACTGTCTAGCAATCACGGTTCATGAGATACAGCCTGGTGACAGACAGACAGACGGACAGACGGACAGACGGACGGACAGACGGACAGCGAAGTCTTAGTAATAGGGTCCCGTTTTTACCCTTTGGGTACGGAACTCTAAAAAGTTGCGTGAAGTTAGTTTCTCCCTCCGAACTCTTTTAAGAAGAAAATCAAAAAAAGTCAAACGAAGAGGCTGTTATAGTTAATATGAAAATTAATTGTGTAAAAATATTTTCCATTGGTACGAAATCTCAATTTTCAGGGAGGAAAATGGGGGCTACGTTTGTACGGAGAAGCGTCCTCCACTATCGTCTTAAAGAAAAACTGAAAAATAAGTCCATCACACGTCTTAAGTATATAAATGTCGCAAAAAGCTGGCATTTCTCATCAAACGTCTCTGACGTGACCCGGTTACCCAGATGGCACCGCAACTCTTTAAAGTGGAACTTTATCCGCCCACTTGCTCTAAGCCTTCAGGTTTTAGCTTTCTCGAAACTAAATGGGAAATAAAGTGAAGGCTTTATACACGTTTTATCTTGCGATGTGAAAGTTGTGAAACTAGAATGTCTAGTATACCTAACTCTGTAATAAATGTAATCTGAAGCTGTAAATATTGGTCAAGCTAATCTTGTCAGTAAATAGAAACAAAAAAAACTACACTCATCCCTTTCTTCTGGGCGCCAGCACCAGTGCAAGACGAAGACAGTATGACTCTCTCCGTCTACGCCCGAAATGAGACAGTCCCTTGACAAACTATAATAGACTAGTCCAGTTTTTCCCAATGCTAGTGATTAATTAAATATTGACTGTTATCGATTCCATTCGTTGTGTTATCTGTCATTAGCAAGCAATTTCTAAATCATAACAAATGTGACTTTCATTATCTTAACGTTGGTTAAGCACCGAGCAGCAATATCGTCATGGCCCTGTTTATTGTTAACCGAAGCGCGTAAGCGCTCCGCGGGTTGCGAAGCTTCAAAATAAGCGACAAGTACACAGTCAACTTAATGGAACAGTACAATCAATATTAATAGTAGCAGATAAAACAACGCTCCAAATGTATCTGGTATCAGGGTATTATTTTCCAAATAGAGATGTCTATAGTTTCAGTTACTAAAGTATCTGTCACAGTCTTTTTGTGCTACATACAGGGACATAATTATATATCTTTGTTAAGCTATCAGAGAACCGTAGATACTTTCGAAGCATAGTCTGACCCGTTACTTTTGATGCTGATTATGCCAGTGGCATTACAATGCATATATTTGTTTGACAGTGAAGCCAACCGGCTATGGTCGTATTGCGTTTTTGGCAGTTAGATGAATAAGTTTTCGTCGCTGATTTTAATAGTCTGATCTCGTCTTTAGTGGATCGAATAACTTAAATTTAAATTTTCAGTCTAGGTATGCCCTTTAGCTCATCAACGAACGTAGGCTAGGCCAGAGGGCGCCCTTAAGGGATGCATATACTTACTAAAGAAAGATAGACGCATGTCGCCGTGACCCGGGTGGCCGAGCGGTTTTAGGCATCTGCCGGAAATGCAGAGGACGCTGGTTCGATTCCTGCCTGGGAATTGGATGGAGGTCTTGGTCACTTTTTGTTTCATCTATCATTACAGTTACAATTTACATAGTAGTGTTTCTACTTTAAATAACACAAATTAAAATACTTTCATAAATATAGTTTGTCAAAGGACTGTCTCATTTCAAACATAGACAGAGAGAATCATACTATATTTGTCACTAGTACTAGCACCCAGAAGAAAATAATTATAGTTTTTTTTTATACCACGTCGGTGGCAATCAAGCATACGGCCCGCCTGATGGTAAGCAGTTACCGTAGCCTATGGACGCCTGCAACACCGGAGATATTACACGCGCGTTGCCGACCCTAACACTCCTCTCCCTCGTTGAGCTCTGGCAACCTCTGGCAAGTTTTTTTGTTCTTATTTACTGACAGTTTGGTTTGACCAACTATATGATTTAATTTGTTTCCTGATAGCCTCTACCCTCTACGTACTGTTATCAAACTGTGCGCTAAGTCAAATCTCGTGAACAGTAGATGGGTGCGGTGTCGAGTACTTGGATAGCGTCGAGGTTTGCTCAGCTCTTGGATGCATTTCAGTTGCAATTGCATTTGCATTAAAGCTTTGTTGATTTCGGTAAAGGGGCCCACTGACTACAGTTAGAACAAAAATTTGACAGTTCCGAACAACTGACAGGTCGATATCGTCCGGCGGACTGATAGTTAGTGGGCCCCTTATGATACGAGTAAATAAATAAATAAAGCTTTATGAATTGATCTCATTTTGACGACATTTGCGGCGCTTCTAACTTGGTCCAATATACGAGTAAAAAATAGTGAGTGCTTTAATCATTCAATTCGCATGTTTTTACTCAAATTGAGAATTGAAAATGCAAACAGGGTGACCTTAGCTATTGGACAAACCCTGAAATCCCACGTAGAGTTACTTCTCAGGAATGCTCTAACGTTAGTATTTTTTTAATTAGAACAAAACATTAAAAATTTTCAAACAAAAATTAATTCCAATGAAAATGTGATGAAATTTGAAAAACGCGATGAAAAGGGTTCACATCTGCCATGCTGCTAGAGGTGGACATTTGTCTGACATTATTTTCCATGTTTAACTCATCATCATCATCATATATTTAAGAGTTATACTCTTGTCGGTGGAGCGATTTCCATAAGTGTCGGTCCTCTGCCTTCTCCTTGACAGCCTGATACGACACGACGTTGAGTTTTTCCTTTACTTGATCTATGTATGTTCTCCTTGGTCTGCCCCTCCGCCTCCTTGCCTCAACTCTCCCTTCAATTATGTTCTTGATAAATTCGTCGTGTCGTAGCAGGTGTCCAAGCATCTTTCCTCTTCTATTTTCTATGGTTCTCAACAAACTCCTCTTCTCTCCTACCATGCGTAAAACCTCTTCATTTGTTTTCTTCTCCGTCCAACTGACCTTTGCCATTCGGCGCCAGCACCACATCTCAAAAGCCTCCAGCCTTTCCCTATCACGTTGCCTCATTGTCCACGTTTCGCTTCCGTATAGTGCTATACTCCAGATGTACACTTTTATGAGCCTCTTGCGTATATTGCCTGATATTCGGGCTTTAAATAGGCACTTTTTTATGTTTAACTGCCGGCCCTAAATACTATATTTAACAAGGAATACTTAATATTTTTTATATTTCATGTATATAAAAACTGAATGTGTACTGAAAACACGATGGACAGACAAACAAGAGCTCTCACTGTGCATTTGAGATTCACACGACATCAAAGCATTCAACACAACTGTAAATAAGGCAAGGATTACACGAAATTGGAAAAGTTCTAGCGCAGCTGCGAACCTTCCGAAACACAAACGAGAATTGTATGTGTTTCTAGTGTAGTTAGGGCTTTATGTTGGGAAGCGCTGAAAGAATCAATTTCGTTTATCGAATGCCGGCCGGGATGTGAAATCTGGGCTAGGCTTTTAGTACCAATACATTATGTTGTAAGTACATTTTGTATAAAACTAGCAACATTAATTCAATTATGTTTGTTTCAAATAAAGGGATGCGAGCAAAATATAATGGAATGGAATGTTATATACAATTATACCTACCAGACAGTGTGGGACCACGATTAAAGATTAAACCTACATTTTTATGTTTTTCAAAATTGTTTATGCATTCCGTAGGTAAACGTACAGTTTTTATTGTTCTTAGGCACTTTTGTATGGCGATTTCGGGTCCTATGTGGTTTTGTTACATTTTGTATAGAGGTCATTCGCCGCTATCGCCTCACGAAATGCAATCAGGATTCGTCTCACAAGGCATTTCGCTCGATGGTTAAATCCGGTTTGAAGGACCAATGTTAGGGTCCTACTGGGATGTAGAAATATAATCGCGGACTGTATCAAAATAGGCTGGTTAATTCCGCCTTAATTACAAAGAAATCCCGGCTAAGAAATTATAAAAATCTAATTCGGTATTCGTCCGTTACCGGTGAAGTAGGTAAAGCCGTGTGTGCCGCGCGTCGCTCGCGGCCTGCCACGATGACGTTTCGCTGTGCCCGCCGTGCCGCCCGTGCGTCTCCTCCCGTGCGTATATCCAGGACGCGTGAGATGCCTTATGACGTCGTAAGGTCGTGTCAAAACAAGATCCAGACCTTATCAAATTGTCACAACGGAGTTGGCGTCTAGAGGTGTTAAATGTTGGAATAAACTTTCCGCACACGCGGTGCCATGCAAAGTTACCGAATGCTTAATCTTATAAGACTTTACAACTTTCCGTGAGAGCAAAGTTTTCTTATCTGTCGCGGTATAAAGTTTAATCGGTTATTAAATTCAGCTTAAATGTTGCACGCAGTCAGATTATTTATGATTATACTTCCATAGGTATAAGGTCAGGGGTTATAAGGGTTATAAGTCAGCCGCAAATGCTGAAATGTTAAAAAGTAACAGCTCTTGGTGAGGGGTTTTTTTTATAAGCAAGCTCGTGTAGTCATACTAGACATAGAGCTTTTTTGGCCATAATCTGCATTTGAGTTGGAAGCAAGACGCTTTGCACGATGATAGAAGAGGTCAATAAAACGATTTTGTATAGATTATTAAACATTTCTAAAAATTTTCAATAAGTTCATTCCTACTAGGGAACAACTTAATTTATTTTATGAAATATTTTGATGTGTTTTTTAAGTAGTCACACTACTGCATATTAATAAATTATAAACTGAAATAGATATCATACACTAAAGAAAAAGTGACCAAGTCCACCGGTGGTCGAGGCAGGAATCGAACCCGCGTCTTCAGCTAACGCTAGAAAAGTTTACACTAGTATAGTTGTCCTATTTTCTAAGATTAAGTTAGTCATAGTCTTAATTACTATGGCAAAATAATCTCACTCGCATCCGTATTTTTGCTCACAACGTGGATTATGTTTTAATAACAAGGGTAAGCCACGAAATCATGGTCTAGTGGAAATGTTTATGTTTATATAGCAGGAAATATACACTTCTGTAATGTGGTCTTTTCTGTAAAACTAATTTAATAATAGGTACAACAATGACAATGGGGAGCTTTTACTAAAAACTCGATCAATAACTTACATTAGGTACATAATACTATATTACACCTAAATGACTATAAGCAAAAACGAAGTTCCATTCTTTAGCAAAAAATTATATGCGGTATAATCATGAATTGATGACATTAAATATGGCCCCAAACACAATACTTACATTTTAATAATACGTTTAATATGCCAATACACTCCGACAGTAGGTATCCTTCATTTCTCCACTAACTGGAAAAGAAAGGTTTTTCCAGACCCAAAAAATCTGTGAAATATTTGCGTAACATGATGGACGCCCGATGATGAATTACCGCCATTATATTACCCTTTATATAAACCCTTACGTATACGTTTTCTAATACCTAATGCGTGTATCATAACAACATGACACATATTAATGATATACTAGAAAACATTTTTGTAACATTTTTGTAGGAATTTATTCAAACAGCATTTTTCTATTAGCACTGTCAAACAAGATTGATCATTTTGGACAATTTTATACAGCAAGAGAAGTTTTCAGTGGTCTTGAATAACGTTTTATTATTATTATTTATTTATTTAATAAAATACAGAGTATCTCGCAAAACTCAATAACTTAGACTGTATTCACTTAGATAGATTGCATTCATCGTCACAATATCAGCCCTATGGATATGAAGTCTGACTGACAACCAAGGCTCACAAGCAGAAGCTACATACATACAACGGAGATGCGTATGCTGCACTTTTCGGGCGGGGTTACCCTTAGAGAAAAAGTGCGCAACGAGCATATAAGGGGAGTTTCATAGTAGCTCCCATAACCCATAACATTTCTGAGGCTAGACTAAGATGGTACGGCCACGTAATGAGAAGACCAGACGATCACGTGGTAAAAAAGTACCCTTACATCGCTACAAAAAAAAGAGGGGAAGTGGAAGGCCTCAAACAGCTTGAATGACGAATTTGCGAAAGGACATGAAGGAGTTGAGACTCCACGAACAAGAGGAAATAAGAAAGAAAGAAAAAAGAAAGAAAGAAAGAACCAAGAAAGAAATAAATGGCGTCGCATGATTGGGAAAGCCGGACCCCGCGTAAGGGGAAATAAGCGAGGCAGAAGTAGTCACAAAAAATATCAGTCGAAAGGCTGGTGATATAAGTCGGGGAGACAGTACGTCAAAGGTCTAAGGATCTTCATAGTGACCAGGCGTGGGCTGCGTTTATTCAGTGGCTTCAGGTCAGTCAATACGCCTTGTTGAGAACCTTCTTTTGCTTTCTCTCCTATCGCCTTCATTATCCTATTCGAGGCAGTGTAGCCTAACCTACATAACAATCTTTCTGCCTTTTGGCCATCTGTTAAACGACAAATATGGCCCACCTAGCCGCCCACTGTCGCTCAAGGATAGAAGGAAGAAGATAAGGTGAAAAACCCATATCTTCCGTCTCATGTTTCTCTCGGTGCGCCGTATCTTTTGTCCCCTTCTAGTTTCCTGGCTTTATGCCCCCTAATAAGGTGTTAAAAGCTAGTAGAGGTTCATTTTAATTTTTCAGAGCAAGCGCATCACAATCAGAACCAAAAACGGATGTCAATTGAATTTAGTTTATATACAAAGTGACTCGTTTTTTTTTCTGGAATTTATTTGAAATTAGGAAGAGAAGACAGTCAGAATCACTTCGCCATTAAGCTGAGCTGAAAGATAATAAGTATAATATTATAACAACGCTAATTGATTAAAAACAAACAAATATTGTTCTTGAAGCATCTAGAAATAGAACCAGTTAGCGTTAAGGCTGTGAACACACGATGACGTGAGCGTCTAGTATTGATCGTGTGGCCGCGCCCTTAGGGCTCAAGACATAGCCTGAAGCGTGCATTAGTATCGCACTCATAGCATTCAAAAAGGGATAAAGTAAACAAGCATCTATCTTATCGCAGACATTACTGGACCCAGTGTGTGAACCTGGGTCAAAATTATTTTCGTTTTCTTGTTTTTCACTTCAAAAAATGTGACGGGGTGGAGTTTTTTTTGTCATGTAAAATTTATAATCTATATCTAGAAAAATATACAATAAATAGTACCTACTCAATTTATTTTTATTTACAACAGAGTCGTCAGAAACGGTAGTAGTTTGAGTAGTTTGATCTATACTCTGTGTTTATTTTTCTTTAAAGTTTTTTTTAGGTCTATGTATGTGCTGCATGAAATAAAAGACGGCTTTCCATAGTTAATCGGCTCTTACATTAAATCAGCTCAGATCAGACATCTTAGAATGAAGATGTTCGCGCGTTTCTGAATCATACCGGCTAGCATGACTTGCGTTCTCTCTCCACTCCATACATCTAGCGCGACTTAAAGGCATGCGAGAACGCAAGACATGATAGCCGGTCATGAGTTCTTTCGATCCTATCATAGAATTGATAGGATACAAATAGTATTTCAGAACACTAACGAACGCTACACGCACTGTCTGCAACTGACTAGTGTAGCATATTTTACATATAGATAACATTTAAAACTTTCGCGTTTTGAACACATATTAATCACATTTAAAATCGGGTCTATCGCGAATTTTTTTGTTACCTTTATTTACCGACGTTTCGATACAGGTTTTACTGGTTGTGGTCGCGGCTAACTGATGTCCCAGCAAAATGTCAAAACAGAGATTTCGGTAAATAAAGGTAACAAAATAAATTCGCGATAGACCCGGTTTTAAATGTGATTAATACATATTTTACATTCCTGGATACGCTCCCGCTTCCTCTCATGCCTTGCGCCTTGGAAAACAGCTGGCATGCTACCGTTATTATATTTTCATCGTTGGATGCCATTGTTTCAATATTGGCTTTAATAGTCTCGTCCATAACAGCTATTTACTTAATACCTGTTTAGATAGAAAATGAGCAATTTATCACAATATTTACTATGATTTAATATCATTTTAATGGTACCCGGTATTTATATTACCGAACAAACCTAACAAACATTAAATTCGACACCAAAACAGCTTCCAGTAACATTTCAACAAACCCTCATAATGTCCACCATTAAAATAAAACTCAGACATCGCCACCATTTCCCATCCTATTATATTTAAAATTTCCGAATGCGAATAAAGACATAACTGCCGCATTTGCATGCTCGCCCGAATGTTTGCGACCCCTGGCTTAATCTGGGTTTAGTGCTTTAGGCTTTGTTTAGGGTTTACTAACATTTTCACATCTGGAGGGTCAGGGTCAGTTGAGTTAAGAGCAACAGGAACCCGCCGCTAAAAAGTCTCTCCCAAACAATCGAATTTATGCTCTCATTTTTAAACGACAGGCTTCAGTTACATGAAACATGAAGATTAATGTAAAATATGTATATGTCTGGTACTAGTATTATTCGTTGCTATAAATTGCTAGGTTTAAGGTCATGTGGGGTTGTGGGGTAAGAGAAACATAGTATATTTTGCTCGGGGCAAGAGAAACAGTATGAGGACACCCTACAAGTGTTTCTCTTGCCCGGTGTTCCTCTTACCCCATCAAATCTATCTAATATAGGTTTACCTATTTTTTATTAAATGCTAGCTTTTGCCCACTACTTCGTCTGCGTGGACTTAGTAACCCCAGCTAGAGTAAGAATAGCGCCTGGAGAAAGTCTTATAGTAATCATTCAATTTGAGCATAATATGCACACAAATATTAGGCAACTCATTAATTATATCAATTCTACCATGATTCCACCCCGCTTTTCACCCTCTTAAGGGATGATTTTCCGGATAAAAACTATCCTATGTCCTTCCCCGGGACTCAAACTATCTCTACGCCAAATTTCAACTAAATCGGTTTAGCGGTTTAAGCGTGAAGAGCGTTCAGCGTTAAGCGTAACACGCAGACAGACAGACAGACTTTCGCATTTATAATATTATTATATTATTATGGATTATGGATTTTCTTTATATACCGGTTAGTACAGCTTTGATGTATACCGTTCTATGCAACGATACCCCACACTGTTGGGTTGAAGCGAAAAGAAAATGACACCCCCACTTGACATGTAGGGGAGGTACCCTAAAAAATAATTATTCAGGTTTTATTGTACGAATTTGTCGGATTTATTTATTTATATAACTATGCCAAATTGCAGCTTTCTAGCACTAACGATCACAGAGCAGACAGACAGACGGACGGACGGCCCTTAGTTACTTAAACAAATTTAACTAATTATATATTCCTCTTTAAACATATTAATAACGGGTCACTCACGTATTTTAAGTCGAAAACGCTCACGTCCGTCTGTGTCTCACGGAAGTTTTGTTATATTCCTCTTTAACCTGTTTACAATTTTAAGGATCCTTTATATTGAATAAAATCACGTAACAGCATTTTGAAATTTAACCTCTGCTTGCTTATCAAGGAAATAATCGTTTCGGTATCAATTACCAAAATAAATAGCCAATTCCGATACCCACTTGTTATTCTGATATTAAAAATTATTCATTGGCTCGTCCTCGCGAGTCCGCGATAAGTTTTATTGAATTCTTTGCATTTGAAGTCTTTGTGGGGCTTAGTGAAGGAAATAAATAGCGCATCAGTTAGGTTTCAAGTTCTTTAGAAGGTTGAGTTTTATTTAAGTTATGCAGATTTTTTGCAGGCATCCTGGCTCTTAGCTGGCAAACGCCATTTTTATGTTGTCACAAGAACTTTTTGGCGTTTATATATACCTGTTTTTCCTTTTAGGTTAAAGCACAGAATAAGTAATAGTATTATCTTACAGAACGGCCACGCACCGCCCCGCCCCGACTCGAATTACCTCGCCCCGCGACAGCAGATTGAAGGCCGTATGCCGGCCGCTCAGTACCATTTTTAACTCGGAGTAGTTATAAATGCTCTAAGCCCTGTGGTTAAAGTAACATCCCGCAATAATAATAATTGTAACTGTTGACAATAAAACCCAATGAAACCTCAAAAAAATTACAGTACTACTTGTGTGTTTTAAGCACATTTCTTTTCACAAAGTGAAAAGAAGCCTTGAGTAATTCCCGGTTTGTTCAACTTTTTTATTATCAGAGTTCGGTCGTTCTTTATTGTTTTTCCCGGGAATTCCCAGTAATTTGAGAAAATTCCGGGAACGACCCAACTGGCGACGCTCCGTTACGCTCCTGTGATGAAGATAAACTTGTTCCCATTTTAAAGGTTTCTTTGTTACAAGGGAAGTTTGCTGAGCAAATAAAAAGTGTTAACGATATCTAAACGAAGTCAATAATTTAACGCTTCTTTAAAATGCTTGGCTTAAGGGAGAAATTATTTTATAATGAGACTTATAAAACACTGATAAAATTGTAAAGTCTATCGTGTACATACTCGTTGAAGTGCTACACTACAGCCAAAAGTCAAGTCAAAGTCAAAATATTCTTTATTCAAATAGGCCTAGCAACCAGCACTTTTAAATTGTCAAGATCTAAATATAGCAGCTTTAATATTAACGGTTATAAACAGTATAGTTATTAGGAATATAACAAGAAAATTAGTTTATACATTGGATTTAAATAACCAAATTTAGAAGATTGATGAACTTCATAGTTGGATACAAATTAAATTATTTTATTAAATACTAGCTGTGCCCGCGGCTTCGCCTGCGTGGAATTCGGTCTGTGTCAGTAAGCGGCTAATTCACCCCTAATTTATCTCAATGTCCCCTGGAGACGGAACTTGAAGTAAAGTTGACAGATGGATACGCTAGAGGACTGTAGTCCAGACAAAATATTGTACAATTAGGTACCTACCGCCAAAGATAGATATTACTCCGTAATAGATGGATACAGTCTAAGGAAAAAACGTGCCTCGAAAATCACGAAAATTTGATTCTCGATCAGATGTCGCTACTACCTTTTGCCTACTCTCGTATAGAGGGCGTTGACGGTTTCGTTTGTTATTATTTAACAATTTTAACGCATATCAGTGAAAGAACATGGGTCAAAATAATAAAAAATAATTAATGCACATAAAAAAATCATTTATTCATATTTAAATACATTTTATCGTATTTTTATAAATCTTCATTTTTAGTTTTAAAGTGTGTCGATAGATGGCAGTGAATTTACTGTGGTTACAAAATTTACTATGACAGTACCGCTCTATAATATTATATCCTCCTTGCTACCTCTAAATAAAATTACACTCCAAAATCAATATTTTTTTGCCCTTATTCAAATTTTTGACGTGATTTAAACGGCATAGAGTAGTAGGTGTATATCGAACGATACAGTACCATTTTTGTTTTTTTACGTCCTTAACTGTACCTATCCAAATCGACTACATAATTCCGAAAAAAATTATTCCGAATTTTAGAATGTCGATTTTTATCATTCCGATTTTTAACTGCTCGACCCATCAAAATTCCGACTGTCATAATTACGAATGATGAAAATCACGAAGATTTATATTTCCGAAAACCCAAAAAGCGGAATTTTGTAAATTCCGAACTACATAATTCCGACTATAATAATTCCGATGGTGGCAAACACCGAATTTAACATTTACGATTTTCAAAATCACGAATTCGGAATTGCCCTTATTCCGAATTAACGTGATTCCTATTTTAAATATCCCAATTTTTAAATTTCCACTTTTCTGGCAACAGTTCGTTTTCTTGGGGGTCGCAGTTCTAACCTAACCTAACCCACTTTTCTGGCAACAGTTCGTTTTCTTGGGGGTCGCAATTCTAACCTAACCTAACCCACTTCTGGCAACAGTTCGTTTTCTTGGGGGTCGCAGTTCTAAACTAACCTAACCCACTTCTAGCAACAGTTCGGGTTCGCAGGTTCGCAGTTCTGTCTAATTTATTTATGCCGAATTTTTATGCCAAAAATATTTTATGCCGAATTTAACATGACGCGGCACGACAGGTACCCGTAATAATTACTAAAACGTGAGTCTTCATTTAAATATCACGGCTTTCATTTTTCCGATCTTGTAAAAAACCGAATTTCTGAATACCGAATTATTTTATTTCCGATCGAAAAATAATTTTTCGGAATTTACGAATTCGGAAAAAAATATATTTTCGGGAAAGTGTAAAATCGGAACTCTAAGCTTTCTGTCAAGTGACAATCGGATTTTAAGTTTTCGGAAATAGCACATTCGTGGTTTTATTCCATCGTGTTTTTAAAAATCGTAATATTGATATTTCGGACTTATAAATAATCGGGATTATGAAAGTCGTGGTTATAAAAATCGGAAAAACGTATTTCGGATTATTTGGGTGTTCCCATCAAAATCATGTCATCCAAATCGGTCCTCCGGTCAAATCAGTCTAAGCATGACGCCGGCGGCGGGCAGCGTCTGCCCCTTTTTTTGTTGTTTTCGAAGTGGGAAATGCATCTGCGTAGCGTCTGCCCCTACGACTTGTTGATGGTCATAGCGAATCAGACGCTCACGGGGACTTGTAGGCGCTTGAAGCGGAACGGGAAGTTGCTCGGAATGAGGGGGATACGCAGGATAAACACGGCTTCTCCGTCGCCACACTCCGTCAGAATCTGCGCCTACATATGTATTGCGTACGCTGTATTTGGGATCACAATCGAGACTCGCGCTGGCTTGCCGTTTCAGCCGAAAGCGAAGCGACCTGCCTGGCTAGAGCGCTACTGTGTCTCTCACCGTGGTTTTTCTCAGACTCCTGAGACCGTGCCCCTTGTGGCCGCAATGCATTGCGAGACTCGAGAAAGATTCGATTTTTTTCGGGAAGGCATGGTAACGCGTATAAGTCCCAAATCGTTTGACATTTACTGAAAAAAGTTTTTTTTTAAGTACCCACCTTCGTGACCATTATTAAGAGGAAAGGGCACGGCCGCTTCTCCATGCAAACGCAGTCTCCATTTTTTGGATAAAAACCTATGTTCTTCCACGGGACTCAAACTATCTCTATACCAAATTTTATCTAAATCGGTTTAGCGGTTTAAGCGTGAAGAGAAATTAAAAAAAGTTTTTTCATATTTTTTGTGTTTTCACTCGGGAAAGGTGTCATTTTGATATCATAAATGAATTCGGCGTACCCGATTTATACAAAAACGATACCTAACTTAGCCTAGTAGCTAAAATGATATAATCATAATCATAATCATAATCATTTATTTGCACATAAAAAGGGTCAGGGTATAGTTATCAAGATAAAGTTTTTAACCCCTTTTTCACCACCATGGGGGATGAATTTTTAAAAACGCTGAAAGTAATTTTCTTGCTTTTTAATATAATAACGTTTTGCAAAGTTTTAAGTTCCTAGCTTAAAATAAAATTTGCACCCCAAGACAAACTTTCAACCCCCTTTTAACCCTGTTAGGGGACGAATTCTTGAAAACGCTAAAATCACTTTTCCTGTATTATAATAATATGCCCATTATACAAAGTTTCAAGTAACGCACTCAAAAAAAAAATTGATCTCCATACAAACTTTCAACCTCTATTTCACCTCCTTAGGGGATGAATTTTCAAAAACGCTGAAATTAGTTTTCTTGTATTTCAGTAATATATTTTCTTACGAAGTTTCAAATTGCTAGCTTAAAATAAATCTTGATCTCCATACAAACTTTCAACCTCTATTTCACCTCCTTAGGGGATGAATTTTCGAAAACGCTAAAATTAGTTTTCTTGTATTTCAGTAATATATCTTCTTACGAAGTTTCAAATTGCTAGCTTAAAATAAATCTTGAACCCCATACAAACTTTCATCCCCTTTTTATCCCCCTTAGGGGTAAAATTTCTCAAATTTTTATAGCCTATAACCTGGCCGTGGATTTTTTCGACAGATTAGTAAAGTTTGCATCAAAATCCGTTCAGCCGTTTTCATTAGTTGCGCGGTCAAATAAACAGACAAACAGATAAACAGACAAACAGATAAACAGACAAAAATTCTAAAAACTGTTGGAATGTGTTCTGTTATCGATTCTAAGTATCCCCAGCCAATTTTTTTTCGAATATCTTCCATGTACAGACTTTCGACCCTCTTCCGCTTTATTATATGTATAGATTTTTTCATAGCTGGATATATATACTTTATTACGACACATATTGTTTTTTCTCAAATCAATAAGTATAGTTGATCAATATAGCTCTTAAAATGTCGTTACTTAATATTAACAGCCCCACAAAGCAACTGACAGTGACATAACTTCCAAACTGCCGCTTTTATAGTCGATATTAAACGAGATTCCTCCATTAACAAAACAGTTGATGAATCATGAAAATTCATGACGCTCGCGGACGTATTCTGTACGTCTTCAGTTTAGTGTTAAAGTGCACTTATGAATTTCAAAAACTACCACCGGTTCTAACCCTACCACAGCCCCGACAAAATATACCGATAAAAGTCAAAAATTATATATCTGACACAAACTTTTATTAACAGTCTCTACTTTTTATTGAAACGAGTCTAACAAATCAAAACTCAATGCAGCTGCGTTGTTTCATCACAGGTCTCCAGCACCTCTGGGCTCTATCATCAGGTCAGCTTGATTTCATCTTAATAGTGCATTGTCACCGAGCTTTGTAAGGTCAATTTGGTGAAGACCCACATATAAATTTTTGGTTCAAAACAAATCATTTATTTCGCAAACAACACGGTTGGGACAACCGTGATAGGGCTAGAAC
The DNA here is from genome assembly GCF_947568885.1 of Cydia strobilella. NCBI lineage: Eukaryota > Metazoa > Arthropoda > Insecta > Lepidoptera > Tortricidae > Cydia > Cydia strobilella. The sequence goes on from NC_086057.1 coordinate 15,519,824, forward strand.
TATCATATTTGAATACGTACTTCGTTTAGGCACAGTTAGAAAGGAAATATAAAAATATAATAATAATACTTTGCTAGAGTTTAACTATGTAATTTTTCGTTTAATCTAATTATTCTAAATTAAACCTGTATATAAAAATAATATCCCGCGCACATATCAATGTGGTTCAGTGGGTTCAGTAAGGGGGCGGACTGAAAATCAGCGCTGTTCGGTCAATTCCTGGTGAAGTGGCTGGCGCAGCATATGCTGAGCCCGCTCCTTTTGTCGCGCATGCCAATTTTTTATGTTATTTGTATATTCCTGTAATTTCTCTTTTGTTGTGTGGCAATAAATGTTTTCTTATTCTTATTCTTAAATAAAAAGCTTCACACCTTCTTGTTCTACCGACCTTCTGAAGATGGAGTATGTGACTTATATTGACCGGGATATAGACCGTGATTACCTTTTGAATTGTTTATGAGCTCCCGATTGTGGAGTATGTGTAACGCAAGTTAGAAGCGACGAAAGAGCTTGTATTTAGACAGTCTTTCCCACGTTGACCTATGTCAAACATATTTTTGCACACTGTTTGTATTTAAATTGATCAGTGTATAATCGGATATACCAGTTCAACGATGTGTCAATCATTTATAAATCATATTTTTAAAACTATTTAAATTTTTCACGCAATAGCTGAGACCTGTGGTAAGTGTAGAGAGTGGGCAATAGAGAGTACTCTCTCCAGGCGGGTGTTATGCCTGGTGACCGAAGTCCACTGAGAGTTAGTCAGAAGGAGTATATATAGTTAGTGACATTTGAAACTTCGTAAGCACGATGTAGGTTTCTAGCTAATTGCGTTCTAGCTCCCTAACGCCATCTGTTAGATTACGTCGACAGTGGCAGCTAGTGGGGACGCCACAGACCTATCATTATAGGTTCTCCAACTTTTCAAAATCAAATCAGCCCAGAATAGTCCGCTTTGACGGCACATCTATTATTTATGGGTCCTAATGGCGACCTCATTACCGCCGTCACGTTCGGAATAGGGGCAGGTTGTCACTCGGAATGTGAATCGTTGATTCGAGCCATAGACATAGTATATACAAGTAGTTATAGGACGCCACCGAGCGACCGGGGCGGGGGTAAAAGAAAGAATATTTATATAAAATTTGGGCAGCATAGGATTTTTCCTCTTTCACTCTTACAAATTTCGGTATTTCGCCATCGCCTCCTACCAGTCCTACCTATGATGCCACCCGGTCGGTGATAAGGACAAAGCATGGCACTATTTTATCTTTCCTCTTATAGGAATCGCTACTTCGCTTTCATACTTTGAATTACGTAGTGTGCAAACTGAGGTGCCGATTCGAACGATGCTTATAAGACGTCACACCGATACGATACCGATCTGTCAGTGTCAAAAGTGACGTTTCTGGTTGAAGAAATATAACTTTTGACACTGACAGATCAATATCGTATCGGTGTGATATCTTATAAGCATTATTCGTATTGGGCAGTAACAAGCGTATTCGAATTTTAGTTATTCGATCTGTTTCCGATATGATACTGATCTGTCAGTGTCAAAAGTTACGTTTTTGGTTGAAGAAATGTCACTTTTGACACTGACAGATTTGTATCATATCGGAAACAGACCGAATAACTAAAATATTTATGCATGTGAGTGAATCCTTGAGTGCGATGCAGCGTCCATGGGTCAAACACATTTTAGATAAAGTTAACACTTCTGTAGAAAAAACATTAAAAGTTTGTTCTCTTCTCCGCTCTACTGGATTACCACAAATGATATTTGGTTGATACCCTCACGTGTCCTCTCATCTCCGCTGATCGCTGCCACAGTGGAAAAGCAGCCTCAGAGCCCGTCCTAAATTTATACTTACACACACAATGTATGGGAGCTTGTTGTAGCTTGCTTGATTAAGAATGTTCTTCTTCTTCTTCTTTTATTAAATGGCGGTCTAGCCAACCAAGTTGGCACAAATTTGCCATTGTCAAGATTGTCAAGTGTTTTGATGTCTGCACCTGAGGATAGAGGACAGCACAAACATATTCCGACAACCACACAGAACATGAAAGCACTACACGTTTTGCTATAGCTAAGTACTTAAATAAGATTAAGAATCAGTTTAATTTAAGCTTAATGAACTAAAATACCGTTAAGTTCCGAGTATCAAATACATTTAAGAAAGTCGCAAGCTCTTTTGAATACAACTACGTCAATCTCACAAATTAATAGCAAGCCTTTCATAGAATTAATTCAAAGAGGAAAAATATGTCGTTTGCAAGCGTATTAAAAAGTTTGAATGCAATTTCCAACAGGAAACCGTACTGGCGACACCGGTCCTTAACGTCGTTGACAAGTGACAACCTGCATTCCATTTTCAAATGCTATGAAAAAATAAACTGACATATTGCTGGAGTGGAATTTCAACATTAACCCCTTGCTGTTTCGACCCCTTGCTGTTCCTAATGCTTCGCGTAACTACAGACAAAACAGTTTTTTGATACGTGCTAGTAAATGCCTAAATAAACTTACGAGGGAGCAGGACATTGATATTTTCAACAGCAACATCCAAACTGTGCGGCGTATCCTGACGGAGTTCTTTAGGTGAGCATGCCTTATTGAAATTTTTATTGTGCTGTAGTTTTTCTTTTTCTTTTGTGTATCTTCTTTAGTTAATTTAGAATTATAAGGTTACTATAGCTTTGGCGTGGAAATGTATGAATCGTGCAATAGTGCTAACCACCAATTGTTTTTGTTAATATGTAGCTACTGGTGAGAACCTGTAATTGTCTTTTTGTATCATATTTATAAAACCTATAGACATGTTAACAGCTGTTGGATCTCCGAATAATAATAAATTAATTAATTAATTAATTAATACTTAATGTAATTCTGATTTGATACAGAATGCTTAGCGGCAAATTTTCGATTTAAAATTTGATTTAAAAAAAGTTATAAAACAGAATTATTTATTTATATTTATGAATTTGATGAACGCGAATTTCATTTTGGGTAAATTACATTTAAATGTCGGCCTTCGCTGCCAGTCGCTTTTCGATAAGGGAAAACATCCTGAGGGAACCGGAAACCGGACTAATCCCGATAAGGGACTAGTTTACCCTCTGGGTTGGAAGGTCAGATGGCAGTCGCTTTCGTAAAAACTAGTGCCTACGCCAATTCTTGGTATTAGTTGCCAAGCGGACCATGAGCCGTGGCAATAAGCCGTGATAACGCAAGGAAGATGCTCCTTGATCTTAAAAATCGTCTGAAAGTTGAAGCTGTTTTCAATTTTCGTCGTATTTCGCAATCAGGTTTTCTTCGACTTCTAATTAACTTTCTAATAGCAGTGTTTTATTTTAATTCTTATTCCCTTTCTCGGCGCTAAATTAAAACAGTAAAAATCGTGTATTTCTAAAATTGTATAATTAATAGGATATTATTGTTGTTTCAGGTAACACTTAGATCCAGCTGTCCTTTCATTAATTATTCACATTTGTGAATAAAATGTATGAAGGAATCGCAGAAGAAGAGAGGTATTTTGTATTTGTGTGTCGTCATCTAAGTCATCTTAGTGTTGTTCTGCCTTTTAGTAAGGCAGGTTTTCTCTGCGTTTTATGTTTTGTTAGATATTGCATCTTTCATGGGGATATTGAAATAAATCATCATTAATATAGTGTGGACCATTGTTTGAATAAATAAATGATATGTTATTTATAGGCATTTTCAAACCTTCTGTATCTTAAAATCTGTATGATAAAAACCTAATACTTACTTACTTACTGCTGTGGCGCGACGACCCGAAGTGGATCTTGGCCTCCGACACCAAAGACCGCCATGCTACTCTGTCCAAAGCCGTTTCTGTCCAGTCGACGGCGCCGAGTTCGCTGAGAATAAAAACCTAATGCCTATTAAAAATACTCCTTTTCTCCGGAACGTTTTATCTAGCGACCCGCCCTGACTTCGCACGGGTGCAATGCTGATGAACCTATTATACAAGCCTTCCTCAACCGCATCAAAAGTCGTTGCGTAGTTTTAAAGATCTAAGTAAACATAGGGACGGACAGACAGCAGGAAGCGCCTTTGTTTTATACTACGTAGTGATGATGGAGCTGGAATGACTGCAGCTACGACGCGTATAATTCGGTGATCCGTGCCGTTTCCGGCGGCAATTAACCCAGTTTACCTGTAGCTCGTGAGTGAAGCCCAGCTTGGAACTAGGTTGCCTAATGACTTTATGTTTTTCTTGCAATGTTGCTACCACAGAAATGAATATACCATAGAAGACGCAAATGCATCTACTTCGCGTGTCCGAACCCCGAGCAAGCGTCGAGGTTGACCGTCGCTCTTTACAGTCCACGCCGCCGGTTGTTGCAGCCGGACGTCCGTGACAACCTAAAAAATGCTTCGTTGCATGATAATTAACTGCAGCAGCCCAAAAAATTGCGAGCACCCAAATGCAAGAACATATTTCCTATTACAGATAAGTAATTTTAAAATTATATTATGCGTAAATTTTGTATGAAAAAGTCGGCACACTTGGTTTCAATCCAAATCGTGGTATTTGCGTCATCTAGCGTATATATTAAATCTGTGGTTGCTACCAAATAATCCAGTAACTTTGTCGCCTTTTGTAAGGGGGTTCGTTTGCGTCAAATTCGGTAGTTCTGATATTTTGCATATTTGTTTACATATTATGTTGGCTCAATAAATAATCCAAGTTTGTGACTTCGAGAGCCGAACGCAACTTTGTCAAAAATATAAAAAACTGCGAAAATTTCAGATTTTTTTTAGATTTGGACGATTATGACCTCAAAGGACTACTCTTAGTTTTTGATAGTACCTTGTCAAGACGTTTTAAAAGTAGACTAAATTTGCTCTAATATGAGACTAGAATTATCTCTGTAGATCTAATAGTTTCCGAGACAATTCTAGTCTAAAAAGACTAGAATTGTCTCGGAATTGTAGCAAAAGCTACAAATTTAGTCTACTGTAGTATTTAGTTATTATCGTTATATCTACTTAATAATAAGAACATGTACTTACCATGTTCTTATTATCGAGTAGGGAAGTACATTTTGTTATCAATCATTTATATTACAATATTATATTTTTTCCCCGGGATGACTGTTCCTGTAATGTCTCGCCGCAGCAGTAATGCTGGTGCAATCTTAGGTACCTTTATGGTGACATTAACATACCTTCTTATTTCAAAGCCTGTGCAGAGCCAGCTTCGTTCGCCCCTATCTTCCAGTCAAGTTTGTCATTTGATTTTAATCCATCTAAAAATTAACGACCCGTTTTCTATCTTAATCCAATTTAAGTCAATCCAATCGCGCCATTCCCAGTGGCCTCTACCCGTTTGGGTCGCCATTTTGAAATTAATTGCTTCTGCATAATACACGTTTTCATTAGGGGGTTAATCAGTTTTGTTTCTAAATAATTTTAAATTTTTGGGTCGCGTGGTTTTTGTAGTTAGATTAGAAATTCGATTATATTAGGAGGGTTTTCTATGGATTATTTATTAATTATCTACATATTTGGCAAATTGGGTAGCTTTGAGACTGTTTCTTTTGAAAAAAAAGTTTTTTTGCCGTGATTTTTTGGAATTTGAACGAACGAGGTACCTATTTTTTAAAGCCTAAACTTCCTCACGATTTGAAAAGGAATAAAGTTAAACACTTGCTCGATAACATTTATTTGTTTTGGTTGTATTTTAGTGTGTAGATGTACCTTGGCACATATTTTAATAATTAAGTGTTTGTTTATTTAAAAATACCTTTACAAGTTAGTATAAATGTTGCAGTTCTCAAATAGTAAATAGCCTGTTTTGTTTTTAATTTGGAAGATCGGTTTAATTAAATTTCAAAATGTTGATGAATTCAAGTCATTCCAAAATCATTTCACATTCAAATTTATTTCTTCCGAAGCATAAATTCAAAATGAATTTTAAATGAAATGGTTTAACCCTTAAATGCATGATTTTTTGTATAACTTTTTAATAAATTGAAATAGATGTGTCATGCTGTATAAAAGTAATAAATGTGATTTTGGATAGCTGCATATTGAGCCACGGACCATCAAATATACGATGCATATATACATCATTATGCATTTAAGGGTTAATTCCACTAAGCTGTTTTCACAGACAATACTATCTACATTTTATTAGGTCAGTCTCGTCCGGTCCGTCGACCTAAGGTCGTTATCCTTATTAACCCCACTACCCCCCTTTACAAAACGATGTATGTACAACGTCAGTTAGTGCACTTACATCCTTATTGCCTTAAAACTGGATTAGGGTCAGGAATAAGTTGCCCTTTGGGATGAAAAAATCTTTCCAGGAAATTAGAGGTGGAGAAATTCTAATGTAAGTGTGGCTGCGGGTTAAGTGTGGCAGGCCTTCACATTGACATTGAGTCATTATATTACATAAACGAATTTTAATTTAATTTAATTTAATTGAGGTCTGGGGCCATACCGTGAAAATCGAAGTTCGCAAATTGCGGGCATCTTTCTCTGTCACTCTAATTACGCCTTCATTGGAGTAAAAGAGAAAGATCCCCGCAATTTGCGAATTTCGGTTTTGCGGTAGGCCCCCTGTTTACACGCTGATTAGTGTTTACTGCTAGTTGGCCACAAACAATGGTACGGAGTGAAACATGTCGAGCATTTTTAGGGTTCCGTACCTCAAAAGGAAAAAACAGAACCCTTATAGGATCACTGGTGCGTCTGTCTGTCTGTCTGTCCGTCTGGCACAGCCTATTTTCTCAGAAACTATTGGACCAATTAAGTTGAAATTTGGTACACATAATGTAAGTTTGTGACCCAAAGACGGACATGTAACGTAAACAAATGAATTTTAAACATGGGGCCACTTTTGGGGGGTAAATGAGAAAATTAAAAAATAAAGTTTTTTAAACTATATCGTGTTATATATCAAATGAAAGAGCTTATTGTGAGAATCTCAAATATTTTTTTTTTATAAATTTAGAATAAACAATTTAGTAGTTATTCAAGAAAATAGGCAAAAAATGACCATTCCCCCCTTTATCTCAGAAACTACTAGGTCTAAAATTTTGAAAAAAATACACAAAATAGATCTTTACCTATAGATTACAGGAAAATCTATTAGAAATTGCAGTCAAGCGTGAGTCGGACTTAATTACTTAGTTTTTGATCCGACCCCTACGGGTTTTTAAAGGCAATTTTCACTCACGTTTCACATAAAAAATACATTGTTTAAATTGTGTAATGTACGGAACCCTTGGAACGCGAGTCCGACTCGCACTTGGCCGGTTTTTCGACTTAAAATACGTGAGTGACCCGTTATTAATATATTTAATATTGCTTAAAACATTTATGTTACAAAAGATCTACGTAAATATTCTTCGGTGCCTAAGAGGATTAACTACTTTAATTATATTACGCAAGGGCCTGACACTCTTTGATAGAGAAAGATAGTCTTATTGCGATTCCTATAAGAGGAAAGAGAAAATAGTGCCATGCTTATCCGATTACCGACCGGGTTTTTTTTCATGGTCGCGTTATGGCAGCATAGATAGGAGGCGATGGCGAAATACCAACATTTATAAGAGTGAAAGAGAAAAAAGAATTATGCTGCCATACATTAACCTGTCAATACATAAATATGTCTTTCTCTTACCCCTGGTCGCTCGATTTCATGTATATAACTACTATACTATGTCTATGATAACGGCTACCACAAATTGCAAACAGCCAATAACCCTGAAGTGTTTATCCTTTGATCTAAGGAAACATTTAGTATGTGCACAGAGTAGCTATAGCCCATAATAAAGGTTTAATTCGGATTGAAACTGCAGCATTGCTTACTTACTTACTTACTGCTGTGGCGCGATGACCCGAAGTGGATCTTGGCCTCCGACACCAAAGACCGCCATTCTACTCTGTCTCAAGCCGTTTCTGTCCAGTCGACGGCGCCGAGTTCGCTGAGGTCTTTCTGCACTTCGTCTCTCCAGCGGTACCTAGGGCGTCCAGACGGTCTTCGGCCACTTGGTACTCCAGAGTACGCCCTCCAGACTGCGCGATCTTCCCCCATCCGGACTACGTGCCCGAGTCATCGGAGCCTGGCGGCTTTCGTGGTTCTTTCTCGTGGCAGCATTGCTACGAGATGAATTTTCGATTGCGTAATTTAACACTGATTTACACTAGTAGAATCATCAATCATAAGTAGTGAACAAGACATTAAACTATCACAAAATCGCAAATTACCAATGCCATCTATCTCCACCAGTATGAAACTGACGAACCCTTTACTCACACGTATCCCAAAAATGTCCTAAATTTATCTTTTCATATATTTCCATATACCTAACGACTTATGTGTATTTGAAACTATGGTGACTTAAGACCGTTTGGTCCTAGTAGATCTTAGGTAGACGAATGTCCACGTTAATTCTAAACGGCCTTGCACATTGGTAACTATGGGGACTTGGGCCCTTTAGATTCTCATGTAGGCTGTCAGCTCTCCTAATGTATGGCACGGTTTGACGGCCTAAGATTAGCATGAGATGGGTCCAATGCTCCAAATTGCCTCGCTTTGGGTATACAGAGTGGACATAAATAACCTGAAAATCTTAAATATTTGCGGAAAATCCTTTTGCCTTCGATCCATCTAGCTCCAACCTAAGCAAAGCTTGTATTATGGAAACTAGGGGACGATGAGCATACTTATATAGAAAAATATCTAATTCGATACATAGCATTAAAAAACAAGAATTACCCAAAAACAAAATGTTCGTGATAAACCATAATATTATAAGTAAATATGTAGATTTCGCTGCCTGCTTGAAGTAAAAACGCGTAAAATGCTTAGTTTACAAAACATTCAGTATGTTCCCAAATTAATGAGTCATCAAATCTCCAGGCAAATTCATTCATCAAATCTCCAGGCAAATTCATTCTAATCAATTGAACATAATTAACTTGCTGTCAGTTGTCCATTGTTCTGTGGCATTTTAAAACAAGTTACAGAACTAAATTAATTTTGTTAAGAATGTCACAAAAACAAAAACGCTAAATTTAATCTATTTAGTTATTTTGAGAGATCCCATACAGGGATAAGTTCGCCTTTGTTGTAAAATTTACCATGTAACTGTGTTTCTCGTGGTTCATTTCTATGTACAATAAAGTATATACATACATACATATATTATTATTATTCGTAAATCAGGAATGTGCGTGTAATTATTTCGGGTCATCTTGGCCCACTCTGTATAAGACACCTGGCATTTAAAGGCTTTGTTCAACAAAGGGCAGGATAGTGAGTTGCTAATTTATTGTATGGAACACGGGGCGAGGAACAAAGAACAAAGCTTTATAATAAGGTTAGGATCTTATGTAAAAGAGGTATGTTTTGGAATTTTTTCAGAAGCTTTCAGGATTAATTAAAACAAACGATCTAGACAAAGGTTTTATTATTTAATTCACAATGACGAAAGAATTGAAATTTAACTACATTATTTTAAACAGTTCTTTTTATTATGATATTTTTATTATGTATATTTTTTTTTTATGATGAATAGGCAGGCGTTTGACCACGATCCCACCTGATGGTAAGTGATGATGCGGTCTACGGTGGAGCACGCTTACCTATGAGATACCTATTAACTCTTGCCTTGAAGAGCCCCAGATTGTACTCATGCGGAAACACAGACTCGGGCAGGGCGTTCCACTCCTTGGCAGTTCGCATAAGAAATGTGGAAGCAAAACGCTTCGTGCGTATTTTTGGATTTCCTACCATGAAGCGATGCCGGAGTGCCGTTTGTCTTGTAGTCCGATGGTAAAAATGGGACGGAGGAATAGGTTTTGTGCAGTTATGATATGGTGTTGCTGAGTCCGTCAGTCAGTGCACTTAGGGACTTGCTGCGCATGTGCGAAACCTATGCTGATTCACGTGGACTAAAGTACAAATGTCTCAAAACGCAAGTTATGCTTTTCGCGGTGCGGGGCATGTCGTCAGTCTATGTGCGGCCTATCAAGGAAAGGAGCTGGAGAAGGTTGGGTTCAAATATTTAGGTCACATTATCACGAGTGACCTAAAGGACGACAGTGATATTGAGAGGGAACGTAGGGCGTTGGCGGTTCGGGGGAATATGCTGACTCGCAGATTCGCGCATTGTACAGGGAGAAGTAAAGAGAACCTTGTTCAAGTCCTTCTGTCAATCGTTCTACACCAGCGGCCTGTGGGTTAGTTATACTCAGACGCCTTACGAGTCCTCTATAATAACATGTTTAGGGTGCTTATGGGGCTCCCTAGATTCTACAATGCGTCTGGCATGTTCGCCGACGCCCACGTAGAGGACTTCCACGATATTTTGCGCAAAAAAATGCTGTCGATCAGAAGCAGAATACAGGGTAGTGCCAACAGCATACTAAATATGTTAGCGGACAGGCCAGATAGTCTTTTACAAAAACATTGGATGTCTGCACTAATAAACCCCCATTCGGTGGATGTGTTTTTTTTAAATTAGTAGGTAATTGTGTAAAAATATTTTTAGTACAAATAACCTAGCTTTTAAGTCACTAACTAACACATTTGGAACACCGTGTCTGAATAAAGAAATTATTTATTTATTATTTAGAATTTGAATACTGTTTATAATACATAATGTACATTTTCAAAATAATGTCATGATGGAATTTGGATAAAAATACACAATATATAAATTTTATTAAGAATTTATAAAGAACTATGTTTAATTCAAAACGGAACAATGATATTTAAGTATATTATACCAAAAATAGTTGAAGCCTATCAAATTGTTGATTATCTTCTTCTTCTATTAATGTAACTGCTTCATAGTCATCTTCGCTCTTCATGAGATGTTCTATTTCTACTAAAGATTTCATTCCTGTCTCTGGCAGTACTTTATTAACAAAAATTAATATAGAAATCATTAGAATAATCGCCAAAAATAAAATCCAATGCAACCCTAACAAAGTTGTCAATGTCGGAATAAATTTCAAAATTGTATTCCCAAACGCCCATAAGTATGCACAAGTTAAAGAACTACCCACTCCTTTGTAAGACATAGGGAATATCTCACCGAGAAGCGAAAATGGTAAAGCTGTAGTACCTAAGGACATAAACATAGCAAAACCTGTAACTACAGTCAAGAACAACCACAAATAGTCTTTAGAAAACAAATTAAGCGACTGCAGTGTAACGAACAAACTCGATAAACCTAAAAATAAAATAGAACAAGATCCCGTAAATAGGAACAAAGTTTTCCGTCGAACAATTTGCAGCAAAACGCAAGCGGTTAATGAACATACTAAAGCTAGAACATCTAAAATAATAGTCCCTATGTATTTCCCGTTTGTTAATTTGAATATGTCCCTAAAAGAGCTGTTCGAAACGAAATTTTCACCTCCAAAACCCACGAAGCTGAATAGCAATATCATTATAGAGAGGGACTTTAGAAAATCCACTTTTATTAATGACCGAATATAATCCAGGATCTTTTCTCGAGCGCCTAATTTCCTTATAGGCTTCAATGCCTCCAATTGAATTTGAATCTTATAAGTCAGCATTAACGTTTCTAATTCCTTGCACGCGTCTTGATCGCGTCCTCTCAGCCAGTGAAAATTTTCTGCGCACGTCACCATATGACCTTTACTTATAAGCCAATAGGGGCTTTCTGGTGATAAATAAGAAACGATTAATCCGTAAAAAGCTGTTAAGAGTCCTAATGCCGAAATTAACTCCCAACAAGAATATATTCCTGAGATATGGCTTAGTAATACACCTAAAGATATCATAGCCGTTTCAAGCATAAGAAACGTTCCTCGATATTTCGGGCTGCACATTTCAGAAATAATGATACTGCTGATCGTAGCAGCTCCGCCAAGTGCGATATTGTGAAGTATATTAACTAATAGAAGTCCGGTGAAATGCTTGGCGTCGAAACTGATTAACCAGCTAAATAGAAGTGGCAGGACGGTCGCAATGGCTGCTATCCGGCGGCCTGTCTTCTGCAATGTGTAGGGTATTATCAGAATTGATGGTACGAACGCCACCTCGCCGGCAGTTTCTGCAAAGGAAAATTAATTTTACTTAGACGTTGAGATAGGACTGTTATCTATTTTCTGTTCAAATATTCAACTAAGTGTAATTCAGGGATGAAAGGAAATGTAAGTAAGCTAGTAATGCGTGATTGGGTTGAATAAAATATTTCTTAGTTTCAAAGACAGTTCAACAAAACAACAAAATTATCTACTTTAGGTAGAATATTTGTATGGTATTTTTCTTATATCATTTTCAAACAAAGATAACATGTCTGGATCTTAAAATTACTTTAATATGCATACGATTACAATAAAAATACCTATTTAGAATATCTAATTTAGGAGGGATTTAAATCTTCTCGGGCAGAGGTGTAGGGTTAGAGTCGGTAGCTTTAATTGACGTTTATAAGCGCATTGTAATATGCCTACTTTTTTTTTTTTTTTTTATGGTGCACTCATTTCAATTTTCATTTTCAACCTTAATCTAAATTTAATGATTAACTTATCTTACTAAGGTTAATACTTTTATATTACATTAACAAAGTGTAAGTTGTAGGTATATATGTTGTTATTCTTTAAGTTTATTTGTAGTTTTACATGTATGTAAAATGTATGATTTGATTTTGGTGCAATAAAGGATATTTATATACAATATTTACCTATCTTATATATTTAGTCATGCATTGTACCCAATAGCAACTTCTTAATTTTTGATTTAAAGATGTTTTTACTAGCACACTCGTCTTCTATTGATAAATTGTTCATTATTGGCGTATAAACTGTCTCAGCCTTTATCTAACCAGTATCCTTTCTCAACCTCTTAAAACGAACGTTTGATCAAAGTATTCCAAAAATATTTTGATATCAAAGAACATTATTATATGACTGGAAGTGCTGCAAGTTACTTACCAATAAAACTCATTGAAGTGTTATCGACATGTCTCGCATTGTCTTCTAGAAGATTCTGGTCAAGGAAGGCAGCTAGAAACCCCAGTCCCAGGCCGCAACTCAGGATCGTGCTGAGAATTCCACTCGCAACGAATATCTGGAATAAGGTGAATACGGGTAAACGTGGCATTCAGCGATTGATAATAACATACGGGTTCATTAATTTGCCACTAAACGTAAAAGTATTAAGTAGCAAATGTATGAATTTGCAAAAAACCCTAATCATTTTGTATAGGTACACTATACAGGCCCTAATATAAAGGCCAGCCACACTAAACGCAAGTAATGACCTCAGCTTTTTGGTATGAAAAGAAAAAACAAGTACCTATTTGTGATAAATACAAAAAAAATTGTCTTATTTACCTTACATATAAAAAAAAATACTTTATTTACCAAAAAAATATACATTGTTTTATTAACCTATGATCTCCACACTAGGCTAAGCCTGTCTTGTGGAGTCAGTTGAGACAATTCCAATTTTTAATTTTTAATTAACATCTTCCTACGCTGAAGTTTTGACATTGTGCTAATACTAGGTAATACATATAGCTTAAAGTATTATATAAAAATAAAAACTTAATCTATACAAGAGAAATCACAATTTAGGTTTAGTAAAGAGATTACATCAAGGCACATTATTAGGTACTATTTAATTGTAAACAGCAGGTGTGTGTGTGAGCGAAATAGAAGGATAAGTTTTCCTGTAGGTACTAGGAAGAGAAAGCCTACCGAGGAATTGAATATATTATACAACATAAAAGAAAACGTAAATTTGAAAGCAGAGCAAGGAAGCGATTCCAAGATTTCAATAAATACAATGATTGACGCGTGTGTTTTGATAGGCGGTGCATTCGCCATCAGATATATCAGAGCGGCCAAGGTGCCCTTAATATCTGAACACGCCTCTATTGTCAAGGCGCTAGGTGCGTGTTCAGATATTTTTGAGCACCTCGGGCGTTCCGATATATCTGATGGCGACTGTACAAGAGCCAAACAAACAGATCTGATATATATATGGTAAAAAACATTATTTTTCACCATAATATGTACAGCACTAGACCACGTTTTGGTTTAAAAAATAGTGAAATTGTATGATGTACTGTTTACCGAGTTCTTATGTAATAGTTTGTTAAGACCTATCTTAACAAGTAACAGATAAGTAGGTATAAGCATACCTAAATACCTACTTACCTAATCTAGATAGATTAAGTCTCTCAATCGTCTGTAGGTGGCACCACAGTCCTATGATATGTAAAGGTGACATCTACCGAAACTCTTGTGTACTAGCATAAGTGCTCTCTAAGCTTAGTTAGCTATGTCAATATATGTAATAGTTCATAACCAATCCGTAGTGTCATAGTGTGGCGCTGTACTTACCTATACAAGCTTCTACATGTATGTAGATAAAACCACTTTTTTCCAACCAGCCTTCTGTTAACATTAAACCTAGATATTAGTATTCCCTGCTTTCATTTGGTCGCCAATACCTCCAGCGCAGACAAGTTAAAGTTCCTAACTGCTAAATCTAATTGTATTTGTCAAAATAAATCCGATTTAAAACCGATGACAGCTAGTGACCTACTAGCAATACATTTATATTTCAGCAAGCATGATTGCTTACTGAAATATAAATTGCTGATTACCCACTCAACTGCGCCTCACTGAAACTCTGTTTAAAATTCATTCACACTATGTTATTTTAAAGGTTTTTGCATATAAATTGTTAAAATAGTAAAAGACTGCTTTTTAAAATGGGGTTTCGTATTACAATTCAGTTTATCAAAGCTAAAACTTCGAGTATTTTCATTACATTCTGTGCTTTGCAACTGGTAAAAATGGTTGAAGAGAGAAGTATTTATGTAGTACTCAGAAAGTGACGTCCTCAAAATGTGGCATCCTCAGAATGTGACGAACTCAGAAAGTGACGTACTCAGAAAGTGGCGTTCTCAGAATGTGACGTCCTCAGAATGTGACAAACTCAGAAAGTGACGTCCTAAGAAAGTGACCTACTCCGCCCGAACCGTATTTTCGAGTGTTTCTTTCCGACTGTGAGGTCGTTAGATTCCTCGTTAGAGAAATAATAAATAGAAAATAAAATTATAAACTAAAACATGTGTTTTTTTTCGTTTGTTTATTTTGAAGGATAAAACACAAATCTTCAAACTTGGTAACATACTGTAAAAAATAATAATAAATCAGTCAAACATAACTAGGACTAGAAGGAAACAATCAAAACGTTGAGTCGAGTCAGTATTACCATACATTAAACCGTTTTTTTGTAGGTACCCTAGAATTTCTAATTCTTCTAGGTTAAAAGAAGCTTTCGTCTTTCTCTACCCAAATCAAAAGTAGGTAGGTAATCCTTTCATTTACGAATAAGTAAGCTGTCTCAACTAGGGATGAAAATTCTTTTTAATTTTTTTTCGGTTTTTCTCCAGTTCTATTTAGAAAAATTAAATTCGTCACACACAATGCCACTGATGAGTGATGACAGTGTCAATGCCATAAACAAACACATTAGACATGCAACCTTAACCTACCTGTTTAAATTCCTACTTAAGTATATTGAAAAATATATTGTTTTTTTCGAAAGAAACTTAAAAAAAATGAGCCGTTTTGAAATTTTCCCGGTTTTTTCAACGCTAGTCTCAACTGGCTGTAACTGTCCTCAAATGTGACCGAAAAGACATCGTTGTAGCGGCCTTATCAAATGATTTGTAGGGTGTTTCACATACCTACTGTGGGCAATAAATATCACAGTTTATGGTCCCGCAATGTCACTGGGTAAACAAGTCAATAAACCATGAACTTGACCTTGTTTTTTTCAAAGAAAAACGTGTAATTTTATTTCATTGCTATTTACGTTACTTGCTTCATGCTTGCGTTATTAAATAAAGTATTTTCGCAAAAAAAGTACGCTTGGGACTTCTGAACCCGTAGGTAATGTTAGATTGAAGAAGAAAGACAAGTCTAGACTACGTAAAAACTTTACATTGAGTACCGACAAACGAATATAGCTCTTTGAGTACCTAGCTTCTGATGGCGTTTCGTCCGAATAGATGTCTTCGCGTAGATGAAATTTTTCATACAATTTCAAGGTCCTTCCTTCAATAATAGAGTACATTACTCTATCGGTATCTACATAATGCAACTTTTATATGTTTTGGTATTTACAAAAAATACATTTTATTCATAAAATAGTTACAATTGAATTTTTAATCGATCGACTTATAACTAGTACAAATAATATTAATATTAAATACCTAAAAACTAAGAAATAAATATTATTTATTAATTCTAAAACATACACATAGATGCTGATTTATCCCACGTCTATATGGGGCCATAAACGGAGACTGTTTTTGTTTGATTATCTAAATTATTATCATATATTTGATATAAACGGGCCTCGGTAGAAAGTACCATTTTGTACCATTTGGAGTTGAAACTCTAGGTCCATGGGGTCCAGCGCGCACAAGTTTTTTGCCGAAATTGCGGAGCGTCTGATGGTTGACGTAACTAGCGGCCTAGCCAAGGTGACATCGCTTGCGCTTCGCTGTCAAATCGCTTTGTGTCTCTCTATTACTCTTCCATATTAGTGTGACAGTGACAGTTGCCTTTCGTTCACTGCGTAGCGTTAGCGATTGGCATGTTGTCTACGGGGCCTGATGACCGAAAAGCTGGCGTCTTCTTCGCGCAATGTATCAGCATTGCGATACGAGGAAATGCCACCAGCATCTTTGTAATAATACCTCAAGATAAGATAAGATAAGATAAGATAAGATAAGATAAGATAAGATAAGGTAAGGTAAGGTAAGATATTTCTTTATTGTACAACCGTGTTACAGAGGTGTTATGTGGTGTGATACATGTGAGTTTCAACGGTAACCCAATTCGGGTATGCAATGGACACTTAAAACTAAATTAAAACTAAAAAACACTTAACTATTATACACGTACATAGCATAGCTATCAGTACATGGGACACAGTATCATAAAGAATATAATTCAAAGAAATCCTTTAGTGAATAGAATTCATTTTTAATAAGCCATTTTTTAAACTACGCATAAATTCTATGCCATCTAACATTTTCAATTCATCTGGAAGCTGATTAAAGACACGAATGGCAGTAATATATGTGCTTTTATCGTAAGTTTTATTATTGACTAGAGGTAGTTTTAAATTATACTTATATTGAGAAGAGAAGGGCCTATTTAAGATTTAAGCTAGTTACATATTAATTTAGTTTAGTATTTGTATTGTACTACTAGTATCTGTATATTGAATTATATAAATAAATGATTTTATCATGATAATTTCAAGAACTTACCTGATTTAGAAAAGGCGTCTGGTAACGTTCCATGGTCATTTTAAAAGAATAATGGGCAGAAACACCTTACACTTCACATTACTGTTATATAAAACGAGATTCACATCATGTTGCCGATGTAAAACTGACCAATAAATACAATTAATCAAACTTAAGTCATGCGTAGTTAAATCATTATATAACCTTATCACATTATGCTGATGCATAACAAGAGCACCTATTTTATGAAACTGCTACGCTATTTTATTGTGAAAAGGTTATATTTGCTGAGCTCAACGACTACGCTAAAAACGGCTGAACAAATATGACGTCAGATCGATTTCCCTCGCGACTTTCTGTAGTATTTTTCTCGAGTTTTTCTACCGATTTGTTAATAGAATTAATTCCGTTTCAAATAAAATGATATTGATGCTTTTAGACTTTGTTGAAAGGTTGGTAGAAATACTCGGGTGTTAGTGTCAGTTGAGTCATACTCGTATCATAAGTATTATTTCATCGTAGATTTTTTAATATATGTAAGTGTCTTCTAGTATTCTTGTGATTATGGAGGTTTATTTTTCTAGTCATAACATGTCTTAACTAAACTACAAACTTTGTTCTGTAGTATTTGAATGTTTTGTGTTCGTTGTTTTATTCTGAAATAAGTATGTTTGGTTTGTATAAGCTTTAGAAATTTAGTTAATTGTAACATGTAAATAATAATATTTGAAAAAAAAAAAATTATTTACATCATCATAGTTGTTTTTTCAGAGCAGGTACTTATCTATATAAATTTGATGCATTTATTGATTAAATTACGTATGCAAGAAAGTTAAAAATGTATACCCATTTTGCAAGCTCGAGCTCAGGGAGTTAAAAGCCGTTAAAACTTTATACAATATACATGGCAATACAAACTTGTAACAAGTTGGTCGGAATCGATGTAGGAAATTGTTGCTTGTTGTGAAGTTTTAGAGGACATGCATTCTAGTTATGGATTGGGACTAAATAGTAATAGCCTTATAGAATAGAATAGAATAGTTTTTATTCGTAAACACACAGACAATAGACATAATACATTAAAAGAACATAGTGAAAATAAAGTGTCACGAAATGGCCCCACCTCAGCATGCTACATACATGATACATACACATACATGATACATGATAGATTATACATTGCCTACTTTATAGAGTACATAGAGTAGGTACTTTTATAGAAATTAGATGCAGTACATGCAAGAAAGTTAAAAATGTTTAGGTATACCCATTTTGCAACTTCAGGGAGTTCAAAGCCGCTGAGTCCATATAATGTACATTACGGCCAATACTACAAACTTCTAACTATATTAAACATATTAAAAACGGGTAACTCACGTATTTTAAGTCGAAAACTCGACGGTGACGGACGGTGAAGCTCCTGATGATGCTCCTCGGTACGGAGTGAAACATATCGAGCATTTCCGACTTAAAATACGTGAGTGACCCGTTATTAGTATGTTTAATATGTCTGTGTCTCGCGGAAGTTTTGTTATTAAAACTTCTAACTAGTTGAGTGGTTGGAACCGATGTAGGAAATTGTTGCTCGGTGTGGTGTTGTGTAACTTTTATTTATTTATTTTATTTTTATTTTATTTTGATAGGTAAAATAACATAATGCAAGCAAACAACATTGTAAAATATTTCTTACATAAGCAACTTACACATTACTTACATTACGATTACAATTGTACACAACATTATCGTGGAATAATTATTAAGCTAAATACTAATTTTGACTATAAAATATTCTGTTATTAAAGTTCATAGTAAAAACACAATAAATTGTTAGCACGGTAAGATAATAAGTATTAACTTACAAATTTTGAGACAGCAAAACATTTTTGAACTTAGGTAAAGAAAAACTCAAAATATCAAAATCAATATCTAAGTTCTTAGAGGACATACATTTAGACGAGCAATTCTTGTATATATCTATCTATCTATATATATATATATATATATATATATATATATTTCGGGGATCTTGGAAACGGCTCTAACGATTTCGATGAAATTTGCTATATGGGGGTTTTCGGGGGCGGAAAATCGAACTAGCTAGGTCTTAGCTCTGAGAAAATTCGCATTTTTGAGTTTTTAGATGTTTTCCGAGCAAGGCTCGGTCTCCCAGATATTTCAGATAATATTAGGATATAGTACTCGTACAACTTTGTATTTGTCTTTCATGAAGATTCGACGGGAAATTTTATTAAAGTCAATGTAACTTGTTTTTGTTTCTTGAAAAAGTTTTTAAAAGACAGAGATTTTGGGTTATATGAAGCGCCTTTTAAATAAATTTTAAATACAGTACTCTTATAACTATGCCGACGTTAATTTATAATAGAAATTCAAACACAATATTTATCGTTATACGGAATAAATAAATACGAAATAAAAAAAGCCGGCCAAATGCGAGTCGGACTCGCGCACCGAGGGTTCCGTACATTACATAATTTTAACAATGTATTTTTTATGTGAAACGTGAGTGAAAGGTATATTGCGGTTTATGATTTATGACGTATTAAAAAAAACTACTTACTAGATCTCGTTCAAACCAATTTTCGGTGAAAGTTTGCATGGTAATGTACATCATATATTTTTTTTTTTCAGTTTTATCATTCTCTTATTTTAGAAGTTACAGGGGGGGGGGGGGACACACATTTTACCACTTTGGAAGTGTCTCTCGCGCAAACTAACCTCAATATTATTTTAAGACCTATCCATAGATACCCCACACGTATGGGTTTGATAAAAAAAATTTTTTTTGAGTTTCAGTTCCAAGTATGGGGAACCCCAAAAATTTATTGTTTTTTTTTCTAGTTTTGTGTAAAAATCTTAATGCGGTTAACAGAATACATCTACTTACCAAGTTTCAACAGTTCTTATAGTTTCAGAGAAAAGTGGCTGTGACATACGGACGGACAGACAGACAGACATGACGAATCTATAAGGGTTCCGTTTTTTGCCATTTGGCTACGGAACCCTAAAAATGGCATAGGCGGGTCCGCACGAGCCTTCTCGCTAGGGAATTACCTAGCGAAGCGGCTCAATCAATCAACGTGTCTCGCCCGAGGCATTGTAGTCATACTTGTTATGAACAAAATGCTGCACTTCATGATAAAAGCAAGCCGCTCTGCACAGTGATAGTAGGGACCAAACTGAGCGATTTGACCCGCAGCAGCGGCAGTTTCACCCCTTAGGAACAGAGATGGCGCCACTTCTTTAAAAAATATTTCAAAAAATTCTACAAGCTAGACCAATGAACCGATTTAAATGTTTAATATCTCAAATAAAAGCGCATTATATACATTACTTTTAAAAAAATACTCAGAAAATATATACTCAATGCTTTTGATAAAAACGGGAATTTTAAGTTTGTTTTTTTACTCGAGTGATAATTTTTACTTGATTTCTCAAAAAAATTGTATGGAATATGAATAGTTTAATGCATGTACATATTACTGAATAAATAAAAAATATTATAAAAAAAACCCGACACCGATATCTCTCATACTTCTCGAAATATGAAAGTTTGAATGTGAGTGTAAATTTCTTCAAGATATATTCCAAATAATTCTACAAGCTAAACTATTCGACCGATTTTAATGTTTAATATTTCAAATAAAAGCTCATTATATATACTACTTATAAAAAATATTTAAAAAAACATATACTGAATACTTTTGGCAAAAAACGGCATATTAAGTTTTTTTTCTTACTCGATTGATAGTTTTTACTTGATTTCATAAAAAAAAATTATGGAACATGAATAGTTTCATAAATATATATATAGTACTGAGTATATAAAAGTATTACAAAAAAACCCGACACCGATACCTTTCATTCTTCGCGAAATATTTAAGTTCAATTATGCACGTTCTTACAAATAAATTATTTAAAAGAAATCTTCAACCGCGCACTGCTGTAAGTGCACTGATTTTAATATGAAATGTGTCATATGAAAAGAAATCACCCAATTTATTTTAATAAATAAAAAAAAAAAAAAAAAACTGAATAAAGTTTTTTCCTGGTGCTGAATTACAAAAAAATATAACAAATCTAAAATTAGGAATTATTTTTATTTAAAGTGACTACATTTGTAAACAAAAAACTTAAATGTCCTCTTCGGGTTCACCGGTAGATGTAGAACAGAAAAAAAAAGTCGTTTTGAAAAGTACTCGTACCATTTCAATACTACAAAATCACCGATCATACATGAACTGGTTGCTGTAGATTACTGTTGGATAATTTTTGTGCCTGTAGATTTACTGTTGAATTATTTTTGTGCCTAGTTGATTACCATTAAACCTATAATTTTGTGCCAGACCTATAATCAGTGGTCAGCATGCAAAATAACTCTGGATTGAAAATTACATTAACTTACATTACGGGGATACATTTCGGGGAGTGCGCACAGGAACTGCACGACCTGATCCCACCTTCCCCTTTCCATCATCGGACATCCAGGCGCGGGGAGCGTATGCGCCCGTTCGTGGTCCACATTCCATTCGTTCGGACGAAACGTTTTGCCTCCTTCTTTTTGGTACGGACGGCTAAGGAATGGAATGCGCTCCCGCCATCTGTATTCCCTGATCAATATGACCTCGGTCTCTTTAAAACAAGAGTGAATAGGCTGTTACTGAACCGGTGAGCTCCATTTTAGGCCCTGTCTTCACTTTCCATCAGGTGTGACTAGGGCCAATCACCGATCAGTTTATAATAAAAAAAAACAAAAAAAAAAAACTTACTTTTGATTTGTACAGCCACCTTTGCATGATTTACACTGGGCTGTGCATGGTAAGCTGACGCGACGACACTCACAACGCATAGTTTCGCAGCCAGATTTGCAGCCACAATGGTCCAAGAGGCTTAATTGCGACCAAATCGCTGTAACTGCCGACCATTCCGGAGGCCAACTCTCTTTTTCCTCAGTCCATCCCCAAG
Source organism: Cydia strobilella (assembly GCF_947568885.1). Classification (NCBI taxonomy): domain Eukaryota; kingdom Metazoa; phylum Arthropoda; class Insecta; order Lepidoptera; family Tortricidae; genus Cydia; species Cydia strobilella. The sequence continues at coordinate 15,542,114 of NC_086057.1, forward strand.
AAGATGGACATGGTATGGAAACTTCTGGTTTCATAGCGTTTCCCCATATATGGCCCGCTTGGTAAGCCGCTCGAAGTGCATGTTTATAGAGAGCAACTGATGTAGGTGGCAGGCTTGTCACAAGCTTGTTTTTTGAAGTAAACAAATATTTGTGAACTTCATTTACGTTTATGTGTTCCGTTTGGCCAAACAATAACACAAATCTAGGGTAACTTTATACTAAAATTAAAATATGTAGTTACACACCTGACAACTGACAAAATCAAAAACTTAAAAGTTGACATACTCCTATTTTCCCGTCTTTTTATAGTGGCTAGAGAAAGGTAGCTTGATCTGAACGAATTCTTCCAGTACGAAAACCAAATTTGTCCACCTTCGTTGTCAGTCAATGGAGGGCGTCGTTCAGGGAACAAATCTGATTTGGCCGAGAAATTAGAACCTGCCAACCCTGCCACCTACATCAGCTGCTCTCTATAAACATGCACTTCGAGCAGCTTACCAAGAGGGTCATATATGGGGAAACGCTCTGAAACCAGAAGTTTCCATACCATGTACATCTTTTCGGGGATGGACTGAGGAAAAAGAGAGTTGGACTCCGGAATGGTCGGCAGTTACAGCGATTTGGTCTCAATTAAGCCTCTTGGACCATTGTGGCTGCAAATCTGGCTGCGAAACTATGCATTGTGGGTGTCGTCGCGTCAGCTGGCCATGCACAGCCCAGTGTAAATCATGCAAATGTGGCTGTACAAATCAAAAGTAAGTTAATGTAATTTTCAATCCAGGGTTATTTTGCATGCTGACCACTAATTATAGGTCTGGCACAAAATTATAGGTTTAATGGTTATCAACTAGGCACAAAAATAATTCAACAGTAATCTACAGCAACCAGTTCATGTATGATCAGTGATTTTGTAGTATTGGAATGGTATGAGTACTTCAAAACGACTATTCTTTTTCAGTTTTACATCTACCGGTGAACCATATAATTTGACATCACCTAATAATAATTAGTTGCCCGTTAATTTTTGTATTTAATACACTGACAATTATCTGATTCAATTCGGCTTATATGTATAAAAACTACTAAATTGACATACTTTTATATTATACACATAGATTTAAGATTAGATCCTAAGTATGCATGTAATATTGGTATGCCCCCACGGGGTCCATGTGGAACTACCAAGAATTTGTAATACCTATAAAACCATGGTTGCAATAAATAAATATGAAATATGAATCCGAAGAGGACATTTAAGTTTTTTGTTTACAAATGTAGTCACTTTAAATAAAAATAATTCCTAATTTTAGATTTGTTATATTTTTTTTGTAATTCACCACCAGGAAAAAACTTTATTCAGTTTTTATTTATAATTTTTTTATTTATTAAAATAAATTGGGTGATTTCTTTTCATATGACACATTTCATGTTAAAATCAGTGCACTTACTGCGGTTGAAGATTTCTTTTAAAGGATTTATTTGTAAGAACGTGCATAATTGAACTTAAATATTTCGTGAAGAATGAAAGGTATCGGTGTCGGGTTTTTTTGTAATACTTTTATATACTCAGTACCATATATATATTTATTAAACTATTCATGTTCCATAATATTTTTTTTAAAAATCAAGTAAAAACTATCAATCGAGTAAGAAAAAAAACTTAAGATGCCGTTTTTTGCCAAAAGGGTTCAGTATATGTTTTATGAGTATTTTATTATAAGTAATGTATATAATGAGCTTTTATTTGAGATATTAAACATTGAAATCGGTCAAATAGTTAAGCTTGTAGAATTTTTTGAAATATATTTTGAAGAAATTTACACTCACATTCAAACTTTTATATTTCGTGAAGTATGAGAGGTATCGGTGTCGGTTTTTTTTATAATACTTGTTATTTATTCAGTAATATATAAGTGCATTAAGCTATTCATGTTTCATACATTTTTTTTGAGAAACCAAGTAAAAACTATCAATCGAGTAAAAAAAAAAACTTAAGATGCCGTTTTTTGTCGAAAGTAATCAGTATATATTTTTGAGTATTTTTTTAAAAGTAATGTATATAATGAGCTTTCATTTGAGATATTAAACATTTAAATCGGTTTATTGGTTTAGCTTTTAGAATTTTTTGAAATATTTTTTAAAGAAGTGGCGCCATCTCTGTTCCTAAGGGGTGAAACTTGCGCTGCTGCGGGTCAAATCACTCAGTTTGGTCCCTACTAGCACTGTGCAAAGCGGCTTGCTTTTATCATGAAGTGCAGCATCCGGGCAAAAAATGGCCATAACAAGTATGACTATTGAGATCTCGCGTACATTTGCTAGAATTTTCACGCAAAGTGGCTCGCTCTATCTCTATATGGACCAACTAATGACGATGATAATGACCACTCTTCCAGTTTAGTCACTAAACGTGTGTCATTTGTTGCAGGGCTACTATCATGGGATTCAAACGAGAACCAAGTGGACCTGGAGGCCGAGTTGGCCACCCTCACGGCGCAGGCACCCGAGGGGGAGGAGGCCAGATACGGTGAGTTTCCTCTTTCTTTCCTCTTAAGGGTGACTTTCCACTCAGACACAAATGAGCGTAAGCTTTGAGTGTAATACAGTGTAGCAGAGAAGAGATGTGCATTTCGCTGCCTCAGTGGAAAGGCAACCTAACTCCCTTGTGAGGTACATTCGCAGTGTTTGAGGATCACTTTTGTCTAAAAAAATAGAAAATTTCACTATGCGCATATTTTCGGAAGTAAAAGTATAACATACAAAAAATACAAGGTGTTTCCAATTTGTCCCCTTAGGACATAGCGAGAAATATACATATGGATAATTTTCCCATTTTGGAATACTTTCGCTACATCAGTATGAAAAACATAGTGTGTAGGACTGATGATTATAAAATTCTTTATCTAAACATTTGTATTATTTATCTAAATATTAAAGACTTGCACTCATAAGCTCAAGTATTGACATGCGAAGGTGAAATGCGAAAATCCAATGAAAAATTTCGGAATTTTCTCATATTTTTGTATGGGTATCGAGACTATCGACATTTTCCGTTTCCAAAATGAAAATTTCCTTAATTTACTGTAAAATTTTCCTGAAATTTCAGAGAACTATTCCAACTTTTTTTAATCCTGTCGCAACTTGTAGGTTCTTATATACGCTCAAGCCTCATGTTTAACCCGTCTAGAGTGAAATGTTTGATGCCCCAATTCGCGGCTCTAATTCCTTCCACCAAAAATGTCCAATGATCTGAAAATGATTGCCTCGAGCCGTACACGTCGTTAGCTCCCCGCTGGACTGGAAAACCGATAAAACGGATCCAATAGGTCATGGATAGGTCGCGGATTTCAGAGTCAATATTGAGTATTGCAGAATATGTCGTATTTATGTCAGATATGAAAGAAGCAAACATTTATGAGTCTTAAAATAAGAGTTTTGAATGATTCACGGTTAGTTTCACTAGACTTATATTGACCGGGATATATCCCGGCAATATACATCCAATGGATATCTAATGGATATCCCAAAACGGCACAATAATTGTAGCGTGAAATGACAATTGGTTTCTCGAATCGAACTGCAAAAGATAAATAGTTGAGAACTAAAATATAACGTATCTATTAGATCTCGTATTGTTCTCGTATCTTAATTATCACGTTGTTCGAATTGATCGGTAAGTCTCATAAACTAGACTTATATTGACCGGGATATAGACCGTGATTACCTTTTGTATTGTTTGTTCGAGAAACCAAATTGGTGCCGCTGGGCAGGGTCAAGGGGCGGCCGGCAGTATGACGGATTTTAGATTTTTACTAACTGTTTTAACAATTAAAATTTGATTACTATGGTTTCGTCTTCGGTTACCGCGATAGTTACTCATGAAATAAAACTATGAAAACGGATTATATCGCGTATATTGAATTTATAATACATCCCGACGTTTCGAACTCTTTACAGCGTTCGTTTTTTTTTATCGCGTATATATATATCTTTACTTGAAAAATAATTATAGTGTATAACTAGCCTTATGAACCGATTTTGCATGTACAACCAGCCTTAAAGTTTATAGTCTATGATTGTTCATTATTTTATTATGTGGGTATTTTTGCACTTTGTAATTTTTCCTCAGTCACCCGTTGACCACGAACGCTGTAAAGAGTTCGAAACGTCGGGATGTATTATAAATTCAATATACGCGATATAATCCGTTTTCATAGTTTTATTTCATAATATGGTTTCGTTAAAAAACGTCGTATGAAACACGTGTGCATTGGTCAATACACACATCGGCTTTCTTATTGCGTGCTCGCTTTCACCTCACGCGCACAATATCGCCTTGTGTGTAATGACCAACGTAGCACTTGTATCACAATGTACTGTTCTCAACTAGTTATCTTTTGCAGTTCCATTCGAGAAACCAATTGTCATTTCACGCTACAATTATTGTGACGTTTTGGGATGTCCATTAGATATCCATTGGATGTCTAAGAAATCTTAAGCAAATCTTAAGCGAGGTTTAGACTAGCAAGAACTTGCATGCGATTAACGTTACATTGCTGACTACTAAGGTAAACTGCATTCAAAAGTTTGATCAGATACTGCAATGTAATGAAAATTGCATGCAAGTTCTTGCTAGTCTAAACCTCACTGACCTCTAAGACTGCGTTGTCCCCGTGGTCTGGAGAAGACACCCTCCGAAACCACGGGGACAACGCCGTCCTCAAAACGTCGGAGGTGAATTTAAAACTTATTTTACGCGATTAAGTCCCGTCGTTGTGAATAATAATGATAAACACATGAAACAAATTTAAAATTAAAACACATAAAACAAATTAAAATTAAAATCACAGGAATACATTAAAAACTATTATTAAAAACTATTATTGCTCGCTAGGTTATGTTATGTATGATTGTTCTTGAGTGTGTTATTATGTATATATTAATTTTAGGTACCTACTAATACTAGCTCTAAGTAAACTTTTGTTACTAACAACTATGGACATTATGTTTCCGAAATAAATTATTTAAATTGAATTGAATATGACACACCCCTTGAGACTGTCTACCCACTGTCTCTGTATATGACATCTACACTTCTTTTCATCAATGACTTTTAGAATGCTATTGCGACTATTTTATTATAATAATTTAAACTTTATTGCACAAGCAAAGAGAAATGTACAAATGGCGGACTTAATGCCAAAAGGCATTCTCTACCAGTCAACCATTAGGTCAAACAGAGACATAAATGTTGGTGCAGGAGAGATTCATAAATTATAACGAGAAATTGAATCCCGATTGAAACGTAGAGAGTAAGTTGTTATCGTGTATAAATTTGGAAAACTGTTCATGAGCTGCTGCCTCAAGAATTTTCGAGAGAAAGGGAAGAAAAGACATGGGCCGAAAATGATTTAGAGAACTATTAGGGTTTGATAATTTGGGAATTAGGATGACAATAGTAGATTGTTAACCAAGGGATGAAAGGCACCCATTCCTGCCGAGGTATTTTGCCAATAGTCCGAGGCTGAAATGATGCCTTTCACCCGAGTTAAACACTACTTTTCATTTCGAACACGAGGAAAGTAAATGCATGTGGTTTTTTTTAAATGACTAAATACCTATACATTTTTATACTATTTCTTGTGGGTACTTTCAATTAAGAATTAGGAAAAAATATGTTTATTGATGGAATGGAGAGTCAAATATCAGAATGGAAATTGTACAACAAATCCATTTAAACTCAAATTTCAATTGTTATCGTAAAAAAAATCGTACTTTGAACGTAAAATGCTCTAGTGCAGACACTTTTAGAACAACAATGACCCTCTTTCAGAGCATGAGAAATGAAAAGGCCTTACGCCAACACTATCTACCCTCAATCGGCCCTGCATCGACGCTTTCATCGACGCTTGACTTACACTACAATAAGTCTTGAAATAGGGTATTTGACAACATTAAAAATATATAACGAATTGCTGTCATCCTGAAAGACAATAAACTAATATAGTAGTAGTATATAGTATAGTAATGTAGTATGGCACAATATTCATAAGAATCTCAAAATGGAGCCGAAATATGTGAAAGCTGATAGCGGCAACCTACCAGACATAGACGCATTAATGGTTGCACTTTTCTTTAAAGATAATCCGGATTACTATGTTGCGGAACTTAGAAATGTAAAAACAGCTGTGTGAGTATACGTAGAAATTGTTTATTTACGAACATTTCGATTTCGATGATACGAATACGACGACGATATATATATATAGAATACGATGACGAGAATAGTATCTCCATACTGCACTTTAGTTTGAAAGAAAAAGTATGCTACTATATAACTACCTACTAATGCTGAAAGAGCTATGTTATGAGGTTATGTAGTAATACATTAAATACCTAGATCTTGTTTCGTTAAATACAACAAAATCCGCTGCTTTAACTACCATATTTATTTACAGTTAAATTATTACTTACATCGAAGTGGTCTTCACACATAAAAACATTTGTATGCGCTAAAATGCTCTTTGGGTCTCTTCGCGCTAGTTTTAACCACATTTTTCTTTTTTTGGGATTCGTTGAAACGGAAACAAACAATTTATCTGGATTTTTTTATAGTCGTACTTAAACATTGCGGCACTATACACCATTTATATACCATTTTACAGTGAAATAATCAATTCAATGCACATAAACCATAAGATTAACTAAGGTCATTGACTGAGTTTACTCGCGTGTGACGTCACACGTGTTACGTGATTAGCCCCTTTGCAAAAACAGCGTTTAAGGCGCGTTCAAAATAAATAAACTTTAACATTCTTTTTTTATATTTAATACAGGAAATTTAAAGGAAATATCAATGTAGTGTAATTATTAAGTCATAAACAATCAATTAAAACCATTTTCAAAAATTAGTCAAATAGCCTATTCTTGTAGTGCATTTTAGGGTGATTAGTCACATGAGTCGTATGGTTTGGCTGGAGATCAAACGAGATAACACTAAGCAGATGTTTGCGATAGATGGATCAATGTATCAGACCGTCTAATATCTGTTTTTTAAACAACTATGTAACCATGCATACCCATGTACCCAAGTCAAACAACTATGTAGGTACACAATTTTTGAGACATAATTATTGTAGAAAGGGAGGGCTATTTTTGGTTATTTTTACCGGATATGATATTATATAGGTACATATATAGGTACCTACCTGGGCATTATAACACATTATGTGGTCATCTCCGAGACCACGGGGACAACGCCGTCCTCGAAACGTCGGAGGTGAATTTAAAACTTATTTTACGCGATTAAGTCCCGTCGTTGTGAATAATAATGAGTAAAAATCGTGAAAGTTTAAATCAGTGTATAGCACAATATTTCAAAAATTGTACTTATAACCTTTTTTTTTCTTATATCATAAAAACATACATAAATTGCTTAAATTATCATTATCAGACTCTAAAAACACATTACCAACCGAAAAACGCAATTTTTTCCAACATAAATTCACAAATTAGACCCAAACAGATTAGTCTTATATCGTAACATTTTCGCAATTTCTGGCCAACCTAATTTACCTAAATGTAATTTACGGTTGTGAATTTAGGTTACGATCTCTCAAGAAGTTAAGAACGTATAAATTATCAGTTTTTTTGTAATAAGATATATTATATTTTTCGAAGTTTGAGAACTGGCTCGGTCGCTAAGAATTCTAGGTGTACAGATACAGAATAAATAATAATTCATTTTTTTATGTATGTAAGCCTCAAAAGCTCTTTCACAGGTCAATACAACATTTAGTGACATCATGAAAAATACAATTGTAACAGGCGGCGCGGCGTGGAAGAAAAAAGTTTTTATTTGTGTCACGAAAAAACTGCTACACTTTAAAATTATTCGATCAGTCCGTTCAAAAATATTAATAATTTGAGTTGCCTTCGTTATATTATTTTCATTTATTGTTTGCTGGAACTAAGATAAAGTTCTCAAGTGGAGATTTATGTTACGAATTGTACCAGGCTACCAGAATAAGCTAGAAGTAAAGCCCGTCGAGCGATAATATACCGTAAGATACCGAAATACATCTCACACGACAACGATAGCAAAATATATATTGCTATCTGTCTATTAGCACCTACATTGTGAGAGAGACGATATGTATACCAAAATATATCCTAATATACCGAGCTATATATAGCAAGGTAAGATGCCTTGCTATAAGATAGTAATATACCAAAATATATATTATAGCTGTGGTCACAGTCAAATAGTACGCAAAATATATCCTAAGATACCTTGCTATTAGATATCTTTTAGTATATTATCGCTCCGTCTGTGACGAGCTTAATCCCGGATTACTTCCATTCCGTGGGGATGCTCGCAAGAAAATTCTCTTCCTAAATATATTCAATTCCTCCTATAAATAATTTAACTGTATTCTGGATTTCAGTTTTAGCCTAAAGGGGCCCACTGACTATCAGTTCGCCGGACAATATCGGCCTGTCAGTTAGAACAAAAATTTGACAGTTCCGAACAACTGACAGGCCGATATCGTCCGGCGGACTGATAGTCAGTGAGCCCCTTTAGTTTTCACTTTACCTAAGTACATTTACAAAATACGTAAATTGTATAACTCTTCCAATAATTTTTCGTATGCAGCGATTAGGGATGAAAATTCCGGAAAAAAACAAATTTTATCGGGAATTTTACAAAATTTCGTTCTTTTCGGTTTTTTTTCCAGTTCTATTCAAAAATTAACTACGTCACACACAATGGCCACTGATGAGTGATGACAGTATCAATGCCATAAACAAACACATTAGACATGCAACCTTAACCTACCTGTTTAAATTCCTACTTAAGTATATTGAAAAATATATTGTTTTTTTCGAGAGAAACTTGAAAAAAAAAATCCCGCAAAATTCCCGGTTTTTTCAACGCTAGCAGCGATAACCACATTACGCATTAATATCTCGTGTTGGGATTTTTTCCTTTTCTCGGTTTCTTCAAACGCAAGTAATCCTGTTATAGGATTTAGTACCCGAGTTCGGTACGTGGTACAATAATATGCTTTTTGATATTTTTGCCTTCCGCGAAATGTTTTCAATCAATATCGTGTTTGAATACTACCGATTTGCTTTTATTATCTCAGGCTTTATATTTGTACTTATATTTTTTTTAAATTAGGTATTTTTAATCATTTGTTGTCAAACACTTAAGATGTTTCACTCTCATTACAATAACTTCCAGGATGAAAATAATCCTTATGCTTACGTGTAAAAATCGTGAAAGACTAAATCAGTACTATTATGAAATTAGTAGGTAGTCAACTAATATGGGTTGAAGTTAATCTAATCTATGTCAGGACATCTTCTAATTCACTCTCTTACATAATTTAGTAAAATATATCCCTATTTCTAACTGTAATTAACTCCAACATAACGGTCCTTCGGTCCCTTCGTTTCCATTCTCTCACAATGGATTCAATTCTCGATCGGAATTGGTCAGAAATCCAACGAGTTAAGAGCCACTTTGGTTTGCAGTGGATCTGAATGGTAATGCCAAATGGAAGTCCCTTGTTCATACAGTCTCGTTAGTTTGACTTTCAGGCCAATTCGAGTTTTAGTTATTTGATTTATTCCCGATACGATACTGATATCAGTGTTAAAAGTGACGTTTTTGGTTGAAGAAATATCACTTTTGACAATGACAGATCAGTATCATATCGGAAACGGATCAAACAACTAAAACTCGGATTGGCCTGTTTGAGCAATGAATTCGGTGGATAATGTAGATATTGTCTGAGTGTGCTGAAGACTTAGAGGTTAAAACCAAACGGAGTAGCCATTAACAGGCGTTCCCCTTTATCGAAAATAGTCGGCCAATGGTCATACACAATGTATGGACTGACGTTTATCTGACATGGCTATTTTGACGTTACGTATACATTTGACGTTCCCCTCCCTGCAAAAATTGGCAGACTTTTTTGTACAGCAAATTACAGACAAGGCGTCTCCGTTGGTTATATCCTCCAAGGCTGAAAAGGATTCTATTTGTTGGTTCGTATGAGATTAGCTACAAATTATAGTACATACAATTATTATCAAAATGCTGCTAGTTCGCGATTGCAAGAAGTCAATATAAAACTTAAGGTCAACACGGGTAAGTGTGGCTAGCCTTTACATTAGGGCCTGTTTAAATAAATAAATATTATTCCTAAGACATTCTTACACAGATTGACTAAGTCCCACAGTAAGCTCAAGAAAGCTTGTGTTGTGGGTACTCAGACAATAAAAAATATATATATATATAATATACAAATACATAAATACATAGAAAACACCCAAGACTCAGGAACAAATATTCTGTGCTCATCACACAAATAAATGCCCTTACCTGGATTCGAACCCAGGACCATCGGCTTCACAGGCAGGGTAACTACCCACTAGGCCAGACCGGTGGTCAAAAAATACACATTGAATGAAATGTAAGGCGGTTCCCTGAGCCAGAAGGCGAAAAATCTCCTTATATGATCATGTTTTTCTAGGAGGCGTTGATATTCGTAGACGTGGAAAAAATCTATGTAGTTCTTGACTATATTATCTTTAACAACATAGCTTCCGATACACGAATTATGACTTACTTACATACACATTGATTAGTGTTTATTGCGAGTTCATACATTTGTTAGTGTTTATTGCGAGTTCATACTAGGTATTTGTTGCTTGCGTTTAGTGGTCAAGGCCGTGAAGGTGAAGACCAGTCACACTTAACCCGCAGCCACTGATTTCCACATTGATCTTAAGTATATACATGTAATGTACAGTCGCGGAATATATCGGAGCGGCCAAGGGGCTCACAAATATCTGAACACGCCTCTATTGTCAAGTGCGTGTTCAGATATTTTTGAGCACTTCGGCCGCTCCGATATATCTGATGGCGACTGTGTATCACTTTATGGCACAAAAACAAATTTACAAATAAAACAAAACCACAGTAAAATACATAGGGCATATTGTTTGAACGAAGAGAATTAAGTAGACATAGAATGCTCACTCCATACATCAGTTGTATTACCAAAAAAACTATTATTTTCGTAGCCAACATCTAGCATCAAATAGCGGAATTATCAGTACTGCTACCCGACAATAGATGTCGCGACGAACGGAAAGTCTAATGTCATCGATTTTCAGCTAATATTTATAATAATAACCGGATTAACCGGAACTCTATTTTCAACTCCTTCTGCTTATAACATTAGTTGTAAATTGTTGAGCAATACACTTTTCGTTAATCGCGACACAAGTGACATCTAGTGTCGAATAGCAGTACTATTTACGAGTTCACGAGCAGAGTATTAAATCGTTGTTAGGATAAAGTATATTTATCCCAATAACGACTACTTAAAAAACACAAATCAAAATATTATATAAAATACTTTGATTTGTTCCCAAAGTCGCTCATAAAGTCTATTTATTTTGTTAAAAAAAAGTTGAATGATATTAACAATCCCGCTGACTGCGCCAAATAAACAAAAATAAGTAATAAATAAATAAATAAAATGCCTGGTGATTATCAATACTGATAATTCCGCTACTTGACGCTAGATGTCGACTACGAAAATAATAGTCTTTTTGGTAACAAAACTAATGTATGGAGTGAACACTCTATGTTTACTTAATTATCTTTGGTTTGACATAGCTCCTTTTGTATGTCAGTATGTTTTTTCAATAATTAAGTAAGTAGGTTAATTTTGACAACAACAATTATTTTCACTAATGTGCTACCATGATGCCGAATGTATCGTGTATAAAAAATCATAATCAAAACTGCTTATTTCTCGGGCTCTAAGCACTTGCTTTTTAAACTTATAAATCTTATAATCTATAGAAATAATTATTTCTGGTTCAATAGCTTCTTTACTATCGTGGTTTTCATGTTGTTTGCGTTTCCTTCCGTAACCTGAAAACGAGGGAGCGAACTATTCTTGTATATACCAGCCAAAATGAAACTGCCACAATAACCTTTTTGCAAACATAACCCCAAAAACACGATACTCTGTCATCGCCAGATATCTTTGTGCGAAATATTACGGCAAAAAATGGTTGGCAGCATTGGGAACAAAAGAGGTTTTGTTACGAAATCTGGCTTCGCCCGCTGGCAACACTGGCTTAATGCCATTGTGTGACCAATATACGCGCCAACGTTTTGTTTATAAAAACCTTGGTTAAATTATTATGTTGGTATTTTGCTGTTTAATTCCTATTTTCGAGTTCACGAGTATTAAATCATTATTAGGATAAAGTATAGTTGGTCAAGCAAATCTTGTCAGTAGAAAAAGGCGGCAAATTTAAAAAAATGTAAGTAACCGCGAAGGTTTATCGACTCATAGAAAATTTGAATTTCGCGCCGTTTTCTACTGACAAGATTTGCTTGACCAACTATATATTTGTAAAAAAAAGTTAAATGAAATTAACAATCCCACTGACTGCGCCAAATAAACAAAAATAAATTATTAATAAATAAATAAAATGCCTGGAGTATTTTCCTTCTTTATTAAAGTTATTTTAATTTATTTTTCAAACAGAATGAATAAAAAAGACGATTCCCTGTATATTTTACTATAATATGGTATAAATGTAACATTAACTTATTATTTTATTTAAAGATAATATTAGTAACACATTAGTTCAAGTGAAAAAAAAAACGAGCAAACTAATAGATTTTTTTACTCTGCAATTTACAGTAAAATTATTCTAATTTTAACTGAAAAACTATTACTATAAATCATCAACATTTTTAACAGATTTATCCTTATTCTATCGCTTACAAAATCTAAGACTAACATAGGCATGGAGAATAAATATTTTTCCATTCAATGTATTTTTAAAAGGTTCTAACGAAAGGTTCGAACGTTGACACGAAATGCAAGGCCGTCACATGTTGCTAACATGCAAATTCAGGACAAAGTCAGTTTGCAGCGGTAAATTCGTGCTAAAATTTTTTTTTTTAAACTAACAGCCGGTGGGGAAAGCTTATTTTTTAACGGAATGAGGGCTAACGCGTATGAGTTCGCCGCTAGGGGCGCTAGTGTAGATGGTGGTCTTTTCCATAGTTCCAAATGTCACTTGTCACTACAATGACTGACAGCTGTTCTTTAGTCTTTTGGACCACCATCAACAGAGGCGCCAACTGGTGAGCAAAAAAACGATAGCCCTCATTAAGTTACCCCTTGAGAAGACGAAATTTTTACACATTGTGAAATATGTACATATTCTGAACTTTATTGATTTTATTTCAAATTCAAATAATTAAATAATCGCTTCGGGGCCTCAGGAGCCTATAAAATGAACAAGAGCATAACTTCGAAATGAGAACCAAAGCATTGGTGAAAACTGCTCAAATTACCACTAAGTACATTATAAAGTTCGAGTAATAGTCACTCAAAAAACGAAACTAGGGGTATAAGTTGTTTGCAGAAATCGCGAAGCGTCTGGTTGACGTAACTGGTGACCGAAGAGCTGGCGGCTTTCTCGCACAACGTATCAGCATTGCGATACTGTACAGCGGGGAAATGCCGCCAGCATCCTTGGTACAATGCCTCAAGGGCCTATTTTAGATTTAAGCTAGTTATTAATTTCGTTTACGTAGTACCACTGTATATATCTTGTATGTAAATAAATTTGTGAATCATTAATAATTAAATTAAGCGATTTTATGACTTGTACAAACATTGTATTTCTTTTGGCAATGTTCTGAAATTCCGCGCAAAAAGAGACTTAAATCTTATGTTAATGTCATATGTCATTACCAAAATTTCCAAGCTTAAACTTTAGTAAAGACTAAGATTTTTTTTGCTTAGGATAGGGTAGGAAACAGTGGCTCAGCTCGAACATCGTCAGCTCAGTCGCCCCAATATCGCCCTACTTTACCCGGCAATTTTTTCCCGAGCCACTGTTTCCTACCCTACCTACATGTGTTCAAGCAGGTTTTCGTTAAGCAGATAACCGAAATAGACCTCAGAATCCATTAATCTTGATGTCGGTACCCACTTCCATTACTTAGGTAAAACCGAGAGCCTTTCTAGACCTACGTCAAGGCAAACTAAAGAAATAAAGAATAAAAGGTAGACAAAAGTTCTTAGAATTGGTTTGTTACTTAAGTATTGTATTTAAGAACTTCATTTAATTTTCTCAGTATTTTCTTGTTAAATTTCAAGCCTCAGTTTCTAGCTCAGTTATTTTTATAAAATGAGGGTTTACAGTATGTCCCTCATTGGACAAAGCCGAAATGTACATATGCATTAGGGTACAAAGTAAGGATAAGTAGTAGGGTAGTAGGGTGTCGTGTTTCGGAGGTTCTGGGGCAAACTGCCGAATCCGACATAAGAGCAGACGATTCAACGGAGCCACACTGTTTTGTCGCATAAATAGTGTTTAGTTTTATGTTTAATACATATATGTATGTTAGTCTGTAAGGTTTATAATATGGGCCTTGTTGCCTGATTTAAATTTTAAATAAATAACAACCGGTGTAGCGGTTACGAAGAAATTAACAAATTACGATTTTTAGGGTTCTGTGCCCAAAGGGCAAAAACAGACTATTACTAAGACTCCGCTGTCTGTCTGTCAATCAGGCTACATCTAATTCTACTTCGAATAGATTAATTTCAAACCGGACTATGTTCGATGCCTTCAAACCTTTTGAATTTTGAATCGAAAAGTTCAAGTTGAGATCATGAACGGATTTTTTTGAAATTTAACACAAGCAATACTTTTCTCGGAATTTACGCCTTTAGGAGATGTAATGAGGAGTTTTAATTTACTATTAGAGTACTAAAGCAAGGAGTTGGGGCAAGTTTAATAAAAAACCGGACAAGTGCGAGTCGGACTCGCCCACCGAGGGTTCCGTACTTTTTAGTATTTGTTGTTATAGCGGCAACAGAAATGCATCATCTGTGAAAATTTCAACTGTCTAGCTATCACGGTTCATGAGATACAGCCTGGTGACCGACAGACGGACAGACGAACAGTGGAGTCTTAGTAATAGGGTCCCGTTTTTACCCTTTGGGTACGGAACCCTAAATACTACGCGGAGTCAGAGCCTACTATATTTAGTTTCAAGTAAATTTCATTTTACAAGGAGGATTGAGTTGCAGTCTCCGCGCAAAAGGACAACCGCACAATGCCGATAAAAATGTTACGTTATTTGGCGTCGCATTGCGGACTCAATCCATACTGTATCACCTTGAAACTTTCACCAAGCGTTTGGTCTAATTTTAATAAATGCTTGGAAATTAATGGTGTAGAGCATAGTATGGATTTACAAGGTGAACAGCAGGTTTTTTACGGTACCCGTTTTCATTAATTAATTATTAACCTGATGCATCGTTTGGTAAAATATGCCGTACATTCGTTCTTTTATTTAATAAATAAAATTTTAATAACAAAACTTCCGTGAGACACACACATATTAAATATATTAATAACGGGTCACTCACGTATTTTAAGTCGAAAAACGCTCGACATGTTTCACTCCGTACCGAGGAGTGTCATCAGGAGCTTGCGGTCACGGTGAAATACGTGTGACCCGTTATTAATATATTTAATAAAAATTTATTTAAAACTGTAAAAGTAGGTATTTTGCGTGATTATATAGCATATTATAGATTATAGCGTGGTTAAAGGTGTTTATCGTCGCTTATTATGTTTACTTATGGGATATTAATATATATATAATATATATAACCGTATACAAATCCCCAGCACGGCATTAGAGAGTCACTTGGTAACTTTTCACGCCCAACTTCCGAATTTCGCTCACGCTCGATCGAGCGACCAAACTTCCGCGGCGTTAGGCGTCTGACATACCGTCAACGATTAGCGAGCAGTGAGTAGAAATGAGAGAGTAGGTATAATGAGTTGATCACACAATCTGCCATGTTGTAACTATATAAACATCTATATACGTATATAATAGCGGCTATTATATACGTATATGGATGTTTATATAGCGGCTGCCGCTTCATTCCATTCCATATATGGTTTGAATCTTTGTCAAATCCTAAATTCCATTATATATTCGCATGACATACGTTTTTTTGCGTATTATATAAAGCTCCACTAAAACAGGATTTTTGGAGATTTAAGTAGGCTGCATTTTAATAATAATTGAACAATAATATCTAACACAATATACAGCAAAGACAAAGCAGCATGTCATGATATTGGACCCTAACCCTGCTTCGATACTAACTCTTGCAAAGTACCTATTTCAATGATATATTTCCACAATATAACTCTACGTCTAAACGCACTAACTTTTTGTGCTACACCCTCTAAAAAACAACTCAACCTAACATTTGGTCTAATATATTCACCGCGCGGGTGAATACAGGTAAATAACACATGGTAAAATATGATATTGAGGGGCTCTAGAGGCCTTGGCAATGTAGGACAGAATATATTTCATGTTGAAGGAAAACTTACTGTTACAAGTTTTTTACTATATTACCTGGAATAAGGACAGTTTGCGGGTCCGGAATGTTCTGTTAAGGATGACTCACGTTAGACCGGGCCGTGTCCGGGCCGGAGCTTCCGGCGCTTACTTTTCTATGACATGACAGGTGATCACGTGATGCTTTCCATAGAAAAATAAGCGCCGGAAGCTCCGGCCCGGTCACGGCCCGGTCTAACGTGAGTCATCCTTTATCATAGGACTCTGTTTATACTTACCTACTCGGTATTAGAAGGTAGGTTTTGTTGGTATAGGAATGCGCTAATTATTTAAGAATTAATTAATAAAGGCAATTTTTAGACACACAAAATCCACAATTTTGTTAGTACTCATGTTCGGGGGCTACCTGAGGTTTTCATCGATTTTTGACAAGTTTTAAATAGTATCTCCTACTTTTGCACTACATATAGAATTATAAGACAAGCGGCTATCGGTTCTTCAATCTTTTATCTCCATTTTTGTCTACCGGATTGTGAAAAAAATGAATACTTATTTATTTATGATTGTTTTAAACATTGTCTAAAAAAACACTTTTTTCGTATCTCGATTGCTGTGAAAGATCTTACTTATACGAAATCTACATATTTGGGTTCGTCTTAGACGTCTCTAAAAATTTGTCTAAGGTTTTAATTTTAAACTAATTAACACAAAAGTTATGGCCAGAAAACGAGTTTTTTGGCCTAAAATTGTTCAACTTTGATGCCAAATATTTCTAAAACAATGAACTTTGAAGTAAATATGGGATACTATATTGCTAAAATCCGTTGCTGTTAATATGATAAGCTACAAAAAACATTAGAAAACTAAGGGATTCAAATCGAAGGTCATTGGGGCATGGGATCCCCTTAAGGGACATTTATTTAAAGTGGGTTGCTAATCCGTGTATATAGAAAAAGTGTAATCGTTTCAAAGGTTATGAAATCAAACGTAAAACATTTACTAAAATCAAGATCATACATATTTTTGCTCTTTCAATTATTTATAAATCAACGAAAAACTATTCAAAGGAGGTGTACTTCTTGTGACATCACAAAATGCGTTCATTAACAATCATCTTTGATATTAGACTTATATTGACCGGGATATAGACCGTGATTACCTTTTGTATTATTTGTGAGCTCCCGATATTTCGACGCAGTTACATGCATCATGTTCACGGGTGACTGAAGATAGCGGGTGGGTGTCAAAGTTGTGTAGACAGCCTTCTGTCTACCCTCATTCTTGCGCGTCGGCTGCGTTCACTTTCAACGTTACCAACGGTCGCATAACTGCGTCGAAATATCGGGAGCTCACAAATAATACAAAAGGTAATCACGGTCTATATCCCGGTCAATATAAGTCTAGTGAAACTAACCGTGAATCATTCAAAACTCTAATCTTTGATATTGCATAAAGAGTAACTATTTCTACTCGTACTTATTATGGTAAGGTTAGACTACAGAGACTATTTATTATGATAAGGTTAGACTACAGAGCCTAACCTTACCTCCTATACAGTAAGCGCCCCTATTTATACATTCACACCGCAGCTAACTTTTGTAGAGTACCACTGTACAACAAGGTAACATTTGGTACATTACCTAGTTACTTACTGTTGCACAGTGTTGCTTTCCAAAAACTAACTGCGGTGTGGACCTTATGGCCTACATAATAAAGATTATCAATTCACTAATGCTTGAATCTTTTGTTAACAGGCGAACGACTAATCCAATTCGCGTCCGAGAACCTCGTGACGGAGATCCTCATCCACCCGCAGATGAACACGCTGATGCAGTGCATGAGGAACCTGCTCAGCAGCTTCACCAGACACAGGCATTTAGTACACGCCGGCTACACCGCCGCGGGCAACGGCTCCTGGATCATGCAGGTACTACATGACCTTCAGATGAACCAGTAGACAAGCTGATGCATGAGGGTCTTCAGCCAGCGCATATAGCATAAGTCCCAACACATAGTGATATCTCTGTCACTCTATATGCGCTGCTAGCAGTGCATGAGGAACCTGCTCAGCAGCTTCACCAGACATAGGCATTTAGTCTACGCCGGCTACACCGCCGCGGGCAACGGCTCCTGGATCATACAGGTACTACATGACCTTCAGATGTACCAGGAGACAAGCTGATTTATGAGGGTCTTCAGCGAAGCGCATATAGCATGACTAGCACGAAGTCCCAACACAGTGATATCTCTGTCACTCTATATGCGCTGCTAGCAGTGCATGTGGAACCTGCTCAGCAGCTTCACCAGACATAGGCATTTAGTCCACGCCGGCTACACCGCCGCGGGCAACGGCTCCTGGATCATGCAGGTACTACATGACCTTCAGATGAACCAGGAGACAAGCTGATGCATGAGTCAGCGAAGCGCATATAGCATGACTAGCACGAAGTCCCAACACATAGTGATATCTCTGTCACTCTATATGCGCTGCTAGCAGTGCATGTGGAACCTGCTCAGCAGCCTCACCAGGTATATGCATTTAGTCCACGCCGGCTACACCGCCGCGGGCAACGGCTCCTGGATCATGCAGGTACTACATGACCTTCAGATGAACCAGGAGACAAGCTGATGCATGAGGGTCTTCAGCGAAGCGCATAGCATGACTAGCACGAAATCCCAACACATATTCATATCTCTGTCACTCTATATGCGCTGCTAGCAGTGCATGTGGAACCTGCTCAGCAGCTTCACCAGACATAGGCATTTAGTCCACGCCGGCTACACCGCCGCGGGCAACGGCTCCAGAATCATGCAGGTAAAACTACAATATACGGTAAAGGAAATTTCCTGATTCCTGCCTCGTGCTGCCGAAATGTGGAGTAACTGTCGCTTGCGAAATTTCCGGACCGTTACGACAAAGTTCAAAGAGCGTACTCCCATCTTAAAACCGGACCGAACCCCTCTGGTCTCTCTGTGTGTTTTTTTTTAAATATTTAAAGGTTCAGCAGGCACTTCAATCGGGAATCGAAGTAAGTTTCTTTTTGAAACTATACAAGCTGTCCTGGTGTATATAACCAGCCGGGCATTGTGCTTGCTAATTGTATTGTACAAGCGCGACATGCGGGGCACCGGTGAGTGGGAACCCAGTTCAGTGTGACAGGAACGTATTGCGGGTGTCTATTGGGCGACGGTAAACATGCGATTTGTTTGCTTGTTAGCCTCCTACTAATAATATTATATGACTATTATATAGGTTCCAAGTTATATATATATATATATATATATAACTACATAAGCATGAAATGGAAATGGGCAGGACACGGTCGTAGCTAGGCTTCCTAGTACAAGGTGGACGAAGCGAACCACGCTCTGGAAAGGACCACCAGGCAAATGCAGACAAGGGCGACCACAAACTAGGTGAATGGATCTTTCCAATACGCATTTTTTATTTTATTAGCCTATGTGTGTGTCCCACTGCTGGGCAAAGGCCGCCTCTCTCCCTTTACTCATACTCTCCAATACGCATTAATGAATCTTTATTTTACATTAACTTATACAACTCCAGAGCTCACTGAGAAGTTAATCTCATTAAAGTTTAAAAAGAGGTCCTTTTTTCTTCGATACATTTACCGAAAGTGAAATTTAATTACAGAATTCCACGGCAAAACTAATCAAATATTCACGACTCGATTCAGGGAAAATGCCTTCGTGATGTTGACATGGAACGTGGAACGTGGAATGTTTTGACAGCTCCACTTGTGTTTGTATAACATTCGCAATTAGCTTATTGGTTTTACTTAGATGAGGTCTTGGTTATTAGTAATTTGATGAACTTTCAGGTTCTTGTCTCACTCACTGAGCGACGTGAGCGAGCTCAGTGGGCCTTTGCCCAGCAGTGGGAAACAAAATAGGGTATAAAAAAATGTAATACCAAGTACTAACACAGTGGAATCTCTGTTATCTTGAAAATAAATAATTGAAATTAAAATTGTGCAAAATTGTTACAAAAATTTATGGTGCATTTTTAAACCTAGGTTCATGTTTTTCTTTTAATCGAGCGAAAGTTGATTAAATGATGACTCACGTTAGACCGGGCCGTAACCGGGCCGGAGCTTCCGGCGCTTCGTTTTCTATGGAAAGCATCACGTTGATCACCTGTCATGTCATAGAAAAGTAAGCGCCGGAAGCTCCGGCCCGGTCACGGCCCGGTCTAACGTGAGTCATCCTTAATCCGGCTTCGAATCAATGAAGTTACTAGCTACAAAAAAATTGATATTCAAGCAAGATTGCTATTCATATTTTTAAAATAAATAAAATAAAATAAAATAAATAAATAAAGTTTTATTTCAGGCAACACGTACAGTTGTACACCCATATCAACATACAATTTAAAAGTTACAATGCCAAAAGGAATACTTAACTAAAAACAAAACACTTAAAATAAAAGTTAAACAATTAAAATAGTATTACACTATTTTTTGTTCCCGTTTTGGTGCACGGAAAGCCAGTGCCTAAACATATGACAACTAATGTTGCGATACACCGACATAAGGATGGTGTTTTGCGAGCGGCGCATCCCCTCCCAAAAAGAAGCAAAACGCGCGCGTACCACTGCGAAGAAGTCAGGCATTTTTTGGCAACCGTATTATGATCTTCAAAGCGGCAGTGTCTCGAACGTGAGATAGACTAACTGTACTAATTAGAATCATTTCTAAAGCCTGACTAGGAATATATGATCATTGTCAAGAGGGCGCTGTTATTTTCATGTATAGGGTGACAGTTCAGTATAGTATGGAAATATTAGTTTCAGTGAAATTCCGCAACATGGCGCGTGATCATATATTCCTGGTCAGCAGGCTTTAATTAATACAGTTAGAAAAGACAGGAAGTCTAGGTATCTCGCGTGCGAGATACTATCGCGACGCACTTGTGCAAAACCTTAGAAAAATAGCCAAGATGAAAACTTTTGAATAAATTGTTGTGAGAATAAAGTAATAAGAATGGACTTATTTGAAAATCAATTCAGCGCCTGGTTGTAACGATTCCCTTTAATAACAAACTATTATTTCTGCCCAAAGCTTAAAAAAAATGGTGAGAAATACTGTTAAAAATTTAAAATTGCTTTACGCTGCATTTTAATTCAAAAAATGTAACAACACGTTTAATGAATTTTAATTTGAAAAAGCTTTTAAATTAACATGCACTGAACACAAAATCCATCGTAACATTTATTTCAGAAGTTAAATGAGCGATAGGCCGCCATCTTGAATATCCGTGTTGCGCCAATGCCGTCGGCAGGAAATTGCTTCTGCTAAAACAACTGGGAGCTGGAACTAGTTCAATTGATGATTCTGGGAAGATGAAAATTGAAAGCACTTTATATCGAATATGTAGACTATGGTTATTAAGGGGCCGTAGTCGATTTTGGAGCAAAAATTTAAAATTGATAGATTTAGTCGTTGAAATTATACACGTTTTGCTATGTAATATCTAAATAACAAGTATTGGTTTCTATTAGCACGTCTTCTCATCTTGCCTTTTAATAATCAGGTCGCGAGCGTGCGTCACCGGTAATATATGAAAAGAAGGGGTAGTTTTACAAAATTATACAAATTGATGTATAGGAATAGTTTCAGCAAATATTGTAAATTGTTTAAGTATCAAAATTATGTTGAAATTAAGTCGATTTTCAGAGAAATTGTCACTTGTTTTGAAGTAATTTCTGGAGAAAATTGATTTCGTCTAACTTTCATTTACACTACTTCAAAGTCATAATAATAAAAATGTAGTCTGATAAACGTCAAGTACAGGATATGTGTAATACAAAATTACCATGTTTAGCCGTCCAAACTTTACGAAATTTACAAATTAGAGCGACAAAATCAGTGCTTTACGCGCGTTTACCAAAACGTCCATCAGAAAAGCCAACATTACTAATTTAGTGAGTCTGTTTTCAAAAAATTGATCTGATAAAAGGTAAGATAAGAAGACGTGCTAATATAAACCAGTACTTGTTATTTCAATTAGGTAACAAAAGGTGTACAATTTCACCGACTAAATCTATCAATTTTACATTTTTGTGACTAAAATCGACACCGGCCTCTTAAGAGTCCGCAGCAAGCTCGGCCGAGTTTCACCTTCCCATACAAACGGAGTTTCGTTCTCATTTTAAATTCGTGTTGAATTGTAATGAAATTTTGCACATACAATGACATGAGGTATATCTAGTCGTAATTAGTTTATAGCTAAGCTCCAGTTTATAAAACAAACGAAATAGAGCAAAAAGTTTTGTATGCAAAACTTAAATTCGCTGTATCTTTTTAGCTTTGGTATCTGAAGCTGGGCTGTAGAATAATCTTAATAGCGCGAAGTAATCAATAACGCATCGACATCTCGTGTGCAATTGAGCAACTATTTAATTTCTACATTTAACACACTTACAGCGCGATTCGGGAAATGAATTAGAGATTCACTATTTATGAAATAGCAAAGATATGTGACATTCCACGGCAAAAGGTCGGCAAGGGTGTCATGTTGTACACAATTCTATGTTAAGTATAGGTTAAGATACAATGTGATATGCAATAAAGATTATGAGTATGAGTATGAGTATGAAGGTACCTTATGGCGGCTGGCGCTTACTTAGAGACCATAGCGTCGCAAATTATTGGACGCTATGCGAAGTAAGCGCCATCCAATAATATTTGGAGCGGCGTTAATAATAGCATAAACGCCAACCGCCATAAGGTACCTTTGCTCATGGGATGTCACATATCTTTACTATTTCATATCTAGTTTTTTATTATTATTATTTATTGAGAAACAAACAGTCCTAAAATAAACATAAGCAAAAACTGTAATAGATGTCATATATTAAAGAAAAAGTGACGAAGCCCTCCAGTGGTGAAGGCCGGATTCGAACCGGCGTCTTTAGCTATCGCGGCTAACGCCATGAACCCCTAGGCCACCCCGCCACGGCGGTGCCCGTCCGAATTTCTCGACTATATGCCATCTTAGTAAGACTAGGCGTCTTTGACCAGCTCTAAGGGCAAGCAGTGCGCGCTTGCACCTCCTAAACGAACTCCTTACGGATTTACGTTGTAGCTAGAGAGACTGGTGCTGCCATCTATGAACAAGTTTGGGAACAAATCAAATTATTTTATTAAATATTTTTGATTTGTGTTTTTTTTAAGCAGTCACACTACTATATATAAATTAAAAACTGTAATAGATGTCATATATTAAAGAAAAAGTGACGAAGCCCTCCAGTGGTGAAGGCCGGATTCGAACCGGCGTCTTTAGCTATCGCGGCTAACGCCATGAACCCCTAGGCCACCCCGCCACGGCGGTGCCCGTCCGAATTTCTCGACTATATGCCATCTTAGTAAGACTAGGCGTCTTTGACCAGCTCTAAGGGCAAGCAGTGCGCGCTTGCACCTCCTAAACGAACTCCTTACGGATTTACGTTGTAGCTAGAGAGACTGGTTCGAATCCGGCCTTCACCACTGGAGGGCTTCGTCACTTTTTCTTTAATATATGACATCTATTACAGTTTTTAATTTATATATAGTAGTGTGACTGCTTAAAAAAAAACACAAATCAAAAATATTTAATAAAATAATTTGATTTGTTCCCAAACTTGTTCATAGATGGCAGCACCAGTCTCTCTAGCTACAACGTAAATCCGTAAGGAGTTCGTTTAGGAGGTGCAAGCGCGCACTGCTTGCCCTTAGAGCTGGTCAAAGACGCCTAGTCTTACTAAGATGGCATATAGTCGAGAAATTCGGACGGGCACCGCCGTGGCGGGGTGGCCTAGGGGTTCATGGCGTTAGCCGCGATAGCTAAAGACGCCGGTTCGAATCCGGCCTTCACCACTGGAGGGCTTCGTCACTTTTTCTTTAATATATGACATCTATTACAGTTTTTAATTTATATATAGTAGTGTGACTGCTTAAAAAAAACACAAATCAAAAATATTTAATAAAATAATTTGATTTGTTCCCAAACTTGTTCATAGATGGCAGCACCAGTCTCTCTAGCTACAACGTAAATCCGTAAGGAGTTCGTTTAGGAGGTGCAAGCGCGCACTGCTTGCCCTTAGAGCTGGTCAAAGACGCCTAGTCTTACTAAGATGGCATATAGTCGAGAAATTCGGACGGGCACCGCCGTGGCGGGGTGGCCTAGGGGTTCATGGCGTTAGCCGCGATAGCTAAAGACGCCGGTTCGAATCCGGCCTTCACCACTGGAGGGCTTCGTCACTTTTTCTTTAATATATGACATCTATTACAGTTTTTAATTTATATATAGTAGTGTGACTGCTTAAAAAAAAACACAAATCAAAAATATTTAATAAAATAATTTGATTTGTTCCCAAACTTGTTCATAGATGGCAGCACCAGTCTCTCTAGCTACAACGTAAATCCGTAAGGAGTTCGTTTAGGAGGTGCAAGCGCGCACTGCTTGCCCTTAGAGCTGGTCAAAGACGCCTAGTCTTACTAAGATGGCATATAGTCGAGAAATTCGGACGGGCACCGCCGTGGCGGGGTGGCCTAGGGGTTCATGGCGTTAGCCGCGATAGCTAAAGACGCCGGTTCGAATCCGGCCTTCACCACTGGAGGGCTTCGTCACTTTTTCTTTAATATATGACATCTATTACAGTTTTTAATTTATATATAGTAGTGTGACTGCTTAAAAAAAACACAAATCAAAAATATTTAATAAAATAATTTGATTTGTTCCCAAACTTGTTCATAGATGGCAGCACCAGTCTCTCTAGCTACAACGTAAATCCGTAAGGAGTTCGTTTAGGAGGTGCAAGCGCGCACTGCTTGCCCTTAGAGCTGGTCAAAGACGCCTAGTCTTACTAAGATGGCATATAGTCGAGAAATTCGGACGGGCACCGCCGTGGCGGGGTGGCCTAGGGGTTCATGGCGTTAGCCGCGATAGCTAAAGACGCCGGTTCGAATCCGGCCTTCACCACTGGAGGGCTTCGTCACTTTTTCTTTAATATATGACATCTATTACAGTTTTTAATTTATATATAGTAGTGTGACTGCTTAAAAAAAAAACACAAATCAAAAATATTTAATAAAATAATTTGGTTTGTTCCCAAACTTGTTCATAGATGGCAGCACCAGTCTCTCTAGCTACAACGTAAATCCGTAAGGAGTTCGTTTAGGAGGTGCAAGCGCGCACTGCTTGCCCTTAGAGCTGGTCAAAGACGCCTAGTCTTACTAAGATGGCATATAGTCGAGAAATTCGGACGGGCACCGCCGTGGCGGGGTGGCCTAGGGGTTCATGGCGTTAGCCGCGATAGCTAAAGACGCCGGTTCGAATCCGGCCTTCACCACTGGAGGGCTTCGTCACTTTTTCTTTAATATATGACATCTATTACAGTTTTTAATTTATATATCGTAGTGTGACTGCTTAAAAAAAACACAAATCAAAAATATTTAATAAAATAATTTGATTTGTTCCCAAACTTGTTCATAGATGGCAGCACCAGTCTCTCTAGCTACAACGTAAATCCGTAAGGAGTTCGTTTAGGAGGTGCAAGCGCGCACTGCTTGCCCTTAGAGCTGGTCAAAGACGCCTAGTCTTACTAAGATGGCATATAGTCGAGAAATTCGGACGGGCACCGCCGTGGCGGGGTGGCCTAGGGGTTCATGGCGTTAGCCGCGATAGCTAAAGACGCCGGTTCGAATCCGGCCTTCACCACTGGAGGGCTTCGTCACTTTTTCTTTAATATATGACATCTATTACAGTTTTTAATTTATATATAGAAGTGTGACTGCTTAAAAAAAAACACAAATCAAAAATATTTAATAAAATAATTTGATTTGTTCCCAAACTTGTTCATAGATGGCAGCACCAGTCTCTCTAGCTACAACGTAAATCCGTAAGGAGTTCGTTTAGGAGGTGCAAGCGCGCACTGCTTGCCCTTAGAGCTGGTCAAAGACGCCTAGTCTTACTAAGATGGCATATAGTCGAGAAATTCGGACGGGCACCGCCGTGGCGGGGTGGCCTAGGGGTTAATGGCGTTAGCCGCGATAGCTAAAGACGCCGGTTCGAATCCGGCCTTCACCACTGGAGGGCTTCGTCACTTTTTCTTTAATATATGACATCTATTACAGTTTTTAATTTATATATAGTAGTGTGACTGCTTAAAAAAAACACAAATCAAAAATATTTAATAAAATAATTTGATTTGTTCCCAAACTTGTTCATAGATGGCAGCACCAGTCTCTCTAGCTACAACGTAAATCCGTAAGGAGTTCGTTTAGGAGGTGCAAGCGCGCACTGCTTGCCCTTAGAGCTGGTCAAAGACGCCTAGTCTTACTAAGATGGCATATAGTCGAGAAATTCGGACGGGCACCGCCGTGGCGGGGTGGCCTAGGGGTTCATGGCGTTAGCCGCGATAGCTAAAGACGCCGGTTCGAATCCGGCCTTCACCACTGGAGGGCTTCGTCACTTTTTCTTTAATATATGACATCTATTACAGTTTTTAATTTATATATAGTAGTGTGACTGCTTAAAAAAAAAACACAAATCAAAAATATTTAATAAAATAATTTGGTTTGTTCCCAAACTTGTTCATAGATGGCAGCACCAGTCTCTCTAGCTACAACGTAAATCCGTAAGGAGTTCGTTTAGGAGGTGCAAGCGCGCACTGCTTGCCCTTAGAGCTGGTCAAAGACGCCTAGTCTTACTAAGATGGCATATAGTCGAGAAATTCGGACGGGCACCGCCGTGGCGGGGTGGCCTAGGGGTTCATGGCGTTAGCCGCGATAGCTAAAGACGCCGGTTCGAATCCGGCCTTCACCACTGGAGGGCTTCGTCACTTTTTCTTTAATATATGACATCTATTACAGTTTTTAATTTATATATAGTAGTGTGACTGCTTAAAAAAAACACAAATCAAAAATATTTAATAAAATAATTTGATTTGTTCCCAAACTTGTTCATAGATGGCAGCACCAGTCTCTCTAGCTACAACGTAAATCCGTAAGGAGTTCGTTTAGGAGGTGCAAGCGCGCACTGCTTGCCCTTAGAGCTGGTCAAAGACGCCTAGTCTTACTAAGATGGCATATAGTCGAGAAATTCGGACGGGCACCGCCGTGGCGGGGTGGCCTAGGGGTTCATGGCGTTAGCCGCGATAGCTAAAGACGCCGGTTCGAATCCGGCCTTCACCACTGGAGGGCTTCGTCACTTTTTCTTTAATATATGACATCTATTACAGTTTTTAATTTATATATAGTAGTGTGACTGCTTAAAAAAACACAAATCAAAAATATTTAATAAAATAATTTGATTTGTTCCCAAACTTGTTCAAACATAAGCAACTTAGCTAAAAGCTACAAATTGATTTTTTATAGACCTATAGTTTCCTAATTCACATATCGAGGTACAATTAAAAAGTAATGATAAACTTGTAGTACCTAGTAGTTGTACATAATCAAAACAATAGTATACCTACTAATACAATAGCATATAAATGTATAAAAAAGAAAAAAGACTTATACTTATACTTTTCACTTACTTAAACTTAAATTACTAAGATTACAAGTACTTACTATCGGGTTGCTTGCAACATTTCACCCTTATTTTAATAAAGAATATACAGTTCTTTTAAACAAGCCTAATGAACCGCTAAACAAATCTGTGTCCATACACTTTTCATTGTACTGCCTACTATCTAGTGAATCTCTTCTTTCCTAAATCGCGCCGTTATTTTCCTCCCTTGATCCACATATAATATAACGAATGTGTGGAAGCTCACGTGTACGCTTCGAGAACTGACGTATTCCGTGACGTTACTCCTGATAACGTCGTTGGAAATACTATATCACGTGTCTTATTGTCTTACTTGACTTATGGTCCTATATCCCCTAGATGGGGCAGAGGGCATCCACAGTGCTCCGCCATCCCGTTCGGTCTTGAGCTTCGCGCTTCATTTCGCTCCACGTCTTGCCAATGGTCGCCGCCTCTGCGATGATCGTCCGCCGCCAGGCAGCATTAGATTGCGCAGCAACGTTATTTTTCGAGAAAATCCAGAATCATCAAACATTTTTTCTAACTTCGTCCACAAATGTTTAGTTGATTTTGCTTCCTTTATGTGAACATACAGCGAAGGATCGATCGTTAAAACCAATTTTGCTTTTGCTTTTGCATCACTTTTGGCTGCTGATGTAACTGATGCGTCGGGTTCAGTCTTTATTGAATCTCCCGTGCCTTCTAAAATCAACAAATTCTCCACTGCAAAAGCCCATTCCCGATAATTCTCACGTCCCTTCAACTTAGGAACGTTGCTCAGGAACGAATTTGAAGCCATGATGTTGAATCACGAACCACTTTTATGATAACAATTTTCTGGCACTAATTTGATGCTAGCTACCTAAAACTAACTTTGAACTATTCCCTAATGGGCATAACTGGACCCAAAACCTATTATAAATAAAACAAGGCGAGAGCTGTTAACGAACACGTTCTTTTATTGCAACGGTAAAACGGAAGAGGGAAGTAACATAGAGTATGTAATGCCAACATACACACACAGTTTATTTGATGTTACTACAGTAAAATATATTCATCTTAACACTTAGGGCGACCACGTTTCCGCTTTCCTTGGGGATTCCAGTCTAGGGCTTGCCTCGGGATGTGATCCGGGTCCCTTCGGAGCGTGTGGCCGATCCAGTTCCACTTGCGGCGTCTTATTGATGATGCTATTTAATCGTATGTGGGAGGGTTCATAATGGTTTAACGTAACAGTATTTTGTCATTAATTATTCTTTATCGTGTTTGTCATCAGCCCAATATTGATCATTGATAGCAAATAGCGATGAAGATTGACTGGACTTCTTTTTCCAAGGAACCTACCACGAAATTATGAAATAGTTAAACAGCTATCCATACTAATATTATAAATGAGAAAGTGTGTCTGTCTGTCTGTTTGTCTGTTACCTCTTCACGCTTAAACCACTAAAGCGATTTAGTTGAAATTTGGTATAAACATAGTTTGAGTCCAGGGGAAGGACATAGGGACCATAGGGTAGTTTTTATCCAGGAAGGCAGAAATCATCGTTTAAGGGGGTGAAAAGGGGGGTGGTAGTTTGTATGGGGAATCGATAAAAAGCAGATTGGGTAAAAAATAAGCTACAAATTACTAACTCAACGCAGACGAAGTCGCGGGCAACAGCTAGTTTCATATAAAACTACAATGGCTAAGAGGAACCATAATGAAAATGGACAGAGACTTTTATTAACGCACGCTAGAACGGTCCGGGTCCGGGCCGAGGCGTCCGACACTTCATTTTTAGGGTTCCGTACCCAAAGGGTAAAAACAGGACCCTATTACTAAGACTCCGCTGTCCGTCTGTCCGTCCTTCTGACACCAGGCTGTATCTTATAAACCGTGATAGCTAGACAGTTGAAATTTTCACAGATGATGTATTTCTGCGGCAACAGAAATACATCATCAAATACTAAAAAATACGGAACCCTCGGTGCGCGAGTCCGACTCGCACTTGGCCGGTTTTTTTCTATAGAAAGCGTCACGAGTCTCTTTTGTTTCCCATACAATTTTAAGCCACAATGCCATTTAATGTCATTTTCGTTAGGTAGTCATAATTTGGTTTTTCTCAGAAACGCGTAACTTTTCAGGATTGCCATAAAACAAACCTAACCTAACCTATCTACAGGATAACCTTACGAAAACCCTGAAAAGTTAACGGTTTCAGAATTATGACTAATGATAATCTGACATATAATGATGATAATGATTATTTATTGAATTGACATTATATACACTCAAATTAGAATTATTCATATATATACAATATAAATAATAGAATTATTGCGTAATTGACATATTTTGATTTTTTAAATTTTTTAAGTTGTAGTTGTAGGTACAAGTTAAGACTGACATTTTATAATTGTAATTGTTTTTTTTTTCATTAGTAAATCATTTTTGTTATATTTGAGCAAATTAACGTTTATTCCTTGTATGTTATTGTGTATTTTTTTTGTGTTAGCCTAAGTATTTCAATGTATAATTTCCAATGCGATGTTTTATTGCTTGTGAATGAAATAAATGAAATGAAATGAAATGACAATCATTACATTATGACATTCAATAATTATGTCAAACAAAGGGACCCCAAGAATCACCGATCACCCGTCATAGAAAACAAACCCTCGGCTCGGATCCTCTATTCATAGCACCTCTAGACCAATGCGCATCCAATTTAAAGCTAAGGAAAAGCTGCAGCCTCTTCAAATGCAGATTTTGAAGAATTCAGCATCAGTGCTGTGAGTTAAATACAAAGATGACTGTATAGTTTGTGGACGTGGTATAGGTTGTATAGGTTGTAACGTGGACTCTGAATAAAGCTATGGAAAAGAAAATAGAAGCATTTGAAATGTGGTTATATAGGCGTATGTTAAAAATCTCCTGGATAGATAGAGTTACGAATGTGGAAGTGCTTAATAGAATGGATAAAAAGTTAGAAGTTTTGATCACGGTAAAAAGAAGGAAAATATCATATTTTGGACACATATACAGAAATGACAAATATAATATACTACAACTAATATTAGAAGGAAAAATTGATAGCAAGAGGGGAAGGGGAAGAAGGAGGGTCACCTGGTTTGACGACATAAAATAATGGACGAACGTCGATAACGCAGCCATGCTGGCAGAAATGGCTAAGAACAGGAGAGAGATGGCAAAGGTGGTCGCCGACGTCCGTTAGGGCATGGCAAAGAAAGAAGAAGTAGAAGTATAGTTTGTCAAAAATCCTTTAAAAATATGTCGTTCTTATTTCCCTTTAAAAGCAGCTGAAAGAATTTTACTTCAATGTTTGGCATAAAACGTCCACAGAAAAGCTACGTTAGAACCTAAATCTGCAACCCAAAAATCATTTCACAAAAGCGCAAAGCGGAGCGTATGATATATTCAGCTCCTAAAACCATCCAATTCCCGTGTCAAAAAAGAACGTTCCTTTCCACGCAACAAAGCGTGAATTTTTGCGAATTTTCCGTTTTCTTCTTTTTAGGGTTCCGTACCCAAAGGGTAAAAACGGGACCCTATTACTAAGACTCCGCTGTTCGTCTGTCTGTCTGTCACCAGGCTCTATCTCATGAACCGTGATAGCTAGACATTAGTTGAAATTTTCACAGATGATGTATTTCTGTTGCCGCTATAACAACAAATACTAAAAAAGTACGGAACCCTCGGTGCGCGAGTCCGACTCGCACTTGGCTGGTTTTTTTAAATTAGTGGAGGAGGTCAGCTCGCAACTGTGATTGGGCAGCAATTATAGTGCGACATAAATAGAAGTAATTAAATAAAAAAGAACTAAAAAAATCCATACTAAATTGTTGCCATGTTTAAGCACTTTACGTCAAAAATGTGACAGTTACGTAGGAAGTGGCGCCCTCAATAATTTTCTACAATTTTTTGTCGGTCTATAAGGCGGTTTTCACATTGGACGCGGATCCGTACGCCGCTCCGGTGTATTTTTTTTATGAAATAGTAGGTAGGGTTAGGTCCGGAAATACACCGCAGTTCATTTTACAGTTCAGCTGTGTGAGGCAGGAAGTTTCTGGAGAAACGCACACTTGAGGACTGTTAACCATCTATGTGATGTGAGCGCTATCGCTATATACGTGCATACTGTCTCGCTCACACTCGAACGATTTTCCGATCTGCATCTGTGTGATAACTGCGTTAGGAGAGGTTCGGGCGCATAGAGACTATATAAAGGAGCCAAATCTCTATGTATGAAAAGTGTCCATCAAAAAACAGTAATTAGGCGGCGCCACCATACACCGAAATACTACCAAAAACAACCTACGTAATTTGGTCGGGTTATTTGTTGCCTTATATGGTTCTTGTTATACTCATGTCCCAGAGCCTAACTAGCGCCACCGGAGAGATTAGGAACTATTATTTAAAGCTGAAAGCGGTCACTTTTGCAACAAAGCTGCCATAAGAGATTGGCATCCTTTCTAATACCATCCATATTCGGGCGGTTGGTTTATTTGGTCAGGTGTTTGTGTCACTATTGACGCGACGTACGGGCGATGCGAATTGTACAATCAAATTGCTTTTAGGCCAGTCGCTTTGATGTTGATGAAGTTTGGCAATTATCCATGGGATAGAATATATTTTTTCCTTCATTCTCTATAGATCAAACCAAAAGATCCAAGATCCACTTACCTTGTTTGTATCTTAAATGCTGTAGATGCGGTCTATGTGGTTTAAGTAATTTTTCAGTAAAATAATAAAACAATATTTATACAATATATAGGTAGAACATTAGGCACCTTAAACTCCCTAAATACTTATTGCCTGTCGGACCTTTTTTCAGTGAAAGAAAACATCGTAAAGAAATCGGACTTATCCCACTTAGTCCTAATTTCCCCTATAAAGGTACTCAATACTCTATTTTTATTGCAAATAAGGAAGAATCCATGCAGTAGTGGATACACAGTATCGAATCAATTTCAATTCAAGCGCATTTAAACAGAACAAAAAATAATCTAAAACATGTCAAATATCTAGATAATAAAATAAATAAAACATAATTAAAATTATAATTGATCAGGTCATTTCGATTTGAATAATAATGAATAATTACAGATTAATACAACATATCAGAAAATTCTACATAAAAATCCAAAACAGTAAAAATTTAAATTAAATACAGACAGACTGTAAACTAGTGCCTGTGCCAATTCTTAAGATAAAGCCGAGTGGTTCCTAGGCTGTTCCTCTAGTGTGGTTAAAACAGGTATTACCAAACTAGGTAGGGCAAACATTATCTCCTACCCTTAGTTTGAGCATAACTTTATATCATAATAATATCTGATGAAATAAATTCGCGAACTTTGCCTCAGTTTCAAATTTAGAGCTCGTTCACAATGGAGATTCCGCAATATCAATATAAAATTAAATACATTAAATCTCTCCGCAAACATGATTTATTTAAGTGCTCCGCGGTGCCATTTATCTTCTTTCGTATTACTTTGAGTATAACGTGTGGAGAATGTTTTGTGTATTTAATATGATTTACTGACCTAGAAACTAGGACTTTACTGACTTTAGGAGGCCTAGCTGTATATAGGCTGAAATATTATTAAGAGTTTTGAATGATTCACGGTTAGTTTCACTAGACTTATATTGACCGGGAAAAGGTAATCACGGTCTATATCCCGGTCAATATAAGTCTAGTGAAATATTATTATTATTACTAACCTAGACAATACATAAAACATATTTGTTTATTATTTATTCAATCTTAAGGCATTCTCTACCAGTCAACCAATTATGTGAGCATAAATGATGTGTCACGCTAAAACGGTACGGGCCCTGGCCAAGGCGGCCGACGCTTCTTTTTGGAGAAAGCAACACGCGTGATCACCGATCACTCATTATAGAAACGAAGTGCTGTTCACTTCGGCCCGGGCCACAGACTATATAATAGTTCTTACGAACAGATACTTATCTCTCAAAGAAAACGCAAATACCTACCGTTTTGATACCTACACAAAATTACAATGGAGTAACCTTCAACGCTCCGCTCCACGCACTGCGCGCGCCAACACAACGCTAGGGTTGCCGAAGCTTCTTTTAAATACTTAGGTGTCTTAGGTAGATATCTAACTATAAATGTGTCGTAAAAAACATTACCTACATCTTAAAAACAAATTTAATAGTACCTACGTAGTTTTGTAACTACTTATCGTAAAAATATAAACAGTAGGTGTAAGTACCTATAGAATGTCTACTTACTTTTGCTCATCTGTCAAAAGAGGAAATAAAAATATTTTTATTCTGTTTTGTTGTTTCTGCATCCATCCACACTACAAGCTGACCTATTTTTTCCTTGCGAAGACATTTCTTTCGTATAATCTCTGGCGTATTCGAGCGCGCGGTGCCGTGCGTGCGTTAGCGCGTGTGGCAACCAACTGGCTTGGTACCGTGAAGGGGACGCGATTCGTAGGTATAAATCCGAGCTCGTGCAGAGAGTTCCATAGGCCTGCCCGGGCACCAATCTTTCTAACGAGTAAGTCATCCTTAAATCTATTACGAAAGGCGTTCATGTATGTAAAGGATCTTATAGAATTCCTATTTTAATCCAGTGAACAGGTTTAAATTTAATTACCAACGAAAATCTTCCATCTCCTTAACCAATTCAATCGATAACCAACCTTATATTGTTGCAGGACGGCACATTCTCCCTCGCAGACTTCACAGACGCCTACCAAGAGAACGAGGTCCAACGCGTCATCAGGGCCTATGAGAACTCGATCTCCATCGACATACATTGCTCTACCAGCGGTGGCGGGGAGTGGAGCAAACTCCCAGACATGTCATTTGTGAAACATTGCAAGATTAGGGTCAACCCCACGGATATACTGGATTCTGGCTCACAAGCCATTAAGGACTTTGTCGGTGAGTGTTTAGATAATATTTTTGAATATTTATGTAACAAAACTTGCATGGACCCTTGAGAACTTCATCTCCATCGACACACATTGCTCTACCAGCGGTGGCGGGGAGTGGAGCAAACTCCCAGACATGCCATTTGTGAAACATTGCAAGATTAGGGTCAACCCCACGGATATACTGGATTCTGGCTCACAAGCCATTAAGGACTTTGTCGGTGAGTGTTTAGATAATATTGTTGAATATTTATGTAACAAAACTTGCATGGACCCTTGAGAACTTCATCTCCATCGACATACATTACTCTACCAGCTGTCGGGGAGTGGAGCAAACTCCCAGACATTTTGATACATTGCAAAATCAGGGTCCCTTATTTAATGTAAGGAGGAATGTACCAATTTTATAGGCTAACCGGTTACCTATGGTAAAAGATCCACCCGTTAGTTCTCTTATTTTGAGCATAAACTATAAACTAAAATTAAAATTTAGTTCATCCATGTCTCTAGCGTGCTAAAAAAAGAACGCAATATTCTTATTCCATAATTTATTACTCAAAACGATCATAATAATGATCGAGACCATTTTTACCGTCGCTGAAATTCTGCCGTTTAAAATCGTCCGCTGTATGATACATTATTCATGCTCGGATATTAGGCCGAATATTTCAATTAAAGAAGGAAATCGAATGCCGATCATTCGAATGGACGGGAGACTGTTTCTGATTTAATAATTTATTAAGGTTTTGGTTTTGTTTTGATTCAATCTTGGTGATCGCTCACGCCAAGGAGCCCAATTCAAACGTACATTTTGACATCAAATTGATGGATGAAGGATGTGAGTCGCTCGTCCCTTTTGCTCCTACTTGTCTATACAATTCTATATTGGAGTGAGGGAGACGCCCATGCGAACGATCATTTCGATGTCAAATTAACTCAATGCACTTGAAAAAATGCAAAATTGTACAAAAACCACAATTTTATATCATCAAAACTATTTATCTCATACATATAAAACTCGTAGGAATATAAATTGATATTTTTATGAACATTGGCATTCACCGCTAAGCGGTTGCTATATCAATATCATAAAATATCAAGAACGGCATTCGACCTTCAGAAACCTTAACTTGATTTGATATTGATTTGACTATCAGGCCAATTCGAACGTGCGAGAAGAACGTTTAGTTATCATGCGTTTCGCTTGCGCCAATACTGTCAAATGACAAGTACGAACGCAATGAAAGATCTAGAGAAAGTTATCTTTGACCATACAAATGTCGAAAAGGTGCAATACAAATGGCGACAGTGCCTATGTCTGTAACTGTATAGTGCCATAAAAATTTCGATACTGTCATACAAATGTCGATATTTAAGCGTTCATCGTTTTCCAAATATGCACCTCCCTGAAAGTAATACTGGCGGCGCCCATGTCTAACTATAGTAGATTGTTAATCAAGGGATGTAAGGCACTCATTTCCGCCGAGGTATTTTGGCGCTCGAACGCAGTGAGAGCGCCAATAGCTCGAGGCTGAAATGATGCCTTTCCCCGAGTTAAACACTGATTTTCTTTTCGAATACGAGGAGAGTAAAATTAATGTGTTTTTTTAAAAACATATGAATTAACAATTTAGGCAAAAGTATCGTTATTTATGGAATGGAGAGTCAAATATCAGAATGAAAATTGTATAACAAATCCATTTTACACTCAAATTTCAATTGCTTCATGAGAAATGAAAAATAACATGATTCAAATATAATTTTGAGTTTCGTTCGAATTTGCCTGTATAATGATGGCATATAAATTATGTCATTCAGATATCGTGCATTTCGCTCGTACTTGTCCATCTATCTGATGTAATTCTGACGTCAGTGTACATTCGAATTGGCCTGCAATCCGTAGTTTAACGTCTAATTACAAGTTTAAAAATCTCCAGGGAGATGCACGGCAAGTACCTATTTTCAAATGAATATCAAATCACGTTGCGATTTCCAAAGCCCGAATACCGCTCGCCCTAGTTTCGTGGCTGCTTGACAGTCAAATCCAATAACGATCCCATCAGATTTTTTAACGGATTGTGATACGCTTACGATTTTCGCGAAGTGTGTTGGAATAGGCGGAAATTGGTTACACGTTACAAATGGTTTAGTAGAATATAGTATAGACGTTTACTTTATAGAAAAAATGACACATGAAATAAAAACATACACTGATATATATTTTCAGTTTTGCATTACTTTCGGTATATCCGCAGTAGAACTAGGGTCACCGACATAGCTCGCAGAATTGCAAACCTTAAGTGGCAGTGGGCGGAGCACATTGCTCGCAGAACTGATGGCCGGTGGGGCCGGAAGGTTCTGGAGTGGCGTCCGCGTACCGGAAGACGAACTGCCGGTAGGCCTCCAACGAGATGGAGCGACGACCTGGTGAAGGTCGCGGGAATTCGGTGGTTGCGAGCGGCACAGGATCGGTCGGAGTGGCGAGCCTTGGGGGAGGCCTATGTACAGCAGT
The DNA here is from genome assembly GCF_947568885.1 of Cydia strobilella. Lineage (NCBI taxonomy): Eukaryota > Metazoa > Arthropoda > Insecta > Lepidoptera > Tortricidae > Cydia > Cydia strobilella. Next base: position 15,579,524 of record NC_086057.1, read on the forward strand.
GGACGTCTATCGGCTGACATGATGATGATGATGATTACTTTCGGAGCGATATGACCTTCAGACCTTCAAGGAAAAAGTCGCCTTAAAAGCCGGCAACACACTTCCAACCCGGGGTTACTGTGCTAGGCCTACTGCAACAACATAAGAAATATCATTCAAGGGTTTCAATACGTACCTAATAAAATAGCAGTTTTCTTTTCTATCAAATAAAAATATGTCACAAATTATTAAGCGTGATATTAAATTACCTTAAACATTTAGCTCCTAATTATACAGTGTTGTGAGTAGTATCTAAAAGTTATACTCAGTCATAATTTGCTCGCGAACGAAACTCCGCAACACGTACCAAACAAACACGTCCGCAAAACTTCGCCTAAAATTACTCGCAACTCGCGCCCTCAAATTATTCCAACTTCGCAGACACCCTACTCACAATTCGCTCATCAACATGTCTCGCACAATTTGCAGCCTTGTTACCCTACTGCTACGAAGCTATGCGCTACCATAGAGTAACTGATACTAGAGCGGTACTGTCATAGTAAATTTTGTAACCCCAGTAAATTCACTGCCATCTGTCGACACACTTTAAAACTAAAAATGAAGATTTATATAAATACGATAGAATGTATTTAAATATAGATAAATGATTTTTTTTATTTGCATTAATTATTTTTATGATTTTGACCCATGTTCTTTCACTGATATGCGTTAAAATTGTTAAATAACAAACGAAACCGTCAACGCCATCTATACGACTGTAGGCCAAAACTAGTAGCGCCCTCTGAACGAGAATCAAATTTTCTTGATTTTCGAGGCACGTTTTTTCCTTAGACTGTATCCATCTATTACGGAGTTATATCTATCTTTGGCGCTACGAACGTTGCTACGGCCATCTACGGCGTAGCACTGAGCGTAAATGTTTGCAATGTAGTGTTTTACGAAAACCGACTTTATAGTGTTGTGTTAAGGTTTGTTTTAATCAAATGTATACGTTGTTATTAGTTTGAATGGCTTCCATTGAAATGTCAGAGCGGAATGCAGTTTGCATAAATGTCATTTCAATTAGAATAAAATTAGTTGCTACATGCGTTATATGCTTAGCACCACTTGCACCATCCCACAAACCCGGGGTTAACCGGTTAAACCCAGTGTCAATTTGTACTGGTAATTATAGTAACTCGACCAGGTTTAACCGGTTAACCCCGGGTTAGTGACCAGTGCAGTGAATGTGTAAAATAAAAATGCGGAAAAGAATACACTTCTAATTTCCTGTAATTACATGATAGCACCGCGATAAGACAAAATGTTACTTTTTTTAGAAATACTAGGCATGTAGGTACTATTGTAGGTACTTGGAAGTCCTGGATTATTCTTATTTCAAAATTATTCACTATCGCCTTCATTATCTAAACTATTCTAAATTAAAACAAAAACAATGTTTGTCGAAGAATCGTTCTATAGGGACCGAGCGCGTTTTATGGTCCGCCATCTTGTGGTCTGAATCGGAAACATAAACTTCACATTTACGCCTCGCGCTAAAAATCTGACGGCTCCTGTGCTGCCCCCTATAGTTCATGCACGCTCCTTATTGATTCAGTAATATCAAAGACGATATAAGATAGAGCGGTACTGTCATAATAAATTTTGTAACCACTGTAAATTCACTGCCATCTATCGACATACTTTAAAACTAAAAATGAAGATATATAAAAATACCTTAAATTGTATTTAAATATGGATAAATGTTTTTTTTATTTGCATTAATTATTTTTATATAATTTTGACCCATGTTCTAACGGATATGCGTTAAAATTATAAATAACAAACGAAACCATCAACGCCCTCTATACGAGAGTAGCCCAAAACTAGTGGCGCCATCTGATCGAGAATCAAATTTTCGTGATTTTCGAGGCACGTTTTTTTCTTAGACTGTATCCATCTATTACGGAGTTATATCTATCTTTGGTAATATTGATTGTATTCAAGGAAAGATAATACTTTACTTATGTTAAGTTCTATTTCCGATACAACTAAAGTAATTATCCTTTTCCTGTCACACCCGCATGATAAACCGCGAAAAAGCGTTTTTAGGCATTTTCACTTAAAAGTGTACCATTTACTTTTTTCAAAAATTCTTAAACTTTTAGGTTATTCCTACTCAGAATCACGAGGACTATCGATATAAAAAGAAAAAACCGGCCAAGTGCGAGTCGGACTCGCGTTCCAAGGGTTCCGTACATTACACAATTTAAACAACGTATTTTTTATGTGAAATGTCTTTAAAAAACCCGTAGGGGTCGGATCAAAAACTAAGTAATTAAGTCCGACTCACGCTTGACTACACATTTCTAATAGGTTTTCCTGTGATCTATAGGTAAAGAACTATTTTGTGTATTTTTTTTCACATATATTTTGTATGGACCGTTACAAAACTGACACCCAAAATTTGTATGAAAAATCGGGCACTTTTTTTCTTTGTCTAATTCAATAGTACTCGTGATTCTGAGTCTAAATAACCCAAAAGTTGATGGTTTTTCGAAAAAAAGTAAATAGTACCATTTTTTCTAAAAAAACCCCTTTTATAAATTCCTAGCATCCAAAAGTGAAATAGTTGACGAACAGCAGAAAATCACACATGACATAGCTCGGAGTTAATAAATAATTCGGCCCACAACGAGTTCCAAGATGGCGGCGCATAATGCACGAGCCTACCCACTGTAGTTTGTAAACTAGTTAGGAACTCCTAACTACTACTACTATTACTTAATTAACTCCATTATATCCCGTATCGTAACTACGATACGGGATATAATGGAGTTAAACGTTCACACGGAGCCTGTTCATAACTGTGCAACTGTACCATTATCTTAGTATTGATCAAAGATAGATATAACTCCGTAATAGATGGATACAGTCTAAGGAAAAAACGTGCCTCGAAAATCAACAAAATTTTATTCTCGTTTAGAGGGCGCTACTAGCTTTGGCCTACTGTCTTATAGATGGCGTTGACGGTTTCGTTTGTTATTTAACAATTTTAACGCATATCAGTGAAAGAACATGGGTGAAGATCATAAAAATAATTAATGCAAATAAAAAAAATCATTTATCCATATTTAAATAAATTTATCGTATTTTTATAAATATTTATTTTTAGTTTTAAAGTGTGTCGACAGATGGCAGTGAATTTACTGGGGTTACAAAATTTACTATGACAGTAACGCTCTAGTATAAGTTACTCTATGGTATTGATACAGGTAGGTATAATTCTTCGTAGCGTGATGCTGATGATGTCTTAATTATTGAAAGACAAATTGAAGGGTACACGGAAAGAACATGTCTAGTCACTATAGTAACATTTTGAGTAATCGCGGTTTTAAAATTTGGAACCATGTCAGAATGTATGGTAATTCCGTGACCAGGTCTTTTTTTAACTAAAAAAAAGTTTTATTACATATATTATACAGTGGTAGCAAAAGATATAACTAATTTTTATTTATTTATTATTAACAATATATTTACCCGGCATTACAGACAAGCCAATACACCGAGAAATTAAACATTGCAGATTACACAGTATGCAAACACATGAACTATATATAAGAGACAATGTAAGTGACATTAAACATAAGTGCTGGACAGCCTGTCATCCATCAACTCGCAGAACTTTAAACATTCACGGCACACAGTCGCCCATCTCCAAGCAAACAAGTCACATTCAGGTGCCGATGTCAGGAGCGCATTGAGCAGCGTCAGCGCACGATAGAGCGGCGAATTCCTATGCGACACCGTGCGCGCCGCCGGCACTGCCAGCAGTGTGCAGTGGACGCGCTCGCGGTCTCAAAGGGATTTTTGGCAAGTCCGGGACATACAGCCGTAAAACTCGAGCCACAAGCTCCGGGCAGTCGGACTCACCACGCAGTATACGACAAGCGGTGGTCAGCAGTTTATTGTTGCGCCTTACCTCTAGGGAATTATATCCGAGGCATCCGAGTAAATATTTCGTTGGATACATAAATGGATAATAACCAAATCTTTTTTTAAATAGGAATCTCTACATTTTGAAATGGAAATCTCATTTTCCGAAAAAAGTGACTAGACATGTTCTTTCCGTGTACCCTTCAATTAAGAAATGTAGTTAATTAACTTTTGTTATTGTTAATAATATTGTCTTCGGTTACCGCGATAGTTACTCGTGAAATAACAAAACAAACAAATAAACAGTTAACTTATCTTAAAAAAATAAAAAAATACGAAAACGGATTATATCTCGTATATTGAATTTTGTTATTGTTATTAAGTGTTACGAAAACGGATTATATCTCGTATATTGAATTTTGTTATTGTTATTAAGTGTTACGAAAACGGATTATATCTCGTATATTTAATTTTGTTATTGTTATTAAGTGTTACGAAAACGGATTATATCTCGTATATTGAATTTTGTTATTGTTAGTAACTCATTTTAGTTGTAATGTCTTAGTTTTTAGTATTAATAATTTTAGGAATTTTTGTTTAAATAAGTAGTAACAATGCTATGCAAACAAACGCATTTTATTTATTTATTTCCATTTATTTATTATTAAATAAGGTAATATATCTCAAACAAGGGCCTGACACTCTTTGATAAAGAAATATAGTCTTATTGCGATTCCTATAAGAGGAAAGATAAAATAGTGCCATGCTTTGTCCATATCACCGACGGGGTGGCATCATAGATGGAGGCGATGGCGAAATACCGAAATACAAAGCCACCATAGATCAAGTAAACATAAGGACACACCACACACCACATTAGTTTCTTCATTGCCCAGGAATTCTGGAAAAAATAAGTCACTTGTGCTTATCTTATCTTATGGTTTTCGGGGGCTCTTGCGGATACACTTGGACCTATAGGGATATTTTGTGCAGTTACCCCCTAGGAAAGATCGGTCAGCTACTCAAGAGCTTTTTCCACCATCTCCATGTGCCGGATGATGGAGCTCATGGGTAGCGTTTTAAATTCCTTTGGTTCCAGATAGCCTGTTCCAAAGTCCTTCATTCTTTATCTGGCGAGGGCGTGACATTCACACATTAGGTGTTCAGTCACTTACGTAAACCTCATAGCAAATGTACCAAGATTTCTAATAGCTTAACCTAGGTTATTCGCTAAGCGTCACTTAGGGCCACTTGCACCATTTACTCCGGGGTTAACCAGTTAAACCTGGGGTTACCATGGTTACCAGTACAATTTGACACTGTTTTAACGGTTTTACCGCTTAACCCCGGGTTAGTAAGATGGTGCAAGCGGCGCTAGGAATGTTAGAAATGGATTTTTTTTTTTCAAAATTGACGCTTATGTCGCTGACTGTACGTTTCTCCCAAAATCTGTGAATGCCATTAATCATTAATTATAGAATAAGGGAATGTCTCCTAACATAATTTTCGCGTAGCAGCACGGAATCAAATAGCTACCTTTAGTGCCATATTTAAATGATCCAACCTGTATAAGGATTTGTTTAAGATTGTCCTATAATTTCAATGTTCATTTATTTGTATATTAGGCCATCTTTAATAAAAACACGTAGCAGGCGTAACATTTTGAATTTGTTCTCAAGACAAGGGGTCCCGTAAATTCAAACATTAAATTTTGTTATTAAAATTACAACAGAACGTTAATGAGAAGATTAAAACTTCCAAAGTAATCGCAAACTTGTACATTCCAGGGTGCGTAGCCAACGTCACAGAATATATAATAGTACTAGGTACAGAAGCGTCACTCCCTAACTAAACGCGTCTACTACGCGCAAGGCGGGCAAGCGGTGTGCGGCAATTACTATGGCAAAACCTCAAAATTGAGGCGGCCGCAGGTACTTGTAGCGACGCGACGAAATCGCGGAGTGACACGCCTGCCAACGTGCAATCATTAACGCTCCGTAGCGAACGAAACGCAACTGTCACTGTCGCACTAGTGAGGAAGAGTGACAGAGACAGATGACTACGATACGCTACGGAGCGTTAACGATTGGCACGTTGGCTACGCACCTATAGGCAAGTGCGTAATTTCCCATTTAGCATGTACCTACATATTTATGCATAAGGAATTTTCGGGTGTTACAAGTAAATTGCTTACTGCCGTATGAGTTATAGGGTTAGGTTAATTAATTTACTTGACGGCCGTAATACAAGGGCTTTTCATAGCGTGTATTGAACGACGTTGTCTGAAGCGATATCATAAATTAATATGCATTAGTGTGTATATAAATTATAAATTATAATAATGGTAAACTGTGAAATTAACTGTCGCCGCGGTATTTCCGGAGCGATCCCAGGTAGCATTTATACGTCATTGTGACGTCCGTTACGTCATTATGACGTATAAATGACGTCATTATAACATCGCTGACGTCACTTTGCTACCTGGGATACAGCCTTCCAACCCTCAAGAAAAGAGCATGCTCCCATTGCATACGGAACATGTGAAAGTACCAACTTCATATCACAGGTTCAAATGTCTTCATCAGCAGTTCTGCAAACGATGCCTTTCGACAGAAACTGCTCGATATTTAAGGCAACTATTTAAGTCACTACAGCGGTGTCAGCATGGTTGCATTTTTATCACCTATCACTATGCCTGTCACTTTCGTACTTACATATTTGTTAGAACGTAACAGGCATGGTGACAGGCGATAAAAATGCTACCGTGCTCAGCCCGTAGGTGTACCTATATTTGAAGAATTCCCTCATTATATCCAGGATCCTAACTGATCTTAACTGTAAACATGCCCTATCAAGCATAAGAAGGATTTCACAAATCGGTTCAGCCGTCTTCAAAAAATCGGGGAACATACGAATAAGAAAACGATCCCGACGAATGGACAAATCCCCCTTTCGCAACCATTTTATCCAAGTCCAAGTAAGTAGAAGTTAGAGCATGCTTCAATAAACCTCGTTATTCAGTAACAAAGCCCCAAGTTGCCCATTCAGAGCTATTGTAGAGCCTTCTCAAAGCGAAGTTGACCGAGACGCGTTGCACCTTGAATTCTTAAACGATCGGCATAAAAATGATTTTGTACCCGAAGGATAACAACCGGATCCCAATAACTGAGCCTTCAGTGTCTACCTATTTGTCAGTATCTATATTTTGTGAATCTCGGATTTGAGCAGTTTTTGTTTAAATTTTTATAAGTATCCAAACATTTCTTCGAATTCATTTCCATGCTGGTTTTTGGCAATTCTTCTCTTACACTTCAGCAACTGTTAGATCGTGTTTTGTTTTGTAATGTTTTGTCTTATATACTTAATTGTTTCTATAGGTTTTATCAAACTTTTCCTAATACGTAGAACTACGTGAAAGGTCCTCGATTTCATAGTAAGTTTCTATAATATATATTAACCTATCGCATCTTATATAAACGGTAAATTTGACAAAGACACCCGGCATCTACTCTACGACAAGGTCGATAAGGTATAATTTAAAATAAACTTGAGACGCTTTTTCCCCATTGAAATAAAGCTATATGCTCTAAATAATACGCCTAAATCGAAGCCATCTAACGCCTCGCCCAAAGAATTATACGACCAAATACACCACTATATCGCTAAATAACCAATACCTTTTCCAATATCCACTTCCCAAACAAAACACTACCTTAAACAGTACAGAAATACATCCTGAAATCTCGTGCGATCTCATAGTCTTTCCAATACGATCGTTGCTATAGGGATTGGAACTCTAAGAATATGAAAATGTACTGAGACTTGGTGGTAATCGCTTGGATAGAAAGGCGCCTTGAATGGCCATTTATTATGAAGCGGGGAAAACAGCCGTATGTGGACACCTGGAGTATTTCCAATAAAGACGAGTAATTTCTTTGGTATTTATAGAAAGATGGCGTTAGTAGTTAATTGCTTAGGTTTCTGCAATTCGTTCTACAGTCTATGAAATCGACTACATTTAATGAAGAATATCTAGAAAATAAAAATACCATGAATATTTATTATAGGTCTCCTTCTTCCACATATCTCAGGCAGTAGTAGGGTAAAGTAGTTAGTAGTTTTCTGATTAGTAGAAGGCAGTTATGTATAAGTAAAAGCCGGTAGTTTTCTAGCTGAGAACAGTATACGTTACTTATATTTGACTGGTTCGCATAAAAAAGGTTACAGATTAAAAAATTTAAAAGAGTACGCAATGAGAGAGAGTCTACACGTTTTAGGAGAAAAGTTATTCATTTATTGGGTTATTTTATTACATCAAATCAAATTTGGACACTGACTGTGATCAATATAATCATTTTATTTTCCATAGCTTTCAATAAGTAAGCTAAATATAATCAGAAACAATTGAAAAGGTTTAAAAAACGCCTTGCAACGAAAACGAATCTTTTTTTTTCAATTGTTTTCTTTTCATTTCCGCAACTTACTTATGTTCATTTCTATAATGACTAAACTTATTTATACCTCGTTATTATAAGCTGTGCCTTCAAGTGCATTAAATCCCAGCTAGTATTTGTACGTCATTATTTAAATAAATAAAAAAAAAGGACGTCAGCGACGGACGTCATTATTACGTCATTATGACGTCGCTGACGTCTCTTTGCTGTTAGTTAAATTGCAAGTTCCACAGTTTATAGATAACTTTACACCGTCCGTAGTATAGTTCAATTTTAAGTATATGTCACCACGTCTTCTTAAGTTTCGAGTTAGTAGGGCAGAAAATTCTGGAATGAACACTGATTCGTCCCGATGAATCTAGGGTAGCTAAAATTAAGTAGTAATCTAGTCAATACTATGAAAAAAAAAACCGGTAGATAAGTATGGCTGGCCTTCACATTGGGACACACATTATTTATTAAATTCCAACATTAATTAGTGTTTATGGCGAGTTCACACTTTTTTCTACTTGATAGGTACCTTTGTCTATTGTGGCAAATATGATATGTTTTTTGTTTCAAGTTCCAAGAAACTCATTGATGAAAGCCATGGAGGGCAGTCCTAGTTTAGCAATCTGTTTAAGTTTTGAACTAGTTTTGATACAACCACTGCTTTTAGTTCTTTTAGCATGCACCAATCAGCGTGAGCCTTAAAGATCAGCCCAGGTAGCAAAGTGACGTCAGACGTAATTTTGACGTCGTTATGACATCATTATGACGTCGCTGACGTCATAATGACGTATAAATGCTACCTGGGAGGTCGTTTCAAAATAAGATCGAAACCGTAACAAGTTGTTAAATTTAAATCATCCTAAGGTTTAAAGCCAGACGTGTTTAAAAAAAATAAAAATATACAACAATAAAAGCTCTTAACTGGAAATTTCCAAAGAGACCTACCAGCAGTTTTATTAAAAATACATTTTTAATTTAAACCCGTTTCAAAACGTTCTCATTATGCAGAACATTTTACCTCGCCGACTCGGCTGGCAAATGCATTTCATTCCGAGAAGCATGCAACTTGCAGAAGTGCGAAGTGTTTGTAGGCTTTTATTTTTTATTCAAAAGCTTGAAACTAATGTGGCCTTGCCGCTACACTGAATATTTACGACTTACCTACATAGTTACTGGACCCGGTTACATGGACCTCTAAACTATTATAAGTATTCTCGTTATTTTCCCATTTTTAAACAATATCCCCAAAAAAGGTTTCGTCGATCAAAATACGAGTGATGGTTTTCTAAAAGCCTGCTAATTATAACGCTGAGACTTTCTTAAATTCAGCTTATACAATTTATAATAATTTTGGCAATGGAAATCAGAATTTATAAGTATAAAACATTCGCTAACTAGAAATTATGTATTTATATAACCATGCTAGGATGCACCAACTGATGTCACACCAATTCCGTATTGTTCTGTATCTGTTTTTTGTGCAATAAACTTAATTTTATCTTTTTTATTAATTAAATCTTTCTTTTCTAGCATACCTGGAGCCCTACGTCGCCCCAGCGAGCCTGGAGCGCCTGCTGGAGGCTTCTGACGTGGTGGGCAATATCCGCTTCAGCCACCCCACTCTGTACGTGTTCCCTGGCGGACAGGGGGACGCCGCGCTCTTCGGGATCAACGGGTTTAACATGCTTGGTGAGTGAGATCATTCTTTTGGACGACTTCAAAATTTTGCAGGAGGAGGTTCTAAATTTGTCGGGATCTAATTTTTTTACATGCAGATACGTCTGCGAGCGATACTCCAAATTTTATATTAAAGGAAAAAATGGAAAAAGTTACACTTCCGGCATTTCCATCTGTTTTTTATGAACGTTATCGGATTTATAAAATTATTTTAAACCGGGTCACTCACGTATTATTAGGTCTAATAGCTCGACATGTTACACACATGCTGTGCATGCGACATGCTGTGTTATGATACGTGAGTGACCCGCTTAAAAATTATTTAATATGTTTGAGTCTCACGGAAGTTTTATAGTTATCGGATTTTGTGAAAACGGGTAGTCTGATTCTTTTTATGGTATTTACTTCACAGTTGGTCCTTTGTCATAATGTCAAGATTTTGTGATCTTGGCTGATGATGATCGAGGCATCTTAAACAATTCATAATCATAATCATAATCATAAATCATTTATTTCGTGATAAACTTACATACTAGCATTACAAGGAAAATTAAAAAAACATATTTTCAGTGTTTACCACGAAATGGGCTCGCCTCAGCATAATTCAGCAAAGTTGATTCTTTCTTTGTTAAAGTTTATTTAATACTTATAGGACTTGTTATTGTCTTTGAAGACGTCTCCTGATCTAACTTAAGATATATGGCCAAATGTGTCTACTGCTTAAAAATGACACTTTATTTAACAAGGCCAAATTGGCTTGAATAGACCTTTTAAGTTTCAAACTCCATGCGTTAACTGATTAAGCAGTGACAGTCTGCGATATCGTTCAAGTCTTAGCGAAGAAGCTTTGTTTGTTTCTGGCAGACCTGAGTCAATTTGGCCAAATTGGCAAAATTGACAAGAGACACCGCGTACGGAATACCGATATACTGCTGACCTATGGATAGTATACAATAACCTACCTCAACCTAAATATAACACCATCCAACCGTCCTAGTGATCAAGCATAGCTTTAATATATCTCACACCAGCTCTAGAAACTTAACACTGACATAAACCCAGCCATCGAATTAATCACCGAGATGAGAAAAAAGATAAATCACTGGAGGCAATATTTGCTGGCGGCGAGCCAAGTGGAGGCAAGGCCGTTTCCGAGATCTGTGCTCACGCGGTTGTTGATGGCTGAACAGTCGCCACCAGATATATCGGAGCGGCCGAGGTGCTCATAAATATCTGAACACGCACTCTGACGCCTTGACAATAGAGGCGTGTTTCGATATTTGAAAGCACCTTGACCGCTCCGATATGCTTGAGCGACTTTAATCAGCATCAATAGTAGCGGATGAAACAACGCTCCAAAAGTAAGCTATCCCGGGTCAATTTTCCAAATATATATAAATCTCTAAAATACACCTTCAAAAGTATATCTTTTACAGTCTTGATTGTTCTACATATAAATAAATTCCTTTTTGTTAAACGTAGATACTTTTGACGCGTTGTTTGATCCGCTACTTTTGATGCTAACTGTACATACATAAATAAAACGAAATAAAAAAAAATATCATCGTTAATGGGATAGGCGTTGTTTAAATTAATCTGCCGAAAAAAAGGACGAAACTCTAGGAAAGGTAATATTATTTTAGAAGGTTTTCCCGAAGGGCTACAGTATGGGGTTCTTCAAAAAAGGAGTGTACAGGTTTTTAAAGGGTCGGCAACGCGTGTAACTGCTTACCATCAGGCGGGCCGTATGCTTGATTGCCACCGACATGGTATAAAAAAAAATAAGGTAGCTTCGTAATTTTAGTAAATTAATCATTCGTGTTTCGATCTGTTTCGACGACGACCAGCAACGCCAACGCGTTCTTTCTTGGGAGACATACTTCTAGCGTGTATAGCTTGCTAGATATGGACGCTGTGTCAACTTATAAAGATAAGGTGACCTACCTCGGTCTCCCCTACTTACAGTGGATGAAGTACGATCATCATATTTTCTATGCTAGTGCTAGTTTTAAGGGCCAATAGTTGCCAGAAAATAAAGTTTTTCACTTCATAGCTATATATTATCAGGGCCCACTTGGCTAATAATTGTTCCACTTAGAGGCTTACTTAGATATATAATACCTAAGCAATTAACATAAGAAACAAATGGGTAGGTATCAGAATAACATTACTCACTTATCTTCTCAATAAAAGCGAGTCAACATTCTACTTGGCGTGTTTCCAAATCCCACAAATTGTTCTAATTCGAATCGAACAGCGGAAAAATCTCTAATGCCTACAAAAAAGGTTCGAAAATGTCCTCAATAACAATCAGTCTACTGAGGATACGGTTAATTTGTCCCGCTCACACTCATAAAGTACGAAGGAGATCGTAAATCGCAAATGGGCGACCCGAGGCGAATGAAGCGGTAATTTTGTGTTTCCTAAAAGTTTGGTCGTTCGTGAAATCTCTGGTAATAGTTGTTTTATTCGATGGTAGCAGCAATAAAATACCTACTGAATTCTTTGTCAGTATTTTAGTCTGGGCATGACTCATTACAAGCTTTTATTGCCCTAACTTTTGCCCTGTTAGTATTTTATTTTTTTATTTTTATTTTATTAATTCAAAAAATTTACACAGCATTACAGCGAACTAATACACTGAAGTATGTATGTATGCATGTATGTATGTATGTTAGTGTGGGTCAAATCTTGGAAGCTAAATTTGACCCACTTCCCGATTTCCGATTGAGCTGGAATTTTGCATTTATATGTAAATCGGATGACAATGCAATATTATGATGACATATAGAGCTGATCTGATGGAGACGGAATGTGCCCATAGGAACTCTGTGATGAAACAACGCAAACTAATTTGGGGTTTTTAGAATTGACTCGAAGATTATTAGTTGCCAGTGGTAAGAAAAGTACAGTCAGCGATAAAAGCTTGTACCAAAAATTAATTTTTTGAAAAAAACATTTTACTATTCTGAAAATGGATTTGTAATTTAAATAATTTCTCTAAAGGTGGAAAAAAATGGAATTTGTTCATACATATGCTTTTAACCTTAAATACGGGGGTAACGGAATCACCTGACATGACATAGGTACTTTGCTCTAAAATTTGCTCCAAAATTAGGAAATTAAAATTATAATGTGGTAAATACCTATACTGATATATTGCGAAACCCGTATCGTATTTGTAGTTTATGCGCAATAAAGGATACAATGTGATCTACCCTCTCCGTCACTGGTGGGTCGCACGGTACATATAGTTTGTCAAAGGACTGTCTCATTTCAAACATAGACAGAGTGAATCATACTATAGGTCTTACACTAGTACTAGCACCCAAAAGAAAAGGATGAGTATAGTTTTTTCTGTTCTTATTTACTGCCAATTTGGTTTGACCAACTATAAGTACTAAATAGTGGATAAGTACTAAATAGTGTTTAATTTAAACCATCCTGTGTCCCAATCGGAGTGCACACGCTACAGCCCAGGTAGCAAAGTGACGTCAGCGACGTCATAATGACGTAATTATGGCGTCATAATGACGTAATTATGGCGTCATAATGACGTCGCTGACGTCATAATGACGTATTAATGCTGTCAGGGAGTATTGACCACTTATTTAGCTAAGGCAAAACCAATACAAGCAAATACACTGCTAAATCGTGCCCCTTCGGTTTTATACATATAGTTGTCCTGAAAAAACAAATCGTTATGTCCTTGAGACATCGGATATGTACATCCACGTGCATGTTATTTAGACGTTGTGTACACTGTCCTGTGTACCGGAACAGGATACTCTGACAACCACTCAGGATCTCAATTGTGTACACCACTTAATACGTATTCGATGTTTGTATTATGTTCACTTCATCTAATATTACTGTACTAGATAACAACTTAATGTACCTATATAATAATGTATTATATAATGAAAAACTGAAAATAAATCAAGGCTTTTTATAACTATTTTTTTTTTAAACATCTTTGGAGTTCCTTTTCTACTCTTAATAAATACTATTAGGTATTTATTTATTTTTCTTTGGCGAATTGTAGCGGTTATTTATTTTTTATTCGCTTATATAGTGGTATATTGGTACCTAGTGGTAGGTACTTTTTTTTTAAAGCCACACTAAACAGACAACATTCAACATTGTTACAAAAAGTACTTAAGTGGTAGGTATTACGTAAGAATGCCATCCAAAGTAAGCATGCACAGCAAGGAAAAATAATAACGAGCAAAAACTATCCTTAAATTATAAAAAATATCCTTTAACGTAACTTTTGAAAAACAGGCACTGGTACAAGAGCACCGGATTGAGCCCCAAGTCCCGCTTCAACTACTTACTGGTGTGCCGACGAAGGGAGAGTTTTCAAATAATTATGCAGAATTTCCCACAACGAAAATTTTTCATTACCAAACTTACTGCTTTTACATTTGTATTCACAGTGATATTCACGACTCTCTGAAGTATAAATAGTTAATAAATAATAGTTGTTAAGATCGCTGTGCGCCAACCCAGCCTAAATAACTTAAAAAACCGGACAAGTGCGAGTCGGACTCGCCCACCGAGGGTTCCATACTTTTTAGTATCTATCTATCTAATATAAAGCCGCAACCCGAAGACTGATTGACATAATTGTTCTCCCAGAAGGAGGTCCGGGGGGTATTTGAGTATGGTACGGTCGTATAGAGGTCGGTCCGATGAGTACCAGAAAAATCTGACTTTTCGTCTACCGGATTTGGTTAATAAAATGTTGGACAGCCCGGCTAAACGGCGTCGACACTAGCGAAGGCCGAAGGCCGAGCTCCGCGTAGGGCCGAAGGCCCGAAGCGTCACACGAGAGGGGGAAGTTGGAGCTTAAACACGACCTAATAGTGAAAATGTCTTAGACAAGCGAAACGGCGGGCCGAAGGCCGAAGGCCGTAGGCCCGACGTGAGCTTGTCAAGACATTTTTACTATTGGGTCGTGTTTAAGCTCCAACTTCCCGCTTACCGCCCAAAGCAGAACCAACCCTCCCCAAGTGTCTTAATAAGCGAAGCCGGCGGGCCGAAGGCCCGACGGCGGAGCGTCAAGGCTTGCGAAGGCCGAAGGCCGAGCTCCGCGTAGGGCCGAAGGCCCGAAGCGTCACACGAGAGGGGGAAGTTGGAGCTTAAACACGACCCAATAGTGAAAATGTCTTAGACAAGCGAACCGGCGGGCCGAAGGCCAAAGGCCGTAGGCCCGACGTGAGCCTGTCAAGACATTTTTACTATTAGGTCGTGTTTAAGCTCCAACTTCCCGATTACCGCCCAAAGCAAAACCAACCCTCCAAGCGTTTTAATAAACCCAGCGAAGGCCGAAGGCCGAGCTCCGCGTAGGGCCGAAGGCCCGAAGCGTCCCTTACGATTTCCCAAGCACGCGAGGCCGAAGGCCGAGCTGCGGGTATGAAGTGCTCGCATGCGGATCTTTTCTTTCTAACAAAAGTACAACTTTATTACTTTTTCCATTGGAAAACAAAACTACTGCACCAACAACAACAACAACAACAACTACACATCAACAACAGCAACAACAACAACAACCCATCAACAACAGCACAAACAACAGCACAAACAACAGCACAAACAACAGCACAAACAACGGCACCAACGACAACAACTACAGCACCAAAAACAACAGCACCAACATCAACAACAGCACCAAAAACAACAAGACAAACAACAAAACAACAACAACAACAACACGATGACCGCGGGGCCCTCGGGCCCCGCGCACCGCGCAAAAAACTAGTTTGTTGTTATAGCGGCAACAGAAATACATCATCTGTGAAAATTTCAACTGTCTAGCTACCACGGTTCATGAGATACAGCCTGGTGACAGACAGAGAGACGGACAGACGGACAGCGGAGTCTTAGTAATAGGGTCCCGTTTTTACGCTTTGGGTACGGAACCCTAAAAACAGAGTAAAATAAACATTGTTGTTATTTTTACCGACATAAATGTGTGTGGGCTATAAAAGTTTCTATATAGAATTTTATCCGTAGGCCCTCGCGAGCATCGGTCCAATTTATATCCAATCAAGGAATATTTGCTTTCCATCCGGATTGGAAAGGTCGCGGTTCGGCATATTTTCGGCCGCTGCGAGGCTTAGTGAGCTGTATACGTGCATATTCAATTATAGGTAGAGGTACCATTGCCCACACTGTTAACTGACAGTTCGTAAATCTTATTACAAAAGGAAGCGATGCAGCAGCAACTGTCCACCGATTGACAGTTAAGAGTGTAAACTACGTGGCAAATAAAAGAACTAATTCGAACAAAATGCTCCGCCAAATCACAAACGGCGCTAAAGTCATAAGGTATTTTACAAAATGCGGACTTTTTTACAATTTGCCTTCGGCATTTTACAAACGGCGTCGTCATTTTATAAACGTGAAAAAGTTTGTAAAATGACAACGCCGTTTGTAAACGGCGGATTCTTACAATTTGCCTGCGACAGATAGAAAGATGCGCTAAAAGCATCTTCCACCCTTTAATAATTTCACAAATTAAAATATACATAATTATTGTATTTTTAATACGACCGCATATTGTAACGATAGCTAATATAATACTAGCCTACCTAATGAGAAAACTTTCACATGTTTCATTGAAAATGTATAATTTTTATTGTTTCTTATAAAATAATTTAACCCGCAATATATCACTACTTTGGTTTTTTTCAAAACGTCACACTGCGGCATCACAAATCATACAGAAATAGAGTTTTAAAAATATTAGCTAATTTATAGTGATGTTCATGTAAAAAAAAACAAGTCCGCCTTCCAAACAACTCATCATCATCATCATCATCATCATCATATCAGCCTTCTATCGCCCACTGCTGAGCATAGGCCTCTCCTCGCGTACGCCACTTATCCCGGTCCTGAGCCAATCTCATCCAGAAGTGACCCGCAGTCTTCCGAATGTCGTCCGAACAACTACCCAGGTAGCAAAATGACGTCATTTTACGTCATTTTGCTACCTGGGTAATAGATCGCTACCAAGTTTTCCTGCAATTTTCTAATATTTTACGTTTCTAAACATATCTTTTCAATTGTCCAGTTGCCTGAAACTCAGCAAACGCAAAGCTTCCAAGTCCAATTTAACCCGTTCCTACCGCTAGCACCATCTAGCGATAAGTAGTAACTGAACCGAACTCATCCGACAGTGGTTAGATTGCGGTCGGGAAGTTTCCTAAGCCGGTATAGATTCGAGGTTGCAATATTTGAAGCTTAGAAAGATAAGGTCACATCTGGCTATTGTAGTTTGAGTTAGATCATTTTTGAACTGAGAATACTTCAAATCCAATTAAGTACCTTCGTCTAAGTATCCTTTGCAACTAATATCAAAGGAGAATGGGCAATTTGTACCATGGATGTATACTGTTGAGACATATCTCGTTTGAAAGGGCTTACGAATAGCATTATTTTGTTGTATGACACCAACTTTGGATTACGTGCAGGGACAGAGCTATTAAAAAAAAAGTGTGGCGCATATAAACTGTTGTTTTACAAAATACTTGTTTTGTAGCCAGTTGTTAGGTGTTTTATATAAAAGAATATGCGAAATGCTACACTTCTGTATACCAACACCTACGTTTAAGTACGTACAGGACTGGAATTAATTGATAAAACATATGCTTGAATTAAAAAACTGTTATGAAACCCTGAAACTTACTTGTATACACAAGCCATATATAACACTGAAAAGGCATTATTATAAGCTATTTTTTTTTAAATATAGTCGGACTCAAATCCATGCAGGAGCGGAAATAAAACTAGTTTATTAGTTAATTAATTGTGGTAAATGACGCTTTGTTTGTTCTACCCGACACTAGATGGAGCTTTGGTAGGAGAATGGGCAACTTTTACTATTGGTATATATAATTGAGACATATCTTATTTGGAAGGTCTTACTTTTAGCATTAATAACTTATATGACACCAAACTCCGAAAGTGTCCAGGGAAGATGCTATTCATGATTTTGATCATGCACTGCGACGTAAACTGGAACTAATAAAATGACATTCATATAAGGTTACTTTTGTAACCATTTACATCACTTTGCATGCCTGAAATATAATGAAAAACTACGTTATTATTTTTCGTGAATAGTTCCTGCTGAATAAATCGCATTAAACTACTTAAGTATGTATTTTCAAATTCTCTCTAGTACTGACATCTTGCGTGCAATAGAAGAACCGAATGAGCGGCTAATGCTGGATCCATATAGTCGCTTTTAAACGCTCAAAAATATAACCAAAAACTAAGACTTCGCGTATTTATATCGCGCTAAAAACTTAATATGAACTTAGTTCAACATTAAATAAGATTCCTAAGCAATAAATAAGTAAATAATGTTTTTATGAAATACCACAATTATTTGTTTAACGGCAAGAAAATATAATCTAAGTACATACATATAATCACGCCTGTTTTCCGGAGGGGTAGGCAGAGAGACCACGGACTTGCATTCCACTCGCTACGATCCTGACACTTTCGCTTCCTTCACTTTCATAACATTCCACATACACGTTCGCCGGTTTAGGGTGCTCTTGACCTGGACTTTCTTCAGGTTTTCCCCGATCTGATCAGAGAAAGTCCGACGAGGTCTGCCCCTTCCAACTCCCGTTTCTACCTCTCCCTTATACACCCTCTATGTTAGCCTTCTTTCACTCATTCCTTCCACGTGTCCAAACCATAATCTAAGTTTCTATGTTAATAAAAGTAGTCGTAAGAAGGTTTTTCATTTCTCTCTCTGCAGGAGAATGGTGCTTATGTACAAGTGAAACATTTGGGTTTGCGTTACGCGCTACCTATTATTTTCTTCCGTTTGCCATATAAAGCAGGATAAAATTCACGGAGTGAATGTATTGCATCAGGGACTTTTTGTAGAGGAAGTTAACTATTTCCCAAGTCGATGGTATTTCTTTTAGCTGTATTTCTTTCACTCATATATATTATATTAAATAAAACCTTTTGAATACTTTAAACATCTTTAATTCATGCAAATTGAAAAATAATTCACGCCATACTTTTCTTTTCTTCACGCACAAGTATTAGCAGGACGAGTGAACAATTCAATATAAAGCGAACCTTGGTAATAAGTGTGAATACGTGCATCCAGATTTGGAAATGCATGGCTAGTGCGCTAATCTCGGACCATTCGCAAAAGGTTCGCATAGGGCCTCCGCCAGCTGGCGCGGGTGCACGGAGCGGGTGGGCGGGTCAACGAAAAACAGTACTCATACTGCTGCAGCTAACTAGTGCGGACGTCTACCTACTATGGCCCCCCACGCGTGCGCCCGGCCCGTGCCCGCTTCATGCACCCGCGCCAGCTAGCAGACGCGTCTGGTCTGATAGATGGTGCGGGTGCATTCTTGTCTTGCCGGATTTCTGTTTGGCCGGATTTACTTAACACTTTAACTGCCTCTCGCTTTTACTACTGCCGTGGATTGATACGTCCGTGCATTACAGGTAATGCACAAATGTATAGAGCCATCCATTTCTGACGGGCGCAAGAGACTTAGGTACCTTACTTGAAAGGTTACTTGGCAGCGTACGCTATATTACCTAAAATGTGTTCATGGCGTTGTTCCGAGTTCTTTAGTTCTTGGCGTTCATAAAGCTAATAGCACACGCCGGTCCGATGTGCGAGCGAGAGGCAGATCTTTGTGCTCCCAAATATCTGAACACGCCTCTTTTGTCAAGGAGTTAAGAGTGCGTGTTCAGATATTTGTGAGACCTTGCCCGCTCTATCTGATGGCGACTGTACATGCATAACCCTTAGGCCAATTCGAACGTGCACCTGACATGAAACCGATATTAGAATAATATTGGAATCAAATCATTCGCGCGTTCATTTTCCTCAGACTTGTCCGCTCATCTATTAGAGCCACCGCACACTAGTTTCCAGTGTCGGCGTCTTGTCAACTCTATGGTTGCTGCTTGACGCAACGTTGGCGCAACAGTGCAGCGACGCAATTTTGCATAGCGCTGACTAGACGCCGAAGCTCAAAAGACGCTAGTGTGGGGTGGGCCTTAGTACGAGCAAGATTGCCGTGCGAATGACAGCTTAACTGATATGTTTCCAAAATTATTATACTATCGGTTTGATGTCAAGTGAGCGTTCGAATCCTTTAGACACATAATGCCAAAAACGCAAAACGCCATTCATACGCGGTATTGCCAAATTCTGTTAATGCCAAACACGTGGAATGCCAAAGTTGTATAAAAACCAAATACGCATAATGCCAAAAGCTAATGACACCCAGCAAATTATTTGATATCATCCAAACCTTGTTTTTGCTTTTGTACGAAACCCCTCGACCCTTTCTAGACGGAGCACCGCTTCGCGGGGCTCCTATTCGTGGGCGGTTTGCCCTTCGGGCATCTAAAGCTACCTAACGAACCTAACCTACCTATCTACCTACGCTTTTTTCCACAAAGTGTAATGTTTTCACGGATGTCACACTAAATCAATAGGTAGGTAGGTTAGGTTCGTTAGGTAGCTTCAGATGCCCGAAGGGCCAACCGCCCAGAAATAGGAGAAATAGGAGAATCGGGGCTCCGTCTAGTTAAGTTGCGAAGGATATGTACTCATACAAAAATTGAAAAATCTTGGAAACAGATTGATCTGAACTCTGACAGTGATCTGGCGTTTTGCGTTTTTGGCATTATGCGTTTTTTTGGGGCATTCTTCGTATTTGGCGTTATGCGTATTTTTTTTTAAATTACGCGCAACGACAAAATGGCGTTTTGCGTTTAGACGCAACCCCCTTTAGACGCATAATGCCAAATTATGCGTCTAAAGGGGGTTGTTTCTATGTCCCTCTTAGCATCAAGATAGCAGTGTCCGGCAAAAAGGTAGTCAGAAGAATATATAGTTAAGTGGATGCGGTGTTCAAATTGCCCGCTTACCTACTTCTGTCGTAAACGGTTCTCTACACCACGTTCACAAAAGATTGATTTTTAGGCTCAAACTCACGTTGCGTTACATTTGTCCATAAGTACCTAAATACTAATCCAAGTCCTACCGTAGGACCTAAAATCTTTTGTGATAGTAGTACAGAAATAAATACTGTTGACATTCCGTCAACAGTATTTAATATAATAATTACACTAAAACAATTCATGTGCATTTAAAATACAGAACCAATATACATATGAGTCAAATGTACCTAGGGTACCTAAGTATTCCAATGAAATATAATTGAAAAGAAGAAATATATTAGTACCAGTAGTACGACCTACCTGTACCTATGGCCTGTACGTATATACCTAATAGTTAATGTTCGGACCATTGGTTCTGTATTCTATGCACATCATGATTTATTCTTTTTTAACTTTCTTTGACTAAACAAGTACACATTTTATTTGCTTTTTTCTTGAACTCGATTCTGCTCGATTTTTCTTGCATCGATGCTTCCTTGTTCTTGCCGTAAGTTTCTGAAAGTATAATTAACAATTTATATCTTGTTTTTTGATATGTTTGAAGGCGGTTTCTTTTTATTAAAATCAGTTATATTTATTCGTTTTTAATTTAAGTAGGTACCGTCAGACAATTTTTTTATGACTATGGTCAAAGATTGTAAAAAGTACACAGCTTACCTACTTAGTAAGTTACTACTAGGTATTTATTATGAGGGACGCAACAATCTGCAAGACTCGTTCCTGTCTGGTCAAACAGTCATGTCACTAAACAGTTTTGCGCTTCGGGTACGTTTCATCAAGAAGTTCCTTCAATTCCACATGGAACTCTTCATCCAAGCTGGACCTTGACACAAATGTTCCTTAAAAACCTTACTTGCGTCAGGCTTGCGTAACCTTACTTACAAATCGCCAAATCTTTTCTTCTTAGTAGAAATAGGGTACAAAGCGCAACAAAGGTACTCGTCCCTTAAGCTTGTAATGTATCTACATGATAGATAGATAGGGCGATAGTGCCTACTAAGCAGGCGTTTAGCCTATTCTG
Source organism: Cydia strobilella (assembly GCF_947568885.1). Taxonomy (NCBI): domain Eukaryota; kingdom Metazoa; phylum Arthropoda; class Insecta; order Lepidoptera; family Tortricidae; genus Cydia; species Cydia strobilella. The sequence goes on from NC_086057.1 coordinate 15,601,550, forward strand.
ACAGAATGGTAACTACGGAACCCTACACTGAGCATGGCCCGACATGCTCATGGTCGATTTTTACTAAGAACGAATGTTTACTACAACTTGCTTACTAGTACTTACTTTTAGTATCAGATTGGAGTCGACCAGAGTCGACAAAATTGGGCGTCGTTGTCATTCCGGGGTGTGGGGATTTCACCGCATGAAAAAGAGACATAATACAGTGAATTCTTGTTGTTCTATCAAAGTTGACATTATAGTATTTCTCAAGAACGATGGGTACGGTGACAGGTGTCACCTACATACATTTTATAACCTTAAAACGCCAAATCTCACAAAATTGTACTGAGATGACATCTGTCAGCGTACCCTTCGTGTTTGAAAAATACTGTAATAAAATACATTATCTACGCAGACTCGCAGTCATCTTTGATTCCACTTTTTGAGTAAGGACAGATTCATTCTTAACCCGCTGGAATCAATATACCAATGGTATAAATTAAAAAATGTTTAATTTACACTGATATAAGGTATTTTCATTTTTGTAAGTATAAGATGTATAAAATAAAAAGAAACAAAAAAAAATTGTTTGAACTGAGGGTCGCGCGTTCTGCTTATTTCAAAGGCGTACTACGGTAAAATGTCTGTACCTAAATGGTCAAAGGACAGGGTTTTCTTTATTGAAACGCATAATTTTGTCTTACCTATTTTCACATAGCATAAAATCTGTTGACATAACAACGTTTCGCATAAAATATTGATTAACATTAATTAAATACCCTAATTTTTGTGCGCCTGTAAGCTTGTTTACCTAAAAACTATGTATGGCTTAAATACTGGTTATGTTTTACAACATTTTTGTACCGAAACCTTCTACAAGCATAATCCGTATAGCCTAAATTTTAATAACCTAAAACTTACAATACTAATATGAAAGTTACCTAATATCTAACATCTAGCCGCTGACCCCTATGATGTTAAAAAAAACCCCCAAATTCCTCATGCAATCCTGATACTGGATTCGACCTTGACAAGAATGTTACTTAAAAATAGGTACAGTAAAAATCGTTCCACTCTGGTCAACATCAGCAGTTCCACTTCATCATACGTCACTTTTTTGAATAAAACTGCTTGATATGGTATTAAAAATTCCTCATGAAACCCATCATCAGAACTGGACCGTATGCATTGCTTAACAAACTTAACGAAGGAGACAAATCGCAAAATGTGAAATAGGTACACGTCACCGTCAACGCAAGCTCCTGGTGACACGCCTTGGTACGGAGTGAAACATGTCTAGCGTTTTTCGACTAAAATACGTGAGTGACCCTTTATTAATATATTTAATAGGTACACATCGTTGAAAAGTTCCGTTTTGATTATCCGCAGTTCTACTTCATCAAATTGCCCTTTTTTTAATGCAAATGTTTTGTGGGTTATGTATGCCTATAAGAATCAAGGAGTTCCCTCAATTCTGCGTGAATGCATCCATCACCAGAATTGGCTTTTGACAAAAATAGGACCAACTTGGAACTATCATAATAATCATAGGATAGGATAGGGTGGTTTACATGCAGCAGCAGTTTACATATACCTTTCCGGCACGATTCTTAAAAGTATAGCTAACAAATACAATTAATTTAACATTAAAATATAAGTCACAAACTGAAAAAAAAACCGGACAAGTGCGAGTCGGACTCGCCCACCGTGGGTTCCGTAATTTTTAGTATTTGTTGTTATAGCGGCGATAGAATTACATCATCTGTGAAATTTTCAACTGTCTAGCTATCACAGTTCATGAGATACAGCCTGGTGACAGACAGACAGACAGACAGACGCACAGACGCACAGACGGACAGAGGAGTCTTAGTAATAGGGTCCCGTTTTTACCCTGTGGGTACGGAACCCTAAAAACCAACCCAATGTCAACCAACCTTACATAATATTCCTACAATTTTATTAAGAACTAGCGACCCGCCCAGGCTTCGCACGAGTGCAATGCTGATCGTATTATACATATAAACCTACCTCTTGAATCACTCTATGACTTTGTTTTATACTATGTAGTGATAAGTACATATGTACAAAGTCCGTTTAAAATTATCAAATAATCTTGGAAAAAAAACTTCACAAAATAATTTTAATGCTAATACAATTATATATGACCATAATATATGTAAATCTCATAACAATTAGCCCCAAGACGTAAAATACCTAGGTACTACTCGTAGTCGTGGATTAGTACCATTCTGGTCTTCGTGAGGAGTTCCATTTCACCACTTAAGGAAACTTTACTCATTCAGCCGCTTGTCCCTAACAACAAAACTAACAAAAAAATCACTGGGTATTGAACCCACGCCTTAATTCTTCAAGAGGTATAATGTGCTTCATTGTGTAGACACAAACATACTTATGGGAACGTACACTTGCGTAATAGGTTTACCGACACAAAGGGCTAAAACGGGTGACGAGTGTCGAACCCACGCCTTAAGTATGCAAGAGGTATAATGTGCTTCATTGTGTAGATACACACTTATGGGAACGTACACTTGCGTAGGTTTACCGACACAAAGGGCTAAAGCGGGTGTCGAACCCACGCCTTAAGTATGCAAGAGGTATAATGTGCTTCATTGTGTAGACACACACTTATGGGAACGTACACTTGCGTAGGTTTACCGACACAAAGGGCTAAAGCGGGTGTCGAACCCACGCCTTAAGTATGCAAGAGGTATAATGTGCTTCATTGTGTAGACACACACTTATGGGAACGTACACTTGCGTAGGTTTACCGACACAAAGGGCTAAAGCGGGTGTCGAACCCACGCCTTAAGTCTGCAAGAGGTATAATGTGCTTCATTGTGTAGACACACACTTACTTATGGGAACGTACACTTGCGTAGGTTTACCGACACAAAGAGCTAAAGCGGGTGTCGAACCCACGCTTTAAGTCTCCAATACTACCAATAGGTATAATGTGCTTCATTGTGTAGACACATACATACAAACTTACTTATAGGTAGACTTATAGGTACAGAAGACAAATCGCCAAACGTGAAGTACGTGTAATTTTATATCCGCAACGCAGGCTTCGTCAGGTGAACACAAACTCACAATCAGCTACAGGCTTCGTCACAAAATAATACAGAAATAAGATTTGCAACTGGCTTCGTCAACTTACTTACTATAAGAGTTTTGAATGATTCTCGGTTAGTTTCACTAGACTTATATTGACCGGGATATATCGCCGAAATATCGGGAGCTCATAAACAGTACAAAAGGTAATCACGGTCTATAACCCGGTCAACTTACTTATTCTAAAATTATACGTTAAAAAACCCTACAAACAAAACACACCCTCTAACTCGCCGCCAGCAGGCAGTGTGCCTAGCAGGCTGGCCGGATTTCCCAGTTGAATGGCGATGCTAATTATCTGGGCAAAATACTGGCTAGCCCTTTGGTCACCCGTGGGCCGTGGCATCCACCAAACGCGACGCCAAACCCTTATAGATGTAAGGTTTAGGTTCTAGTCAATATAAGAAGTTCCACTTTATCAAATGTCGGGCTCGCGCACGAATGGTTCCGTACCGTTACGCAAAAAAATCGGCCAAGTGCGAGTCGGACTCGCGCACGAAGGGTTCCGTATCATTACGCAAAAAGGCAAAAACAAACCGGACAAGTGCGAGTCGGACTCGCTCACCGAGGGTTCCGCTTTTTAGTATTTGTTGTTATAGCGGAAACATAAATACATCATCTGTGAAAAGTTCAACAGTCTAGCAATCACGGTTCATGAGATACAGCCTGGTGACAGACAGACGGACAGACAGACGGACAGACAGACAGACAAACAGACAGATGGACAGACAGACGGACATACAGACGGACAGACAGACGGACAGTGGAGTCTTAGTAATAGGGTCCCGCTTGTACCCTTTGGGTACGGATCCCTAAAAATCATGTTTGTCGTATGGGAGCCCCACTTAAATATTTATATAATTCTGTTTTTAATATTTGTTGTTATAGCGGTAATAGAAATACATCATCTGTGAAAATTTTAACTGTCTAGCTATGACGGTTCATTAGATACAGCCTGATGACAGACAGACGGACAGACAGACGGACAGACAGACGGACAGACAGACGGACAGACAGACAGACGGACAGTGTAGTCAACAGGGTCCCGCTTTTACCCTTTGGGTACGGATCCCTAAACTTCATCAACCTTTGCACCATGTACGAACCCGCGCGGGCGTCAGACCCCCTCTCCCTAATGCGACGTCCCACTTGCCTAATAAAGGCAATAGCCTCTGACCCCCAGCACCCAGTAGTCTCAAACGCCAGGGGTACAAAATAATAATTACCGGCCAGGTTCGCGTACTTATCCCGCTTTTTGACCGCGGCAAAATCTGCCGCGACACCAGCTGTCCGCACAGTTCGGCCGAGGTGTAAGGCCGCGAAAGTGCTAACGCACGTGGCGTCCCACAGCAGGCACTTACCCCTCTGCCACGGCACCAAAGTCAAGCCGTCCGGCCTTTTGCCATCGGTGCGGCAGAGGCCCGGCGGCTCCAGGACACAGGGGATGTTGGCGGATATTAAGGCCCTCCTTACGATGTCATTGAGAGCGTGGTGACGCGGAAACCTCCCCGAACAGCGACAACAACTCAAAGCGTGATGGCCATTCGCCTCCACCATGGAAATTATAAATATCGCACATGTCTATAAGTAATACATAATATCGATTTAAGAAAAAACGTATATGTCATTTATATTTTTTTCATGAATCCATAGAGGTGTAGAATTTTGGGATTTATATTGTAAAGGCCTCTTTAGACCTTGCAAAAATTGCATACGATTTTAGATTACTTACTTTACTGCTAAATGGGTCAACCAATTTAATCATTCGATCAAATACCGAAATGTACCTAATGCAAATCTAAATCAAAAAATAAACAAATCGCACGCAATTATAGGTGAGCTCACCTATAAAGGTGAGGCCCTAAAGCGGATTGGTTTCTGCTTAAGTTTAAAAAGTTGGGCTTCATCATGGGTCTCTTCTTGGGTCATTAACTCGATACCTACAGCATATATTATGTACAATCACAATACAATATTCACGGTCGCAACTAAAACTTCTGTTTGGCCTGATGGTGACTAAATGTGAATGCCTTCTGGCGTCAAGTCTCCGCTTTTTGTACTTTGTGGATTATGCGAGCTACAGCACTGAAAAGTAGATGTTATAGGTACTAATGCGTCCCGTACAAGTTAAACATTTAGTTCAAGTATTTCAGAATTAATATTTATTTTGCTATGAAGCCTATGAACAACTCTGTTACCATAAAAACGTATTAAATCTATTGTCAACATTTTTGATTGTCAGATCCGTTGCCCGCTGCGTACTTACCTATATCGCATAAACCACCGCGCGCTTTATAGTTGCCCTGTCCATGGCGCTGTGGGTGGACACGACCAGTTACCACACCACATATTGCATTTACTGTATTATCTGTGTCCATAAAGTGTTTACTACTACTACTACTACTACTACTCATTGGTATTTTCCCCCTCATGAGAACTCCTAAGTCCTAACAAGTAAACGCTTCTAATGAAAATACGCAAAAGGCAGTCATATAAACAATTTTATTATTATTAGAAAATCCATAAAGCGCTTTTTGAACAGAGCAAAGATGCGCTACATTTACATGTCACGTAAAATGTTTGTAGACATTTTTGGAAGTAAGTATAATTTATTAATACAATGATTTATTTAGAAATATAGGTACCTACCAATTAATTCATTGTCAGACCATCAATTGACGCGGCAGGTATATAGTAAAAGTATGAATCCGATGAATGAATATAAGTCCTCTAATATGGCCAGTGAAATTCTGAAAACAATAGCAAGTAAAATAATTAGGCATGACAGTCCATTTCCAAGGTTGCGTACCTATATCAGAAGACTCAAAAGTAGATAATGTATGAATATGTTCGAATACCTTAAGTGGCAGTGGGCGGGGCACATTGCTCGCAGAACTGATGGCCAGTGGGGCTGGAAGGTTCTGGAGTGGCGTCCGCGTACCGGAAGACGAACTGCCGGTAGGCCTCCAACGAGATGGAGTGACGACCTGGTGAAAGTCGCGGGAATTCGGTGGTTGCGAGCGGCACAGGATCGGTCGGAGTGGCGAGCCTTGGGGGAGGCCTATGTTCAGCAGTGGACGTCTATCGGCTGACATGATGATGTTCGAATACCACGTGTAATTAAAAAGGACGGCGACGACAGGGAAAAAAATATCCTTCGACCCACTGTGGTACAAAACAGTAGGACCACAGGTATTTTTCCCCCGTAAACGCTCCGTTCTAAACAGGGGTCTACGGATAATGAATTTTTACCCGCGGTCCCTTCGCAGTCGCACTGTTTCTCTTGCAAAAAAGATTTCCTTTCCGTTCACTGCATTTCCTTCTCAACTTAATTAGACGGAGCCCCTCTATTTTTGGGGGGTTTGCCCTTCGGTACGACATTCAGACGTACTCTTGAGTAAACTACTATTGAAACTCTTACAACTCGAACCTAACCTACCTATTGATTTAGTGTGACGTCCGTGAAAACATTACACTTTGGGGAAAACCGCGTAGGTAGGTAGGGACGTTAGGTTTCCCGGTGATGGGTCCTAATGGGCAGCTGCTGGTGGGGTTGCGGATGAGTGACGCCGCGTGCCCGTGACTCCACCCCAAAGGCAGAGAGACGAACACCCCAGGTTTTTTAGTGAGTAGATACCTCACATATCCTCAGTGTCTCCCCCTGGCGCTGGGGTTACCCGTAGATCCACTGGCGAACAATTGTGGGTCTACGGAAAAAAAAAACCGTGGACCCACTGTGGTACAAAACAGTGGAACCACGGGTAATACGCGGATAATACGATATATCAAATACCTAGGTGTATTGGAACTTATTTTTTGAATACTTTTTAAATAGCACTTTTTATTGAAATTACCTTCATGTAGAATTGTGAGCCTTCGTTTTTATCCATGGAGACGATCACTATTATAGGAGCTATACGAAAAAATAATACTTTCATATACAACCATTGTAACAACAACTCATAATATTACCCCGATTACGCGTTATTTACCTAGTGAAGATCATCAAAGAGCATAGGTATATATGTAGTGGGGTACTCGCTGAGATACATCGGGTTTGAAATAAATCAATGGAATGTCTTTCGGTTGGAAAAAATTCTAGCTCATTTAAAATACGCTATTTTGTACATAATGACAATGTTCATTATTTTAAATTGCATGTTACATTGAGCGTCATCTTGACATTACTTTAGAAAGTCCATAGACATTGGTCAACTATTTATATATTTTTTTAATGATGGAGTAAGACTGACGAGATTACCGCACTTTAGAAATGCTTTACGTCAAGTTGAATTTTGCCTTGTAGCGACATCTAGCGGTGAGTAGAAAAATTAAGGCGTAATTAACTACAATTAATTCACTCATTAAATAGTTATATTTCGATTCCTGCAAGCGTATGACCTCAGCTATATTATACGAAAAATAGCTTATACAGATACTTTTTACATGATATACATGGCATGTGTATACACTGTTATTCCGCTGTACAGCAAGTCATTTTTAGTATGACGATTTTTTTAAACTGTTAATTGAATCCCTTTAAATACTTTATTGTTGGTGTTGATACAAGGAACATAAAGCATTCTTCATATCCTTTCTATTAAAATACGCTACAACTTATTATATCAAGCGTCTTATGAAAAATAACTGCTTATGTGCGCAACTTTTTTTTTTGTATAGCTCTGTCCCTGCAAGTTGTCTAAGGTTGGTGCCATACTATAAAATGATACTACGATTAAGAGCTTTAAAACGACATATGTCTCAACAGTATACATCCATGGTACACTTCCCATACTAAAGTGCCCATTCTCCTTTAATATCTTTTTAAACCGTTTTAGCAGTATCTGTATGTATAGTCAGTGCTCTAACAATAATTATCCTTCTATACAGCTCGTATCAAGACTTGATTATTAGTATGGTCGGTACTAGTTAATAAGGAATGTATGAATTTAAAATTACCCACTTTCCAACTATGTTTACCACTACATTTTTGCAAATAAATATATCTTATCTTATCAGGCTTCAAGACGTGGGTTACGTCATCACCAAACATGGAGTTGGGCGGGACATGTTGCTAGGCAGAGTGATGGCAGGTGGACTAAATTGTCGTAATGGCCGCTATCGGATGAAAGAAGCCCCGCCGTGGCGTCCGTTGGCTCGTTGGGTGGACAATTTGGAATATTGCGAGTCACTGGATGAAATTAGCTTTAGCTCAGTAGTGGCGTACTAGAAGAGAGACCTAAACTCAGCAGTGGGCGATAAAGGGCTAATATGATAATGATATGTATGGCGACGTGGGTACGTAACTTGGGGCATTCGCTGTACATATGTATTTATATATGTCTATGGGTATATAGATTATAATTAGAACTGGCAAAGAAGGTATCAATCGAGAATTTTATGACACGAGTGACATAGGGCCACATTTGAAACTTATAACTCATAGAAGCCTGGGATTGGCTTGGCAACTAATCCTAAGAATTGGCGTAGGCACTAGTTTTTACTGGCGACTGCCATCTGCCCCTCCAACCAAGAGGGAAAACGACCTTATTGCAATTAATCCGATTTCCTAGATAATAAAAATACTGTTATGCAAACATTTTTAGGATTCTGTACCCAAAGGGTAAAAACGGGACCCTATTACTAAGACTCCACTGTTCGTCTGTCTGTCACCAGGCTGTAACTCATGAACCGTGATAGCTAGTCAGTTGAAATGTTCACAGATGATGTATTTCTGTTGCCGCTATAACAACAAATACTAAAACTTAAATTTATACGGAACCCTCGGTGGGCGAGTCCGACTCGCACTTGTCCGGTTTTTTTTGTCCTGTTTAAGTACAAAGACGATAAAGGCACATAGTAGAAACTTACTGTCAAACCTTTTTCAAATCTTCTCTGGGGAACATTTTCGGTCTATTTATACCTATTGACAGGACCTTTTTTCCTTTTCCCTGATCAAAGTTAGGTATCCTTTCTCAGCTTTCGATGCCTTATATTTAAAAGCCAATTCTGAAATAACTTCTTTAGCCATTTCTCAATGTTTAATCTAAAGTACTTCCCAGTTTCCGATTTCCTTTTGTTTTGCAAAAGAAAAATACGTAGCTTAAATTAACATCAAGGTCAACTTTGTGTAGGCAGATTGATTACTAGTAGGAAGTAACAAGTTTTTATCAAATTAACCTTCCGTAGGCTTAGGAGCAGATCTGCTCCATATATATTCAACTTAAACATGAAGTTATCACGATTGCTATTTATAAGGCAATTTTTTGACATGCGCATACGAAAGGTTAATATTAAATAAATAAATAATAATAATAAATAAATATTATAGCACATTCTTACTATTAGAGGAGAAATCACCATACATCATTAAATAAGGGATTTAATACATAAAACCACGGAAAACAGGCATAGCTTAGGTAAATCACACTCCGACGCCGTAATGGCGGGCGATGCTCCTCTGTCAGTCCGGGACGCGCCACACGTAGTGTGACCATCGACACCAATCGTAGGGCTGCACCCGAGCAATCCACATAATCGGTTATCAGTTCGGCCTCCTGATGAAAATCCTTCGCCCACGAAGGTCACCAAGCAGCACCACAGAACTTCTGCGCGTCGTGCGCCTTCAAGTCACGACAGAGGACCTGGTGACGTAGGCGATTGGTGCTCTGTGAATCCGATGGCCCCGATGTCTGTCCTATAACCATCAAAACGAAAGCCAATTAACATCTGTTACAGTTTCAAGTCAGCTTCTGGTGTTGAGACCCCTTTAGGCCACATCAAAATGTCTATTTCTTAGTGTAAGGCTCTTTAAGCACTGGAATGTTGTAAATTTTATGAAGTTATCACGGTATTATAAATTCGATCATAAGATCTCAACTCAATCAATGAGCAGTCGGCTCTAACCGTGTACATCCTCTTTATTTTATTTTAGGAGAATTATCATGTAGTCAAACGTCATGTAGACAAGAGTAACATCGTAAAGCAAATGTCATATAGATTCATGTCAGTTCTTAAATGAATCATGATGTTGACAACTGTCAGCTCTTAAAGCAAACATCTTATTGGCAAATGTCAGCTCGTAAATCAAATAATTATCAACTTTTAAACTAAAGGAAAACATGTAGACAATTATCAGCTCATAATTAAATATTTTGTAGGCAACTCTCAGCTCTCAAAGCAAATATAAACTTCTAGAGAGAAACATCATGTACACATATTCAGCTCTTAGAGCAAACATCAACTCCTGAAGGGAAACATCACGTAGACAACTTTCAGCCCTTTTAACATCTTGTAGGTAATTGTAAGCTCTAAAAGCAAACTTCTTAAAATCAATTGTAAGCTCTTAAAGCTTACACCAAATATTAACTCATCAATGAAAACATCATGTAGACAACTCTTAGCTCTTAAAGTACACATCAAGTAAACAACTCCCGAGAGTTAAAGCAAACATCAACTTCTAGAGGAAAACATCATGTAGACATATTCAGCTCTTAAAGCAAACATCAACTCCTGAAGGAAAACATCACGTAAACAACTTTCAGCCTTTGTAATATCTTGTAGACAATTGCAAGCTCTAAAAAGCAAACTTCTTATAATCAATTGCCAGCTCTTAGCAAACTCACACCTCAACCGGACTTGTATTTATATCCAGCTCTTTGAGTAACTTTAAATCATGGGCTCTCTATAAGCAACTTTAATTTATGTCTTTAGCTAACTGGTTTAACAGATTTGTATTATGACCTCTTTTAACGAAATTAACATGGGCTTTTTAAGCATTTTGTAATATGGGCTCTAAGCAATTCTGTAATATGGGCTCTTTAAACTTATTTATAACATGAGCTGTTTAAGCAGATTTGTATATGGTCTCTTTAAACATTTGCATCATAGGCTCTTTAAGCTGATGCGTCACATGGGCTCGCTAAACATTCGTATCATAGGCTCGCTAAGCTGATACGTCTCATAATAGCCTCTAATATTACACAGATTGACTAATTCCCACGGTAAGCCTAAGGAGGCTTGTATTATGGGTACTCAGGCAACGATATATATAATATATAAATACTTAAATACATAGAAAACACCCATGACTCAGGAACACAAATAAATGCCCTTACCGGGATTCGAACCCAGGACCATCGGCTTCACAAGCAGGGTCACTACCCACTAGGCCAAACCGGTCGTCAAATATTAAATGCTAATTTAATTATGTATTTCGGTCCGATTCTTTGTATGTATGTCTGGTTGCTGTTGTAGAAAGCTTTAGTTTTAGGCATGAACTAAGCTAAAAGACCTACCCCTTAAAAAAACAGGAGGAGAGAGGAGAAATTTAATATCACAAGCCCAATCCTACGCATTTAAGGATTTGCCACACTGTTGCGTTCTGCAGCGGTCAGGTCAAACTTCAACTTCAAAGTTGCTGTCAATGATGTTCGTACATAATGCGGGTTTGACCTGACCGCTGACCGCAGAACGCATCCAGTGTGGCAAATCCTGTAGTCGCGGGTACAGCTTGTATTAAAAATAAAAGAAAATGGCTCAATGAACATTACTTTTATCCCAGACCGAACGGAAACTGATTGTTTGTGTGTTTGTACACACAAACTATTTCTCAATGTGTTAAATAAAATGTTACTAATTGTTTATAACGGGTTTACCAATTCAGTAGCAATATTAACTAAAAGATTAGTGATGCGCCAGCAATATTTTTTTGTGCCTATTAACTATTCAAATTGGGCTACAATAATTATGTCGACAATTTTTTAGTTTTTTTTATTAGCCTAATTTAGTGTCTCAATAGGTACTTCAATAACGAACCACGAATACTTTCAGATTCGTTACTAAAGCCTGGCCAGTAATATATGATCATTGCCAAGAGGGCGCTGTTATTCTTGTGTATAGGGTGACAGTTCAGTAGTTAGTATGAAAAAATTAGTTTCAGTGAAATTCCGCAACATGGCGCGTGATCATATATTCCTGCCAGGAATCTCCTGGTCATGCTTTAAATCAAAATGGAAGCTTATTTTTACTGAAACATGAATTAACGTTTAAGCAAATGTGGTTAAAAGAGCTCATCAAACAGCTTATTATCTCGTATGGCGGCCCGTCAAGTTTGACCCAATTTACGAGAAAACTAATTAATTTTTCACAGTTGCACAGGGTAATGAACAGCAGTAACAACATTTCTGTTCTTTGTGTCAATGTGCTAAAAGCACATAAGTAGCAAGTTATATTATAATGTAGAAGTAGGGCCTAGAGAGAGGGTTAACAATGCACATCTGCAGGATTAGCACACTTAAGTAGCAAGTTAAATTATAATGTAGAAGTGGGGCCTAGAGAGGGTTAAGAATGGACATCTGCAGGATTAGCACACTTAAGTAGCAAGTTAAATTATAATGTAGAAGTGGGGCCTAGAGAGGGTTAAGAATGGACATCTGCAAGATTAGCACACTTAAGTAGCAAGTTATATTATAATGTAGAAGTGGTGCCTAAAGAGGGTTAACAATGGACATCTGCAGGATAGAAGATTTGCTTACATCAAGTATATTTTAGGCTTTCTTGCGGAGGTGAAGGTTATCACCGACAAAACCAGTGGTCACGATCCTCAGTACGCTGATCCTTTGTTACGACGAAGCTATCAAGTGCATTCATTCTCTGGAGTCTGATTTAATATGTATCTGCATCTGTACAATATAATGCCATACGATTAAATAAATAAGTACTAAGGACAGAGAGAAGAGAATATCATAAAAGAAATCAACAAATATCCCTATTGCTCTTCCTATCACTGTCAGCTACCAATTTCAATATGATTCGCAAACAGTCAGTGAATTGTGAATTGTAAATACGATTTCAGCACACTGTTTGCACGATACATCACCCCGATTGCGATGATTCGGCTCGGTGATTGCGGTTACCAAATTAATTCGGTCATCGGTAACATTTTGGTTACAAATGGAAAATATGACGGAAATGAGACAAGTTGACCGATAGGAATGTTAACTATAATAAAAATTTAATTATTAATAGAGAAACGTAAGAAAGCAGTTATTTTTAGATATAATTTATATTTTATCAATCGTATAGAACTACAGAATAGGTAACTTGTCCGTGACGTAATTTGCTAGTGTTTCATATAAATTCCATAGGCTAATCGTTTTGACAGTTCTAAAAAAGAAATTTATTTGACTACTGGTTTGAGCTCTATTATTATTTTTGTTGACTTATTGAAAACGATGCCCATTTCAAATTGATGGGCTAATAAAGTTCCTGCTACTGCACAGAGACAATGAGGTCAAATCAAACATACGTTATGACTTTATGACATCAAAAAGATATCACTCCTTTATTACCTCACTGAAAAGAATAAAAGGAGGGTAAACAAAAACGTGAAATAAAAAAATAAAATAAAACATACGCATTAATGTAATTAAAAATAATAATTTGATTTGATAATTTTTAACTAACACGGGGACTTAATCGCGTAAAAACTTACGTTTATTTATGGCCTGACGTTTCGAACGTGACGTTACGTTCGTGGTCACAGGCAGACTGGCGAGGAATTGTATCAACATCTTCTTGGTGCGCGGGTGTTGCAAACTACCCGCACTTGATCTTGATTATTAACTTGTACGCTAGGGTTGTCACCACAGAAATATGGTTGTCACTTTGCCTACACACAACACTCACGACATCCGATGGTATGTGATATTTTTTCCCCCTTACATTTTCTAATCACTGGATTCCACGAAGAATAGAATAAGATAAATCCCTACATGGGAAATCCTTATCTAGAAGTACATGCACTTAAGTCCGTCTTAATATCAAGTAATCGACACGAATCTACTCTTAATCAATTGCGGTCTAGCAAACACTTTGACTGATTCGGGGACACTTTGTAATTAATTTAGTGTTAGTGTAGTAGTTTACATTTAGATCAGATAGGTAAGATTATCTTTATTCAGCTTCGTTGGGTATCTTACTAACTAGGCCGTAGTAGCTGTGAATAAAAACACAAAAGATGTTAAACGGGATAAGCCACAACCGACCATAACGCTGCATGGTTTTGATTGGTTGTTTAGGTACAAATAACTCTATTTTATTGTTGTCCTTATTTAAAATACATTATTTCACACCATGCACAAAATAAAGCACCAGATTATTATTTAAAAACGAAGAAAACTGGCATTTTTTGACACAATTTAAAACACCTACAACACAATTTTACATATGTATAAAAACTAGACCATGACGTCACTTGTGGAGTTGAGTTGAGTTATAACATTATATGGAATGGATTACGGTTCAAAAAAGATACTGATTTGACTACTTAGTCAGTCAAATACCCTAATACGAAATTATTTTATGGTGTTCATCAGCAGGTCCACTTCACCAAAAGATTATACATCACTGTTTCTAAAAAAAGTAACGTTATTTAAACCTTTACTTAATTCTCCAGACTAATATATCCCTTTCCCATTCCAGTTGACGGCGGATTCTCTCGCAAAGCGTGCTGGTGGGACTTCGCTCGCCATCTGGACCGCCTGGACGCCGTGCTGCTTACCAGGCTGAACAACTGTTCCGCTGCGGGCATGGCGGCTGTGCTGCGCAGGAAGGCACAGGCGTCTGTGTATCCGCAGATTGGACATTTCTTTTGCAACCTGGAAGTAAGTACTGACTATCTGGACTAATAGGATGCTCTAACCAAGATGTAATGGCAATAACTACTTGGTCGTGAGCTGTACTAATTATATCAGCGCATAAACCTCCGCTTCGCAGTAAAGTTGGCTATTTGGCGCCATACCGTCAATGTCAGGTATCAAGTGCGCAACCCGATCCGATAGCTACACGCGCGAATACACCCTGCTTACTGAACATGAGAACGCATCCATATACATTAAATATTATTGTTTTGTAATATTAAAAAGTATTTCGACGGTTATGAAAGTTATTTGTAAACTTTAGTTGAAGCAATGAATACGTATACGAATTCCTTCAATTTTAGTCTTGTGTCTGTGCTAAGAACCTGTGTGCGAAGTGAGTCTGGGGAAAATACTAGCGACAACAATGCACTATAAAAAGATGTGAATCTGCATTGTCTTTATAGTATTTGACAGTTGTCAAACGTCAGATATGTATGTGTTCTATATCCAGGGTGGCTTCACAGACATGCACAATGCAAATAGTTACTTATTGTGATTTCTGTTATACCTATATTATAATATATTATATTATATTACTTATATTCAACAATATAGGCCTTTGTCGTTTAGTACACCTGCATGAAATAAGATGCAAGTGTGATGAAAAGATGATAATACTAGCTTTTATGAATCATAAATTATGATTTACTGCAATGGCTTCTAGTTATTACCTCAATATAGGTATTTGCCAAGATTAAAAGTGTCTCGCATAATCGAATTAGAGATCAAGCAGGGCGGATACCAAACAGTAAAATCGTTAGCAAAGACACATAATCAGAGCTTTTGTACGAAACAATAAAGAAACATAATTGAGTACTATCTACAAGTAAAGCTTCCACTTACGGAAGAGTAATGAGGGAGTTATGACTGACCGAGAAGGATACAATAATTATTACTCTTTGAAAGTGCTTATATACAGTTTACTTTTGCGAGTCAGAGACAAGAGGAGTCATTAAATGATCCGCTCCACTCGCAGTTGAAATTCAGCGTAACACTACTGAAAGTACTGGAGAATTATTGAAATTTTAAAATCTGTCATGGTTTTGTCATTCAAATGTCATTTGGTTTTACAGTTTGTTTTTAGGGTTCCATACCCAAAGGGTAAAACGGGACTCTATTACTAAGACTTCGCTGTCCGTCCGTCTGTCACCAGGATGTGTCTCATGAACCGTAATAAAGACAGTTGAAATTTTTACAGATGATGTATTGCTGTTGCCGCTATAAAAGCAAATATACAAATTTTCTTTAGAGGAAAGTGTGGACTACATTTGTATGGAGAAACAGTCACGTAACGTCGTTCCCTTTACTCTTAAACAATTTGTGAATCCTTAATAACATTCCTGCCATAATTTGTTACCGCGCGCGCTCTGAAGCAGTAGATTATCTACGTGCTGGTGGACTATAGTTCGGGGTTGAAGTGTAAAGTATCACTTTACACTCCGTGCGGTATGACGTTAATTACACACTAATCGTGAGGTGTGGTCGACGTTAGTACAGTGTTTATTAATCCTAAAAATAATGGAAGAATGATTTTGTGTGTGGACAACTGGACATATACAATGAAGACAATGTGAGAATTTGTGGTCTTTAATTATAGGTACCTATGTTATGTACTTATTGTTTTGTCCCAAAATCTTGCTAGATTAAATAAACTAGTTATATTTTTGTTTAAACTAGCACATCATCGCATCATTTTAATTATTATTCTATGTACATTTATTGACTGACGTTTTTATTATTCAATGACTTCAATGTAAACTTTATCATATTCAAAAACAGTAATAGTTTTTAGACTAACATAAAATAGTACATTTCGATGCTAGTGCGGAAAGTATGTCATTACTTCACGAGTACCGAGATATCTTGCCACGAGCCGTAGGCGAGTGGCAAGACTCGGGACGAGAGAAGAATGACATATCCGCACGTGTATCGAACGACGTTTTTTAATAGAGTTGTGAAAAAATAAAAGAAAAGCAACAAGTATTAAGGAATGGAATTCGAAACTTTTTATATTATTAATTCTGTGACATCATTGACATTGACATTATGAAGAGGTGTTTTTCTAGCTTTTATTCGACTAGAATAGATTTTGTTATTATTATTGAACCCACTTCAATTAAAGTTTTTTTTTTCAAATGCATGTTCTATAAGACAGAAACAATTGTAAATATTAAAACTTTGTACTATTATTAACTAAATATCGTTATTTACGATTATTTGTGTATCGTATATTTATAAAAACAATATCGAATGTTGCCTTTGGAAACTTTAAACATTCTTGCAGTAAGAAAATACGCCTCTTCTTTGACAGGCGTTATTCAGACAACTTATTAAGAACGGTTTTTCAACATTAAAAAATAAACGTATAATGATGAAGAGGTAAGTAAGGTAAGTAATAAAATATGAACTATGCATATTTTTCGTATTCTTACATTAACAGTAGGTTTTTATATTGATTACGACGTTTAAAGGAAACTAATATAAACACTCATCAATAAGTAGTCATGAATTGGAACAAGTATAACTTTAAAAAAATTGGAAAACTAAAAAGCACTAGTTCGCAAAAACCAACTTTCCGCACGCTAAACAGCCACGAAAAGTAGCACTTTTTGAGCAACTGTATTAAAAATAGAGTATTTCTGATACTCCTTATAAATGTGTCTGGCAGTGCATTGTATGTATACAAAAATAATGAACGTGTGCAAAATTACTAAATCTCTATTTTTCTTGTTTTAGGAGCGGCGCGCCCTTGCAAGCCCCGACGGGGACAAAGACGCGGATCCCCTTCTCGTGTCCCTCCTACAGGAGGGTTCCGACATGATGGCGGATCTCCGACACCTCAACCTGAAGCCTCAGCAGTGCTACCGTAGCCCTGAACCTATTAACTTGTACCACAAAGTTGGACACGGTACGTACAGACTAGGCTTAGACCTCAAACTTTAAGATCTCCTATAAGAGGGCTCCGATATATCAACCAGAAGTCTCAACAGAGCTACCGTAGCGCCTTAATTTGTATCACAAGGTCGGACATAGTAGGTACATATCGACTGCAGACCGGCTAGTATACCTTGAAGTCACGCTAGATATACATATGATTAGGTCAAGGAGGGCTTACACTTGAATGTCAGCCTCAATATGTGGCCTCAACAGCGATATGTGGCCGCGACTGTAGACTACCCATCTTTTTCTAACTGTATAAAATTAAAGAAGTACGGGTAGTCCATCTCCCGGGCGAGATACTCTCGCGCCAATCATGTGCTAGCCCGACAGCGGTAGCTCTGTCGGGCCGAGCCTCTTAGTTTGTATCACAAAGTCGGACACAGTACATTTCGACTGCACGAGTCCTTAGACGTCAATATCAAGCTCAACATGAAGCCTCGACAATACTACCGTAGCCCTGAGCCAACTAGTGTCATAAAGTTGGTTACTTTTACAAAATAACCTAATTAAGCAACATCGGATACCTTTTCAAATTGTCGGCACAAAATAAAAGCTAATTAAATCATCACATTGCAGGTACACTCGACATGTACGTCCTGAATCCGTCCAAGGACTCCAAGCACGTGCGTGACTTCCTCAAGAAATGGCACAACAGTGAACAGAAGCTCTTCGAGGGAGCCAGCGTCTCCAGCGCATTCAACTTCCCCATCCCCAATCTCGTCTCCATCTGTGCTCTCCTCGTATGGCGACCAGCCAACCCTGATGACACCATCACCCGAATAATGTTCCCAGGCTCAACCCCACAGCATAAAATCTTCGAAGGCCTAGAAAAACTCAAACATCTTGAGTTCTTACACCACCCGACATGCACGGGCCGACAAATTGCACCGCCGGCCCCACAACCTACAACTACGACAAGAGTTAAAAGTACCAGGACCACGAAAAGCAAAGAAAAGACAGATAAAACGAAAGACGAAAAATTTGCAGAACCTGAACCACCCCCAAAGGTTAAAGATGAGAAAAACATCATAGATAATAAATTACTCAGCGAACTGACTGACGGCGAAGAAAAGAAAATTGAATCTGTGCTGCAAGAGGCCATAACTGGCAGGATAGAGACCAAATTAGATGATAAAATTGCTCAGTACGAGAGCACTGTGATAGATAGTAAAAAGAAAGAAGTAAAGAAAAAAGAAAAAGTAGCGGAAAAGAAGAAACGAATCGATAAGACTGAAGAAAAAGAGGTAAAGGAAGTTAAAACGGAAACGAAACAGGAAGTGAAAAAGTCGGAACGTAGGAAACTAGATGTACGAAAAAGTGAAACGACTAGTGTGACTACTAGAAATAAAATTAGTCACCGGACTGCGGTACAGAAAACCGAAAAGAAAACAAGTACTACTTTATTAGACAAAAAGCCAGGGGATGATAAGAAATCGCCGCCGGCCACTCCGAAAAAGACAGCAGAAGTAAAATCGACCATCTCCAGCATTCAACCAGCTGTGAAAGATAGAGTTAAAGCTAAGACAAGGAAACTGAGCCCCGGAAGTACTCCAGCTAAAAGCACTAAAGAAGCCGCGAACCGCAAGGTCATGGAATCAAAATACAAACAGCCATCTCCCAAACGGGATATCATTCAGAAGACTGCAGATAAACCTAAAGTAAAACGTGAACCTATTTCACGAAGACCGCGTCCTGTAGTTTCACCAGTGAAAGGAATAAAAGCTATGAAAAGTCCCACGAAATCTATTAAGTCAGTGAAAATTGACTCAAAACTAAAAGGACTTCAGAGAGTTAATTACGAAGACATTCTAAAAGACGCCAAAAAATCAGACGAGGATACGTCTAAGTCACTTGATGATATTAAACTACAAGAATTAGATGACAGGGAAGAGCAAGAGATCGTAAGAGAGATTGAAGCAGTATTTAATAGAGACAGTGAGGCTGAAGAAAAAGTAGAATTCGTAGGACGTTCTGATATTGAAAAACTAATAATAGAAGACGTAAAAATTGAAACAACAGCTGATGCAGAATTTGAGGAGGAGTACTTAATTATTGAAAAAGAAGAAGTTGAGCAATACACTGAAGATTCTATCGCAGATCATGAGGCCAGTCAAGAACGTGAGGATGAATTACAAAAGCACATTAAAGATAAGGAAGAATCAGAAAAGAAGAAGGATGATTTCAAAGAGGAACATGTTGAAGATAAACCAATAATAGAATCGAAAAAAGATATTAAACAAGAATCAAAAGAACACTCTGTAAGTGTTGAAGAAAAACAGGACCATAGTAGTGAAAAGAAAACTTCAGATAGCAAAAACGGTGCTGTCAAACCTAAAGATTCCATAGAACTTAATGTAATGCAGGAATCACAACCCGATGAAAAAATATCGACTACTATCGAATCAGGGGCGACCACAGCACCGACGTTACCAGAGGATGAGAGGATAACTCTGGATGAAATCAAGGAGGATCAGCAAGTAGAAGAAAAACATATCAAAGAAGAAACGAAGGAAATAGTTCCCCCACAAACGCTTTTAGACATTAAAGCCAAGAGTCCAAAATTAGAAACTATACCAGCGCCTTTAAGGGAAATAGTCAAAACACCCGATGAAGTCGCAGACCTGCCTTTACACGAAGAAGTAGATTACAGGACATATGAGGAAAAGAAAACCCCAGTTGAAGAAGATATATTTAAAAGGAAACCAAATATTGGTTTTGTTCATGAAATTAAAGTACCTAAAGACCTGCCCCTTAAGGAAATTGAAGCTGCAACGTCCTTCAAAGGAAGCCAACATGATGTGGTTTTAAAAACTGTAGAGCGCCCGTCGCATGCTGAGCTGGTGATGGTTACTCCGGGATCAGCACCAGAATCACCAATGTACCCAGAACCGAGTAAAGTCCCCGCTATTAAAGAACTAGAACCAGTCAAAGAGTACGATGATACTGACTTCAACTTTGGACAATACACAGAACAATTAAGAGAGACTCATATTACTACCGTAGACTCTCCCATCAAAGACGAAGTAGTTATTGTTGAAGAGATTATTGCAGATAAAATACCCTCAATACCTGAGGACGTCGAAAAAGAAATTGAAGAAGCAGGTAAGTTAGAAGGCATAGATAGGCCTCCTTTAAGCCCTATAGACGTAGAAAAAATTGTTGCTGATGTCGCTGAAGTATTAAAATCTGATAAAAGTTTAGAAGAAATCATGGCTGAAAAGTCCCCAGTTATGCTTCAGAAGTCTCCTGAACACTTGTTTAAAACGGATACGATAACTAGTGCTATTGAAGCAACGAAGCAGTTAATCTCAAGTGAGACAGCTCTAAAAGAAGAAAAACACAAAGAGACTAAACAAGAGACTGCTGATTTGGTCAAAGAGATTTCTCCTGCAAGATCAATTGCATCTGAAGATTTAAGCGAAGTTTCAGACAAAACTGTACTTAGCGAGGGCAAGCGAGTTAAACGTGAAATCAAAGAAGACACACATGACCAAAGAAAAGCGAAGGATGATTTGACTAAAGTGATTAAGGAAACATTACAAGAATTAGTCGAAACAGATGAACAAAAAGACGACAATCAAGATTTGATAGAAGAAAAATCTGAGAGGAGACTAAGCGTTTCTTTGGAAACAGCAAAAACGCTAGAAAAATTAGAAGAGAGAATGGCTGATCTAAAGAAAAAGGAGGAAGCAATATCTCAAAAAATACTATTTGATAAAAAACGAACAAGTATTGATTACCTAGAAAAAGACAATTTTGAAGAAAGTGTAACATCCAAAAAGACTGTCAAAGAGGTGGCAACGAAAGCAGATGAAACAGTGCAGGCTTTAGATGAAATAGATTTTGTCACAAGCCAAGAAACTAAAAAGTTACATGATGAAATAATATCAACAGAAAAACAAATATCTAGTGAAATTAAACAACAAATAACAAAAGCTATTAAAGAGCACGAGGTTTTTAAAAATGGCGTGTCTTCAAATGATCATTATGAAATTCAGCAGACGTTTGATGAAACTCAGAAGAGCTTTAAATTAGAAAAAGATATGCTAGAGGTAGAAGAAATGTTATTTGATAAAAAATCAACTCAATTGGTCCATGAACCTGTTGTTGAAGAAACCGTCACCATCGATAAAAACATCCTCAAATCTGATAATCTTCTCAGCAAGGTTCACTCGAAAGAACCCAGTTCAGAGATAGATGATCAGAGTATAGTCGAAGACAAAACAAAAGCAGACCATTTTGCTAAAGTAGGTAGCACTTATAAAGATTTGACTATCACAGATAAAACAAAGACTGTACAAACACATGAAGATTTGACCGTAACAACAGCTGATGTGCATGAAAGTCGCAAGGCAGAAATTCAAAATGGACATAAAGAAAGCCCGGATAAAGAACATTGTCTACTTTCGTTGAAAGAAAGTAAACTTTCCCTTGACAAGGAAAAAGATGAAGCTGAAGAAACTCACGACGAAAGAAAATCAAGTATCATTGAAACGGCGACTAAAGTAGTTAGTGACATATCCAGTCAAATATTCGAAAAAACTGACAAACTATTAGAAAAGCACCTCCTAATAGAGGCTGAAACTTCTGACAAACTTGATGAAAAGCAAGTAAGTATAGAAAAGGAATATCAGCCAGAGGTGTCGGTCGATGGTGAAAAAGTTCAAAGCATATCCAAACAAGACAGTGTAACAGAAAAAGGCATAGACGATGAAAAACACGTAAAGCACACAACCGACTTGGCTAAACCTATTGAAACTAGTATAAGTAAAGAAGTTGTCGACGTAACTTCAAAGGGCTTAAGAATTGAGAGGGATTCAGGAATTTTGGGTGCTATTGATAAATTACATGAAAAACTGAGTCCAGAAAAAGAGGAGAAAGAGGAAGACGTGACATCCGACGAACTTACAGAAACAACGCCACTTTCAGATAAACCTGAAAAGGACCTCAGTCCGCAAAAACAACAGACTGAAGTCATCGACAGCCTAGAAACAGAACTAAATTTAGCAAATAAACTTTTGTCATTCGACAAGGCACCTAGCCCCGTACCATCTGAGAAGGCCTCATCAAACAAAGCGTCTAGCCCTGTGCCATCTGAGAAAGCCCCATCTGACAAGGCACCTAGCCCTACATTATCGGAGAAAGCACCGTCAGAACGGGCACCCAGCCTCATTGCTTCAGATAAAGCAGTAAGCCCAGTTCCATCTGACAAAGCGCCTAGCCCTACATTATCAGAGAAGGCCCCGTCGAAAACGGCCCCAAGTCGGCCTTCGGAGAAGGCACCTAGTCCAGTTCCGTCAGACAAGGCCCCTTCGGAAAAGGCATCTAGCCCAACGTTATCAGAGAAAGCACTTTCAGATAAAGCAGTAAGCCCTGAACCATCTGAAGAGGTGCCATCGGAGAAGGAACCAGGTCCAGTACCGTCTGAGAAGGCCCCATCGGAGAAGGCACCAAGCCCAGTACCGTCTGAAAAGGCCCCATCGGAGAACGCATCCAGCCCAATACCGTCTGGGAAGACCCCATCGGTGAAGGCACCAAGCCCAGTACCGTCTGAAAAGGCCCTTTCAGAGAAGGCTCCCAGCCCAGTACCAAGCCCAGTACCATCTGAAAAGGCCCCATCTGACAAAGCAATAAGTCCAGTACCATCTGAGAAAGCACCAAGCCCGATACCATCTGACAAGGCTCCGTCAGAAAAGGCGCCTAGCCCAACGTTATCAGACAAGGCACCAAGTTTAGTACCATCTGACAAGGCAATCAGCCCTGCGCCCTCTGACAAAGCGCCTAGTCCTACTTTATCAGAGAAGGCACCTTTTGAAAGGAAACCAAGTCTAGCGCCTTCAGAAAAGGCGCCTAGTCCGGTACCATCGGAGAAGGCCCAATCTGAAAAGGCACCAAGTCCTGTTCCATCTGACAAAGCGCCTAGCCCTACATTATCGGAGAAAGCACCGTCAGAACGGGCACCCAGCCTCATTGCTTCAGAAAAAGCAGTAAGGCCTGTTCCGTCTGACAAAGCGCCTAGCACTATATTATCAGAGAAGGCCCCGTCGGAAAGTGCCCCAAGCCCAGTACCGTCTGAAAAGGCCCTTTCAGAGAAGGCTCCCAGCCCAGTACCAAGCCCAGTACCATTTGAAAAGGCCCCATCTGACATAACAATAAGTCCAGTACCATCTGAGAAAGCACCAAGCCCAATACCATCTGACAAGGCTCCGTCAGAAAAGGCGCCTAGCCCAACGTTATCAGACAAGGCACCAATTTTAGTACCATCTGACAAGGCATCAGAGCCAACAATCAGCCCTGCGCCCTCTGACAAAGCGCCTAGTCCTACATTATCAGAGAAGGCATCTTTTGAAACTAAACCAAGTGTAGCGCCGTCAGATAAGGCGCCTAGTCCGGTACTATCGGAGAAGGCCCTATCTGACAAAGCGCCAAGCCCAACATTCTCTGAAAAAGCGCCTTCTGAAAGAGCACCTAGTCTAGTCCCTTCGGAAAAGGCACCTAGCCCGGTACCATCGGAGAAGGCCCCATCTGAAATGGCACCAAGTCCTGTTTCATCTGACAAAGCGCCAAGCCCAACATTATCTGAAAAAGCGCCTTCTGAAAGAGCACCTAGTCTAGTCCCTTCGGAAAAGGCACCTAGCCCGGTACCATCGGAGAAGGCCCCATCTGAAATGGCACCAAGTCCTGTTTCATCTGACAAAGCGCCAAGCCCAACATTATCTGAAAAAGCGCCTTCTGAAAGAGCACCTAGTCTAGTCCCTTCGGAAAAGGCACCTAGTCCGGTACCATCGGAGAAGGCCCCATCTGAAATGGCACCAAGTCCTGTTCCAGCTGACAAAGCGCCTAGTCCAGCTTTGTCCGAGAAAGGACCATCTGAGCGAGCATCCAGCCTTGTGCCTTCAGAAAAGGCACCATCTGAAACAGCACCTAGCCCAGTACCGTCTGACAAGGCCCTATCAGAAAAGGCGCCAAGCCCTACACCATCTGAGAAGGCACCAAGCCCAGTACCATCTGACAAAGCTCCTAGTCCCACTCTGTTAGAAGCGCCAACTTCGAGGACAGGAAGCTTAATTATGTCAGACGCAGATCCAAGCCCTACGCCATCAGACAAAGCCACATCTGAGAAGGCGCACAGTTCAGTACCAGCTGCTGGCAAGGCCCCATCTGACAAAGCACCAAGCCCAGTACCATCTGAGAAGGCACCAAGCGCAATATTATTAGAAATAGCATCATCTGAGAAAACAATAAGCCCTGTTCCTTCTGTCAAGGCGCTGTCGGAAAGGGCTCCAAGCCCCGTACCATCCGAGAAGGCCCCATCGGAGAAAGCACACAGTCCAGTACCGTCTGACAAAGCGTCAAGCCCGACTCTATTAGAAAAAGCGCTGACTTCGAAGGCAGGAAGCTTAATTCTACCAGATACAGCTCCAAGCCCTACGCCATCAGACAAAGCTCCTTCCGACAAGGCTCCGTCGGAAAATGCTCCAAGTCCCGTACCATCGGAGAAGGCCCCATCGGAGAAAGCACACAGTCCAGTACCGTCTGACAAAGCGTCAAGCCCGACTCTATTAGAAAAAGCGCCGACTTCGAGGGCAGGAAGCTTAATTCTATCAGATATAGCTCCAAGTCCTACGCCATCAGACAAAGCTCCTTCCGACAAGGCTCCGTCGGAAAAGGCATCTAGCCCGGTACCATCTGAAAAAGCGTTCAGTCCGGTACCATCTGAGAAGGCTATCTCTGAGAAGGCATTTAGCCCTGTGCTTCCTGAAAAGTTCTTATCTGAGAAAGCGCACAGTCCAGCACCATCTGACAAAGCACCAAGCCCTGCTCCATCTGACAAGGCATCAGAGAAGGCATACAGTCCAGTACCATTTGACAAAGCACCAAGTCCAGCATTATCAGAAAAGGCGCCATCTGAAAGGGCACCTAGTCTCGTCCCTTTAGAGAAAGCAATAAGCCCAGTACCATCTGATAAGGCCCCATCTGAAAAAGCGCCTAGCCCTGTTCCTTCTGACAAGGCGCCATCGGAAAAGGCTCCAAGTCCCGTACCATCGGAGAAGGCCCCATCGGAGAAAGCACACAGTCCAGTATCGTCTGATAAAGCGACAAGTCCGACTCTATTAGAAAAAGCGCCGACTTCGAGGGCAGGAAGCTTAATTCTATCAGATATAGCTTCAAGTCCTACGCCATCAGACAAAGCTCCTTCGGACAAGGCTCCGTCGGAAAAGGCTTCAAGTCCCGTACCATCGGAGAAGGCCCCATCGGAGAAAGCACACAGTCCATTATCGTCTGATAAAGCGCCAAGCCCGACTCTATTAGAAAAAGCGCCGACTTCGAGGGCAGGAAGCTTAATTCTATCAGACATAGCTCCAAGTCCTACGCCATCAGACAAAGCTCCTTCCGACAAGGCTCCGTCGGAAAAGGCTCCAAGTCCCGTACCATCGGAGAAGGCCCCATCGGAGAAAGCACACAGTCCAGTACCGTCTGACAAAGCGTCAAGCCCGACTCTATTAGAAAAAGCGCCGACTTCGAGGGCAGGAAGCTTAATTCTATCAGACATAGCTCCAAGTCCTACGCCATCAGACGAAGCTCCTTCCAACAAGGCTCCGTCGGAAAAGGCTCCAAGTCCCGTACCATCGGAGAAGGCCCCATCGGAGAAAGCACACAGTCCAGTACGGTCTGACAAAGCGTCAAGCCCGACTCTATTAGAAAAAGCGCCGACTTCGAGGGCAGGAAGCTTAATTCTATCAGACATAGCTCCAAGTCCTACGCCATCAGACAAAGCTCTTTCCGACAAGGCTCCGTCGGAAAAGGCTCCAAGTCCCGTACCATCGGAGAAGGCCCCATCGGAGAAAGCACACAGTCCATTATCGTCTGATAAAGCGCCAAGCCCGACTCTATTAGAAAAAGCGCCGACTTCGAGGGCAGGAAGCTTAATTCTATCAGACATAGCTCCAAGTCCTACGCCATCAGACAAAGCTCCTTCCGACAAGGCTCCGTCGGAAAAGGCTCCAAGTCCCGTACCATCGGAGAAGGCCCCATCGGAGAAAGCACACAGTCCAGTACCGTCTGACAAAGCGTCAAGCCCGACTCTATTAGAAAAAGCGCCGACTTCGAGGGCAGGAAGCTTAATTCTATCAGACATAGCTCCAAGTCCTACGCCATCAGACGAAGCTCCTTCCAACAAGGCTCCGTCGGAAAAGGCTCCAAGTCCCGTACCATCGGAGAAGGCCCCATCGGAGAAAGCACACAGTCCAGTACGGTCTGACAAAGCGTCAAGCCCGACTCTATTAGAAAAAGCGCCGACTTCGAGGGCAGGAAGCTTAATTCTATCAGACATAGCTCCAAGTCCTACGCCATCAGACAAAGCTCTTTCCGACAAGGCTCCGTCGGAAAAGGCTCCAAGTCCCGTACCATCGGAGAAGGCCCCATCGGAGAAAGCACACAGTCCATTATCGTCTGATAAAGCGCCAAGCCCGACTCTATTAGAAAAAGCGCCGACTTCGAGGGCAGGAAGCTTAATTCTATCAGACATAGCTCCAAGTCCTACGCCATCAGACAAAGCTCCTTCCGAAAAGGCTCCGTCGGAAAAGGCTCCAAGTCCTGTACCATCGGAGAAAGCACACAGTCCAGTACCGTCTGACAAAGTGTCAAGCCCGACTCTATTAGAAAAAGCGCCGACATCGAGGGCAGGAAGCTTAATTCTATCAGACATAGCTCCAAGTCCTACGCCATCAGACAAAGCTCCTTCCGACAAGGCTCCGTCGGAAAAGGCTACAAGTCCCGTACCATCGGAGAAAGCACACAGTCCAGTACCGTCTGACAAAGCGTCAAGCCCGACTCTATTAGAAAAAGCGCCGACTTCGAGGGCAGGAAGCTTAATTCTATCAGATATAGCTCCAAGTCCTACGCCATCAGACAAAGCTCCTTCCGAAAAGGCTCCGTCGGAAAAGGCTCCAAGTCCCGTACCATCGGAGAAGGGCTCATCGGAGAAAGCACACAGTCCAGTACCGTCTGACAAAGCGTCAAGCCCGACTCTATTAGAAAAAGCGCCGACTTCGAGGGCAGGAAGCTTAATTCTATCAGATATAGCTCCAAGTCCTACGCCATCAGACAAAGCTCCTTCCGACAAGGCTCCGTCGGAAAAGGCTCCAAGTCCCGTACCATCGGAGAATGCCCCACCGGAGAAAGCACACAGTCCAGTGCCGTCTGATAAAGCGTCAAGCCCGACTCTAATAGAAAAAGCGCCGACTTCGAGGGCAGGAAGCTTAATTCTACCAGATACAGCTCCAAGCCCTACGCTATCAGACAAAGCTCCTTCCGACAAGGCTCCGTCGGAAAAGGCTCCAAGTCCCGTACCATCGGAGAAGGCCCCATCGGAGAAAGCACACAGTCCAGTACCCTCTGACAAAGCACCAAGCCCTGCTCCATCTGACAAGGCACCAGAGAAGGCTTACAGTCCAGTACCATTTGACAAAGCACCAAGTCCAGTATTATCAGAAAAGGCGCCATCTGAAAGGGCACCTAGTCTCGTCCCTTTAGAGAAAGCAATAAGCCCAGTACCATCTGATAAGGCCCCGTCTGAAAAAGCGCCTAGCCCTGTTCCTTCTGACAAGGCGCCATCGGAAAAGGCTCCAAGTCCCGTACCATCGGAGAAGGCCCCATCGGAGAAAGCACACAGTCCAGTATCGTCTGATAAAGCGCCAAGTCCGACTCTATTAGAAAAAGCGCCGACTTCGAGGGCAGGAAGCTTAATTCTATCGGATATAGCTCCAAGTCTTACGCCATCAGACAAAGCTCCTTCCGACAAGGCTCCGTCGGAAAAGGCTTCAAGTCCCGTACCATCGGAGAAGGCCCCATCGGAGAAAGCACACAGTCCATTATCGTCTGATAAAGCGCCAAGCCCGACTCTATTAGAAAAAGCGCTGACTTCGAGGGCAGGAAGCTTAATTCTATCAGACATAGCTCCAAGTCCTACGCCATCAGACAAAGCTCCTTCCGACAAGGCTCCGTCGGAAAAGGCTCCAAGTCCCGTACCATCGGAGAAGGCCCCATCGGAGAAAGCACACAGTCCAGTACCGTCTGACAAAGCGTCAAGCCCGACTCTATTAGAAAAAGCGCCGACTTCGAGGGCAGGAAGCTTAATTTTATCAGATATAGCTCCAAGTCCTACGCCATCAGACAAAGCTCCTTCCGACAAGGCTCCGTTGGAAAAGGCTCCAAGTCCCGTACCATCGGAAAAGGCCCCATCGGAGAAAGCACACAGTCCAGTACCGTCTGACAAAGCGTCAAGCCCGACTCTATTAGAAAAAGCGCCGACTTCGAGGGCAGGAAGCTTAATTCTATCAGACATAGCTCCAAGTCCTACGCCATCAGACAAAGCTCCTTCCGACAAGGCTCCGTCGAAAAAGGCTACAAGTCCCGTACCATCGGAGAAGGCCCCATCGGAGAAAGCACACAGTCCAGTACCGTCTGACCAAGCGTCAAGCCCGACTTTATTAGAAAAAGCGCCGACTTCGAGGGCAGGAAGCTTAATTCTATCAGATATAGCTCCAAGTCCTACGCCATCAGACAAAGCTCCTTCCGACAAGGCTCCGTCGGAAAAGGCTCCAAGTCCCGTACTATCGGAGAAGGCCCCATCGGAGAGAGCACACAGTCCAGTACCGTCTGACAAAGCGTCAAGCCCGACTCTATTAGAAAAAGCGCCGACTTCGAGGGCAGGAAGCTTAATTCTATCAGACATAGCTCCAAGTCCTACGCCATCAGACAAAGCTCCTTCCGACAAGGCTCCGTCGAAAAAGGCTACAAGTCCCGTACCATCGGAGAAGGCCCCATCGGAGAAAGCACACAGTCCAGTACCGTCTGACCAAGCGTCAAGCCCGACTCTATTAGAAAAAGCGCCGACTTCGAGGGCAGGAAGCTTAATTCTATCAGACATAGCTCCAAGTCCTACGCCATCAGACAAAGCTCCTTCCGACAAGGCTCCGTCGGAAAAGGCTACAAGTCCCGTACCATCGGAGAAGGCCCCATCGGAGAAAGCACACAGTCCAGTACCGTCTGACAAAGCGTTAAGCCCGACTCTATTAGAAAAAGCGCCGACGTCGAGGGCAGGAAGCTTAATTCTATCAGATATAGCTCCAAGTCCTACGCCATCAGACAAAGCTCCTTCCGACAAGACTCCGTCGGAAAAGGCTCCAAGTCCCGTACCATCGGAGAAGGCCCCATCGGAGAAAGCACACAGTCCAGTGCCGTTTGATAAAGCGTCAAGCCCGACTCTATTAGAAAAAGCGCCGACTTCGAGGGCAGGAAGCTTAATTCTATCAGATACAGCTCCACGTCCTACGCCATCAGACAAAGCTCTTTCCGACAAGGCTCCGTCGGAAAACGCTCCAAGTCCCGTACCATCGGAGAAGGCCCCATCGGAGAAAGCACACAGTCCAGTACAGTCTGATAAAGCGCCAAGCCCGACTCTATTAGAAAAAGCGCCGACTTCGAGGGCAGGAAGCTTAATTGTATCCGACATAGCTCCAAGTCCTACGCCATCAGACAAAGCTCCATCTGAAAAGGCATTTAGTCCGGTACCATCTGAAAAAGCTCTCTCTGAGAAGGAATTTAGCCCTGTGCCTCCTGAAAAGGTCCTATCTGAGAATGCGCACAGCCCAGTACCATCTGACAAAGCACCAAGCCCTACTCAATTTGACAAGGCCCCGTCTGAAAAAGCACCTAGCCCCGTTCCTTTTGACAAGGCGCCATCGGAAAAGGCTCCAAGCCCCGTACCAACGAAAAAGGCCCCGTCGGAGAAAGCACACACTCCAGTACTGTCTGACAAAGCGTCAAGCCCGACTCTATTAGAAAAAGCGCCGACTTCGAGAGCAGGAAGTTTAATTCTATCAGATATAGCTCCAAGCCCTACGCCGTCAGACAAAGCTCCATCTGAAAAGGCATTTAGCCCGGTACCATCTGAAAAAGCATCCAGTCCGGTACCATCTGAAAAAGCTCTCTCTGAGAAAGCGCACAGTCCGGTACCATCTGACAAAGCACCAAGCCCAGCTCTATCTGACAAGGCATCAGAGAAGGCATACAGTCCAGTACCATTTGACAACGCACTAAGTCCAACATTATCAGAAAAGGCGCCATCTGTAAGGGCATCTAGTCTAGTATCTTTAGAGAAAGCACTAAGCCCAGCACCATCTGACAAGGCCCCGTCTGAAAAAGTGCCTAGCCCTGTTCTTTCTGACAAGGCTCCATCTGAGAAGGCCCCTAGCCCTGTTCCATCTGAGAAGGCGCCATCAGAGAAAGCGCCAAGCCCTGTTCCTTCTGTCAAGACTCCATCTGAGAAGGCGCCTAGCCCTATTCCTTCTGACAAAGCACCATCGGAAAAGGCTCCAAGCCCCGTACCATCGGAGAAGGCCCCATCGGAGAAAGCACACAGTCCAGTACCGTCTGATAAAGCGCCAAGCCCGACTTTATCAGAAAAAGCGCCGACTTCGAGGGCAGGACTATCCGACATAGCTCCAAGTCCTACGCCATCAGACAAAGCTCCATCTGAAAAGGCATTTAGTCCGGTACCATCTGAAAAAGCCCTCTCTAAGAAGGCATTTAGCTCTGAGCCTCCTGAAAAGGTCCTATCTGAGAAAGCGCACAGTCCAGTATCATGTGACAAAGCACCAAGCCCTGCTCCATTTGACAAGACCCCGTCTGAAAAAGCGCCTAGCCCTGTTCCTTCTGACAAGGCGCCATCGGAAAAGGCTCCAACCCCAGTACCATCGGAGAAGGCCCCGTCGGAGAAAGCACACAGTCCAGTACCGTCTGATAAAGCGCCAAGCCCGATTCTATTAGAAAAAGCGCCGACTTCGAGGGCAGGAAGCTTAATTCTATCAGACATAGCTCCAAGTCCTACGCCATCAGACAAAGCTCTTTCCGACAAGGCTCCGTCGGAAAAGGCTCCAAGTCCCGTACCATCGGAGAAGGCCCCATCGGAGAAAGCACACAGTCCAGTACCGTCTGATAAAGCGCCAAGCCCGACTTTATCAGAAAAAGCGCCGACTTCGAGGGCAGGACTATCCGACATAGCTCCAAGTCCAACGCCATCAGACAAAGCTCCATCTGAAAAGGCATTTAGTCCGGTACCATCTGAAAAAGCACCAAGCCCTGCTCCATTTGACAAGGCCCCGTCTGAAAAAGCGCCTAGCCCTGTTCCTTCTGACAAGGCGCTATCGGAAAAGGCTCCAAGCCCCGTACCATCGAAGAAAATACACAGTCCAGTACCGTCTGACAAAGCGTCAAGCCCGACTCTATTAGAAAAAGCGCCGACTTCGAGGGCAGGAAGCCTAATTCTATCAGATATAGCTCCAAGCCCTACGCCGCCAGGCAAAGCTCCATCTGAAAAGGCATTTAGCCCGTTACCATCTGAAAAAGCGTCCAGTCCGTTACCATCTGAAAAAGCTCTCTCTGAGAAAGCGCACAGTCCGGTACCATCTGACAAAGCACCAAGCCCTGCTCCATCTGACAAGGCATCAGAGAAGGCATACAGTCCAGTACCATTTGAAAATGCACCAAGTCCAACATTATCAGAAAAGGCGTTATCTGAAAGGGCATCTAGTCTCGTCTCTTTAGAGAAAGCACTAAGCCCATCACCATCTGACAATGCCCCGTCTGAAAAAGCGCCTAGCCCTGGTCCTTCTGACAAGGTTCCATCTGAGAAGGCCCCTAGCCCGGTTCCATCTGAGAAGGCGCCACCAGAGAAAGCGCCAAGCCCTGTTCCTTCTGTCAAGACTCCATCTGAGAAGGCGCCTAGCCCTATTCATTCTGACAAGGCACAAGCGGAAAAGGCTCCAAGCCCCGTACCATCGGAGAAGGCCCCATCGGAGAAAGCATACAGTCCAATACCGTCTGACAAAGCGTTAAGCCCGACTCTATTAGAAGAAGCGCCGACTTCGGGGGCAGGAAGCTTAATTCTATCAGATACAGCTCCAAGCCCTACACCATCAGACAAAGCTCCTTCTGACAAGGCCCCATCAGAAAAGGCAAGCCCGGTTCCATCTGACAAGCCTCCATCAGAGAAAGCACCAAGCCCAGCTCCATCTGACAAAGCTCTATCTGAGAAAGCCGTTAGCCCGGTTCCTTCTGACAAGGCTCCATCAGAGAAAGCACCAAGCCCAGTTCCTTCTGAGAAGGTGCCTAGTCTAACTTTATCAGAAAAGGCCCTGTCTGAAAGGACACCTAGCTTAGTTTCGTCAGAAAAGGCACCTAGCCCCACATTATCAGAAAAGATACCCAGCTTAGTGCTTTCTGATAAAACATCGAAGCCAACACCATTTGAAAAAGCTACTTTTGGAGACGAGGCGGATATTTATGATGAGCCTGGCTCTCCTGATCTAGTAGATGAAAATTTTATTGAACCAGGCAAAGAAAAATTCATGCGTACTAGCATGTTGACTCAATTTGACGATAAGATTCACAAAACCGATGCCATTGTTACGTCAGTTACAAAAGAAAAATCCATTGAAGACGTTTTGAAGGATATGCCTTCCGATAAACCGGTTAGTACGACAGATAAAGTAGGCAAAGTGGAGCCTACTACGCCACCTGTTTCGCCAGAAACAAAGAAAACTGATGATGCTACTAGCCCCTCCGAAAAATCTGAACCAGCGATTAGTTCGGAAAAACCTACATTTGATGATAAATCATTAACAGCTGAAAAAGATAAAATTTCAATTGTGACTGACAAAATATTAACAAACAAAGATCTAAGTCCTTCTACGCTCGTGTCAGTTGCTGTACAACCTCCTAGCCCTGAGGTTCTCAGTGATAGATCAGAACAGGAATTGTTCACACAGCAAATAAAGACATCCCAGCACGCGACACATTCTGAAGAAATCCATGTTGAGGAAGAATCCATGGTTTCTAAGAAAATTAATGTACTCGAATCAACTCAATACACGCCTAGAGATGACCAAAAAGTTTCAACAGAAAAAGATGGGATAGTTGACGTATTGGTATCCGGTGTAAAAGGTATACGTCACATTATAAAAGAATCGTTAGTCGATGGCATTCATGAAATTACCAAAGATGATACTAAAACCGGTGACGATAAAATTACTGCAACGTCAGGCAAAGCACCAAGCCCTGAACCTTCTGACAAAGCGTCGGAAAGAGTTCCAAACCTAACTTTGTCGGAAAAGACACCTTCTGAAAGAGCATCCAGTTTAGTACCATCAGAAAAGGCTCACAGCCCGGCACCGTCTGACAAGGCAGTAAGTCCAGTGCCTTCAGAAAAAGAACCATCTGAGAAGGCACCATCTGAGACGACTCTCAGCCCAGTACCATCTGATAAAGCTCCATCTGAGGAGGCACATAGCCCAGTACCATTTGACAAAATCTCCTCTGAGAAGGTACATAGCCCAATACCATCTGACAAGGCTCCATCTGAGAAGGCACATAGCCCAACACCATCAGAAAAGGCTCCCTCTGAGAAGGCACATAGCCCAACACCATCTGACAAGGCTCCTTCTGAGAAGGCTCCCAGTCCCGTACCGTCTGACAAAGCTCCCTCTGAGAAGGCACCTAGTCCAGTACCATATGACAAGGCTGCCTCTGAGAAGGGTCCTAGTCCCGTACCATCTGACAAAGCTCCCTCTGAGAAGGCACGTAGCCCAACACCATCTGACAAGATTCCCTCTGAGATGGCACTTAGCCCAACGCCATCTGACAAGGCTCCCTCTGAGAAGGCACATAGCCCAACACCATCAGAAAAGGCTCCCTTTGAGATGGCACATAGCCCAACACCATCTGACAAAGCACCCTCTGAAAAGGTACATAGCCCAGCACCATCTCACATGGCTCCCTCAGAAAAGGCACCCAGCCCAACACCATCGTACAAAGTTCCTTTAGAAAAAGCATCCACTCCAATGCCTTCTGAAAAAGCATTGAGTCCCATACCATCTGACAAGCCCATTAGCCCAGCTCCCACAGACAAACTTGATGGTAAAGCACCAAGTCCCATTCCTGTTGAAATGCCAACTAACTTACCTCTAGTTGATGTTATTTGTACTGAAACAACAGAACATGGCAAACTACTAACTCAAACTTCTGACGAGACGCCATTTGAGAAACCAATCAGTCCAATGGCGTCTGAAAAGGCAAAGATATGTAGTCCAATGCCATTTGATAAAGTGCCTTCTGAAGACGCACCTAGTCCGTGCGAGCATAGCCCAGAGCCATCTGAGATTTCGACTAGTTCAAGTTTAATACAGAAACGAACTTCTGTGTCATTAGATAGGGTCCCTTCAGAGAAACCAGCAAGTCCAGTTCCATCTGACAAGGCTCTATCAGAGAAGACACCAAGCTCAACGCCATCGGAAGAGGCTCCCTCCGAGAAGGCACCACACCCAGAAGAAAAGGCTCCTTCCGAGAAGGCACCACACCCAGAACCATCTGAAAAGGCTTCTTCTGAGATGGCGCCCAGCCCAGTACCATCTGACAAGGCTCCTTCCGAGAAGACACCAAGCCCAGTACCATCTGACAAGGATCCCTCCGAAAAGGCATCAAGCCTAGTACCATCTGACAAGGCTTCTTCTGAGAAGGCACCCAGCCCGGTACCATCTGAAAAGGCTCCTTCAGAGAAGACATCAAGCCCAGGGCCATCTGACAAGGCTCCCTCTGAGAAGATTCTAAGCTCAGTTCCATCTAACAAGGCTCCCGCTGAGCAAGCCCCCAGTCCAGTGCCATCTGACAAAGCTCCCTCAGATAAGGCCATAAGCCCGGTTCCATTTAGCAAGGCTACGTCAAAGAAGGCTCCAAGCGCGGCACCGTCTGACAAGGCTCCCGCTGAGAAGGATCCAAGTCAAGTACCGTCGGAGGCACCTTCAGAGAATGTTGCCAGTCCAGTACCATCTGACAGAGTACTTAGCCCTACCTTATCAGAGAAGGCACAATCTGACAAGGCTCCCAGCCCAACACCATCTGGCAAGGCCCGATCTGACAAGGTATCCAGCCCAGTGCTATCGGAGATAGCATCTAGCCCGGTACCGTCAGATATGGCTCCATCTAAAAAAGCGCCAAGCCCAACACCATCAGACAAGGCTCCCTCGGAGAAGGCGTCCAGTCCAGTACCATCGGAGAAGGCCCTTTCAGAAAGAGCATTAAGCCCTTCATCGTCTAACAAAGAACTTTCAGAGAAAACACCAAGTCCAGTATCGTCTGAAAAAGCTCCGTCTGAGAAGGCTTCAAGCCCGGTACCATCTGACAAGGCATCTTCAGAAAAAGTAGTAAGCCCTGTACCGTCTGATAAAGCCTCTTCGGAGAAAGCCCCTAGTCCTGCACCATCAGATGAGGCTCCATTAGATAAGGCTCCAAGCCCAATGCAATCGGCGCCATCTTCAAGAGCAGCTAGCTTAGTGCCATTGGAAGATCCGTCCGCAAAAGCTCTTAGCCCAGTACCTTTAGACAAAGTGCTTAGCCCAGTGCCATCTGATAAGGCCCCATCAGCACCAAGTCCAGAACCGACAGACAAAGGATCTGAAAAAGCATTAAGCCCTACGCCGTCTGTGAAAGCCCCTAGCCCAGTACCATCTGTGCAATCTTCGAAAGCAACTAACTTAGTTCCAACAGAGAAGACCCCAAGCCCGGTACTATCTGACAAGGCTCCATCAGAGAAGACGCTTAGCCCAGCACCATTAGTTAAAGGATCTGAAAGGGCTGCAAGCCCTACACTGTCTGAGAAAGCGCCTTCAGAGAAGGCGCTTAGCCCAGTAGCTTCGGACAAAGCGCCTAGCCCTGCACCGTCTGGTAAAGCTCCATCGGAAAAGGCTCTATCTGAGAAAGCCTTTAGCCCAGTACCCTCGGACAAAGCGCCCCGCTCTGCTTCGTCTGATAAGGCACATTCTGAGAAATCTCCAAGCCCAGTACCATCTGATAAGGCTCCATCAGAGAAGGCGCTTAGCCTTGTAACTTCGGACATAACACCCAGCCCATTACCATCAGATAAAAGGTCTGAAAAGGCAACAAGCCCTACACCGTCTGTCCAAGCAACTTTGGTAAAGGAGCCTCGCCCGGTAACATCTGACAAGGCTCCATCAGAGAAGGCTTCCAGCCCGGTACCATCTGACAAGGCTATATCAGAGAAGGCTTTCAGCCCGGTACCATCTGACAAGGCTCCATCAGAGAAGGCTTCTAGCCCGGAACCATCTGAGAAGGCACCTTCAGTAAAAGTAGTAAGTCCTGTGCCTTCTGACAAGGCTCCATCAGAGAAAATTCCCAGCCCATTACCATCTGACAAGGCTCTTTTAGAAAAGCCTTCAAGCCCGGTACCATCTGACAAGACACCGCCAGAAAAAGCATTAAGCCCCGTGCCTGCTGAAAAAGTTTCTTCAGATGCACATAGTACACCAACTAAATCAGACAAGCCCGTCGAAGAAACTATTTGCCCAACAAGCGTGCATAATCTAGAAGGTATCGTATCCAGTGCCGTGATAAAAGAATTAGTTGATCCAGCTCTTGATAAGCTGATTGCTGATATTGGTAAACTAAAAGACAAGGCGGCTGACAAAGTGACTAGTCCGGTACCGTCAGACAAGGCGCCCAGTCCAACTCCGTCAGATCTGGCATCTGAAAAGGCACCTAGCCCTACACTATCGGAGAAAGTACCATCTGAACGAGCACCCAGCCTAGTCCCTTCAGAAAAGGCACTTAGCCCAACACCCTCTGATAAGGCAGCTAGCCCAGTACTGTCTAATAAAGCCCCATCTGACAAGTTAATTAGTCCGACGCCGTCTGATAAGATAATATCAGAAAAGGCACCACTAGATCTGGCATCGAGTCCATTACAATCGTACAGTGAAAAAGATATATCTGATAAAAAGCTTCCTACTCCTGACAAATCTAGAAAATTTGACATTGAAACATCGGTTGACACTACTCCAAGTACTGATAAGTCGGAAGAAACAATTATTAGCTCTTCTGAAAAAGTGGACGAAGAAAAGCCATTTACCGCGTCAGAAACAAAACCACTTATAACTGAAGTAGCCAAAGTTACTAAAAAGGAAACAAAGGAAATGACAGCTGACGAAAAAGATATAGATGAGAAGGATAAGACAGTTAAAAGGATAAAATTAGAATCTACATCTGAATCAAAAATTACATCTGACACAGATAAAGAACATACAGTTCAAAGCATTAGCCATGTAACAGAATCTGATGAAAGTTACTCTAGTATGGGGTCTAGGAAAGATTTACACGAAGAACGATTATTTAGTGGGAGTAAGCAAACATTGAAAACTGACATGTTTTCAAAACACGATTCCTCTTTGCACGAATCCAGCCATAAATCAACTAGCGAGGAAACTAAATCTCATTCTATAAAAAAGAGATCAATAGAGCATGAAAAGCTGAGAGACGCATCAGATATATTATCATCAATATCTACAATTGATAGTGGCGTAGACAGAGATAGTATGACATTGCATGATTCATCAGAAGACGTTTCCAAAGAAGTTAGCTTAGAAGAAAAATACAGTTTCGAAACTACCGAAAAAGACAAACGATCTAAAATGTTTTCTGACTCGGAAACATTACAATCTATCAGTAGCAGTAGATTGAGTAGATTCAGCGACGAATCGTATACATCTACATTAAAAGAAATGGAAGTGTCTAAAACAGTTCCTGACTCTACAAGAACAGAGTTGGGATCTCCAAAAGACGAAATACCTCTTTCGGAAGCATCAGATTCTGGAGTCCATAGCATTCCTTTGGATATTGATCAGTTGATGTCGAAAGGTGATGGTCTAACACACATCAAAGATGATGCTATGCAGTTAATGGAATCGATTCATAAAGCATTTAGTGATGACACAGTACAGCAAGGAATTAAGACCGAGGGAATGGAATCCTTACTAGTTTATTCTGAGGGCGATAGAGTATCTACACCACCTACAGTACCTGTTAGCCCGTTACCAAAAACTCCCAGCAGTTTTCAAGATATCAAAGTAAGTGAAGGTGTTCAAAGCGAAGTTACTTACGATAAATCTGATGGTACCGAAGAAACTATAACTAAAGTAGTTCATGTAGGTGAAGATGTATTGACTCAAAGGATTTCAACGTCCACTGAGAAAGTACCGAAACCGATCAAGGATTCAGCAGCTGAGAATGAATCAGATCTCATGTCCCTTATGCAAAACATGGGTAAAATAAAGACGGAAACTGATACTGTTACCAAAATCATCAAAGAAGGTGAGAATGTTGTAACTCAAACAATAACTACTGTGACGACTAAAGAAGTGATTTCAAGGGAAGACGGTACACCACAAAATATTAAGACAACCATAGAAACAACAACACTGAGCAAGGGATCAGATGGTTCAACTATCACTACGACAGATACTCAAACTTTACTGTCGGAATGTTCTTCCAGTCTTAAATCTACCTCACAAATGGATTTATATGCCAAAGATAGTAGAATAGATAAACTCTACCTCGAAAGTGATAAGTCTGAAACTGAAACGAGTAGCCAAACTAAAGAAACTAGGAAAGATGAGTCTTCCGTAACCTCTGATATGCCCGCTCAAGTTCAGTATATTTCGGAATCAGACGAATCCGACGATGACGTTGAAACAACTACTATAGATACCGACGTAAGCAAACGCATAGTAAAGGAAAATAATGTTGATGTTATGGAAACTGTCACTACTGTTACCAAAAAAGAAACATTAAAAGTTAATGAAACCAAGACCATACGTACAACAGTTGAAACTACTATTACAAAAGAACGCCCCGATGGTACTAAAGATGTACAAAGAAATGTAGAAGTTAAAACTGAGGAGCCAGTCGCAGATACAAGCAATATAGAACAAGCCCTTAGTAATTTATCTATTCTTGGAGTACCCGAAGAAACAGAATCAGTTGATTCTGAAGAAGTTAAACAAGATACATTTATTATCAAGCGAGTTATAGTCACCAAGGTTATCAAAACGACGTATGTAGATAGCCATGAAACTCCAAGGAAATTAAAAACTGTTACAACTGTAACTACTACAGATAATTACCCCGACGGTTCTTCTCGTACTAAAGTAGATAGCAGTACATCTATTACAGACATAGAAGTTGAAGAAGTAGTCGAATCACCTGAACTTGCAAATTACATGGTAGTTGATAAGTCAGTTACTGTAGACAAACAGGAGAAAAGTGTCGTCAGGAATGAGAAAAGTGTATTGCAAGTTATAACAACAACGACTACTAAAGAAATTTTATCATCTGAGGACAATGGTAGGAAAAAACTCAAAACTACAGTTGAAACTGTGACTGAGACTCATTTACCTGATGGTGTTACAGAAATTACCAAAGATGTAAGGGTATCTGTATCTGATTATGAGCTAGAATCTAGTGATGAGGAAACTGAAAACTACGAACAAATTGGGAAGCCGTTAGAAGATGTAACTACAGCAGTCGAAAATGTCACAGACAATGGAATAACCATTAAACGCAAAACTACCGTCACAACTATCAAAGAAGAATTCCATAATAAGGAGAAGAACGTCAAAAGAATTAAGACTACTGTAATTACTAGGATTGAAGATGAACATCCTGATGGCTCTGTTATTACGAAAACAAGTGAAAAAGTGTCTATCGTTGAGGAAAACCTGGAAACTACTCAAGTTATGAAAGTTCAAGGTTTAAGCGAGAGTTGGCCCATATACACTGCTGATGAAATGGATGATGATGGCCAAGTAGAAGCTATACTATCGGAGTTGTCTCCAGAAGGTGAGCCTGAGGAAACGGAGTCTACAGAAACTGAGGAAATAAAAGAGAAAAACTTAGTTATAAAGAGAACAGTTGTTACTAGAATTGTGAAAACAAAATACTCCAATGGTCATGGAGCGATAAAGAAAATCAAAACCGTAACGACTGTCACAACAACTGACCGATATCCTGATGGATCTGCAAAAACCACGGTAGATGTAAATACCGCCATAAATGATATCGAAACAGATGCTCCTCAAGTAGACCTCACAGGCTTCCCTCAAGTAGAAGATAAATCAGTAGATGTCGATACTAAAGAGACAGTAGTGATGAGAGATGGAAAACAAGTGAAACAAATCATCACCACTACCACAACTAAAGAAATATTGGCATCATCTGATGGATCTAAGAAGAAGATTAGGACAACCGTTGAAGTACTCACCGAAACTAAGCTTCAAAATGGAACTACAGAAGTTTCTAAAGACGTCAAGCTTTCTGTTGCTGACTACAGTACTGAAACCTTTGACGAAAATCTAGGAGGTTTTACTCCTGTTGAAAAGCCAGACGAGCACACAAGTTCAGAAACGGAAAAAATTACCGAAAATGGCGTTTTTATTGTTAGGAAAACCACCATTACCACTATTAGGCAAGAGTTTGAGAATGCTGAGACACATTCAAGGAAAGTAAAGACTACTATTAGAACAGTTGTAGAAGATGAGCACCCCGATGGAACAGTAGTAACTAAAAAGAGTGAAAAAATATCGATTGCCGATGTTTTTCTTAAAACACCACAGGTAGCTCAAGATGACGCAGAAATAACGGACACGTATATCGATGATTCGGAGATTGTAGAAGATACGACTGAAGAATCAGATGTTAAGAATGAAGAAATCAAGCAAGGGACAGTAACAATTAAACGCACAATTACAACTAAAACTAAGAAAGAAACACTAGCCAGTGCAGAGAAGAGCATAAAACGAATAAGAACGACCGTAGAAACGGTTACTGTCGACGAATATCCAGATGGTTCCACAGAAACTACTAAGGATGTCAAAATCACTATTTCAGAATTCCAGAAAACATCAGATAGTGATTTGCAGGCAGCTTTACAAGGACTCCATTCCACTGGCAAAATTAAAACTTCGGTAGATAAAAAGACAAATATCGTTACTGAGCATGGACGTAAAGTTACTCAAACAGTCACCACATATGTGACGAAAGAAGAATTAAAGAACAATGAAACGAATGAAATAGCAGTTAAAACTGTTACAGAGACCTTGACAGAAAATGTTCAGGAAGATGGGTCAATCGAAACGACAAAGGACGTAAGAACTCAAATAACTTATCTGCCTATTGGAACTGGGCTTGACGACTGGACACCAGAAGAATTAGAAGAAATTGAAAAGCAACCTGTATCAGAAGAAAAACCAACTCTTGAAAAATTACCTTTAGCGCAAAAGGAAGAACCAAAGCCTGAAACCAAGCCGAAGAAACAGCGATCACCCGTAGGCGAAATAACTACTGATACAAATACGTATACAAAACTTATTAAGGAGGGCGATAATGAAATAACTCAAACAATAACCGTAGTAACTACCAAAGAGGTTATTAGCCCTGAAAAAATGAAGGTCACAGTTGAAACGACGACGGTAAGCAAAGGCAGCGACGGTGTGACAAAAACGACTAAATCAACTAAGACCACAATTTCGGAAATCAAAGAAGAATATGAAGAAACAATAGATCGTGGAGAAAGTGAAAAGTCGTTCTCAAAATTATCTTCGAAGACAGGTGATATGCGCAGTTCGTCTGCAGCTAGTGACGACTTGGATCACGCCGGGATTTCATCACCGCCGTCAGATATTAGTTCCAGAGGGTCAAGGGCAGCTGCTCAAGTTTGGGGAACAACAGAAAGTAGTGGCATGTACTACAGTGACGATGACGGACCTGGCAGCCCAAGTAGTACAAAGTCACAAGTAGCACATTCACCCAGATCAAACCTCAGTTTTGAATTAGACACAAAACATCAAGAATTAAACGAAGAAATGGTACTCGAAAAGCATTACAGTACAGTGGCTGATCCTATGTCAACATCGATCTATGGACAGTTACCTGAAGATGATTCCTGCACATCTTCTAGTCACTCGGAGATAAAAACTGAATTCCATACAATTGGGAAACCTTTATCCAAATTAACTGAAGACTTCTTGACCCATGAAAAACTAGAATCTGGAGTAACACAGCGAATAGTAAAGTCTGATGCCACTTTCCTGAGGGAGGCAGACGAACACTTCGAAAAGGCAATAGAAGAGCACAAAAAAGTTAGTGGATCAGAAGTAATTTCAAATATTACCGCTAAATATGAACTAAGTGAACAAAGTCACTCGAGTATTACACAAACTAAATCATCAAAAGAAGAAACTTTAACGTTAAAGGATCTCAAATCTGAAGTAAAGAAAACTGAGACATCTGCCTCGAGTTCCAAACAAGAATCTAGAATAGAAAAGCACGAAATCAGCAGCGACAGTAAATCTAAAGACCCGATAGAGTCATGGGGCAAGCCTTTAGGTTTACCAAGTCCTATTATGCCACCTGTCGATGGTAAGAGCACTCCTAAGAAACAAGCTAGCTCAGTTGCGAACAAGAATAAACTCAACCAAGAGAAGAGTAAAGAGGCCAAGAGCAGAATAACGGAGTCTCCTAGTAAGAAGAAGGCAGTAGCTCCAGTTTACATGGAGTTGACGTATGTGCCTCACCATGGGAACTCCTACTATTCAGCCATGGAGTTCTTTAAACGGGTGCGCGCGAGGTACTACGTGTTCTCGGGTACTGAGCCGTCAAAGGAAATTTATAATGCCTTGTTAGACGCAAAGAAGACTTGGGAAGACAAAGATTTAGGTAAGTGATTTACTGTTTTTTTTTTTCAACAAATTACAAAGTATGAAT
Organism: Cydia strobilella; assembly: GCF_947568885.1. Classification (NCBI taxonomy): domain Eukaryota; kingdom Metazoa; phylum Arthropoda; class Insecta; order Lepidoptera; family Tortricidae; genus Cydia; species Cydia strobilella. Next base: position 15,644,977 of record NC_086057.1, read on the forward strand.
GTTACATAAAACCAATTCACTATGGAATTCATATAAGAGTGTGTACAAAAATGTAATCAATAAATTAATAACAGAGACATTTAAAATACAAATCTAATTATTATGGTACTATCGAGCTGACCTGATGATGGACACAGGAAGTAGCCAGGAAGTAGACCCGGAACTGGGTGCGTATCTCGTCGCATAATAATTGATTGTCCTAATGTAATGTTACGCATAAAACTCTTTTCGCATAATTTTTCTCCAGCTGAAACAGAAAGTATTTTCGATAATTTTTTGCATAGGTTGTGTAGAATAGGGTAGGTTAGGTTAGGTTTGTTTTATAATTTTTCAGAAATGTGAATAGTTTTAGCACGATAACAATTATGCGAAATGAGTTTTATGCGTAACATTACATTAGGACAATCAATTATTATGCGACCCAATATAGACCCATAGGAACTATGTGATAAAACAACCCAAGCTAACTGTGTTTTGTTATTTACTGTGTCTTTATTCTTTATTCTTTATTTGTGTTTTTAGAATTGTCTCGATGAGTAATAGTTGTTTGGTGGAAGAAAATTACAGTCAGCGATAAAAACTTGTGAAGTTTTTGATAATTGTTTATTGTTGACTGTACTTTTCATTCGCTGACTGAAACTCATTTATTTTTCAACTAACATGAATTTTGCGTTTATTTTTCCAGAAGTGACGATAATCCCGACCTACGACACCGACGTCCTCGGCTACTGGGTAACAGAGAACGAGGAGGCCCTCGAGAAGTACAAGATCGACCTGTCACCTTCCGCCTCCCGCTGCACCATCAACCTCCAGGACCACGAGACCTCCTGCGCCGCCTACAGACTCGAATTCTAGGTGTCGGGTCTATTTGTGGCATTCTCATCCAAGAAGTGAGCCCCAACCACAGCCGGCGCCAGTAAAAATGGAGGCAGAGTATAGCGCCGCCCTCAGAGCCCACTACTTCGAATGAGACGCTTGCAAATAGTAACCCCAGTGACTTTGTGATATTTGAATGCAATCAAGAGACTGCAGAAGAGTTTGATAAAATCATAGTTATAGTGCTGAGGCGTGCCGACCAACGGGCCGAGTCCTTAACCGCATCCAATTTTTGAAAGTCAATACCAAATTCTCGACCTAAGAACAGAAACGTCCATTTTTTTCTAAACTGTTTTCTAGTAGCTTCATCGATAACAGTACATGCCATTAAAAATATATTTCTGACGATATTTTTGAATTTGGTCTATACAATCTGTAGTGCTTTTATACACGATATTTAGCGTAACCAGTCCATATTTTTTAGCCAAAATCCGCTTGTGCGAATATCAAAATTTTTGACAAATTATTTTGCTATCGCATTTGTGAAATTTTAATAGTTATACACACTTAGCTTGCACGCCTATTTATGTTAAGGCTTATTACATGGACGTCAGGATGCGTCGACGATCGACAAGTACCTTAATTAGGAAGAAATTTTAAATAAAGCGTATTAACTGTCTTAAAAAGACGATTAAAGATTTGAGGCTAGGTTTAGTACTAGCCACATGTAATAATTGTTAGTCGTGATTCACACTATTGTTACGTCGGGGTGACGAGGAGGTGCGGCCGACCTGATCTATTTTTAAGATTTTCAGCCACTGTTTTTCACTCGAGCTTTGCGATGAATGACTGATTCGATCAAGCCGCTGAGCACAAAGCATTTTATATTGGAACAAGCGTTGACTGTTTGGAAAAATCCTGCGTTTCTAAACTTTCCTCGCTTGTTGTCGGTATAGCGGCTGTCACCTTGCCTTCCTTTCTTTAAGTTCAGATTTTTTACCGATCAACGTCTTCCGCGCAACGAATGATACGTTTGCTTTAAGGAATTAGATTCAGCGTTTGAAAGGACCACAATCGCGGAAGGCGTTCGATAGAATATATCCTTACTCAGCTGCTCCCGTCACCCCTGACACCAGTGAGCCTAAATCGTTAGGTAGAGAGCTTAACCCATTATAAAGTAAATGTTTTAGTAGGACTATTACAAAATGAACACTCTATTTACCTTTGTTTGTGATTTGCTTGTTGTGCCGAAGTTTAACTGTGACATAGTTATAACGATGTTATACTTTCGAAGTCAACCGTGATAGTTGAATCTCATGCGTTAAAATTTTATTGGCGATTTTTTGGCCTATCGTTTACAAATTTCTAGTCGCGATCCAAATATCTAAGAAGGTAGTTGTTATTTCGTTCCTAATGCCCTCCATTCTTGCCGAGCACATTTGAAACAACATTACGATTTTGTCATGAAATGAGTTTAAATGTTCTCGGCAAGACTGGATCAAGCCGTTGAGTTCTAGAGTTTCTAAAACTGTTTCCAAAACGAAATCCTCATGTAATTATAGTAACTACCTTTAAAATAACTCCATTAGATTATTTTTCAATTACCGCATGTCGGATGTGTGCGAATGTGATATGAACTAATGAACTCATCATTATTTTACCATCTAGATATAAGCTGCCAGCTTCCCGAGGTCCGATGTACCTTCTTTACCTTAATATTAGTAAAAACGAAATCTGTTCTTTGTTAAAACACTATTAATGTTTACCCAACGCCTACCCACTGCCTTGCAACGGCCCGATATGATCGAGTGTGTATTCATGAAGGGGACTTATTATTATGTTAAGACTTATTGAATGAAGATTTTCAGTCAATTAATTTTAAGTCATCCATAGTATTAAGCCGATCGAAACACCGTTGTCGCTTACTTTGCTAACCTCTAATAGTGGATAAAGAAAGAAAGCACCAGCACAATCTAACAAAAAAATAAAAGAATAAATTTAAAAAAGGCTATTAAAAAGTTTACATCTTCAAATTCATAAGAAGTAGGTAAATAACGTCAATGACAAACTCATTGTTAAAGATGCTTCAACTTATGTTATTGAAGATGGAATCAGGGAATATAAAGAATGGTACTCTATATTTATTTTTTGTGTTAAAAGTTTTCTTTAAGGTTTATTATATCGGTATATGTGTTTGTGTGTCGGTTGATGTGAGCACAATATTGTTTTCTGTGAGTTTATGCTAAGTAGGGGACTAAACAGGGACATGAATGGTCATACCTTAGTTCGTCGTATTAAAGATCGTAAGGCGAATCTGCTTCATAGTTATTGTATTGTTTCTAGGCTTCGCGGCCTCGGTTGATATTCTTTTAACATTTCTGCAAAATATGGCCTTTATCTTTCGACCTCTGAATTGGAGATGACTGTTTAAAATCTAATTTCAAAATTAACTGGTCAAGTCGTTGCTGAGAAACCAGCATACTTCGATTATGCCGATAATATAATAGCAAATTAAAGAAATTTCAAAGAATATCAATCAGCTTAAGTTAGGCGAAAGCCTACCCCAAAATATTGTATTTTATAGCTAGAACTTTAACTAATTAATGCATACTATTAGAAATAATAAAATGTTATTTAAAATTAAGATTGTATCAGCTTAGTGAACATCAATAGCTCTGGTAAATAAATCATTATTGAAATTATTAAATGTTGTTATTTTTTCGGCTGGTGGATTGTCAGCTTGTATTGGATTGTATTATTTTATCGGGCAGATGTCCAATAAGTATGAATAAGGAAATATTTTGTATCTATCCAAAAATGTCAACACCAGTCCAATGCTAAATGACAATGGCCAATAAGCATTTATGACATATTTACCTGGCACCCGAGCACTCTATTTCAAAAGGGTTAAACACCTTTGCACCAAGCATTTTTTACACATTTTCCCTATAGTCTCAATTTATAAAATATACGAAATACTCATGAAGTCGTGATTTGAAAATGCAAGAAACATTATTGAAGCGCTCCCGAAATTTTATTTTTAAACTGACAGTAAACTATGTCATAAATAGTTTAGTGACATTGACATGATCGTTAAGGCAAGTACTGAGTTTAAATTCCAAACTACTTCCTAACTCCTAAAAATATGACATACGTCAAAAGATTAATAATCATGCGCCTACGCTGATTTAATCCGCAAAGTTATATATTCAAGAAGTTGCTATTGCCAATCAACAGGCGTTTTATGATAGCTAAGTACTTGCCTTTATAATTATAAGATAAAATATTTACAAAGCAAATTTTTCTATAGATTGTATATGTACAGACAATAAGATGGTAGGTTTAAACTGTGACACTCAAACCAAGAACGAGCCTAAGAGGCCGATTCGAACGTGCATGTGACATCGGAACGATATCTGAATGATGTCGTTTGGTTATGGCAAGGGCCTGACAGTCTTTGATAGAGAAAGATAGTCTTATTGCGATTACTATATGAAGAAAGAGAAAATAGTGCCATGCTTTGTCTTTATCACCTACCGGGCATTTTTTATGGTCGAGTTATGGACTTATGGCATCATGTCGGCATCACAGCAAGGAAGCTATGGCGAGATACTGAAATTTATAAGTGAAAGAGGATAAATTGCGTAGTATACATTTTATATGAATATTCTTTCTCTTACCCCCGGTCGCTCGGTGGCGCGTCTATAACTACTTGTACTATGTCTACGCGGTTATCATCCACGCGTTCGTACATGTATTATTGAATGTACTTATTATGTACGTCGAAGATAGGGTACGAGAGCCACCTAATTACGCACCAGAGTGGATCAGCTACACTAATAACGCGAATTAAAAATTGCCTACTCCAGAGCACACAGTAGATGTGGCCGAAATCGGTCAGGAGAGCATCAGAACGCGAGCGCGACCCAAAGAACAAGAGCAAATTACATCATTTAGATATCGTTTTGATACTTATATTGACCGGGATATAGACCGTGATTACCTTTTGTATTGTTGTACAAAACAAAAGGTAATCACGGTCTATATCCCGGTCAATATAAGTCTAGTGAAGCTAATCGTAAATCATTCAATACTCTTATCGTTTCGATGTCAAGTTTAAGATTTAATTATTATGATGTCGAATTTTTTGACGTCAGATTTCAATAACATCAATTGGATACTTAGATAGAGTTCCCTATTCTGTACAACATATGCGCAATTTCACAATGTGTCCTAAAAAATCTTTGGAGTTACGAAATGTACGGAAAAGTTGTGATTTCATATTTAATTCGCCCAGAATGAGAAGGTCTACAAACCAGGTAAATTTTATGAAAATAAAACCGGACAAATGCTAGTCGGACTCGCCCACCGAGGGTTCCGTACTTTTTAGTATTTGTTGTTATAGCGGCAACAGAATTACATCATCTGTGAAAATTTCAACTGTCTAGCTATCACGGTTCATAAGATACAGCCTGGTGACAGACAGACAGACAGACGGACGGACAGAGGAGTAAAACATAAGGTCCCGTTTTTAACCTTTGGGAACGGAACCCTAAGAATCGACCCAATAATAAAATTACAATCAACAAATCTTTATGCATACATAATACTCATCATGGTCACAGTTTAAACCTGAGGGCCGCGAACCACGTTCCACGTGTTGGCTCCCTATCACACTTACATACGAATTTACAAGTGCGACAGAGAGGCAACACGTCGAACGTGGTTCGCGGTAGGCCCTTTGATATTCAGTAAAACGGAAGAAGAAAAGAGGCTAGCGTAATAGCGTAAAGGGTCAATGATAAATATATTAAACCGGGTCACTCACGTTTATAAAGTCGATGATTGCTCGACTGGTTTCGCCCCATCCCGCAGTCTGCGTCGGGCCACCAACGTGAGCGCCCTGTGAAAATGCTCCTCGTTATGGAGCGAAACATGTCGAGCAATCATCGACTTTATAAACGTGAGTGACCCGGTTTAATATATTTAATATGTCAGTGCCTCAAGGAAGTTTTGTTATGCTCCTCGTTATGGAGCGAAACATGTCGAGCAATCATCGACTTTATAAACGTGAGTGACCCGGTTTAATATATTTAATATGTCAGTGCCTCAAGGAAGTTTTGTTATTAAAGGGTCAATGTTGTACTATAATCATCTATAATATTTGGGGACAATCTTGCACAAATTAAGCAAAGCTTGTACTCTGAGTACTAAGCGACGATTTACAGACTTAGATACATCGATAACATCCATAATTCAGGAACATATTTATATTTGTGATAAACATAAAAATAAATGCCCTAACCGGAAATCAAACCGGGACCTCCTGTACTTCGTAGCTAGGGTCACCTGGACTATTCAAAATATGAAAACACAGGCGTTACACGCTAACCTCTTTTATTCTAATGGTGGCTAAACATTCAGTATACTTTATGGACGGAATTGTGTAAGAAAGTAAATATTGTTGGCGAGTTGGATGTATATCCAAGGTTAGGCGGTCTTCACATTGGATGCAGATCCGCACGACGCTCTGGTGTGCGAGCGGGACGTCGATATATACGTGCATTGCGCTGTCTCGCTCACACACCGGGGCAGTGTGTGGGTCTACGACAATGTGATTACCGAGTTATAGTTGCCCGTCGACAAGTCAATTTTGAAGCCTATAATTTCAATAGAAATTGTTTGAAAAGGGATTTATCAGAAAAAAATTATCATCTTTTTTCGAAAATATTAGTTTTTCATTGTGTCTATTTAGGATCATGTCAGGAGTAAGTAAACCTACTACCTATTTATATGAAAAACTGTCGCAAGGATTTTGTAATTTTCATTACGTCTTTTTGTATAAGTAAACCGTCTCGAAACTGAATTTCATTTGCAATGCTTTTGACGTGATATCGTCTTATAAATTGAACACTGGTAGCATGCACGAAAAAGTGACACGTTGTGGACAGACCTCCATGGTAACGTTGTGGACAGATCTCCATGGTAACGTTACGGCCTTTTCATCAATGTTTTCTTATGACGTTAATTATCACGCAAAATTATCCTCGCGTAAACCGACTTTAAGGAAAAAAAAATATGCTTGTCTATATTTTTTTGTCTAATAAACAGTGCTATTGATTTTGAGTAGAAATAGCAGAAAATTTGTAAATTTTATGAAACACAATAAACAGCACACAATTTTTTGAAACCCCTTAAAACACCAGACACAAAATGTATCGAACTGAAATATTAATATATTATGTCAAAATCGACTTGTAAATGACAGGCAACATAGTTGATAAGATTGCTTTTGTGGTGCTAACAACGAGGCGTAGGCGTTATTAATGATTTAGAGCTATAACGGTGATGAGGTGGTGATGATGATGATGATGATGATGATGATGATGGTGGTGATGATTATATTAATGATGAAAACTGTGTTGATGGTGTTCAAGCTAAAGTTTCTGATGAAATAGTAATAGACGGTGATTTTAGACAAAACATAGCAACAATAATATATTATGATATAAAATTATTAAATAACAAAATACGTAAAGTATAAACAGGGGATTTTCTAATATGCTGACCCAGTAAGGTAAAAAATGTGTGAAAAGAAATTATGACTAAAGAAGTTAAAGGTCTTCTAATATCATTTTCAACTAGCATCACAGGATCTAGTAGCAGAGCTGCTGCCCTTACTGACGCATTAAAAAAAATATATTATCCTCCCTAAATAAAATATAAATTCAAAAACAGTGCTAAAAATCGGGGACTGACCGCAAAAATAAGAAGTATTTAGACAATTTGAATGATGTGGGAAACAAATCAATACCAATATTTGGAATGTTATCATCACATCACCGTTTAGATTATCAACACGCTTAATGGTTAGACTGATGCGTTACATCGCTTTCGTTACAGCTGTTTCTAGGAGACACGAAGTATGCTACTTATTCTCTATGTTTTGTGTGAAGTTATTGTGATGCATAGATTTTCATGACGCTATTTTGTTTATTTATTTAGTTTATTTTAGTAATAACAATGTGTATATTAGGTAGGTTAGGTATTATATCGTTTTTTCTATGTAAAGGATTTCGTGGCACTTTTTCTTTTTTATGTTTCTCTGTTTTGTATAATTTTATATTTTTGTGTGCTAACAAATAAATTATTTATATTCCATTCTATTCTATTCTATTATATTCTATTCTGTTCTATTCTATTCTATCCTATTCTATTCTATCCTATTCTATGCTAATCTATTTAATTTATTCTATTTTATTCTGCTATCCTATTTCTCATCAAAGTATCTACCGTTCTCTAATAGCTTTACATAAAGAGATATGTCTACATGCAAGACAGAGTATCGCAGATATGACTACCTAAAAGCGATCTGTAGATATATGCTATTAGTAAAAGTTTTAGAGGTTACCTTTGATATTACACGTCGTTAATACCTTCGCTACAAGATGCTAAAGTGAAGAAAGCGATAAACAACGTAAAATTTGATGTTAAATAATTGGAAATAGGCAAATTACTGACCCAATTAAATGGGTTAAAAAATTAGTTAAGTGAATTTACTATTCATTAGCTTTGTTTTTTAAACTTTTATAAATTATCTAAACTTAAAATAACAGCATTAATACCTTGACACAAAACTAAAACTAAATGGCATACTTCGTGACAAAACCCTTAAAATAATGTTTAATAATTGTAATAATGATATGTAAATCTAGGTATTTGTAATGATTATATGTAAATTTAAAATTAAATCATTCATTGTATCAGTCGTGTCGCTATCCCCATTCGGCGTGTTTGATGGAAGTGTAAGAGTCATTAATGAAATAAAAAAAATAAAATGTTAATAGCATTTTTATTTATCCTTAAGCATTTTCAAGGAACGTGCAATCTAAAGGCTGTCCCAAAAAGGACGCAAGATTTGAAATTGATGAAAAACACATTTTTTTTTCGTTCTAATACATTTGTATATAACGTCTTAAAATACATATAGGGTTATTTGTGGAATAATACGTGAGGCAAATGTCCTCCTAGGCTTTGCTGGCACATACGCACTCTTTTGTCAAAAAAAATTATGCCCATTTTGCATAGATGCGACTGAATCTCTCTGATGCAGTGTCGAATTTCCTCTTTTAAAGCATGAGTGGTTGTGGGTTTATTGACATAGACTTTAGACTTTAAATAACCCTTAAAAGAAGTCTAAAGGCTTTAAATCGCAAGATCTAGGGGGCCAATTCTGATCACCGAATCGAGAGATCACACGACTAGGAATTTTCGAACCGTAACCGCCAAACTTTCATTACTTTTGAAATATTGATCAATAATAAAAACGCGTTAATCTTTCGTATAACCCGCCATTTTTACAAACCCTAAACGTTCAGCTGTCAAATAGTTTTTTTAAGGGTTGCCAGCACTAAAATACAAAAATGGCGGGAAATTGAAATCTTGCGTCCTTTTTAGGACACCCGTTATGTTGCTTAAAATCTTCTTCGAAATACTGATAATCCAGTGATGTCCTGATGTCTTTAACTTTCTCGACTTCAATTGTTCTAAAAACAAAACAACATTTGGTGGAGCTACTGCGCTAAATTCCCTTTCGGCACCAACCTTACATTTAGCTCACAAGGAGACTAACTGGCCACCGAGACTACCGCCACTGACATAAGTGACAACTGGCGTAACAAATGAAATAACTCGATCGATGATACATTATATACGTTTAGTTATTTGAATAATTGTGTATCCGCTTAATTAAACATATTTTATATACGCATCACGCTCAAGAATCAAATGGAAATCGGAAATAATTATATATTGATGAGTACAAATTCTGGACTCAGAGCACAAGGGGTAAGTCAGCTTCTGGTTATTCATTTCTATTCAACTAATTTAAATATCACATTATACCTAAGCCCAGGGTGAGTTCGCAAATTGCGGACACCTTTCTCTGTTAATCTATTTTTTTTAAAGTTCCGATAGTCTAGGATGGAACATGCTTACCTAGAATCTAGAATATGTCTATTTATTCTCGATTTAAAAAGATCGAAGTTATAGTAGACTGGGAATAGATTTGCAGGAAGTGAATTCCACTCCTTAGCCGTTCGCATGATAAAGCTGCATAGCGTAATAGCGATAATTACGCTTCCATTGGAGTAAAAGAGAGAGAACCCCTCCATTTTCAAAATTCGGTTTTCGCGGTAGGCCCTCTGGTTCTTATTCCTTTTTTTTATTCTCAATTCTAAAGTGCCAGTTGCGACAAAATACTAGCACAAACTATAAACAAACCGCCTTGATGCATCAATGTCATATTTATCCGTAACAAATTAACTTTAAAAACTTCGTCAAAAATCTTTTTGAGTGTCTATGCGTATGATATATAAAGTTACCTACTCTATGGCTAACGGTTTGTACTAGTGCTGCCTCTGGCGGCAGAACATTGCAGTATTCGTCCCTTTTTTTTATAAAAATTATTTCATTTTTATAAAATAAAAATTCTACTTTGGACTCAAGTAGAATTTTTTATCCGTAGGTACCTTTTTTCATCCACATCCCACATCATTATGTTATTTTATTTGTTAATACAAAAGCACAGGAAAAAAACTAAAAAGAAACTACTTAAGTAAATAAAACAACAAAAGCTCAAAGCTCACATCACTTTAATAAGCAAAATACCACATTTAACATTTTTTCATGTTTATACATTACACTTACTTACATATATACCTACTTACTCGTTTTAATACACACACAAAAAGGAATGTATAGAGAATCACAAAAAGCATATAAAGACAAACTTCTTAACCATCACACAGTTCGAACAAGACAACTGTTGTGTCGGAAACTTTCCAAAACGGCAAAACATTCCACAAGAAAATATTTTAAAAAGTCACGTTTTTTGTATGGAAAAATGGAATGGAAAAATTGACTAAAATCGAAAGGAATGAGATTTTTTTATAACCATCCCACAACTAAATTTTTGAATGACAAACAAAAAAAACGTGCCTAAAAATCGAAAGGAATGAAAATGTTTTCCATAACTGTCCGAAAACTTTTTTAACTTTTTGGAAAATTTTCGAAATACAACATCTTTAAGAGCGAGAGCTTAAAGGTTCGTGTACGAACTTTTAACACTTTTTTTATACTACGTCGGTGGCAAACAAGCATAAGGCCTGCCTGATGGTAAGCAGTCTCTGTAGCCTAACATGGACGCGTCCAACTTAAGTTAATAATTATTAATAATTATTGTTTCATTGTGGTAAAAACTCACATTTTCCTTTTTTGTCATTATGAATTGTTCTAGTCATTAATCTCATATAGTAATTACCTAATAATAGTAATAATAACTAACTTTGGAATGGCTGAAGTTATCACATTTTCTCGTAAACGGCGTATTAATATTAATAGATTACGCTTATTTTATCTATTGTATTTCTACAGTATTTTTTATTATCACATAAGTTAAAATACTTGTAATCATTGTAAAGGATAAAATATTAATTATTTAATAAACATAAATTAATTATTTATCATGAACAACAAAATCATAATGCATCTCAATAAAATATTAAAAAATTGAGAAATACAGGGTGGGCCAGTGATAAATGCGTTAAAAAAAACAATTTTTATGTTTTTAAATAAAAATTATAATTAGAATTTGGGATAAAGAAATAAATTTTACGTTTTAAAATTTAAATCATCAAGATGTCGTCCGTAGCGGTTGCGGCACTCTTCCAGTCTTGCTTGTAAATTTTGAAAGACTTAACAAGACTTTCGTGCTAAGAGATTTCCTGGCTCCGAAACTTCACGAATCGTATGGTTACAACAACAACACATGGTTTCAGCAAGACGGGGCCACCTGCCATACAAGTAACGTGACCCTGGAAGTTTTGCGTGAAATGTTTCCTCAAAAATTGATATCGAGGCGAGGTGACATTGCTTGGCCTCCCAGGAGCCCTGACTTAACTTCGGCTGACTTCTTTTTGTGGGGTTACTTGAAGAGTAGTGTACTCCAATAATCCGACAACCACAGCAGAATTAAAGAAGAATATTCGCCAAGAAAACCAATCTCCGCAACTTCTAACGAAAGTCTTTCAAAATTTACAAGCAAGACTGGAAGAGTGCCGCAACCGCTACGGACGACATCTTGATGATTTAATTTTTAAAACGTAAAATTAATTTCTTTATCCCTAATTCTAATTATAATTTTTATTTAAAAACATAAAAATTGTTTTTTCTTCTTTTTTAATGCATTTATCACTGGCCCACCCTGTATAATCATTGGAATGTGTGTAGTGTGTAGTTACCATTAGCTTACTGGTATATGTACATACATTATTAAATAACTTGTACATATTTTTATACGCATTCTTAGGTAACTAATAAACATCTGTTACAATGGAGAAGGTTTATAAAATTAACATAATTATGATTTTTATAAAAGAACTACAAATAATGATCAATAAATATATTTCAAAATGGACCATAATTATTACAAAAAGTTAAAAAACCGGACAAGTGCGAGTCGGACTCGCCCACCGAGGGTTCCGTACTTTTCAGTGTATGCTGTTATAGCGGCAACAGAAATAAACCATCAGTGAACTTTTCAACTGTCTATAGCTATCATGGTTTACGAGATAAAGCCTGGAGACAGACAGACGGACAGGCAGACAGACGGACAGGGGATTCTTAGTAATAGGGTCCCGTTTTTACTCTTTGGGTACGGAACCCTAGAAAGTTAAAAAATCAGAAGATTGTTCAGTTAAGATATCGCAATTATAGAACATTGACGCGTATTAAAAAGGACACAATCCTCGACACAATTAAATTAAAAAATATATAATCAATGAAGTTATTATTCTTATTACACAATGTTACTTATAATAACTCGTTGAACAAATGTTTCTCATTGTAAGTGAATGTGTAATTCTATCATGAGAAATAAATGTCTTAAACCTGAATAACAATTTATAACTGCTTTATTTTATACTATTATGCCAGACTGAGCTCGAAAACGAATTGTTATTTTCGAAATTAAACTATGGTGAGACATTTCAAAATTAGATTATTTTAAACCGGGTCACTCACGTATTACAGGCGGCGTGTACTGGTACAGTACACGCCGCGCCCTCGACCAGTGAAGACGTGTCGTGTCTCCGTGAAGACGGTCCTCGTAAATTGGACCGAAACATGTCGAGCTATTCGACTTAATAATACGTGAGTGACCCGGTTTAAAATCTAATATGTTTGAGTCTCACGGGAGTTTTACATTTCAAAATATTTAGATCACTACGGTTTCACTCATTAGTATTTTTAGTCGCTTTTGGCGACATGTTTCGGACTCGTCGGGAGTCCTTCCTCAGACACGAGTGTCCGCGGCGGCAGTACTCCGTGCACTGCCCGCGCCTCCCGCCTCGTCGCTCGTTGCGCGCGCGCTAATTGCGTGCACGGAGTACAGCCGCCGCGGACACTCGTCCCTGAGGAAGGACTCCCGACGATTCCGAAACATGTCGCTAAAAGCGAGTAAAATATCGAGTGAAACCGTACTGACCTAAATATTTTGTTATTTTCGTTTTAGAAAGTCATCAAATGGCACAAAGGCTAACAGTGAATAGAAGTAGATATGTGATATTTTCTATAAAAAAGGACCTTATTGTCGATGGCGCTAACGTCATTAATAACGATGCTACGATATAAATACAAAGCCGCGCGAAGCTGTGCGGCGTAAGCGTCGACAATAAGGTCCCTTTTCATAGAAAATGCCCCATATAGAAAAATATGATCGAAAAAATCTTATGACTATCAAATATCCTCGTAAGACCCACTGTACTACCCATTGTACTAGTTACTTCAATGTAATTTAAACCATTTTCAATTGGAACAGAGTTGTATTTTGAATTTTTTGCATGGTGGGCCTTAGGAGGATAATGTTAACTTCCCAATACAACGACATTTATCAAGAAAGTAACATTACAAATGAAAGAATTGACATACTTAGAGGCCAATACATAGATTATAAAAGAATCAACTTTATTTCTTTCTTATTGTTATAACTAGCGACCCGCCCCGGCTTCGCAAGGGTAACTCTCAACTAATTATACACCTAAACCTTCCTCAAGAATCACTCTATTGATAGGTGAAAACCACATGAAAATCCATTCAGTGGTTTTCGAGTTTATCGGAAAAAATACATACAAACAGACGCAGCCGGGGACTTTGTTTTATAATATGTATTAGATAAGAACTGGATTCAACTTGCGCACATTTTGCACCAATAACCGCGAGAGAGATACCTAATGGCAAGAATCGCAGTGCATTTCGCGTGCACCAATAAGCACGAGTAATCGATCCATATCAATATCAAAACTAACAGTTTTTAATACCGTTCCATTACAAATTACCCTGAACCGTTGCTGTATACCTACATTCGCAGTGGACGGACTTGTATAATTGCCATAATTGTCCCTTGTCAAGTCCTTGTCTTGTTTAAGACGAGGTATGTCCACTGTCACCATGCCTGTCACGTTCTAACAAGTATGTAAGTGCGAAAGTGACGGGCATAGTGACAGGCGATAAAAATGGCATCATGCTGCCACCGCAGCACGAATATGATGGTCTTTCTTGTCTATGTGACAGCGTGATAAAACGGTGTCCGTCACTCTCAAACGCCCGTTATAAAGTGACGGTAATATTATCACGTGGATAAATCCATCCATAATACGTTTGCAGGTTGATCAGTAGTACCATATCACTTTTTTGTCGATCTCCACCACTCTCAATCGATATTAGGTACCTAACCATCTAATACTAAATGTCACTCGTTCGTTTCTTTAACTGGTAACCACATTATTAGAGTTTATATTCGTGAATATTGGTTAATATAAAACAGAAAGAGGCATTCTGAATCCGTTTTGAATACATTTTCACACAATTGGCAGTGTTGGAGATGAAAAATCAAGATCTTTCAATATCTCGTCACAATGTGCTTTTTAAGTTGCAGTAAAGCGAAGAAGAGCAACGAGGTCAGCAAAAATTTACAAAAACGCACTTAAATCTCACTCTGTACTCTTGTATAGACAGCCCAACTTCAGCCACCTTCACTCAGCTCACTTCTTCAGTCAGCTTTGTATAGACTGACCAATGTAAACATTACTGTTACGAAGTAAAGTCAACTTAAACGCAAGTTAAAGGCAATAACCTAAAATACCCTTTACACTCAATGATAACTTAGCAGCGGTATCATGGTTGCATTTTTATCACCTCTCATGCCATGCGTCACTATCGCACTTGCCTATTTGTTAGAACGTGACAGGCATGGTGACAAATGATAAAGAGCCGACCATCTTAGCCCTACTTGATAGGTTATAGGCGTTCCAAAATTGAAGCGCTTACCTTGTACAAATTGTACAAGTTACCTAGGCAAGTGAGATATGTGCACGTGCTAACGAGCTCCCGCACACCGAAAGAGAGAGAGAGACAAGATGAACTGATTGCGAAAATTAACCAAAAATAATAGATTTCTTCTTAGATACAGAAATAAGTATGGAACAACCTATTTTTTGTGCTTCTCATGTACCTATAACCTATCTATAGTTCGTATAATATCATTGCTTACACTAACTTACTAACTTCTCATTCATGCTTACGTGATCATGGTAAGAGTGAGAGAGATAGTGATATGACCTCGGTCGTCAGTTTGGTTGACGGATAGTATAGCGTCTCCCGAGCGTCAGCGTCTAGGCAAGTGCGCAGCAAAACTCAAAAGACGCTAGTGTGGGGGGGGGGGGGGGGTCTATAAACTGACAAATATAAACCTTATTGCTACAGCATAAAGGCTGCATCTTTGATAGGGCTACCGAAAACGCAAATCACTGGGTAAGCGTTTGAAGTAGGCGACGCGGTTGATAGGTACCCGATACTCGTGCATCCATCGGCTGCCCTTGCGCATGGAACCGTCTATACCGTCTTCCCATAGGCCCGCTGGGAGGTATACTGAAAACCAAGAAAGAATTTAGAATAACTAGTAGTGATATGAATCGCAATTTTAATAGTTTGTTTAGATCCAAGAAAGTAATAAAAAATAAGAAAGAAACAAGAAAAGAAAGAAATTATCTTTATTGTGCACCATAAAGTTAAAAACAATACACAGAAAGCGAAATACAAGCTTAAGACTAGGTAACAACAGGCGGTCTTATCGCTAAAAAGCTATCTCTTCCAGAAATATCTTGCAAGAAACATTCAAGAGATCATATGATCTCCATCAAGTCTGATAGTAATAGTTAACATGTATGACATAACATGCATGCTAAATTCCATCTTAATCGGACATCGGGAATCGGGAACAGGTTCAAATCTTGCTTGCAAGTCGGTCTGATTTATAATAACCGATGATCAAAGGAATTATGTAATAAAACAATGAAACTTCATTCAGTTTGGGCTGTAGAAATGTTTCAATGAATATAAGTAGCACGACAAGCTTGTACCTTTTGAAAATTAAAGCTTCTAACGTATTATTCCTAAAAGATAATTGAGAGGAAGGCGCGGAAGTAGAAGGACGATAGGAGGATAGGGCGCTAGAAATTCTCGATCTTCTCTTTAAAACAAATAAACAACATATTACCTTATCTAGTAGTCTGTCACGGATAAAATACAGGAGCCACAACAATATCGTCTCCGATCGCGAACTCGCTCTTCAAAACCAGCAAAGGGTTCACCACTCGTGGTCACCAGTAGTGCACTAAGTGCACTTACTTTGCTTTTTTAATCTGGCTGCTCTCATCAAAGGCTAAAACAGAACAACAACGTACCTTCTCTAGTAGTCTGTCCCGGATAAAGAACGGGAGCCACCACGATGTCGTCTCCGATCGCGAACTCGTCCTTCACCACCAGCAAGGGGTCACCGCCGGTCACCAGCCATAAAGGTCTGATTAGAGGTAAACCTTCTTCTAGAGCTTCGCGCTTGTACTTCAGAAGGAGAGGGGTTATCTGGAAAAGGGAATAGATATTATTAATGTGCATATTTATGTTTGTCGTACATAATATTGAAGCCTAAGTCATGAAGGTTCGGCGCCACTGGTTACATCTCAAATTAGATTTTGCCATAGAAAAAGAAAGAAATATCTTGCAAGAAACCTTCCAAAGATCCTATGATCTCCATCAAGTCTGATAGTAATAGTTAACATGTATGACATGTATGCTAAATTCCAGCTTAATTGGACATCGGGAACAGGTAAAACTCAAAGTAACTCATAAGTTACTTTGAGTTTTTTTTTCGAGTGCGAGCACGTCTCCGTACCATAATCGAGTTAGGAGAAGATTGTTGATCACAATATATTTATTGGGTGTGAATAAGGTATGTCAAGTTTAACAAACCGTTGCTAATTATTTATCCCTATTATTATGACATTTGTGTTTATTAGAAAGTTTAACACAGGTTCTTACCGTCTTCTGCCTAAGCGTGGTCAAGTTCTTCGCCATCTCCAACACCTTCTCGTCATTGTACTTGCTGGGGAGATGTGTGAACTTCATCACGGGCAAGAACGTCGCCATCTGTAGCCAGCGCATGTATAACTCTACTTCTGGCAGCTTCTTGGTTTCTGTGCTTGTTGCGTTTGACTCTAGTAACCCTAGAAAAAATCAAAGGTCTAACTAAGCAGACATAAATAGGTTAGTGATAATGATATGGATTGGATGACAAGGTAAAAGATTAGCACTAGTTCTAAAGATAGGGGAAATAAGAAGAAATCAAGCCAAATAAAAGCTTTAGGTTCCATTGAGAAACATTCATAATAAGTCTGATATCGGTACATGTTAGTAGTTTCACAAGTGTTCCTATCATTGTTTGCCTTGTAAAATGTTCAGCAATAAGTAATGCAGATGATGATGGAATCAAACTAAGTAAGTACCTTTAGAAGAAGGCAGGAACTGCTCGCTACCAGGCCAGTAGATGTCTCCACCCACAGCTCCAGGCATTATAAAGGGATATCCACTGATACCGTAAGTCAGCATCGTTGGTATGACCGAGCGTAACGCTTCCCAAGTCGATTCAAATGGTGGTAGAGACACAAAGATCGGCGGTCTCGGTAACGACACGGCACCTGACACTCCGATTATGTTTAAGGATTTCTCAAAAGTCTTCGTGAAAATGGTCTTGTATTGATCAGGGTTAATCAGTCGGTTTTCACATTGATAGTACATCGGCATATCATAAGCTGTCCCTAAATCTAAGTAGAAGGAATCTATGTGATATTTGTCTATGACTGCTTGTATTTTTTCCGTGAACCACGGAACTGTTCTGTTATTAGTTATATCTAGCATGCCAGCGCTCGCTAAAGATTTGAATCTGGTTAAGGCTGGTATTCTTCTATCGCTTTCTCGCTCACTAACTAACAGTCTCTTTTGTACGCATTCAGCAAAATTCTTACTCTCCGTGCTAATGAACGGCTGAATCGTGAACGCAACTTTAAAACCTCTTCTATGTAGTTTGTCTACAGTTATGTTTAAAGTCTCGAATCTACTTGTATCGACAGTTAAATCGCCTATCTCGTTCTGCCAATATTCGTTAATCAATACATGTCCTTGTTTTAGAAAGCCTAGGTTGATAACGTCTTCGGTGTATTTTGAAATTGTTTCTGCTTGCAACTCATGTTTAAACCTTGGTGCAATTTGCCAGACTGGTTCAGTTATCAAAGACTCCAAGGTCATCATATCTGCCGGTTTTAGACCATCCCATAAAGGAGCTCTTTGGTGATTATGTATTGAAGAATGCAACGATTTCATGTCTCTTGAAGTGCATATGTTGTACTTCATCTCAGGGAATTCTGTGAGTTTGTTGGCGTATGCGAAGTTATCATGTTGTGCTTTGATGCAGATCTGTTTGATTCCTTTATTTATTGCAATATGTAATGGAGTTTCTTCATCAATAATGACGGCCGCACCTTTAGAGTTGATGAGGTATCTGGTAAGGACGTTTCCAAACTGTGATTTCTGGATGTTCCCGGTGATAAATGGAGTGAAGTCAATGGTTCCGTTGTTGAGAGGCCAAGAGAGGTTGGACGCCTGTCCGCCGCCGTACCAGTTGGTTTTTGTTTCGCTCCAGTCAAAGCAGTCGGTGGGGTACACGTCTAAAAATAGTAAAACAAATGAAGGCTCTTTTAATAAATCCTTTAAAATGCTCTGCTTCCCTTGCTAAATAGTCTAAAAAAACAGTAATAAAAATAATCGGTCTTATGGTTTAATGCCTTCAAAACGTTTGCACTTGAAGATGTTTCGATAGCAAACTTGACGACTACATATTTACATATTTTTTAATTATCAAAAACAGAAGCGATAACTACTCTGATTTAAACTTTCACGACTTTTACACATTATTAAATTGTGCGCAAAACGTTCAAGCTGATTAAACAAGACCAAGTGCCGGTAGTTCAAAAAACTCGCGCGACTAGAAGATGTTGGTGTCAACTTTAGCCAGTTTTCTCCGAGACCACAGGGACAACGCCATCCTTGAAACGTCGGAGGTAAATCTTAAAACTTAAATACGCAATAACTTAAAATCCAAATCTGTCTATGACTGATTGATTTGCGCTTTGGGGTGAAATTGTATATGTTAAACTCTGTATCTGTCAGTGCCTGCTAATAAAAAACTATCTTTCTTACCATGTCGAAGCGCTTGCCACTCTACCGAGTAGCACGTAGTGTTATCTAAGCCAGGGTCATGAGGCAGACACTTGAGGTAGAAGCGAGCGGACTGCTGCCATTCGAGACACTCGGAGCCGGGACGCCGGTGCCCTGGTAGGCAGGGGAACGCCTTCTGCTTCGCAGGCAGATTAACCGCTACAAGAAAAACACACCATTAAAAATTCTGAACAAATAATCCATCCTTCTCTGAAGGAACTTATGTTGATGATTGCGACCCAAACCTATAAGGCCATATCAGCAAAGTCCAGGGAAATAGTAATAGTTCTCTAAAACCTAAATGATAAATGCGACTTACCAAGACTAGCCCTGAGTATCTCATTGTCATCAGCACTATGAATTCTCAGCAACCTCTTCGGTTCGTTGAATTGCACTGCGTCGAAATATGCCTGAAATTATTGAAAAAAACATACAACCGAATTGAGAACCTCCTCCTTTGAAATCTTGAAGTCGGTTAAAAATATACACTATACCTACTGTAGTGATACTTAAAGAAAGAATATTTAATTTACGGTGATACCTCATCATCATCATTCAATTTAAGAGCTGTTGGCTCTTGTCGGTGATACCTATTAACAGGAAATTCATATAGTATTTTAAGAGATTTGGAGCTAGACCTGGATATCTTCAGGGATGTTTTAGGTAATGAACCACACTAATCGACATGGTAAACGCAGAGTCCAACTCTACAGTAGTAAATTTTCGCTTGTAAACCTTACGCTTCGGCCACAAAACGTACGCTCTGAGGGCCTACCGCGAAAAACGAAAATCGAAATCGCTCTTATCGCTCTTGCGCATTTTTCGATATCCGTTTTCCGCAATCCCTCTGAGCTGGCACGCTAAGCTGAAGCCGACCACCATAAATTTATTTTAACAATGTGCAATGTATGGCGGTCAGTGTCGAGCGTGCAAGCTCAGAGCATGCGTCACGTGTCCTTCGGTTTTAGTAAACGATTGGGCCACTTGTGCCAACAACTTCGAGAGACAGCCTAGTCAGGAAAAGCTTTCATTTACACACAATACATTACAGTTTAGTACAGGACCGGTTGATTTGGACCACCCCCACGGAACTGCAGAGCTTTAAGAGAAAGCAAACAAGGAATACTCACCTGGCTACTGGCCTGCTGATGGTACAACACGTATTCAAAGCCGACGAAGAACACAACAGCTAAGAACATGAGGCCGACGAACGCGCGGAGCTTGAAGTTGGTCTTTGAGGGATGCTCTTTGTCTAGGATCAGAGAGAAAGTAAATCTACCTGGCTGCTGGCCTGCTGATGGTACAGCACGTATGCGAAGCCGACAAAGAACACAACAGCTAAGAACATGAGGCCGACGAACGCGCGTAGCTTGTAGTCAGTCGGCTTCTTACGTATCTTTTGAGGGATGCTCTGAAAAATAAATATTCAGTTATAAGAAAAAAAGTACAATAGATGAATATGGCCGTTACCTAAAGCAAACTTTAATTTCATCATTTATTTCTTATGCCTACATATTTGCATTAGTATTAGGTACATTGCTACACTAAGATAGCTGATAAGTTTTAGTCATCACCGTCCATCCTGGATTGGCTGGATTCGCTGCTGTGGTCGTAACACGGCTCAAAGATTAAGAGGATAGGGGACGATCGATTCTCCATACAAACGTAGTCCTCATTTTCCTCCCTGGATATTGACCTTATGGAAAATATTTTTACACAATTGGATGTATTTTTTTATTATAAGAGTTAGCTTTTAAAATTTGGATGAAACCTGTTTTTCTATCCTTACTCTTATATTAATAAAAAAAAAAACGGTCGGGCATAGCTATGATTAAAATAACATCAAATTTTGTAAAAATATTTTCAATGATGTTAATACCTAGACAGGAAAATGAATACGGAATACATTTGTATGGAAAACCGGTTTCGAGGCGGTCATCCCCTTTCGTCCTTAAGAACATGTTGTATAACTACCTTATTTTCATCTATTCTCGCGGTAAACTCAAGTCGTTCACGTTAAACTTAGACGCTTGTGTCACATGGTTAGGGGCAGTGCTAACACTAGCATTTACATATAACTTCAAGTACATTGTATCCCATAGAAAACTAGTTAGACTTGTAATGTGAATAATCCTCGGAGTTCATGCTGATCTTTGATGTTTATATAAGGTTTGGGGCAGTGTTAAGACAAAAATTATAGCTAACTTTTGCCGTAATAGACTGGTTGAGTTGACGAACACAACCGAGTTTAAAAGGGCCCACTGACTATCAGTCCGCCGGACGATATCGGCTTGTCAGTTGTTCGGAACTGTCAAATTTTTATTCTAACTGACAGGCCTATATCGTCCGGCGGACTGATAGTCAGTGGGCCCCTTAGGGTTACTTCGACCCTTATTACTACTAGGGTAAGTTGTATATCATTTTCGTATAATTTAGGGACGATAAATTAATTTTAGAAATAATAGTTTTACCTTTTCATACAAAAAAAATGGTTTTCGCACAAAAAAAACGTAATTTTTTGTGACAATTTTGGCTTTTACAAACACAGTGTGGCGATTTTCCCTTATTAAAAATTGGAAAATTTTGCCCATTTATTCTGAAACGCATCACATTCGAATAAGCATTCATACATTTTTTTGTAAAAAAAATTGTAGCGCGTGGCGGTGACTATAAATAAATAACCACTAGCATACAAATCCACGCGTACGAAGTCGCGGGCAACAGCTAGTTTTATTATAAACATAAACCTATTGTATTTAATCGATGCTGAAAATTTAACCGACGTCAGTGGTTTAGGTTGTATGATGTCCGGAAGTAAGTTGAGTAATGTAGAGTTTTATTAGGTATTAATGTATGGGATGGGATATTATGAATTAAGTAATTGTCTTTAATTCAAACTCATGTAAATCCTAAACTACTGAAAATATAAATATACATTTTTTAACATCAACTAAATACAATAGGTTTAAGTTTATAATAAATAAAATTTTAGAAAATCAACCCTTAAGGGGGTGAAATGGGGGGGTTAAATTTTGTATGAGAGAAAAACGAAAAGTTCTTCCGTCAGACTAGCGAGTTAGTTAATGGAAACGACCAAGTTGATGGGTAAACAATTTACCTTCATGTTAAATATCGACGCTTCTAGCACAGGATTAGGGGCAATGCTAACACAAACATGCCAAACTTACTTGCAACTTTTCTCGTAAAAGACTAGCCAATGAGTTCACGGATACGACAGAGTTGTTTGGTGAGTAGTCATCGTCGTCCATGCTGAATTCGCTGCGCCCGCGGCGCTTGCGGCGTGGGGAGCGGAGTGGTGCTCTGTTGATAAAAACATTTTGGTAACAAGGGATATGGATAAATCTGTCTACCGGTTAATAGTCATGGTCGAAAACCAAATATTTTAAAGGTTTCACTTTTGTGTTGCTGTGATCCACCACAAGAGACGAAACGGTAATTATTTGTGATAAATGTGGATTAAATGTAATATTTCTTGAATGATTACGATATTAGTACCAATATAATTTAATAATAGTAAAAGATGGTGGACTTGGTCACTTATTTTCTTTAGTGTATGATATCTATTTCAGTTTATTATTTATACATATAGATAGCATATATTTCAAAGATAGCATACACCAGAGAATTTGGGACGGGTACCGCCGGGGCCGGGTGGTCTAGTGGTCAGGACGTTAGCCGAAGATGCGAATTCGATTCCCGCCTCGGCCACCGATGGACTTGGTCACTTGTCTTTTTCTTTAGTGTATGATATCTATTTCGGAATATATTTTTTTTCATTGAATAACTAAAGAGCAATTATCATATTGACATCTGGAAGTTCCTTCTGGATAATGCCTCTAAATTTAAAATTAAAAAATCTAGGAAAAATATAACAGAGCCACCTGGGGAGTTATAAACATATATCATACAAAAATTATTGGTCTATTACAAACGCTTTACAAAAAACCATAACGAAATTGGTCAATCCATTTTGAAAGTAACTGGGAACAATCAATTATATGCACTAGCACTCAAACAGCTTCTCACCCTAAGCACATATCCGTTCCTTCCCGACGGACGACGGACTAAAAATATAATATTCCACAACTACATACACAAAACACTCGCGATGACAATCCATCTCCGAACTATCTGACAGATACTCGTATTACTTTATCTAATTATCTTACAATCCAATGAAGAAAGCACGCTATAGATTTGATTATATCTCTTGGTTTAATGCAATGTTGGACAAAACCTCCTAAAAGTTTGACAGATATCTCTACTGCAATGCAATGAAGAACAAAGCGCGCTAAAATGAGATTGCAGAAAGGACGGCACTTCCACGTGTAGTGTTAGCTTCCTCATTACGTTTCCAGTTTCCAGACAGGGGACCAAGGTCAGGAGGCCGGTTATATCACTTCATTACGATGTATAAGTACTTATTATGGTTACATTCCTGTTGCAAAAACATTCCTGCGCTGCAATGCTTGCTGTTGGAAAGAGGCGATTTTCTAAATTTTGTGACGGATTTGACGTTCCAATCGCGATAGTAATGCGACAACGAGATTGACTAAAATTGCACATTTTGCCACATCATGCAGAATCTTGTAATGCGCAGCAATGTTTTCGCAATCGAAAAGAACCTTTAGCTGCAAGCATTTATATCCTGCGGACACGACATTTGTATTGATTTCAAGCTAAAAGGTAAG
The DNA here is from genome assembly GCF_947568885.1 of Cydia strobilella. Taxonomy (NCBI): domain Eukaryota; kingdom Metazoa; phylum Arthropoda; class Insecta; order Lepidoptera; family Tortricidae; genus Cydia; species Cydia strobilella. The sequence continues at coordinate 15,669,171 of NC_086057.1, forward strand.
TTAATAAACTAATTTCTGCTTCAATAAGTCTCACTGTTGACGACTATACCCACAACCGTTTGAAAACAATAAATTACTTGAATTATTTGAATAGGTCTCACAACGACTCAAGATACACAAAAGACATATTTCTCGAAATACGTCTTTTGAAAATAATTTTACAAGTTCAGCACCGTTAGGTTGAATGACGCGCAGTTTGGTTTTCGTGCCGGCCTATCGACCGAGTCCGCGATACTTAGTCTCTCAAACGGTAGTTAACAATGTTTTTATTGAGGTTAGAGTGTTCTTCTACGTAAGTAAAGCCTGATTGTGTACCTACGCTCATACCATCCTAAACTCACCTTTTAGAGTACCACCAAAATTTAAAAACTGCTTATTTAGGTGCCAATATAAGGGCGTTATACCTAATCATAATTTACCCTATGCAATGTCATTTCTCATTCTCTTATGGCATAAACATTTAGTAGCAAATAAATGCAGCTCAATCAATATTATAGTCATTAACAATTAGACCAGTTATAAAGATAATATTATCTCCAGTTAATAGGGTAATGTATTTAACATAGTACACTGTAACTGTATGTGTATGTTAGCTTATCAAAGAGTCATTACTTATAAGGAGTAATGTTGGCGCTTAAATCTTTTTGATTTTAGATAAATAATATTTGTGTGATTTGTTATTATAAACTAATACTAATATTATAAATGCGAAAGTGTGTCTGTCTGTTACCAGTCCTCTTCACGCTTAAACCGCTGATCCGATTTGGACACAATTTGATATAGGGATAGTTTGTGCCCCGAAAAAGGACATAGGGTAGTTTTTATCAAACATTATCATCATTTCACGCAGACGAAGTCGCGAGTAGAAGCTAGTAAGATAATAAACTTAAGTAAATGATCTTATTCTTAAGGTATTTGTAAAGTAAATAAATCTTTTCCTTTTTAGATAAGTATTTCAACAATACCTATTGTTTAGAAGCTACTTTTTTTGTAGTTTCAGGGCTTGTAGTAATGATAGGGTTCATTTTATTTTTATAATTATAACTAACTAGCGACCGCCCCCGGCTTCACATGGGTAGTTCAAATAATTTACACAAAACCTTTACAAATTATACATATACACCTTCCTCTTGAATCACTCTATCTATTAAAAAACGCATCAAAATCCGTTGCATAGTTTTAAAGATCTAAGCATACATAGAGACAGACGGACAGACAGCGGAAAGCGACTTTGTTTTGTAATATGTAGTGATAGAGAAAAAAAACTCTATTTCCCTCAAATAAGTTACTAGAGCAAAACAACAGACAAGTAAACGCAGACAACGACAATTAAAACTGAGCTGATACTGAAGATTGTAAGCAAAAATTATACCATCTTGTCTGTCCGTATAAGGAGGCCAAATTGAACTTACATTCTAATATAAAATTGATAATATTTTGTTCATTCGCGCGTGCATTTCTCTCGTATTAGTTCGTACATGTATAAGCGCAAGTGCACCAGCGAATGATAAAAAATAACATCATTGTGATATCACATTGTAAGTTCGAATAAACCGCACGGATGTCCTAAAAATAAACAAACAAAAGCGATAAGGAAAAGCAAGTAAAATACTGTCTTAATGTCCAACCTGTTTGGGAGGTTCGCGAAATGTAAACAAATAAACAGAATTCCGGTTTTGGCACCTGTTCTGACGTTATTGGGAAAATGCGACGTCACATGATAATAAATAGGTATTATGATATGACGTCAATGGCAATACGAGTGACGTTTTTATTGGTTTTATAGCTCTTTTTTAGAGGGTCAAATTTTTTTGTGGATATTTTGCTTAGTATATCAGCTATTAGAATAACAAGCACTGAAATATTTCGTCTGAAATCTTGGGGGCGATTTTCGAAATTAAACAGAATTTTATTGCATAGGAAACGAGTTAAATGGTTAAAAGTTCCATAATCTAGATCGAAAAACAATAACGCATTTAGGATTATAAAAGCGATGTTTTTTCATTTTACATTTATCAGAAGCCAACACGTAATAGGTCCTTACCATAATTAAACAATTGATGAAATGCACGCTCCTAAAGCATCTGCTACCCTCGAATACTTTTCAGAATAGAGATACATATATATATACTTATATATTACGCGTTTTAAAGTATCGGTCACAGTCTAAATTGTTCTACATATAGAGACATATATCATTATATCAAATCTGACTGTACACTGAGTGGATGCGGCCCCGTGTCACTGATTAACATTAAATTTCTTTCCCATCACAGAACAATGGTGTCCCAGACATTTGGGCGGCGTGCGCGGAGCCGAAGCGAACACGTAAAGGTGTCAAAAGGGACTTTAATGAAATGCAAGGGGTACACTGAGCGGATGCTGCCCAGTGTCATGGGACGCACGTAGAGGCAGCACCCGCCAGGGTGTAAAGCGAGGTTTAGACTAGCAAGAACTTACATGCAATTTACGTTACATTGCTGACTACTAAGGTAAACTGCATTCAAAATGTTTATCAGATACCGCAATGTAATGAAAATTGCATGCAAGTTCTTGCTAGTCTAAACCTCGCTTAAGGACTTGAGAGTTGGTGGACTCTAAAATGAACTAGTATTTTGGTGAAAGCGATAGACTAAATACTGGGCTAATGGATATAAAACCGGATGACTGCCTTATAAAATGGTATACAATTTTATTTCCCGGTGACTTGCCCCCACAAGACGGGTCCCCACAACAAGCGCCATTACATTATTATTAAAATTATATAATATACGAGTTGATGTCTAAGACGATAGAGTATTTGCAATTTAATCTGCCAATCATGCTCCAATGCGTGCAATCAATACCTTTTCGAACTATTCTCAATAAATGTTAATGTAACTCACATTTAAATTTAGTTATTTTGTAATTGAATTTAATTTAAATGCAACAAGGCCCATATTACAAATACCTTACAGACTAACATATATATGCATTTTATAAAATTAAAAACTAAACACTATCTATGCGACAAAACGGCGTGGCTCCGTTGAATCGTCTGGTCTTGTGTCGGATTCCGCAGGTTGCCCCGGAACCTCCGAAACACGACACCCTTCGGTCAGAAGTCGTCGATAGCTTTATTTTTGGTTACTTTCGAGACAGTTGTAGAAAGAAAAACTTTATGGACATTTTATGACTATAAGTACGTCCACGTCCATCACATGGAACTCAAAAACTTACGATTTACTGATGTCATTTGGTTACTTGCGTACATGTACAGTTATACCATAGAGTAACTTATACTAGAGCGGTACTGTCATAGTAAATTTTGTAACCCCAGTAAATTCACTGCCATCTGTCGACACACTTTAAAACTAAAAATAAATATTTATAAAAATACGATAAAATGTATTTAAATATGGATAAATGATTTTTTTATTTGCATTAATGATTTTGACCCATGTTCTTTCACTGATATGCGTTAAAATTATAAATAACAAACGAAACAGTCAACGCCCTCTATACGATTGTAGGCCAAAACTAGTGGCGCCATCTGATCGAGAATCAAATTTTCGTGATTTTCGAGGCACGTTTTTTCCTTAGACTGTATCCATCTATTACATATCTATCTTCGGTTATACTGAAAATTAAATTTACGCCTAAGCATTGAAAAAAAAACCGGACGTGCGAGTCGGAGACGCCCACCGAGGGTTCCGTACTTTTTAGTATTTATTGTTATAGCGGCAACCGAAATACATCATCTGTGAAAATTTCAACTGCCTAGCTATCGTTCATGAGATACAGCCTGGTGACACACAGGCGGACAGTGGAGTCTTAGTAATAGGGTCCCGTTTTTACCCTTTGGGTACGGAGCCTTGAAAACATGTACCTATGTTCAAAGACAGATATAACTCCGTAATAGATGGATACAGTCTAAGGAAAAAACGTGCCTCGAAAATCACGAAAATTTGATTCTCGATCAGAGGGCACCACTAGTTTTGGCCTACTCTCGTATAGAGGGCGTTGACGGTTTCGTTTGTTATTTATAATTTTAACGCATATCAGTGAAAGAACATGGATCAAAATCATATAAAAATAATTAATGCAAATAAAAAAAACATTTATCCATATTTAAATTTTAACGTATTTTTATAAATCTTCATTTTTAGTTTTAAAGTATGTCGATAGATGGCAGTGAATTTACAGTGGTTACAAAATTTACTACAACAGTACCGCTCTATCTTATTATATCCTCTTTGCTATGTTTGAAAATCATTTTATTTTTATTTGATTACTATGTTTTTTTTATGTCCATATGTGTTTAAATAGACAAAAAGGCATTCAAAATTAAAAATGTATCGCTATAATATTATTTATTATTTTTCACTTTATTTGATTATTGTTGTTTTATAATTTTTATATTTAAAAATAGCACTAGAACCAACTAAAAACATAAAGTGAATGCTGGTGTATTGAACTACTGTGCTATCAAATAAAATTATTAAAAATAAATACTAAACCTTTCACTTATCATATTATCATCATTGTAGGTAAACCAAATTAAATCACACTTACACAGACAAAATACAAAAACAAAAATTACAAAATGTTCACTCGCACTTTTTTCTGTAAAATTTTAAAGCTTACGTAAACAGAAAGTTCACTTTTCTATTTTATATTGTGCACAACTTAGCGACCGCGGCAGTGTGTCAGTGCGTCGCGACAGACTGAGCTAATCTTGCGTTCTTCTGCGTGTGGCACGCACGCTCAAATAGAGTGCAATCTTTGATATAATTATACTTATCCTACATTCAAATGGGGTATTTGACTGTATTTAAAATAAATTATTTTAATGCACCAGAAGATTAATAAAGAAACGTAGACAGAGCAGTTATTTTTAATCACAATTTCTACTTTAAAACCCGTATAAAACTATAAAGAGCATGTAATTTGATCGTGACGTCACATGCTAGTGTTTCATCAGTTCCATAGAAGCAAAATCGTATTGACAGTTCAAAAAAAGAAACTGATTTAACTAGTAGTCACAATAGGGTATTTGTGTAAACATATTGATTATTATTGATCATGTGATTCTCTATTTAAATGATTAAAGTTTATGTAAGGTATGCATTAGGTATACAATTTCAGTCACCTGATTAAACACCATTTATAAATAATAATATGACACTAACGTAAACAAACAATCGGTTTATATATATATATATATTTTAAAAGTATAACACTATTAAACGGATTTAAAAATATTAGATATCGAATCACATGTACTTTTTCGCTAGGATTTGCTCACACGGCAATTAATTATGTAATTACTTACAATAATATGTAGCTATGCAATAATATGTATTGGTTGTAGTATAAAAGTTGTTAAAAAAACCGACTTCAAAGAGGATACATTTTATATGCAATGAAACTGATATAAACATAAACATAATTTAATGTTTATATAAATATGTATGACACGTTTGAAGTAGATGCCAAGCCAAACCTTATGGCTCCTCTACACGATGGGCCATCATACTGGCCCACTAAGATGTGCCAGCGTGTAGCGAGGGTAGTGATATCGGATGGCTTATGGTGCGGCGGGATGGCGATGGGATGACCACGGTGTCGGTTTTTCGTCCGCACATAAAAGATAGTGGGCCAGCGATGGTGCGTACCCATCTACAAGTGGCCCATTCCATAGTGCGTGCTCTCAACCATCGCGTGGCCGGCTCTCAACCATCGCGTAAAAACGGGACCCTATTACTAAGAGTCCGCTGTCCGTATGTCCGTCTGTCTGTCTGTCCGTCTGTCTGTCACCAGGCTGTATCTCATGAACCGTGATAGATAGACAGTTGAATTTTTTACAGATGATATATTTCTGTTGCCGCTATAACAACAAATAATCATAATCATAATCATAATCATTTTATTCATAAAACCAATTTACATGTCAAATACTTATAATTACAATACAGTTAAAATATAAATCGAGATAAAACTTAAAATTAATATCTAAACAATAAATATTTAGGTGTAACAAAAACAAAAAATTAAATAAAGTAAATCATGGTCGAAATTAGAAATAAATATCAAAAAACAAAAAAGAAAACAAAAGTCAATTCACATGTCACAAAAATTATATTAAATTTATTATAATTATAGAGGTTTTTTTTCCTTGACTACAATGCTAGGCACTGACCTTGTGTGCAACGAATTCCCCATAGGTGTAGAACGAGCGTTCGACGAGCCACTTTTTTAAGCGATGCTTAAAGCTGCACAAACTTGGCGCGTCAATAATGTTTTGTGGCAGATTATTATAGACAGTAGTAGGTCCCATTACGTGAGTTAATTTATTAGATTTTTTTTTTCCTACTAATTCCTACAAGTTTCTTGGCGTTACGGGTGTTGCAATTAGAACCCATCTCTCTCGTTTTATAGGAGTCTAAGTTTCCCCTCACGTTCCCTGCATGATTATTATTGCAGGCAGTGTAAGAATGCCAAGTTTTTTGAAAAGCTCTTTGGCGGGGGTATCGGCAAATACTTAAAACAGAATAAAATTAATATGTAAATGGGGCTCCCATACAACAAACGTGATTTTTTCCATTTTTTGCGTAATGGTACGGAAACCTTCGTGCGCGAGTCCGGCTCGCACGTGGCCGGTTTTTAGTTTACAAATGTCGGAGTTCTGCGGTGTCAGCATGCTTGCATTTTTATCCCCTGCCACTATGCCTGTCACTTTCGCACTTACATACTTGTTAGAACGTGACAGGCTTGGTGACAGGCGATAAAAACGCTACCGTGCTAAGCCCGCTGAGGTAACAAAAATACAAAAAAAATTGTAAGTTTTTTTTTTTAAGTCGGTTAAAAACGTTAGATATTGCAGTGGTATTTAGCGAACAATCTACGCTTTCTTTGTAGCAGTAACTTCGCTCGGACGGCGGTTAATTACTATTCGATGTAAATGTCATTAGCCTGACCGACGGACTTGCGGTTAACAAAACATTTGCGTTGAATAGAGGTGAAATCGAATATTGTTATATCATACGTCTAGAAAAAACGGCCAAGTGACTCAGACTCGCGCACCGAGGGTTCCGAAATTTTTAGTATTTGTTTTTAGTAATTTTTAGTTTTAGTTTTTAGTATTTGTTGTGCAACAGAAATACATCATCTGTGAAAATTTCAACTGTCTAGCTAACACGGTTCATGAGATACAGCCTGGTGACAGACAGACGGACAGACGGACAGCGGAGTCTACTAGGGTCCCGTTTTTACCCTTTGGGTACGGAACCCTAAAAACGGGATACCTTTGTTTGACATAATTATTGAGTCATAATGTCATTGATTGTCAGATTATCATTAGTCATAATTCTGAAACCGTTAACTTTTTAGGATTTTCGGAAGGTTATCCTATAGATAGGTTAGGTTAGGTTAGGTTTGTTTTATGGCAATCCTGAAAAGTTACGCGTTTCTGAAAAAAAAAATACTAACGAAAATGCGGACTAACTTTATGGGAAACAATAGAGATATGGATGGTATAGAAAAGGATGCCAATCTCTTATGGCAGAATTGTTGCAAAAGTGACCGCTTTCAGCTTTAAATAATAGTTCCTAATCTCTCCGGTGGCGCTAGTTAGGCTCTGGGACATGAGTATAACCTGAACCAACAAATAACCCGACCAATTTACGTAGGTTGTTTTTGGTAGTATTTCGGTGTATGGTGGCGCCGCCTAATTACTGTTTTTTGATGGACACTTTTCATACATAGAGATTTGGCTCCTTTATATAGTCTCCATGAATAGAGACCTAGACATAACATTTACAACTAGAAACTTCTACATTTGTGACGTTTTCAATCAACATTGTCGCTTGTCGATAAGGTTGATTTCTAATTGAAGCTATATGGAAATAGCGCCTTACTGACAAGCGACTTTAAGTACCTACCCTTTTGGTTGAAAATGGCACATATAAATACAATCCTCTATTGTCAAGGCGTTAGAGTCCGTGTTCAGATATTTGTTAGCACCTCGGCCGCTCCGATATATCTGATGGCGACTGTACGAATATTTAATAAAACTATGGATGGTATAGAAAGGATGCCAATCACTTATGGCAGAATTGTTGCAAAAGTGACCGCTTTCAGCTTTAAATAATAGTTACTAATCTCTCCGGTGGCGCTAGTTAGGCTCTGGGACATGAGTATAACATGAACCATATAGGGCAACAAATAACCCGACCAAATTACGTAGGTTGTTTTTGGTAGTATTTCGGTGTATGGTGGCGCCGCCTAATTACTGTTTTTTGATCGACACTTTTCATACATAGAGATTTGGCTCCTTTATATAGTCTCCATGAATAAAACCTTGTTTTAATCATATTTGACGTTAGTCTGACGTCTCCTAAAGGTCAATTCAAAGTTACATCCTGACATCAGAATTATATCTAAATGATGTCATTTATCACGCGTGCATTTCGGTCGTACTTCTCCATACATGTATTGGCACGAGCGAGACGCACGGGCAAATAATAACAAAATGACATCATTTAGATGCCATTTTCATGTCAAAATGTGAGAAAATGAGCACTTTATCACAATAAATTGGAAAATTAAAAAATATATGGGAATAATAAATCAATACAAGACTTCAGTTTCAAAAAAAATTGCTTCCAAATAGGAAAAAAATAATGGTACCATTCGATTCCTTACATTTTATAAATAAAATATTGTAAAGCAACAATATACAGAAACGCAATATTTCACCAACGAAATCGCAATTTTCTTGATTATTTCTACGGCTTCTAAGCAATAGCGACGGTACATTCAGACGGCACCATATAATGCCAATTTATTAGAAGCGTTTCGTCAGTAGTGCGGATGCGGGTGCCAGACTTTGACCACCATTTGCGACTTTTGTATTGCTTTAAGACAATGAGTCCCATACAGACATTTGATCCTCAAAACAAACCTGATACCATTAATAAAAATCGTGGAATACCCTATTAACATGAAAATTGTTTCTAAAAATGTCTTACCTACTTTTTTGATCGAAATAATCGACTTTAGTATTGTTAAAACTATCTGGGTCAATCCGCTCAATGTAGACCGCGAAAAGGACCTGAACTCACGGCGCCTTAAAGTCTCAAATCCTTTATCTGAAATGGAAGATAGACTACAGTATCGTTGCTAGGCAGTTGAGGTCTGGGAGCGAGTGCAAGGGGCAAAGATTTCGCAATGCGCGCGGGTCAACGCTCGCCGCGCTTCCTTATTAAATGTCCCTTGAGATTGCACGCCGCAGAGCAGAGCAGAGAAGACGAGTGAGAGAAGAAACGCCGGGCATTTGTAGTAATTCTCATGAATTTGCGCTGAATAGGTAGGTACGTATGTCTTTATGTGTGAAATATTATAGGCTAGTATTTAAACTATCAGCAAAAAATACTAAACTAACCTCTAAAACCAATTGCACAGCAAAGAAAAACTAATTTCACAGCAAAACATTACACTGCTGTGCAAATCAGATTTTTTAAAGAAGGTTTATATTAAGAGGGACGATTAAAAATATTGTCTATATTATTATACCTACCTTGAATCCTAATTTATGGACTATATGGTTCAAAAAAACAAAAGATTTAAAAAAGTGTAGACGGTAGCCGAATTTACTCTCGGTTATGAGTTCATAGGAATTGTCTTGGATAATGGCATTAAAACATAATTATGTTTTCTTTTGTAATGTAAGAGCTAGCTGGCGAAGTAGTATTTTTATTTTTTATAAAAAATTTAAATATTACTTCTCACGTTAAATAAATAATGTCTAACTATTGTCAAATACGCCTAGAAAAATCCAAACGACTCTTTCTAATATAACACTTTAAACTCTCGCGTGTTGTTCGCGTTTGTTGCGTGTGTCGCTTTAACGGATTTAAATTCCATTATTTTACCTTTTTCCGACCACAGCTAGTGCTACCTGGCTGAAACGTCGGAAAAAGGTAAATTAATGAAATTTAATCGCGTTAGAACCATTAATATGACATTAATTACAGAAACTTTCAGCTTCATATTAGCGGTTTTTCCTATTCACTACGCTGTTATAAGCTGTCGCCCGCCCACGTCCGCCAGTTACTTCAGCAGGCAATGCCCAATCTGTGGCACACTGGCCTTATTTCCGCTTATAAGGTTGTAAAGACCTTTGGAGCTTGCAATGGACCTAATTTATTGTGTCACATGACACAATTTCACTGCTGGATTATAAAAAAATGTCACCCTTTGTATGACTAATACTGAGGTTTATAAGTAATTTATAGCATGTCCAGATAATGTTTGCCGCTGCATTACTGCCGCGATTATGACATTCAAACCGTCACTACACTACATCTGTGCATAATTATTTTCCATCGTATTTTCACGGGAACGTACGAAAATGTCTTGATATTTCAGTCAGTCTGGGTACAAGAGTCTAGCTCTTAGCCTAATTGAACTACCTAATTAATATTGGTATCAGTTTAAAGAACGTTTAATTACCTCTACATTGACATATTTTGTGGTTACAAAAAATAGTATTCTTTTGAGTTTAAGTGTTAAGATCTCATTGGAGCCTGCTCTAACAGCATGCGTCATAGACGTCATGGCCCTATACTGGTGGTGATGCATAAAGTCGTTAAGCAAGTCACTCTGGATTTTGCTGTGAGGAGCCTTGAGGTCTGCCTAAAACGGCGCAAGATACTTGACTTCATTATAATCCCATGAAAATGGCGTCTGTGGACGGGATTGCGGTTTTTTTCAAAGTAAAAATCATCGGCTACAGACGAATAGAATATATAAGACGGATAGGATAGGATAGGATAGGATAGGATAGGATAGAATAGGATATGATAGGATAGGATAGGATAGGATAGGATAGGATAGGATAGGATAGGATAGGATAGGATAGGATAGGATAGGATAGGATAGGATAGGATAGGATAGGATAGGATAGGATAGGATAGGATAGGATAGGATAGGATAGGATAGGATAGGGTAGGATAGGATAGGATAGGATAGGATAGGATAGGATAGGATAGGATAGGATAGGATAGGATAGGGTAGGATAGGGTAGGATAGGATAGGATAGGATAGGATAGATCCCATTGGAGCCTGCTCTAACAGCATGCGTCATAGACGTCATGGCCCTATACTGGTGGTGATGCATAAAGTCGTTAAGCAAGTCACTCTGGATTTTGCTGTGAGGAGCCTTGTGGTCTGCCTAAAACGGCACAAGATACTTGACTTCATTATAATCCCATGAAAATGGCGTCTGTGGACGGGATTGCGGTTTTGTCAAAGTAAAAATCATCGGCTACAGACGAATAGAATATATAAGACGGATAGGATAGGATAGGATAGGATAGGATAGGATAGGATAGGGTAGGATAGGATAGGATAGCATAGGATAGGATAGGATAGGATAGGATAGGATAGGATAGGATAGGGTAGGATAGGATAGGATAGGATAGGATAGGATAGGGTAGGATAGGATAGGATAGGATAAGATAGGATAGGATAGGATAGGATAGGATAGGGTAGGATAGGGTAGGATAGGATAGGATAGGATAGGATAGGATAGGATAGGATAGGATAGGATAGGATAGGATAGGATAGAATAGAATAGAGTAGCTTTATTTGCATATCGCAAGGGTCTCCTTTTACGTCTCTCGACGGACTGTCCGTGAACGTGTTATTTGACAGTAATGCTGCTGCAGTCGTCATCCGTATGTCACCTTAATCCAATCCAACTTTAGCGCAATATTTTTTTTTAATTAAAAAGCAGTATACAGTATAATTGTGGACTTACTTGGCTCTATCATCATCAGTCTCGTTGTGGTCTGCTTGTGTGTCGCCATCACTGAACCCTGACGCTGAGCTCTGGTGATGCTCCGGAATCTGATAACAAAATAAAATAAATAAAATGAAATTTATATTTATATGGCCTTTATTTTAAGTTTATTCATAGTTTGTATTATTATTTTTAAGCTTATTTAAAGTCCTCCTAAAGTTAAAGTTAAAGTTGATCCTTTGTTGGTCTTAAATAAATTTAATTTAATTTAATTAATTTATCTAAATAATTTACCTATCTATCTATCTAATTTTAAAGTTTATTGTTCTATATTTATTTAATTGTCTCATTAATATTTTTTATAAAAAAACCTGTGAAATAAAAATATTGTGTTTCTGTGTTGTATAAATTCCTGTGGATAAATATACGTAAAAATAGGTACTTATAAAATAAATAAAATACATACTTGTCTTGTTTGGGCCCAAGTAGCACAAACACTGTATTTAAACATTAAGTTCCAACCTTGTGAAAGCTTGAAGACGTAAACAGTGTTTAAAAGGGTTGCTTCAGCAGGTCTAAGCTGTTTTAAGGTGTTAATGTCAGCGCTTTTACAGTTTTAAGCATTTTAGCTGTATAGTGGTTGCAATTCAAGGTTAAAGCTCTTTAACGGTCTTCTACATATCATATACGGTATTTTACAGCTTTAAATGTGTATTTGGGGCATTAACGCTGTTTAAAGGTGTTATTGTTTTCTGTTTTAGTCTAACAGCTTTAAGCGGCTAGTCGTATTAAGGTTGCATTACACGGTTAATAGGACAATCTTACACAGAAGCGACTTTAGTTCCAAACTAAGCAAACCTTATAGATATTGGCACTAGGCGACGATATACATACTTAAGTATATAGATAAATTCTTAGATAACATCCATAACTTCGGAATAGGGATGAAAATTCCGGAAAAAATCAAATGTAAATAATTAAATGTGATTAATGAAACTCCAGGTCTTAATTTAAGAAATATCCGTAAACTTGTTTGTAAACGACTGTTTGTTTCTTAAATAAATAAATAAAAAATTTCGGAAATTTTACAAAATTTTGTTTTTTTCGGTTTTTTTCCAGTTCTATTCAAAAATTAACTACGTCACACACAATGCCACTGATGAGTGATGACTGTGTCAATGCCATAAACAAACACGTTAGACATGCAACCTTTATCTACCTGTTTAAATTCCTAATTAAGTAAATAAAAATACAGAAGTTTTGAGAAAAACTAAAATTTGCATTATTTTTTTCGAAAGAAACTTGAAAAAAAGGAGCCGATTTGAAATTTTCCCGGTTTTTTTCAACGCTACTTCGGAACAATTACTCGAGATGAACATACAAATAAATTCCCTTACCGGAATTCTACGAATAGCCTAGGTCATTAAAACCAAAAATGACCTTATTATCCATCTGCCTTTACTTACTGTACACGGCACGGGTACATCTACTTGCCACCGCCATCCTATTCTTGGTGTCCCGTTTCCTAAACTTCCATTAGGCTCCATCTAGCGTGTAAGATGTGTATTTAATAACTCTGCTCGAAGCGCACGCGCAACGCGAACGGTGCTCAGACGCTGTAGTGCTATGGTGATATGATAGATGGCGCTATTTCTTACAGTGCTAGTGAAGTTTCCTTTCGAAATTGTTACAGATGCTTGGCTGAACTTAATTTTTTTTTAATTCTTAGGCGTAATCAGGTTAATATTACATATTAGAAAGTACAAATCTTAAACCTTTAAACGATCAATTCTTTTATCGAAATCGTTAGAGCCGTTTCCGAGATCCGAATTTACTGTAGGTCGATCTAGCTAGGTCTTATCTCTGGGAAAACGCGCATTTTCGAGTTTTCCGAGCAAAGCTCGGTCTCCCAGATATTAAAATACAATACGCCATACTAATAGGAGTGAAAAAAAAAAACTTTATATATTTTTAACTTGTCTTGTACGTACCTTAAGTTTTGAACATTATTATTGTTTTTTTTTAATTCGTTTTCTTTTAACATATTATTTTACATACATACGCCGTACTAGGAACTTCTTGTTCCAAAACCGTACAAGTAAGCATGTTTTGTTTAAGATTTTGTATGACCTCTTAGAAGGACTATTTATGATTACTTAGGATTCAACCAAACCAAAGCTAATGACAGTAACGAATTGTTTGCGATCTGTTTGCGGACGGCTGGAAGGTTATTGAGAGGGATTGTTTAAAAATATGCGAGTCACTGACCTAATTATTGAAATGATTTAATGTATCTTTGACATGATCTTTATGTACTCAGTCCATAAATTTATTATTATTGTTTATTTTATTTTATTATTATTATTATTTATAATCGAACCTAGATATAGAAATGTAATGACTTAGGCTAGTACTGTAAAATTGCATTTTGTTTTAAATAAATTGAAATTGAAATTGGAATTGAAATTGTAAAATAGGCACTACACAAAATAAGTAAATTACATTAAATTAACACATTTTGTATCTCTTTCTTGTTTCGCCATGCGAATTTATTAACCTATAATAAGGATCCTGACCGAATTTTAAGTCGTATTTTTACTTTTTTTCGAGAACTTTTTTCTGCTCTATACAGCACAACCGAGGTTTAAACCAATGGTTGTTGACCACCACGCACATAAAAAAACAGCCTATTTAAGTCCCACTGCTGTCACTGTCTTATGCGTGAGAGGGCTTGGGCTATAGTCCCCACGCTAGCCCAATGCGGATTGGGGACTTCACATACACCATTTAAATTTCTTCGCACATATAAAATGTAAAAAAAAAACAATAACAAAATGGCGAATAGCTTCGGTTAGGAAACCACCGTGTTGTGTAAATCGCGATTATTATGTTACTGTTGTTATCTCAGTAAGAAACACTATGACATGCACAAACATACTTATTTGCTATTTGTATGAGCAAGTTTAAATTACAGGGTTCACTTGTAAAGGCTAGCTTGGTCAATGCAGTGTAAGTAAATTAAAGGTGACATTCGGATGTTATAATAACAGAGGGGGGGGGGGGGGGTTAGACAATTAACCTACCGCGCTTGTCCAATGCGTGTTGGCAGGTAAGCAGTGAGCCTACTAACTCGGCTCGTGGACGCCGCCGTTGATGGACTAAATCCATTCCTCCGCCGCCGCCTTAAGTCAATGGCGGGATAACTTGGACTCCTTCTTGACAGGCTGGCCGGATATAGCATTAAACAGAGACGAGTGGAAAAAGAGGGGGGAGGCCTTTGCCCAGCAGTGGGACACAGTGGGCTCTGAATAATAATAATAATAATTCGGATGTTAACTGCAGCCGCATTATTGTTGCGACATTGCTGCTGCGGCATCAACGCTGTTTCTGTCAATTAATTTCAATTCAATCCGTCAATTTTATCAAATTGCCAGGTAAAGCGCCCGCATCAAGGCCGCAGAAGTTATTTCGCAACAGTAATTCAGCTGCAGTTGCCATACGAACATCACCTTTAAGCATGGCTCCTTTTGCATTTATTTGTGTACAATGTCTAAAAATGCATTAGATAAAGATAAAAAAGATAAAAATCAATTTATTCAAGTAGGATCTGTTGGATCACTTTTGCATCGTCAAAAATCTACATATTATCTTACACGAAATTAATACTAAACTAGAAATAAAGCATGCATACGCATAAAGTGCGATTATCTAATGGTAGTTACATAAAAATTATACATACCTACTTGTTGGCTGAATCAGCATTTTGCATCGTCAAAAACAAAATTATAAGCACAATAATCAAATTCTAACAATAATAGGTATATAATAAATTTACAATAATTTTAAATTTACATTATATAATAAATCCCTACTTTATGCTTAATTTTCATGAAAAATAAAAGTGAACAATATTAAATAAGTAAGCCGCGGATAAGTGTGAGTGAACGACACGACTCGCGCGCACCAACAAACGCAAGCGGTTTTATGGTATACCAATTGTTGTGGCTTCCAACCTCCGTGGCGACCTGACATAGACCGACTGACTGACTGACTGACATACATATTTGGAATATTGGAACGACCGACATTTAAATTCAAAATTAGACATGACAATCACAAAACCAGTTGACGACTAGTTCACGACATACAGTGGACGACGATAGACAGTTCACCAATACAAAAACCTATTAAATATATTAATAACGGGTCACTCACGTATTTTAAGTCGAAAAACGCTCGACATGTTTCACTCCGTATCGAGGAGCGTCTTCAGGAGCTTGCGTTGACAAGCGTTTTTCGACTTAAAATACGTGAGTGACTGTTACTGATACGTTATTAATATATTTAATATGTCTGTGTCTCACGGAAGGTTTGTTATTAAAATATAAAAACCTCTATAAAACTTTGTCAAAACTATAGTAAATACAATTTGAATTCGGTTCCTATTTCATACAAAAACAATAGTATTTTATACAATCGTGATATAATAGAGAGCTTTTCAGTCGAGTGCCGTGTAATGAAGTTGAGAGATTGAAAAGCTTGATTATATCACTATTGTATACAATACTTTTTCTACTATAAAACCTAAATAATTAAAGAAAATTAGGTAAGTATCTCAGTAGTACAAAAGACATCAACGCGTGCATAATATATGAATAGGTATTACTCATGAAATAGTCGCGCGTTGGTGTCTTTTCCACTGGACCGCGGCGCCACGTGATTGGTCGAACCTTTTCGAATTGAATATTATAGTTGAGTTTGGAGCCCATACATGAAAAGTACGCAATTATAGTTTGGTATACGAAATCTTAATTCAACCAATACAGTCCACGAGTAGACTTTTTTAATAGACCACCTTTCACTGCCAAAGCATCACTAGTACAGTCAAGGTATTAAATATAGACACGGACAAAGGGGCTAAAATATGTATACACGACCTTGATGTATGGGCAATAAGGTCATATATACATATTTTTGGAACTTTGTCCGTGTCGATACTTAATTCCTTGACTGTACCACTACAAGGTCTACAAGTGCTACGCCAGAATCGTAGCAGATTTTCCTCTCACTATGTAACCAACATTATCTGAAGGTGGATCAGGAGCGAGTGGCATTCGAACATTACACGTAATCTGAATTTGATTACTTTGCCCCACATGAGGATAAAACGCAACTTTTTCATTCGTTTTTACACACTCAAGAGAGCCTTTACTAGCTGGTGTGGTGAAAAATAATAATACTCAGCTGTCCAAAACAGAATTTTTTGAAGGACTTTTTTTTTCATTTCAAAAACATTTTATACTTAATTTAGACGAACTCTACCTACGAGTGTATGTATATAAGAATGACGTCATTGTACTATTATCTGTTCTATCGTACCTAGGTTTTATTCCCTTCCCACTTTCATCCGCATCTATACTAGTCATTAAGGAATCCTAATTATCATAAACGTTATCTATAGCAAATCTACAAAACATACAATATGGTAGATAAATGTTTGGGCTATTTCGTTTATTGTATGTCACAATGGCATTTAAATTGTGAGGATAATTTTAACATAATGTTTATAAGATCATAAACAGATCCCTTTTCTTAAGGTTTTTTTGTCCAGGGTAGACTGTTTTTACGCTACAATGAGGAAACGCTGCACATCCCTGGTGCGCAGAGTGCGGGCTAGTTCCAGCGGCATCTTGAGGGCGTTTGCGGAGAGGTTTGACTGCCAGTACTTGAATCACTGTCAGATCATTCACGTGCTGGTGTCCAAGCCTTCCTAAGGCTCGACCGGGCGTTATTTTTTAGGTTAGATTTTAAGTAATAATTATGATTTAATTAATTAATTTAATTTTAATGTTAATTTTAACTTAGCTATAATTTTATTATTTAATGTAATGTCCCAATGTAATGTGATATGATCCTAAGTTGGTCGAAATAAATGATTTTATTTATTTTTATATTTGTGTTACGTGTTTGTAAGATTCATGCCTGTGAATTTTTTAAATGATTATTATATTGCAAGTCTAAAAAGTTGAAAAACTTCATTTGTATATATAGAATCTTAGTTCGAAAAAAATACTATAACCAATTTCACACTGGTCAATAATAAATCTATTGGCACCCGAATTATTACAATTGGTAGTTTTGATTTTGACACTAGCTAAGTTAACATGTATGTTATTTATTTGAATTTTGAGGTACCTAAATTATACCGGGTGTGTCCTGTAACAGGAGCATTAGATTAAACTGGAGGCTGTACGCTTCAAACTGACCAACATTTGTTCAGCAACTTTTTAAAATTATGAAATTTTTTGATTATATCTTTTTCATACTAATTAAATATTATTTTCAATGTACGCTGCCATCTGTGTGTTTGACGTTCCTTGTCACCCTTTAAACATAACAAATTTTGCAATACATTGCGTCTTAGAATAAACTTTAAAGTGTAATGAAAATCAAAACAAGAGTTATTTTTAAAAGTTGCTGAACAAATGTTGGTCAGTTTGAGGAGTACAGCCTCCAGTTTAAATTACTGCTCCTGTTACAGGAAACACCCGATATAATAAGTAACTAAGGACCCACTGAACGAGGTGAAGAGTATGACACTTTTTAATATTGTGTTCGGTTGCCGCGATAGTTACTCATGAAATAAAACTAAAAAAATAAATTCTATTATAAACGCGATACGCGATAGAATCCGTTTTCATAGTTTTATTTTATGGCACTTTTTGTTTAAAGTAATTTAATGTCGGTGACATCATAGTTACTGATCTATGGATATATACTGCTAATTTTTCAAGGATATTAGCTAAATGATCAGCAAAAAATATTAACTAAACCTGAACTTAAAAACTAATTGCTGTGCAAATCAGAATTTTTGTGATGGTTTTTTTTTTAAGATGATTAAATATATTTCTTTTTTCAATGTCTTCTTGTGCTATATTTTCTTTATATTAAAATTATTTACCTGGGTCAAAGGTATGCAATCAAACTCCCTGTTCTTCCGTGCACCTCGCATGATTCCGTGCACAGACTGCAACACTAATTGGGTGTGAACCCTAATTAATTACAGTAATCAACTGCTCTGATCGAGCGATGTCGTGCATTTACGCATTATTACATTCAGGGTTTAGATCTTATAGCACACCACTGAATTTGTAGTCAAAACATGCAAAAAAACGATGTATACTGCCTAACACATACCCTTTTTCACCGCAAGCATTGATATGCATAACCGCTGTGCTCTGAAGAATTGTTTGACATGATGCCAACGGCCGCTTTCTATCACCGCACCGCTCGCCATCGGCAGGGTGTTCATCCTCACACCCTAGCACCTAAATGGTCGCGTACTGTGCGGTTCAAGAGGAATTTCCTCCCGCGTACGCTTCGGCTGTGGAATGAGCTCCCTGCCGAGGTTTTCCCGAGGGCCTACAGTATGGGGTTCTTCAAAAAAGGAGTGTACAGGTTTTTAAAGGGTCGGCAACGCGCATGTAATATCTCTGGTGTTGCAGGCGTCCATAGGCTACGGTGACTGCTTACCATCGGGCGGGCCGTATGCTTGTTTGCCACCGTCGTGGTATAAAATATATATATACATATAAATCATTTATCTAAAACTCAGTTCTTTGTACGGGACACTTCAGAGGTGACTCTGATTCGGTCTTGACCTATTTTAAACAAAAACTTGTCAAGACACTCATGCGCTGAACAGTGTTTGTTAAAATCTACCTTACTAGGTTACAATAGGGTATAGTTTAGAAAATCAGAAAATACGTCAGTGTCTGAGTTATTTCATTCCATTAAATCTCATGATAATAATAAAATTAACACTGCACGAGTGAGCGTCAAGCAACTTTAGATCTTATTGAAATTGGCTAACAACTCTGGATTATCTGGAAGATAAGTTTTATAACTATGTGGTACAGTCGAGTTCATAAATATCTATACATTTTTTCACATTATTGCATTGAATTAAGGTGAAGAAATGTATACATATTTATGAACTCGACTGTACAGTCGCCATCAGATATATTGGAGCGGCCAAGGTGCTCAAAAATATCTCAACATACACTTTAGCGTCTTGGTAATAGAGGCTTTGTTTAGATGTTTGTGAACACCTTAACCGCTCCTATATATCTGATGGAGAATGTACCACATAGTTATAAAACTTATCTTCCAAATAATCCAGAGTTGTTAGCCAATTTCAATAAGATGTAAAGTAATTATCATCATCATTTTAGCCTGCAGTCAGCCACTGCTGAACATAGGCCTCTCTTTGTGTACGCCACTTATCCCGGTCCTGGGCTAGTCTCATTCAAAAGTGCCCCGCGATTTTTCGAAAGTCACCCACCCAGCGAGCCAACGGACGCTAGGCGCTTCTTTTATCCGAAAGCGGCCACCAATCCGTTAACATTTTTGTCCACCTGCCTGGCAACATGTCCCACCCAATTTTTCCACTTTTGATTTATTTTATTTCTAAGCTAAATAGCATCGTTCGCAGACGTTTCTGATTGATACAAAAGTAATTTATCATCAATATTGCGACATAGGCCTCCGGCCTCTCGTAAACCAGAGTATGAGAGTATCATATTGTTTTACCTTCCTATCCAAGAAATTGTTGATTAGAGTTCAAATTGCCACCATTGCATCTCAAACTAGGTACCATCGCTATTGCTGTTAGATACGTTGGCCTCCGGCCTCTCTTTTCTTATTATTTACCTTTGAATCCAAGAAGTTGTTGATACTGGAGTCCGAACTTCCACTGCTGCATCGCAAACTGTCATCACTGTTACTGTTGCATAGGCCTCCACCCTCGCTACTTTTACTTATATCCGAGTCCGACTCGATCCATAGCGGCGACACGTATTTGAACTTATGCGCAAACGCGTTTAATTTACATTCGTTATTCATTTTGAATGAATTTAACTAATCAACTTTAAATCAAAATACGAATTTCATAAGCGTCTTTAATTGTTTATCTGAACTATTTCTCAATTGTTCTTTTTCTTCAAATATTCAGTTGCTAATTTCTAATTAATTTTAAATCGTTCTTCATTTGTTTCAATTATTGAATCGTCGGTTTTCTTTCACGCGATTTTTCATTTGTTTTATGAATGAATTGATATTGTGTAGATTGTGGACAGTTTTAGGTCACATGGCTAAGACGGGACTGGATAAGATTCACGGGCACCAATGATTGAATGTAGGCAAATAGGACACCGGGAGGGGACGCCAACTGCGGGTCTGTACTATTTCGGTATCGTTACGATTTGTGATTGTTGTAATACATGGCTTATATGAACGAAGACACCGGTATCAATAGGATAATCTTCGTTTCAGTCCTGTCGAGAAGTTTATTATTTGTACTATTTTTAGGTGCATATCTTTTAGATACTCAGGTAGGTATATGAAATATAACAGTGTTAGTTTTGTCTGAATAATGAACTCTACCTCTTTTTCTACCGTTTGTCATCGGTATAAGAAAGTCAAACCAATATCGCCAAATATAAATGACAATAATTAAATCCGTTTCCATTGTTTTGAAATTAGTGTCTTATGATCCAAAGTAGGTAACTCGTGATTATGCTATGAGGTGTTATTCCAATGAGGGCTAACGCGTATGAATTCGCCGCTAGGGGCGCTAGTGTAGATGGTGGTCTTTTCCATAGTTCGAAATGTCACTTGTCACTTCAATGACTGACAGCTGTTCTTTAGTCTTTTGGACCACCATCAACAGAGGCGCTAACTGGTGAGCAAAAAAACGATAGCCCTCATTGTAACTGCAACGCCACACCACAGTTTTACACACTTTTATTTAGCTTCACTGCGTATATATCTTTGTATATATATATATAGTGCTTCAAATCTTGTAACTAAAATTTGAACCACTTCCCGGTATCTAATTCAGTTGAAATTTGGAGTACTGTCGTAATTCCGGTGACAACGCAATAATATGCTAACATGGAGTTTTTCTGATGATGCAGCCGGTAGGTAGCCAAAGGAACTCCTCGATGGAAAAACACAAACAGATCAAGTTTAGGCCCATTAGAAAGGTCTCAAGAAGTACTCGATAGACATGCAAATGAGAAGAAGTACAGTCAGCAATAAAAGTGTGTGTCACAAAAAACATTTTTGGACAATTACTTGTTCCCAGCTTCATTGCTATGGGAGATGTAAATATCAATGTCACTGATAAATGAAAATTCCAGCAACATTTACAAGCTTAACGGGTTTTACACGCTTAGTTACACTTCCACCTAACATACACATATAATGACAAAGGGCAGCTTCATAGATTTTTATAGATAACGGAGTTCGGTATTCCGAGCCCTAGAGATATACGTACTCATCAGAGAAAATTGTAAAGGTCGCCGTTGTCGGACACGACATGGAGGACTATATATATGTAATCTCTGTATATATTACTGATACATATTTTTGGATGTTCCAATGTACCCCAGGTCTAAAAAAAATCCTTGCCGATAGCGGTTTAAGATTTAGTGCCCCACAGGATGCCATTATACAATTAGTGACGTAAGAGGCACCCCGCGCCGAATTGGCTAAGAAAGGAGGCGACTGTCGAAATTTAACATTTAAATTAAACTGAAGTTTTCGTTGCTAACGATTACTATTGCTGCAATTATTTATTACGATTACGATTTTACCTTTTTAATTTACAGTCAGCATCAAAAGTAGCGAATCAGACTACGCGTCAAAAGTATCTGCTGTTCTCTAACGGTCTCCCCCAGATATATCGACGCGTATTCGGCAAAAGCCAATAGGAAAAAGCTTTATGTTCGCGCAATAAGAACAAAAAAGCCATCGACGCGTCGGCACTGTCGGCAGGCGCCGGCCGATGCGAGCCGAACCGAACGACGACTTTTTCGCTTTTTTTTTTACACTACCTTTGATATCTTTATAACTTTTTATATTATATATCAAAATTTATAAAATATAATATTATATATAAATATTTTATAAATTAGACTGTAACGGATAAGTAAACCAAATTTTTGGGAGCCTTTATTTGGAAGACTAAAATTAGCTACTTTAGGCCTCACCTACATATATTATGTTTTTATAGATTTCAACTTATTTTTATCGAGATTAATAATAATCAGAGCCCGGAATTTACGCGGCAAAACAAAAGACTGTCGCAATCTTGGTAGAGTTAGAAACATTTTTTATCGATATCGATAGTTGTGTAATAGGAGAAAAATACGGTCAACCAAATAAAAACAATATTTAAAAAAAATGCATAATTTAATAGAATACATAAATGGCTTTATAGTGATAAACGAAACTGTTTACTCCCAGAGAAGGTTGAGAAATTAATGATTATCTACTCCTATCAATATCACAAACCAAATATAATGTCATGTCACATGTGCTGCTACGCAGATTTTTTATTTGGTTGATCATTTTTAGGGTTCCATACCCAAAGTGTAAAAACGGGACCCTATTACTCCGCTGTCCGTCTGTCTATCTGTCCCCAGGCTGTATCTCACGAGTCGTGATAGCTAGACCGTTGAAATTTTCACAGATGATGTATTTCTGTTGCCGCTATAACAGCAAATACTAAAAATTACGGAACCCTCGGTGCGCGAGTCCGACTCGCACTTGGCCGTTTTTTTCTTCTTTCCGATTAAAACATTTTTCTAACTCTAGCAAGATTGCGACAGTCTTTTGTTTTGTCGCGAAAATTCCGGGCTCTGATAATAATCCACGGGAGTATATACCTATTTACCTCCTTCATAAAATTGTGCGTTTAAAAATAAAAATATATCAGTAAGGTCTGAATAATTTAACATTAAGCATTCTACACCTACAAGTATTACCCTTAAATGTTTAACTGTAAGCATAGAATCGATCGCGTAAAACCTCTTTTACAATAAGAGCAGTCATGTTCCCAGCAATGGACTATTTATAAGCTGGTGGTTATTTAACTAGAGTAAGAAAAAAAGGAAATTTATCTATCCTACTCACTCTTCCTTCATGCTCCCTCCTAAGCTGCTCCAACTCATAATTATAAAGTTCATTCGGCATTGATATCGAATTTCTCATCTTTCTATACTGCACCGGACTCTCAGCTTCTTCGTCCTTCTTTTCATCTTTATTATCACCATTTTCATCCTTTTTCTCAACTCTTTTAAGTTCAATTTCCTCTGGCTCTACAATTTTGACTGTAGGGGTTGAAGCTCTGAATCCCCCTTCAAGATGGGCTACATCTATAGGTGACATAGGATCTCCAACTTGGAAATGTGCTCGTGGAGTTTCTGCATCTATGAATGGTATGTCAGTTGGAGTCCTAGCGGTGTTTGGTGTGGTTGCTTCCAGTATTCTTCTTCTAGTTTCTGGAGGCATTTCGACGAAATCATGAGGGTATGATGGTATGCGTATTCGTAAATCTGGTTTCTTTCTGATACGCATCTTGAGCTTTCGATTAAACTTTAGAGATCGTAAGTGTTATATTTTATTGCACAGCCCTGTTGTACGATTTTTAATCACTATAAGTCTTTAACTGACATTTCCCGTCCTGTCCACATCAATCCTTGTCAGGATCTACTAATCTACTTTCTTATCTCTGTCTTCATTAATAACTATTTTTATTTTATTCCTCTCACAAACACGATTGAAACTACACTTTGTATATTTACACTGACAAATTATTACTTATATGATGCTTAACTTGAACGAGATAACTTTCACTGTTGTGTTTACTGTTCTGATAACAATTTAGTAACATAATTGATAATAGAAAGATTTTAAGCAATGGTCCAAATTAGTTCAAATATCTATCGCTATTGTATCTTTAAGTGTTGTCTACGACTAAATTTCTTTTCCGGCATACTATCAAATTTGTCTGTATCACGTGAAGTGATAACAGGTGACGTAACGATAGCGAATTATTTGTCAAAACTGATATTTATGGTGTTTGTTATATCAATTCGCTTGCAAATTATTGCCGTGTTTTACCTTGTTAATTCGAGTAGTGTGGATATAGGTTATTCTGAGCTCGATAGTAGTTTCCTCCTTTGATAAGCAATACTGAACGTACCGTTAATAATAACTTAGTAGTTATTTGTCTATAGTTTCAGTACCGTTTTATAACTTTTTTTTTTTTTTTTTTATAATGGCGATGAAATATATATTAGTAGTAGTCATTATTTTTCTTAGGAATTTTAACAAACGAAGAAGACTTTCTTTATGTTACGAGTAGTAGAAAACAGCATGTTTCGTTTTCAAGCAAAAGGTACCACATTGTCGCTTGCCATAAGGACGCTCTGACAGGTTTTCGTATAAAGATACAAGCAATTTTCGTCCTTATGTTAAGCGACAATGTGGTAGCTCTTGATTGAAAATGTCACATATAATGTCCGCAGTAAAAAAAGAAACAATATACCTAATTGTAATAATCAACTTTAGGCCATGTTGATAATCTGTTTAATTTAACCAACTGATAAAAACCTTTATCTTGAGACCAATGACTGTCCAAATAGCGTAAACGCCATAATCCTAATCTAAGCAAACATTGTTAACATAGTTACATTTTGTTTACGGGCCGTTGGATTATCCTGTTTAGTTTATGAAATTGCCTTGATCATGGTCAAGATAGCCTAAAATGATGATTTGGACGCATTTTATAGCAAAATAAGATCGGCAAGAAATTTTTTATATTGATGTAGCTCGTAGAATCTTCAAGTTTAAAAGGCAGCCGATAGACACTATCGTTCGCGTAGTTTAGTTATTATGATATTAGTTTAGTTAGTTTAGGTACACTTTAATGCTAAATATATACTAACGAGTAAGTCCAATGTTTGATGAGCAAGTAAACTAAGAAAACTAAGAAATGGCTTCTTTCTTCTGTCTTACAATCAGACAGAAGAAATTATTCATACTTAGGTAGCGTATACACACACACACACACACACACACCACGCCTAAAAAAAAATCCACTTACGCATGCTTATTTTGTTTGTATTTTTTTTTGTTTGCATATATTTTCCTGCATGCACTTTTTTGTAGTTCAATTAATTTATATTTTATATTTGATATCTCTCGTTCACACAACGGCCATCATATTCAGTATTGTTAAAATTTCTCAGTAAATTGTATTTACCCGGTTCCCGAGATACAGGCTGCGCCTAGTTTGGGGCCGATGGATATTAGCTTAATTGTAAAATCTAATTTTTTTTGTTAAGTTCAACCTGTGATGTCAATTTGTTAAATATTTGGTAAATAAACTATTTGTATTTGTAAAAGTATGTAGGCCGTCGCTTTAATGTACTGTTTTTACAACAATGGATCAATTCTAGCTACATATTTGCGGGGTTTGGGTTTGAAACCCCAGGGCCGTGGGATATAGCGCGCGCCGCCTGTATAAGGAGGTAGCAAAGCGGC
This sequence comes from Cydia strobilella, assembly GCF_947568885.1. Lineage (NCBI taxonomy): Eukaryota > Metazoa > Arthropoda > Insecta > Lepidoptera > Tortricidae > Cydia > Cydia strobilella. The sequence goes on from NC_086057.1 coordinate 15,695,350, forward strand.
TTATTACAATTTGTATCAAACAAATTAAATAATAGACTAACATAAAGTCAATAATAAATAACATCACATTAAGTTTACGCGTAAACTCGTATAACTCACCTGATCCTGCGGATTCTGCAGATACTGCTGCCTGAGCACCTCCAACTCCAAATTCTGAAGCGTCGGCATCGAAATCGAATTCCTCCTCAAATTCGCCCGTCTCTGTTCCGCTTCTATATCTTTCTCATTCTGTATCAAAGCCATCGACTCTTCGGCACCTTTTGAAGTACTAGGAGACGTGAGATCAGTCGATTGTGTGCTTGGACTATTAACTCTACTAGATTTGCTTGAGTCTGGTTCTAAAGTTATATAAAGTGTTCCTTCAGGTGTATTAACTACTATAGTATCACTGTCTGGTGAAGACTGTACTTCTCCTAAATCGGTAGCATGTATTTCTTTGTTTTCTCGTTTTGGTCGAATTGGTGCTCCTGGCTTGACATGGTCAAGCTCGATGAAGTCGTCCGCGAAAGGGATTTCTTTGTTTCTTTTGAGTTCGGGGGAGTTGAGGCCTTTTGCTATTTCTGGTTGGCCGTCCATGTTGGTATTTCATACAGCAGTAACCTGAAAAAAGAGGTTTCTGGTTAATGTAGTGTTGTTGTCGTCTGACATAAAAGTATCTATTATAAATACTTAGATTATTACAGTATACAATTCGTATATATAGGTACAATAGTACGTTCTTTGTGATGTTCAAGTATGAGTCAATTTATATTCAAAAGTGAGCTGCAAGCTGGTCTTAAAATAAAGTTACCTATCCATAAAGGCAGGATGAATCGCCATTTAAATAAATTCACGTTGCTACCTGCAACCCTGAGGGGTATTTCAACACGACGTCTTTTAAGTTATGAATATTGGAATCGTTTCTAAGTAAAGGAATGATTCTTGTGAGTCTGCGTGGAATTTACTTTTTTTAACTATTTGCAAGTGTATACTGACCCACAACGCATAACAACCATTGGAAAACTTATTCGTCGCAGCTACTTATATACTTCTCATCTGAAGATTTTCACATAGCTTCTATACGGCGACAGCTGTTTCATATAATTTATAACGTTAAAACGCAAAATATGTATCGAGATGACAGCTGATACCATACCCAAGTTATATGAAAATACTATAATTGTTAACATTCAATAAGATTATTCTCACAAAAAAAAATTAAATCACAATTCGTTATTTATTAATATAATTTAGTTATTAATTTAGTTTCGTATTTGTACAGTTACTGTTATACCTCTGTATATGTCTATTATGCAAATCAATGTTTTTTTACTGTCATAAAAACATAAATTTATTTTGATTACAGTTTTTTTACATCTTAACAATAGGTGCTTACTGAAGGTCGCTCATCATACACTTGTCATTTCATAGGCAGTTAATAAAAAAATCAATGACGCAACGCAAGTAATGAAGTTGATTTTGTGTAAGTATATTTCCACTTTGCTTCATAAGTTAGGTTTTTATAATATTTTTTTTATTATTATTAGCCCGTTAAAGTATCCCACTGCTGGGCAAAGCCCTCCCCTTGATCTCCATAAAAAAATGTGTACTTATTTCCAGTAATTTTAACCAAGTGTTTCACAGATAGTGTGGCCTTATTTGATTTTATTTCCAATGCAGCTTCCTCATAGATATGTATATCATAAACATACTTACAGTTTACAGTTCCTATACATATGGTGCTACTTTCTCGCACTAGTGCGTAAAGAGCACATTTCGTGCATATGTCGATAGTTTTAAGGGCCAAATGTACTGTAAAACGTTGTACGATACACGGGCGAAAAGGTAATTCGCAACTCGTGTCGATTTAAAACACTACCTGCGGTCGTGTTTTAATTTATTACCACTCGTTTCGAATTTCCTCTTTTCCGCACTTGTATCGTAAATAACTATTATATGTTTCACTTGTACTGTTAACATATTCTTTGTATGGATAGTTATTACAATCATGCATTTTTGCACTTCTATCTACACTCAAAGCGTTTGTAAATAAAATGTTTAATTCATAAAAAAAATCCGTGAAACCTTTTAATATAAATTTTACGAAAATACTGGTTTTTACTTTTATAGCATTTGGCCGCATATTTCACTAATATTATGTAAAAGTGATAAAGAGACAGAAAGCGTAATAAATAATAAATAAATATTATAGGGACATTCTTACACAAATTGACTAAGTCAAGCCACGGTAAGCCCAAGGAGGCTTGTGTTATGGGTACTCAGACAACGATATATATAATATATAAATATTTAAATACATAGAAAACACCCATGACTCAGAAACAAATCAATGCCCTTACCGGGATTCGAACCCAGGACCATCGGCTTCACAGGCAGGGTCACTACCCACTAGGCCAGACCGGTCGTCGCTAATGTAGGATGAAACCCAGTTTCTAACCCTACACCATAGCCCCGAGAAGATACCGGCGCAAGAAACCCGGCGGCATCGATCTGTAGTCAAATTGGAATGGACTCAAATTCCTCACGCCCTCAGTAGATAACATTAACCCGCCACTGCACCGTTCACATAAGCCCACCAAGGTCGCGAGATACCGTCTGTGTGCCGAGATTATCTCGCAGATTACCAGCTTCCATTCCACTGTACCGTAACTGTGACGCCATTGTGTACAGTGACGTTACCTTCATAGCCCTTTGTAATTTTATTAGGTATCAGAAAAATAATAATATTTCAGCTATGTTCCACTGCTGAGCTCAGGCTTCCTCTCATGCACGCAAGGGATTGGGCTATATTCCCCACCTTGCGGGTTGGGGACTTCATATACACCTTTGAATTTCTTCGCGGATGTATGAAAGAAGAGTGCACGCAGCGGAAATGAGAATGTTGAGATGGATGTGTGGAGAGACGAGGAAGGATCGGATTAAGAATGAGTATATTAGGGGAAGTTTGAAAGTAGCACCCATGGAGATGGCAAGTGGGCGTTCCCGTCTATCCGACAGTTAGTAGCGACCGACTCACTTTATGCACAGACTATGCTCAGTTGTTGTGTAAACTTCATGCTCGAATGACATTCACGTCGTACGTACGCTCGTCTAACAAAAATTGATAATTAAATTTAAAATGCCGTATTGTGCAGTATTAAGCTGCAGAAATCACAGCGGTTTAAAAAATCTTTCACGTGGAGGTATTTCCTATCACCGGTGGTTATTTATTTAAATATAATCCGATAAATACGAAAAATCTGTTTCTATTGCATTATTTACGAATGTTCGTTAAGTAAATCTATATTTTATCAGTTAGAACTTAGAGTTCACAATCCTTTGTCACTATTCTTTACGTTTATCTGGAATATTCGCTATCCTAAATGTCAAATAACTTCGCTACTCAGATGCTGCGCAATGTCGATATTTATATCGATAAAGTTAAAGTTACGATATTTCAAGTTTGATGTTTGGTAGTTCGGTAATAAATTATTATTTTAGACACGTTTCTAATTATTATTTGGGATAATCAATGTCTTAGTAAATATGGCAGCTCTGGTCATCAAGCACTAAGTTAAGTCGGGGTCATTTCATGGCAACCTTTCAAACCTTCGTATTCCTTTACATACGTTTTTGTTTTTTACACCCATCATATTTTCATCGTTAATATAATTAGACTAGGTACTTAATGCACTTATGCGTACAATGCATGCAATGTGCCATGAATAAACGTTTTATATTTTCTATTTCTTTATTATTAATTATTGTAGGTTACCACAAGATGCCGATATTAAAAATAAATGGGTCAATGCTACTGGGCAAGAAAATTAGTTTCCGCAAAAATATAGCACCATTTGCTAGGAGCATTTCTTAGAGAAAGATTTCTGGGGATAAAATTGCCATACATCTCACTAGCGTCCACACGCCTAAAACTTAGTTACTAATTTAGTAATTATTAGTGACATTCGGGCTCACTTAATTAATAAAAAGTGTTCCGTACCACGCAAACTAGCGTGAAATATTGGAATTTTGCCGCCCCCCTTCCTGATTGAAGAAACTATATATTTTATTAAATTAATTCCACAAAACAACATTAGAATTAAGTAATACAGGGTTGACAAATTCACATCCGCAACGTAGGCTTCGTCATGGGTACAACCATAAATCGGCAACAGGCGTCGTCATTACACACAAACACTAAAGCTATCCGCAACAGGCTTCGTCAATATCCCTTATGATAATAATTATTACAAAGTCATTTTAAAGGACCGCCCCGAATCGCATCGGGCCCAAAAGTTCCCATCACGCTAGCAGCGTTTCCACGTTGTATAGCCAACGAAATCCCCTGTACCAGATACGACCCGGAGCGTGGATCGCAGCCCCTCTCTCTAAGCCGACGACCAAGTTCCTTAATGAACGCTTTAGCCTCCATTCCCCAGGGTCCCGCAGTCTCCACTGCAATCGGCACAAACTCGTACATTGGTTCCAGGGCATTATACTTAGTGTGCTTGAGTTTTGCCGCGTATTCAGCGGCTGACCCAGCAGACCTAAGCGTGAGGCTAAGGTGGGACGGTGCAAATGTACTGACACACGTGGCGTCCCACAAGAGGCACCGACCCTTCTGCCATGGAACCAATGTGAGACCGTCTGGCCTTTTGCCATCCGTACGAGACAACCCTGGAGGCTCTAAAACACAAGGAATATTGGCTGATATCAGAGCCCGGCGGACCGCATCATTGATTGAATGATGCCTCGAAAAACGCCCTGCACATCTCAGGCAACTAAGTCCATGGTGACCATCCTCCTCGACCATGGCTCCACAAACGCACCGGTGCGGCTCGCAGACTTTACTACCCAACCGCAAGGCAACCGCTATTCTCAGGGAGTCATTATCGAGCAGGGTACCCAACTGAGGGGAAGGCAAAGCCTGCAGCCACGCCCCCGATTCAGGCCTCGCTGCGGCCTTGAGACGCGCTAAGTCCGATCCGGCCGCGCTGCCTACTAAAGTTGCACAAATATCTTTGCACAAGATATCATCCCATGCTCTTTGGGAGCCGGGGTTGTCAGGACGCTCGTTACTCTGGCAAATCGTGGACCACCTAGAAAAAGCCTCAGCTACAAAAGGTATTTGGGTATTGTCACCATTACAGGACAAGATGCGAGCAACAAGCCCCAAAGTTCCATGAGCCGAGGCAAGGAATGCCACTACACCCACTTCCTGACAACGCCGTATGCCCAGCCCGCCATGGCGCACCGGAAGAGACGCCTGACACCACTGTGAATCGTTCAAATTCACATTTATAATGGTTTGCAAAGAGGATCTAAGAGTATCGTCCAACCTTAAAACATCATTTTCACATAGCCAAGTAGGAGATGTTCTTAGAACGTACAGCATACGTGGCATGCCAAAACAGCTCCGCAGCAGGACAAGCGACACGTGGGCTGACAAATTTTTTAAATGCTCTTGTGCCCTTACAAACGCCAACCTTTTCTCCTCAAGAGCAGAGCTAATCCCTTCCTGAAAAATGGGAGCGCCCAGCAAGCGTAAGGATGACCTGTGCAAAAATCGTAAGCCCGGCAATAACCCTTCCAACTCGGACAACAAACCACTATTCACGGTACCACAGCAAAAGAGCTCGCATTTGCTTGGATTAACCTCTAAACCAAACGCTTTCAAGCCTGGCAAGAGCTTCTTTAAATCTTCCAGCACCGCCTGCGGACTACCACCTAGGGTTCCATCATCTAGATACCACACATTCAGGGGAGAACTCAGCGAAGCAATAACCTTTTGTATCGCCAGACAAAATATTAAGGGTCCCAACGGATCGCCCTGCTGAGCCCCGACTCGTGAGGTTATCGAAATTTCGTTGAAAAATAAATTGCTGGATGTGTGGTAACATTGACGAAGGAACGGATACAGAGATGGCACTCGGTCTAATACTTCCTCAAGAATCGTGTCTCTCTCTACGCTATTGAACGCATTTTTGATGTCAATCTTGAGAATAACCGCATCCTTACCGTCATTCTCAAGCGCAAAAGTTCTGGTGGCATGTATGGCTGCCTCACATCCTTGGCTAGTCCCGAACCCAATCTGTACTGGCTGCAGATAGCTTGCCATTGCATCCCTAACTGCTCGGCAGCCCAGTTTAGCAGTCAAGCGGCGCAGTGTGCACCCTATGGCTATCGGCCGAATTCCGCCATCCTTTTTGGAGAGAGCACAAAGAGAAGCACCGTATAAGTAGGGACAGACCACGGGATTAAGGGAACCCTTCAACAAGAAATTGCAAAGCTTTGTTATACTATCCATTAAGCGAGGACCATTGTTGCCAGCTGAAGATGACGTTAGCTCCTTAAGATGCTGTGGGCGCAACCCATCCAGACCCGATGCAGATCCATTATAGAAGGATCCTAATGCATCTTTCACCTCAACAGGTGTAGCCGAAATTGGAGGAACAGAACCGTCAGTCTCTGGAGGGAAGATGAGCGGTCTAGAAGGGGACGGATGTTTCTCCTGTAAACACCTAACAGTCTCACTACTCGAGGGGGCTATAGACGAATCCGACAAAAGAAGGCGAACCGCCCCTCTCAAGTCGCCGTCATTTACCTTGCCCTCTATGAGTTTGTAGAACGGCCTCGATCTACGTGGAGTATCGTCTGGAAAGTATAAAGTAGTGCTGTGTACGTTTTCCTTCACCTTACTTGTCAAAGATTTATTCTTATCGCTTTCAGGAACTCTCAAAGCAGTATACGAAAAAGTCAGCAAGGAAAACCAATCTTCCACGCTGTTAGACTGTACGCAGTTGTCTATTATGTCACAAAGTTTCCCGGCTGCGAGGGTCCTCGCACCTTTTGGTATGTGCTTCAAAACTCTGATTTTGGCTTTAAGTTCTGACAATTTGCCTAAGTCCACTTCGCGAATCGCCGATGTCTGTGAAGAATTGCCATTACAGGGAGGGCCCAGCGCTGCTGTGCTCGGTCCCGGAACTACCTGGGCATTTTGACCCTGCGGAACAATGTCCTTGTGAACGCGAGCAATATGCACGCTGAGGCCTCTCGGCACGACAAAAAGCTTTGGCGATCCTGGACAATAAGGACAAGTGGTCTTTGAGGGGCTGGGGCTGCTCATTGTTTTGAAAATAAACCGATTACCAAATGTATAAATTAATTCCACACACAAAAAACAGTGTCAAAAAACAACATGCATTTAAAACCAATAAAAATAATATAAACAACATGAAATCACAAAAAGCAATAAAATGCGACCAAAATAATTCATTACATTATATGTCATTAAAAATACTTTCTTAAAAAAAACACAAATTAAATTTTGATTAAAGAAAATGTCAATATCACAATTACGAAAAAAAAAAAAATCGTGATACAAAGAAAAAACGTACAATTCTAATTGTTAACGTTGTAAAAAGATTCGTTCCTAAAAATCAGATTATAAAGAAAAAGTAAATGACTGTGATAAAAAAAAAGTGAAATTAAAATTAATTACAACAAAGATATTGATATTATGACAAATCTAAACAATTTAAAAAACATATATATATATGATATATAACGTAAAAAAAAATAATGTAAAAAAAAAGACAATTTAAAAATAATTCCAACAATGATACTGATAAATCTAACAATTAAATCTAAACTATAATTAAAAGATATTGCGTCAAAACATCGATAAAATAAAAACATTAAAACCTTTTTACCAAATAATTCACTTTTGAAAATAAAGAAAAGAAGAAAAAAAAAAAAAAAATATTAATCGTTCCTCGCACAAATAAAGAAAAAGGCCAAATTCCGGATTCGATCCCAGGAACCGTAGTACACAGTATCAGTTTCCGAGTCTCTATGCCACTAGACCACGCGCACCTCCGACAAGTGGACGAAATATCGATACGGCTACTGTAAGCTACTGTAGCTAACAAAACTGGAATTGGACGGTATGTTTGGAAACAGAATTCACCCGCACAAAAGTATTATGGTGCGATAACTAATAGAAAATCAAATTCTAACACCGCTCGAATTGTCCGAGGAGTTAACTGGAGCCGTAAATTATACTGGAGCCGTAGTAACCGTGATGGTGTAATAAGTGTATACACTTCACAGCCTTTGTTTACATTGAAAGTTCATTCTGTCGTCCATCGATGATAACTACACCACGACTGTATAGCTTTTATTTTTCCGCAAAGTAGTGTCCATATCACTAGAAATTTGCATCAGATGAACTTGCCTTGGTATTCACTGTAAGTTTGCACTAAGTATTGTTCTACTCGTATTTAAGGGCCACGTCCGTTGACAGCTGTGTAGGTGTTATTTGAAAAATATTGATATGCTACACTCAAAAACACTGTATTTGTTTGGTTTTTAGGCACCACACTACTACATTTATTAGGTTTTTGACTCGTTCCACACTCTGATTGTTCTTTTATATTTTATAAACAATAAATAAAACGGACCGCACGGACTTCGATGTTGACGGGCGCGCGGCAGCGCCATCTCGCCTATACTTCCTGATTTGATAGGTCACAATCTTACAATAAAATCAAGTGGGATCGATGAGCCAGTTTCATGTATGCTTTCACACCATACAATTAATTTGACAATTTAATCAGGTTGTCCCGTCTAGACGACAAGTAAATATATTGTTAAAGACGAATACTTACCTATGTAATGTAAGTAATTGCAGATTTGTGATCACAAAATAACAGCAATACCGAGTTAATAAACCTTTAAAGAACTATGATTTTATCTGTTTGACTTTAAGATATATTTAATGTTCACATTAACAACCTAGTTGGTCAATTAATAAGAAACAAATTTCTAGTTAGATATTTGTTGTACTGTACTACATATTATTTTTCATACAATCACGATTATCACTACCTATATTATAATCATAAATAAAGTATCATCTAAATGTGTTAAAACATACGGTAATGAAATATCAATACCTAACTGAACACACAAATATCGATAAAACACTCCGATTACACTGTCCCCTCCCTATATCGTCGAATGGAAAGAAGTTCCAACGGTTAGCTACTCGCAGGCGTGTAGAGGTCTCGAAAACACCAGTGTAACGTGACCGTGAGATCCGTAACAAACCATGCGTAATTAGACCTTACTTATACTGGTTTTTTAGCCCTTTTCTCGCCTGTTAAGTAAGTGATTTTAAAATTATATAAAATAACGCCATCTGGTGTTGAGTAGTTGTATTAGGTGAACGTTGAGCGAGCTTTTGTGAGATGAATGAGATAATGAAAGAGTCGTATGTCATATAGCTTTGACATTATAATTTAAACCGTCACTCATGTAGCCTACAGTTGATATTCGTTCGAGAAATGTCCACCGGTAATAACTTTTTGGTATGGAAAGTTGCTACGAATCAGAGCAATTTTGTAAGTGTGTGACGTATTTTAACGTGGCTATGAATGTGTGAGTTTAGCGACACTGGTTTTCATACTAAATAGGAGTCATTTCACATCCACTAGTTTATTAATTCGTGGTAGCACCAGTAACGGAGAAGATAAGAAGTAGTAGGTTAGCGTGGTATGGGCATGTGATGAGGAGGGATGAATGCCATATAGGCAAAAGAATGTTAGGGATGAATGTTGATGGACGGAGAGCGTATGGTAGACCCAAAAAGTGATGGATGGATTGTATGAAAGAGGATATGAGTAAGTGCTGAGGTGACGAAAGATAGAGGAGAATGGAAGAGAAAAACATGCTGTGCCGACCTCACATAACGTGGGATAAGGGCAGGAAGAAGATGTATGCAGGTTTCCTCGCGATGTTTTCCTTCACCGAGAAGCTAGTGACAGTGAGTAGTAGGTATCAGAAAGTAGAATTAAAATAAAATGAGCCAAATCAAGGTGATAGAGTCAGACCAAGCTAACTTGGCAGCGATTTTGATAGCAGACTGTGCAGGTGTTATTTTAAACGCCAAACTGTTAAAATTACGACGTTTCAAATAACACTTGCATCTAAAACATTCACCGTACTCGTAATCACGTGAAGCACATTGGAAGCAGTGTATACGAAACGATAAAAAAACAATTTAATTTCCAAATGCAAAATTGCACTCATGAGTAAAAAAACATTCAACAATTATTCTGGCTATTTATTTTTTTGAGTTGATGCGCTTGATCGGCTTGATGTAATTTAAACTAAACACCGATGATTCCTTATCACTGATATTGAAAATAAAATATTACTAGATAGGTACATTTAATCATTAAGTAAATAGGAAACTTTGTTAAAATGTAATATCATAATTAGAGTTTTAAACGATTCGCGGTTAGTTTCACTAGACTTATATTGACCGGGATATCGAACAACTTATCTCGGGATATTATGCATCTTGTTCACGGACAAGAACAAGATGTATGTAACTGCGTCGAAATATCGGGAGCTCAAAAACAATACAAAAGGTAATCACGGTCCATATTCCGGTCAATATAAGTATAATATCATATTAACATAATTGCATCTTAAAATATTTATCAGTACGGTTTTTACTCACTATTATTTTTAGTCGCTTTTGGCGACATGTTGAGTGCACGACGTACAACCGCCGCGGACACTCGTGCCTGAGGATGGATTCCCAAAGAATCCGAAACAAGTCGCCAAAAGCGACTAAAATAATAGTGAGTAAAAACCGTACTGATAAATATTTTAAAATATATCTCACGATAGTTTAAGTGCGATAATTGCATCTTACCTCAGAATAATAATGCAATACCCGACATCCTTCCCATAGTTCATCTTTAAGCCTTTCATTGTATGTAAACTACGCTACTATTACAAAGTATATAAAGAGACTTAGCAGGGTTATCGTTAGCACCGCATATAATATGTAATCTACGTAGAAAATACACCAAAAACATTGAAAACTTTTTTTGGTACAAATTTTTCCCGATTCACAGTCCCAAATCATTTTTAACACTTAAATATTTTTAAACACAACTTATAACTGCATCTGAAGATAACCAATGAAAAACAAATGAGCGTCCAAGAGTTCTAAATTTAAATTTAAATCAGCATTCTAATTAATATAAAAACATTCCATCCAAGTTCGATGATTTAACGGTCACGAGCGCGAACGAATCGAAAATTAAGTTTGTAATTAGTCGAATATCGATAATTGAAACCGCCCGAGTTCGATTATTCACCACTTAGAACACACACTAATTATCAGTTGCTAAAACAATGTGAGCAAAAAACTTTAGCCAAAACATCTACTCTCAAAGACAAACATTGCTAAAATGAAAAACAATTGGTGTTTAAAATATCGACGTTCATTTATTCTTCTTAAATGGCACTCTCACTTGTATACACAAATATGTGCTCTATGACTTTTGTACAAGGTTTATTCTCCAATGCGATGTTTTAAATTGATTTTAACAATATACACTAGTTGCTCCGGTTCAGTAAATATGGTGTTATTAGTAAAGTTTCCTTAAATAAAACGTAATTGGTATTGATTATTCTGTGAAGCGAATTTAAATAGCCGGTCATTCCTACAGTCATTAAATATATACACGGACAAAGTGACTAAAATATGTATACACGACCTTGATGTACGGGCAATAAGGTCATGTATACATATTATTAGAAGTTTGTCCGTGTCGATACTTAAGAGGCCGGTGTCGATTTTAGTCGCAAAAATGTAAAATTTATAGATTTAGTCCGTGAAATTTTACACCTTTTGTTACCTAATTGAAATAACAAGTACTGGTTTCTATTAGCACGTCTTCTTATCTTACCTTTTATCACATGAATTTTTTTGAAAACAGACTCACTAAATTAGTAATGTTTGCTTTTCTGACGTTTAGGTAAACGCGCGTAAAGCACTGATTTTGTCGCTCTTATTTGTAAATTTCGTAAAGTTTGGACGGCTAAACATGGTAATTTTGTATTACACATATCCTGTACTTGACGTTTATCAGACTACATTTTTATTATTATGACTTTGAAGTAGTGTAAATGAAAGTTAGACGAAATCAATTTTCTCCAGAAATTACTTCAAAACAAGTGTCAATTTCTCTGAAAATCGACTTAATTTCAACGTTATTTTGATACTTAAACAATCTACAACATTCGCTGAAACTATTCTTATACATCAATTTGTATAATTTACCACCATGATTTTTTGATGAATTTTTAAAAACTGCCCCTTCTCTTCATGCATTACCGGTGACGCACGCTTGCGACCTCATTATTAAAAGGCAAGTTGAGAAGACGTGCTAATAGAAATCAATACTTGTTATTTAGATATTACGTAACAAAACGTGTATAATTTCAACGACTAAATCTATCAATTTTACATTTTTGCTCCAAAATCGACTACGGCCTCTTAATTCCTTGACTGTACTTGCGGCATAGTCAAAAGGCAAAATTGGTGCGGGCCGCATGTCGCGGAGTGTACTTAAGCCTGGTGAAAGCGAGTTTCCTTGCGGTGGTTCTTAGCTAGGGTTGCCACCCATACTATAATATATAGTATCGTACTATATTTTAGTCACTTATACCTATATATTATACAAAAACAATATAGTACGAAAAATACTATATTTTCATCACTCAAGAATGGGGTATACAAATGTCACCGATATCGCATCGTATGCGACTTGGATTTTCAATTCGCCTCAAATCGTCGTCCTATTTTTTTCAAATTTCCCAGTTGAAAAAATATAGTATTTCTATATTTTTTCAATATTTTGACAAAAATACTATATGTGTATAGAAAAAAGGTGGCAACCCTATTCTTAGCTATGTTTAGTAAAAATCGATACAGTTTGAAGAGTATCAGCTGTTTTCCAAAATGATATAAGGCATTTCTGGTATAAAATTGATTTTTAGGGTTCCGTACCTCAAAAGGAAAAAACGGAACCCTTATAGGATCACTCGTGCGTCTGTCTGTCCGTCTGTCACAGCCTATTTTCTCCGAAACTACTGGACCAATTAAGTTGAAATTTGGTATACATATGTATGTTTGTGACCCAAAGATGGACATGTAACGTAAACAAATAAAATTTAAACATGGGGACCACTTTTGGGGGGTAAATGAGAAAATTAAATAATAAAGTTTTTCAAACTATATCGTGTTACATATCAAATGAAAGAGCTCATTGTGAGAAACTCAAATATATTTTTTTATTAATTTTAGGATAAACATTTTAGAAGTTATTCAAGAAAATATACAAAAAATGACCATTCCCCCTTTATCTCCGAAACTACTGGGTCTAGAATTTTGAAATGACACTAAATAGTTCTTTACCTATAGATCACAGGAAAACCTATTAGAAATGTGTAGTCAAGCGTGAGTCGGCCTTAATTACTTAGTTTTTGATCCGACCCCTACGGGTTTTTTAGACTCTACATTTCACATAAAAAATACATTGTTTAAATTGTTTAATGTACGGAACCTTTGGAACGCGAGTCCGACTCGCACTTGGCCGGTTTTTTTAACATGCGTAGGGGTTATGATTTTGACCGGTATGTATGTGAGTATGTATGTACTAGCTTTTGCCCGCGACTTCGTCTGCGTGGACTTAGTAACCGCAGCTAGAGTAAAAATAGCGCCTGGATAAAGTCTAATGGCAATCAATCAATTTTAGCATATGCTGAATTGCTTACACAAATTATCAGGCAATTCATTAATTATCTCATTTCCACCCCGCTTTTGACCCTCTTAAGGCATGATTTACGGGATAAAAACTATCTTATATCCTTCTCCGGGACTAAACTATCTCTATGCCAAATTTCAACTAAATCGGTTCAGCGGTTTAAGCGTGAAGAGGTAACACACAGACAAACAGACAGACAGACAGACAAACTTTCGCATTTATAATATTATGGATGTTAATTTGTTCCCTCAAAATTATTTTTTAATTTATTATTTAAAGTTATTAAAAGCGCAAAAAGATTAATGATGATTTTGTGACTTAAGGATGACTCACGTTAGACCGGGCCGTGTCCGGGCCGGAGCTTCCGGCGCTTACTTTTCTATGACATGACAGGTGATCACGTGATGCTTTCCATAGAAAACAAAGCGCCGGAAGCTCTGGCCCGGACACGGCCCGGTCTAACGTGAGTCATCCTTAAGTCGTCAACCTGATTTTATGACTGCTAGAAAACAATTTATGTACTTTGTAAATATATTAATTTTATTGAAATTTTATATTTTATATTGATCTCTCCTTGACATTGTTTTCTTGTCAATATTATATGCATGAAATTCTTGTATTTTGATCAATTTATATATGCATGAATTGTAATTTATAATATAATTATGCATGGTAAGCATTGTAAACCAATCGTACGCCTACAGGCAAAACATAGTGTTCCACAACATGTTTATTTATAAGACCTAATTTTTGTACCTATGTTTTTACGAATAAATGATTAATGACTTATATTGACCGGGATATAGACCGTGATTACCTTTTGTATTATTTGTTTGTGTAAAAAACCAGTGATATCCGAATCAAACACGCGTAGTGACACTGTGAGTGTAGTGTGTTTGGACAGACCAACGAGTGTGAACGCGACCGGACCAACAAGTGTGAATGCGACCGTTGGTAACGTTGAAAGTGAACGCAGCCGACGCGCAAGAATGAGGGTAGACAGAGCGCTGTCTACACAACTTTGACACCCACCCGCTATCTTCAGTCACCCGTGAACATGATGCATGTAACTGCGTCGAAATATCGGGAGCTCACAAATAATACAAAAGGTAATCACGGTCTATATCCCGGTCAATATAAGTCTAGTGAAACTAACCGTGAATCATTCAAAACTCTAAATGATTAATGATTTGTTTAACCAACGTCAAACTACAGGTGGTTTAAGTACATTGCTGGTTGTTGTTTAACCGTTTAACTTGCTGGAACCATATTTACAAACATGTCCATTTCACACGGAACAATGTAAACCTAGAAGCGATTTAGTCAGCCGCGATTATGCTTCATTAGTGACAATTCGTTTCCTCGTTCGACATGAATATACCTACTGTGGAAAACCAGCCTACTTGCGTTTAGTAGTAAATGTATTAACTCTTCATCATCAGAGAGCCTGGCTCTTGTCGGTGGAGTAACCGCCACTCCGTTCTTCTTTATGCCACTGTTTTGAGCTCCTCATACGTCACTACGTTGATTTTCTCCTTGGCTTGGTCCAAAAACGCACGTCTCGGTCTTCCTCTGCCTCTCCTTTTTTCTATTCTTCCTTCTGTTATAGACTTTATGTAAGTATCGTGCCGTATCAAGTGCCGCAACATGTTTCCCCTTCTGTTTTCAATTATTCTCAGCAGAGATCGCTTCTCACCTTAAAATGTAAAATTGGTCCTAAGTGTACATGCTCGTAGAGGCCTTATCAGGTAAAATTAATTGTTGATTATCTCCGAAATGGAGTTAATTAGAATACCAGTATCTTTGAGGAAGTAACTTAATTTAAGAACAACTTTGGGAACAATTGTTTTATTGTAATTCCGTAAGGAATTCGTATAGGAGGCGCAAGCGCGCACTGCTTGCCCTTAGAGTTGGTCAAAAACGCCTAGTGTTAGTAAGATGGCATATAGTCGAGAAATTGGGACTGGCACCGCCGTGGCGAGGTGGCCTAGGGGTTCATGGCGTTAGCCGCGATAGCTAAACACGCCGGTTCGAATCCGGCCTTCACCACTGGAGGGCTTCGTCACTTTTTCTTTAATATATGACATCTTTTACAGTTTATAACTTAATTTACGCTCAGGAATGCACCCTTGAAATTAACAGAAATAAAATAAAAACACGGTGTATAGCGCTGTAGTACTCCATACGTTTTTGTGGTCACTTCAAACAATTGTTGACAACCAGAGATGTTACCCTATAACCAACTATAACGTATGAAGCCGTACAGCGCCGTCTATATTAGCTGTCTAACCGAAGCATTTGTGCCATTTTCATCCAAAAGGGTACTTATTGTCGGTTGTCAATAAGGCGCTTCCATATAGCTTTAATTTGAAATCAACCTTATCCACAAGCGACAATGTGGTCCTTCTCTTCCAATGCATAAGGAGTTTACCGACCCGCCTATGGCGAGACTAAGGTCTCGTCGCCCGGCATACGCAGCCGCTGCAACACTCACACAAAGTTCCTTCAACGTACAGCAGCACTGGAAACAAGAATGGATGAAGCAAGCTGACGGTACCCCGGCCGCGAATATAGATCCGACTACCATGAGCAAGGGGACCGACCTTCCTAGGAAACTATCGTGTCGCTTAAACCGCTTAAGAACCGAGCACGGGCGATGCAACTTCTTCCGGCATAAGTGGGGCTGGAGTGACTCTGCGCTATGCGATTGCGGCATCGAGGAAAAGACCATGGAGCACATCATCCAGCGGTGCCCACTCCGCGCGTACTCGGGTAGCCCGGATGACCTATTAGACCTGACGGCCGATGCTGTGCAGTGGTTGCAAAATTTGGATGTTGCCTTATAAAATAATATACTGTACTAATTTTTGCCTATGTGACTATATCGCCATACGATTAAATGTGGTACCTTTTGATTGAAAACGTCACATATGTCTTTAGACTTTACGCATGTTATACGATCAATAACTACACTCCTTTCCTTACGCATGTGTACACAATAAGTTGCGTTAATGTCACTGCATCCTTCATACACGTAACTCATGTGCAAATGCAAATGCATCGAACAAAGATCTCTATTTAGATCTCTATGACAAAACATCACAAGTACCTTGATTTTCATACTTATCGCGATCTATTATTGCAATCAATTTTAGCTTTTATGTGTTTGGAATAAAGTTTAGTTAGGTCTGATAAGCGTGTGTTCATAGGTCGTTTTAGTTGGGTTGTGCTCTCGGGAATGCAGGGTCTTTGGAACTGTGCTAATTAATTATAATACATCTACATAATTAACTATTTATTCTTGATATTATTAATCATATTGCAGCTCAAATTAAAAACGGTCGAGTTCAGTACGGATCGTACGAAGGTCAGAAATAGAGGAGCTTAAGAGTTAATCAGGTAAATACACATAATATACAACTTAATTACAAAAGTACCGTTAAACCAGTAAGGTTTGTCTCGGTACACCATCCGCAGTAGATTTGATACAATAATAAAATATAACAACAACATAGGAAAGTTTAAGAGCTACCGATTTGTATGTATATGTATGTAAACACTTTATTGTATATAAGACAGATTACAAACACAATAAAAGAACAAAAATATATACAATGTACAAAGGCGGACTTATTCCTATAAGGAGGAGGAGGGTAGGGAGGGGTGTAGCGGGGGGAGGGGGGGGGGGAAGGGGGTTGTCTACAACAGGCGGTCTTATCGCTAAAGAGCGATATAATTTGAGCGAAAATTGATAGTTTCAGAGAACTGCGGTCAGATCTTCGGCGGGGATGTATCCGCTGAAGATCTGCGCAACTGTCTGCCTAATTCCTGCCATATATTGACAGATCTACCAGACACATCTGCCTCACAGATCTGACCAACTTAACAAAACTGACACCGTCTGTCATTGTCAATTTTTCTTTACATTTCTGGGAGGGAAAGAGGTCATGACCCTCGTTCCGGGTCATTCCTAATGCAGCGTCTATCGCGATCCAGCGTGGCAACGCGGCAAGCGTGATGGGCACCTTTGCGTCTGGAAGGGCGCGGGACGAGTTGTTTGACAAAGTTCTTAGTTGTGGCTTTGTTTAGTTTAGTTTTAATTTTCTGGGTCGGTAATTTACAACAGTACCTAACGTCAATATTTACTTATTGGACCAGCAATGTAAGGTGAATTTTTAATGTCAACAATAGGCAATAAAAGTCAGCTTGATCAAATAGGCCCCCGGTAAACATTGGTAAACTTCCCATAAATATCAAATTTTAAAAGATCTGCCTACATACGTCCCACTGCTGGGCACAGGCTTCCTCATGCGCGAGAGGGTTTGGGCTATAGTCCCCACGCGGATTTGAATCTCTTCGCATATGTATGCAGGTTTCCTCACGATGTTTTCCTTCAACGAAAAGCTAGTGGCAAATATCAAATGTGACGTTTTCAACCAAAAGGTACCACATTGTCGCTTGTCGATAAGGTTGATTTCGAATTGAAGCCATATGGAAATAGCGCCTCATTGACAACCGACAATAAGTACCCTTTTTTGTTGAAACTGGCACAAATGATGTTAAGTACGTAAGTTCCGAAAACTCATTGGTACGAGTCAGGATTAGAACCAGCGACCTCCGGATTAAAAGTCATACCCACTCGGCCACTACCGCTTATAATTTTAGTAATTTCGTATCACATTTCGCGGTCGGCCTTCAGATAATCTTATCACACTATCTGTCCTAATTCATTTACCGCCGACAGCATCCTGTGTTACACTACCCATGACCTTTTACAACATTCTATTAATGTTTCCTTTTTTAGGGCCAGATTTAGGGCAAATTTACATCTCCCACTTAACCTGGGGAGTTAAAGCAAAGTGACGTCAGCGACGTTATAATGACGTAATTTAGACGTCATTATGACATCATTATGACGTCGCTGACGTCATAATGACGTATAAATGCTACCTGGGTCAGTTGGTAGCTGCCCGGTGGTCTTCAAGTTAAAGGCAGCTTAATTTCGTATAAACTAAAAAAATAGCTACTAAAGAAAAAAGTGCAAAAGTAAGTTTTACCTAGTTTAATTTGTTTTTAATTAATTAATTATAAAAATCTGTCCCACGCAGCCAATCTGCTAGCCCGTAGTTAATTATTATAATTTCTTAACAACCGCCTCAGTTAAGTGGAAGTTTATTTTTTATTAACTATGAATAAAGCTACATATATATTAGCCAAAGATCTCACCTTCAGTGAACTGACACAAATTGGAGTTTTGAATGATTCACGGTTAGTTTCACTAGACTTATATTGACCGGGATATAGACCGTGATTACCTTTTGTATTATTTGTGAGCTCCCGATACAAAAGGTAATCACGGTCTATATCCCCGTCAATATAAGTCTAGTGACACAAATTGAATAAGTATACATCCTTCTGTAAACTATCGCACAATCCACTCAATGTTAAGTGAATAGTAACAGTAGATAGTATCAAATTTGAAGCACCTCTGCGCTTATCAGTTGATCATTTATGAAACTAGTTGTTATATAGTGATACGATGATGTAGGGGCCCTATTTGACTCGAGAAAGTAGGTTACAAATTGTAAGTTGTGGATATCTATCTTTGGTTGTGGTAATGCAGAGGTACACGTCCTAACCCTACAGGGTTGAGCCGGCGTAACTTTATTTGACGTTCATAAGCGCATTGCATATGCCTACTTGAATAAACTATATTTATCTTATCTGAAGAAAAAAACTTGTAGAGTTATTTAGATCAAGATAAGTATGCAACGATTTTAATAGGACACGCAGTGCAAGTGTTATTTTAAACGACAAACTTCTTTGAAGTTATGACGTATAAATAACACTTTCACTGCGAATGCTATCAAACAAATCGAATAGATTATTTATATCACACCTCTGACAAATTGTCATTTTAATGTCCAATTTCTATGAAATTATGTCGTTTATAATGAGTTAATGACACCTCCTCACTTTGTTCTATTCAAACCGATGCAAAGTTAGTAGGACTATGTAATTTTTCGTTGAATCACGAAATAGGTACTTACCATAGTTTCGTGACTCAGAGGAAGTTTTTACAACATACCGCGAAATTAAATAATAAAATAAATAAATAAATCAACAAAACAACAAAAACCGGCCAAGTGCGAGTCAGACTCGCCCACCGAGGGTTCCGTACTTTTTAGTATTTGTTATAGCGGCAACAGAAATACATCATCTGTGAAAATTTCGACTGTCTAGCTATCATCACGGTTCATCCTGGTGACAGACAGACGGACAGCGGAGTCTTAGTAATAGGGTCCCGTTTTTACCCTTTGGGTACGGAACCCTAAAAATCGGCCCACATAAGCATAAACACGAAAACAATTTTTTTAACAACTTACCTTATTTAAGTCTGTTGTCAACATCAGATCACTTTAGTTAACTGCTGGTCTTTAGGCTCTACTGGCCTTCAGTAAACACACGACGAAGTAGTCATTAGTTATGATGGTGGTTTTAAGTTTGAGTGTTCCTAGTTTATGTTTATTTACATACAAGATATATACAGTGGTACTACGTAAACGAAATTAATAACTAGCTTAAATCTAAAATAGGCCCTTGAGGCATTGTACCAAGGATGCTGGCGGCATTTCCCCGCTGTATCGCAATGCTGATACGTTGTGCGAGAAAGCCGCCAGCTCTTTGGTCACCAGTTACGTCAACCAGACGCTTCGCGATTTCTGCAAACACCTTATGCGCGCTGGGACCCCATGGACCTAGAGTTTCAACTCCAAATGGAATGAAATGATATGTTTATGTTGAGGTATATACTTAGGTATGTCTATCATTGTTAGATGTAAAAAAACGAATAAATAATAAATAAGTGCCGGGATTTTTCATGGTTTTTCAAGTATTTGTCAGAAACTAGAAATTTAACAAGGGTTTGCACTATTAATATATTTATACAAATACCAGCCGACCCTTATTTAATGCAAGGTGGAAAGGTCTCTATTGTTTCCCAAAAAGTTTTGTCTTAATTTTGTCCGCATTTTCGTTAGTCATAATTTGTTTGGTTTCTTCTTCTTCTTCCAGTGCCATCTCCTACCGGAGGTCGGCTATCCCCAGGTAGCAAAATGACGTCAAATGACGTCAGCGACGTCGTAATGACCTAATAATATAAGTCATTTTGCTACCTGGGTCATGAGGGCTATACAAACTTTAGACGCAGCCGCGCGGAATAATGAGCGTGTGCTCTGTTTGAACCACGTTCGGTTATCTTTGAGCCATGAGTTACGTCTTCGTCCTGATGATCTTTTACCTTGGATCTTTCCTTGGATAATGACTTGAAGGAGTTCATATTCATATTTTATTGTTTGGTTTAGAAACGCGTAACTTTTCAGGATTGCCATAAAACAAACCTAACCGAACCTAAAAAGTTGACGGTTCAGTTTTAGGACTATGATATTATGACAAACAATACATTATGACACAACTTTATGGGAAACAAAGGGACCCCAAGATGGAATGTATCAATGAAAGGGGTTAAATTTTATATCAAATAAAACATATTTTAATTTGACCCTTCTTAGCTTTGCTATTGTACTTACAGAGCAAAGCTATTTAAGTCTCAAAATTTGGATAAAACCCTAAAAGAATAAAAAGGGCTTGGCAAAAAAAACTACATATACAGACAGATATTTCTACAATTTCTACATTAAATATCACAAAAAAAACTACAGGTAGTGACAAAAATTCAGTATACAAAATTGATATTGAATACATTTTTAAATCAAAATTTTCAATCTTAGCCTGTAAGGATGAAAAATAAATAAATCAATCATTTATTCTGGCGAAATAAACCCTATTTTACATTTACTTGTTCTGCCAAACTGCAAGACAGTTTGTTGGCAGTTTGTTGGTTGATTATGTGTATGTAATAAATAACCAAATACCTAAATGACTAAAAGCTTCTAATAATCTATTTAAGTTTTTCTACATATATCATAAACCTTATATGATGTGTTCAAAAACCGTAAATTACGGCCACCATAAAGATAAACTGTTTTATTAAAACAAACTTATCTGCGGAAATGTTATTATTGTGTAATAATAACGTCGATATTGATGATGACATAATATTTGTTTATGCAGCAGTCAGATAAACTACTATTAAATATTTTCTTAATTTAAAAATTCTACGTTTAAAATTTTCTTTATCTGCCAAATACCTACGTTACTTTAAAAAAAATAAGAGTAACAAACATTATTTGTTATTGGAACGATATCAGTTAAATACAGTTAAGTAAATTTTTCTTCAAATACTAAAATAAATTAAATAAAAGCGGCCAAGTGCGAGTCGGACTCGCGTTCCACGATAACAAAATAATTTTGATGATAGTTCAAATTTTAGGGAATATTGCTGCAATGTTCTGCCGCCAGAGTGCAGCACTAGTGCACATCCTACACCATAGGGTAACTTATACTATACCTTAAACAGTTTTTTTAAAAGTTTTCACTATGACATTGATGCATCAAGGCGGTTTGTTTACTTTACAGGTTTACGCGAAAATCGAAATTTCGTTATCTGCCTCTATCGATCGAATATCTCTTTTTGGCTGGTAGAGAATGGACCCGGTTATGTCCTTAAACTACGTTGGACCCCGATATGTCTTTAAACTACATCCAAAAGAGAGGAATGGGCACTGTGAATGTCATCTCGCTTTGTGTGGTAGGGCACAGGACAGCGGATGTCATTTCAGATCTAGAGCAGAGCCCAACTGGGGAAGAGCTTACAGAAAACCGCAGCCAAATAACACTAGACCCTACTCATAGTGTTGGGTTCCTGCCGGTGAGTAAGATTGCCAGAGCTCAACGAGGGTGCGGAGTGTTAGGGTCGGCAACGCGCATGTAGCTCCTCTGGAGTTGCAGGCGTTCATAGGCTACTGCTTAACATCAGGCTGGCCGTATGCTTGTTAGCCACTGA
The DNA here is from genome assembly GCF_947568885.1 of Cydia strobilella. Lineage (NCBI taxonomy): Eukaryota > Metazoa > Arthropoda > Insecta > Lepidoptera > Tortricidae > Cydia > Cydia strobilella. Next base: position 15,717,925 of record NC_086057.1, read on the forward strand.
CGTAGTATAAAAAAAATTGTAGACGCTTTTAGCGCGTGGTCTGATATTTTCATGCTGACAGTACTTAGAACATAAGATAAAGTGCGAATAAGTACCTGTGTTAATTAATTATTTTATTTATATCCATCTACGACAGACACAACACAATGCAATTACAGGGATGTATGTAGTAATAATTGATTAAGTATATACTAATTACATAATTTTAATAATTTCTGCGAATGAATAATTAGAAGCACTCAAACTTTTAACAAAACTTTTTTAAATTAATAATAATATTTTCTTTTATAAATTTTTATTTTTATTTTTCGTATTTATTTAGGAAATGAAAAACGCTCGCAAATGTTTCTAAATGGTTAAATAGTCACCAACACCAAAAATAATAAGAATTATTTTGCTTTTACTATTTAAATCTTCACAGGGTGTTTAAACTGAAATTTGAAATTATAAATTTATAAATCACAAACATTTTATGAATTAGGTATAGCGACATTTACTTCCAATGCTTTTCACATTTATAATTGTAGAAAAAAACGCCGTAATCACAAAAAAACAGTCAATATTCCGGATGGCACGTTTGAATGTGGAATGTTTAAAATACCGGTAAAATCAGAACCCGCGCGAGTCCGAGCGCGCGTATCACACTGCCTCATTATCTTTACTTGCTTGCGCCGTTCAGGTGAGGTTGTTCGTCCACTGGCTAAGCGATGCTCTCGCTATAAACTGATATAGTACACACACTATCATACACTACAGAAAAAGTGACCAGTCCACCGGTGGCCGAGGGAGGAACCGAACCCGCGTCTTCAGCTTACGCGGCTAACGTCCTAACCACCTGATTGCCCGGCCACTGCGGTACCCATCCCAATTTTTCTAGTATATGCTATATTTGAAAGGCTAGGCGCCTTTGACCAACTCTAAGGGCGAGCAGTGTATGCTTGCACCTTCTATACGAATCCTTTACTGGATTACGGTATAGCAAACAAATCAAAAAATATTTCATAAAATAATTTGATTTGTTTCCCTAATTGGATGCTCTCTCTTTAGATATTATGTATTTGGACCAAAATTTCTTAGTACCCAGGTATTAGTTAATATTATACGACTTTTCTATAGCATCTTAAAATAAACGGACTTTAAAGCCTTATTTTCGTACTTCATCGTTATTGGCATGTTAAAACCATCTACTACTTGAAATTGTATGATGTTTTAGAAAAATTTATTCAAATCGTTAACTTTCATAATATCCACAAAAATAAAAAAACCGGTAAAGTGCGAATCGGACTCGCGCACCGAGGGTTCCGTACTTTTTTAGTATTTGTTATAGCGGCAACAGAAATAAATCATCTGTGAAAATTTCAACTGTGTAGCTATCACGGTTCATGAGATACAGCCTGGTGACAGACAGACAGACGGACAGCGGAGTCTTAGTAATAATAGGGTCCCGTTTTGACCCTTTGGGTACGGAACCCTGAAAACGCCTGTTTTCCCGAACGTTTTCGACCTATTTGGAAAGTATACACGGGGCTGACAAAATGCGCCCTTCAATCTGCTAAAAAGAAATAGATTTAATACTATATCACATCCTTCAGCCACTCGTGAGTAAAATTACCTGTTTCTAATTTGTGCTAATGTGTGAAAGTGATGAAATTTTTGCTCTTGCGCACTATGGAACTTGAAGATTACTGGAACTAATTTTGTTTACAGTCTGGCTCCACTTTTCTAGAAATGGACCCTTGGTTTAATCGTTAATGTTTAGGTACCTTCATATCCAAACTAATGCCGTATCTTGAGCAAAAACGGGTGTCCGCTTCTTTCACAGAAAATTGTTTCAAAGAATGTAATGTTTCGCAGAATTTTCATTTCATAGAAACTTTTTTTTTTCAAAAACAGTTAACCTTTTAGTAGGTACAGAACCCATTAGGTCTAACAGAAAAGTAGGTTAGGTCCCTTTGTGAAAAAATATGTTTTCTATGAAATGAAAATTCTGCGAAACAATTTTCTGCAAAACAAGGTACAACCTTAACAAATGTCTAAAGTTTAGTTAATAAAAATTAGTAGAGCTTCGTAAACATAGGTACCTACTTCTTAACTACATACCTAATTGATGAACTGTGTAAAATTGTAAGTTTTTGAAAACCGCTAATAAAAAGTTAGGTAATATACCATTACGTTGACATCACCATTGCCCGAGACCGAGGTATTTATAATTGTATATACACGGTGGCTAAAAAATAAGTGCATTCCCGTTGCCATCAGGGAGGATTTGGGATTATACTGAGCAACTTTTACGATGGGACCAACCCCGAAATCGCGAAAAAAAATTGGCTGTTTCATACATTTTGGCTGGTCCATTTTCTATGGGAAGGTAAATTTTTTTTTCACCTCAGCAGCTCGAACAAGCCTACTTTCGTCACTCCCTGGAGTGAGGAAAGTGCGACTTTCCTCACTCCAGGGAGTGAAACAATGTAGCTTTTTAATTTAGTGAAGGCCATGAACTTCATACTTTTATTACATTTTTTTTATGGTACGGTACGGTACGGTACGGTCCGGTCCGGTCCGGTCCAGTCCGGTCCGGTCCGGTCCGGTCCGGTCTCGTCTCGTCTCGTCTCGTATCGTATCGTATCTTATCGTATCGTACATATTATAATACTTTTTTTTCTGTTTATAATATATTATATTTATCTATTTTTTCGAAATACATTTTAACGTTTAATATGTTCTCACTACTGAGGTGAAAAATTATGTGTGCAACACGAGAGCAAAGTTATTTTACATCTCGTGTTTTTGAGTCCCTCGCTACGCTCAAGATTCTACCTTAGAATCACTCGCTTCGCTCGTGATTCAATTATAGAATCTTTCGCTTTCTCGGGACTCAAAATAAACACTCGCAAGAAAAACCAACTTTCCTCTCTTGTTGCACAAATAACTATTTCGCGATTTCGTGTTTGGTCTTTATATTCGCTTCTCACTTTCAATGGACAACATGCCTTATAAAGATGATCTTGGATGCGAAAATCGAAAGACGTTTTCCGACCTTACATCATCAGTGTTTGACAGAGTAAACAAACCGATTCTATTATTATATGTTACAGTATTATGCTGGTAATAACTCAATATAAGCACTTAAGATCACGAGACCACGACTATTGTGGTCACCCTTTAACTGACAATGGTTACAGCTGCTGACTGAAAATATGTGAGTAAAATGAAAATTATCATTCATTCATTTATTTATTTCTATAACAATATGTAATATAATATTAAGGTATATCCAACTTTAGATCTAACATACTGGACACAACTTTGGGAACAAATCAAATTATTACCTTTCATTAACTTTTTATTTATTATCATAATTTTTGCCCAATATTTACAAAAGCTTCCATAAAGGTTTTTACTTTTTTGTTCCGATAAGTTAGATTATTTTTGTGTAGAAAATAAATTATACTAGTCATATCCATATTAATATTGAGATCGCTACTTCAAATCCGCTCTCTAATAATAATGTCTTGGGTTTGAATACATTATAATGATCTTAAGAAACTATTCTAAAGACGGCTCGAATTAAATTGCATTTTAGGGTGTGGAAGAAATATGTAGTCTACATGTGACTCTACATGTGACTCTACATGTGACTCTACAAGTGACTCTACAAGTGACTCTACAAGTGACTCTACAACATTTTCAACAAATTACTTTCGTTTTTTTTTTATATAACATTAATACAACTATAGAGAAATAAGTAAGTAGAGTGCTCACTCCATACATCAGTTTTGTTACCAAAACGACTATTACTACATAGTCGACATCTAGCGTCAAGTAGCGGAATTATCAGCGGAGTAATTATAATTACTCGACACTAGATGTCACGTGTGGTTTTCTAATGAATGAGCCAAAAACTTTTCCCAGAGTATCACACCTAAACTATTTTACCCAAAATATCATTTCCCCAAAAAATATTCGGCAAAACAACTTATCGCAATTTTTCAGTTAGCAAAAGTCTTTTTTAGCAAGTTATTGTTTAACAAATATCAACTCTACCGACTTTGGTCAAGTTTAATTTTACCAAGTATTATTTAGTCAGATGTATCGTTACGTATAACTTACATTTCCTGAAATATTGCATGGCATACGATTTACATCCCAATAGAGAGCCTGCAGTATTTTTATTTTTACTTTCATTTGAAATAATCCCGACCTTGGTTATTTTCATAATATCATAATGTTAATTTTACAAAATACAAATATGTTTATTTCATTACTTTTTATAGCTTTTTACTTTTTTACGCGAACGGATGTAATTTGGTGAATTATAACCAGACCCCGTTATCAGTGGTGAAATTTTAATGAAATGCTAAGGTTGGCACTCACTCCTCCACCGTGCGGGTATACTTATAAGATTCCGCAAGCTATTGGGTAAAAGTACGCATGTGGGGAAGTTTAGTGTGGAATTTTGACCGCCTCTTACACTTAGCTACTTTTGCTGACAGTACATTTGATTCATCATCATCATCATTTCAGCCGATAGACGTCCACTGCTGGACATAGGCCTCCCCCAAGGCTCGCCACTCCGACCGATCCTGTGCCGCTCGCAACCACCGAATTCCCGCGACCTTCACCAGGTCGTCGCTCCATCTCGTTGGAGGCCTACCGGCAGTTCGTCTTCCGGTACGCGGACGCCACTCCAGAACCTTCCGGCCCCACCGGCCATCAGCTCCGCGAGCAATGTGCCCCGCCCACTGCCACTTAAGGTACGTACGTAAGGTACATTTGATTGCGTGTACATTTACTAGCGACAGGCGTGGCTCACTCCGCGATTGTTCGCGTCGCTACAAGTACATGCACCCCACACCAATTTTGGTGTCAAGCCATAGTAAATACCGCGCACCGCTGCGGAACGGACGCCTGTTCGCGCTTGCGCCACCTTGCGGTCATATCTGTCGTATTAACCTTTGGGGCTGGGCTGCGGAACGTGAGCGAGTATTCAAACTCCAAAAAAGAGCATTGCGCATCATCGCTGGTGTTAGTTGAGATCATCCAGCAAAGGACTTGTTCATAAAACACAACATACTAACCGTACCTAGTCTTTACATCTTGGAAATGGCTAAGTATGTTAGAAGTAATATTAACCACTTCCATACCAACGCTGATGCGCACGGCTCCATCACGCGACGGCGACATGACCTGAGCTTGCCACACACACGACTGGCTAAAACTAAAAAATGCCTTAACTTCATTGGTCCAAAGATTTATAATAAGATCCCTCCGGCAATAAAGCAGGCCCCGAGTTTGTACGTCAAATGAAAACAAAATTAGTCAAAGATGCATTGTACACCATTGACGAATTCTTTTTGTAAATAAGTATTTAGATTGTAATAGTAATAGTTGTTTAATGTATATTTAATATCTAATGTAATTTGTAATTGTAAACCGACGGACGCATAAAATGTAAAATTTTATGAATAAATAATTAAATTGAATTGAATAAAAGACGCGTTTTGTTAGAGTGAACCTTCTGTACTAGTTACTATTATTTATTCTGTGCTGGCGGGCAGCGGAAAGTAAGTAATCCCTGCTAATAGTGTCTGGGAGGAAGCGCGCGCGTCTACCGCTCGTCCGCTACTCGCCTTACTCTTAGGCTTCCTACAGGCTAAGTACCAGAATAGTATAGAAGAGAATAGAATAGAAATAATTTATTCGTTAGCACACACAAATAGAAAATTATACAAAACAGAGAAACATAAAAAAGAAAAAGTGCCACGAAAATGGCCTCACCTCAGCATGTTGCTGGCGACTTCCAGCGCTGATCTTCCGGTGAGACCATCCGGTGAAACAATCACGACAGGTAACAAGAAAAACAACAAAATTAATATATAATATAACATACAAAAGACAGAGATAAGTTAAAAATACATATTACAATAAACGCTATTATTACGTACAGCTGTTATATCCGGCCGAACTCAGCTTGGCCGTACATTATGCCTAAGATTATAACTAGCGCCATGCGGCAGATACGCAAACTACAACTATTTATCTTGCAGTGTGTGTGTGTAGATAGAGTTTCTAGTAGGTAATGGCTGAGACTGGAACAAGATCTGAATAGTGGCTGCGTCAGCCAGCAGTTCTGCTGCAAGGACGCAGAAGCATTGGCCACACAATAGGGAGGGGATGGATGAGACTGCATGGAACCGATTGCCAAAAAATAACTTAGGATTAGTTTACTGTTCTTTTTTTACTTATATTTATTACGATTAAGTGTACCCTACGTGCAATTTGTGAAAGTACACATCGTCCTCAAAGTCGTTTTTTGCATCGTTAGTTACTTAACCACAGATAAAGATAAGATAAGATAATAAAAGTAGGGTAAAAATAGCGTCGGTAAATTAATTTAAGTTAATTCTTCTATCTATTTCTTCACGCAATAAAACATGATCAACTGACAGTAATACCTTGAAAATGAATCTCGTCTGCGATGCCCCTAAAGAAAATTGAGGTCATTAAAGAATTAACTCGCAGAACTTGAGATTATCTGCCCTTCTCATATCGCAGACACCAATAGTAGCTATTTTAACCTGCCTGACAATTCATGTTGGTTCATGTATAGTATGAATTTTCTCAAATGACTTTTACGCCTAAGACTCTAATCTGTTAAACAAAAGCATTGTTTCTTTTGTGTGAGCGGCGGGCTTCCGAGTCTGAGCGCGTGCCAAAGCAACAATGTCGTTCAAATAGCGGCCGTATCGTGGTGGCTTTAAGGTTCAAATCTATGTAATAATATGAGCGCTCACGTACATTGAGGAGGTCGACGGTCCTAAATTACCAATACATGTTACAAGTACATACATTTGAACCTTAAAACCACCTCTCTTTCATTGGATAATTGACAGCGAACATGCTTTTAATAATTTACTTGAAAATTCCATTTTGTCCTTGATACGTCCATTTGGTTTAGGACGGTAGTACTGACCGAACACAAACCTAACCTACACAAGGCTAAGGTATACAAAAAGCCAATAGTTTTGTTACATCCGAGGGCCTACCGCGAACACGGAAGTTCGCAAATTGCGGGCATCTTTCTCTGTCACTCTAATTACGCCTTTATTGTGGTAAAAGAGAAAGATGCTCGCAATTTTCGAACTTCAGTGTTCGCGGTAGGCCCTCTAAAACAAGATGGCGTCATCGGCACTGAGCGTTCGTTAGCGTGTCGTGATCGGTCGGTTAGCGCAAATTGAGGCTTGTTATGGGTCATCATTGGTGGTTAGCTATTGTTGCGAGAAATTGTTTGAGTTTTACATAATCAACATCATCAGACTATTATAGTGGGCTTGTGAATGTTGAAGCTACCAATTTGCCAGTAGTGAAAGGCGCGTATAAGTAGAAGTATAGTTTGTCAAAAGACTGTCTCATTTCAAACATAGACAGAGAGAATCATACTAACTTTGTCTTACAGAAGTACAGAATTGGGCATTATCTAGATAATTTCTTATCTAGATAATTATTTCAAATAAATTTATACGCAGATAAATTCAATCACAAATAGTGCGTTGACAACTTTTTTATTTAGATAAATTATCTAGATGAAGATAACTGGCCTCGTTTATTATTGAAGTAAGATTATAATCATGGAGACTATATAAAGGAGCCAAATCTCTATGTATGAAAAGTGTCCATCAAAAAACAGTAATTGGGCGGCGCCAGCATACACCGAAATACTACCAAAAACAACCTACGCAATTTGGTCGGGTTATTTGTTGCCTTATGGTTCATGTTATACTCATGTCCCAGAGCCTAACTAGCGCCACCGGAGAGATTAGGAACTATTATTTAAAGCTGAAAGCGGTCACTTTTGCAACAATTCTGCCATAAGAGATTGGTATCCTTTCTTTACCATCCATAATTATAATCAATTTATAGAATGTCACGTCGGGTCAAACCGTCACACTGACACTGTACTACTGACATTCATATTTTATTTAAAATCCCAACTAATTTATCTAGATAAAAATGAAACTAATCTAGATAAATTCAAAATAACAAATAACGGATTATTTAGTTATTTCAAATAAAAGATGATTTAGTTATCTTTCCGGTTATTCGTAAATAGATAATTTTTCCCTAACTCTGCACTAGTACTAGCACCCAAAAGAAAAGGAACAAAGAGAACTATACTCCTAGTCTTTGTTCTTATTTACTGTCAATTTGGTTTGACCAACTATACAGGATGGCTACAAAATAAGTGGATTCCCGTTGCCAGGGAGATTTTGGGATTATACTGAGCAACTTTTACTATGGGACCAACCACGAAATAAACTTGTGACACAAAATAATAGGGAATCGCGAATAGATATATTATAAAATGTTGTTTTTACCATAATATTAGAATGCTGAAAATCATATTTTGTAAGTGTAAAAGTATTTAAAATAATGCCCAGCGTCACGTGACTACAAGCGCGTGACGTCACGTTGTGAGAAACACGCACAGGCAATATGTCAAACCTGCGGCCGTAGCACGGTCGCATTTTTATCACCTGTCACCATGCTGTCACGTTCTAACAAGTATGTAAGTGCGAAAGTGACAGGCATCAATGGTGAAAGTGACAGGCGATAAAATGGAACCATGCTGACACCGCTGGTGGTGAGGACCACCAGGTCAGTGCCAGAGTTGGCACTGACAGCAGTTTGTTTATCACATCGTTACGTCATCAAGATCACGTGACAGCTTGGAGCGTTTTTGTGCGAAATTTAAACACTAAACTAATTAGTAGATTTAAAAAAATAATGAATATTTTATTTTTGCAATATTTACGTTGGTATCTATAAAATGAAAACAGTTCTAAAAAATTGTCAACATCCCTATTATTGACGACGACACACATATGAAAGGTTATAGTATAGACCATTAAAATGTTGGTTTTTTAGTACAGATAAATTAAACCTTAAAAACCCACTCATACAGGCCATACAAAATAAAAAACAGTGTTCATTATTACATTTTATTTTAAGCGATACCTATACATACTGATATAAGTTCATTTATTGAAACTGTGACCACACTCACTTATCTATATGTATGTATGAAGTGAAACTATGCTACGTACTGGAATGTATTTCATACAAACTGTAATTTCAAGTAACAGATTAAAAATACATTTGATATAATAGTAACATTGCTATGATTGTTCCTTATAAGTATATAAAAAAAAACCTGGCTGTATGATTATTTTATTTCAGTTATAGGGTAAGTCGTCAAACACTGGCCACTGTTTAGTAACTGGCCACCATAAACTAAAAATGAATTTTATTCACCTATAAACAGAATTCATTTTAGTATAAGGTGGCTAGTTATTGAAGGGTGGCCTGTTACTGAAACCTTGTACTAAAATGAATTCTGTTTATAGGTGAATAGAATTCATTTTTAGTTCAGGGTGGCCAGAAATTGCGGCTTAAACCTTTACAGTGATTTTTGTATGAAATTTTCATAAAATAAAACCAATAATACATGGCCTGAAAATAGTTCTTTCGGTCAACTAAATAAAACTACGACTTTAAATTTTGCAAAAAAACAAGTATTGACACTTAATAACAAATACTGACTCAAAAGCTACTGTGAAAATATCAGGCACATATAATTGTAGGTAGTTTTATAATGTTCAAATATACATTTGACGTTAATTTTTGCGTACTTAATTTCATTCTTATTTCACTTTTGCTTCAAAAGAAAACTCTATTTATGATATTTTATTGGTGGTTTTTAGGGTTCCGTACCCAAAGGGTATAAACGGGACCCTATTACTAAGACTCCGCTGCCCGTCTGTCTGTCTGCCTGTCACAAGGCTGTATCTCATGAACCGTGATAGCTAGACAGTTGAAATTTTCACAGATGATGTATTTCTGTTGCCGCTATAACAACAAATACTAAAAACAGAATAATATGAATATTTAAATCGGGCTCCCATACAATAAACGTAATTTTTTTGCTGTTTTTTTCCGTAATGGTACGGAACCCTTCGTGGGCGAGTCCGACTCGCACTTGGCCGGTTTTTTTTCTGTTTTTTTTTTCTATACATTCTTTTCAATGTAATTCTTTTCAATGTAACCCGTGTACCTACCAGACATTCTAGGTAGTTTAATAGTACGTCACTTTAAAACTCAAAATAATAGGATCATGCACTTACGCTTCACTTTTAAAAAGTGCAATGTCTCTAAAGGGGCCCACTGACTATCAGTCCGCCGGACGATATCGGCCTGTCAGATAGAACAAAAATTTGACAGTTCCGAACAACTGACAGGCCGATATCGTCCGGCGGACTGATAGTCAGTGGGCCCCTTAAAAACATGACTGTATACAACAAATCGACAACTTGTATAGACCATACGTATGTGTATAACAAAATGTAATTATTTCATCGAGTAAAAAAACGTATAAAATTAGTGAAAAATTACTAAGTAATGAAATATGATTTAACATAAAACACAAATGAATAACATGAGAAACTCGCGACTATTTTATACAAAAACAATGATACACGGCTATAATATGATTAAAAGTTTTTATGAACTATTTTGTCCGTTCAAATGAAGAGATTCATAGCTGACAAAGTCGGACCAAGCGAACTCTGCATGGTATTTGCGATGAGAAAGCGTGGCAATGTCATCATTAATCGCAAACTTCTATGAAAAGATGACTTTATTGACACTCCCTCACTTTGCCTAAACAAAATTAGCCTAAACGGACTCCATTTATTCGCGATTTTTTAATATGATTTGAATATAAAAAGTCGTGAACGCTGAACTTTTGATATTAACGATAACATTAAATTAAATATGTTTCGTTATTGCACGTTTTCGATATATGTAGCTGCGACAGTAATATAAATAAAACATCAAAATTCAAACATAAATAATCGCAGTTACATTATAGCAGCCTTAACAACAAGATAACCTAATCGGCACACAATTTTAAGTTAAGTGCGAATTAATAATTGGGTAATTGCGAATACCGAAAATTGTCAGGTAATTTCAAAAATGGACTGTAATTTAATGGAATTACCGGTGTTTTCGGAATTACCTGAATGCGCATAATGTATTTTTACCAGTGCGCGGTAAAAATTAAGTTTGTTGTTAGTATACATTTAAATTAATTGTATACATTTCTTGCGAGACTTGCGAGCTTTCTCGCCGCCACTCTGACAGCTGCCTTACTGACAATGGTTTCATAAAAACAAGATTTCTCTAACAATACGGCATCAAGCCTAATTTTAATTTAATTAATTTATCTCCATTAACTTCTAACAATTAATTTATCTTGACTAAGTACTTGATACCTTGACATGTTTAGAGGCTTTATACAATAGACCATCAACCCATATATGCCCAGTGGGTTATATTTTACACATTAAAAAACACTCATGTTCAAGTAAATACTATTTCTGGGCATTTATGGGTGAATAAAAATTACGACTTAATACGATAGTGTAAATAAAAATACGATTAACCCTTAAATGCATGATTTTTTGTATAACTTTTTAATAAATTGAAATAGATGTGTCATGCTGTATAAAAGTAATAAATGTGATTTTGGATAGCTGCATATTGAGCCACGGACCATCAAATATACGATGCATATATACATCATTATGCATTTAAGGGTTAAAATTATGATACTAGTTTGTAACACAAAGACGATCACATGAACAGTACAATTATACAGCATGGCGTCCACTATGGGGATTAAAAATGCAAGGTTCGGTTTAACTCGCAAAACTAAGCCACTTCTATTATGGCACCAATCCCGAAAACGCAAAAAATTTATCTCTCCCACAGAAAACATCGACATCTGATCAGCCAAAAGGTGTGAACCAGAATAGTACATTTCGATGCTAGTGCGGAAAGTATGTCACTACCTCACGAGTACCGAGTACGGTTCGTGGCAAGACTCGGGACGAGTGACGAATGACATTTCCGCACGTGTATCGAACGAGGTTTTTTAATACAATTGCAAAAAAATAATAAAAACAACAAGTAAGGAATAAAAACTTTGGAAACTTAAAACGCCTCTTAGTAGGTAGTAAAAGTAAGAAAAAACGCCTCTTCTTTGACAGGCGTTTCGGCAACTATTCCGTTCCATTCAGACAACTTATTAAGAACGGTTTTTCAATAACCAACATTAAAAAATAAACGTGTTATAATGATGATGAGGTAAGTAATTAAATTATAAAATATGTATATTTTTCGTATTCTTACATTAACAGTAGGTTTTTATGTTGATTACGACGTTTAAAGGAAACTAATATTAACACTCATCAATAAGTAGTATGAATTGGAACAAGTATAAATTAAAAAAAAAAAATTGGAAAAGTAAAAAGCACTAGTTCGCGAAAACCAACTTTCCGCACGCTAAACAGCTAATACGTAAAGAAGCACTTTTTGAGCAACTGTATTAAAAAATAATTTTTTGCGATTCCGGGGTTGATTCCATAATAAAAGTTTCTCAGTTTAGACATTAGAATCGAACGTGCGAAACTTGCATTTAAAGCGCCATAGTGGAAGTCACATTGTATTTTATGGAACATTTCGTGTTGTATTATATCTTATGGAACTATCCTTTATTTTACGGATACGGATTTACTAAAGTTTCAAGAGAGGGAATGCTACAAGCACAGATTTAATTTTAACACGATGACACGATGATCACATGATGTTCCAAATATGGAACGACGCAGCCAGGCTAGCACATGATTGGCGCGAGAGTATCTCGCCGCGACATAGACTACCCGTCCCTCTTTAATTCATACTGTTAGTAAAAAACGCTGGTGGCCTAGCGGTAAGAGCGTGCGACTTTCAATCCGGAGGTCGCGGGTTCAAACCCCGGCTTGTACCAATGAGTTTTTCGGAACTTATGTACGAAATATCATTTGATATTTACCAGTCGCTTTTCGGTGAAGGAAAACATCGTGAGGAAACCGGACTGATCCTAACAAGGCCTAGTTCCCCCTCTGGGTTGAAAGGTCAGATGGCAGTCGCTTTCGTAAAAACTAGTGCCTACGTCGATTCTTAGGATTAGTTGTCAAGCGGACCCCAGGCTCCTGGGAAGGAGCCGTGGTAAAATGCCGGGATAACGCGAGGAAGAAGGAGTAAAAGACGGGTAGTCTATCTCGCGGCGAGATACTGTCGCGCCAATCACGTGCTCGGCCTACTGAAGTAAATAAGAACATCCTAAATAAGGCTAAATATACACATTTGTGACCAAAAGGAATCGAATTATAAATATCGGATAAGATTACGCGTCAAAAAGTATGTTCCATTTTCAAATAACAAAAAGGGACTATAGACCAGATACTTTTGAACGCGAACTGTAGAGATACCTATATCTCTCTTTGGAAAAGTTATGGATGGTATAGAAAGGATGCCAATCTCTTATGGCAGAATTGTTGCAAAAGTGACCGCTTTCAGCTTTAAATAATAGTTCCTAATCTCTCCGGTGGCGCTAGTTAGGCTCTGGGACATGAGTATAACATGAACCAACAAATAACCCGACCAAATTACGTAGGTTGTTTTTGGTAGTATTTCGGTGTATGGTGGCGCCGCCTAATTACTGTTTTTTGATGGACATTTTTCATACATAGAGATTTGGCTCCTTTATATAGTCTCCATGGGAAAAGTATTTGAAGATGACAGATACATTTGGAACGTTAACGTTAATGCTGACTGTACCCATAACGGGCTAAATTTCTTCTATTTTTGTTAATAAGCAATGGCACGTTATTGCTCCATTTTTTTTACCGTTCCATTTTTTAAATGTTCCATATATGGAACATTTAAATAACTGTAAATAAATTGGGAAAATACTCAAGCTACCACATACACAAATTCTACTTATATTTTACATTGACAAACTTTCAAACCATATTGATGAAAGAGTAAGAGAGAATTGATTTTATTGTATAGGAATAGAAAAATCTACTACTTATACACATTAGCACTGATTTTAAGTATAGAAAGAAATTTACTTTAATAACAAACTCAAAACCTACCAGTTTTGTAAAGCTACACTGTATATTCTTATTAAAACAATTATATATCTCAAATCTCAATAACATTGAGACAAATACTGCAATCCATATCACATTAAATAAACATAACTTAAATAACATTTAACTGTTACAAAATATCTACACATTTAGCTAAAATGAAGCGATTTTTAAACATATTCAGATTTTAATAACAAAACTTCCGTGAGACACAGATATTAAACACGTCACTCACGTATTTTGCTGAGGGCTGCGGCTCGCAGTCTGCGCCGGTCCGTCACCGTCAACGCAAGCTCCTGATGACGCTCCTCGGTACGGAGTGAAACATGTCGAGCGTTTTTCGACTTAAAATACGTGAGTGACCCGTTATATATATTCAGATTTATCAAATTTGACAGCAAATTATATGAATATAATTCACCCATAGCACTTTTAAAGCAATACACAGATGACACGGAATACGCTAACCTATAATATTTACAGAAAATATATAAAAATATTGACTTCGCATAACAAGGATATGTATGGAAAATAGTTTAAAGTACATTTTCATGGATCAACCACTAGATACCGGGTTAAAACTGCATGCACATAAGAACGTAATGCAAATGTATTTATAATTCCATGACGTATGTAAAGTAACAGAAAATACTAAGCGGGCGAGAGGTTCAAAATGAGTATGAATTTTTACAAATGATTTTTACGCCTAAGACCCTAATCTATTTAACAAAAGCCAATTGTTTCTTTTATGCGAGCTATCAGCTTCCGTTTTGAGCGCGTGTCAAAGCAACACTGTCGTTTAAAAAGCTGCTATACCGTATTGGTTTTAAGGTTCAAATCTATGTAATAATATGAGCGTTCGCCTTCATTGAGGTGTCCGATCGTCCTACATTACCAAAACATGTTAGATGTACATAGATTTGAACCTTAAAACCACCACGATACAGTTGCTTTTTAAAGGACATTGTTCCTTTGTCGCGTAACCTTCAGCTTACCGCTCGCACAAAAGAAACAATGGCTTTTGTTTAATAGATTTGGATCTTAGGAGCAAAAATCATTTGCGAAAATTCATACTATACACAACTTTATTGATAACAAAATAAAAGCGTATATAAGTAATTTTTAATCACACTTGCTCGTAAAAGATTATAACACGTAGGCGAAGCAGTCCGCAAATCCTAAATTTCGACCTAGGGCTGTACGTATACGTACGTACGGGCTAGGGATGTACGTACGAAACGTTCAATTCCCTTAATACACAATGTACTAGAACATCATGGCCGCTTAGTTACTTTCTCACTATATGGCTGACTTAGTATTTAATCTCTTTAGATTAAATTAATTCCCTCTTTAGGGAATGATTTAAGATGATTTTATATGAAATGATTTCAGTCAATCTATTAAGAGAGTTCCATAAAGAGAGCTTTTAATAAAGATCTATTTATTTATACCAATAATAAGGTGATGATGGCAGTTAAGACCAATGAATTTACATACGACTTAATTTTAATTTTTAATAAATTACTTTAATTTTTAAATGCATTACGTCTTCCTACACACAAATTTTCCATGATTTATTTAATATAATTGTATAAGTTAGTATAGTATAAATTAAATTAAGGTTGGTAAGTACAAAATTACCTAAATTAAAATAGGGTATAAAAATTGAGATATTTAAAAACTACAGGAAAACGGGCCTAATATAAAAGTCACGCGTACAGAAAGACACTTCAACGACCATTTTGTTTTGACTAACGAGTCACTTTTGATAGGGAATACGCAAAACTGCGTAGGGGGCGCCACTAGCACAAACAGTAAAAAAACCGCCTTGTCGTATGTAATGTCATATTTATTCGTAACAAATAATCTGTGAAAACTTTAAGTTTTCAAAATACCCAAAAACTGTTTACGGCATAGTACCTATATATAAGTTTCTCTATGATTTATAGTATGTGCTGGTGCTGCACTCTGGCGGCAGAACATTGCAGTAATATTCCCTATTGTCATTTCATTTCAATATATTTCGTCAGATTTTGATAATATTTGGTAATTTTGAATAATATTTGGCTCTTTATTACGGGACAAAAAAAAGTTTACTTATGTAACTTTCCGTTGAGTTATGATTGTTTTAAAATAATTACGAAAAAAAAATTGGTCCAAAAGACGCTATAAAGATCAGTTAATTGTGTCCAACTGTACCTACTAATAATTCTCGTATATTTCATAGAATACCTTACATAAACATATATGGTACGATCACTAAAACAATAAATTCATATTGGTCAAAGACCTGCCATATTTGATAGTAATGGTACCATATATAAAGAAATACTTAACGTTTCGAGTAATTGCATACAGTAACATTACCGAAATATTTTAACTATCAAGATAAATAAACGTATTATATTAACATTAGTATATTTTATAATAATGATAATAATAACGAACTACGAATCGAGTTCTGGTAGTTTTTTTTTGCAGTGGCAACATTGATTACATTTTCATTACTTGTCCCAAATTTTCAAACGATTTGGCAACGTAGTTACGCCCAAATGTAACATAAGGTCCATCGATTGACTTAATAACATAATAACAATTCCAAGTCGCTGTATTAGTAACCCCCTTTTTCTCTAACTGTATTAATTAGAAAGGGATAGGTACTTAAGGAATGAGTAGTCTATCACGCACGCGAGATACTTTCTGTCGTCAGTATAGTATGAATTTTATGAAATGATTTTTCGGCTCGGGTCCTAATACTCCTAATCTGTTACACAAAAGCCTTCGTTTCTTTCATGCAGCGGTTACCAATGCTACCACTACTGACTGAACGGGAACAAACTCGTTTAAAAAGCAATTTTACCGTCCTATTTATATGGTTCAAATTCATGTAATAATAACGACAATTGACGAAATCTAACTAGGTAAATAATTACACACCTTAATCTTTCCGTCTTCCATTACACACTCAGTCACAGTCACATACACACACACACACACACACGAACACGCACACACAATCACTCAAAACACACACGTACACATGTTATGCAAGCCATATCTAGTTTGTATAGAATGCTTTTTTACTCCCTTCTTTTTTTGTGTTTCCACTTATTTATTGCATGTTAATTGTACTTTTGTGGACATCTGTTATTGGCTATGTTTTCTGTTCACTATGATTTGTATTAATTTTTGTATTGCTGTTGATGCCCCAAATAAATAAAATAAAATAAAAATGTAACAGCTTATTCGGTTACCTGACAGGGCACACACAGGCGACCGATCGCCCTACATTGCCCAAACTCGTTATCTCAGAATGACCTGTTACATAAATTTGAACCTTAACACTATCACTGCTTTTTAACAACATTGTTGCTTTGGCACGCGCTTAAGACGTCTCTCCATAAAACCAACAAAGGTGTTAAACAAAAGTGTTTAACAGATTAGAGCCCGAGCCGAAAAAATCATCTCATAAAATTCATACTATAGTTTGGCGAGGCATAATACGGCCTCACTTGCTAGGTTTCTTATTTTCAGTGTGTATTCTGAATGTTGCCAGTATTTTCTACTAATTCGGGAGTTATTTACTTACAGCATAATACTCTCATGTTCCTCTCGTCTTTGCCCCATTTTGCATATCCACGTTCAATTGTTTTTGAGTTGGTGATGTTGCCAGTAGATGTTTTCTACCAATTTGGGAGTTTTAATGGCGTAATACGGTCTTACTAGCTAAGCTCGCGCGCTGAGAGTTCCTTAGTCGCCTGTGTCGACCCAGCTCATCTCCTCGGCTATTCTGTCCAAGCAATTACACAGGAACTGGTACTGTGGACAAAATATAGTTTCGTGAATAATACTTTCCCTTTCGTGAAGACAAAAATTTCTACATTCCTTTTGTTTCCGAATTAATGTAAGTTTATTTAATGGCGTTTAAGGGCTAATCGACTATTATTTTAGTATATGATGTAAAAACCCAGATTAAAATTGGTTTCAAGGAAATTTTTGGTCCTTCATGAAAATAGGCTCGAATAAAATATTTTGTGGACTGTAAATTTGTCCAAAAATCGGTAAATTAACTTACGTATGGCGTAAAGCGATAGTCTTCGTATGATCGTGTCTGGAATACGTACTAGCTGCGGCCTAAAGTTAGCTCGATCGGACTTTTTATTTAGGCGTACGGAGCGGCAGCTAACGTACACGGGGCTTTAATATACTGATACTTGGGCTGGTCCGAGTCCGAGATGACGGATACACTTACATATGGCGTGAACAGAGCGATAGTCCTCGTATGATCGTGTGTGGAATACGTACTAGCTGCGGCCTAAAGTTAGCTCGATCGGACTTTTTATTTAGGCGTACGGAGCGGCAGCTAACGTACACGGGGCTTCAATATACGGATACTTGGGCTGGTCCGAGTCCGAGATGACGGATACACTTACATATGGCGTGAACAGAGCGATAGTCCTCGTATGATCGTGTGTGGAATACGTGATCCTCGCCGCGGCCGCGTCGTCGTCGGCTCGCCACTCCCTCACGGATCTCCACGGCACCTCGGCGGTCTGCGCGGCGCCTTCCGTGCACGCTGTTAGTTTTAAACCGTTCCAGCCTGGAAGAAATAGAGGGTATTACCGCAATGTTCTGCCACCAGAGTGCAACACTAGCCCCTTTAGTAAACCATAGAGTAACTTATACATACTGTGCCTTTGACAGTTTTTTGACAAGTTTTCAGAGATAATAAAATATGACATTGATGCATCAAGGCGGTTTGTTTACAGAGGACCTACCGGGAAACGCGAATCCGAAATTTTGCTAACGGCCTTTTTATTGCTCGAATACCTATGCAAGTGACAGAGATGTCAGATAACGAAATTTCGATTTTCTTGATTCGCGATAGACCCTCAGATTGTGGTAGTGGCGCCCCTTACGCAGAATTCCGCGTAATATTCCCTATTAGAACAATTTATATACTTGAGTCAGTTTTGAGTTCGAGAGATATTTGGCATGTTTTTGTTTTTGATTTATTAAGATAAATTGATAATTTCTTACTTACCGACGGTGACGTTGAGTGTGGGAGTGAGACAGGCGTCGGTGCGCAGAGGCGGGAAGGCCACGTCCCCGTAGCCGGGCAGCGTGCGAGCGAGCGCGAGGTAGTCACTTACCGACGGTGACGTTGAGTGTGGGAGTGAGACAGGCGTCGGTGCGCAGAGGCGGGAAGGCCACGTCCCCGTAGCCGGGCAGCGTGCGAGCGAGCGCGAGGTAGTCACTTACCGACGGTGACGTTGAGTGTGGGAGTGAGACAGGCGTCGGTGCGCAGAGGCGGGAAGGCCACGTCCCCGTAGCCGGGCAGCGTGCGAGCGAGCGCGAGGTAGTCACTTACCGACGGTGACGTTGAGTGTGGGAGTGAGACAGGCGTCGGTGCGCAGAGGCGGGAAGGCCACGTCCCCGTAGCCGGGCAGCGTGCGAGCGAGCGCGAGGTAGTCACTTACCGACGGTGACGTTGAGTGTGGGAGTGAGACAGGCGTCGGTGCGCAGAGGCGGGAAGGCCACGTCCCCGTAGCCGGGCAGCGTGCGAGCGAGCGCGAGGTAGTCACTTACCGACGGTGACGTTGAGTGTGGGAGTGAGACAGGCGTCGGTGCGCAGAGGCGGGAAGGCCACGTCCCCGTAGCCGGGCAGCGTGCGAGCGAGCGCGAGGTAGTCACTTACCGACGGTGACGTTGAGTGTGGGAGTGAGACAGGCGTCGGTGCGCAGGGGCGGGAAGGCCACGTCCCCGTAGCCGGGCAGCGTGCGAGCGAGCGCGAGGTAGTCACTTACCGACGGTGACGTTGAGTGTGGGAGTGAGACAGGCGTCGGTGCGCAGAGGCGGGAAGGCCACGTCCCCGTAGCCGGGCAGCGTGCGAGCGAGCGCGAGGTAGTCACTTACCGACGGTGACGTTGAGTGTGGGAGTGAGACAGGCGTCGGTGCGCAGAGGCGGGAAGGCCACGTCCCCGTAGCCGGGCAGCGTGCGAGCGAGCGCGAGGTAGTCACTTACCGACGGTGACGTTGAGTGTGGGAGTGAGACAGGCGTCGGTGCGCAGAGGCGGGAAGGCCACGTCCCCGTAGCCGGGCAGCGTGCGAGCGAGCGCGAGGTAGTCACTTACCGACGGTGACGTTGAGTGTGGGAGTGAGACAGGCGTCGGTGCGCAGAGGCGGGAAGGCCACGTCCCCGTAGCCGGGCAGCGTGCGAGCGAGCGCGAGGTAGTCACTTACCGACGGTGACGTTGAGTGTGGGAGTGAGACAGGCGTCGGTGCGCAGAGGCGGGAAGGCCACGTCCCCGTAGCCGGGCAGCGTGCGAGCGAGCGCGAGGTAGTCACTTACCGACGGTGACGTTGAGTGTGGGAGTGAGACAGGCGTCGGTGCGCAGAGGCGGGAAGGCCACGTCCCCGTAGCCGGGCAGCGTGCGAGCGAGCGCGAGGTAGTCACTTACCGACGGTGACGTTGAGTGTGGGAGTGAGACAGGCGTCGGTGCGCAGAGGCGGGAAGGCCACGTCCCCGTAGCCGGGCAGCGTGCGAGCGAGCGCGAGGTAGTCACTTACCGACGGTGACGTTGAGTGTGGGAGTGAGACAGGCGTCGGTGCGCAGAGGCGGGAAGGCCACGTCCCCGTAGCCGGGCAGCGTGCGAGCGAGCGCGAGGTAGTCACTTACCGACGGTGACGTTGAGTGTGGGAGTGAGACAGGCGTCGGTGCGCAGAGGCGGGAAGGCCACGTCCCCGTAGCCGGGCAGCGTGCGAGCGAGCGCGAGGTAGTCACTTACCGACGGTGACGTTGAGTGTGGGAGTGAGACAGGCGTCGGTGCGCAGAGGCGGGAAGGCCACGTCCCCGTAGCCGGGCAGCGTGCGAGCGAGCGCGAGGTAGTCACTTACCGACGGTGACGTTGAGTGTGGGAGTGAGACAGGCGTCGGTGCGCAGAGGCGGGAAGGCCACGTCCCCGTAGCCGGGCAGCGTGCGAGCGAGCGCGAGGTAGTCACTTACCGACGGTGACGTTGAGTGTGGGAGTGAGACAGGCGTCGGTGCGCAGAGGCGGGAAGGCCACGTCCCCGTAGCCGGGCAGCGTGCGAGCGAGCGCGAGGTAGTCACTTACCGACGGTGACGTTGAGTGTGGGAGTGAGACAGGCGTCGGTGCGCAGAGGCGGGAAGGCCACGTCCCCGTAGCCGGGCAGCGTGCGAGCGAGCGCGAGGTAGTCACTTACCGACGGTGACGTTGAGTGTGGGAGTGAGACAGGCGTCGGTGCGCAGAGGCGGGAAGGCCACGTCCCCGTAGCCGGGCAGCGTGCGAGCGAGCGCGAGGTA
This sequence comes from Cydia strobilella, assembly GCF_947568885.1. Taxonomy (NCBI): domain Eukaryota; kingdom Metazoa; phylum Arthropoda; class Insecta; order Lepidoptera; family Tortricidae; genus Cydia; species Cydia strobilella. The sequence goes on from NC_086057.1 coordinate 15,739,285, forward strand.
GTCACTTACCGACGGTGACGTTGAGTGTGGGAGTGAGACAGGCGTCGGTGCGCAGAGGCGGGAAGGCCACGTCCCCGTAGCCGGGCAGCGTGCGAGCGAGCGCGAGGTAGTCACTTACCGACGGTGACGTTGAGTGTGGGAGTGAGACAGGCGTCGGTGCGCAGAGGCGGGAAGGCCACGTCCCCGTAGCCGGGCAGCGTGCGAGCGAGCGCGAGGTAGTCACTTACCGACGGTGACGTTGAGTGTGGGAGTGAGACAGGCGTCGGTGCGCAGAGGCGGGAAGGCCACGTCCCCGTAGCCGGGCAGCGTGCGAGCGAGCGCGAGGTAGTCACTTACCGACGGTGACGTTGAGTGTGGGAGTGAGACAGGCGTCGGTGCGCAGAGGCGGGAAGGCCACGTCCCCGTAGCCGGGCAGCGTGCGAGCGAGCGCGAGGTAGTCACTTACCGACGGTGACGTTGAGTGTGGGAGTGAGACAGGCGTCGGTGCGCAGAGGCGGGAAGGCCACGTCCCCGTAGCCGGGCAGCGTGCGAGCGAGCGCGAGGTAGTCACTTACCGACGGTGACGTTGAGTGTGGGAGTGAGACAGGCGTCGGTGCGCAGAGGCGGGAAGGCCACGTCCCCGTAGCCGGGCAGCGTGCGAGCGAGCGCGAGGTAGTCACTTACCGACGGTGACGTTGAGTGTGGGAGTGAGACAGGCGTCGGTGCGCAGAGGCGGGAAGGCCACGTCCCCGTAGCCGGGCAGCGTGCGAGCGAGCGCGAGGTAGTCACTTACCGACGGTGACGTTGAGTGTGGGAGTGAGACAGGCGTCGGTGCGCAGAGGCGGGAAGGCCACGTCCCCGTAGCCGGGCAGCGTGCGAGCGAGCGCGAGGTAGTCACTTACCGACGGTGACGTTGAGTGTGGGAGTGAGACAGGCGTCGGTGCGCAGAGGCGGGAAGGCCACGTCCCCGTAGCCGGGCAGCGTGCGAGCGAGCGCGAGGTAGTCACTTACCGACGGTGACGTTGAGTGTGGGAGTGAGACAGGCGTCGGTGCGCAGAGGCGGGAAGGCCACGTCCCCGTAGCCGGGCAGCGTGCGAGCGAGCGCGAGGTAGTCACTTACCGACGGTGACGTTGAGTGTGGGAGTGAGACAGGCGTCGGTGCGCAGAGGCGGGAAGGCCACGTCCCCGTAGCCGGGCAGCGTGCGAGCGAGCGCGAGGTAGTCACTTACCGACGGTGACGTTGAGTGTGGGAGTGAGACAGGCGTCGGTGCGCAGAGGCGGGAAGGCCACGTCCCCGTAGCCGGGCAGCGTGCGAGCGAGCGCGAGGTAGTCACTTACCGACGGTGACGTTGAGTGTGGGAGTGAGACAGGCGTCGGTGCGCAGAGGCGGGAAGGCCACGTCCCCGTAGCCGGGCAGCGTGCGAGCGAGCGCGAGGTAGTCACTTACCGACGGTGACGTTGAGTGTGGGAGTGAGACAGGCGTCGGTGCGCAGAGGCGGGAAGGCCACGTCCCCGTAGCCGGGCAGCGTGCGAGCGAGCGCGAGGTAGTCACTTACCGACGGTGACGTTGAGTGTGGGAGTGAGACAGGCGTCGGTGCGCAGAGGCGGGAAGGCCACGTCCCCGTAGCCGGGCAGCGTGCGAGCGAGCGCGAGGTAGTCACTTACCGACGGTGACGTTGAGTGTGGGAGTGAGACAGGCGTCGGTGCGCAGAGGCGGGAAGGCCACGTCCCCGTAGCCGGGCAGCGTGCGAGCGAGCGCGAGGTAGTCACTTACCGACGGTGACGTTGAGTGTGGGAGTGAGACAGGCGTCGGTGCGCAGAGGCGGGAAGGCCACGTCCCCGTAGCCGGGCAGCGTGCGAGCGAGCGCGAGGTAGTCACTTACCGACGGTGACGTTGAGTGTGGGAGTGAGACAGGCGTCGGTGCGCAGAGGCGGGAAGGCCACGTCCCCGTAGCCGGGCAGCGTGCGAGCGAGCGCGAGGTAGTCACTTACCGACGGTGACGTTGAGTGTGGGAGTGAGACAGGCGTCGGTGCGCAGAGGCGGGAAGGCCACGTCCCCGTAGCCGGGCAGCGTGCGAGCGAGCGCGAGGTAGTCACTTACCGACGGTGACGTTGAGTGTGGGAGTGAGACAGGCGTCGGTGCGCAGAGGCGGGAAGGCCACGTCCCCGTAGCCGGGCAGCGTGCGAGCGAGCGCGAGGTAGTCACTTACCGACGGTGACGTTGAGTGTGGGAGTGAGACAGGCGTCGGTGCGCAGAGGCGGGAAGGCCACGTCCCCGTAGCCGGGCAGCGTGCGAGCGAGCGCGAGGTAGTCACTTACCGACGGTGACGTTGAGTGTGGGAGTGAGACAGGCGTCGGTGCGCAGAGGCGGGAAGGCCACGTCCCCGTAGCCGGGCAGCGTGCGAGCGAGCGCGAGGTAGTCGGCGGCGCGGCGCACGTCCTGCAGCGCCTTCAGCTGGTAGAGGCGCGCGCCCGCGACGCACGAGCCGCGGTTCACGTCTTCTACGGCCTAGATATTATATAAAAAAAATCGTTTATTTCAGGCTCTAAGCCCACAATACATGACGGCACAATGGCATAATGAAATAATAATAAAAGCAAAATTAAAATAATTTAATGGCGCGTACAGCCGCGCCTTACAACAGCACGCCGCCGCCACGTGAGCACGTGACAGACGACGGAGCTACCTAGCGAGCCGCGGCCGCCGACCGACTGCGAGCCCGCTCGCCCCACCCCTCCCCCCCCACCCACCACGCCGCCGCCACGTGAGCACGTGACAGACGACGGAGCTACCTAGCGAGCCGCGGCCGCCGACCGACTGCGAGCCCGCTCGCCCCACCCCTCCCCCCCCACCCACCACGCCGCCGCCACGTGAGCACGTGACAGACGACGGAGCTACCTAGCGAGCCGCGGCCGCCGACCGACTGCGAGCCCGCTCGCCCCACCCCTCCCCACCTGGATTACGTAACCTATCCTACCCTGTATCTCGGTACGAGCCGGTGTGTTTTAGAGGCGTAAGGGCACCTCACGTGAGAGCCCATCTTAAATGTATGGCAAATAAGTAATATTGCGATTTTGTCGGTGAAATATTGCGTTTATGCACATAGTTGCCATACAATATATTTTTTGGATAAAATGCATGAAATCGAATGGTATCTTTACTTTATTCCTTTTTGGAAGTTAAAAAAAAAACTTTAAATTTTAACTTTTAGATCCTGTATTTTTTTTATCCTCGCTCAGCGCAGCTCTAGTGGACACTATTATTAAGATTGTTCTTCCTCATCCCGATATTTCGACGCAGTTACATGCATCATGTTCACGGGTGACTGAAGATAGCGGGTGGGTGTCAAAGTTGTGTAGACAGCAATCTGTCTACCCTCATTCTTGCGCGTCGGCTGCGTTCACTTTCAACGTTACCAACGGTCGCATTCACACTTGTCGGTCCGGTCGCGTTCACACTCGTTTCTTAAGTTTATTATCGCTGACCAACGGAACGACAGCTGACGTTCACATAACATCATTAAACTACTAAACCTACCTGCCAAAATACGAATGCTCTCGCGGCCTCGTCCGCGCACACGGCGGCCTCGCGCCGCGGGCTCCACAGCCAGCGCCGCACGGCGAGGCAGGACGACGACGCCGTCGAGTAGTTCTGTATGTAGAGGGAGTGTGGACATTCATTCGGTTGGAGTTTGCGTTCTGAAACATCAAATAAAAGTTACAAGAAATAGATCAGGTACATTAGAGATATCGCCGAACCAAAGACAGGGTGGCTAAAAAATAAGTGCATTCCCGTTGCCAGGGAGGTTTTGGGATTACTGATGGGATTGGGAAAAAATCTCAGTATTGAACGTTAATAAGTAATATGAATAATAAAACCTTTTTAGTATTCAGTTTATACACAATTTAATTGTTAACACCCTGAAATTTACCCTCCCATAGAAAGTGGACCGGCCAAATTTTTTTTTGCGATTTCGGGGTTGGTCCCATGTCCCATAGTAAAAGTTGCTCAGTATAATCCCAAAACCTCCCTGACAACGGGAATGCACTTATTTTTTAGCCACCGTGTATATAACTCCGTATAAGATAAATAGTCTAAGAAAAAAAAGTGCCTCCGAAAATCAAGAAAATTTTATGCTCGAAAAGATGGCGCCATACTTTTGGACTATACTAGTGTAGATGACGACACAGTTTAATATTTAACAATTTTAACACATATCAGTGAAAGAACAAGGATTTTGATCAAATGGCGTTCTAAAAGTTTTAATATTGTGTCGAAAGATGGCAGTAAATTTACTGCTACAAAATTTACTTCACTACATAGTATACAACAAAGTCGCTTCCTGCTGTCTGTCTGTCCCTATGGATGTTTAGATTTACTACGCAACTGAATTTTAATGCGGTTTTTTTTTTATATAGAGTGATTCAAGAGGAAGGTATGTATTACATCAGCATTGCACCCGTGCGAAGCCAGGGCGGGTCGCTAGTTGACAATACACCTCTATACTAAATTCTCTTTGGGCAAACGGGCCCGTTGAGAATGATACGATCAAGTAAGACTTACCAAAGTTGTACTCGACGATCTCGAACAGATAGAAGTACTTTTGCACGGACTTGGAAAGTCCAATTTTCTCGCAAACCGCACGGTACACGTCATCGGCGTTGGTGGATTTGAGAACAGAGACGGTAACTACTTCTTTGTCGGGAAGGAGCACCTGAATGAAAAAAAAAAACGTATAAATGGTAAGGGTTCATACATTAATTACGTCACACGAATTTTGAGATTTTTTGACCCCTCCCCCTTCCTTTTCACACTTGGTCACATTTAGCAAACCCCTCCCCCCCTGGTGTGACGTCACATTTTTTCAAAACAAATCGGCAGACCGAATTAAGTATTATTAATATTTTATCAAAATATTTTTGACAAAAGAAATATTATTTTATAACCCAAAACTGATTAGGTAAGAAAAGTAAACGAATAAAAACGATTATCGTTAAACTAGTTATTTAACTGTACAGCGAATAAAATAATTTAAATAAGTTAAAGTGACGTCACAAAGTTTGTGACTGCCCCCTCCCCCTTGTCACAAAATGTCACATTTTCTTGACATACAATTACAATTCACAAAACACACACATAAAATAAAATACAATAACAAATAAAATAAAATCTAGGCAATCTAGATGCACCATTTCTCAACATTTATTAACACAGTTCTTAAGTATAACCGATTTTTACCTTTAGGTCGACTGGCGATGGGTTGGATGAATCGTCCGAGTCTGTAAGAAATTCCTGTACTGCGTCTGATTCCGCTATCACTCGTACTGCGCATACCTGAAAATTATAATATATTATAACTCAGCGAAATCAGTTTTTGTGTTATCAGTTTAACTTATTATGTTACTATGAAATCAATTAGGCTTTTCATACAATCGAAATACGGCCGAAACATAATTAAAAATTTAAATTGATATCATTTATTTCAGGCACAAGTCCCATATAGTGTTAGTACAATCAGGCATATGGAACTCTTCGCGCGAGCTCGGATTTATACCTACGACTCGCTTCCCGCCGGCGGGACTCAAACTCAAGCCATACGCGCTCACGCACACACCTCACCGCGCGCTATGCCAAAATATTGTCTTCGTAACGAACAAATAACACAGCTTGTAGTGTGGATGGATGAAGAAACAACAAAACAAATAGAAAATATCGTTTTTTCCTCTTTCGACGGATGAGGAAAAGTAAGTAGACATTCTTAATATAGGTACTTACACCTACTGTTATTATTTTTACGATAGTTACAAGCTAGGTAGGTGCTATTAAATTATTTTAAAGATGTAGGTAATGTTTTTTACGACACATTTATATTTAGATATCTACCTAAGACGCGTAAGTATTTGAAAGAAACGTCGGCAACCCTAGCGTTGTGTCGGCGCGCGCGGTGCGGGGAGCGGCGCGTTGAAGGTCACTCCATTGTATTTTTGTGTAGGTATCAAAACGGTAGGTATTTGCGTTTTCTTTGAGAAATAAGTATCTGTTCATAGGAACTTTTATATAATCTGTGATACAATTAACACTATATACGGCACACTAATATTAAACGGCAAAAATGACCAGCCTATAAGACTATCCTTTTCTTGAATCGTGTATTTTTTTTTAATCTGGCCCGTTAAAGGGTGAAACTGGCAATAAAATTTGTTCAGCCACATCGAGATCACCAGACTTGCAAGAATTTTCAAAATGGCGGGCTCCGCATATTTGTCGTTTTAGAATAGCCCGTGGTGAGTTACGGGCGGAACGTAGCGTCGTGTATCGTCGTTTAGTACTACACGAGCCTTATCAGTGCCATTTTCAACCAAAAGGGTACTTATTGTCGCTTGTCAGTAAGGCGCTATTTCCATATAGCTTCAATTAGAAATCAACCTTATCGACAACCGACGATGTGGTACCTTTTGGTTGAAAACGTCACATTCAGCTTACTGTGGGACTAGGTTGATGTGTGTAAGATTGTCTCAAAATTTTTACTTTTGACATTCTGTTTAAGTTCGTAAAGATAAAGAAATACGTACTTTTTCAAGATACTGTTCGAGTCCTCTCCTTCTCCCGTCTAACTGTTGCTCGCTCAGTGTGAACGGCCACTTGCCCGGCAGCTTCGGGAAATTGAACCCTGCACCAATCAACATAAGGTCTAAATTACCTCGGGCTACAGATTTTAAAATGTATTGTTCTCGGTAAATGAGAACACGATTTTCACTCATAAATGAGTTTGTGTACGTATGAAACACGTAGGTAAAGCTATAATAGCTTTACATTTCAGCTTTGTGTGTAAAAAAAAAACCAGTCAACTTATCGTTATTTATTATTTTAAAGCGACTGCCTTATTAAAAGCACAAAACAATACGAAAATGACATAAATATGAAAACTTGAATAGATGGCGCTGAACTTTTGACCTAAAGCGAGCATACGCCGTTTCAAGGCGTCCGCTGAATTTTTGACCGAAAGCGAGCATACGCCGTTTCAAAGCGTCCGCTGAACTTTTGACCGAAAGCGAGCATACGCCGTTTCAAGGCGTCCGCTGAAATTTTGACCGAAAGCGAGCATACGCCGTCTCAAGGCGTACGCTAGCGTAGGCGCGTGACGTGAGTGCGCCCGCGAAGTGCATCCCTTCACGGGCGCACACGCGGGTGCCATAATGGGTATATTCCGAATCACGCATCCGCGCCAGTTAGCGTTGCTCATACTATTTGTCGTAAATCCAATCACTTATTTTCCCTGAAATATTAATAATTAACATTTAATTTATCTAAAAATTTATATAAATAAAATATTTAAGTATATAGACTGTTGATAAGGTCATGGTTGTCCTTTTAAAGAGTGAGATTACGAAGTAATGAAGGTTTGTTTACATTATTTGCAAGTTCTATTGACGACGACTTTAGCGGACGCCCTCAGCTTGGGCAAAAATGCTTTAGTATACCCAGCTGTGTGGATGCTATACTCTACAGGTCGGATTTCTTAACCGATTCGCGTGAAGGTTCAATAAATCTATGGATTTTACATCGATTTCGTTTTTTTTCAGAATGAAGGAGCCAAGGTTAACAGTGTTTACAAACCTAGAAACTCCTTCCTCAAAAGCTGGTGCAAAACAGCGAATTCCCTGTAGCGGCGGCTGCAGAGATGCCTCCCCGCCATGTGCACGTTGAACGCGACGTACGATCGTCCGCTGTTGCGTTCCATCACCACCCTATCAAGTTAAACAGTCATTAGTATATACAGTGTAAAAATCGACATCGACAATCTGTCACAACACAATATTAGCTATTTTACAAAGTATTTTACATTTCTTAATTTAACAAATGAGGACGCCTAAAATATCAGCATGGCCGAGTCGGAGATCAAAAGACACCATCTATAGACTTTACTGCAATAATATGTATTTAAATAGAAAATAGGTTAATTTAATACTGTCTACAGCTGCTTTCTAAAATGGTAATACAGAATGGCCGAGTCGGGGATTATTGATTTTAAAACCGCCTTCTGCAAAAAAAATCGAAATTCTCTACTGACTGATGATTTTACCTACTGTTATTCACAGCGAAGTCATCAGATGGCGTTAAACTCAGTTCACCGACTCGGCCATTCTGACATTTAACGCGTCCTCTATAGACTTCAATAAGTATACCTGTAGTCGGGTATGGAGACAGGTAGCGAGCGTTTGTCGGTGTAGTCGTAGCGTTGGTAGACGGTCGCGCGGGAATTGGCGGCGCCGCCGATCACGCCGACCGGCGCTGAGCCGTCGTCGCATGGCTCCAGGCGTTCGGCCTCCTATTCAACAATTCAACAATCCAATCTATTATCATTTATTTTTAGGCAACTAAGGCCCATTGCCAGATTCACATTAATACTTACAATAATAATAATCTTAACTCTTAGATGCATGAAGTATCAATATTTATATTGAAACAGGACAAGTGACATCAGACATTTTTTTTTTTGAAATTAACCTTTTCGACTCCGTGTCAAACACAAAAGCTGTCACTCGGACGCCACGTCACCGAAGTGTCAAAACTGAAATTGAACTTTATGCACATGCACGTAGGTCTATGTTGCCCTGTGGTCCGTGACGGATTAATCAGTCTTTGGCCTTGGACCTGCGGTGCCGGTATATCCGTCATTGGCGTCCAAAAGGTTAAGACTTTGTTACGACTATGTCTAGCATTCTTAATTTAAAGTGAATTTGGTTGTGACTTTAGTTATTTTAGAATTCGCCAGGTTCCCTTGGAACCTTCGGCTACAAGCATATGCTCAATAAATTGCATTTACAGTAGGGAATGGGATACAAGTAGTTGGCGCAAGTATTTGAGTCTGTCTGTGTTTTTAATATGTGCATCGTCGTATATAATCATCTCCCGGAGGAGCTAAAGCTGCTGGAGGGAAACTGACAAACTGGCTCTTAGAGCGTTCTTTTACAGCATAGTCGTATCTCGAATACCAGCAGTATTCAAATTAGTCATAAGTACTTAGTTATATAATTGTATTGTGATGCCTATTATGTGAACTTTTTCAATTAAGTATTTCTATTTGACTACATGAACTGTAAAACTAATGTATTGTAACATCCCCATACTGTATCAATGCAGATAAATGATTTCTGATTTCTGTCAACGGCGCCTAGAATATAAGTACTTATGGCGTATGGGTTGAAGGCATGAATTTAGTATAACTGTATCGGTGATGAGGGGCGGGGGAAATGACCGAACGGGATAGTCTTATGTATCTTTCAGTAGGAGTAGCAGAGAAAGCGCTGTTATTGTTTGTCCTTGTCACAGTCTCACTTTTTTTTTCCCCACCGTAAATTTCGTATGGTTTATGGTGGGCTACAAATCTACTCGACCAATCATATTGTCGCATTGCGTATGTTTTGTCCCTCACGGGCGCACGCGTATAGCGGATCTATGTAATGCTAGGTATAACTGAAGGTTTTTCTAATCCAGCAGCGTTTTTTCCTTTTTTTGCAAGAAACTGGCACGATAGAACCTATTCATATTTTTTTACTTAATAAACATATTAATTTCTTTACACACATTAATACGCTAGCTTTGCTGGTTTATATATTCTTTAAAATCAAATATGGAAATTACAATATTACCTTAGGTGTGACAGAGATGACTGTAAGAGTGAGACAGTCGCCTCCGGACTTGATCAGGTCAACCACTTGCTTGTGGGTCGCGCCTTCGACGTTCACACCGTTTCTGAAACAAACACAAGATAAGATAAGATAGATAAGATAATCATTTATTTCATTTCAATCTTAGTTGGTAAATACAGTGGCGAGTCCTCCTATTAGGTATGAAGAGACTGTATCAGGATCAGGAGACCTTACTCTTCCAAATTTTTTTTTATCTATACTAAGAGAAGTAAATTGAATTAACATTATTATAATGAATTAACTAGTTGACCGAATTTATATCTACATTTACATTTATTAATTTATTTCCAGCTTGTCTATTTGTGATACCAGTCAATTATTTCGCTAGAATGAGAACGGAGAGCTAACCCAAATAGATTGCCCAGAAAGTATTATCAATCTAGTCTAGGGCATCATCGCTATTATACATATAATAAGTATAGATTATTACGAGCTTTTTCATTGAAAAAAAAAGACCTTCATCCAGTAGTCAGACAAATGATAAATTGAAAAAAAAAAAACCTTTAAATTTCGATATTTTTCAACTGAACGATAACCTAACTAAAACCCTGGAATGCTTTTATCTTCCAACGATATTTAAGGATAATTTCAGTTAATCTAAAAACAACACAACGTTGTTAGAAATTCCAACTCTATTTATAAAGGTATAGGGTATAAAATTAACGAGCATTACGTTTATCAATAGGCTAAATATAGATGCGCGTACGAGGATCGAGGCCGGATCAAAGTATCGATGCATCAAGGTGCCCATAACAAGGTTTAGAATTATCTTAGGCTTGTTATCACCAAACCTCGTTATCAATGTATTTATTCATTGAAAATTAGGATTGGCAAAAGTAACTACAGAAGGGAACACGGACTTTACCGTTGGTGCCCAACTTCGCTAGCAAAACATCACTCCATAGTATAAAACTAAGTCGCTTCCTGCTATCTGTCTGTCCCTATGTATGCTTAGATCTTTAAAATTACGCAACGGTTTTGATGCGGGTTTTTTAAATAGATATAGTGTGATTCAAGAGGAAGTTTCTTATGTATAATACATCAGCATTGCGTCCGTGCGGAGCCGGGGCGGGTCGCTAATAATATAATCATGTTATGATGACTATGGAGAAAGTCATTATTTTATAGACGTCACAGATATAGTTAACGCTATCTCTACTGAGCTCGATCACTTACCTGTACTAACAATGGCATTCTGTTAAACAAAAGCCATTATTTATTTTGTGTGAGCGCGTGGCATTTGTGCCTGAGGCTCACACACAATTGGCCACGCGCGCAGGCACAAAGGCCACGCGCTCACACAAAAGAAATAATGGCTTTTGTTTAACAGAATGCCATTGTTAGTACAGGTAAGTGAACGAGCTCAGTAGAGATAGCGTAAACTATACCTAGCAATGACACAATTTCCTTTTGCCTCACAGTTAGAAATAAAATTTGTCATGTGTACAACACAAACGACATTAAATCATACAATACAAAGTCAAGTAAATAATCGGGTTATCGACATAATTTATATCCCATAAACAATGTCAATTAAACGACAATTAGCTTATGCAATTCAAAACCAATGTTGCACAGGATCACGGAAACCAACAGTAACTGCTTTAGGTCATGTGTATGGGAGATAAGGATAATTAATGTTTCATTGTGCTACAAATCTTTTTAAGATGATAAATATACTAGTTACATTAATTGTATAAAACATAATTATAACTACTTATAAAATAAAATTACTAAAACTAATCCTACCTAGAAAAAAAATAAAAATAAACTATAAATTGTGTCGTGGAATTAATGGGCGTATTCAACATTTAGGACTTGGAATAAGTTTTAGTATAATTTTATGGTAAGAGCATTTCAAAAAATATTTTCTATAATGTCAATATCTAGGGAGGAAATGGGGACTTTGTTTGTATGGAGTAGCGGTCATCTACTATCTTCTTAATATTTTATTTAGGCGAAGTTGGGCACCTACGGTAGATTACACGGTCATGAAGGAATAAAGAGCTTCTACTGGATAGGTAAGTACTAACCCAGGTCCCTCGGCCTCCTGGGCTTCGGCCTCCGCCTCTGTCTCCAGGTCGTATATCTCAAAACCGATCCGCGTGCAATAGTAGTACTTGTAGTGGAAGCTGCCCCGCCCGCCCCTCTGTACCGACATGATTCCAATCTCACGTATGCTTCTCTCACCATTGACACCAAACTGGCAGTTCACTGATACTAAAATTAAGCACCCATTGAAGGATTTGACTGAAGTTTGGTTTCGCGCGTTTATATTACACGTGAGAAAATCGTTTTTAAGATATCTGGGCGTCAAAAGATACGAAAAGAAATCTAATAATTTTAATTCAAAAGTCGAAAAGTTTATTCAACGAATATCAAACTACCGACGTTTCAAACACAGTTTATAATTTCATATAAAATCTGTCAAAAGTTTCGATTATAGTCCAAGCTTCGTTACATAATTGAGTTATACAAAAGAGATTATTACAAATATCTTTTGATTATCCAATCATTTGTCCTTTTGCACGATAAAGCGTTCTGTTACACAGTTAAAATGTGACACAAAGGATAAATTAACAGTGTAGTAAACTACAACAGTCGAATATTACACTTGCTGTTAGAAAAATTCAATCAGTATATTCTGCATATATTTTCGAAATGTCACAATCAAAATATCACTTTTTTAGCAACAACTATTAATTAAATATCATTTTAGTAATAATTAAAACACTATTCAAAAACTAAGTGCGAATCGCAAGACGCCCGAAGAATATGTGGCGGTATTGATATAGTACAAATTGTAAATACATTACAAGTATGCATATATTATTAGGTATGATAATGATTTACTTCGCAGTTACGTCTGGGAGTTAGACTATGCACTCAAATATAATTAGAGATTTATTTACTATCACAATGGCACGTGCGGGACAAATGATCATAGCCCGCTTTTTCGGGGGTAAAAACATAACCAGTGCTAGTCATGAATTGAATAACGACTCAAGTGTTACCGATATCGATAGCTAGCAATATCTAAATCACATTTCTGAATTCCGCTCCCAGCTCGGGTGGTTACCGATCCGCCGACACCGAAATGTGCGTGTCCTGTCGTTACTTTTTAACGTACTCTTTCTGCTCTCTATCTTACCTAACCGAGAGATTTAACTATCTGGTTGAAGGCAGTGAACACCGCTTACGTTCAAGTGCTAATCTTACGCTTGCTATTACTTCGAATAAGACACGAACGTATATGCCAATTAGTTCACGGTACGCGCTGTGGAGTTGTGGAACGATTTGCCCCTGTCGCTCAAACAGTCCCAGTCTGTAGCGTCACTCAAGGCTAACCCGAAGAAGCTTTTTCTTTCCAAACAAGCGTGATTTGGTTACTTAACTAAATACTTACTTTTAAGGGTTCCGTACCCAAAGGGTAAAAACGGGGCCCTATTACTAAGACTCCTCTGTCCGTCCGTCTGTCTGTCACCAGGCTGTATCTCATGAACCGTGATAGCTAGACTGTTGAAATTTTCGCAGACGATGTATTTCTGATGTTGCCGCTATAACAACAAATACTAAAAAGTACGGAACCCTCGGTGAGCGAGTCCGACTCGCGCTTGACCAGTTTGTTATATAATGTTATATATGTTTAGTATTTATTGATGGACGTTAGAATGTATTTTATTTTAATAATGATATTTATGCATTTTATTTACATAAATATGACATTTTGGTTAGTTTACTTTTAAAATGATATTGAGCATTCCGTAAGTTTGTCTATCTGCTTTGAATTCTCCCCTCATCTACTCGAAGGTTCGGGTAAAAAGGGACCCTATTACTAAGACTCCACTGTCCATCTGTCTGTCACCAGGCTGTATATCATGAATCGTGATAGCTAGACACTTGAAATTTTCACAGATAATGCATTTCTGTTGCCGCTATAACAACAAATACTAAAAAGTACGGAACCCTCGGTGGGCGATTCTATTCTATTCTATCGTCACAAAACTGACAGCGATTAATTTTTCCACACGTACACTATTTTCTGAAACTCCCATAAACTACGAATTGTTTAGAAACGTCGTGGGTTTCAAATCATTTTGTCCAATAACACCAATAGCATCCAAATTTATTTGCCAGTAATTCCATCAATTTAGTCCCATCGATCAAAAATTGAACTAAATTGACTTCCATTAATACACTCAAGTTTATGACAGAACTATTAGTCCATTTGGTAACGTTCCGGTCACCGTTATGTAATAGCAATTACCTACATACAAAGTTTGTTTGATATTTCTAACCTTTTGAAATAGGAAATTAATTTAAAAAAATCACTGGTACAGTCGCCATCATATATATCGGAGCGGCCAAGGTGCTCACAAATATCTGAACACGCCTCTATTGTCAAGGCGCTAGGTGCGTGTTTAGATATTTTTGACCACCTCGACCGCTCCGATATCTGATGGCGACTGTACCTCATAACTCACAATGGTTGTATTGGCACTTAAGCCCTTTATGGCAATTTCCACCATTTTTAACATTTTCCGAAAAACGAAACGGAAAAATTATATCTAATTACCGAGCCTATTCACAGAATTTCGCGAGAATCGGTTGATAAATGCGACCTGGAAAGGAGAACATCCGGACAGAAGAAAGCATTTGTGACGTTTTCAACCAAAAGGTACCACATTGTCGCTTGTTGATAAGGTTGATTTCTAATTGAAGCTATATGGAAATAGCGCCTTACTGACAAGCGACAATAAGTACCCATTTGGTTGAATATGGCACATTTTTGCCCAAGCTGAAACGGAGACCTCGCTAACGCATCGGTCAACAAGTTCAAGCATTTTTAGTACTTTATAGGAAGTCTTGTTGATAATATTTTGTTATATGATCCACAAGCTACCTAGGGTGGAATTCAAACTCCACAAATTGAATTGAAATTTTATTTTTTAATGTGTGATTTTGTTATATAGTTTAGGGTGTTGTTGTGTATTTTTTAATTTTATTTGTATTGTAATTTTTGACACGTGTTTTAGACATTAAAGATTGATTGATTGAACTAGGAATGATGTCAACATGAGATCTATACGTAAATATTAAATACAGCTGTAAAACCAAAAACCGGCCAAGTGCGAGTCGGACTCGTCCACCGCTCTCTCTCGACCACTTTTTAGTATTTGTTGTTATAGCGGCAAGAGAAATACATCATGTGTGAAAATTACAATTGTCTAGCTATCACGGTTCATGAGATACAGCCTGGTAACAGACAGACAGACGGACAGCGGAGTCTTAGTAATAGGGTCCCGTTTTTACCCTTTGGGTACGGAACCCTAAAAAACTGGTCTTTGAACATAAATTCTATAAAACTACGCCAGTTTTCATTTCTTTAGACAGTTTAGCGAACAGGGAAAGTTGAAAGCAATACCTGCCAGCAACGACGCATAAGCGTAGGCTGAGAGAAATCGAAATTGAACGCAAAGCTGCTTTTACGCATTTTATCAGACTGAATAAATGAGTGTAATACTTGTAGTAGCACAACTAGCAAAAGACGGTAGTCAATATTCATTCGATTCGATAGTACGAAGAGACACAGGAATCAAATTCCTTGACTGTTCATAGGATAGGACTTAAGCACAGGGCGGACACGCTATACATCAAAAATCACTTGCGTATATGTGTGAACGGCACGTCTGTATACGCGTCATGCGTCATAGTGTGAGTAAGTTGCTTAAAAATAGTACTCAACGGCCGGCAAACGGCCGTCAATCTGGTGTCGCGGGGCGAGGTAATTCGAGTCGGGGCGAGGCGGTGCATGGCCGTTCTGTATGATAATACTATTACTTATTCTGTGACTTAAGGATCTAACGCAGATGCAACAACGCAAACATCTTTCAGATAGCAAAATAGGTTATTAGGTCCTTATAATCTAGATGTCACGAGTACTAATTAGTAATTAGCACAAGATTAATGTCAGCTACGGCGGTTTAGGCCGGAAAAAATGCGTCGCAAAAATACATTGTGTGGAGTGAGGCCACTCGCACCGTGTGTGTCACACGCAATGGCAGTACAGTCGAAGGCAAAAATATCGATCCAGACAGATGGCACAAAAATATGTGAACATAGCATAACCCTAGAGCGTTCATAAAATTGCCAAATCAAACATTGGCTCTGGTAAGGATGAAAATGGACAAGGAGAGAATAAATGTGTCTTTTCTGACTTACCCGTTATGTAAACCACTGTATCCAACATGAGAATGTCTACATGACAACTGATGTTCGCACAATGAGTACATACTATTAAACATTTTCACTAATATAACCGTCAAAAATTCTAATTTTCGCTTTAATTTTCAATAACACTACACTTCAACTCGTTAAGGTCTTAAACACAAATGTAGGGTAAAAAAACAATGCACACACACAGAGACATATTAGCTAAAACAATGAGTATTTAATAATATGAAACTTCAATGTATACGTAGGTGCTTTACCAATAAAATATTGTGTACTAATAATGCTCTAAGGTTTTTACATTTTGAGTTTAAAAATATCACTAGTGCTCTCAAAGAAAACACTGAAACCGATTGCAAATAAAATGATACTGTGTATAAAATGCTTATCACTTTGTTCGACACAATTATTACGAAACACAGAGCTATCCTTTAAATCAGGGGTTTTCATGCTTTTTGACCAGAGGGCCCTGGTTTATTGGTTGTTTTAGTTTGTCAACTTTATGTACAGTCAACAAAACTATTAGCTACCCTTATACCTAATAATAGGGTTTAGGGGTAGCTAATAAATAGTAGCAAACACACAAATATGTACCTACCCCTGCATACATAGGTATTTGTGTGTAAGTGACATTGTTATTGTCTTAATAAGAATGTCATGTATGTGTTATTCGCATTTTTTAGACAGCAAACATGCGTGCAAATTCGCTAGATTTAGACAAACATTTATAGGCAATAGTGCATCCAAGCCGCGGTTAACATTTGTGGGGCAAAACTATTACGTAACTGTAAGTTAACTAATGTTATTGTGTTGCACAGTTTTGCTCCACAAAAGTGGACTGCGGTGTGGATGTACCTTTACTCATTCGCTTCCTTTTCGCGCACCGAACCTGGTCCGCGGACCGAAGCCCGAAAACCCCTGTTTAAAGACTCATAAGGAATAAAAGTGCGAGTATATTTCTTACTTGCGAGTATACCTTTTGATATCCTTTCACTTATTGCAACACATATTTATAAAAAACAACATTATTATGTAAGACGTTCACTGAAAGGTGCTATCAAAGTATGAATGTTATAAATACGGACAATTTTACGGTTCAGAAAGACGTTGTGCATTTTTATGATAAATGTATAACGATAATATGCATTTAAATATATTTAATATGCCATATATTTGCCACAAGTAATGGTTATTATTCTCAAACTAGCTTTGCTCGCATGTCTGCCTAGGATTCGCTCTGTTTGTGCCATTTCCCTCTCTTCTAATGAAATAACCTACGTCCACCCCCAGCTTTCGTTTGCTAGGAATTATAATACACTAGCGACCCGCCCCGGCTTCGCACGGATAGTTCAACTAATTTACACAAAACCTTTGCAAATTATACATATAAACCTTCCTCTTGAATCACTCTATCTATTAAAAAAAACCGCATCAAAATCCGTTGCAGTTTTAAAGATCTAAGCATAGATAGGGACAGACATACGGACAGCGGAAAGCGATTTTGTTTTAAGGGTTCCGTACCCAAAGGGTAAAAACGGGACCCTATTACTAAGACTCCGCTGTCCGTCTGTCTGTCTGAACAGTTGAAATTTTCACAAATAATGTATTTTTGTTGCCGCTATAACAACAAATACTAAAAAGTACGGAACCCTCGGTGCTCCCACCGACGGACTCGCCAGTCCGACTCGCACTTGGCCGGTTTCTTTCATACTATGTAGTGAAGTAAAGCTAGTAAACGCTTTGCATAAAAAACTTCTACACGCTCTATTTTATTTGTATTACAAATTTTTAGCTGAAAAGACCAGACAAATGGGGCATTTTCTGTGAAAAGGGACCTTATTGTCGATGGCGCTTACGCCGCACAGCGTCGCTCGGCATTGTATTTATATCGGAGCATCGTTTATAATGGCGTAAGCGCCATCGACAATAAGGTCCCTTTTTATGGAAAATACCACAAATGTATGTTCATGTAAAGTTTCATGTCATGTAATTGTAGCATGTCGCTTTAAAATGAGAGCGTAGCTTCGTTTGTATGGCGGCGCGGCGGCTAGGTTCATGTGACTCTTAAGAGGCCGTAGTCGAATTTGGAGCAAAAATGTAAAATTGATAGATTTAGTCGTTGAAATTATACACGTTTTGTTACGTAATATCTAAATAACAAGTATTGATTTCTATTAGCACGTCTTCTCATCTTGCCTTTTAATAATGAGGTCGCGAGCGTGCGTCACCGATAATGCATGAAGAGAAGGGGCAGTTTTTAAAAATTCATCAAAAAATCATGGTGGTAAATTATACAAATTGATGTATAAGAATAGTTTCAGCAAATGTTGTAGATTGTTTAAGTATCAAAATTACGTTGAAATTAAGTCGATTTTTAGAGAAATTATCACTTGTTTTGAAGTAATTTCTGGAGAAAATTAATTTCGTCTAACTTTCATTTACACTACTTCAAAGTCATAATAATAAAAATGTAGTCTGATAAACGTCAAGTACAGGATATGTGTAATACAAAATTACTATGTTTAGCAGTCCAAACTTTACGAAATTTACAAATAAGAGCGACAAAATCAGTGCTTTACGAGCGTTTACCTAAACGTCCATCAGAAAAGCAAACATTACTAATTTACTGAGAGACTAAATCTATCAATTTTACATTTTTGCGACTAAAATCGACACCGGCCTCTTAATCTTTGTTAGAAAATAGAAACTAAAGTGTGCGTGACAATTATTATTTATTCTAGGTCATTTGTAAACCGGTTTCAAAATAATTTTGATTAGCACCATAGTTTCCATTTGCGATAACGCGTAGACAATTCATTACACAATAATACGCACAGCACAATAGGCAAAAACATCTGCTCAACTCTGAATCTAAAGATGCCATATATATTATTTCTAGGCTAGACACAGCAACGAGAAACGAACTCTTTACTCTTTAGTTGGACAAGTTCTTTGGATTAATCGAAAATTTTGCCATTATACGTAAAGTTTTTTGACTACGCGAAGGCACATATGATCAAGGAATTTTATTTCAGTACCATGTCGTACGTACCTTGCCACAGTGACAAAAGTATGAGGTCCCTAACGACTTTCATATTGACTGTCACTGTGAGTACTGTGACAAGGTACGAAATGGTACAGAAATTATTATTTTTGACTGTACCTACATACAGACAGCATCAATAGGATCTAGTGTTCGACTGAAGCAGAGTTTCTTGCCGAAACCGAAGGTACGGTTCTGCGTTCTGCACTAGTTTCGGCTGAAACCGAACCTTCGGCCTAAACATGATTTTTATGCCCAAACCTGCCGAAACCAAAATTTCGGCGGGACACTACAGAAAATACAGTTTCGGCGCAGTCGAAAGGTTCTGCAGGATTTTGGCCGAAACCGAACCTTCGGCCGAAACATAATTTTGTACGCCGAAACCGATACCGAAACTTCGGTCAAAACAAATCAATAGTAATGGATGGAACAATGACAATTTTAAAAATATGTGCTGCTAATTTGGAGGTCCGACCCTTCAATGGTTTAGCTCAGTATATAAAGCGACTGTTGGCCTAGCGGTAAGAGCGTGCGACTTGCAATCCGGAGGTCGCGGGTTCAAACCCCGGCTCGTACCAATGAGTTTTTCGGAACTTAATGTACGAAATATCATTTGATATTTACCAGTCGCTTTTCGTTGAAGGTAAACACCGTGAGGCAACCGGACTAATCCCAATAAGACCTAGTTTACCCTCTGGGTTGGAAGGTCAGATGTCAGATGGCAGTCGCTTTCGTAAAAACTAGTGCCTACGCCAATTCTTAGGATTAGTTGCCAAGCGGACCCCAGGCTCCCATGAGCCGTGGCAAAATGCCAAACATGATAATGCGACTGTTTTATATACCTATCTATACATATAGATATCCAACCGGATAGCTAGTTTTTCTAGGGCCCTGTTTGCAGTCTCGTTCCCATTTGAACAGCGATAGCGTCTATATCACATTCTCTGTACAAAACAATGTTAGCGTTAAACGTACATACATTTTATTGTAACATGTACTATCGGGGACATTGGCTGTGAAACAGTTCAGAATTTTTTTACCTCAATCCTTACGAGCGAAAAAAAGGGGTAATGGAAGGAATGGACCGTATGAAAATTTTGGGACACTCAAGGATCAAAAAAGCTCATGAGTCTGAGCAGAAATGTCAATAACATTCCCAAGTTTTAAAAGAAAGTTTAGTGTACAAACTCCATCAGCTATATATTGGAAACCCCAAGGTTCACAAATATGACACACAAAGATTCTAATTTAAAGACATTCAAATGCATGATGGACTGTACAATTTTAAATAAAATAGCCCTATGAAATATATTAAACCGGGTCACTCGCGTTTATAAAGTTGATGATTGCTCGACAACAACTTTATAAATGTGAGTGACACGGTTTAATATATTTAATATGTCAGTGCCTCACGGAAGTTTTCAGCCCTGTTATGCTAATAAAATGCTTTACAAATCAAAGAACAACAACGAATAAAAAAATAAAAGTTAAAAATAGATTTCAAGTACATAAATGAATGATGTTTAGTATAATAATTACAAATATATAGTAGAAGGTTTATCATTGTTTTAATAGATAATAAATTTTATAGTAACATAGTTATCAAACAGTATTAATTACACAATCTGACTATGACCTTTCGCTTCATTTCCGTAAAAATGTAATCCAGTTTTTAACACACCAATAAATTATTTCAGCAAATACATAATTTAACCATTCTTTATTTTTGTTACTGCATGTAATATCTCTGGTGTTACAGGCGTCCATAGGCGGTGACTGCTTACCATCAGGCGGGCCGTATGCTTGTTTGCCACCGACGTGGTATAAGAAAAAAAAAGTTACCAAATAGCAACAATATGTTTTGCAACCAATTTCATAGCTGACTGACTTTCATTGACCACAGAAACCTGTTTCAAAATATGACTCATTCATCTCTGATTTCACAAAAAAAATGCAAGACATGAACTGTGCACGGTTTTAAATTGAAAAATAGAATTATTGAGATGGCAGTGCCATGGTCTAATAAATTAAAAAAAAAAAAAACAATTATGTATAAAAAATTGTATTTGAAACATTTGAATAATTATGCAGGACACTACTGATTCTCATAGGATTGGGATGATTCTAATTAGATTACAGCCTATTCTAAAACGAATGAACCGGCTTCGAAAGGCGTTGCTAGGCTTAAAATTGCCAAACAATACTGAGAACACTCATGGGAGGTTCCCAGCCAGTGCCACCCACCTACTGCTTACAGATTACATAGTCTAGGTACTTACACTTCTAGGATCCTGTCCCCCTTCCGGATACCAGCTTGCTCAGCCGCTCCTTGCTCCAAAACAGCGCTTACGTGCTGCAAGGGAGCATAAAGCTCTCCATTGATCGACCTCAACTGCCCACCCTCGGACACTTGACCGCGCACATTGAAACCGAACCCAGTGTCAGTTTTATAGATGGTAACGCGACGGGGCCCATTGGTAGCCGTTGTAACTTTATTATTTCTCTCAGGTCTAATAATACTGTTATTATCAGTTTCTGTCTCAGCCATTTTGGACGACTTTGACGTTTTGTGCTGTTGTGTTGGCTAGATTGCTCACTCAACAGTCACGAATAGGATGCGTTCATGTTCAATAGAAAATAAGAAATTAAGAATAGAGAAAAAGGTTAAATTTTGTGGGACGATATCACAGATTAATAAATAGTTACTTGACGATATGCCTTCGAGCCGACATTTTTTAAATTTGCCGCCTTTTTCTATTGACAGGATTTGCTTGACCAACTATAGTTTGTCAAAGGACTGTCTCATTTCAAACATAGACAGAGAGAATCATACTATATCTGTCTTACACTAGTACTAGCACCCCAAAGAAAAGGATGAGTATAGTTTTCTTAGAGTATAGTCTTTGACAATTTGGTTTGACCAACTATAGGTGGTTTTATTTCTGATTGTTATTGCTGGCAACATTTTGCAGCGCCCTCTACACATTTTTCGCGGAAAACATGTTGCTCAGACGGTAAAGCAGTCATCCAGTTTTTCTTTTCCGTCGCTAGAGTGCACAAGTTTCGAAACAACGTGGTACAAGAAAATTTCAACTTCTTTCACATCAAAATCAGCTGTGAACTTCAGTATGGCCGCTCTTATATGTAGAAAATAAATTGTTTTTGTAAAATCATACAAAAAAATAGGAAAGTGCAGTTTTCGTACTTACACCGAATAGTTGTATCTTTTACGAACAGTGTCGGTGTTGACTAATAAAAAGTGTTGCGTCATGACAGAATCGTGATTCTCTCACTGACAAACAAAATACAATAAAAATCGCGAATAGCGAATTACGGCGAGTATAGTTGCATTTCTTTGGTTCGCGTTTCATTCGATCGTCGCCTGAGTGTTGGGAGCTGATGTTTATTGTGAACCGCGTCAAAACATACGAGCCATGAGTAGTGTGAGGTTGAGTCTAGTGTCTGTGGGGAGATTAGCCGTCGGGAGAAATTGCAAGTTGACATCAGGTAAGTGGTTTCCTACATTTTAGTAAGTATTCGGTTTTGTTTTCTTTGTGCATTGGCTACGCTCCAAAGTTTTGTGGCGCAGTCCGCTTTCCTGCCCATGTTCACGCGTAATCTACATCACAACGAATGTTTGATAACAGAACGTCATAGAATAGGTAATCAGAGAGTTTAAATAAATTGGTTATGTTATGCGCTGCTCGCTTATTGTCGCTTATTATACGTTTATTACGAAACGCTCAATAAAAACTTGTTTTCTCCTTTGATTTGATTCTTTAATGAGCCTATTTTTTTTAAGATACTCCTTGAATAATGGACCAATTATAACCAAGGTCATTATCGCATAATTTATGCTTGACATTGCCCTTTGAAGCCCTCGGACTTATTTAAGTTTAAATTGCTATAGTATTTAATAGCCAATTAAGGAATGTGACTGATATTGGTTCTATGTCATAGATAGTGTGTGTAAACAATGATTATTCTACATTGTAGTGACTGTTTTAGTGTTTATATAATGAAACAGTACAGTGAGTACAGACCTTTAAACTTAGACCTTTAGGTGAGGTTAGTCAAAAGCTAGCAACAATATGTAGTATCTAGACTACATAATTTAAGCAAAAAATATTTATATATATTACAGTCTACAAAAGACATGATTATAATGGCTAGCTTTTGCCAGCGATTTTGCATGGATGAAATGATGATGATTGATAAAAATTACCATAAAATTCATCTAAATCAGTTCAGGGGTTTAAGCATGCAGAGGTAACAGACATACAGGGTTACTTTCACATGTTTTTAATATTGTTTTAATGTTATTTTAAGCATAACATTTAACTTTTACCTCCAGGTGATAACACAAACAATTCTAAATTTACAGCCTGTTTTAATTCCAATTAGCTTTACTAGACTTATATTGACTGCGATATAGACCGTGATTACCTTTTGTATTGTTAAGTCTAGTAAAACTAACCGTGAATCATTCAATCAAAACTCCAATAAGCTTTACCTTTGCCAATTATATGTATAAAATAGTTGTTGTGGTTTAGAGATTGAATTCAGGACGAATTTGTTGATAGGCTAATTTTCAGTTTATTAAATTGTGTATTGTCCGATTATCTACAAACTGTGGACACAATTTTTTAAATAAAAAAAAAAATACAAAAATTGGGGACATCTTACACAGATAGACCTAGCCCCAAACTATGCGTAGCTTGTACTATGGGTACTAGGCGATAAATACATGCTTATATACATAGAAAACAACCATGACTCAGCTACAAATATCTGTGTTCATCACACAAATAAATGCCTTTACCGGGATTCGAACCCAGGACCATCGGCTTCGCAGGCAGGGTCACTACCCACTGAGCCGGACCAGTCATTGTTTTGATTGGATTCCTTTTTTGTTCTTTCTACTTAGAACCAAAATCTACTTGGATTCTAATAGGAAAAAATATCCTAAAACACGTTTACATTTTTCATACCATCCATTCCATTACCATAAAATATAGTCTATGAAAAATTATGTCTTGTCTTTTCACTCCAGGCCGACATGAGAGGGAGACATATGGAAATTAATCAATAGCATTGGTTGCAAATCATAGACATAGTATATACAAGTAGTTATAGACGCGCCACCGAGCGACCGGGGGTAAGAGAAAGAATATTCATGTAAAATTTGGGCAGCATAGGATTTTTTTCTCTTTCTCTCTTATAAATTTCGGTATTTCACCATTGCCTCCTACCCAGGGACCGGACAACCACCGGACAACCCTTTCCGCGATAAAACCCTTTCAATGGGCGACACTTAAACACGGCTAACACATTGAAAGACTTTCCCTTTTGAACTGCAAGCCCATTCATACCCTTACCTTTGACTAACCCTTACCGAAAAGCTAACCAAAAATAAGGGTAGCTCTTAATAAGCCCTTATCTTTAAGCGCTTTATATAAAGGTTTCCCTTTGCGTGAAAGAGACAGGATTAGTATATATCTACGGTATGTAGTGTATGAAAAGGAAAGAAAATACGTGCCTAGTCAAAGAACGCCGCCGTCGCCGCCGACGATCGCTCGGATTCGAAGTAATGTGTGCTTTATGAACAAGGTAGACGACTTAAATTAGCACGCTTATATGCTAAAAGGAAAGCCTTTTATAAGGCTAACCCTTATAAGCAATATGCAAGGTGTTGGTGAGCGGATGATAAGGGTTTTGTAAGGGTATTTGGGCTACCGATTACTCAAATGTGGTAGCTTTATATAAGGGTTTTTAAAACCAAAACAAAGGGTTTCGTCTGGCAAAGGGTATGGTGAGTTAAGCCTCATGCAATACCCTTATAAAACCCTGATAAGGGATAGCGGGCCGGTCCCTGCTCCTACCTATGATGCCACCCGGTCGGTGATAAGGATAAAGCATGACACTATTTTCTTTTCTCTTATAGGAATCGCAATAAGACTATCTTTCTCTATCAAAGAGTGTCAGGCCCTTGTTGCAAACCAACAGAGGAGAAAAGATGTGGTTTACCATAGTATTGGTATGGTTGATTCCCATATGCCTCTCACATTTCTGCTCATATACAGTATTATGACTCTTGGAGACTCTATATATCTCTGGGGATAATTTGATATACTAATATTATAGTTCTGACACTCATTTATTTAGTCATATGGCATATTACAATTCATGGTCGCTTTACAAATTTACAAATGAATAGTTAGATTAGCTTAAGCAACTATTATATAATCTGTGGCTTAAGTAAGTCCAGAGGATCTCCTGTATACTTCCTTTTTGGGCACTCGCAGACTATGTGGTAAATGGACTGTACAGGTGCTCCACAGTCGCACTTAGGTGTATCTCGCCACTTGAAGTGGCGAGATCTTCGCCAGTTCTGACACTTACATTTACATTTACACACCTCTAAATAATTTCAGTTTTTTTGGTGTACTTCCTTTTTGGCGAAATTTATTTCGCCAAATTTCACTTGGCAACCAACTTTTCGTCACCACAATATGGCATGCAAAATCTTAGACTAACTTAAAATAATAATCTAATTACAATTAAAATGTCAAGTTATCAAAATATTCATTCAGATTATAAAATGGTCTTATTAGTAGAAATGTTTTTAATTTCTTGGAAAGTCAATAATATTATCACATTGCCTAATAATGTCCTCATTTAAAAAATTATAAATTTTATTTCTCATGTATTCCAGACTACTTTTGAAATGTGAATAATTTTTAGATTCTGGTATGTAAAATTTATGTATTAATCTAGGGTGTCTATTTTTGTTTTTACATGCAAGTCTGGTCTTATTTTTATAAACAAAAATACAGACTAAGTATATGTAAAGCGATATCACTGTCAATATTTTATGCTTCACAAATAGAGGACGGCAATGTTCAAGTGGCTTCGCCTTATCAACATATCTCACAGCCTTTTTTTGTAAAATCAAAACGGGTTTCACATGGACACTGTTACCCCAGACCTCAAGGCCATATCGCATTAGGCTTTCAAAATATGCAAAATAACCTGTTTTAAGTGCAGATGAGCTTAAAATTTTAGAGAGGCTTTACAGGGTGTCAGGCGGAGGCCAATTTTTTTCTTAGAAGTTCTATATGAGATATGTGCAGACTTTAAAATGACAAAAATAAAATAAGTATTCAATTATGTGCTTCTTGCACATCTGAATTTTAAAAATAACACTCAAGGTGTTTTAAACATTCAAATGATTTTTTTATTAATTATTTGTAATACTAACTCTAGATTAAGTTATTGTCTGACCTAACAACGACGTCAAGTTCGAAATAAAGATATTTCAATTTCAATTGCAGAAATTTTCTTTCATTTCAGATTGTAGGTATAACACAAACAGACCTGTAACGATTGTTATTAATAAACTTTCATTTTCATTTTCTTGCATGTTGGGTTAACAAATATTTGCATACTTTGATTGCTTGCCAAGCAAACATCAGTTGCTATCGTATAGTAGACAGCATAAGTTCAAAGACAATGTTTTGATGTGATAAATACTTATAGCTTTATTTACGTAACTATAAAACCAGCAAGGTGTTACTTAAATTTGAAAACTGATTTGTTTTTGTTAAATTTAGTCTGTGACTATTTTTTTATTATTAAAACTGATTACCGATTGGCCCTAGTCACAACTGATGGAAAGTGAAGACAGGACCTAAGATGGAGCTCCCTGGTTCAGTATTCCGTCTTTACCTATTACAGTATTCAGTCTTGCTTTAAAGAGACCGAGGTCATATTTCTCAGGGAATAAAGATGGCGGAAGGCCGGGAGCGTATTCCATTCTTTAGCCGTCCATACAATTCGAATCCTGATCACATTTTTACTAGCTAAGCCAGGGGGTTGTGGGGGGGCTGTCACTACTTTAGGTACATAGTTTAGGTACATTTGGCCGGCGCGCCTCCCGGGCAGGCGTATGGCAGTGGGCTGCCGCTCGACTCGCATGATAGTCGTGTCACTTGGCGCTCACGCAAAATTGAAAATACACAATGGCTTGGAAATATTAAATATTGGTTGACCAGAACCCAGAAACAATATTATTAGGAACTGACCGACATATTTTCAAAGCAAAACGGCTGTGGCATACCTACTTCCGTAAGAATCAGACATACTTACTATCTCCGGATAAAATTTTTATGTTTACAGAATCGACGTTTGTAATTCCTACATATTTATCTTAAAAATAATAAATCAGTAGGTATAGGTACAAAAACTTGTCAAGTGACAACCCCGTGCCGACACTCGCAGCTCGGTCATAAAACTGCGGCGCGCAAAGAAGATTCACGGTTCGTGCGCGGTTATAAGTTTCAATTTTGCTTGCAGGCGGCGAGTATAGGTATAATTTTGTACCTTAATCTGACTTTTGTGAAGTAGTGAATTTTCTCTACGGTAGTACTATTAGTTAATCTGTGGCTAGGCTAGCTATCACGGTTCAATGAGATACAGCCTGGTGACAGACAGACGGACAGCGGAGTCTTAGTAATAGGGTCCCGTTTTTACCCTTTGAGTACGGAATCCTAAAAAAACAATAAATTGCGAAAAATCATTTTCCATAATGTCAATATCCAGGGAGGAAAATGGGGACTACGTTTGTATAGAGACGGTCATCCATACATCGTAGGGTCACTCTTAGGTATAGTATGCGGTCTATCTACTGAGCTCGTTCACTTACCTGTACTGACAATGGCATTCTGTTAAACAAAAGCCATTCAAACGTCGGGATGTATTATAAATTCAATATACGCGATATAATCCGTTTTCATAGTTTTATTTCAAAAGCCATTATTTATTTTGTGCCTGAGCGCGTGGCCTTTGTGCCTGAGAGTGTGGGAGCCTCAGGCACAAAGGTCACGCGCTCAGGCACAAAAGACATAATGGCTTTTGTTTAACATAATGCCATTGTTAGTACGTAAGTGAACGAGCTCAGTAGAGATAGCGTTAACTATACCTAGCGCAGGGAAAGCCGTGGATAATTTTTAGAATTCTAGTTTTCAATTTTAATTTTATAATGCAGAGACATGTAAAAATATGCCATCCGATAAATAAATAAATAACCTAGCGCGAACCTGTTTGATGCTTGCGTGTCAAGGCGGCTTTTTATGTGTCAAGGGAACCCACCTATATGGCCCCCTGCGACAATGCAGGTTTTTAAAATAGACAGTTCAAGACTGTCTAATAAATAATGCTAGTATGAGGATTTCCAAAAACACACATTTGTTTATTGCGTGTGCCGATTTTTGCCGATAAAATTTGGTCAATAGATCCCTATTCTGTACAATATAAGTGCTATTTCATCATTTGTCCTAAAAATTCTTACCCTGAGTTACGGTTACGGAAAAGTATGGCATAAACTCGTTTACTCGCTAGGGGTCATCCATTAATTACGTCACACGTTTAGGGGGAGGGAGGGGGACAATAAAATGTGACATGTTGTGGAGGGGGGAGTCACAAACTTTGTGACGTCACCATAACGGCCTACATCTGTAACTGAAAATGGTTTTGATTTTTTAATTTGCTGTTAACAGTTAAATAACTAGATTTTTGCAATGGTTTCGTGTTATAAATAACATATATTTTGTTAAAAACATTGTCTTTGTTAAAAAAATTAAAACTAAGTTGTTGTTTTCGTTGAAAACAATATTACCAAATATGTGAAATCACACTAGGGGGGAGGGGTTAGCCAACTGTGACCAGGGGGGGGGGGGTCAAAAAATCTTCAAATTCGTGTGATGTACTTAATGAATGACCCCCTATCCTCGCCATCGCTTAGCTTCAATTAGCTATTAATCGTTTGACTTAATCTGTCATTTTGACATGAATTTGTATGAAAGAGATAACACATAAATTAACTAAGTGATTAAAGCTTGTAAAGTTTTATGAATAAGGAGGTTATTCGTGAAACTGCACTCTTACTTCTAACTTATACTACTTTTAAACAAACTAATCATATTTAATACGGAAACGCGACGGCGGAGACAACAAACCACCCGCCAAACTCACCTTCGATGCGTTGCACTTGCTAAAAACGTGCGCGTATCCGGTACAGTCGCCATCAGATATATCGGAGCGGTCAAGGCCCTCACAAATATCTGAACACGCCTCTATTGTTAAGGCGTTAGAGTGCGTGTTCAGATATTGTGAACACCTTGGCCGCTCAGATATATCTGATGGCGACTGTACTACATTTTGATGGTTATCACGTTGACGCGGCTTCTATACACGGTAGCTAAAAAATAAGTGCATTCCCGTTGCCAGAGAGGTTTTGGGATTGTACTGAGCAACTTTTACTATGTGACCAACCCCGAAATCGCAAAAAAAAAAAAGGCTGTTTCATACATTTTGGCTGGTCCATTTTCTATGGGAGGGTACTTTTTTTCGCGATTTCGTGCAGTAGCTATCTTTGGAGTAATATGCGTTAGGCGAAGTCATGCTTTCTTCCAGATGGGACTACACTATTTCATTTTTTAAGGAACAGACTTATACCTTAAAATTCAGCCGATTTCACCTTGTTCTTATTGTCCACAGCCGTCCAAACATGCCGATCCCTACGGCGCTCGAGCGCGCGATGTCTCAGCACAAGCAACACGCTTTGCAAGAGCACAGAGCAGCCCCCCGGACCGCACCCGCCTAAGGAGGCTGTCAGTTCTGACGGTAAGTCACAAGCGACTTTCTTTCAATTCTCCCAGGCCGATGGTTCAATGTGATGTCACTCGGCATGTTTCTCTTGAGTGCATCATTTAATGATAGTAAAACGACGTGAAGTGACCATTATCATAAAGTTTTATCTCATACTGGCCTGCAAGATAGGTTTTACTAGATATGTAAACAGTTTTTCATAGATATATTACATTTACCATTTATTATTATTTTTCCGAATTCAGGCAAAAGGTGAGTGAACTATTACATAACGAAAGAGACAATAAACACACTTGCCCATAAAAGGCTTCAAAGCAATTAAATGCAAATCCCTTTGCCGCTTAAAGACAAAATGAAGTAACCCAATAAAGTACCCAATAAAACTTGTTACGTAAAGGATTAACAAGGAGAGAGCCTTGATTTCGTAACTAAGAGGTAATTCAGTCGTTGGGTGTTATTTATGCGTTTCTTCGGAATAATTTTCTTGGTATTTTTTCTTTGTTTATACCCGCGTCATTCGACCAATCCTTATGTATGGTTGTGAAGCCTGGACACTAACACAAAAAGAGGAAAGTCAACTCCTGGTAGCGGAAAGAAAAATCTTTCGTAAGATCCTGGGGTCTATCAAGAGAGACAGCGGCACGTGGAGGATATTGAAGAATGCCGAAATCGAGGAGTTGGTGGGTGGACCCAATATTATCGGCGAAACGAAATCTCACAGACTTCGCTGGTTCGGTCACCTATTAAAAATGGGACAGGAGGGCTGCCAAAAGGGCGTATTTGGGAAGACCGACTGGTGGCCACCCGGTAGGATGGCCCAGATACCGCTGGGGAGACAGTGTAGAAGCAGATCCGCGTCAGCTTCAAGCCGAGAATTGGCAGGAAACGGCGCAGGATCGGGAAAAGTGGAGTGCTCTCGTTTTTCGGAGGCCAAGACCCTCTTTGTGTCGTTGAGCCATATTAGTTAGTTAGTTATACCCGAATTAAAAATTGCGTAGGAAGAAACTCTTAACTTAGTCAACATTCATTTTTATGTGTTTCCCTATTTCTCGAAGACGACGAACCCTAATATGTAGTTTTCACCAGCAATTTCACTTCGCCAAATAGTACGTTCCGACAGCAATACACGACTTACTATAAAAAATGTGACGTTTTCAACCAAAAGGTACCACATTGTCGCTTGTCGATAAGGTTGATTTCAAATTGATACTATATGGAAATAGCGCCTTATTGACAACCGACAATAAGTACCCTTTTGGTTAAGAATGGCACAAATACTCATCATTAAAAATATGCGCATTATATTTGAAGTTCCCTCAATTTCTCTACGATCCTAATATAAGATTAATCATGACTTGATGCAATCGACAAAAAGTCTTCGAGAAATAGAAGAACCATACATACACAAATACAAAGATGCCGTTGAATTGAGAATGAGAATCTCTTCCTGTATCAAGACAATTAAAAGACGAATTGTTTAGCAGGAACTTATCACCGTGTATGTGTTAACAAAGCATTATTATTGTATATAATACGATAATACGTCATTGAACATTCTTGAGGTCAAATTAAAGCGGTCATCAAACCGGCTCGCGAAGTTACCTTGCCCTTGCCTTG
This sequence comes from Cydia strobilella, assembly GCF_947568885.1. Taxonomy (NCBI): domain Eukaryota; kingdom Metazoa; phylum Arthropoda; class Insecta; order Lepidoptera; family Tortricidae; genus Cydia; species Cydia strobilella. The sequence continues at coordinate 15,770,537 of NC_086057.1, forward strand.
CATTAAATTGCCTAGGCGCCCCTGCTCTCTAAATACACACTTTTTATTGTAATGTCCTTCCTTTAATGTATTACATTATACTTACACGTATTACCTTTAAAGCAAATTAAATTGCAATTTTGCAGAAGGTAACTGGTTACCGGTTATCAAATAAGGCGTTACTGCGTTAGTTTGCTATTAGAAGTATCTTTATCGACCATTAACATTGTGATATAATGTGGAACCTTTTCCTTAAACGTCACATTTCTTCCACATGATTAGATTTTATTTTTACCCCAGAAGGAACAGAGATTGTTTATTTAAACATTTTAAACCTTTGGACACGAATGACACGATACACACTGGACACCAATGGATATGCATACAGGCGAAGTTTCCATTTATCTCCTGATTGCAATTGATCGATTTATTTATATTGGTTCTCAAATGGGTTTTACCTCACCAGGTGGCGCCGTTAACATTGTATTTGAATATTTAACAGAACAGTTATCTTGAGCCTGTAAATTGTGGACTAACCTAATCTATATTGTCAACAGGCACCTCAGGCGGTAAGAAAGGCGGCTCCGGCGTCCTTACCTGCCCAAAATGCGGCGACCCGTGCACCCACGTCGAGACCTTTGTCAGTTCCACGCGCTTCGTCAAATGCGACAAGTGTCACCACTTCTTCGTCGTGCTCAGCGAAGTGGACACGAAGAAGAGCATCAAAGACAATGCTGAGAATAAGTCCGGGTTCTACAGGTTAGTACCTTATAAACTGAAATAGATGACGTATACTAAAGAAAATGTGACCTAGGTCGCCAGTGGCTTAGACTGGATTCGAACTGGCGTCTTCAGTTTTCGCGGCTAACGCCATAACCTCTAGCTAGGCCACAATCGTCAGGTGTGTCTAGTAAAACTTCTACGTTGTACTTAGGGAAGTCGACACAGTGAAGATCAAAGACAATATTTTGGTTTGGGAAGCTACCATTCCTTAACCCACAAACGGACCTATAGCTGACCTTTACGAGACGTTATGTTATGATACATCTCCCTTCTCTCTAAACCACTTTACGACGTCATTTTCTAAAAATGTTATCGCTTAGAAAGAACCACCACATAAATTTGTACCTGGCTTAAATTTTCGAACTGGTAAACCATAGGTTGTGTTCATGAAACCCGCGTGAGGAATATACTCTGCAATTTGATATTTTGGGTCTATTGCACCAATCTGTGTGTCACCGCCGTTAAAACGTTCTCCAAATTGGATTATAAAGTCATAGTTCTCTACTCAATGATGTGGATCAGTCTGTCTGGTGCAACTGACACGAAGTGTTTTGTCTTTGTTACTGACCCTATATAACGGTAACTCGAAAGAGTTCCTTATAAATATTCTAAGAGCGCCGTGTGTATGTTTGTACCTTAGATCCCTAACAGGGAATCCCATCACCTTGAATCATTTCGCGTAAATTACCGACACTCCAAGAACAATTTGCATTCAAGCATCATTATCCCCCTTTCGTACACTCGCTTTCAGAACGTCCTATCAACGTCACAATTTGAGCGCTTTTATATCGTTTTATACCGTTATTATAGTCAGATTTGCCGCTCTCTCGCTACTAACTGATGTTATTGTGTATGATACAGAAGCGTGTCGAATGCTCAGGAACACCAGTATCGTACCGCGATTTTTATAGTATACTTTAATTCGTTAACATCTTTTCGTCTAATTTCAGTTTCTTTAACTTTTTTTACATATACTAAACGCTTGTCTCAAACTCATCATTTTCATGGATTTCTTTGAATTAAAGATTATTTAATTGAAAAGCGTTTTAAGCCTTAATTGCATAACATTTTAGTTTTAGCTTTATCGAACAATATTTCATCTAATCAAATCAAAAAGGCTGCAAACCAAAATAGCTTAGAAGAAAATTGAAGCCCCGAGAAGCGGAGCTTAATAGACTTGTTAAGTGGTACTATGTCGTAGGTGCTTTGCAATGCAAACAACGAATTCAACTAAACAATCTAAAAATTAACATCACGTTAGGTAAGGTCAGGGTTGGTTAAGTTAGACGAAAGATATTTTATAAGATACTATTGTTAGAAAAACTGGTATCTCTTTCTATAAATTGTAAATACATATGTCAAACACAATGAAAAAATCAACGATGATCAAACTGGCCAACGTGGGACACGAACCTACATCCTTGGATTGCCGGTCCAATGCGCTACCAATTCCGCCAGCTGACCATCCGCCAATCAACGCGAATTTAGTCATTTTAACTGTGAACAACGTCACTAGCGACATCTGTATTTTTAAGGCGGTTTTCTGAGCCAGAAGGCGAAAAATCTCCTTATATGATCATGTTTTTCTAAGAGGCGTTGATATTCGTAGACGTGGAAAAAATATATGTTGTTCTTGACTATATTATCTCTAATAACGTAGCTTCCGATACACGAATTATGACACTTCGCTCGTAGCAATTAATTCCCAAAGTAACCTCTAACTCGGACTTTTAATCTAACTTTACTCGGTTATTTATTATGTGATACTATAAACAAAAAAGAAGAAAAAACAATCTTAACTTAAATAGTAATTTCATAGCTTTCGAATTTCGATATTGTAAGGTAACGTTTTTAAAATAAATAAAAATCGGATAAAATTCGATCAAAATTGACACTTGGCGCGCATGATCTTTCCCGCTCTTTCTTGCGAAATGTGACAGTGACAGCGGTAAACCGATGGAACGGCCTTAAGGTAGGTAGGTTTGATATCTCTTTATCAACTCGCCTCCCAATCTGAGCATAGGTAACACACAGGCTACCTTTCGCTTTCGCGCTGTGGCTGTGACGCAACGCTCATGTCTTTATTTATAACTGTCGGTTATTTAATATACTTTTACCCAAATTGTTCTCCGTTCTTGGTCGTCTCGGGCTTTTTACGTTAGTTTATTTGGCTCAAAAACTAAGTCGTTTTCGGCATTTCCTTTCTATTGTACATTAGAGAGAACGGGCTATGCCTATTGCCTAGTTAAATGTAACACGCTAAACCATTTTTTGTCAGGAAAGCACGCTAGTACTGGTACTTTTACTTATTACTACCTATTACCCAGTAAATCAAATTAATAAGGAATTATATACTTAATATGCATAAAACTTATGTTTAATAGATACTCAATTTAGTGAAGTGTGAAAAACTAATAAATAAAAATAAAAGAAAAATGCAAAAAAAAGTGAATCAGAATCAGTAATTAAAGTTCGCTTTAAGACCTTTACGTACATTTTTGTTAAGAAAACAAAGTTTATTTAAATTATTAGCAGATAAATTTTTCGCAAATCATTTTGTAAGTATTTGTGTTTTTCAATCTGTAATATCGGATGTATTTAATTCGGCGATGCCGATATATCGGCCGATACATCGGTATCGGTATTAAATATTACCACATTGTAAATTAGAGTTTTGAATGATTCACGGTTAGTTTCACTAGACATATTCACGGTCTATATCCCGGTCAATATAAGTCACATTGTAAATGTCAATGCCCCGTCTGCAAAGGTCATTGTTCGTCTGTCTGTAGGTAAGTATCTCCTAGACAATGATATCTAGTTGCCATGATAGATAGTGGGGTGGTTGACCGAAATTTCGGAACACTATTTGCTGCTGTGTTTTCGCACAAACAACACACACACAATATAAATATAATTTAACATTCCACATACCCTATCCAATCATTATCCTAATATTAAAACCTTTATGCAAATATATACTTAAAGACTTATTTCCTTTGTACCTACTCTCAAATTATTGCATTGCTTCGTACTGTTATCTTAACTATAACTTTAGTTTAGTGATAATTAAATTGATTGTCTACAATCTACATACCTATGACGTCAAATAAAGGACCGTCAGCGAACATCGTCCTTTTTCTGTAGGAACGCTAAATACACAAAATCTAAACAATGGAAAATAATGCCTAAAAATCGAATACTACTTACTGCTACTGTTTGAAGCAGTTGGACACAGGTTTAGAAGCTATACATGGCGGTGGTAGTTTTCGACTTTGTAGTGAATTTGAGTAAAGTTGATTTAAAGTAGATATCAGTTTTGGAAGAGAAACAATAGCGGACATGACTACAATGTTCTGCCACCAGTGCAGCACTAGCCTTTTTAGTAGACCATAGAGTAACTTATACATAGGTACTGTACCTTTAACAGGTTTTTGACAAGTTTTCAGAGATAATAAAATATGACATTGATGCATCAAGGCGGTTTGTTTACATGAGGAAAACGTGAATACGAATTTTCGCTGTCTGCCTCTTTATCGCTCGAATATGCAAGAGTGACAGAGATGTTAGATAACGAAATTTCGATTTTCTTGTTTCGCAATAGACCCTCAGATTGTGGTAGAGGCGCCACCTGCGCAGAGTTTCGTTTAATAATATTCCCTATTGGAACAGATTTCCATTTGTTTTGTTTCGTAAAATTTTCTAACAAAACAAAATGAACTATTTCCTATACGGTTTCAATTTGAGTAGCAAATTTTGGATTCTTCATTTGAATGGCTGGGCTTTAGGAGGATAAGTTAGCCGGGTTATGCCGATCACTGGGACTTCTACGCATATAGGTACCTAAAGTGACTCCACATGACATAATTAAATCCACAATAATCCACATAGGTTCGTCGTCTTGTCGCTTGCAACCTTCTTCCTTTAGCCACACGCATACACGTGCAGATGTCACGTTTTCATGCACAATTGCATACAACAATCCACTCAAACTATAATCACCTTTACTCCCTTATTACAAAGTCTTACTTCCTCAGCTCTGAGCTCTGACGTCTTTTACATTATCATCTATGTCAGTCTATTCTCGACCCTATAGCGTTGAAATATAGATGACGCCTGGGGGCCTACCGCGAACACCGTAGTTAGCAAATTGCGCGCATCTTTCTCTTTTATTCCAATTAAGGTGTAATTTAGTGACAGAGAAAAATGCCCGCAATTTGCGAACTTCGGTGTTCGCAGTAGGCCCTCTGACGTAAGAAACGTTATGACCTTCGCTAAAGATCACTGACATTGTAATAGTAGCGTTTATAAATAGAACTCTATTATTGTAGCTATTGAGATCGTTTTCGTTTAAACTTGTTATCATATCGCAAATCATAAATCATTCAGATTGTAAGCTATATATGAATGCTAAATATTCACTTTGTAATAAATATGGTAACAGTTATATAATTAATATAATAATGTACTTTTCTTCCTTTTTTTTTCATTTTAACGACGCTAATTATATATGTTTTATACGATGTGCAAAATAGATTAGAACAGTCAAGTTTATAGGTATAGTGTAGTTCAATAGAAATTGCAAATAAACAAACCAATTTACCTTCATTTCTTAGTAATCTTACACTTTTTAAGGACAACCATGAGCTTATCAGCAGTTTATATACTTAAATATTTTATGTTTATCAATTTATAGTTGCAATATTTGTTAATTATTGATATTTAAGTAAAAATAACCTTCGTAAAAATTTAGATCAATATCTCAAATGCTAACAATATCTGTAATGTTTTTATTTTATTGCCATTTCTAATGAACCACTGTAGCTATACTTTCATTATCTCATATTGAAATTTTGTAACATCAGGTTCAGGTGTCAGGGTTCCTTAGTCAACAAAAAAGCTCTTGAAGTTTCGCCCATCATGTACGTCTCCTCAGAGATCCTTACGTTTTATTATACTGGTATAAAATGTATAAATATATCACTTAACAGGGTACTTGTGTAGGGTTTATGTAAAGTTCGCTCTATGGAAAATATAATCGAAAATACCACAAATCGACCTAAGCAAAGCAACTTCAGATGGTGAGTTTCTAAAGTAGTCAACGTGCAAAAAACTGTTTTACAACAACCACGTAGCGAGTCGTGAAAGTGATCGTAAAAGTCAAAACTTTATAATCCGGAATGAAGCGGTTGTGATGCAACGCTGCTTAATTGCGATCGTTTAATTTGTTACCCATACTTGATGTTTATATCGGTGATGACGGATGAACATTGACATACTTTTATAAATGGATACCTACTGGTAAACATCTTTTCGGAGTGAACTTGATATCCGAAGTGTCTTACGTGGTCTTGACTTCTTTAAGAATAGTCTTATTTACCAGAAAAACAAGTCAATGAAAAATAGGAAGACTTTTTATGCGCACTAAATTTACATAATGATATGATATGAGTATGTGTTACTAAATTGTGGTGCTGTTATGAGCTCAAAACACATATGCATGTATAATTTAAAAAAATCAAACATATATTTTGCGAGTACTTATAGAAGTACTCGCAAAATATATGTTTGATTTTTGAGGACCATTTGAGGACCATTTTTTTTAAAAGAATTTAATTTTGGATATAGATCCAAAATTAAATTCTTTTAAAAAAAATGGTCATCAAATGGTCCCTGAAATCTCTAAATTTATTGTAGTACAGTCAAGGGCATATATATATTCCCAAAGTTTCGAAAATATGTGCACGCTCTTACACCTTAGACAATAAAGGCGTGTTCACATATTTTTGAGCCATTTGTCTGGATTGATATTTTTGCCTTCGACTGTACTGTAGTACATAAAGCCATGATAAGAAGCACGGTGTATGTGTCCCAGAGTACTAAAGGTCCATTTTGTTTCAGAAAACCGCCACCGCCTCCAAAAAAGATCTTCGAATACCTTAACAAACACGTCGTCGGCCAAGAATACGCAAAGAAAGTGCTCTCCGTTGCCGTCTACAACCACTACAAACGCATATACAACAACGTCACCAGCGGCACTCCTAGCGACGCACATCATCCCTTACACCACACGCACAGAGGTAAGCTTTTGACTCGTCAGCACTAGTCCAAACTTAATAGTTTTTACAGGCTGTGGAGGGATTTATGTAGTTTTATCTTAAGTTTATTTCACAGCTATTGTATTCGTCTAAAATAACTCATTATTTCCTTACTCATTTCCTTCGAGATCATAATAACCAACTCACCTTTAATAGTGCATGGAGTGCCACAAGGAAGTGTTCTCGGTCCAACATTTTACGATATAGCAAAAAGCAAAGGTTATTTGTCTGGTACATTATATATTCCAGCAGCTCGCTACGAATATTACTAAACTTAGAATTAAATCATAACTATCATAAGGAAATAGTCTTGAAACTAGTTTCTAGCTCGTTTAACGCAATAAAATAATAATGCAATTATGTATTCAATGCACTATAACACAGCCACGTTTTAGGTACTTTAAAAAAAATAGCTGCAGTAAAATAATATTCAGAGCGGGACATAATATTTAAAGCAGACATTTTTTTCCGGCAATCAAAACAATATTCATTAATTATCTTTAGTTCTAGTCTTGGGCAGTATCTGTAAATTATTCAATTAGTGTTTTTTTTTACCAATTAAAGTATGCAATACTAGCTTCTGCCTGCGGCTTCGTCTGCGTGGGATGATAATGATGATGATTGATAAAACTATTATATGTCCTTATCTCCGTACCATATTTCATCTAAATCGGTGCAGCGGTTTAAGCGTGAAGACAGACAGAGTTACTTTCGCATTTATAATATTAGTAGGGATAATAGGGATTAGTAGGGATAGTGGTGCCGTCCCTATCTAGTTACATCAGTCAAGGAATGAAAATTTCCACTTCCAACTGGACTTTATTATTGTAACATTTTTCTGGAAAATTTTCTGGGACATGCACATTTATAATATAACACAATAAAATCTCAGGAATGTGTCCTTAGTAACCAGTAAACAATTATGAAAGGGATGTAAAATGAAAACCTAGTAAATGAGAGCTCGACTAATCTCCGAAGGTCGGGCGCCATCGATTGGTCACACTCTCACGTTTCAAGGAAAGTGGATCGGTTTTTCCGCTCGACAAAAACTGCTTAGTATGCCATCTCGGTAGGTGTAATCGTTGTTTTGTAACTTTTAACCTGCTGTGTGGTCTTTTTATTTACAATTTGCTACAGGGATTTCAAAGGTATAATAGCAAGATCAGAGTCTTTATAACTTTTACAACCTACTTAGAAAAATCAAATGCATGAGAATCATCTGTTAATTTAAGTGTAATCTCTCTAAGGATCGGTTGCACCAAACCGCCTGTCACCGCTAAAGCGTTCGCTAAATTTTATTGTATGGGAAATTTCGTTGATCTCTGCTGCGTGACGTTGATCAGTCTGTTAATTGTGGCTGGTGCAACTCGTCCTAAATAGCGTGTAATTTTAACGATTACTTAGCCAATTTCATAGTAACCCCTGCCTACGAAGTTGGTGAAGATTTTGGATCCCTGGTAAACTGAAATATCTGAACCAGTTCTCTTGGATATAACTTTTTATGGACGACCATCTTGTGGAGAGCGAGTCATCGTCTGTTTGTATGAGATACATTGGACGCCTTTTCATTAGGTTGTGACTTGTGTGACTATAGATGTATATTAAACATGTGTTGCAGATCTCCTGCACCTAAGTCACGGTAACCAGACCGGCGGAGCTGATGTTCTGGAGAGACAGCAACATGAACTGAGACTGGACAAGAGCAACGTACTCCTGTTGGGGCCTACTGGCTGCGGTGAGTCATTTCTACTGCTATAATTGTAGTAAATATGGGCATCAAATATAAGGGTCGTATAGAGTATAAGTCACGGGAACTAAGGTGGAACTGATGTTTTGGAGAGAATACCGTGAACTTAGACTGGATAAAGCAACGTACTCCTGCTGAGGCCTACTGGTTGAGTCATTTCGACCATTATAACTATATACGCATACAATCCTTCGATTCACCCTAGAGCCTTTGAAACCCTGAAACTAGTTTTACAGTACATATGGTGCTATTTTCTCGCACTAGTGCGTAAAAGAGCACTTTTCGTGCATATGTCGAAAATTTAAAGGGCCATATGTACTGTAAAACGTTGTACGATACACGTGCGAATAGGTAATTCGCAACTCGTGTCGATTTAAAACACTCCCTACGGTCGTGTTTTAATTTATCGCCACTCGTTTCGAATTTCCTCTTTTCCGCACTTGTATCGTAAATAACTATTCTTATGTTATAAGACAAAATGTACAGTAAGTACACAAATTTATACCAATGATTTCTGTCCCAATTCGTACCTTGCCATAGAGACAACCAATATGAAAGCCGATAGCGGTCTCATTGTCACTGTGACGATGTGGCACAAAAATCAAATTCCTCGACTATTAATATGGCCTACAAACAATAAAAACACTATTGTTTATATTTCTGTTTACCATTAGTTTTAAAATCAGCTGTGTTTTGTTGTCATTATGCCAAACTACAAATCCATTCTACGTGTTCATATCATGCTTTTTTGTCGACCTCCAAAATTACGGACAAATTCTATATTTATCCACTTTGTCAACTGAAGAAATTATAAAAGTATCCGTTGCCAAAACAACACACGTGTCAACAGTATTGGCAATAGTTTAGTGAACACTATCAGTATGGGATGCGCGTGCGTCTATATTTGTTATAGCAATTTTTGTAAGTGCATTTGTCATTCGTACGTGACACGAATTATAAATGGTGACGAAAATGGCGACAATGGTGATGGTGGAATGGTGACAGATGCGGCTTATATTTGAGATCTTACTTAGGATATGTAGGAATATATTTCGTGCTAGCCTCTGCCATTGACTTTGTCCGCGTGTCCCAAATGATAAAAACGGGACCCTGGTACTAAGACTCCACTGTCTAAGAAAACACAATAAGTACTAAAAATTTAAATTGTACAGAACTCTCGGTGGACGAGTCCGACTCGCACTTGTCCAGATTTTATTTTCAATAGATTTACTAAAATCGTGAACAATCATAGTATAGTTTATTGTTACTATCGTTACGTTATAATTAAATTAAATTAAAATTAAATTGATATTTATTTTAGGCCTAATACACCCATATGTGTTAGTAACTTACATAGCTAATAAAAATAATGTTAGTGCAATTACAAAACAAATTAACAGCGGTAATAATAGCGGTGATTAATTCACACGGAAAACGAACCATTAGGCAATCCGCCTTGATCGCTAATACTAGCAAGGTCCATACGATACACCTTGACACCTTGTGAGGAATTCTTCGTTAGCCACTAATTAACAGAATACATTCTATAGGAATGTAATAATCTTAAGATATTTGGAGAATCTAGTACCTATAAGGATTTGCCACACTGGATGCGTTCTGCGGGCAGCGGTCAGGTCAAACTTCAATTTCAAAGTTGCTGTCAATGTTGTTCATACATAATGCGGGTTTGACCTGACCGCTGACCGCAGAACGCATCCAGTGTGGCAAATCCTAGTACTAGTGCATCAAACATCAAATATTTATTCAGCAAATAGGCCCCAGGGGCACTTTTACACGTCAATTTTTACAAGCAACAAAATTAACCACAAATTACAAAAAACTATTACAAATATGGAATCAATAAAATATTAGATACTTGCTTAGAGATGTATCCAGTCTAATTGTCAAATTACACAAAAAAACCGGCCAAGTGCGAGTCGGACTCGCGCACCGAGTATTCCGTACTTTTTTGTATTTGTTGTTATAGCGGCAACAGAAATACATCATCTGTGAAAATTTCAACTGTCTAACTATCACGGTTCATGATATAAAAAATGGCAAATTTCGTTAACTCGTAGCTAGTAATAAAATTGTAATCTTGTGTTGTATTGTTATGATTGTTATTGTAATTGTACCTATTTGATTTCAAATTCTAAATTGAAAATTGTGCTTGTTATTTTCCAAATTCTAAATTATGCTTGTTATATTTTTAATCGTGCTCGTGGAATATTACTCAATGTTATTGTTAAATTTAACTTTAAATTCAAAATAACTAATAATTGTACTTTTTTTTCGGAGCAAAGGAATTTTGTATTAACTATAAGTGGAAACTCTTTTGGCCTATGTTCTTACTATATCTTTTACCATATTGTATTATTATGTGCTGTATGTTTCCCAAATAAATAAATTAAAATTAAATGAGATACAGCCTGGTGACAGACAGACAGACGGACAGACGGACGGACAGACGGACAGCGGAGTCTTAGTAATAGTGTCCCGTTTTTACCCTTTGGGTACGGAACCCTAAAAAAACGAATAAAAAATATACAAACAACAGACAAGTACTAAAACTGTTTACGGATGTAAAAGTCTCTGGGTGTCAGAGAAAATCAATGTAATAACCACGTTTAAGAGTTCAGAACAAAGATTTATGACGTAAAACATCGTACCCACAAATTTGACAGCGGAAGATGGTGCTTGTACAGCACCATAATATGTTTTACAGTACATATGGTGCTACTTTCTCGCGCTAGTGCGTAAAAGAGCACTTTTCGTGCATATGTCGAAAGTTTAAAGGGCCATATGTACTGTAAAACGTTGTACGATACACGTGCGGATAGGTAATTCGCAACTCGTGTCGATTTAAAACACTCCCTACGTTCGTATTTTAATTTATCGCCACTCGTTTCGAATTTCCTCTTTCCCGCACTTGTATCGTAAATAACTATTGAGGTAACTGAATAATTAGAGTTTTGAATGATTCACGGTTAGTTTCACTAGACTTATATTGACCGGGATAGAGCGCTGTCTACACAATTTTGACACCCACCCGCTATCTTCAGTCACCCGTGAACATGATGCATGTAACTGCGTCGAAATATCGGGAGCTCACAAATAATACAAAAGGTAATCACGGTCTATATCCCGGTCAATATAAGTCAACTGAATAATTGTCAAACGTATCAACAACAGTTACCCATTATTCGGTAACTGCCGTACTAGAATTAGCTGTCAAATTTTAAATAAGAATTTTTCTTAGACTACATGTCTGCAAGTAATTTTATTAATCCTGGATAACGTGAATTGAATGATTTATTTTATGTTGATTGAGTAACAGAAATATGCAAAGGTGCAATACAAACTTCCTTTTTTTTCGGTTAATGACATTAAGATATAGACCGTGAAACCTTTTAGCTTAAGAACGGTCCCAATCCAATTTGTACCTTAACACAATTACTTAAGGTACAAGCTAACATTATAAATCAAATCTTATCAAACTAATGTATTTACAACTATTATGAAAATTATGTTTATGTACACGACGTCATATTTAATGCAAATGTTGTGTTTGTTTGGTGATCCATTTGCTCTTAATCTTGTTTGAATTACTTATGATGTGACTGCAAATATTTTTAATCACATGTTTTTATCAATGCGTAAGGTCGATTCAACAGAGATTTCGCATCATATAATTTTAAACGAATGTGGATTGGAGTTTTGCAAGATAACAAATCATGTTAGTGAATGTACAGGATAATAGTTTTTTTTTATTAGTAACATAATGTCTCACAACTCACAACGGCTAAACGGCTAACAGCTTAGGATAGCACAAACCGTAATTTAGATATTCCTTGCCACATTCGTCCACAACGAAGAAAAGTTTTCCTATACCGATATCTTTTTAATACAGTTGCTCAAAAAGTTCTACTTTTCGTGGCTGTTTAGCGTGCGGAAAGTTGGTTTTCGCGAACTAGTGCTTTTTACTTTTCATTTTTATTAAAATTTTTACTTGTTCCAATTCATTACTACTTATTGATGAGTGTTTATATTAGTTTCCTTTAAACGTCGTAATCACCATAAAAACCTACTGTTAATGTAAGAATACGAAAAATATGCATATTCATATTTTATTACTTACCTCTTCATCAATATAAGTATTATAACACGTTTATTTTTTAATGTTGAAAAACCGTTCTTAATAAGTTGTCTGAATGGAACGGAACGCCTATCAAAGAAGAGGCGTATTTTCTTACTGCAAGAATGTTTTAGGTTTCCAAAGGCAACATTCGATATTGTTTTTATAAATATACGATACACAAATAATCATAAATAACGATATTTAGGTAATAATAGTACAATGTTTTAATATTTACAATTGTTTCTGTCTTATAGAACATGCATTTGAAAAAAAAAACAACTTTCATTGAAGTGGGTTCAATAATAATAACAAAATATATATTCTAGTCGAATAAAAGCTAGAAAAACACTTCTTCATAATGTCAATGTCAATGATGTCACAGAATTAATAATATAAAAGTTTCGAATTCCATTCCTTACTTGTTGCTTTTCTTATTTTTTCGCAACTGTATTAAAAAACGTCGTTCGATACACGTGCGGATAAACTATAGTGAAGCAGAACAGTTATTACGAAGCGTGTTCTAGTACAATCCAAAATAACCATCAGACACACACGCGCGTTACACACAGAAACACACACATATGATACATATCCCAAAAATCAGACACACATAATACTCACTCACGCGCGTGTACATACACATCATTATAGTCTCAAATGTTTACTTCTTTCTCTAATTTAAATATTGTTAAAATTATATTATAAAATGTTTAACATTGTAACCATACGCTTGTAATCGGGAAGAAACTGGCTCTTGAGACACAGGGAAACCTACTTTGAGAGCCAGGAACCAATGTTATGTAATAATTTAAAGTTGCAATAAAAAAAAAAAATACTCTTTCCTTATAACCAAATTCAATAATAAAAAAAACGAATTTTCAGGCAAAACACTCCTCGCCCAAACGATAGCGCAATGCCTCGACGTGCCGTTCGCGATATGCGACTGCACCACCCTCACGCAGGCCGGATACGTGGGTGAAGATATCGAGAGCGTCATCGCCAAGTTACTGCAAGACGCCAATTTTAAGTAAGTATTATCCTTAAAAAATGTAATAGATGTCATATATTAAAGAAAAAGTGACGAAGCCCTCCAGTGATGAAGGCCGGATTCGAACCGGCCTGTTTAGCTATCGCGGCTAACGCCATGAACCCCCTAGGCCACCTTGCCACGGCAGTGCGCGCTTGCACCTCCTATACGAATTCCCTAACGAACGAATTTGATTTGTTCCCAAACTTATTCAGTATTATCCTTATTCAAGATATTTGGCATTGACAGGGTCGCCCTGTAAACAATATTTCTTTAAATAAAACCTTACTACGCTAGATAACGCAGCCTCGTTGTTCGGCTACATCGAGAGCGGGCTTTTACAAATTGTCATGATTTTGACTTTAAAATAGGGAATATTACGCGAAACTCTGCGTAGGTGGCGCCACTACCACAATCTGAGGGTCTATCGAGAAACAAGAAAATCGAAGTTTCGTTAACTAACATCTCTGTCACTCTTGCATATTCGAGCGATAAAGAAGCAGATAGCTAAATTTCCGATTTACGTTTCCCAGTAGGTCCTCTGTAAATAAACTGCCTTGATGCATCAATGTCATATTTTATTATCTCTGAAAACTTGTCAAAAACCTGATAAAGATACAGTATGTATAAGTTACTCTATGGTTTACTAAAAAAGCTAGTCCTGCACTCTGGTGGCAGAACATTGCAGTAATATCCCCTATTAAACCGGAAATCATATGTGACATTGCAATCTATCTCCTCGACTTGGAACTCGTTGAAATAAAGGTAGCATGGAAGGTCCGTTTTTTAAAAAAGTTATTTAAAGGTTCCCCGTTTCATATCTCTTAATAAAGTTTAGGATATGATTTCGAGTGTCTTACGCCTCTTCAAGACAACCTAAGTGATGTCGGTCGTATGGTTGTAGTGTGGAACGAGCGCAGACCGGCATCGTGTTCCTGGACGAGGTGGACAAGATCGGCGCCGTGCCCGGCATACACCAGCTCCGGGACGTCGGAGGTACACTAATACATTCCTAACAACTTGAAGGCTAACAAAGAGTGTATAAGGGAGAGGTAGAAACGGGAGTTGGAAGGGGCAGACCTCGGCGGACTTTCTCTGATCAGATCGGGGAAATCCTGAAGAAAGGCCAGGTCAAGAGCACCCTAGACCGGCGAGCGTGTATGAGGAATGTTATGAAAGTGAAGGAAGCGAAAGAGGTATGTCAGGATCGTAGCAAGTGGAAATCCGTGGTCTCTGCCTAGCTCTCCGGGAAATAGGCGTGATTATATGTATGTATGTATGATTTCCTAGCTTATATACTCTGCCACAGCGACCTCGTCAGTGCCTCCTCCAGCGACCTCGTCGTTCTACTGAACGAGGCAGCTAATTTAAAAAAGTAGGTGTGAAGAGTTGACTTCCCATAGAAAATTTGTAATTCGCGCCTTTTTCTACTGACAAGTTGGGTAAGTTATAATATATTACCCGACTACAAAAAGGGTTATGATCATACCTTTTTTTTTTCATTAAAAAAAAAGGAGATGGTGGGACGACTTGGACGCATTCTACCCCAAATGGTGGGAAAATGCCGATGACAGGGTCGAGTGGAGAAAACGAGGGGAGGCCTTTGCCCAGCAGTGGGACACCAAAGTAGGCTAATAAAAAAAAATTTTTTTCAAAGGCAAAAATATACATGATCAATTTTAAAGTTACTCGCAAAACAAAAAGATACCAGTATAGTATTTCGATTTCAAACGGGCCCCGAACGGCTTATCATTTGTGTATTGTTAAGCACGTGCATCTGCAAAAAGGAGTCGTGTAATTCTAATTGGCACCTGAGCGCAGGCTAGTCCAACGCTCTAAAAACCAGTGTAGGTGTGCTCTCCGATAACACGCCTTTGTTACGCATCGCGATGACACACTTTAAACTGGTTCCGTAGCGTTCGACTCGCCGGCACTCAATTACCGTAGAGACCATTATATTTTTCCATTATTTCATTTTGAATCTTATTCCAATTACCATAGAGTCGTAATAAGTTTTCACGGATGTCCGGCTGCAACAACCGAAGCGCGTGGACTGTTAGGAGCGACGGTCAACCTCGACGCTTGATCGGGGTTCGGACACGCGAAGTAGATGCATTTGCGTCTTCTATGGTATATTTATTTCTGTGATACTACTGATTATTTAATAACGAAACTAATATGTAGGTATGTATTTTTAACGTTCCAGGCGAAGGTGTCCAACAGGGCATGCTCAAAATGCTGGAAGGTGCTGTAGTTTCTGTTCCCGAACGAAACTCCCGCAAGCTCAGGGGAGACGCGGTACAAGTGGACACAACCAATATATTGTTCGTGGCGAGCGGCGCCTACAACGGACTAGACAGGTTACTATAAATATTCTAAACTCGCATCTTTCTTGTGTCCTGATTTTGCTTGTGTAATAGTACATTATTGTCGAGGCTCGGAAGTAGCTACTTGCTGGCTGAGGATTCGTTTTAAACGGACGACCTTAGGAGTCCGTTTAATTGAATCCGAAGCCAGCAAGTAGCCTTCCAGCCGCGTCATATATAGTGCTTTTCTCAAAAATGGCGCAATAAATGCAAATATAATAGAAATATTTTACAGAAGCAACGTTCTTATGTATATATTTTCACAGAAAAAAGTAGTAAGATTTGCTTTGCCGCCGTTTTATTTTTTTAATTAAAAATAGAAGTGTATTTTTCTGCTGAAAATACGCCCAACCTATTTGAGACACGTAAATAGTCGCGGTACCAACATTATAATAATAAGTACTGATCATCTGTTTGGCTGTTTAATGGACCTACGTCTTCATTTGATATGGCCACTTCAACTTTTAAAAAGTTTGTAACTCGACAAATAATGGAATTTGTATGCAACATTGCAGTCCCGAAATCGAGATTGCAATGTTTTTAACTTTTTAATTTTTTGACTTACCATAAACTACGCACTTCGCGACCTACTTTTTAACCGGCAACGTCGACTTTGCCGTTCATTTTTGAGAAAAAGTCCTTAAACTATCTCTAATTTTTTTTCCTTAGGCTGGTGCAGCGGCGCAACAACGAGAAGTACCTCGGCTTCGGCGCCTGGGACGCCAAGTCGGGGCGCCGCGCCGCGCTGCAGGTGCGTGAGCCGCTTTATATTTATATATTAGGCTGGGGCAGCGGCGCAACAACGAGAAGTACCTCGGCTTCGGCGCCTGGGACGCCAAGTCGGGGCGCCGCGCCGCGCTGCAGGTGCGTGAGCCGCTTTATATTTATATATTAGGCTGGTGCAGCGGCGCAACAACGAGAAGTACCTCGGCTTCGGCGCCTGGGACGCCAAGTCGGGGCGCCGCGCCGCGCTGCAGGTGCGTGAGCCGCTTTATATTTATATATTAGGCTGGTGCAGCGGCGCAACAACGAGAAGTACCTCGGCTTCGGCGCCTGGGACGCCAAGTCGGGGCGCCGCGCCGCGCTGCAGGTGCGTGAGCCGCTTTATATTTATATATTAGGCTGGGGCAGCGGCGCAACAACGAGAAGTACCTCGGCTTCGGCGCCTGGGACGCCAAGTCGGGGCGCCGCGCCGCGCTGCAGGTGCGTGAGCCGCTTTATATTTATATATTAGGCTGGGGCAGCGACGCAACAACGAGAAGTACCTCGGCTTCGGCGCCTGGGACGCCAAGTCGGGGCGCCGCGCCGCGCTGCAGGTGCGTGAGCCGCTTTATATTTATATATTAGGCTGGGGCAGCGGCGCAACAACGAGAAGTACCTCGGCTTCGGCGCCTGGGACGCCAAGTCGGGGCGCCGCGCCGCGCTGCAGGTGCGTGAGCCGCTTTATATTTATATATTAGGCTGGGGCAGCGGCGCAACAACGAGAAGTACCTCGGCTTCGGCGCCTGGGACGCCAAGTCGGGGCGCCGCGCCGCGCTGCAGGTGCGTGAGCCGCTTTATATTTATATATTAGGCTGGTGCAGCGGCGCAACAACGAGAAGTACCTCGGCTTCGGCGCCTGGGACGCCAAGTCGGGGCGCCGCGCCGCGCTGCAGGTGCGTGAGCCGCTTTATATTTATATATTAGGCTGGTGCAGCGGCGCAACAACGAGAAGTACCTCGGCTTCGGCGCCTGGGACGCCAAGTCGGGGCGCCGCGCCGCGCTGCAGGTGCGTGAGCCGCTTTATATTTATATATTAGGCTGGTGCAGCGGCGCAACAACGAGAAGTACCTCGGCTTCGGCGCCTGGGACGCCAAGTCGGGGCGCCGCGCCGCGCTGCAGGTGCGTGAGCCGCTTTATATTTATATATTAGGCTGGGGCAGCGGCGCAACAACGAGAAGTACCTCGGCTTCGGCGCCTGGGACGCCAAGTCGGGGCGCCGCGCCGCGCTGCAGGTGCGTGAGCCGCTTTATATTTATATATTAGGCTGGGGCAGCGGCGCAACAACGAGAAGTACCTCGGCTTCGGCGCCTGGGACGCCAAGTCGGGGCGCCGCGCCGCGCTGCAGGTGCGTGAGCCGCTTTATATTTATATATTAGGCTGGGGCAGCGGCGCAACAACGAGAAGTACCTCGGCTTCGGCGCCTGGGACGCCAAGTCGGGGCGCCGCGCCGCGCTGCAGGTGCGTGAGCCGCTTTATATTTATATATTAGGCTGGGGCAGCGGCGCAACAACGAGAAGTACCTCGGCTTCGGCGCCTGGGACGCCAAGTCGGGGCGCCGCGCCGCGCTGCAGGTGCGTGAGCCGCTTTATATTTATATATTAGGCTGGTGCAGCGGCGCAACAACGAGAAGTACCTCGGCTTCGGCGCCTGGGACGCCAAGTCGGGGCGCCGCGCCGCGCTGCAGGTGCGTGAGCCGCTTTATATTTATATATTAGGCTGGGGCAGCGGCGCAACAACGAGAAGTACCTCGGCTTCGGCGCCTGGGACGCCAAGTCGGGGCGCCGCGCCGCGCTGCAGGTGCGTGAGCCGCTTTATATTTATATATTAGGCTGGGGCAGCGGCGCAACAACGAGAAGTACCTCGGCTTCGGCGCCTGGGACGCCAAGTCGGGGCGCCGCGCCGCGCTGCAGGTGCGTGAGCCGCTTTATATTTATATATTAGGCTGGGGCAGCGGCGCAACAACGAGAAGTACCTCGGCTTCGGCGCCTGGGACGCCAAGTCGGGGCGCCGCGCCGCGCTGCAGGTGCGTGAGCCGCTTTATATTTATATATTAGGCTGGGGCAGCGGCGCAACAACGACAAATCGAATTAAGTATTATTAATATTTTATCAAAATATTTTAGGAAATATTAGTAATTTTATATCCCAAAACAGCTAAGGAAATAAATTTAAATGATTAAAAACTTGTTTTTTTTTTTTAATTTATTGAGAAACAAACAGTCTTAAAGTAAACATAAGCAACTTAGCTAATAGCTACAAATTGATTTTTTATAGACCTATAGATTCCTAATTCACATATCGAGGTACAATTAAAAAGTAATGATAAATAGTGCAAACTTGTAGTACCTAGTAGTTGTACATAATCAAAACAATACTATACCAACTAATACAATAGCATATAAATGTATAACAAGAGAAAAGACTTATACTTACACTTTTCACTTACTTAGACTTAAATTACTAAGATTACAAGTACTTACTATCGGGTTGCTTGCAACATTTCACCCTTATTTTAATAAAGAATATACAGTTCTTTTAAACAAGCCTAATGAACTGCTAAACAAATCTGCGTCCATACACTTTTCATTGTACTGCCTACACGCGCGCCCAATATACGAATGCCGTTATTTAACTGTGCAGCGAATAAAATAAATTAAAGTGACGTCACAAAGTTTGTGACTCCCCCCTCCCCCTCATCACAACATGTCACATTTTCGTGACCCCCTTTCCCCCCTCAACGTGTGATATAATCAATGGATCACCCCTCAATCATAAAGTGCATTTTTTTAAGCTTTTAACTTTTATCTTGTCTCACGTGTTGTTGAAATGCGTCCGGAATTCGGACTTGAGAAAAAGAATTTTTGGTAGTCTGGGCTTCATGCACAATGGACAGATCAATTGTTGATTGGCAGAGCCTAAATCGGACAAAGCAATCAGTGTTTACCACTTTATTGACCTCTCCCTTGAGTAGGGAACTATGATAGCACCCATGAGGCTGACATGTTCACCTAGAGTGTCCAAAGCCTCCATAAAAACCAGATAAAAAAAAAACTTTTATCTATTTCACAATCTCAATGAGGGTCTATTTATTATTAGCATAGAGTAACTTATACTAGAGCGGTACTGTCATAGTAAATTTTGTAACCCCAGTAAATTCACTGCCATCTGTCGACACACTTTAAAACTAAAAATAAATATTTATAAAAATACGATAAAATGTATTTAAATATGGATAAATGATTTTTTTATTTGCATTAATTATTTTTATATGAAATAAAACTATGAAAACGGATTATATCGCGTATATTGAATTTATAATACATCCCGACGTTTCGAACTCTTTACAGCGTTCGTGGTCAACGGGTGACCCGTTGACCACGAACATGAGTAACTATCGCGGTAACCGAAGACAATATTATTTTTATATGATTTTAACCCATGTTATTTCACTGGTATGCGTTAAAATTATAAATAACAAACGAAACAGTCAACGCCCTCTATACGAGTGTAGGCCAAAACTAGTGGCGCCATCTGATCGAGAATCAAATTTTCGTGATTTTCGAGGCACGTTTTTTCCTTAGACTGTATCCATCTATTACGGAGTTATATCTATCTTTGTTATTAGTGTGTCGTTAATAGTCGTCCGATTCTGTTAATATCAGTTGTTTGGTTGCAGGCGGCGGCCGCGGACGCGTCTCCGCTGGACTCGGCGGCGCTGGAGAACGAGGAGCGCGACGGCTGGCTGAGGAAGGTGCAGGCGCGGGACCTCATCGACTTCGGCATGATCCCGGTATGATAATCTTATATTGCCTGGGGACTACGCGAGAACCAGAAGACATCTGGTGTCCGAGCCGAACGTCATTGGAGAAACGAAAGCCGCTAGGCTCCGATGGCTCGGGCACGTAGTCCGGATGGGGGAAGATCGCGCAGTCTGGAGGGCGTACTCTGGAGTACCTAGTGGCCGAAGACCATGTGGACGCCCTAGGTACCGCTGGAGAGACAAAGTGGCCGGTGCCGTCGACTGGACAGAAACGGCTTTGGACAGAGTAGCATATCGGTATTTGGTGTCGGAGGCCGAGATCCACTTCGGGTCGTCGCGCCACAGCAGTAAGGGTCGATTGTACCAAACTGTTTGTCATCGTTAAAAAGTTCTTATTGTATGGAAAGTTTCATAGAGTGCGGAGCTGGCACTTAGTAAGTAAGTATATACAGAGCAGCAAAAACTTGATTTGTTTGCTAAGTTAAAATGCAGTATTTTAAATGAAAATTGAATGCAAACATGTGCAATGCAACAAATAAAACGACACGTTAAAAGTCACGCACTCCCTTAAATTTTTACAGAGAAATATTTATCAACAGCTTGCAAATTATTTTTAGTTTAATTTATCGCGCTCGTTCGTTCATTCTCCCGACATCAATATTTACTCAAATGTCCCAAAAAATCAACGCTTCAGTTTTATCTAAAGGAAAATTTGATTAACTTAACTAACATTTATACGTGTTACGTGTCGCAGGAGTTCGTAGGCAGGTTCCCGGTGTTGGTGCCGTTCCACTCCCTCAACCAGGATCTGCTCGTCAGGATACTCACCGAGCCCAAGAACGCCATGGTAGGTTATACGAGTAGACTATTGTTAAGGAATCAACCCAATCTCACGAGGAGAGTGTCTCGGCAAATATTTTGTGAATTAGTTTTCTCGAAAGGATACAATGTTTTATTTTTTAGGTGAACCAATACAAGTTACTGTTCTTGATGGACAAGTGCGAGTTGACGTTCAGCGACGACGCGCTCCGCGCCGTGGCGGCGCTCGCCATGGAGCGCAAGACCGGCGCGCGAGGCCTGAGAGCTATTATGGTAGGTCGACATTACAAACTATATACTCCACATGATAGTGGAGATGCGTCAAATATCCATTAAACGAGCCGGAGCTGAATCGGGCCGCTTTTTGAACTGTACTCACTATCACGCAAATGTTCATATTCCAGGAAACGCTCCTTCTAGAAGTGATGTTCGAGATTCCCGGCTCGGACATCGGCGCGGTACACATCACCGAGGGCTGCGTGCTGCGCGCGGAGCCTCCGCTGCGGTCCCGGAGACAGCCCGCGCGCGCGCAGAGGGACTCCTGGCCCGAGGTAAACTCTACATGTGACTCTACGAACAAGTGTCGTTCCTAGAACTGATGTTCTACATTCCCGGCTCTGCTTGAATGGCTACAAAAATGACTTCAAATGACGAGTTTTTTTTACGGTTTCTTAGAGTCGACCGGACGATACCCGGCCCTATTTCTCTTACCCTAAGTAACAAATGTAGAGTCCAAATAAATTTGGAACACAAAAACGGTCTGTGATATACGATATATCCTAGACGGTGGTTTGCAACAATGTTCATTGCGCCTCGTCATTGAGACAAAATTGGTTAACCTTAGTAGGCACAATAAAATTAATTTAGTAGCATGGTTGAAAACCGGTATTAATTTAGTAGCATGGTTAAAAAACCGGTAAGATCTTGAGCGGAAACTTTGTTAGCTTCGACCGACCCGGTTGGCCTGAGTTAAAACTCTACATATGTGTTATTTTCAAGCAAAAGGTATCACATTGTCGCTTGCCATAAGGACGCCTTGACAGGTTTTTCGTATAAAGATACGAGCAATTTTCGTCCTTATGGTAAGCGACAATGTGGTACTTTTTGATTGAAAACGTCACAATATGACTCTCCCACAAGTATACAACTATGTTAGACGTACAACGAAGCAGACGGACCTCGAGACAAAGAGAGTGTAACGATTACTAATGTTAGACCGAGTTAGGCGACATACGGGAGTTTTCGGAAAAAACTACCCTCTACTTTTTTTGAAAAACTAACATCTTGGGTTATTTCAACTCAGAATCAGTTTTTCTCTTTCAAGATAGGAAAGAAGCATATTACTAGATTTGAATATAGCCTATTACTTCCTGCTAATGCCTCATAATTCGAATTACCACCATTTCCCAGGTGAACGAATACGCAGCCGAACCGAACAATAGTAATTGCTTTTGGTCCACACAAAATGGACTTTAACGTCCATCGGTAACTTGACGTGCTTGAGTATCCTACGTTGTTATTATGGAATTACAATTAGATAGGTAAATTGAATCTGAAAAGTTTTTATACCTATACAATCATCGTATTTAGTTAGTTATTTATGTAAAATCATAGTAGACAAGATATTATTGCTAGCTAGATAGATATGTTGGGCAAACTTATCAGTAAAGAAATTTATGCTTAACCTTACCCAGTTTAAGGCATTTGTAACATTTGTCGTTGTTCTGTTGCTTTATGTAAATTTTATCCTTTTATGTTTAGTTTATTCTTAGGACACAGAATTTGACCATATATAACTTATTTTTGATTAGGACCGTATAAGTGTATTGGTTTTACTATACACTTATAATTATATTAATAATATGTGATAAGTGATAATAAATAAAAAATAATTGAAAATTTTAATTATTCTAATATATGTTAGTAATATACACCTAAATAGATCTAAATTGACTACACAATGATGTCTGAAATTTTTTAGTCACTTCATTATAGATGTAGTGCATAATTGTTTTCCATCGTATTTTCACGGAAACGTGCGAACCGTGTCTCGCTATTTCAGTCAATCTCGGTAAAAGAGTACTGAGGTTGACTGAAGTAGCATGACAAATACGAACGTTTCCGAGAAAATACGTTATAAAATAATTGTGTTATTTTCAAGCAAAAGGTATCACATTGTCGCTTGCCGTAAGGACGCTCTGACAGGTTTTTCGTATAAAGATACGAGCAATTTTCGTCCTTATGGTAAGCGACACTGTGGTACCTTTTGATTGAAAACGTCACAATTATGCACTACATCTGTACTATGTATATCTGTATGTGTATTTTAGTACCTTGTTTCAGGGGTCGGAAACCGGTATTTGCTCCATACAAAAATACCGGTATTATTACGTTCTTTTTCGTTCTTTTGTTTATAATTTCATTTTTAATGGGACGTTTTAATAGTGCAAAATTGTTTCCTAAATACATGATTCAGTCCTACGTAATGAGCATAAAAAGTTTAAAGTTCGGGGTTTTTAAAAAATACCGGTTCCGAGCCCTGCCTTGTTTTCGTAATTAATATAACTACTAATATAAGTATGTTTTTTATTTGATCACCAGAAAGAAGACACTACCGTGGAGCAGTCCTGCGCGCTGTGAGCAGACAGACAGACAGACATACTAAATTGCCGCTCAGCGCTCTACTGTCAACGGCGGGCGGCGTCGTACGAACATTCACCGAGGTTTGACTGTTCTGTCAAATTACACCTAACTCTTAAATATTATATAGGTATACAAAAAATTACAGCTCTCTAGCATTGTCCAAGACGAAGCTACGATAGTTCGAAAATACGGCGAAACGTGCCGAGAAAAGATAATCACTGCCTTTTGCCCTTTGTCTCGTCTTGGCGGGGGCACGGCCGTGCCCCCAGACAAAGAACTACTGAATTTAGAGTGCGTACAAGCTAATTATACACCATTCTGGCAAGTGACAGTGTTTAAGTACCACCATACATGTAGAAGTGTAAAAGAGATTGATGACAAGTACTTGTAACACGATTTATTTGAATTAAAAATATATATATAAAAATTCTTATAAAAAAACGTAACCCAAAATATACAGAAAACTGCAAAAAAATACACGTGAAGCAAAATTTTGTCTCTTTTCATAACGTCAACCTTATTTAATCATAAAAGTGAAATTCGTACGACGTTGTTCGTGAACTACTTTTTACTATAGTTTAAATTAGTTCGAAGTACAATAAATAAATTATATAGTATTATGTTAGAAGCGTGTTCAAACTACAGAAAAGATAAACAAAAGATAATAAATAAATAAAATGTAACAAAAACATCTGTTAAAATATCAAAATCAATTCATCGATTACGAAGATTAGTAGGGTAAATATGAGAGTTCTGGACCACTGTCGTCACAATGACGTCATTGTGACGTCAGTTCAATGACGTCATTGTGACGTCAGTGGTCCAGAACTCTCATATTTACCCCACTGATTGCGCACGCCCTAGCATAATACGTAGCTAAACTGTTATGTAGTATTCTAGTACTCCAGATAGCATTTCATAGACGTGCTCGATTCATTATATTACTGTAAATTACCCAAAAATACCGATACAATTATCTAAGAACCATTGTTGGTGTCCAATCTTTTACCGAACACCGCATTGAAATCGGCTTGCGCGTTTACGAGTTACGATGCTACAGATAGACACACAAATACACATGTCTGACGCTTCTTTTTGCTTTACATAATTTTTTCTTTCACCCACCTGGCACCAAATTAAATCTTCTCAGAAAAAAGTCTTAAAAAATAATTAATCTAAAATAATCTTAAATAAGACAAATCAATATTTCAAACATTGGCTGAATAGGAACTTATTTTCGCCACTTTATAAATATCGAGAAAAACGAAAACTGAGCTCAAGCAAAAGAGCTGTAAAAATATAAAATATAATTAGAAAACAGTAAGCGAACATTATTTTTGTATTTTCAAGAAATTACAGTAATATTATGAGATCGGTTTCTGATAGAGTAGAATGCAATTAATTCATGTTCGGCCCTTCGAGGTGTATCTCATGAAAACAGCTCTGAAAACACTTTGTATATTTTATAATTTATAGAATCAGCTGTAACGCTAATAACCACAAACTTTGAAATTCTGTTATAACGAACGTCCATAATAGAACGTCAATAATTGTGCCATTTTCAACCAAAAGGGTACTTATTGGGCGTAAGGCACTATTTCCATATAGCTTCAATTAGAAATCAACCTTATCAACAAGCGACAATGTGGTACCTTTTGGTTGAAAACGTCACGATTTTTATTTGGATTCATACTTTACAACTATATTGTCTCTTTTAAACATCTTAAAATGTCTCCAGAAAATCATGTGAGTAAAGTGAAACAGACAGTAACTAGTGTTAGTGTTTGTATTAACGTTATAATATTGCCGCCATATTGTACTTTTTTGACAGGTTTGACAAGACATCTAAGGCACAGACCCATCCGGCATTCAGCCACGATTGAAAGTTGTTTAACAATATTTTAAACGGCTAATAAATTAATCAAATTAAATATTTTAAACAGACAAAAATAATAATTTATAAACGTCAGTATTGTCAAAGTAAAGCTCATTAATATAATAACCTACTTGGTTCGTATGAATTAGTGACATAATTTAAAATAAGCTGTACCTATAGTGCGATATTAATTAGTAGAAATTAAATAAAATGGAACTAAAAAACATCCATACTAATACTATTGTTGCCATTTTACGTCAAAAGTGTGACAGTTACGTAGGAACTTGCGCCTACAATAATTTTCTACAATTTCTTGTCGGACTATATATTTCACTCGTGAGTTACAGCTTTTTTTTCACAATCCATAACTCCCGTAGGAACAATATAAGCCTTTGTCCTTCAGTACACCTGCATGAAATGAAATCTTTTCCGAGCAAGTGTGATGAAAATATTTGAATCCGACGCTATTAAATTAAATTTAAAGTTTTCAAATATACGGAGAGTTTTCAGAGTACTCTTCATACAGTGATCTTAATGCGTAGTTCCTTGTTGAGCCCAATCCCGCGTGATTCACTATGTAATGACAAAATTGAAATATCTGTTCTAACAACTAGCGATTAACGCACACGTGTCGTCACAAAATGGCATAAAGCGTAAGCGAAGCGTCACGAAATGTCGTGCAGCGTCACAAAATGTTGCGAAGCGTTACGAAATATCGTGAAGCGTTTAATGTCACTACAAGTGCGTCGCGCGCGAACCGGGCTATGTTATATTTTATTAAATAGTTGGCAATTTATCGAGTGTTGTTATCCATCAAGCAACAATGTGATGTAAATTATTGTACATAAAAATAGAACATTTTAATATTTTTAAGGTAAACTTAGTCCCCCGCTACGGAAAGGGAAATACTGATAAAAATTCATGTTTTGACATTTGTTATTTTCTTATATTATACATAGTTATTTTTTAATTTTTATAAGTTGTGGTGTGATTTATGTGTGTGTACATCTGAATGCATAAGGGATGAGAATTGGCTGTAAAATCACATTGCGACTTGGATGAAATAGTTTTAAGCCTATTTTCAAATTAAAATAATGAAAACTATACTTGTTATTTTGAAACCCATTTTTAATTATTCCTTAAACCTAACAATTATTATTAACCTTTTGGACGCCAATGACCGATATATACGCACCGTAGATTCAACGCCAAAGGCCGATTAATTAGTCATAGACCACAGCGCAACATAGACTACATTGACGACCGGTCTGGCCTAGAGTGGGTAGTTACCCTGCCTATGAAGCCGATGGTCCCGGGTTCGAATCCCGGTAAGGGCATTCATTTGTGTGATGAACACAGATATTTGTTCCTGAGTCATGGGTGTTTTCTATGTACAGATGTAGTGCTTAATTGTTTTCCATCGTATTTTCTCGGAAACGTTCGTATTTGTCATGCTAGTTCAGTCAACGTCAGTACTTTTTGTACCGAGACGTCCGAGACTGACTGAAATAGCAAGACACGTTCGTACGTTTCCGTATGTATAGTTTGGGCAGGCCTCCTTCACTCGCTCAAGGACACGCGCTATATGCCTACCGCTCGTCGTATCGTCGACGATACAACCGATAGAGGGCCGCCGAACGCCCGCCTGAGCGCTCGCACCGCACGTTTCCCGCGCCTACGCTTCGAAATGCCGAAACCACGTAATTATTGTGCAGTAGATGGGTGTAAAGGTCAAAAAACAAAGGAAAATTTGTTGTCTTTTTCATTTTCGAGAGACAAAGAAAGGTGAGTAGTATTTTAAATCTATCTTTATGAATTTTGTCACCATTTATTTATTTGAACATAAGTAGGTAAATCGTAAATTAAGGAGTTTTTTGAGTCAGGTATTATGTGTTGTTTTTAAATATTTGATTGACTAATAAAAAATATGGTTGATTCGCAACATTCGTTTTATTACAATAATAGCATAAGTAACAGTACAACCCTAGCGCATTCTTACGATGACGCGTTGGCACGTGACTCGCACGGCGAGCAAGGCAGTCTCGACTCTTAGTGCGCGTACTTATGGTACATTTCTTTTCGTCCTGAGCAGCAGGTATTATTATTAAGATTTTGTAGCCTATTATAGCGTAGGTATTTTCGCTTTTGTATGGGAATGATGTATCTGTTACGTAGTAACTATTTATTAATCTGTGGTTTGGGGCTATGTCGATCTGTGTAAGATTGTCCCCAAATATTTAAAAAAAAAATATTAAAAAAGGAAACTAATAAAAATTACAGCGTATTTCAAAACCGATGTAGTGCATAATTGTTTTTCATCGTATTTTCTCGGAAGCGTTCGTATTTGTCATGCTATTTCAGTCAACCTCGGTACTTTTTAGGGTTCCGTACCTCAAAAGAAAAACGGAACCCTTATAGGATCACCCGTGCGCCTGTCTGTCCCATCTGTCACAGCCTATTTTCTCCAAAACTACTGGACCAATTAAGTTGAAATTTGGTACACATAGTATGTTTGTGACCCAAAGACGGACTTGTAACGTAAACAAATGAATTTTAAACATGGACCACTTTTGGGGGGTAAATGAGAAAATTAAAAAATAAAGTTTTTAAAAATATATCGTGTTGAATATCAAATAAAAGAGCTCGTTATGAAAATCTCATTTTTTTTGTAATTTTTAAATCAATAGTTTAGAAGTTATTTAAGAAAATAGCCAAAAAATGATCATTCCCCCTTTGTCTCTGAAACTACTGGTATAAAGTTTTGAAAAAATTATGCAAAATAGCTCTTTACCTCTGGATCACAGGAAAACCTATTAGAAATGTGCAGTCAAGCGTAAGTCGGGCTTAATTACTTAGTTTTTGATCCGACCCCTACGGATTTTTTTTAAACATCTCACGTTTCACATAAAAAATAGATAGATAGATAAAACATTTATTTGGATGCTGCAAAACACACAATTTTAGTGTAAAGTATAAGTAGGTACATTGCAGTCAGAACAAAACTTAAGTACTAAATTAAATAATAATTAATAATAGATACATTGTTAAAAATTGTGTATTGTACGGAACCCTTGGAACGATCCTACACGTTTTTACTGGTAATGTATGAATATTTTTACAATTATTTAAGTGTTATTGATAATAAAAACTCATTTTAATATTTTTTCAATAAATGCATATTTATGGTTAATAAATCACATTTTTAAACAACAAAATTCCTCTTCGCACTAAACTCCTTATGCGCTTCCCTTTCCATGATGTCTATCAAAATAGCCACCATATCGTATACTTCTACATAGCTAGTATAAAACGCTATAGGCGCCAAACGGATCACATTCGGTTCTCTAAAATCTGGCACAACTCCTTGCGATTTCAATGCCATGCTGATCCTATAAGCTTCCTCGTGTTCCAAGCATACGTGACCGCCACGTCTCGAATCTTCCCTAAGATTGCCGATAGAAAACCCAAAAGAACTAAGCTTCCTTTCAATTAAAAACATTAAATAGGAAGTTAAGCATAGAGATTTCATACGAATGTTAGACATACCGGCTTCGTGAAACATCTTCAATGCACCTTCGATTGGAGCCATCGACAATATAGATGGGGAACCAATCTGCCACCCACTCCCGTCCTGATTATGCTCAAACTCCTGTCGTAGCAAAAACTGTGTTTCCGGCTTGTTTCCGAACCATCCTGCTAAACCTGGTAAATTCTTGAAATGCTTCCTATTTATATATAACGCGGCTGTGGATCCCGGCCCTCCATTTAAGTATTTATAGGTGCACCATACTGCGAAGTCACAGTCAAGAGACCCTAAATCAATTTCTACACAGCCTATAGCATGGCATAAGTCCCAACCGATGATTATACCACGCTCTTTTGCAGCATTTGTTACTTTCTTCATGTCTAGAACTTGTGCACTTCTGTAAAGTACTGTTGGAAGTAGAATAATTGCCACATCATCCGTCATTGCTTCGATGATTTTGTCTTCATCTAGAAACTTCCCATCTTGACTTTTTACGACCTTAACTGCTTCTGAAGGTTCGAAACCTTTTAATCGCACTTGGCTGTCGACGGCGTAGCGATCAGTTGGGAAATTTAAATCATCCACAAGAATCTTAAATCTCTTATTTGTTGGTTTATAAAAGGTACTTATCGTCTGATGTATAGACATTGTTGTAGACCCTGTCACTGCTATCTCGTCTTCGTCAACGCCAATTAAAGGAGACATGAGCTTAGCTAAGTATTTGGAATACAAGAAATACTTGCTGTCGTCCACGTTCCATATTTTAATGCTTTCTTCTTTCCATTTCTCAACCGCAATTTGAAGAGTTTCTTCTGCATCTTTAGAAGCTAATCCGAGTGAGTTACCAGACATGTATATGACGCCTTTCTGAATGTAGAAGCGTTGTCTGTAGTGCCCGAGACAATCATTGTTGTCGAGTTCCTTAGGATATTCTGAGCCTTCTTCAAATTTCAACTTGTCCATCTTGAAACCTTCAACGCTGGGCGCTGAAATGTTTCTGAAACTACTACGGCAAGCCTTCCTTTTAAATGCCACCAGTGCATGCAATGCGATGTTTGAATAGGTAAGATTGACAAGTTAATCGAAAATTGTATTTGTTCTTGGGTTTAGTTTCGCCTAATTATCATTGACATTATGCGGTTACACCAAGGTGACACACGCAAAGTCGCTGCAGACCATTTTGCGAAAGAAATTAATATCGTCAAAGTTAATGTTATAATTAATATTAAGTACTTATGAAATATTCGGTTCCTCTATGGCCTGACCACCGGCTGCTTGGGCCCAGCCCCGCTGTCGAGGCGGCACCCTACTCTACTAGGACTGGTAATAGGTAGGTAAAAGTAATTAAGGTTTTTTCCGCGACAAAGATGGGCGGACGATATCACAAAAGTAATCGGCAAAAACTGTAGCCCAGGACAGAAAGAGGTGGAAGAATCTGGAGGCATATACCCTACAAAAGGGGCCCCTATAAAATAAAATAAAATATGTAATAATTTGGTAGGTACATATAAATTAGGTATCTAATTATGTGTTTATGTATATTTTGTATTGTTTGCGTATACGGATTTTCTATTTAACTTTTATATGCATGTAATAAAACGACCTAAGAAGATAAATACTTAAATAAAGATTATAAAATAAAATTAAAATAGGTGTTGATCCAAATAATCCATATCCATACTAATATTATAAATGCGAAAGTATGTCTGTCTGTCTGTGTGTTCCCTCTTCACGCTTACACCGCTGAATCGATTTAGATGAAATTTGGCATAGAGGTTGAGTCCCTGAGAAGGACATAGGATAGTTTTTATCGCGAAAATCATCCCTTAAGAAAGTAAATAGCGGGGTGGAATTGATTTAATTAATGAAGTGTCTGCTAATTTGTGTGCATAATATGCTCAAATTGAATAATTGCTATAAGACTTTCTCCAGGCGCTATTCTTACTCTGGCTGGGGTTACTAAGTCCACGCAGACGAAGTCGCGGGCAAAAGCTAGTTTCTTATAATTTGAACCTATAATTGTACTCAAAATAGGACCTTACGTACTATAAATTCGAATAGCATATAAAAAGTTTTCAAGAGTTTTTACAAACAAAATCGTATATAATTATATAAATAAACGTCTGAAAGACCCTTTGCAAAATCATAGGGTAACCACACAACACCATTGTCCTAGGACATATTTTTTACTGAAACTAGTTTATTTTATGGAGTGCTTGCCTAAGCAAGCCATTAAAAGGGTAACTAATTACCCTTTTAATACATAATTATAAATTAAAATAGAACAAATTTTCATAATATCCTATCCTACCTAATACCATGTAAGATGTCCTCTAATATTAATTTATTTAATTAGACTGTGACAGATACTTATGGACGCGAACTGTAGAGATATTATATTCCCTTTTAGAAAGCATTTCTGGGTGGCAGATACCTACTTTTAGTGCGTTGCACGTTGTTTCATCCAGCGATTTTGGTAGGTTTTAAATATATAACGCGTGCACAGTCTTGGCTATTAAAACCTCTGCCAACTTAGCTTGGTCTAATTATGATGATTGTAGGTTCTTCAAACCAATCCCATGTCAAACGCTAATAAACGTAGACATTGTCGTACAAAAAACACTTGTCGTCAACGCATAATTTGTGACAATTATTAGTCTTTTGTTAACTGCTAATTTGCTAATAATCAATGCGTGCCGCACGGAGCCTTCAAGCTCCTTAGACTTCACTAATGATAATCTAGCTGTTTCCCATTAAAATACAATTTGATTAGAATGTAGTAGCAAACTATTTAACCTCTTCGTCCCACCCCACCGTCCTAATACTAATACTAGTCCTAATAGAAGGTATTACTGCAATGTTCTGCCGCCAGAGTGCAGCACTAGCACTTCTCGTAAATCATAAAGTAACTTATACATACCGCGCCTTAAACAGTTTTTTGACAAGTTTTCACAGATAATATGTTACGATACGAATAAATATGATATCAATTGGTGCATCAGGGCGGTTTGTTTACAGAGGGCCTGCCGCGAAACCCGAAAATTGACATTTACCTATTTTATTTTTCGAATATGCAAGTGATAGAGAGACAGATAACGAATTTTCATGTTTTACGGTAGGCCCTCTGTTTGTGCTAGTGGCGCCCCTACGCAGAGTTTTGCGTAGCTAATATTCCCTATTAGGTACCTTCAATGGAATTTAAATCATTATTTAATGGAACAGAGTTGCTTATTATTATTCAAGACGAACTGGACTTAGTGCCAGTTGCACCATCCGCACTTAATCGACAGACTGATATATTAGTCACCCGGCGCGCCGCGGCGGTTTACTATGAAACTTTCCGTACAATAAAGCGAACTCTTTAACGATGACAAACAGTTTGGTGCATCTCATCAAGTTGCTTTTATTTTATTTACTTCGATATTGGAACAAAACATTTAATTCTGCTTTTTAATACCATTGATTCAAAGACAGTGGAACACTAGGAAAAAAACTACTGCAACAGCAACTATGGACTACTGCAATGGCTGGAAAGTTTGGATCAGGGATTATTCCGGGTAAGAAAATAGATGGATTTGAACTGCCGAGGCGGACATGGTGTAACCTTAATAGATTGCGCATCGGCCACGGTCGCTGTGCCCTATATAAATATCGTTGCGGGTGGGTGGAGTCTCCTGCATGTCACTGTGGTGCCGACGAACAGAGTATCCGACATATTTTCCAAGAGTGCCCATCTACTCGATATACTGGAGGCCCCCCGGAAGACCTGATAAAACTGAACGACGAAGCTATCAAGTGGATTAATTCTCTGGAGTTAGATTTATGATTTCTCTGTATCTGTATACATTAACATAATGCCATACGATTAAATAAAATAAAAAAACAATAAATTAATAACGCATCATACTTGTCCTGAATCTCTTGAAAGTTTCAATCACATATGGTCACAACGTAGATTAGAACGTTGTTTATGACAATTATGTTATGACGCCATTATGACGCATACCTGACAATTACAGATACGGGGAATAAACTGTGATTATATCATAAAAGTGATAAGCTGTTTGCCACTTTCACCGCTATCTATCTAATTTCGCCCTGAAGCTGTATGGATACCTCTTAGTTCGATCGATGGATTGTACCTACAGTCGCCATCAAATATATCGGATTAGCCAAGGTGCTCAAAAATATCTGAACGTGCACTTTAATTTGACGTCTTGATAGCCAAGTAGCATACGTCACTATGACATCAGCGACGTCATTATTACGTCATTATGACGTGGCTGACGTCACTTTGCTACCTGGGTAATAGACCTTTGGTAGGTAATAGGGAGAGGTTTTGTTTAAATATTTGTGAACATGTTTTCGATGTCTAAAGACGAATTCTGCTGTAAAGCGCCACCATCTTCAGCTGACCAACTCAGGGCAGGTTTTTTTTTTCTTAGATTTTACACATCTATTAGGTTCAAAACATTATCCTTGACTCAAAATATACTTTGTTCACCAGCAAATTAAACTACTGGCAAAGTGAACTTTTTAGAACGAAGCTAATCCCAGAGTAAGCTTCAGAAGGCTTGTGATGTGGGTATACTCAGACAACAATATATATATATAATATACAAATACATAAATACATAGAAAACACCCAAGACTTGGGAACAAATATCTGTGCTCATCACACAAATAAATGCCCTTACCGGGATTCGAACCCAGGACCATCGGCTTCACAGGCAGGGTCACTAACTACCCACTATTAGGCCAGAGTGGCCAGACCAGTCGTCAAATTAAGTTTCAAAATATTGATATATTTCCGGTAATGCCTGACCGAAGTTTCGGCCGAAGGATCGGTTTTGGCCGAAACTAGAGCAAAACGGAACCTTCGCTTGCGGCAAAAATTACGGTTTCGGTCGGACACTGACACTATATATGTAGGTAAATAACAGCCTCCGAATCGGTGAACTTACATTTAAAAAAGTTTCCATGAATTGAAAACCTTTTTTAAACCTTTTTTGCGCTACATACTGTAACACATGAGGTAATTAATGTATTTGTATAATCAGGCAATGGCAGGCCTCCTTCACTCGCTCAAGGACACGCGCTATATGCCTACCGCTCGTCGTATCGTCGACGATACAACCGACAGAGGGCCGCCGAACGCCCGCCTGAGCGCTCGCACCGCACGTTTCCCGCGCCTACGCTTAGAAATGCCGAAACCACGTAATTAGTATTGTGCAGTAGATGGGTGTAAAGGTCAAAAAACAAAGGAAAATTTGTTGTTTTTTCATTTCCGAGAGACAAAGAAAGGTGAGTAGTATTTTAAATCTATCTTTATGAATTTTGTCACCATTTATTTCTTTGAACATAAGTAGGTAAATCGTAAATTAAGGAGTTTTTTGAGTCAGGTATTATGTTGTTTTTAAATATTTGATTGACTAATAAAAAATATGGTTGATTCGCAACATTCGTTTTATTACTATAATAGCATAAGTAACAGTACAATGACGCGTTGGCACGTGACTCGCACGGCGAGCAAGGCAGTCTCGACTCTTAGTGCGCGTACTTATGGTACATTTCTTTTCGTCCTGAGCAGCAGGTATTATTATTAAGATTTTGTAGGCTATTATAGCGTAGGTATTTTCGCTTTTGTATGGGAATGATGTATCTGTTACGTAGTAACTACCTATATTTATTAATCTGTGCTCTTGTTGTTCTAGGAAAAGCAAACACGGAATAACGTATTAATACCTAATAGATATTATGTATTAATGTACCTACCTAAAAATTGACTTAAGTAATTAACTACAATTATTACGAAACAGAACGATATAAACGTATTATATTGCGTATAATGAATTTAAAATACATCCCGACGTTTCGATTTCTTTACAGTGCAGCGTTCGTGGTCACTGTAATTTTCCATTGTTTTGGCAGATAATAATTAAGTGATTTGCCCAAGAGCCCCTGTTTCTCGCTCATGAGATCGGGATTTATTATCCGTTCCTCCCTTCCGAAGCTAAATCATGGACGTTCGGTAGGTACTATAATACTATAACTTTTTCTGTCCTATCAATGAGAATTAAGAAGACATAGAGTGCTCACTGCATACATCGGTTTTGTTACCAGAAAGACTATTATTTTCGTAGTCTACATCTAGCGTCAAGTAGCGGAACTATCAGTACTGCTACTTGACACTAGATGTCCCATGTGTCGCGACTGATGAAAAGTGTATTGCTCAACAATTAATAACTAATATTATAAGCAGAAGGAATTGAAAATAAAGTTCCGGTTAATCCGGTTATAATATTAGCTGAAAATTGTTGAGTAGTAGTAGT
The DNA here is from genome assembly GCF_947568885.1 of Cydia strobilella. Classification (NCBI taxonomy): domain Eukaryota; kingdom Metazoa; phylum Arthropoda; class Insecta; order Lepidoptera; family Tortricidae; genus Cydia; species Cydia strobilella. The sequence continues at coordinate 15,806,392 of NC_086057.1, forward strand.
AGTGATGTGGTGGCGTCTCCTCTAGCTGCCACTGTCGACGTCATCGAACAGATGGCGTTAGGGAGCTAGAACGCAATTAGCTAGAAGCCTACATCGCGGTTACGAAGTTTCAAATGTCACTTACTATATATACTCCTTCTGACTAACTCTCAGTGGACTTCGGTCCCCAGGCATAACACCCGCCTGGAGAGAGTACTCTCTAGTGGCCCTCTCTCTACACCTACCACATTGGTGACCTTCCGACATTGGACAGCTATGAAGACCTCAAGATCCTGATGACGCCGCCTCGCAGCAAAAACAGTTTCCTCTCTGTGTGCCACCTTGCATGCCTCTGTTACAGTTCTGTACATATGTATTATATCCTGTAAATATCTTGTAAATATTCATGCCTGGCACTCAACTTCTCTCTCTCCGCTCGCCGCTCTGGCTCTGAGCAACTGCGCTCGTCACACTGGCTCTGAGCAGCTCCGCTCGCCTGTGACTCTGAGCATTTTCGCTCGCCACACTGGCTCGAGCACACACCTGGTTTCGCTGCACGCTTCATACGTCGTCGCTGACCCCTCCGCTCAAAGGGGGGCTGATGTGGTGGCGTCTCCTCTAGCTGCCACTGTCGACGTCATCGAACAGATGGCGTTAGGGAGCTAGAACGCAATTAGCTAGAAGCCTACATCGCGGTTACGAAGTTTCAAATGTCACTTACTATATATACTCCTTCTGACTAACTCTCAGTGGACTTCGGTCCCCAGGCATAACACCCGCCTGGAGAGAGTACTCTCTAGTGGCCCTCTCTCTACACCTACCACAGTACTGAGAGTTCCGCTACTCGACGCTAGATGTAGACTACGAAAATAATAGTCCTTTTGGTAACAAAACCGATGTATGGAGTGAGCACTCAGCTTCTTAATTCTATTTGGTGCTATAAGCAGAACTGTTCTGTGTCCATAACAAGTTCATAATAATAAAGGGCATAGAGGTAGGTATAATTGAATAACAAACTTATTCTCACTCATCAAAAGCAGTCATAGCATTTAACCTTTTTACAAACAAATCTTCTTTCACATTGACATTGACAACATCACAATGAACAAACTACGCCTAATTTCTCCTCAATTTTCCACTCTCCGAGCATTTTCCACCAGCCCCAGTCGCCAAGCCAGCTTAGGGGCATGCGGCATGAAACCGGATTACGGCCCGTTGGAGATCGGACGGTGTACTCTCAGGAACGGCATTCAGCTGGTGTCAGCGAGGCCCTTTGGGGCGCCGATGGCAGCTTGCACCATACTTTATCAGGTATACAGCTAATACCTAGGTCCTAAGTACCTAATACATTTTATTTTAATTTCAGCCTATTTGGTATCACAAGAAACTATTGATATATTGTTATCGTAAATAACACTTATGTAAGCATGTAACATGCTTATTTAAGTGTATCATTTATGTCGAAATATTTTTTGAGATTTTTTTATAAGTAACGCTATGCGAGCTGCGTCTTTCAGTGTTATTCTACAGTGTAGGTAAGTAATTTTACAGTACATATGGTGCTACTTTCTCGCACTAGTGCGTAAAAGAGCACTTTTCGTGCATATGTCGAAAGTTTAAAGGGCCATATGTAGTATATGTACTGTAAAATGTTGTACGATACACGTGCGAATAGGTAATTCGCAACTCGTGTCGATTTAAAACACTTCTTACGGTCGTGTTTTAATTTATCGCCACTCATTTCGAATTTCCTCTTTTCCGTACTTGTATCGTAAATAACTATTATTAAGTACTTCAACAGCTAAATTTTTTGTACTTTTTGTTAATAAATATAATAGTATTTTACAAGACAAAAAAGTACCTAGGTACGTACTGAATGAGTGCCTCCAGCTCCGGGCCAACCATAGACAAAGTATATACAAGTAGTTATAGACGCGCCACCGAGCGCGAAGAGCAAGAAAAGCGAAGAGAAAAAATATTCATATAAAATTTGGGCAGCATAGGATTTTTTCTCTTTCACTCTTATAAATTTCGGTATTTCGCCATCGCCTCCTACCTGTGATGCCATCCGGTCGGTGATAAGGACAAAGCGTGACACTATTTTTTCTTTCCTCTTATAGGAATCGCAATAAGACTATCTTTCTCTATCAAAGAGTGTCAGGCCCTTGGGGCCAACCCTCGAGTGCCTCGAGTTCTACCGCACTTTGAGAGTCCCACAAAATGCGGGGCAAATATTTAAGAATATAAATATCAAATAGGTATAAATTAATTGTCGTCGATTAAATGGGAATTATTCGTAAAGGAACTTATAACACACATTAACATACATACATACATACATACATACATTAAATGTAAGTGAACATAAAAACTTTTTAAATTTGTGTGGCAACGCAGGTCGCAGGAAAACCTCGGGAAAACCTCAGAATAATGACTAAAGCAAAGAAGCCGGGCAAAAATAAAAGCTTGGTAAAAGATATCGTATTCACAACACGTTATTACTTTTTGTCTATGAGTGAGTGAGACAACAATCCGCAAGTTCTTTCGTTTTTTTCAGTATTGTCATAAGATGAACTGAGGGAAATGTCAAATGGTCCTATAATATAATCCAGCCAAATAAAATATAAGTTCGTTATTTCACAGGTAGGTGTCAACTGTAACAACTTGACATAGTCGTATTATTTTAGTTGAAATATTTCGGGATGTTTCAGCGGTCATCTTGGTTTATTTTAATTATATTCTTGCTATTCCTGAAAGATTGTTGGAAAACGTGTTGAGTTTTTATTTGTAATGGTTTGAAGTTCCTTTGTGATAATGTCTTGTGTGATCGAGGGCTGTAAATCGCATACAGGAAGAAAAGAAAATACGCACGAACCGATAACCTTTAATCGGTGAGTTTTGTTCAATTTTGAAGAAATTAATTTATAGGACCTGACCCTAAACATAGAAATCGATATATTGTTTATGTAATTATTACTTGCATTCAAGTCTATATAGATTTTTGCATAAATTTTCGAACTTTTCTGCTAAGTATGAAAGGTTATATTTTTGGCATAGTGATGTATCGACCTCAGATCAATAACCTATCGACATTTACAGCTTTCTTATAGTTTGGCCTTTCTTATAGTCTCATTTTAATTGATGAGTACAGTCAAGGGCATAAATATATATACATTCCCAGTCTCAAAAATATGTGTACGCTCAGACAATAAAATCGTGTTCACATATTTTTAAGCCATTTGTCTGGATCGATATTTTTGCCTTCGACTGTACCTATAGTTTTCTTTGTTCTTACTTACTGACAGATTGTGTTTGCCAGACTATAGTTTAATACTAAAAACCGGTCAAGTGCGGGTCGGACGCGCGCACCAAGGGGACCGTACTTTTTAGTATTTGTTGTTATAGCGGCAACAGAAATACATCATCTGTGAAAATTTCAACTGTCTAGCTATCACGGTTCATGAGATACAGCCTGGTGACAGACAGACGGACAGCGAAGTATTAGTAATAGGGTCCCGTCTTTACCCTTTGGGTACGGAACTCTAATAAAAAAGACATTAATGATCATTGATGAATGTTCCTTTTATTAATATTGTTGGTCACAAAACTCAACTTTTTATTTCAGATTTCCAAAGGACGAGGAATAGGGGATATTACTGCAATGTTCTGCCACCAGAGTGCAGCACTAGCTTTTTTAGTGCACCGTATCGTAACTTATTCATACTGTTCCTTTAACAGGTTTTTGACAAGTTTTCAGGGGACCTACCGGAAAACTCGAATCCGAAATTTCGTTATCTAGCTGCCTCTTTATCGCTCGAATACGCAAGAGTGACAGAGATGTTAGATAACGAAAGTTCGATTTTCTTGTTTCGCGATAGACCCTCAGATTGTGATAGTGGCACCACCTACGCCGAGTTTCGCGTAATATTCCCTATTATTAAATAAAAAAAATATATTACACGAACATTTTTTTTTTCATTTCCTATTTGGTACAGTCAGCTGCACAGAAAAGGTACCCCACGTCCATACTAATTTACAGAACTTTGTATGCAGGGGGGGTGCCTTTTCTCTGCAGCTGACTGTACATGACTAGAAACTATACTTAGTCTTTTAGCATTAGAAAAAACGGTAAACCATTTCCACGTGTCTTTTTATTGACAAGTTTTTTTATAAATATAGCAATATTTTACTTATGAAAGCAAAAGTATGTAAATGATCGTATATTATATTTGTTGTGACTTATTTTCAAAGTGTTTTTCGATAAAACGACACGTTAAGATCGCTCGCCTTCTTTCTAATGATAAAAAAACGAGAGGTATAGTTAGACGGTTCTGAGTGGTAGACTGCAAATGAGATAAAAGCTATATTAGGTACATGCATTAATCCTCATATCAGGCGGCTCTTTGATTCCAAGGATTGCATAATTTTTATACTTTTTAATGATTTTTAGAATATGAAAATTATAAAAAGTATAAAAGTTATGCAATCCTTGTATTCCACGCATTTCATTTCATTTCAACGAGCCGCCTGCTACAGATTTCTTGAAATTGCCGCGTTTTTTCAGGTTCAACTTTCATTAGCCAGATCAATTTGCCAATTTCGTGATTATTCTTTTACACGGCACATAAACTTATGCATAATTTATCGATATAAAAAGTCGACACAGTCACATCCCTAGCAAATTATCAAACTTATGACACCGTACGTAAATGAGAAATAACAAGCATATATGCATCTCTTTTCGGCACATTATCTAATTCGTAAGGAAGTAAAGTACGGGTATACATATTTGCGAAGCATTTTTGCCCGACTTCTATGCTTTAGTCATTATTCTGAGGGGAAAACAAACTAGGTCTAATGTTGCCATACCGGCCGTGCTAGTGATGTAATCGTTTCTGAATCGGTAATATTGTAGCGATTTTTGCCTTGTCCGACAGAGCGGTTCCCGCTTCGAGTATGACGACCAGCTCGGAGCGACCCATTTCCTGCGAACATGTTCAAACACTGCTGGCTGTTCTTATACTACCTTCAGGTAAACCGGCTAAATACATTGTGACAAAACGGCTTTAACCCTTGTCAAATTTATCACCCCTTTAAAGTGCATAATATAATAGCCGACTCTCACTACGAATTCAAGCTTCCATGACGCTCGATTGTCTGTATGAATCTCGTTAGAAAAAAAAATGCAAAAAGAGGGTCATATTAAAAAAAATACGAGATTTATTAGTTGCATATTTAATATTTATGCTTCATCATTGTGGAAGAATATCATTTCATTTATTTGCATAATCAGGTACATTACAATATACAGGTGTTATTTGTAAAGTAGGACTAGGAGGATAGATGCTCGTTTATTACTGGTATTTGTACATTACAAGTAGCCGCGCCTGTGTGCGCGCGGACGCACACATGCAAATACACCACAGAGGTACATGATACCTGTTATGTATGTATATTGGTGGGTAGGGTTAAGTCTCCCCGCGCGCCCTTATTGTAATGTCACTGTCACTTGTCAGTCCGGTAATAAACCTATGTACTGAACGCACGGTCTTCTGCTCTTCCATCCCCGATAACCCTCCGTACCATCCCCTGGGCTTATATATACCAATACCCTGTCAGGGCATTTCCAAAGTCTGTCTTATGTTGATCACAACTTCTTGTTTTCTTAATTACAGTAAAACTAGAGTGCTACAGCAGCTTGGCTCGTACATAACTGTCAACTCAGACCGACAAAGCGTCGCGTTCACCCTACGATGTCCCGTCCCCGCGTTCCATGACGTTAAATACTACTTGCTGGATATCGCAGCCCGGTATGTCACATGTTACAATGACCTTTAGGATGGTCACTAATAAAACGGTTTCTTAAAAGACTGCTCAGTGTTTTGAGTTTAGAAGATTGGTAGATCTAATGATCGCCACCACCACTAACCCTCAATGACCTGATTCTGATTCAAAATTGCTTTTTCGTCCTACCACTTCCCTATTCCACTCACACACCTCTTTTAGAATGCACTTCGTAGTATTTTTAGTAAGTTACCTAATGACCTCAATCTTCATAGATCGACCGACAACCTCCTCTTTGCCCTATTGTGCCCACGCCCCTCTTGTGGCATGCCATCTTTCTGTATGCATGTATAATGTGGTGGTCGCCGACCCAGTTCTAATCATTGACTTAATTTTAATTGAACTATTTGGCAGAACGTGCTTCCGCCAACACGAGATTGACGCATACAAGCCCCAACTCAAACGGGACTTGCAAAACATTCACCCAGAAGTTCTCGTGATGGACCTGATCCAGAAAGCTTGCTGGGGCGGCGGACTGAACAACTCCGTCTTCTGCGAGAAGGAACGTATTGACAGCATGTCCTCGACTGAATTGGACGTGTTTTCGGCGCTACATATGCGCTCTGATACGTGTGCGGTGGGCAGCTATGGCTTGCCGCATGATGAGGTCATGGCTTTTGCCGAAATGATTGAATACAAACGGGTTAGTATACTTCATTATAATGGGCTTAGGTGTGCATTCGTATTCTATAATTTCGTTTGCAATAGTTTAATTTTCCGTAATAATTATGGTATTTTTTCAGCTGCCGTGCTTACCTATATTATGTCTTTGTAATTGAAATAGCCGGATAGCCGAGCGGTTCAGGCACCTGTCCGGTAAACGGGGTACGCTGGTTCGATTCCAGCTCTGGACACTGGAGGCTTTGGTCATTTTTTCCTTCGTATATGATATTTATTTCAGTTTATAATTAAAATAGTAGTGTGTCTACTTGAAAAACCACAAATTAAAATATTTTCATAGAAAATAATTTAATTTGTTCTTAGAGTCTTTGTAATTAATTACGTATTTTACATGCTTATGTCTAACATACTTATTTTCATTTAAGTAAATTATTTATTAGGTGTCATATTAATTTCTAAGGATTACCACAAAACGAATTAGTGCAAATGAAATTATGGAATACTTTATAGAACTTTCAAACAGAAGAGCCTACGGTTGACAACGTACATATGCCGTATGAAGAATTGATGCTATTTAATAGGAAGATTGATTTTAATCCGGTAGGTAATTGCTATTCACTTATTCAATCTTTAGCTTCAATCGAAAACATCACCAGTTAAAAGCTTGATTTTTATTTATACTACAATTGGTATGCCGTTTAATTTCTCCACCGTATTTCCTACAAAGTGCCAGACCAAGGTAACTGCACCGACTTGGCAACCACCAACGCAATCATAAATGTAAAATTCCTGTGCAAATATGATGTTTATACGCATTTCATCACTTCGTTTTTTTTTGTAGCCTAATTTAGTGTCCCACTGCTGGGCAAAGGCCTCCCCTCGCTTCCTCCACTCGACCCTGTTGTTTGTAGTTTCCCGACTTCGTCTTTACGCAAAATAAACTTTGCAGAAGATAAAATATTTTAAAATGCGATGAAATATTTCATGGTTCAAGTTTTCAACGGTTACAGGAGCTGCCAGTGAGCCCACGATGTTATCCACCTTCGTTCGCTCGCGGCGGCTTTGAGTACCACGACCTGGGTCCGGACTCTGATACGTGGATCGCTGTTGCCGTTCCTGGCTGTGGAAACACGGACCTCCCGTAAGATGCTCTAACATTAATCAATCATTATTATTCACAACGACGGGACTTAATCGCAGACGTCGGAGGTAAATTTAAAACTTATTTTACGCGATTAAGTCCCGTCGTTGTGAATAATAATGAGTAAAAATCGTGAAAGTTTAAATCAGTGTCATTAATCAATTAATATAGAGGTTGAATAAATGCCTATAGATTAAGTACTAATTGAAACTTAATTATGAATCGTTTGTCTTTATCTGTCATTTTGACTTATATATTTGTAAGAAAGGGATAAAATATAATTTAACTGAATCAGGCCAGTCAAGTTTTATGAATAAGGGGCTTAGTATGATAGTCCATTTTTTTTGTTTTGATACGAGCTTTGCTACTATCCTCAAGTTCAATAATTTGGCTCATAAACTTAATATTTAAACTAAAATTATTATGAAATAAAACTATGAAAACGGATTATATCGCGTATATTGAATTTATAATACATCCCGACGTTTCGAACCCTTTACAGCGTTCGTGGTTAACGGGTGACTCAATATACGCGATATAATCCGTTTTCATAGTTTTATTTCATGAGTAACTATCGCGGTAACCGAAGACAATATTAAAATTATTATTGCATAATTATTAATTATTATTTGTATAATTATTATTATAGTTGGTCAAGCTAATCTTGTCAATAGAAAAAGGCGCGAAATTCAAATTTTCTATGGAATGATAACCCTTCGCGCCTACAATTTTTAAATTTGCCGCCTTTTTTTACTGACAAGATTTGCTTCACCAACTATAATTATTTTTATTGTGTTTTCTGTATTCGCTGTTGTGGCAATAAATACATATTCATTCATTCATTCAAAATAACGTGCGGCTGTATACTCTACTCAGTTGGTATAGTGACTGATTTAAAAACCGCGCCGCAAAATTCTGATGCTGTACTTACCTTTTTTTACACATCTAATATTGTATTATAATAAAGTTATTAATTTAATACTTCTGCTTTTTAATTTAACCAAGATTCTGCAACAGCTTAAGTTAAAAAGCTTTAAATTTTGTTTGGTTCCAGCTGTCTAATGTCGCACAACATCATCGCGTCAGCTTGCGGCACGGGCAACAATTCTCGCGGGCAACACGACGAGGACCGCGTGCCGCAGCCCCCGTTAGGGGGCTACGCTACTGATGTCTCCACGATGTTCAGGGCTTTCAATATATCTTATGCGGATTCTGGAGTATTTGGTGAGTTTTCATTTAGTTAACATGACCAGGACCGTGTGCCGCAGCCGCCGTTAGGGGGCTACGCTACTGATGTCTCCACGAAGTTTAGGGCTTTTAATATATGCGGATTCTCGAGTGTTTGGTAAATTTCGACTTTAGAGTTACTTAGTTAGAAAATGCCCAAACTTCTAAAGCGTCACTCGTGAATTATTACCTAATGTAGTGACAAGGTGTGGGAGTGTCACCATAAATTTAAAATTTATATGAGAATATAACGTTTGTTGTGCCACTTCTATATATGTCAGATTTGGTGCAAAATTAGCTTCGACAGACTGTTATCATGGATTTTTTACTTTCAATGAATGTTTTACAGGTATCCTCGTGAAGACACGGTCTTGTAACGCATGCTCGGCTGCCTTAATTGCTGCGAGCTTCTTGAAAAAGCTAGGAGAACTAACAGCCTATCAGATTTGCATTGGAAAGCAGAGGCTAAGTACGAATATTTTATTTCACATGAAAATGCAATAGTCAGATACCCTTTCTCTCTGCTAGCTGCCACCTGAGTCTAAATAATTAGCTTGCACTGCAACGCTGGACGGCTACTTTAAAAATCTAAATTAGTCAAAGTCGATCTCTATCTTTATTGCACTTGCAGAAGTTGCAGATATTATATAAATAGATAGACAATTTTTGAGTTTAAATGTTCGCGGAACCCATCAGATCTCCCCCTCTACATTCTTATCAGCTGGATTATCTATATATTAAGTAGACACTGTTATGACATAATACTTACTTGGGAATACCATAACCTCGGAAATAAATCCATGGTCGGTTGATTTTAATCACGAAGACTTCTAAACCATTTTGTCCTCACGCTGAAATAACCAATGGGGTTGGAAACTGGCAAAGGTTTGCAGAGATGGCGCCGTCATAGCTTGCCCCTTTTTCTATGAGATTTGGCTTAAAGGGCTGGCATCCAGGGCATTAAAAAAAAATAAAAAATTGACACAATTCTAGGGATTGACAGGGTAAGCTATGCTGGCGTCATCTGCTAATTATTTCGACCGGCCAAACCCATTCAACGCCTTTGTTTTGTTTACAGAATTGGATATAGCTCTTCAAGAAGAAGACTGTGTAAGCATCTCCGAAGGCATGGCGCTGCAGGCGGCGTGTTGCGCGCGCCTCGACAACGCCTATGAAACCATCAAATTGTTGAATACTGTCACTGACCAGGAGGTCTTTGCTACTGCTAAGTGTTTGGCCAGCAAATGTATGCGTTTTCATGTTATTTAAACATTTTATAAGCAAACTATCTCTGCCTAATAATAATACCAGTCGTGACGATCATATCATACTCTTATCCTACGTCTTGCTTTTGGAGAGGATACAAAAAGTATTTCTCCGGTTCTTATATAAAAAAATATTCTTTATTCTTTATTGTATTGCAGTCATGTTCATAATACATTAGGTGTTACAGTTTGAGGATGCATGTTTGTTATTCGGGTATTATTCGTTTTTATACCCAACCAAATACTTGCTGGGTTCTTTAGGCTTGAACTCTTTGGAGGTAAGACAAAATTTTAAGCTCCTTACGACAGCCTGTTGTGTCTTGCGAGGTGAATCGGACTGTGCCGAACTGGTGGCGCAATTACTTCGTCTTTTTGTCCCTACGCCGACCAGAGTCAACTTCCGGCCTCGGGACCGTGGTCTACTTGTAGGCCCGATATCGCGAACCGTGTCTCGCAGAAAATCCCCACTTGTTCGCCCTTTACCCCTTCTGAATGCGCTCTTAGCATCAGCGCCCGAGTGTGATTTATTTGCTGGCAGGTGGAGCGATGTGCGAGATGATTGTTGAGGTTCTGTGAGAAGATGGATGCACGTCCTTCAACAGTTTGAATGTGCTTATTGTATGTTGCATCTTAGGGTGGTAAGGCTGCCTGTCAACTGTATAACCCGGTAATCGGTATTTCTTTCGGTGATAATGATATAATTATATGTTTTTTATAAGCAAGTGGCACGACTTCATCGGTTGGCTTAAGAAAGTATTTGTGACGGACCTTAAAATATCCACTCCATAGAATATCAACTTATAAATTCGAAATTTACTCGCATTTATTTTTCCAGGTAATAAAATGGCCGTGGCTGTCGTCGGCGACGTTCAAGCAGTTTCTCATGATAGGGAGCTACTCTGTGCTTGTTAATAACAAAAATTATGTGATATTTTGTATGTCGGATAACTTCACAACGACGATATCGGCCTGTCACTTGTTCGGAACTGTAAATTTTTTGTTCTAACTGACAGGCCGATTTCGTCCGGCGGACTAATAGACAGTGGGCCCCTTTACATTTATTTACGTTGGTTATTTTAAATGGAATATTAAAGCTAAAATATTTGAAGTTCTTCTAAGATTTTCTTTTATCTTCTACTTTTTTGGATGTCAGTTAAAATGGAGCTTTGTCGCTCCCACTGCATAGGTAAGTAAAATAATCCATTCATTAAAATCGTCCTAGTATCTTTGATTTGAATTTGAATATCATAGGTATCATATCGTAACTTTTCCTGCTGTATGTGATGTGATGTTCCTGCCGGTGAGTAAGGTTGTCAGAGCTCAACGAGGGAGAGGAGTGTTAGGGTCGGCAACGCGCATGTAACTCTTCTGGAGTTGCAGGCGTACATAGCCTACGGAGACTGTTTAACATCAGGCGGGCCGTATGCTTGTGCAGTGGAAACTGACGTAGTATAAAAAAACAAATGTGCTAAAATCCATACTATCCATATCCATACTAACCATACTAATATCAAAGATAGATATAACTCCATAAGTTACTCTATGCGAATAAATGCGAAAGTGTGTGTCTGTCTATTACCTCTTCACGCTTAAACCGCTGAACCAATTTAGTTAAAATTTGGTATAGAGATAGTTTGAGTTCCGGGGAAGGACGTAGGGTAGTTTTTGTCCCAGAAGTCATGTTTTAATGGGGTGAAAAGGGGGGGTGGAAGTTTGTATGGGGTATCGATAAAAAGTAGATTGGATACAAAATAATCTACCCAAATTACTAACTCCACGCAGACGAAGTCGCGGGCAAAAGCTAGTTCAAAACAATTCTTTTCCGTGATAGATCTCGATGTAAGTATTATATTCTTTGATCTCGATTTCCGAAAACCGAACATTTATGTTGCACAGCACTAACAGATATTTAACTGATATTATTACTTTATTACATGGCAACACTTTTCGTCAAATGTCAGATCAAACGTCACTGAGCCCAGCAATATTTCATTTACGATATTATTGTATAAAATCATTAAATAACACTAATAGTATAATGTCTTAAAAATAAATTAATGAAAAAAGTTAACCCCGATTCATCATCATGATGAATTCTCTACAAAACACCGCTAAATGTAAGTACCGTTTGAGGTTATGTCACAATCCTTATTTTTAGCGATTTGACTGAAATAACTGTTTTATATTCCAGATTTGCGGTTGATAAACATCAAAACAGCTCTAAATACGCTAAAGGAATGTAAACCATCAAATATAAAACCAGTTTCGGTGTCTAAACACGATGTTTTCCCAAAGGCTAGAGTAATTTCTTTTTCTCCAAGAGAAATCGGTGTAGAGATTAATGAAAAGCCGATAATAGCCAGGATTAAGCAGGATCCTATTCCGTACATCCCTATAATCAACCCGCGGTCAATTCTGCCTCTAGTAGAAGACTGGAGAAAGGATGAAGTGGGGCTGCCAGCGATTAAGCAAGATGAGATTCAGGCAGCTCGGCTGATTGTTATTAGGAGGAAGAAAATGAAGAAGCATCATAGGAGGAAGCTCTGGAAGAGGATGAGGCATCGCTGGGCAAGGGTGAGTGTTTTGCACTGATATTTATGGGTAAATCAACTTTTTTCTGTCACTTGTTGCCATGATTAGATTTAACTCTTTAAAACTTGATAAAGTTTTTTTTTTTTTTTTTTATTTATTGTTGGGGTGTTGTGGGCCTGTGAGTGTCACGTCGACCAAGCAGTGATCTATTGTGACGGCCCTTTAAAGTTCGTTACTAATGCCCGTTGAGTCCAGAAAATTCCAGATTCTTTGGGCCGTAATGTTCTGTACCTCATATTGTTGCAGTATGTGCCGCCCTAAGTGGATACTTCTTTTTGACATTAGTGGTCCACAGGAACAGAGAATGTGCATTGCAGTCTCCTCTGATTCCTGGCAGAACCTGCATGTCGCATCCTGTTTCTTCCCAATTCGGAACATGTGTTTGTTCAACTTACAGTGTCCAGTCAATATTCTAGTCACTGCGCAGGTTTTATATCTTTTGAGCCTTAGAAGCTCCTTAGCAGTTTTGCCGTTGAACCCTTTGATTAGAGCTTTCGAGTGTTCTTGTCCTTTGACGAACTTCCACCAATCGATTGCTCTCGTTTTTTCTATGTTGCTGAGCAGAGAGTATGCATCCCGTTTTGTGATTCCACAGAACGGTTCTGGGCCGACCAGGGGTGTGTCTGCGCCCTTTCTAGCAAGTTCGTCCGCTTCTTCGTTTCCGTTAATGTCGGAGTGCCCTGGTACCCATCTAAGTATGACTTTGTTGGAGTTAGCCAGTGCATTTAGGTTTGTTTTACAGTTCTGGACTAGTTTTGAGTTTGACTCGAGGGAATCTAGTGCCAGCAGAGCAGCCTGGCTGTCTGAGTTGATGTAGATATGATGGTGTCTTAGGTTTCTATCCAGGTTAAGCTCCGCACATTTGTTGATGGCGAAGACTTCTGCCTGGAAGATTGATGCCTGTGTGCCCATGCTGACGCTAGCTCTGAGCTTAGGTCTCTCACCATAGATCCCACATCCTACATCATTGCCTTTCTTGGAACCATCCGTGTACCAAATATGGCTTCCCTCTTCGACGTACATTTGGTCGTTGGTCCATTTGTCTCTAGGAGGGATTTCTACTGTGTACAGTTTGGTAAAATGACATTCGGTGTGCGTGTCATCAGTGGGCATGCTAAGGGTTCTATTTGCAAATACCCAGGCCTTTAGTTTGGTTAGTGCTTGAGAGCGTGATAAAGTTTAAGGCATTGACCTTCTTGTGGTAATCATATGACCAGGGCCGGATCTAGGGTAGAGCGAGTGGAGTGGCCGCTCTAGGCGCCGGATGGCAAGGGGGGCGCCAAAATAGCAAATGAAAAAAAAAATGTTTTAAAAGATGCGAGTGTGATGCAGGCCCAAAATACGGTTCGTTTTGGTTTTGGGTAAGAAGCTTCAACGAAGGGCGCCAAAACCCAATTTCGCTCTACCCTGATCTATGACTCGGGCCGGCACTGATCTTATCCCCTTTCGTAAAGGGCCATCTATCAAGTGTGTTAGTAGAACATGGTATAAAATTTCTTGTAACAAAAACTGCCCTACTTTGGTCCCCTACCTGACAGGACAGAATAACAACATGAAATACTTTTTTTAAATCTTTATTAATAAGCTTTCGCTTAACGATTATGTCGCTCCATATAATCAACAAACAATCACACTCACTTACAATTACTTAGGCATATATTTATTAGCTTGAACAGTGCTCCGGCCTCATCTGTCAATGGAAAAGCCAGGGCACTATTGCACCCACCAACATTGTTAAAAATATTACATGATATTTTCAGTTGGCTCCTAAAGGATTCGTCCCGCACACGTTCCACCAATACGTGGTACATGTCCTCAATCAAATATTATAATATTTGCCACGGTCTTATTTGTAGAGCCATAAGGCCGTGTCTCATATTTTTGCGGCCTTTGCAGAGTAACATATTATTGCAGGTGACTTTAACCCATGCTCCATGTAAATGTGACATTTTCAACTACTTTTAGTTGTGGTACCTTTGTACGACATTGTCGGTTGTTGATAAGGTTGATTTCAAATTAAATTTTTATGGAAGTAGCACCTTATTGATAAGCGACAATAAGTACCCTTTTGATTGAGAATGGCACAAATACAGAAGGTCGGTAGACCAGAAGAAGCGAAACTTTTCCTTTTTAGCTGTTTTTGAGCAAAGTCTATATACAAAATATGAAAGATTTCCGCAATTTAATAAACTTTGTAAGTAAATCTATGAAACATGATCATTGATTAAACCTAAAATCCAAAATGTATACAGGGTGGCTAAAAAATTAGTGCATTCCCATTGCCAGGAAGGTTTTGAGAATATACTGAGCAACTTTTACTATGGGATCAACCACGAAATACCGAAAAAAAATGTACCTTTCCAGCCAAAATGTATGAAATAGCCAAATTTTCCTTCGCTATTTCGGGGTTGATCCCATAGTAAAAGTTGCTCAGTATAATCCCAAAAGCTCCCTGGCAACGGGAATGCACTTATTTTTTAGCCACCGTGTATGTTATCAAGTCTGTCAAAGTTAGTTAGTAGTTAACTACTCCTCTTCTACAATGACTTTTAGGTTTTAATTTTTATTTGTACTTAAAAACTTAATCCTAATTTACAGATAAAGCAACGCCGCCGCCAAATCAAGGAGAAGGCCTTCCAAAACGAACTTCTGGCCCTCATCAAGAATGCCAACGAATTCTCAGCCGAACAGTACGTGGCCAGCAAACTGGAGAAGGCTAACCACACCCCGCTACCCACCAGGTGGCGCCACAAGCGTTTGCCTGAGTTTATTATACGGCAATTGCTTGGTATTGATAAGAAGATCAATTATAAACACAATGACAAGTATAAGGCTTGAGTGTGACGTAGTAAAATAAAGTAGAAATATATAGTAATTATAGTTTTATTTTAGACTAGCTTCTGCTCGCGACTTCGTCTGCGTGGAATGATGATGATTGATAAAAACTACCTACCGTATATCTACCTAAATTCATCTTAATTAGTTCAGCGGTTAAAGCGTAAATAAAAAAATAAAAATAAAAAAGCCTTTTATTTCCAATTTACAATTGTTTTACATTAGAAGTTTTAGCGTATTGGTTAGTAAGTTTCTTATAGTTAGTAGTTAGTGTTAGGTTTATGTATTCTATTTACTATCTAATTATTTAATTTGGACCCCTCTTTGGCTCCTCCAATTCTCTCCATTTCTGCCTGTCTTCCGCTTTGTTTAGCCAGTCTTTCCCTGCAATTTCTTTTATATCGTCCAGCCATCGTTTATATGGCTTTCCTACTTTCCTTTTGCCACTTGGGCCTTTCCATTTCGTTGCCAATATTGTCCATCTATGGTCTTTGTACCGTGCGATGTGTCCTGCCCACCGCCATTTTAATTTGAGGGCTTGAGTTAGTGCGTCTTGTAACTTTGTTTTTTCTCTTATAGATGTACTCTTTATTTTTTGTATCTTTTTTATGTTGAGCATGCTCCTCTCCATGGCTCTTTGGGTGGTTCTTATCTTTCTCTTTATTTTATCTGTAAAAGTCCATGTTTGGCACCCATAGAGCAGGCTCGGTAGAAGGCATGTATCTGCCACTATCTTTTTTAGGTTTAAGCTGTATTTGCCTTTTAGGATTTCTTGCAGTGACCAGAATTTCCTCCAGGTTATGTTGGCTCTCCTTTCTACCTCTTCTTCGTTGTTTGTTGTTGTAAAGGACAGTTGCTTTCCTAGATATATATATATATATAAAAGGTTAAAGCGTAAAGAGGTGACAAACGCTACAAACAGTACCCCCTTGAGGGATGATTTTCGGGATAAAAACTATCCTATGTCCTTCCCCGGGACTCAAACTATCTCCATACCAAATTTCAATACAATTGGTTCAGCAGTTTAAGCGTGAAGAGGTAACAGACAGACACACTCGCATTTATGATATTACTAGCTTTTGCCCGCGACTTCGTCTGCGTGGACTTAGTAACCGCAGCTAGAGTAAGAATAGCGCCTGGAAAAAATTTCATAGCAATGTAAATTTGAGCATATTATGCACACAAATTAGCAGGCACTTCGTTAATTATCTCAATTCCACCCCGCTTTTTACATGTCCTTCTCAGGGACTCAACCTATCTCTATGCCAAATTTCATCTAAATCGATTCAGCGGTTTAAGCGTGAAGAGGGAACACACAGACAGACAGACTTTCGCATTTATAATATTAGTATGGATTAGTATGGATGGATTAAGTAGAGATTTCATATTTGTAGCGACATATACAACACGAAAAAAAAAATTTTCACACAAGGTGTGAAAACTAAGTTAAGCGCCATCTATACGATGGTTGTGGTACTACTATGATGAAGCCAAAGCTACTAAGTAAGGAAGGATCCAGTTCTCCATGTTGACTACATTGTCTATAGTTACGAAAACTTACGCTAGATGGTGCAAATTGTTTAAAATAATTAGTTCTTAATTATTAATCCCTAAGAACCCGGTCAATGATTTCAAAAGCAAAGATAGGCCCGTTCATATAATTTCAACCGAACATTCTCGTTTGGTGTGCCTGGGTGGAATGCTACAATGCGAATTTAGTATATTCGATCGATTCGATACGATTTATGGATTTTTTTACGCTTGCCATTTGGTAAATAGGCAATGTATATACACGAATACCTATTTTGCACATCATTTTGAAGTTCGATATATCTGTTAAATTAACAAGTAAAATGCACAAAAAACTGTTACCCGACTACGACTTAGCGGTATAATTTTGAGTCGATTTTGTATACAATTGTATGGAAAAAATTACGAGTGCCTAAATAGTTATGAACGGTATAGTGTTGTTAATAGGTATTACCGAGGTCTACGTACCCATTTGTCCAAGAACGACACAAAACATATACCTACCAGCCGGGCTAGCACATGATTGGCGCGAGAGTATCTCGCCGCGAGATAGACTACCCGTCCCCCTTTAATTCATACAGTTAGTAAAAGTAGGGTCGTCTATCTCGCGGCGAGATACTCTCGCGCCAATCATGTGCTCGGCCTACAGACCCTATAACCGAGGTTAATCACAACTCGCGATCCCAATACCAACTTCGCTAACAAAATAAATAAACATCCGGCGAATTTATGTCGGCCAACTTTTTACGGGGCAACTTTGCCTGCAAAGTTCGCGGCTGATTTATGCTCCGCGGCAATGATTTGTGGCTAATTTCATTGCCTAAGTAGGGGAGATGAGCTCATGAATATAGGTAAAGAGAATATATAGGATAGAGGGGTGCTGTCATAGCGGAGATGTAGGTCTGATATAGGGGTTTGACATTTGTTTGTGTAGGGTTCCATATCATTTACTAAACTACTTATATATTAGGTAAATTCAGCATTATTTGAATTTTGTAGAAATTAAGATTATAGTTTATATTTATACGTGGTGTTCGTGTTTGATTTAACAATCATATAGATAAGAACCCACACCGCTAAAACAACAAATACTAAAAAGTACGGAACCCTCGGTGGGCGAGTCCGACTCGGACTTGTCCGGTTTTTTTATCGCAAAGATAGAGGGTTACTGTCATAGTAATTTTTGTAGTCACAGTAAATTTACTTGCCATCTATAGACACATGATGAAAACATAAAAATGAAAATGTATAGGTATATATGGATAATTTTTATTTTTATTTGTAAGTGTTTATTATTTTTATATGATTTTGACCCAACTTCTTTCACTGATATGTGTTGAAAATGTTAAATATCAATCGGGGTCGTCAACGCCTTCAGCCGAGAATAGGCCAAAGGTATAGGCGCCATCTGTCCGAGAATCAATTTTTCTTGATTTCCGAGGCACGTGTTTTTCTTTAGACTATGTATTCATCTTAAACGGAGTTACATAAGTCTTTGTTTATAGGTACTTTGCGGCAATGATTTGTGGCGCACAGCCTTGTCATAGGGTCCATAGGGACGACCATCCTTTTGCGGTTGTTCTGTCTTCAGAACAGACTTCGGTACCTACAAATATATTTTTAATTAAATTAATAGGAAATAGGCATGTTACAACGAATATATACTTAATACTATATATAATATAAATTTACATTTTCCTTTGTTTTTATTAACTTTGTTCGTGTTCCGGACGGACCCGGAATGATTTTCCGACAGTTATTTACCTATCTTATATACCTACCTTATGTAGGGTCAAAACACTTTGAACCTTCTCATTGTTTTGTGAATTTTACATTGTATTTTTGGCGTCATCCAATTAGTTCGACCATTAAAGTTTCTAAAGTTAATTGAAAGGAAGTAAGTAAAAGTCCGTGCAAGCTAATTAGCTCCATGCATGAATTTATTTTTATTTTTGGATTCATAATTTATATCGTTGGAACACCGGAAATGATAAAAATACTTTTGTAAACCTTAACATTATTTTATTAAAAAATATTTAAAATGTTGAAAATTTTTGAGCGGTTGAAACGCTCATAATTTTTGGCGCGAATTCGACAGAGCGTGATGACGTCACACGTTGGGCGGCCCAACTGACGTTTGCTACTAATGACACTAATCTGTCGAACGCGTGACGTCACGTGGCTTTTCGAGCGTTTCGCTCACTAGCTTTTCGCGGGCAAATTTTTGTACTTTTTATTTATAATTTGAAGTGATTAAATGGTAATTTAAAAACGGAAATGCATTTGTAACTTGATATAACGGTAACAAACATCCGAATAAAACATATTTCGTTCAAATATAAACTTCAGGCATGAGGCTAATTCTGCAAAGAGTATGATGTGATAATGTAATTGTATTTTCGTAGTAATTTGACATTTAAGAGTCCGCAGCAAGCTTGGTTCTCCATAGAAACGTAGTTACTAGATACTCTGAAACTTTGTAGGTACTTAGTAATTAGTTTATATAGCTTAAGATACCTTAAGGCCTTTCCATTCAAAAATTTAAGTTTCTCATACAAAACTTGTTTTTGCTCTATTTCGATCGTATTATAAGCTAGAGCTATAGAAACAAACTAATTACAGGTATAGATGTACTTCATGTCACTGTACATATGTGCAAAGTTTCATTACAATTCAACACGTAGTTTTAAAATAAAAACGAAACTCCGTTTGTATGAGAAGGTGAAATTCGACCGAGCTTGCTGCGGACGCTTAAGATGACACTTCCATACTTTGACGCTGCAGTCTGTGCTGAGGTAGCTTGGTCTCTAATTTTCGTTTACACCAAGCGAAAATAGGTCAATAATCATTATCTTTCAAAACCATTTCTCTAAGCTTAAACATAAAACTCTAAAAGCTCCTGCATTTAAAATCCAACCTTAATACCGTTTAAAGTCATTATTCAGAAGAAAATGCAATAATAAAATGGCTAATTCGATTGGGAATCCATTGCGGGATTGCGGGCTTCCCGGCTTCGCCCGGACCGATAAATCGGGATTGCGTACGGCGAATCACCGGGTTAGTGTTGCTGAGGAAATCCTTTCCGGTAGGTTACGACCGCGTTTAATTCAACCCCTTCTTGGAGTTTTATTCCTTTGTTGGTTTAAGTTGGGGTTTAAATAAATCAGGATGAAACGGCGTTTGTGAGGTGATTTACATTAGAATGTTGGCGGAAAAGTGTTAAATCTCTTAAATATATTGTGTGTTCGTCGAATGTGTCCCTTACTTAGTGTCCTAATCTATTGTATAGACACTAAACTGTCGTGTTTTGTAGACATATTTAGTGATTTAACTAGGTCTAACGCGATGTTCATTCATTATATTTACTGTATCCGACGTTTCGGCTGGGTTGAGTATCCGTGACCACAGCTGGTGAAACCCAGCTGAATCGTCGGATAAGGTAAAACTAATGAAATGATATCTCGTTAGATCCGGTTTAATCACTAAATTTAGTATAGTCTAGACGATTTTATAAACAAGGAGAGTAACTACCATACCTAAATATTCACTTTCCAGATATCTTAATATTAACGGTGACCGAAGAGCTGGCCGGCTTCCTCGCACAACGTATCAGCATTGCGATACGAGGAAATGCCGCCAGCATCCTTGGTACAATGCCTCAAGGGCCTATATTAGATTTAAGCTAGTTATTAATTTAGTTTAGTAGTGCCACTGTATATATATATCTTGTATTTAAATAAATTACTTTTCCCCTCACTAGCTCGGAAAGCCGTCTTTTATCCTTTAAAACAAGCGGGGAAAAACGCATTTTATCCACTAGTGGGGAAAGTAATTTGACCTTGGATGGAGCGTGTTTAAGTAGCTTGACAGATAACAAAACGTAAAACGCTCATAATAATGGTTCGTTCGATATTAATTATCATTAAATAAATGGTTTGAGAATTTAATAAAAAATACCAAATTTAGCTTTATTTACTGATTTTAAGTCATAAACCTTAAAATTCCATAAGAAACGTTTGTTTTCTAATAATGATCTATACATATAATAAAGCGGAAGACGGTCGAAAGTCTGTACATGGAAGATATTCTAAAAAAAATTGGCTGGGGATACTTAGAATCGATAACAGAACACATTCCAACAGTTTTTAGAATTTTTGTCTGTTTATCTGTTTATCTGTTTATCTGTTTGTCTGTTTATTTGACCGCGCATAAAACGAAAACGGCTGAACGGATTTTGATGCAAACTTTACTAATCTGTCGAAAAAATCCACGGCCAGGTTATAGGCTATAAAAATTTGAGAAATTTTACCCCTAAGGGGGTTAAAAAGGAGATGAAAGTTTGTATGGGGTTCAAGATTTATTTTAAGCTAGCAATTTGAAACTTCGTAAGAAGATATATTATTGAAATACAAGAAAACTAATTTCAGCGTTTTTGAAAATTCATCCCCTAAGGAGGTGAAATAGAGGTTGAAAGTTTGTATGGAGATCAATTTTTTTTTAGTGCGTTACTTGAAACTGTATAATGGGCATATTATTATAATACAGGAAAAGTTATTTTAGCGTTTTCAAGAATTCGTCCCCTAACAGGGTTAAAGGGGGTTGAAAGTTTGAAACCATTACAAATGCTTTGAAACTTCTTAGAAAGGTATGATAGACGATTACAAAAAAACTAATTTTGACGTTTTTGGAAATTTAACCCCTCAGGGGTTGAAAAGGGGATGAAAGTTTGTTTTGGGGTGCAAATTTTATTTTAAGCTAGGAACTTAAAACTTTGCAAAACGTTAATTATATTAAAAAGCAAGAATTTTTTTTCAGCGTTTTTAAAAATTCATCCCCCATGGTGGTGAAAAAGGGGTTAAAAACTTTATCTTGATAACTATATCAATTTAGCTACTAGCCCAAGTTAGGTATCGTATTTGTATAAATCGGGTATGCCGAATTTATTTATGATATCAAAATGACACCATTCCCGAGTGAAAACACAAAAATTATGAAAAAAACTTTTTTTTAATTTCTCTTTACGCTTAAACCGCTAAACCGATTTAGATAAAATTTGGTATAGAGATAGTTTGAGTCCCTTGGAAGAACATAGGGTAGTTTTTATCCAAAAAATGGAGACTGCGTTTGCATGGAGAAGCGGCCGTGCCCTTTCCTCTTAATAATGGTCACGAAGGTGGGTACTTTAAAAAAAAACATTTTTCAGTAAATGTCAAACGATTTGGGACTTATACGCGTTACCATGCCTTCCCGAAAAAAATCGAATCTTTCGCGAAAGTCTCGCAGGCAGGTCGCTTCGCTTTCGGCTGAAACGGCAAGCCAGCGCGAGTCTCGATTGTGATCCCAAATACATCGTACGCAATACATATGTAGGCGCAGATCCTGACGGAGTGTGGCGCCGGAGAAGCCGTGTTCATCCTGCGTATCCCCCTCATTCCGGGCAACTTCCCGTTCCGCTTCAAGCGCCTACAAGTCCCTGTGAGCGTCTGCTTCGCTATGACCATCAACAAATCGTAGGGGCAGACGCTACGCAGTTGCATTTCCCACTCCGAAAACAAAAAAAAGGGGCAAACGCTGCCCGCCGCCGGCGTCATGCTTAGACTGATTTGTCTGGAGGACCGATTTTGATGACATGATTTTGATGGTAACACCCAAATATTCCGAAATACGTTTTTCCGATTTTTATAACCACGACTTTCATAATCCCGATTATTTATAAGTCCGAAATATCAAAATTACGATTTTTAAAAACACGATGGAATAAAATCACGAATGTGCTATTTTCGAAAACTTTAAATCCGATTGCCACTTGACAGAAAGCTTAAAGTTCCGATTTTAGACTTTTCTGAAAATATTTTTTTCCGAATTCCTAAATTCCGAAAAATCATTGTCCGATCGGAAATAAAATAATTCGGTATTCAGAAATTCGGTTTTTTACAAGATCGGAAAAATGAAATCCGTGATATTCAAATGAAGACTCACGTTTTAGTAATTATTACGGGTACCTGTCGTGCCGCGTCATGTTAAATTCGGCATAAAATATCGTTGACATAAAAATTCGGCATAAATAAATTAGACAGAACTGCGAACCCGAACTGTTGCTAGAAGTGGGTTAGGTTAAGTTAGAACTGCGACCCCCAAGAAAACGAACTGTTGCCAGAAGTGGGTTAGGTTAGGTTAGAATTGCGACCCCCAAGAAAACGAACTGTTGCCAGAAAAGTGGGTTAGGTTAGGTTAGAACTGCGACCCCCAAGAAAACGAACTGTTGCCAGAAAAGTTGGAATATTTAAAATAGGAATCACGTTAATTCGGAATAAGGGCAATTCCGAATTCGTGATTTTGAAAATCGTAAATGTTAAATTCGGTGTTTGCCACCATCGGAATTGTTATAGTCGGAATTATGTAGTTCGGAATTTACAATATTCGGCTTTTTGGGTTTTCGGAAATATAAATCTTCATCATTCGTAATTATGACAGTGGGAATTTTGATGGGTCGAGCATTTAAAAATCGGAATGTGAAAATTCGACATTCTAAAATTCGGAATAAAAAATTTCGGAATTATGTAGTATTATTTGCATAGGTACAGTCAAGGACGTAAAAATACAAAAATGGTACTGTATCGTTCGATATACACCTAACTATGCCGTTTAAATCACGTCAAAAATTTGAATAAGGGCAAAAAAATATTCATTTTGGAGTGTAATTTTATTTAGTGGTAGCAAAGAGGATATATATTATAGAGCGGTACTGTCATAGTAAATTTTGTAACCACAGTAAATTCACTGCCATCTATAGATACACTTTAAAACTAAAAATGAAGATTTATTAAAATACGATAAAATGTATTTAAATATGGATAAATGATCTTTTTTATTTGCATTAATTATTTTTATTATTTTGACCCATGTTCTTTCACTGATATGCGTTAAAATTGTTAAATAATAACAAACGAAACCGTCAACGCCCTCTATACAAGAGTAGGCAAAAGGTAGTAGCGACATCTGATCGAGAATCAAATTTTCGTGATTTTCGAGGCACGTTTTTTCCTTAGACTGTATCCATCTATTACGGAGTTATATCTATCTTTGGTGGTAGGTACCTAATTGTAAAATATTTTATCTGGACTACAGTCCTCTAGCGTATCCATCTGTCAACTTTACTTTAAGTTCTGTCTCCAGGGGACAGGGAGATAAATTAGGGGTGAATTAGCCGCTTACTGACACAGACCGAATTCCACGCAGGCGAAGCCGCGGGCACAGCTAGTGTTAAATAACGCGCAAATTCTGCACGCACAAGTTGAGTCGACGCAATTTCAAAACGCATCATTGACATTTCATACGTCAGAAATGTCAACATTGTAAACAAAATTTTTACTTTAAAACTTCTCACGTAAAAATACAGAATTTCCAGAGTTTATTGTTATAATATCGTAAAAACATTAGTGATTCCAGTGATGAAGATGATCTAACGCCTGTGGATGTTGCACTTTCCTCGCTATAGTGACGCGAAAAGTTTTGTGTTACACACGGGTGCAAATGTATTTTACTTCTCGTGTGTTGAAACACTAGCTACGCTCAGGATTCTATTTTAGAACCACTCGCTTCGCTCGTGGTTCAACTATAGAATCCTTTCACTTGCTCGTGTTTCAATTCCACACTCGCTGGTAAAATACAACTTTGCACCCTTGTATAACAAATAACTATATTATTTTATTATCATATTGAGCTATTGAAAGATCATCACCTATACGAGTAACAACTGTGTAGAGAAAAGCAAAAGTGGTAAGCATACGAATACGAGCATTATCACTATTATTAGTTTAGACAATCATCTAGCTGTCAGTAGTAATTTACGGTTGAACTTTTAGGTACAAAAACTTTAAATTCTAGGCATAAAATCACGAGATTCTAGTAGAAAGAGCTCATTTTAATTCTTAATTTACAAAAACGAAAGGTACATAATTTACATAAGTACAGGACTTTTTTAAAACGGTAATTTATATATTTAGAACAACTAAATAGGTAGGTGAGTACATTTCCTTACCCTATTTACATTATTATACAAGTGGGAAAACAACGAAAATGTGCTGAGCGAGCTAACCTATTTCTCGAGATTTCAAATTCATCCTAGAAAGATGAAACGCCGCGAACTTTATCTAGATATTCTTCAAACTAAGACCGGGGAGGAGACGAGGAATCGAGGTTAGAGTTTGGAGTGCACAAAACTGTGGAATAAACAAACGTAATCCCGCCATTCGTAGCGGCATATCTGTGTCGAGACGCGCATCCATCGTCGAGGGGTCGGAGTTCAGTGAGAAGCGATGTTAGGGCGATAATAGTACATTTCGATGCTAGTGCGGAAAGTATGTCATTACTTCAGCAGGAGTACCGAGCTACGGCTCGTGGCAAGACTCGGGACGAGTGAAGAATGACATATCCGCACGTGTATCGAACGACGTTTTTTAATACAGTTGCGAAAAAATAAGAAAAGCAACAAGTATTAAGGAATGGAATTCGAAACTTTTTATATTATTAATTCTGTGACATCATTGACATTGACATTATGAAGAGGTGTTTTTCTAGCTTTTATTCGACTAGAATAGATTATGTTATTATTATTATTGAACCCACTTCAATGAAAGTTTTTTTTTTTTCAAATGCATGTTCTATAAGACAGAAACAATTGTAAATATTAAAACATTGTACTATTATTACCTAAATATCGCTATTTACGATTATTTGTGTATCGTATATTTATAAAAACAATATCGAATGTTGCCTTTGGAAACTTAAAACATTTTTGCAGTAAGAAAATATGCCTCTTCTTTGACAGGCGTTCCGTTCCATTCAGCCAACTTATTAAGAACGGTTTTTCAACATTAAAAAATAAACGTGTTATAATACTTATAATGATGAAGAGGTAAGTAATAAAATATGAAATATGCATATTTTTCGTATTCTTACATTAACAGTAGGTTTTTATGTTGATTACGACGTTTAAAGGAAACTAATATAAACACTCATCAATCAAGTAGTCATGAATAGGAACAAGTATAAATTTAAAAAAATTGGAAAAGTAAAAAGCACTAGTTCGCGAAAACCAACTTTCCGCACGCTAAACAGCCACGAAAAGTAGCACTTTTTGAGCAACTGTACTGTATTAAAAAGTATGCTTTATGTAATATTTCTTCTGGACTCGTGAACGAAGTCTGTACTCTCAAATTCTTTGAACATAGGTAATGCAGAAACTGGAAATGTTAAAAAGGCACACAGCGATACAGATGTAGTACATAATCCTTTACCATCGTATTTTTTTTACTGTTAGAAGTATTAGAACAAATTAATTTTTTTCTGAAAATACTTTAATTTGTTTCTAGTAGAAACACTACTATACTATATAAATTATAAACTGAAATAAATGTCGTATACTAAGAAAAAGTCTGGAAAAGCCTGCACCGGAGGCCTTGGTCAATTTTTCTTAGTATATGACATTTATTTCGTTCGTAGGTATTTGTCATGCTTCTTTAGTCAACCTGTTTTTTTTTTTTAATACCACGTCGGTGGCAATCAAGCATACGGTCCGCCTGATGGTAAGCAGTTACCGTAGCCTATGGACGCCTGCAACACCGGAGATATTACACGCGCATTGCCGACCCCCACTCCTCTCCCTCGTTGAGCTCTGGCAACCTTACTTACCGGCAGGAACACAACACTATGAGTAGGGTCTAGTGTTATTTGGCTGCGGTTTTCTGTAAGGTGGAGGTACTTCCCCAGTTGGGCTCTGCTCTAGATCTGGAATGACATCCGCTGTCCTGTGCCCTACCACACAAAGCGAGATGTCATTCACAGTGCCCATACCTCTCTTTTCGACGTAGTACTGAGAATGATTAAAAAGCATAAAACGTTCATGCGTTTCCGTTAAAATACAAATGAACTAGGTACAACTGAAACTATCTCCAACCCGATCTTATTGAAAAGGTGACCAAACTGACCAATATTCAGTCTCAAATTTGCCGTGATAAGAGTGTGACGATTAAGGACAATGGGATATACAGACATATCTTCTTAGGTGCCTGCATTTAGGGCCACCCCACACTAGCGTCTCCTGAGTGTCTTCGTTTAGTCTCTATGGCTGCTGTTTGGCGCAAGGTTGGCGCAACTGCGCAGCGACGCCATTTTCCATAGCGCTGACTATTAGACGCCGTCGCTCAAAAAACGCTGTGCTGGGGTGGCCGAGTGTGACATCGTTTCAATAGGGAATATTACGCGAAACTCTGCGTAGGTGGCGCCAGTACCACAATCTGAGGGTCTGTGGCGACAATTATTAGTATTTTTATAAAGAATATAAATGTAATAACATTCAAATACCGTTGCGGTTTCGCGCGATGCGAGCGCGGCGTACAGGTACTTGTCTTATCGCTCGGTTAGTTCCGCCGTAGATCGGCGGCCCGATCGCGCATTCGTGCGCGCTCGGAAATTCCTGCCAGTCGGCAATTTACTACTCTCGAGGCTGGACGCATGCGCTCGCGCCGCTCGAGCTAACGGTTATTGCTTACGCGCCGACTCGCTTGCATTATATTCGGTTTGCGTGCGCGCCGAATACGCTTATAATTTTAGTTTTTATGTACTTTCTCTTTATGTGCTATTTCAATCTTCTGTGTTTCCTCTGACTCTCTCTTCAACTATACTGTGCTGTGCTTTATACACTTACTTCTTTTCTTTGTGCTTGTGACTCTTGTGTGCCGCTATTTGACAATATAATAATTAATGTGGAACTAGCTGTTTCACTTATCTCCTTAGGCTAGTTCACCACATTATTGGTGACCTCTGTTGTATTGGACGGTTGTGTAACGGACATTTTAAAATTTTACCGTATAACGGACGTTTTTAAAATCTACCGTGTGACGGTCAGTTTTAAATTTTAAATTATAACGAACGTTCGTGTTTTAAACTTTTATAGACTTTATTGAGTTTTGTTTTAACAAGCATTTAGTAAAAAAATCAGTGCAGTTTTAAAGTTTTAAATAGACGTTAAAATTATTTTAAATTGAAAATGCCTGACATTCCTGACTGTTGACGCTAGAAACTCATACCTACCTGTCTGGGACAAAGCTCGTAATACTTTGTTAAGAACTTCCATAAAAAGCGTTTAAATACTTAAAATCTACTATAAAAAAATAATAGTTTATATATACCTATACATATATAAATAAACACACATATATTATGAAAAAAATATAATATAAATACTAATGTTTCTTACCTGTAACGCCATCTGTGTACCTAGTTAAGGAAACAGTTTTTTATAATAAAGCAAAATGTGAAGGAATTGATATGCATGTGTGCACCGTTTGACCGCTAGTCGCCATTGCACCTTATCGAAGCACACACGTATACCGTTCGCTCCCATTTTTGGCAATTATCGTCTCAAAATCTGTCTTCTCATTCCCGCACCATACCTACAATTGACAAAGTGGTACTTCGACCGGATCACGGGAACAGAACCTGTAAGCAGGACTAGTTATCGATGTCAACGCCGCGCAGTGTTATTCAAACGCGACGCATGAAGAAAAAAGCATCGTCCAATCTAGTGGAGAAGGATGGAGAACCGTCAGCTCACCAACCCCAGCCTATGCCTGAGCAGCAATCTGAAAATAACTTGGAAGCCAAGAACGAGCTTGTGAAACCGCACCCTCCGCGCAGTAATAAATCGGTATCCTCGTCGGTTTTTATGGCTAGAAAAATGCAGTTAGAACTAGAGGCTGCAGAGAGTAAGGCTAGAATCGACAAAGAACTAATTGATAAAAAATTAGCTTTGGAGATCGCAGCTCTGGAAGTGCAATCGAATAGAAGTGACAGATCTGCTAGCTCTAGTTATAAAAAAGTTGAAGAATGGCTCGTGCGCAGTGGTCAAGTTACAGAACAAGAACCACATCAAGAACTCGAAAGCCACGTTAACGGCGAGCCGACTGCCGTCCCCGCCGATAAGCCGGGCGCGCCGTACGCCGACTACCTGGCCACCAACGCCGCTCGCGCCGACCACCCGGCCGCCGCCGCCAGTCCCGCTAACGAGCCACTCGCGTTTCGCACCGATGAACTAGACGCTGTTCACGCCAAGTTGATCGCCCCTCACGCTGATAAATCTACCGCCGACAACACCGACAAGCCACCGACTAAGCCGGCTCCGCAACCCGCGGCTCAGCCAACTCTGCAGCCCGCAGCTCCGACAGAATCCCAGCAGTCTTCGCGTGACCCGAGCGACATCGAAAAATTGGCTAACGCTCTGCAAAGTGTCATTAGTGCCTCAACTTCGAAAGCCCAAAACCCAGAATTAATAGCCAGATTGGTAACATCTAAGGACTTGCCGTTGTACTTCGGAGACCCCATGGAATGGCTGCAATTTAAAGATGCTTATGAAGAGACAACATTGCGCTGCAAATTCAGTGACTCAGAAAATGTAGGCCGATTGCGCAAATGTTTACGTGGCGATGCTAAGGAGGCAGTTGTATCGATGCTTAGCGGCAAAACTGATCCAAAGATTATTATGCAGACCCTCGGACTTCGTTTTGGACACCCGGAAGTGATTATTAACAAAATAGTCAACCAGATCAAGAAACTGCAACCGTTATCTCAAGCTTACCACAATGAAATTGTTATTTTTGCTACAAAAATAAAAAACTTTGCCGTAACCGCTCGCTCCATTGACCAAGCTGATTATTTACGGAGCCCGGAGCTAATAAACACCGTGCTGTCTAAGTGCCCAAGTGTCCTTATAAATCGGTGGGGTGACTACGCGTACGAACATTTATATGAAAGTAAAAGGTCAAAGTTCGAACATTTATCGGATTTTTTAGAACGAGAGGCTGTAAAGGCAGCCACAGCAGGAGTGTCTCACATTTATAGTCAAGCTGATAAGAATAGAAAACAGCATGAAGAGCGACGAGGTACCCAACACCCCGTTCTACTAATGACTGACACAGAGAAATGCAACTTCTGCAAAATATCTAGCCACCCACTGCCCGACTGTCCACGGTTCAAGCGAGCGATGCGGCGCGATCGCTGGCGTTATATACGTTTTAGTAAATTATGTTTTAAATGCTTAATATCACAGCATGATAAGCAGACCTGCCCCGCCGCGGCCTGCAACGTGGATAACTGCGGCCAGGATCATCATAAATTACTACATTGGATTCCAAAAAACAACAATGGTTTAAGTGAGAACTATGTTAACGTGATTGACAGTGAATTTGCCGTACAATCTAACGAGAGTGAAACCGCGGACTTGAGTGATTATGTAAATAACATAAACAATAATAACAAGACTGTGCTATTAAAAGTAGTATCGTTAGTGGTGCACGGACCTAATGGAAGCAAGCGAGTCTGCGCGTTACTCGATGACGCGGCATCGGTATCTCTGGTATCAGCTGATCTCGCCGACACATTGGGCTTGCGCGGCTACAGTAAAACGTTACAAGTTCAAGGCGCTTGGAAAAATACAGAATTACAATGCAAAAGTGAAATTGTAAACTTAACCATTACAAATAACACAGGTGAATCATTCGAACTGTGCGCGCGTAAAATGAGTGATCTTGATTTGCCAGTACAAAAACTATCCAGTGTTAAATTTGAGAGTTACGAACGATTAAAAGACTTTAAGCAACTTGTATTGCGCGTCGACGTTAAACCACAATTGCTAATTGGCCAGGACCATTATCATCTGGTTGAACCTCGTACAATAATACGGGGAAGCAAAAATACGCCTTATCTCACACGCACACCGCTCGGTTGGTGTGTTCATGGTAACATATGCGCCGCGCCCGGCGCTCGGCTACGGAATGACGCAGCACCTTTGTCAACGCGAGCGCAGCCACTGCATGACCTGCCGCCCGCACCCCTCGCCGCCGCGGCCCCCGCTGACTCATTGCCGATGTCTTATCAGCTGTTACCGTCGTGCATAGATAGTGTGAATTATTTACAAAATGATGTCTACAATAACAACAAATCCGATCCGGAAACTGTCGCACTTATTCATAATATGGATAATTGGGAATCGCAAGAGGAAAATCAAGCCCTAAAAAACTTAACTATGATGGTACGTCATTCATTTGCATTAGAGGCGATCGGTGTTACTACGAAACCTCGACAAAGCAAAGACGAGTTACAGGCGATTTCAATTCTCGAAAACACCGCCAAGCTAGTTAATGGAAGATGGGAAGTTGGCTTGCCATGGAAATCTGATGCAACCCTGCCGGATTCGTATTCTATGGCCTTAAAAAGATTACTTTGCCTCGAGAGAAAATTTAAAAAAGACGTGGATTATTTTAATCGCTATCGTGAAAGAATAAACCATTTGTTTACCAGTGGTTACGCTCGAGAAGTAAACACTTGCACAATTACGGGACGCATATGGAATTTGGCTCACTTTGGAATTGATAATCCAAATAAAAAGAAACTAAGGGTTGTTTTCGACTCAGCGGCGACCTCTGGCGGACATTGCTTAAACGATTTTTTATTACAAGGTCCAGATTTACTTCAATCGCTTTTGGGAATTATGTTTCGGTTCAGGGAGGGTTCCATCGCTTGGGCCGGAGACATTAAAGACATGTTTCTTCGAGTAAGGATCAGAGAGGAAGATCAAAACGCGCTGCGGTTTTTATGGCGCGAAAGTACCTCAGAGCCTGTGAAGACATATGCCATGACGGCTTTGATTTTTGGCGCGAACTGCTCACCGTTCGTTGCACAATTTATTAAAAATAAAAACGCACAACGTTTCGAAACTGACATGCCTGACGCCGTGAACGCTATAATTAAATCCCATTATATGGACGACTACTTGGATAGCCACGACGACGAACAAACAGCTGTGAAAATTATTAATGACGTTCTGAAAATCCACAAGGATGGCGGATTTGAAATGAGGAATTTAACATGCAACAAAACTGAAATATTAAGACGCATGCCAACAGAGACCTTGAGTCCGAGTGCAATAAGGTTCAAAATCGGTGGCGAAGATCTGTGCGAGCGAACATTGGGATTGCTATGGAATCCCGTTATCGACTCGCTCGGGTTTGATCTGTCGCTCAAGCGCATTCCTGATGAGATATTGTCATTTAAGCAAGTGCCTACGAAACGAGAAGTGCTTCGTATTGTCATGTCTATTTTTGACATATACGGCCTACTCGCGCCCTTCACAATAAAAGGAAGAATAATTATACAAGCGACATGGAAATTAAACATCAGCTGGAACGACCAACTACCTGAACAATTATTTGCGGCATTTCGTGAATGGATAACACAAATGAAGACTATCAAGGATTTGAAAATACCTAGGTGGTATTTCCTCAGCCCCACCCAGGGTCATACACTGCAGCTGCACATTTATTGTGATGCTTCACCGAGCGCCTTCGCATGCGTTGCTTATTGGCGAATAGTCGACAACAATAATAGCGTACGGGTTGCCTTTATTGCGAGCAAGAGCCGTGTGTCCCCAATTAAATCTACGGTGACTGTACCTCGTATGGAGCTCCAAGCTGCGGTGTTAGGATGCCGCCTAGCAACAGTCATAGAAAATGAACACAGAATTAAACCTACCGCACGTTTTTTCTGGACAGATTCTTCGACAGTTCTTCACTGGATTAGAAACGAAAACAGGAACTACAAAGTGTTTATTGCGAACAGGCTGGGTGAAATTGACTCGCTAAGTAAAATACCAGAGTGGCACTACGTTCCTACAAGTATGAATATAGCAGATGCAGCTACCAAAACAAACGCGTACAAATTAGAGGCAAACAGTGAATGGTTCTGCGGCCCAGCTTTTCTATACTTACACCCCAACGAATGGCCATCCGCATCTGAAAACATTGATCACGTGGATGAAGCAAATCTAGAGAGAGTACTCACCATAGACGAGACCTACCACAACGATTTACCGGTTCCAGATCCTAGCAGATTTTCATCCTGGCGGCGTCTTTTGGGAGCTATGTCAACCGTTGTAAAATTTGTGAACAAATGCAGAAGATTACCTGAGCAGACCGAGTATGACATCATGAAACGGGCAGAGAGTCTAATAATACGCCAAGCCCAGCAAGACACATTCGGTAAAGAATTAGCTGCCCTTAAAACCTTCAAAAATATAGAAAAAAGCAGTAAGCTAATTAAACTATCGCCGTTCCTAGACGAGTATGGCGTTCTACGTGCTGGCGGGCGAATTGGTGCAGCCTCCGAAGTCCCTGCGGATACTAAGGAGCCTGTCATTCTGGACGGCCGCCACCCAGCATCAAGATTAATTGCCAGACATTATCATATCCGGGCAGCTCACGGAAATCAGGAGACCGTGGTGAACGAATTAAAGCAAAAATATTGGCTCATAAAACTACGACCTACTGTAAAATACATATCAAGCAAGTGCATGCTATGCAGACTTCGCAAAGCAAAGCCCCAGATTCCTAGAATGGGCGATTTACCTGCAGCCCGCATGGCACACCACCAGCGCGCCTTCACGCACTGCGGCGTCGACCTATTTGGCCCAATGGAAGTTACCGTCGGGAGACGCAGGGAGAAGAGGTACGCCGTATTATTTACTTGCTTGACAGTAAGAGCGGTACATATTGAAATAGTCTGTTCGCTCACGTCAGATTCTCTCATAATGGCTCTGCGTCGTATGGCAGCCAGAAGAGGTTGGCCGTATTGCCTTTACTCCGACAACGCCACGAATCTTCGGGGGGCCGACATTGAATTAAAACGAGCAATTCAGGACATCGACACCGAGGCACTGAAAAAAGTAGGAGCGGCACACGAGATAAACTGGACGTTTATCCCTCCTCTTAGTCCCCACTGGGGAGGCACCTGGGAGCGACTAATTGGGGCTACAAAGAGATCGCTTAAGGTAATCCTTAAAGAGCGTGCGCCTCGCGACGAGACCCTCGTTACTGTAATAGCCGAGGTGGAGGGGATAATTAACAGTCGCCCTTTGACCCATGTTGCAGTTGAGCCGGGGAGTCAAGAAGCTATTACCCCAAATCACTTCCTGATTGGCTCATCTTCCCTGCTTCCAGTACCGGGGGCATTCAACGACTCAGAGTTCTTCCTGCGTAAACAATGGCGCATAGCGCAACGCCTTGCGGATATGTTTTGGAAGAGATGGGTCAAGGAAGTACTACCCGAAATGATACCACGAACCAAGTGGAACCAAGAAGTGAGGCCGCTACAGGTGGGAGACATAGTGTTAATAGTTGACCCTGACGGCCCCAGAAACGTATGGCCACGAGGCGTAATAGAAGAGACATTCCCAGGCAAAGACGGCCGAGTAAGGGTTGTTACAGTGAGGACAAAATCTGCAACACTGAAGCGACCTGCCACACGCGTTGCACTGGTTCCCATGGGAGATGAGTGCAGCTAGGGCTGCACTAGGGGGGAGGATGTTGACGCTAGAAACTCATACCTACCTGTCTGGGACAAAGCTCGTAATACTTTGTTAAGAACTTCCATAAAAAGCGTTTAAATACTTAAAATCTACTATAAAAAAATAATAGTTTATATATACCTATACATATATAAATAAACACACATATATTATGAAAAAAATATAATATAAATACTAATGTTTCTTACCTGTAACGCCATCTGTGTACCTAGTTAAGGAAACAGTTTTTTATAATAAAGCAAAATGTGAAGGAATTGATATGCATGTGTGCACCGTTTGACCGCTAGTCGCCATTGCACCTTATCGAAGCACACACGTATACCGTTCGCTCCCATTTTTGGCAATTATCGTCTCAAAATCTGTCTTCTCATTCCCGCACCATACCTACAATTGACACTGACAATGAAAGTACACTGCCTGAGGTAACTGTACGAGTCCCTGGGGAGGGGGCCAGTAATAGTGAGTCATCCGTTAGCCACATAAGTGTTAAGCCGCCGCCATTTTATCCGGATAAGCCGACTATGTGGTTCGCTCAGCTGGATGGTCAGTTCAGCTTGACAAAGATTACGAGTGACACTACCAAGTTTTATCACGCCATATCCGTCTTGGAATATAAATATGCGGTTGAAGTGGAGGACATTATAACCAACCCGCCGGCGAGTGATAAATATGGTACGCTTAAGCGAGAACTTATAGCTCGTTTGTCAAGTTCTAAGCAAGAGCGTTTAAAGCAGTTGATGTCGAAAGAGGAGCTCGGTGACAGGAAGCCGAGCCAGTTTCTGCGGCATATTCGGAGCCTAGCGGGTGCAGATTATCCGGATGATTTTATTCGTCACTTGTGGATGAGTCGATTACCTACGGTGTTGCAGAGCATAGTCGCTTATCAGGATAATTTACCCTTGGATACCGTGGCCCAGATGGCGGATAAGGTGCATGAAGTTACACCGCCCGGACCAGGTTATCAGGTGGCCGCGGCATCGTCATCGAGTGTTCCAGGGTCTGTGATCGACCAGTTGCACCAGAAAATTGACGCATTGGCGTCAAGGCTTGACGCGATGTCCACCTCCCGGGGCCGCCAGGGCCAGCCCCGGTCGAGGTCCCGCGGCAAGCCACGTAATCGTTCCAGGAGCCGGCCGCGGGCCAGCAAGCCCAGCGGCGACGACCAGCGTCTGTGCTGGTACCACTACAAGTATGCGGACAAGGCAGATAAGTGCATTTCCCCCTGTGCGTATTCAAAAAACTAGTAGATCGGTCGCTCGTAGCGGCCAGTGAAAGTGTTCCAGTGTCAAAGCGTTTATTTGTTACTGACGCAAAAACAAAATTGCAGTTTTTGGTGGACACCGGGTCCGATCTATGTGTTTTCCCGGTTAGTTTTATGCGTGCGCAACGTCGTCATGTTAAGACTGATTATGAACTTTACGCTGCAAATAATACTACTATTAGCACTTATGGCTGGCTTACCTTGTCGCTTGATTTTAATTTACGCCGTATGTTTTGTTGGCGCTTTGTAATCGCTGACGTGAGCAAACCTATTATCGGGGTGGATTTTCTCTCGTTTTATAATTTGCTTGTCGATGTTCGTTATGCTCGTTTAGTCGACGGAATAACTTTGCTCTCATCAGCCGGCGTAGATGCTTCAGCTTGTGCTTGCGCACAGATTAAAGTAATTTCTGGTAGCACGCCGTTTCACGCCCTACTTGAGGAATACCCGGACATTATTAAGCCTGCCGGTAATCCTCAAGAGCGTAAATGTAAACACCAGACGCAGCACTATATCAAGACCACGCCAGGTGCGCCTGTGTTTTCAAGGCCACGGCGTTTGGCACCGGATCGCCTCAAAATCGCGAAGCGGGAATTTGAAGATATGGCGCGTTCGGGTATAGCGCGACGATCGGAGAGTCCTTGGTCGTCCCCGCTGCACTTGGTACCTAAAAAGGACAACGGCTGGCGTCCTTGTGGCGATTATCGCGCTCTTAACGCACGGACTGTCCCAGATAGGTACCCAGTGCGGCACATCGCTGATTTCTCGCATAATCTTTTTAAATGCAAGATATTTAGCAAGTTAGATTTAGTGCGCGCATATAATCAGATCCCCGTCGCGCCTGAGGACGTTCCGAAAACGGCAATCACGACACCCTTTGGACTTTTCGAATTCCCATTTATGAGTTTTGGTTTGCGCAATGCGGCGCAAACATTCCAACGGTTTATGGATGAAGTCCTTAGGGGTCTTGATTTCTGTTTTCCGTTTATCGATGACGTTTTAGTAGCCTCAGTCAACGACTCAGAACATGAAGCGCATTTACGAGCGGTTTTTGAGCGTTTCAATGACCACGGTATACTGCTTAATGCTAACAAATGTGTATTTGCGGTACCTGAAGTAGAGTTTTTAGGTTACCTTGTTTCGTCGGAGGGTACTAAGCCTATAGGATCTAGGGTAAAGGCTATTCAAGATTTTCCTAGGCCTAAAACGATTAAGGATCTGAGGCGTTTCCTAGGGGCACTTAATTTCTACAGGCGATTTATTACTGGTGCTGCTAAATTGCAAGCTCCTCTCCATGCACTGCTATGTGGTCCAGGGGTGAAGAGCAACAGCCCGGTCGCCTGGACTCCGGAGTCGGAGGAGGCTTTTAATGCTTGCAAGACAAGTATTGCAAATGCCGCTCTTCTGGCGCATCCGGACCCTTCCGCTCCGCTAGCGGTAGTTACAGACGCTTCAGATTTCGCGATTGGTTCTGCGATTCAGCAGCAGGTTGAGGGACATTGGCAACCATTGGGATTTTTCTCTCGCAAGTTGACACCCGCTCAGACGAGGTATAGCTCCTACGATCGCGAACTTTTAGCCATTTATGAGGCAGTGAAGTACTTTAGGTACATGATCGAGTTAAAGCCGTTTTTTATACTCACTGACCATAAACCTATAGTCTCCGCTTTTAAAAAGTCTCTCGATTCGTGTTCTCCGCGGCAATTCCGATATTTAGATTTTATTTCGCAGTTTACGTCGGATATCAGGTATATATCGGGCGAAGAGAATGTCGTCGCGGACTCACTATCGAGGATTGGTGCCATCACAGACGGACTTGACTTGCAGCTTTTAGCTGCGTCGCAGGCCGCGGATACGGAGCTTCGGGACTTAATTAATGGCGGTTCATCACTGAATTTAGAAAGAGTTTCATTTGAATCTGTCAAATTATTTTGTGATGTGTCCCGACCAGCCCCGCGTCCCTTCATTACATCGGAGTTCCGGAAGCAAGTTTTCGATTCCCTCCATGGACTCAGTCACCCTAGCGCTAGGAATACTATCAGATTGGTGACTGAGCGTTACGTGTGGCCAGGAATTAAGAAGGATTGTAGGATGTGGGCGCGTGCGTGTATTCCGTGCCAGCGCTCTAAAGTTTCACGCCACGTGCACGCCCCGGTTCATGACTTCAAGCCACCAACTGGTAGGTTCTCGCACGTTCACGTCGATCTAGTTGGTCCTTTGCCTGTGTCGAATGGGTTTAAATACTGTCTCACGGCTGTAGATAGGTTTACGCGTTGGCCTGAGGCAGTACCCTTGCATGATATCACTGCGGAAAGTGTTGCCAAAGCTTTCATTTCGACGTGGGTTGCGCGTTTTGGCTGCCCTCAAAATATCACTACTGACAGGGGCAGGCAATTCGATTCAAATTTATTCCGTCAGATAGCAACAATGACTGGGTCGCGTCACTTGCAAACTACTGCGTATCACCCCGCAGCGAATGGCCTCGTGGAACGTTTCCACCGTCAATTCAAGGCTGCTATAATGTGTCACGCAGATGAATGTTGGACTGAAACCCTTCCACTAGTACTTTTAGGAATACGTAGTGCATGGAAGGAAGACCTGTCTGCTTCGACCGCCGAGTTAGTTTACGGCGAGCCGTTAAGACTTCCCAGCGATTTATTGCAACCGACACCTGACCAACTCACGGACTATACCGATTTCTTATCGCGTTTGCGTCAGCACATGAAAAAGTTGCAACCGACAGCGGTTACTCGTCATGGCTCTGCCAAAATTTTTATCTATAAGGACTTGGCAACTGCAACGCATGTTTTTGTAAGACAAGATCTTGTTCGTAGGTCACTTCAGCCACCGTATGCTGGCCCCTATAGGATACTTGAGAGGTCAGATAAGTATTTTAAGGTTGACGTCGCTGGTAGGGAAGTATCAATTTCTATTGATAGGTTAAAACCTGCCTATATCTTGACAGAACCGTCTGGCCCTACCAAAACGTCATCGACCGTGTTGCCTAGCTCAGTTACCGTTCCTTCTGAACCTAAGGTGTCTCGTTCTGGTCGCCATATACGTTTCCCCGATTATTATCGACCTTAAAGGTCTCGGGGGGGCTGATGTGGCGACAATTATTAGTATTTTTATAAAGAATATAAATGTAATAACATTCAAATACCGTTGCGGTTTCGCGCGATGCGAGCGCGGCGTACAGGTACTTGTCTTATCGCTCGGTTAGTTCCGCCGTAGATCGGCGGCCCGATCGCGCATTCGTGCGCGCTCGGAAATTCCTGCCAGTCGGCAATTTACTACTCTCGAGGCTGGACGCATGCGCTCGCGCCGCTCGAGCTAACGGTTATTGCTTACGCGCCGACTCGCTTGCATTATATTCGGTTTGCGTGCGCGCCGAATACGCTTATAATTTTAGTTTTTATGTACTTTCTCTTTATGTGCTATTTCTATCTTCTGTGTTTCCTCTGACTCTCTCTTCAACTATACTGTGCTGTGCTTTATACACTTACTTCTTTTCTTTGTGCTTGTGACTCTTGTGTGCCGCTATTTGACAATATAATAATTAATGTGGAACTAGCTGTTTCACTTATCTCCTTAGGCTAGTTCACCACAGGTCTATCGCAAAACAAGAAAATCGAAATTTCGTTATCTAACATGTCTGTCACTTGCGTATTCGAGCGATAAAAAGGCAGATAGCGAAATTTCGGATTCGCGTTTCCCGGTAGGTCCTCTGTAAGCAAACCGCCTTGCATCAATGTCATATTTTATTATCTCTGAAAACTTGTCAAAAACCTGTTAAAGGTACAGTATGTATCAGTTACTCTATGGTTTACTAAAAAGGCTAGTCCTGCGCTCTGGTGGCAGAACATTGCAGTAATATTCCCTATTCAAACCCCTTTATAAAAGGTGGCTTAGCAAGTTACCAGCAGTGTCGTATACCCCAGTATACTTGTATACGTCACACATTAACGTTTGTAACTAAAGTTTGTACCATAATATCGTTTTAATCTCGTTCCTCATAAAACCAACTCGCTGCGATATCGGCAACGGTCCCAACGCTGCGATATGTCTTCGCAAGCCGTAGTTTGTCTCGTAATCGTGTTACGTCTCGGCCTAATGAAAGAACTGGATCCAGACCCGGCGGTGTCTGGATTTAGATCTGCAGCAGATACGAATAAGTAAAAAAATCGTTTTGGGATGTTTGGTGTTTGCTGCACTGAGGATCATTACTTGCTTTTAAA
Organism: Cydia strobilella; assembly: GCF_947568885.1. Classification (NCBI taxonomy): domain Eukaryota; kingdom Metazoa; phylum Arthropoda; class Insecta; order Lepidoptera; family Tortricidae; genus Cydia; species Cydia strobilella. The sequence goes on from NC_086057.1 coordinate 15,846,344, forward strand.
ATTTAGAGCTCCCTAAGATCACCTAAGATTCTAGAATACATTTTGCAGTTTTGAAATTAGTTCAAAATTCAATCTCGATAAATACCTAAATCTTTCCGTTTCTGAAGTCTATTATTTAAGACGAATTAATTTTAAGGTTTATGACTTAAAATCATTAAATAAAATTAAATCTGGTATTTTTTATTAAATTCTCAAACCATTTATTTAATGATAATTAATATCGAACGAACCATTATTATGAGCGTTTTACGTTTTGTTATCTGTCAAGCTACTTAAACACGCTCCATCCAAAGTCAAATTACTTTCCCCACTAGTGGATAAAATGCGTTTTTCCCCGCTTGTTTTAAAGGATAAAAGACGGCTTTCCGAGCTAGTGAGGGGAAAAACAATTTATGGACACTTTTTAAAAGCTTTGACGGATCAATTGCGTATATGTATATGATAAACTAGATACATATACATACACTCTTATATTTTTTAACGAAACGAGATCATCTTCATGATGAGTTTTTGTACAAAATTAACAAATAAAATGAGTTATTTCTACTATAGAATCTCGTTTCGTTAAAAATAAAAAAGAGTTTATGTACCTAGTTTATCATATATACGCAATTCATCCATCAAAGCTTTTAATGTGTCAATAAATTGTACATTTTTTCTTTTCTTTTTAATCAAAATTAACTTCACTTGGTATAGAAAGACTTAACCCGTTTTTTTAAGTTTACAAAAAAAGCTTTGTCTTGAATATTAAACTAGCGACCCGCCCTGTAGGTATTTGTATCATCTGGCTAAGGTGGGTAGCATCATACTCGCATACAACCAGTCTCAGCTCGGTGCCCGTGTTTGATTCACGACTCCCAAACTGCGTACCTTGACACGCCCCGGCTTCGCGCGGGTGCAATGAAAGCATGTATTATACATATGAACCTTCCTCTTGAATCACTCTATCTATTAAAAAAACGGCATCAAAATATGTTGCGTAGTTTTAAAGATCTAATACATAGGGACAGACATCCATCCAGACAGCAGGAAGCGACTTTTATACTATGTGTAGTGATAGTGATAACCCATTTTTTTAAGTTTACAAAAAAAAAGGTTTGTCTTGTATATTAAATGCCTTACCGTATTTAATAGTAAATGTTCTATACTATTACCCAGTGATTTTACTCGCCGGGCCCTCGTACGCATCCATTAGAACACTTGCGCGAGAGCACACAGTATGCAGCCTGCAAATGTGCCGGATGCGGCGCCGCGCAAGCCACGAGCCACAGCGGACGTTACTGGAAAATGAAAATTACGCATTTAAGTACCTACTTTATTCGAATTCAAACTATCGTGAGACATATTAACTTAGCCAACTTTGCAGTTTCACTCACGTATTTTTAATGTTTGAAAAAGTGCGTGAAAATGGAGACCTAGGCTATCCTAAACATGTCGCGCGAGTGAATAAAAATACGTGAGTGAAACCGCTAAGTTACGTAGCTAACCTACTTTTTGTATAAATACAACTGTACTCTTTATGAATTAATGTGAATTTTGTATGGCAACCGCAGCCGAATTATTTACATCGTTATTGCTACAAAATTGACGCGAGTAATGTTTAATTAATAATATCCAATATTTTAGGTTATTTTTCCGTGTTTATTCAAGACTATAGAAAATTGTACTCGGGCCGGTCGGGGGCGTGGGGCACGCCGCCGGTCGGGAGCGCGCCGGTCGGGGGCGCTCCGGCAGGGCTGGCAGTTCTGTTTGTATGGCAGATTTTGGACTTTATTGCTGAGTGAATGATTTTACTTTATGCTCTAGAACATACTAAGCAACTTTATGTTGTCTACGCACGACTTAATCGAACTTTACGAGCATGACAAGTGAAAAAATATCTTAGCAGAGATCAGTTTTCAAGTCAATGAAAAATTGGGCTCTAGCTACTTCATTCGAGAACAGAAGAGATAATTTTTGTTGTGTTTGTCTGTTTAAATCGCGGTAACCACTTATCAGGCGAGCCGAATGCTTGTTTGAGTTGTTTGTCACAAACGGGCTGAAGAGTCTGATATCGCTAGTCGCTACCGCTTGTGACTCGGCCGCACTAAGAGCCTCTCGAAGTTCAATCCGCCTCTGTGCTAACTCGACCGCTGCACGCATCTAAATGGCTCCGAACAATAACGGCTGAGGTTTGAGAACCACTCTGTTGCACACTGGACATTTTAAGTACTTGCCTTTTCTAAAAGGTATGGTGGGGTAAGACTAACATAGTTTATTTTGCTCGGGGAAAGACTAACAGTACTGTAAAACCTCCCAACTATAGACAAAAACTCTAAGAACAAATAATTTTTTTTTCTATGAAAACCCGAGTCACCCGAGTTGATCCAGTTAGAAGGTCGAACCATACTGTTATACGTTAGAGATGGCCAGGGGGCGCCACAAGCCTTCGGGAAATTGTCATATACTTGGAAATTTCGACCCACGCCACCGTGATCGGATAGCCGAGCGGTTCAGGCACCTGTCCGGTAAACGGGGGACGCTGGTTCGATTCCAGCTCTGCTCCTATGTCCAAACTTAACTCTAATATTTTCGTTTAGGCACAGGGCGGACACGCTATACATCAAAAATCACTTGCGTTTCTATGTGTGAACGGCACGTCTGTACACGCGTCATGCGTCATAGTGTAAGTTGCTTAAAAACAGTTTTGAGAGGCCGGCAAACGGCCGTCAATCTGGTGTCGCGGGGCGAGGTAATTCGAGTCGGGGCGGGGCTGTGCGTGGCCGTTCTGTATGATAATGATAATACTATTACTTATTCTGTGGTTTAGGTGTGACTACTTGATTTTTTTATTTGTAACGCAAAATAGTTTTACATTGATAATCTTACCCTGTGTACTTACGTGATAGTCTTACCCCGTTGATAGTCTTACCCCACCTTACCTTATGATGATTTTAATGTCGAACCATTCTGAGAGCTGAATATGTATGTAGGTCATACTGGACAATTACTATAGAACTAGTCATGAAATCATATAAAATAGACATAAAGTAATGTATAAATGAAAACTGACTTTTTTTCGATTTCAAAAACATTCATGCAATACCTAATTTTCTTACAAGCGGCACATTCGGCTGCTGCCATTATGTAGGTAATAAGTATGTTTTGTCTTAAATATTGCGAATCTTTTGCAATCAATTGAAAACATCTAAGGATTCGCTCTACTTTGAGAATCAACACGTACCTAATTTACACGCAAACTATCATTATCACACATCTTATCAAATCCGTATCGCTGACACATCCGAAACGTCCCATTGCCTTTAGATCTAGATCTAAAACGACCATTATACAACTGGCATACTTCTGGCGCCCTCAAATGACTCACAAACATAGATCACTAACTTATCACTACTAGATGGAGCGATAAACTGAGGTTGATTCGAACTCCATAACGGGGGGTCGTAACGTATCGTATAACGGGGTGGTTTTTGGAAAATTTGATAGTTTTAAAACGGCCATAAAATTACCATTATTCATTATTTACTGAAACTGTTCGTGTAACTAGTTAGATTACTATATATTGATGTTCACCTACTGCAAAAAATCTCTCATAAAAATATATTTATGGCTTAAAAACTATATTTTCAGTCGCCCCTGCTAAGTCTCATTTTGGGTAGCTGAGCTAACGGAGTAAGTAATAGATACAAATAAGTTTTAGAGATGTATGTTCGCTCTCCAATCGCTAAAATAAACTTGTATGAAAAAGTGTTTCGCGTCAGGACTATTAACGCGGGCTCTACCCGAAGGTAATCTATTCACATGACCTCTATATGGAAGGTCCGTCGATTTGTCACCTATTAATGTTTCCGCTGGAAAACAATTATCCCTCACCCTGTTTTAACGGTATCGCTGTCCTCTTCAATGTACCTACTGTGAGCGAGAGGGGGATGGTGAGGAAAGTATTTGATGAATTGGGTTGTTTTTTTCATTCGACAGTATCTCGCATGCGAGACAGACTACCCGTCCCTCTTTAATTAATACAGTTTGAAAAAGACGCGTAGTCTATCTCGCGGGTGGGATACTGTCGCGCCCTTTCATGTGTTAGGCCTACTGGAATAAAAACAATGATATGATTCAAGAAGGAATACAAGCTTATTATTCATACAGTTGTGTAAGACTTTCCTTATACATTTAATCAGTTAGGAATAAGTTTTTTCTTGATTCGACTCGACAACTCGACTTAAGATTTCTATTGGTACAGAAGGCTGAGAGAAGGGAGAATACAATAGAGAATAATGAGACCTGACATTTAAAAAAAAATCTATTAATGAAATTCTGTATTTTTTATTCTTAACTTTTCTTTAAGTGAAATGTATATACCAATGACAATGTATGATTATTACTGAATAAATGATATGATATGATATGATATGACTGCCTGAAACCCAGCCACGCGGCCATGGAAAACCACCCGCCACTTGGCTGACGACGGTCACAGAATAAGTAATAGTATTATCATACAGAACGGCCACGCACCGCCCCGCCCCGACTCGAATTACCTCGCCCCGCGACAGCAGATTGACGGCCTTTTGCCGGCCGCTGGATGCGGACGAGGAGGGCCGACCCCAAGTAAGACCCGGTCTAGGGGAAAGATGAAGATATGATATGATATGACAAGTACATAGGGTTTTTTCCTTAAACCTAATTCTGTAAAATGTCGCGTAACTCAGAACGAAATCAGACTGTAACATAAAGGAGTGCCTAAAATATAAAAAATAAATCTACATATAAGTTAAGTTAAGGTACCTACTCGTGTGACTAAACTTTTGATCACAGCTCACATACACCACATGCTAGCGACCGGAGCGAACGGTATCGGGAGGCCAAACTAGCTTCGAACGACCTCGCAATAAACACTAACCATCTCTAAAAACAAATTGAATTATTATCTATGAAAATATTTTAATTTGTGTTTTTTTAAAGTAGACACACTATTATTTTAACTATAAACTGAAATAAATACGAAGGAAAAAATTACCAAAGCCTCCAGTGTCCAGGATCCTGGATCGGTAAACGGGGGACGCTGGTTCGATTCCAGCTCTGGACACTGGAGGCTTTGGTCATTTTTTCCTTCGTATATGACATTTATTTCACTTTTTATTTTATTTTATTTTATTTTATTTTATTTTCTTTATTGGGGAAAAAAACAGATACAGACCAATAAGATTTACAGACAAAGTTAAAACAGTACATATAGCCTACATCCTAAGACAATTCCCACTAGGAGGTTCGACAGTAGTTTTAGGATAGCATTGTGATCGGAACTAAATACACAGACATACACTATATACTTAAACTTAACAATAACGACATTTAACACTTCTAAAGTACATAAGCACAAGCATAGGTTTATCATAAAAATAAATTATGGCTAATGAACACTACAAGATATACAAAAAAAACAAAATTACACAATATAAATAGGCTTAAAATTAAAGTTGTAATATCGAGCTGACTTTGCGCTTAAATTCAACTCGAGTATTATTAAATATGTCAACCGAGACTAGGCGTTTATTGTAGTTATTACATATCCTACGCAGCGGAGCTCGCACCCCAGCGTTAGTGGCAGCTATCGGGACCGCGAATAGGGACAGATTTCGTGTCCTGTAGTTAGGAGCTCGGAAACTAATAGCCTCAAGTAGCTCCGGACAGTTGTACTGACCTGTACATATGTTGTATAATATGGTGGCGTCTTTGGCGTGGCGTCTGCTCGCCAGGGTCTTCAACTTGTATGTGTCGAGTAGTTTGTCATATGACATTGTTGTACGTTCGAGTCTGTAGTGGAGGGCTCTGAGGAAACGCTTCTGTACCGCCTCTACAACATTTATATAGACGGCGTAATGTGGGTTCCATACCTCTGATGCATACTCGAGGTAAGGGCGCACAAGAGCGTTATAAAGTAACATATATGACGAACATTTTCTTAAAGGTTTAGCTGATCTGAGAACAAATCCTAACATTTGAAAAGCCTTTGCCGTTATTCTGTACACATGTTGGTCAAACGTTAACTTCTCGTCGAATGTCACCCCAAGATCTTTTACTTGTGATACTCTTTGGACCGTTTCCCCTCCTATGTTGTATCTAGAGACTATTTTATTTTTATTTTTTGTGAAAGTCATTTGGACGCACTTATCATAGGCCAAGTATAGTTTATTGTCTAGGCAATAATTATGGAACCGATCTAAGTCATCCTGAATGAGAGTGCAGTCATGCTGGTTTCTTACTGTTTTATATATTTTCAGGTCGTCTGCGAACATAGCAAAATTACAATTCAAAAAACAGTTTCCAATGTCGTTAATAAATAAAGAGTACAGAAGCGGTCCCAAAATTGACCCCTGAATTACCCCAGACGCTACGTGGGATGCTTGCGATTCATAACCATTGATAACGATTTTTTGGGTACGATTGTCTAGGTAGGAAGCAAACCATCTCAGTAGATTACCTTTGATGCCATTAAAAGCTAATTTACGCAATAGTAGCAGGTGATCCACTTTATCGAAGGCTTTTCGGAAGTCCGTATATACCACATCTACCTGAGCGCGCTTGTCCATGGAAGAAAACAAATAGTTAGAGTACACAAGCAGATTTGTTGTTGTAGACTTATTCTTCATAAAGCCGTGCTGTTGTGGTATTATATTATTTCTGACAAGCGGAAATATTATATCGTGTATAAGCGACTCAAGCAGTTTCGATATACATGATTGTATTGATATCGGTCGATAATTATTGACCTGGGCTTTGGACCCAGATTTATGTATGGGAGTTACGAGAGATATCTTCCAATATTCGGGGTAAGTACCCTCTCGGAGACATTTATTAAATAATATTTTAAGTGGGGTTACTATTGCCGGTGCAGTATGTTTCAAGAATTGCGGGCTAATTTTATCCGGGCCAGGCCCTTTCTTAGTGTCCAGATGGCGGAGCTTGCGTTTGATATCAATGTCGCTTATATAAATGTCAGAAATAATACGAGCCGACTCTGAGCATGGTAAGTTGTCTAAATCGCGCCCAGTGCAACTGCTTTTGGGCTCAAATACGGAACTAAAGAATTTTGAAAAGAGCTCGCTTACGTCCTTGGGGGTATTCGCAGAACTATTTTCCAGGACCATAGTCTGGGGGTAGTTCGACTTTGTTTTTTTTAGCGAAGATATGTAAGCCCAAAATGATTTTATATTTGACCTCATTGCGTTTTCAGTATTTTCTGTGTAGTTGCGAAAACAGTTTGTCATTAGCGATTTGCATCGTGTACGTAGCAACGAAAATTCACTGTAATCCCTAAGGGACTTATATGTTTTCCATTTTAGCCATACCTTTTCTTTTCTTTTTAGGGTTTTTTTAAGAGCATGCGAAAACCACTTTGGGTAGGCCCCGGTATTTTTTCTTACTTATAACACTAATCAATGTGTAAATGGGCCCCAATGTGAAGGCCAGTGACACTTACCCAGGTCAATACACCTTATTTAAATCCCCTCTCTTAATTAGGTCTGTTCCACGTATCCTGCGTCAGGTGTCAGGTATGTTCGCGGAGGCGCGCACTGACTGCTTCGGTGCGATAATTAACCCTTTACCAAATACGAAGCCATATATATGGCGGATATGATATTCATCTCTTTTGACAGCTATTAAAGTTCAAAGTTAAACAAATATTTTTTAATACATGCAGTAAGGGATTAATACGAAATAGAACTGCCTCCCTGATGCGTCGCGTGCGTGACAGTATTGTTGTATTGTAGTTCGGGCGATTCTCCGCAACTCGACGACTGGCGCCTATTTTGCGTTACATGGCGGTGGGCTAGTCCTGCAAGCCCAGCTCCTCGAGGAAACCTATCAAACCTTTGATGTTGAGTAGGACCTCGGGGAGGTCTCTCGGGGATCCGAGATGTTTTGCCCTGTATGGGGCCACTCCGCTGCACTCCAGCATCACGTGAGAGGCGGTTTCTTCTGTCTCCATGCATCCTCTGCATAGGGGACTGTCTGTGACACCTGTTATAAAAAGATGTTTGTTAAATAGTCCATGACCTGTTATGACACTGGTTAACATGCTCAGTCGGGTCTTTCCTAATTGAAGGAGCACCCTTGTGAGCTTTCTGTTGCGTGACAGTTTCAACAGCCTCTTGCGCCTAGTGTTAGAGTCGCCTGATGATGTACATATGGGATCCGGAGGCTTAGTGTATAATGTATTATAGTTTAGTATAGGTTTAACTAACTAAAGTGTGTATGTACCTACTCTAACACTATGGACATGGTCTGAAAATAAATCTATTTAATTGATTTGAATTGAATTAATTCACTAATTTCTAGTAACGGGCCTTCAGCTAGACGGAATCTGCGGCATCCGAATTGAATAATTACCTAGAGTCCTGTATTAAATTTCGCACAATGGCGGATGCAAATGATTGGTGACTTCTCTCTGCGTTTATAAACATCAAATACATGGGACTCCCTTTTTACCGAATGGATAAATAAGCCGATGCGAAATCACAAATTGATGTTTGTTTGACCTCATATAAGAACAAGAATAATTTCATTTATTCATGGCACGGACTTTGACGTGATTAAGTATGAACGGCCTTTACGTAACACAGTATGAACGGGCTTTGACGTGAAAAAGTATGAACGGACTTTGACGTGACAAAGTATGAATGGATTTTGACGTGACAAAGTATGAACGGACTTTGACATGATAAAGTATGAACGGACTTTGACGTGATAAAGTATGAACGGACTTTGACATGATAAAGTATGAACGGACTTTGACGTGATAAAGTATGAACGGACTTTGACGTGATAAAGTATGAATGGACTTTGACGTGACAAAGTATGATGTGACATTATAAAATGTAAAAGTCATGATTTTAGAGCAATTTCATTTTTGGTGTCAATTCCACACTCTGTCACTACAAAGACCGTGAAAAATTAAAATAGCAGAGATACTAATATATTAAAAAATATATATCAACATTTATTTCAAATTTTGTACCAAAAAAAATATGGACAAATTCATCGCTCCGACCACCGACCAGTCCAGGATCGGATTGTTGTTTCGAAAGGTCACGAGATCGAACCTTGCCTGATGCGGTATATTTTTCGGGTTCCGGTAGGGTTCCGTACCCAAAGGGTAAAAACGGGACCCTATTACTAAGACTCCGCTGTCTGTCTGTCTGCCTGTCACCAGGCTGTATCTCATGAACTGTGATGAACTGGTTAAAATTTACACAGATGATGTATTTCTCTTGCCGCCATAACAACAAATACTAAAAACAGAATAAAATCAATATTAAAGTTCCCATAAAACAAACGTGATTTTTTTGCCGTTTTTTTGCGTAATGGTACGGAGCCCTTCGTGCACGAGTCCGACTCGCGCTTGGCCTTTTTTATTTATTTCACGTAACTCATTCAATCAGATTTATAAATATTATAAACGTTTGTCAGGCCTTGAACATAAGAATGTCACATACAATATTTACCGCCATTCCAAATTCTAGCACAAGAGACGAACATTAGAAATTCCCCTATTCACAACAAAATGTTTATTTAAAAGCCTCCTTCAAGTCCTTCACTGACACAAATCCTACAGGTCGGGAAAAAATAAATTAGATTTCCTTCGATAAATTCAATTACGGCGAATTCGAACAGGAAAGCCCCGAGGAGAAAGCTTCAAGTTGAAGCTCTTTAATCCTATTTAATTTCGTGGCTAAACAATAAATACGTAAAAAAACTTTCGTTTTCATAATTCAACGCAACTCGCAAGTGTAAACGATAAAAAGTCTACTTGCTGTGCTGCGTTTACACGAGGGAGTTGAAGAGTTACTAAGCGCCACTTGCATCATCCCACTAACCCCGTTAAGTGGTTAAACCAACCCAGTGTCAAATTGTACTGGGTAACCATGGTAATTCCAGGATTCCTTGTTAGTGGAATGATGCAAGTGGCGCTAAAAGGATAATTATTTTTTGTTATATTTTTTTGTCAGATTTAGATAAAACTTGATGAGTTTGAAGAGCTCCTGATTTTGGGAGAAATAAGTGCGAAATCCATGTAAAGATCAAATAAATGTAGGTAACTGTTATTTTCTGACGGGTGACGAAGATACTACACGTTTTCGTACAGTGCACTATATTTGCAAAATAAGGAACTCTATATAATCAACCAAATTTTATCGAATTCTGACGGAAAAAAATTACAACAAAATCAAAATCGGCACAAAATAAGGGGCTTATTATCGTATGTAGAAATTGTAGAAATAATAGCGGTGCCCATTTCAAATAAATAAAATGTTTTGTTGCAAGCATAAAAAAACAATGGAATCTGAAAAGTATTAACAGAAATATATGATGTGGATAAAAGTCAAAATCTTTAATGATTAATGAACAATAAATAAAATTCAACATCATTATTTCCGATTATCACTAATCGCCCTTAGGATTTCGTTCTTTCAACTTCTACCAAAAGGACTACAGGAAAGCTACTTTAGCTGTAAGAAATGGAATACTGAAAGAAATGTTTACTCTTATGCAAACATTTCTTTCAGTTTAGGCACCTAGTTGCGTTCACCTGATACTATCCCAATGCCGTAACTTGTAAGGTACATAGGTACCTTACAAGTACTCGTTCGAGCACTAAACCCGACCAAACCCGCGCCACGCAGGACGATGTAAAGAACTTTCTGGCCGCCCGTGACAAATTGCTTAAAGATTACCGCTGCCAACGCCCATCTCACCAAAAACAGCTCATCTTTACACCAAAATACCCTAACTTGAGACTTTTTGGCGCGAAAACGCTTCCCTGTGAGATCCCGCGCTTAATACAAACTCGTCAAATATAAAAGGAAGCAAAAAATTCGCGTGGAGAAAATTCCTACAAACGAAGCGTGTACGAGTTTTTCCGTGTTTTTTTACGGGAATGGATGGAGAGCGAGGAAAACGCCTATGGCGTTTAATGCGGCTTAAACTACGGCTTATAATATTTATTTATTTATTTAAACTTTATTGCACAATACATGAAGGTACAAAAGGCGGAATTAATGCCTTAAGGCATTCTCTACCAGTCCACCAATGGGTTAAGCCAGAAAGATTAAGTACAGTGACTTTTAAAGTAAATGAAAAAGACTAAATGAATATAAACTATATTGATAAACTTACACATATACTTAATACAAATAAACATACATACATAGATACTATACATATTTATTATTTTTTATTGAATCACTAAGTTGACGAAGAAGAAAGTTTGTCAAGGAAATACTTGCGCAACATGCGCTTGAATGTGAATTTGGTTTGCGTTTGTCTGAGTGGGAGAGCGTTCCAAAGTCTGATAGCCTGGACAGTTGGACAGTGAAAGAATTGGATATGCCTGGGAAGTTGGAGAATAAACATATTCAGGCATATAAAAATCAGGGACCGGACAACCCTTTCCGCGATAAAACCCTTTCAATGGGCGACACTTAAACACGGCTAACACATTGAAAGACTTTCCTTTTTGAACTGCAAGCCCATTCATACCCTTACCTTTGACTAACCCTTACCGAAAAGCTAACCAAAAATAAGGCTAGCTCTTAATAAGGGTTACCCTTATCTTTAAGCGCTTTTTATAAAGGTTTCCCTTTGCGTGAAAGAGACAGGATTAGTATATATCTACGGTAGTGTATGAAAAGGAAAGAAAATACGTGCCTAGTCAAAGAACGCCGCCATCGCCGCCGACGATCGCTCGGATTCGAAGTAATGTGTGCTTTATGAACAAGGTAGACGACTTAAATTAGCACGCTTATATGCTAAAAGGGAAGCCCTTTATAAGGCTAACCCTTATAAGCAATATGCAAGGTGTTGGTGAGCGGATGATAAGGGGTTTGTAAGGGTATTTGGGCTACCGATTACTCAAATGTGGTAGCTTTATATAAGGGTTTTTAAAACCAAAACAAAGGGTTTCGTCTGGCAAAGGGTATGGTGAGTTAAGCCTTATGCAATACCCTTATAAAACCCCGATAAGGGATAGCGGGCCGGTCCCTATAGACTATCCATCTTTTTCTAACTGTGTTAATTAAATAGGACCGGGTAGTCTATTTCGCGGCGATAAAAATACCACTGGTCTGTAAAATTACGACTCCAAGTAGTTTCTTATTTACAAGACACTTGTATCAAAGATAGATATAACTCCGTAATAGATGGATACAGTCTAAGGAAAAAACGTGCCTCGAAAATCAAGAAAATTTGATTCTCGTTCAGAGGGCGCTACTAGTTTTGGCCTACAGTCGTATAGATGGCGTTGACGGTTTCGTTTGTTATTTAACAATTTTAACGCATATCAGTGAAAGAACATGGGTCAAAATCATAAAAATAATTAATGCAAATAAAAAAAATCATTTATCTATATTTAAATACATTCTATCGTATTTTTATAAATCTTCATTTTTAGTTTTAAAGTGTGTCGACAGATGGCAGTGAATTTACTGGGGTTACAAAATTTACTATGACAGTAACGCTCTAGTATAAGTTACTCTATGCTTGTATGTAACCTAAAGGCTATTACTTACTATCATAACCTGTCAATCGTTAACGCTAGCGTAGCGAACGAAAGGGTTAGGTTAGTTAGTCTCTGTCGCACTAATATGGAAGAGTGATAGAGAGAGATAACAACGCTACGCTATGGAGCGTGAACGATTACCATCCTGTCTACGCACCCTGTAGCCTTACCATGGCTTTGGCACTGTCATATTCGTTAGCGCCAGCGTAACTTAGTTTCTATACATCTCGCTTGTATTGGCACATTAGTGCGAGCGAGATGTATATGAAGTAAGTTACGCAGACGTTAGCGAATATGTCAGTTTGACATTAATTAGTCGTGTAAGTCGTGGTAAGGCTACTGAAAGTCTAGTTCCTGTAGTGTAGATAATAAGTTAATGCGAATGAGACGCTTACCTTATCGGCATTGGTGATTGATGACCAAACCAAGACGCTCCTTAATAGTTTACGTTATATTTACCTACATATTACTTACCCACTATTATCATGAAGCTTCTAATTATTTTTGTATATATTTATATTATATTTTTGTATCGATTTTTTTTATACTACCTCGGTGGCAAACAAGCATACGGCCCGCCTGATGTTAAGCAGTCTCCGTAGCCTATGTACACCTGCAACTCCAGAGGAGTAACATGCGCGTTGCCGATCCTAACACTCCTTTCCCTCGAGCTCTGGCAACCTTACTCACCGGCAGGAACACAACACTATTAGTAGGGTCTAGTGTTATTTGGCTGCGGTTTTCTGTAAGGTGGAGGTACCTCCCCAGTTGGGCTCTGCTCTAGATCTGGAATGACATCCGCTGTCCTGTGCCCTACCACACAAAGCGAGATGTCATTCACAGTGCCCATACCTCTCTTTTGGACGTAGTTTAAGGACATACCCGGGTCCAAAATCTGTTCGTGATTTGGGTTCTAGCAGAATTATCAGTGCTTCACCCGAAAGAGTGGAGCGTATTACTGAGCCAGAATTCTTTTGTTTTGCTGCAACGCACACAGCAAACCTATCTACAGTCCGTTAACTCTCAGACGACATTCGTTTTTCGGGTAAAATCGGATGTAATCGCGTAATAGAAAATGACAGTCTCTTACTGATTTAGTTGCAATCCAACACTTTAAACTATATAAGAGTAGTTAATACCACCATAACAATAATATCACAATTTTCCAATTGTATAATTTTACCATATGAATTGAAATCTGTGACTAGTATTATCAACTCTATATAATTTAAAATTTGTTTTCGAATTTCAAATTCTGATTCTATTTTATTTTATTGATGCTTCTTGTTCTTTATTTTATTTTTATTTTGGTATTGTTATTGTTTCTATTGTTCATCTATAATGTGTATTGTGACAAGCTAATAAATGGTTTATCTATCTATCTATGAAGTAATACCAGAGAAATCGATGAGAGTCTTCAAATACGTGTACATAGGTATGTACAAGGTATGTACACGTATTTAAAGACGTGAAGGTATATGAGTTTTTTATACCTATTTGTGCATTTATTCTCGGAAAAGTACCCTTTCGCCAAGGAATCATTAATCAGAAAATACCATTTTCAATTGTTTTGTCAAGCCGGTGTTTATCAAAGTTCATTTTTGTTTCAACTTTAATAGAACCCTTTCTCCAAACCCCGAGTTCCACACATATTTTTTTTAGTCCCGCCAGCAGTAGCGCTCGTTTTACACGTCCCGTGTGTTTGTTTGTGGCCCCGAGTCATTTGTTTGTTTTTTTACGCGCTTTTTATTCTTTATACCTTTTTATTCGCTAATGCCCGTGTACAACAGACGCTCTTTTGACGTTGATGGAAGCTTTTTCTGCTTATTAGATTATTCTATGTCCTGCGGGACATTTTTGATATCTACTATCCCTGCTTGTATTTCTGTCTGTTATTTCTTAACCTTAGCTTTTTTATTTTAGCTTAACCGCTGAAACGAGATAGTTGTAGGCCCGGAGATGGACATAGGATAGTCTTTATCAATCATCATCATCATTCTACGCCATCAAAGTCGCGGACAGAAACTACTGCTGTGGCGCGACGGCCCGAAGTGGATCTTGGCCTCCGACACCAAAGACCGCCATGCTACTCTGTCCAAAGCCGTTTCTGTCCAGTCGACGGCGCCGAGTTCGCTGAGGTCTGTTTTGTTTGTGACTAAGTTTTATAATACTTTAATTTACATTACATAGGTACGATACGATAACTTAAAATATGAAAGTTATGAATTAGGGATGACTTGCGCTAGAATGATACGGGTCCGCGCCGAGGCACTTCGTTTTCTATGACGAGTTATCGGTGTGTTTCTATAGAAAATTGAAGTGTCGGATGCTTCGATCCGTACTAGATGATTCCTGGGTTATGATTCGGAATAAGTTTTTTTTGGGTTTCAGTACACATAAAAAGAATGTACCTAAACAAACCAAACTATACATGACTCAAAACCATAGACATAGTATATACAAGATAGACGCGCCACCGAGCGACCGGGGATAAGAGAAAGAATATTCATAAATAAAATTTGGCCAGCATAGGTTTTTTTCTCTTTCACTCTTATAAATTTCGGTATTTCGCCATCGCCTCCTACCTAATGATGCCACCCGGTCGGTGATTAGGACAAAGCATGGCACTATTTTCTCTTTCCTCTTATAAGAATCGCAATAAGACTATCTTTCTCTATCAAAGATTGTCAGGCCCTTGCTCAAAACATTTTGCCAATGACATACTATACAACCTTCTGTATCTATAGAATTATTTTATTGGCTGAGCTATTGTACGACATCCTTGTTTATACATTTTAAGGTTCTAATCGAATAGACTATTTATTCACTGTTGAAGAGTTTAAGTTGTTGCTAGGTAAAACTGCTTTAAATACCTATACCTATATTTTGAATGTTAACTCTACCAAAGTAATACAGAGTATATAATAGTTGTCAGTCTCCTTTTTAGGGTTCCGTACCCAAAGGGTAAAAACGGGACCCTATTACTAAGACTCCGCTGTCCGACTGTCTGTCTGTCACCAGGCTGTATCTCATGAACCGTGATAGCTAGACAGTTGAAATTTTCACAGATAATGTATTTCTGTTGCCGCTATAATAACAAATACTAAAACAGTACGGAACCCTCGGTGCGCGAGTCCGACTCGCACTTGGCCGGTTTTTTAGTAGACTCGACGCATCTGATCAAGTTTTGAAACTCCGAATAGGCCTCCTGGATCTTGACTGTAAATGCATTTGTCTTCATCTACTCGAGCGACGTTGCATCGTATATTTTTTCATTTCCTTTCATTTACTTCAAGTAATTAATCTCAGTTAAGTTTAATTTATTTAGTTCAGTGCCTTTGAATAGAATAGAATATAATAAAATAGAATATCTTTATTTCGCTTTAAAATGTGGTACAAGAGATGTTATAAAAATATATGGCGGTCACGCACACATTCCACCAGAAACTGGCATGCAAAATTTAAAGTACCTAAATATTAAAAGAAAGCATGCAACGCATTTAGAGTACGTTTTTTGTATAAATTATTTTGTGGAAAATATTAAGTAATTGAACTACAATACAATTACATATCATACCTTTTTTAGTACATACTAATATTGGATTAAAAAAACATACTGATAGAAGTAACAGATGGACATAACGAAACTTAAATAAAAATAAAAATAAAAAAAGCCTCTATTTCGACTCCAAGTTAATTACATTAAATAAAAAAAAACTGTAATAGATGTCATATATTAAAGAAAAAGTGACGAAGCCCTCCAGTGGTGAAGGCCGGATTCGAACCGGCGTCTTTAGCTATTGCGGCTAACGCCATGAACCCCTAGGCCACCCCACACATAAGCCACATAGCATAGGCCACATTAAATAAGTCAGTTTTGTTACAGTAAAGCATTTATATAATTTATTTAGTATGTATTCTTAGTATGTCAATTTAAATAAATCAATTTTCACATATATTATTAAGTAATTTGATATTATAATACCAAAAATTAAGTTTGCGGACAAGAACCCCTCATCGGGTGAAGGCCTCCTCCAAGGACTTCCATCTATTTGCAGCTATATATCTCCAGTTTGTACCGACGGTTTTATTTATGTCATCAGTCCAGCGGCTATTTGGTTTCCCGGAGCGTCTTTTGCCTGCAGGTCCTTTCCAGGTGGTAGCTAGCAAGGTCCAGCGTGAGTCAGTCAGCCAGTGTAACGAAACTTAACAGGTTCTAATACCTAAAAAGTGCTGGTGGCCTGGGCGCTGGTGGCCTAGCGGTAAGAGCGTCCGACTTTCAATCCGGAGGTCGCGGGTTCAAACCCCGGCTCGTACCAATGAGTTTTTCGTAACTTATGTACGAAATATCGTTCGATATTTACCATTTGCTTTTCGGTGAAGGAAAACATCGTGAGGAAACCGGACTATAATCCCATTAAGGCCTAGTTTCCCCACTGGGTTGGAAGGTCAGATGGCAGTCGCTTTCGTAAAAACTAGTGCCTACGTCAATTCTTGGGATTAGTTGTCAAGCGGACCCCAGACTTCCACGAGTCGTGGCAAAATGCCGGGATAACGCGAGGAAGAAGAAGAAGAATACCTAAAAAGTATGCACAATTTTGCAAGGTACTCTAACTTCTTGTCCTAAGCCTTATCCCATCATCTGGGTAAGGCAAGGTACTCTAACTAAGCTACCAGTGCATGAGCTGAGGTCACGATAGGCGTGCGATGAGTACGCGTAAAACATGTCGCGCCACTAGTGTCTAAAAACGTGAATATCCACGTGTACGACAAAGGATCGATATAACCGACTTTCCCCTTTACAGCTGGTAACAAACAGTTACATTCCCAAAGCACATTTGGCCACAAAAGCGTTTGCTTGTACTACATTAAAGAGTCGACAGCCGCGAGTCATCTCAACATTCGTACGGCTCGAAAACATTCCCATTTCTTACATTAATCTTTTTCGTGAACAGAAAAGAAGGGATATAAGATGTTTTGAGCGTAGTTTAGAACGTATTTTAAGCGTAGTTACCAATAATTCGGGCGTTGTAAGTTGTCGAAGTGAAATTTATATTTTTTCCCCTCACTATCTCGGAAAGCCGTCTTTTATCCTTTAAAACAAGCGGGGAAAAACGCATTTTATCCACTAGTGGGGAAAGTAACTTGACCTTGGATGGAGCGTGTTTAAGTAGCTTGACAAAAATAAAACGTTCGTTCGATATTAATTATCATTAAATAAATGGTTTGAGAATCTAATAAAAAATACCAGATTTAGCTTTATTTAATGATTTTAAGTCATAAACCTTCAAATTCCATAATAAACGTTTGTTTTTTAATAATTATGTTAAATATAATTCTGAACGCACAAGTCGATGCAATTTCAAAACGCATCATTGACATTTCATACGTCAGAAATGTCAACATTGTCAACAAAAATTTTACTTAAAAACTTCTCACGTTGCAGTACAGAATTTCCAGAGTTTTTTGTTATAGTATCGTAAAAAAATGAGTGATTCCAGTTGATGAAGATGATCTAACGCCTGTGGATGTTGCACTTTCCTCGCTATAGTGAGGGGAAAAGTTTTGTGTTACACACGGGTGCAAATGTATTTTACGTCTCGTGTGTTAAAACACTCGCTACGCTCAGGATTCTATTTTAGAACCACTCGCTTCGCTCGCGGTTCAACTATAGAATCCTTTCGCTTGCTCGTGTTTCAATTCCACACTCGCGGGTAAAATACAACTTTGCACCCTTGTATAACAAGTAACTATTATCTATCACACATAACAAACCCTATATGATCAAAATCCGTTAATAATGACCAACATTAATATAAACTGTTCTGTTACAACAAATTTCGCGGTGGTCACCATAAAGCCTTGGACACGAAACGCACGTTAGACGCTTATGGCTACTCGTACTTGCTTCAAAACAAACGTATGGCGCTCGGCGTCAGGCGTCGACTGTGCACACTTTGGGCTCCCATACAACAAACGTGATTTTTTTGCCGTTTTTTACGTAATGGTACGGAACCCTTCGTGCGCGAGTCCGACTCGCACTTGACCGGTTTTTTTTACAATAACTTGTTTAAAGCTAAGGTCACTTCCAGTTCATTTTATTCCTGTAACCCTCGGCCCAACGGTGTCCGCCATAAGATAAATCGACTCGACCGTGCTTCGGTCCTTTTTTCACCTGACATACTGTAACGGGGGAGACAAGGACAGCTATAAAACGGTGAAAGATGTCGGTTTACTAAGTGTTATGTAGCCATTGGTGACGGGTTCAATTCCCGGTAAGGGGAAATGTTTGTGTGATAAGCTTAGTTTGCTTTGGTATTTTATAAAAAGTCAAAAATTTATGTCTTACTACAAATAGTATACTTAAGAAAAAAAACCTGCCAAGTGCGAGTCGGACTCTCGCACAAGGACTCGTGGACAAGGGCCCGGGGTAAAACCGGACGAAATAGAGATTTAAAAGTTTATGTTTACACGTGTGTAAATAGTGATCTCACTGATTAAATATGTACTAAATTAAGTCATATTAATTTAACTAACTTAGCGGTCAAGACGGGTGGGCGTCACCGCTACTCACTCAGGCACTGTTAGTGCTTGTAAATGGAGACCTAGGCTCTCCGAAACATGTCGCGCGAGTGACTAAAAATACGTGAGTGAAACCGCTAAGTTAGTTAAATTAAGTCAATTAAACAGAGACTAGTAAAGTTCGTAGATTTTTCTACAAATACGTTTTTTATTCAACATTTCCCTTAGCGTCCCGGTTCTACCCCACTTTCCCGTACAACCAATGATATTGGTTGGTTCCCGCTGGTCTCCTCTCATCTCCGCTCATCTCATCCTTATTGCAGCCTTACAAAGTAGCAGAGAAGCGAGCTAGAAGTAATCCTGCCCTTAGACGTAATCTCCCAGATTTATTTTAAAAGTAATATGTCCAGTGACCGCTAAGCTTAAGTGGGACTGGGCTGGGCATGTCTGCCGCATGCACCCTGAAAGGTGGGACAAAATGGTTGGTGAGTGGGACCCACGGAACACCATAGACGGTGCTGGCCGGGGTGCAGGCAGGCCGAAAAGGAGATGGTGGGACGACTTGGACGCATTTTATTCGGACTGGCGGGAAAATTCGGACGGCCTTTGCCCAGCAGCAGGGACACTAAATTAGGCTAATAAAAAAAATTCAGTGTATAAACAACAAATATTTGCTTTCAACTGTAATTCATTCGAAAAAGGGTAGCAAACATCCTCAACCCTAAAACCAAATAGCGGAACAACGAAAAGCTGCTTATAAACTCATAAAAACCTATTGCGCGTGCGAAAATTAAATTTACCTAATTCCCCCCATGGCTTAGATCCCCTCCCTCGCTCGTATTTCATGTGAACCGTAAATCCTGGGGCACAGACTACCTTTTTGTAGAATTCGCAGGGAAGCTCCATATTTCAAATCTTAAAATTATTATTTTAAATCATTAGTTTGGCGCTATTAGGCAAAAATCTCAGTATAGAACGTTAATAAGTAATAAGAATAACAAAACCTTTTTAGAATTCAGTTTATATACAAATTAATTATTAACACTCTGATACTCTTGCATTTTATTTTCATTATTGTTATTATTGTTTTTGTTCTTGTTTGCACAAATAGCTCTGTTTTACACTTTTTTTAAACTTTATTAAACATGATGTTAAAATATTTTCATTAAGGAAACTGTAAGTCCAGCTTTAAGAAAATTTCCAGTGTTATGTATAACTATAAAAGACCGTTTGTTTCTTAAATAAATACAGCATATATATATTTTATTAGCAGTATATATATATTGCAGACGTACATAGGCTATGGAGACTGCTTAACATCAGGCGGGCCGTATGCTTGTTTGCCACCGACGTAGTATAAAAAATTTTTTTTCGAAGCCTGGCGGACACCACATATTGCCAAGACTCCGCGGCTACGCTAAGTCGGCTGCCTTTACACTGAGGCGGGGATGAGTGAAGACGTGGCAGGCAGCCTTAACCTATTGGTGACAAGGCAATATATAGCAGTTGACGTAGCACTTGGCACGGAATGTTATAGTCTGAATCTTCTCAAATGATTTTTACGCTTAAGACGGTAATCTGTTAAACAAAAGCCATTGTCTCTTTTATGCGTGCGGTCGGCCATTCTGTGTGAGCGCCGCACGCGCCGTGGCACGCGCGAACACACAATGGCCGACCGCTCGCGTTAAAGAAACAATGGCGTTTGACCACACCTATTATAATGACCACATCAAATTAAGAGATTATGCTCTCAAACAAACATGACATGTTGTATCTAGTAGGTGAGATCTGTGTTCCCGCCTCACCCAATATTGCGATAAAAATATTTTCCCACTTGTTACGACCGTGGCTGGTGACGGATTGAAACACATGCCTATTTGGATAAATCGTAGCTAGCTACAATACACCTACGTATACACGTAGCTGAAATACGTTTATAGAACGTAAACGAAATTTATACCCAATATTTTAATTTCATCGTGAATATGATAGACCTATCGAGATAGTTGTATAGTAAAAAGTGTTACTTTCGTCTCCGTTCTCCCTTATCCACCAGGACATCCCTTTTTTTCACAAGGCATTCTCTGCCTGTCAACCTTTAAGCCAAACAGAGGAGCATAGTTGGTGTGGGCAGCAAACATGTCCTGTTTTAGATAATTTTTTTGTTATTTTAAATAAAAGCCTTCATTTATATTGACGACCGGTTTAGCCTAGTGGGTAGACCCTGCCTGTGAAGCCGATGGTCCTGGGTTCGAATCCCGGTAAGGGCATTTATTTGTGTGATGAGCACAGATATTTGTTCCTGAGTCATGGGTGTTTTCTATGTATTTAAGTATTTATATATTATATATATCGTTGTCTGAGTACCCATAACACAAGCCTCCTTAGGCTTACCGTGGGACTTAGTCAATCTGTGTAAGAATGTGCTATAATATTTATGGGGCCCACTATGGGTCTGGGTGATTTTAGCAATATATTTTTAATACCTACAGCCCAGGTGATTTTTGTATTTATTTTATTTAGGTATGTTATCTTATAGTTTCGGGGGCCCTTACGGATACACTTCGACCCATAGGGATCTTTTGTGCAGTTACCCCCTAGGAAAGATAAATTTAGGTATGTTAGTTTGTAAGGTTAAGCCTGAAAAAGGAATAAATTGATATTTGATATTTTTGATTTGATTTTTCGCCCAAAAAAAATGCATAAAATACGTTCAGATACCTAAATAAGAAACACTTAAATCAATTTATTCACGAAGGCACTTTAGGGTTATTTCAAAGATAGAAATAACTCCGTAAACGTGCCTCGAAAATCAAGAAAATTATAGTCTCGATCAGATGGCGCCACTACCTTTCGCCTACTCTCGTATAGATAGCGTTGACGGTTTCGTTTGTTATTTAACAATTTAAACGCACATCAGTGACAGAACATGGGTCAAAATAATATAAAAATAATTAATGCTAATATAAAAACATTTATCCATGCATGATGTAAGTACATGTCAAACACACATGGCTGGTTTTGGATTCACCGCAGTCGAGTAAAGTAAAACCGGTTTTCGATCATGAATCATTAAGAATATATAAGTAAACATTCTTCTCTGAACCTTTTTCGGTTCTCTTTGCATACTTAATGGCGGCGAAAAAACGAAATCTTAGATCGGCTGGGGGCTTAGTGTGAATGGCAGCGAGTGATATATAATACAAATATGTAGATGTAAGGGTAGACCGGGGACCATGGAACCAAGAGGCAATTGAACCATCGGCGATGCGGTTATTATGTGGTCTCCTTAGGTAAGAAATGCAAAGCTTTATACAAAAAAATCGTAGAATATTTAATCAAATTTCATTTACACATAATATGTTTTTGCAATCAACTGTTTGGGTCATTTGGCAATGATGCGGCGATAGGCAATGACGAGGTCATTTTTAGTCATAAAGGATGACTCACGTTAGACCGGGCCGTGTCCGGGCCGGAGCTTCCGGCGCTTCGTTTTCTATGGAAAGCATCACGTGATCACCTGTCATTTCATAGAAAAGGAAGCGCCGGAAGCTCCGGCCCGGACACGGCCCGGTCTAACGTGAGTTATCCTTTACTCAGCAAGTTGTCTCTATATGACTAACATGTTTTAGAGGCTTAGTACCTACCACGGCTATCTAACAAAATTTTAATAGTTGGTTCTGGTTCTGAACTATATTTAGCATTGAAAAAGCTGTATCTCAAGACCTAAGTCCTATGTAGACAAAATTGGACTCATTTTGACGTAAATTAAGTCTGATTATCTTTCCGTAGTAACTATTGCCGTTACATAAGTCTTTAGATGGAAAAATTGAGAAAACCAAAAAATATCAAAAACAATCATGATTTTTAGGGTTCCGTACCCAAAGGGTAAAAACCGGACCCTATTACCAAGTTTCCGCTGTCCAGGTCCGTCTGTCTGTCACCAGGCTGATCTCATGAACCGTGATAGCTAGACAGTTGAAATTTTCACAGATGATGTATTTCTGTTGCCGCTATAACAACAAATACTACAAAGTACGGAACCCTCGGTGCGCGAGTCCGACTCGCACTTGGCCGGTTTTTATCAAGTATTTGTCAATGACCGGTGGGCTTTCGAGGTCAGAAACCAATGTAATTGAATTTAATAAGAACATTTTGCCAGTATTAACATATTAAAACCAGCCGTCCCTTATTTAAGACGGCCTTATTTTATACAAGGCGGAATGTAGTAATTAAATCTAAAATCTTCGTGGATAAGATCGTGGAAAAAAAAAAAAAAAAAAAAAAAAAGATCCGCTGCCTCTTCTCAACGTGGTCACAATCTGTGATCTCTTGGGACGAGTACCGTAGTACTGTGTTACGAGATCTCGACACACGAATAAGGACACGATAAAAAATGGCCGACATTTTGTGTGCAATTGTTTTTGACCTTTGGATGTTTAGGGAAAGTTGGACCCGGGTATGTCCTTAAACTACGTCCAAAAGAGAGATATGGGCAATGTGAATGACATCTCGCTTTGTGTGGTAGGGCACAGGACAGCGGATGTCATTACAGATCTAGAGCAGAGCCCAACTGGGGAAGTACCTCCACCTTACAGAAAACCGCAGCCAAATAACACTAGACCCTACTCATAGTGTTGTGTTCCTGCCGGTGAGTAAGGTTGCCAGAGCTCAACGAGGGAGAGGAGTGTTAAGGTCGGCAACGCGCATGTAACTCCTCTGGAGTTGCAGGCGTACATAGGCTACGGAGACTGCTTAACATTAGGCGGGCCGTATGCTTGTTTGCCACCGACGTAGTATAAAAAAAAGTATTTTTGAGCTTTATAGTTAAGAGTCTCCGGCAAGCTCGGCCGAATTGCACCTTTTCATACAAACGTAGTTCCGCTCTCATTTTAAAACTACGTGTTGGATTGTAATGAAACTTTGCACATACAATGACATGAAGTATATCTAGGTCTGTAATTAGTTTATATAGCTCCAGTTTATAAAATAAACGAAATAGAGCAAAAACAAATTTTGAATGAAATGAAAAATTTAAATTCGCTGTAGTTTTTTAACTATGGTATCTGAAGCTACATAAACTAATTACAGACATAGATATACCTTATCCTATTGTAAGGACATAGTTTTAGAGCAATCTAGCTAGTCGTTTTAAAATGAGAGCGGAACTACGTTTGTCTCCATACAAACCGAGCTTGCTGGGGACCCTTAAAGTCTGCTTGCTAGTGTTATTTGTTGATTTTTTGTTTCTTACAATACGAGTAAGTCTCGGTAGTAATTGGTAGAATAGAACGCCAGGCTGGTAACGCGGAGTTCGAGTCTTGCCTGAAAGTGATTTTTCCACTTTTCCTTTACTTTTTAGCATATTGGTATCACTGCCAGACGTGTACTTAGAGGGTGCTGACGCAAATTTATAGTATTGGTATTGAATTTTTACATGTTTTAATCAAGGACAAATACTACGAATACAGTGAATCTAGATTCTAGACTAGCTTTGTACAGGCACACTAAAGAAAACTTAAAGAGTTAAAGTTTTAGTGCTTCATAGAAAACATGTCTAATTTTCATTTACTATAAAACAGTGAATACGCGGGAAAGACGTAAGTACAATGCCATGACAAACCCAGTTCACTTTTAATCGTCTAAATAAATGTTACTCAATAACAAGATATACCTCTTACCCGACTTTCCTGTAAATAAACCACTTCATTATTACCGCACTAGGCCAGCAAAACGAACATTATTTACGCGTACGTGCTCACCAGTAAATGCTTTATTGTTGTATCTCAGATGAATGTAAATGCGATTCTGTATACGGAAGAGTTAGTAATTAATTGCACATATCACTTTATACAGAGGGCGCACTAATACTACGCGTAGTGGCAATGAAACCAGCGAGGATTTTCGGAAAAGATAAACTACCTACCTACTTATATCTAATCCGTTTATATCCGTTATCAATGCTGCAGTTTATTGAAAAGTAGGGTTATAGGGCTATTACTTCTTCTTACTTCCGTTGGCGCAACCCTTTGTCTTGGCCTCCTCCACAATCTTCCTCCATTTGTCGCGGTGCCTGGCGACCTTCTTCCAGTTGGTAAACTTTCCCATCTTCCTTAGATCTTCCTCTACACAATCCATCCAACGCTTCTTAGGCCTGCCATGCGGTCTTTTTTGTTGCGGCGTCCACCTTGTCATTACTTTTGCTGCCCTCTTGTCCGGCATCCTTTCAAGGTGACCCGCCCATCTCAGCCGCTGCGATATATTATATATTATAATCATCATTAACATTCTTGCTTGAACTCTCACAATCACAATTGTGATCAAGATGACGCTAGAGTCAAACCAAGAAAAGTCTGCAGAGATTTTGACAGCACACGCAATGCAGGTGTTATTTTTAACGTCAAACTTCTATGAAATTATGACGTATAAATAACACTGGCACTTTTCTTTTTCATTTATTTTATTTTATTCTTAAAGCCCCAATATAACAAATAGTGCAAATACAGGCGTCTACGTTAGAATCACTTAAGAGATCTTATTTATTAGATTTTTATTCGTATAGTCACTTAAAATGTAACCAATATGTTACTTAAAACATAATAAATAGAGAAAGACGTCGGATAACTCCCAGTAAAGGCCGCGAGCCGCTTGTTTCGTGGCCTCCCCTTTAACAAATAGTTCACGTAAACATTTTCCTCTTAATTCCCGGTAGATTGAACGCTACTCAAGCCACCCTGTATGCGGCCCGCGTACTCTTAGACAGCTCGTCTAATGGGATTGGGCACAAACATTGATTTTGTTGAAAGGATGTTTACGTTAGATTGTTTGGTGAAGATTTATTTACAAAAAATAAATAAAAAGTATGAATAAGCAACGAAAATACTAACGAGCACAACACCTCCTTGCTTGAGGCCTACTCGCATCTTTAAATACCGTAAAACTATGGATGGTCTAGAAAGGATGCCAATCTCTTATGGCAGAATTGTTGCAAAAGTGACCGCTTTCAGCTTTAAATAATAGTTCCTAATCACTCCGGTGGCGCTAGTTAGGCTCTGGGACATGAGTATAACATGAACCATATAAGACAACAAATAACCCGACCAAATTACGTAGGTTGTTTTTGGTAGTATTTCGGTAGTAGTGTATGGTGGCGCCAGGGACCGGCCCGCTATCCCTTATCGGGGTTTTATAAGGGTATTGCATAAGGCTTAACTCACCATACCCTTTGCCTGACGAAACCCTTTGTTTTGCTTTTAAAAACCCTTATATAAAGCTACCACATTTGAGTAATCGGTAGCCCAAATACCCTTACAAAACCCTTATCATCCGCTCACCAACACCTTGCATATTGCTTATAAGGGTTAGCCTTATAAAGGGCTTCACTTTTAGCATATAAGCGTGCTAATTTAAGTCGTCTACCTTGTTCATAAAGCACACATTACTTCGAATCCGAGCGATCATCGGCGGCGACGGCGGCGTTCTTTGACTAGGCACGTATTTTCTTTCCTTTTCATACACTACCGTAGATATATACTAATCCTGTCTCTTTCACGCAAAGGGAAACCTTTATAAAAAGCGCTTAAAGATAAGGGTAACCCTTATTAAGGGCTAGCCTTATTTTTGGTTAGCTTTTCGGTAAGGGTTAGTCAAAGGTAGGGGTATGAATGGGCTTGCAGTTTAAAAGGGAAAGTCTTTCAATGTGTTAGCCGTGTTTAAGTGTCGCCCATTGAAAGGGTTTTATCGCGGAAAGGGTTGTCCGGTCCCTGGGTGGCGCCGCCTAATTACTGTTTTTGATGGACACTTTTCATACATAGAGATTTGGCTCCTTTATATAGTCTCCAATCTCCATGCGTAAAACCACCCAACAGTACAATTCGAGAGGTATTTGAGTTTTGCATGTTGTAAATTATATTAATGTTAAATTAAGTTTAAATTGTATAAATTAATGTTAGTTTCAGCAACATAACTGTTATCATTCATTAGTGGAAACTGTGTGGCTTGTGAATGTGTTATCTGATTTAATATGTGTGTGTGTTGTTTTTGGCTGTTTGTTTCCCAAAGGTTTAAATAAATAAATAAATAGTAGGGACATTGTGGAGATCCTTGGTGGAGGCCTTCGTCCAGCAGGCGACGTCTTTTTGCTGATGATGATGATAGTCCAAAAGTTCTCGAATGTTTAGGTGTGATTATTATTTGTTGACGGTTTCTCAGAGATCCTGCTGTTTTTGGGTTCCTTCAACTCAGAATGACTAGCATACAATCCTGATGCTAAAAAAAAGGTCCCAAAAATTTGTATGAAAACGTCACGCACATACAAGTGAAAAAATTGTGCACACTAAAAACGTGTCGTAATGGAACGAACGTTTTGGGATATCTGTTTTTAATGGCAGGAATGTTGTCGATTTTGAGTAGAATGAGCCCAAGAATGATGAGTGGCAGTGGGCGGGGCACATTGCTCGCATAAATGATGGCCGGTGGGGCCGGAAGGTTCATATTCATATTCATATTCATATATTTTATTGGTAATAAATAATTACATGTCAAAATAATGTAAATACAATTGTAAATAACATTCTTAGTTTAAGGTCCTATTGCTTAAAAATAATTCTTTATGGTCATAGAACGCCTGCTCTATAAGCCATTTTTTAAGTTTAGCTTTAAATATTGCTGCACTATGTGCAGCGATGATTTCACCCGGGAGGTGGTTATAGATCTTGCGACCCATGACGTGTGTGAGCTTTCCTGACTTTGCGAGTCGGTGTGGCACGTAAGGTAGCTTACCAGCGCGCGCGCTGCGGGTCTCATACCTGCGCGGGGTAGCGTTACAGTTCTTAGGCGTTGCGTCTACTTCTTCCCGTGTAGTTACCGCCATATTGAAAATAAAGAGAGAAGGCAGAGTTAAAATGCCTAGTGACTTGAAGTGTGGCTTGCAAGTTTCGGTCGGAGGGATTCGCACTATAGCTCTTACTGCCCGCTTTTGTAGACGAAATACCCTTTCCCAATCAGCGGCTGCCGCCCACAGTTCGACCCCATATTGAAGGTGCGAATGTATGGACGCGAAATAACACACTCGAACCATTTCCGTCGGAAGTAGTCTCGCCAGTCGTTTAATCGCGAAACATGCCGTAGCTAATCTACTGCACACTTTGTCTATATGACAGCTCCAGGTGAGGCTGCCACTCAACTCGAACCCAAGAAACGTTGAGTTTTGGACTTGATTGATCAGCTTACCGTTAACCAATACTGACAGTTGTCTCGTTTGCCGGTTAGAGAGGTCAAAGTGGATGTACTGGGTTTTTTTGGTGTTTAAACTAAGTCCATTAGCCATAAACCACTTTGACACTGATGCCGCGGTCAAATTTAATTTATATTCGAGCTCATCACAGGTCGAGGCGTCCACTACCACAGCCACATCATCAGCGTACATGAACGTTTGTCCGGTATCGATGGCGTTCGGAAGGTCGTTTAGCAGTAGCGTAAATAGAATATTGGATACGGACGAACCCTGTGCCACGCCCATATTCGTGGTAACTGCGTCTGATCGCACATGACCGTTATTAGCAACCACAACTTGCGACCTGTTGCGTAATAGGTCAGCAATTAATGCAAGTGCGGAGCCTTCAAATCCGTAGTGCTGCAGCTTGTTGATCATGGTCTGCGACGTCGAATGCTTTCGACAAGTCGCAACACAGTACAGCGACCTGGCTCTTACGCTCACGGGCGTCCATTATTTGCCGAACTAGGGCTCGTGTTAATGAGGTAGTTGAACGCCCTTTCCGATATGCAAATTGCTTATCGGATAAGGCGTCAGTTGATTGTAAAAAATCTGTTAACCTCGAACTTAGGCCGTACTCAAAGATCTTTGCCATTACGGGAATTATCGCAACAGGTCTGTAGCCGTCGAGATCGTCCCTCCTTCCCTTACCCTTGTACAGCGGTGAGATGCGGCTTTCCTTTAGTGGATCGGGAAAAACGCCCTCGCGGAGGCACCTGTTATATATAATAGTAAGTATTGGAGACAGTTCTGTTGCAGAGGAATTGATCAGCTTCACAGAGAGTTCATAAATATCCCGTGTTGCTTTTTTAGCTATACTAGAGGTGATAATGCGATATACCTCGTCGGGTGTAAATGGTTTCAGTCTAATGCATCGGTCTGAGGGCGGGCGGGCGGCGCACAGCAGAGCTAACGCGCGCGGTGCGTCCGCAGGTGGCACTCCGCATGTAGCGGCCGCACTAGCGAGTCTACTATTCATGGCATCTGCTGCCTCTTTTTTTGTTTCTACACAAGTATGTTGGGGAAATGTAGTTGATAGCCTAGCATAGACCGTAATTTGGGACTAACCTGATGACGTGTTAGACTTTCTCCAGGGGCCCCTGTTCCTTCGATGATGAATGTAGCAACCTCATAGGCTGGAGTCGACAGACGATCTTCTATTTGTGCTGGACACTTGGTATGGTTTGATTTTGGGGTTTGAGCTCAAGCTTCGGAGCGAGCGATGCGACAGCGTTTTCATGTTCCGAGATCGTTGTGTAGAGAGAGTATCTGGCAACACTCGAGTTCTGGAGCGGCGTCCGCGTACCGGAAGACGAACTGCCGGTAGGCCTCCAACAAGATGGAGCGACGACCTGGTGAAGGTCGCGGGAATTCGGTGGTTGCGAGCGGCACAGGATCGGTCGGAGTGGCGAGCCTTGGGGGAGGCCTATGTCCAGCAGTGGACGTCTATCGGCTGACATGATTATGATGATGATGATGAGCCCAAGAATATTCAGATTTGTAATAATCAAATTTTCAGTATTTATTTTAGAAAACGCCCAGGTACGAGTTTTCATTTGACTAAGTGAGTTTAATTTTGAGTAGGTAGGTATGTAAACAACACATAATTATAATACAGACAATTGTGACAAAGTAGGCATTTCAATTAAAGTCCTTCCATTTCGGTCCTTCTCGTCAACTTATCACTAATCGATGTAATTAATCTGTTTGACCTCGATTGACCTTGAACTGAAAAGTTTTAATTAACAATACAATGACTCCTTAATACGAAACTCAAACATCTGTCGGCAATCTCAAAGTCAAATTACGGAACCAGTTAAACAGCTTTAAATCAAAGGCATAACGTTCAAAATCGCTTGCTTAAAACCCACTTTCTTTGCCGCACAGTCCGCACTGTTCATGTTTGAATCCATTAGGCCAATTCGAGTTTTAGTTATTCGATCTGTTTCCGATATGTCAGTGGCAAGTGACATTTCTTGATCCAAAAACGATTTTGACACTGACAGATCATAAACAGATTATAATAACTAAAACTCGAATTGACCTGTTAATATATTAAATAATAGCGACGCCTAAAGTTTCATAACCGCCATGTCTGGTTTCAAGTTGTTAATTTCCAGTTGGTGTATTAGGAATTTAGATATTAGAATTGGGTGGTTTGAGTTAATAGGGAGTTTATTGTGGGTTTAATTTATTAGGCAAATACCTTTAGATTAGGGCTAGTTAAGGGTTAGGGTGGGGGTTTATCAGTTAGTCTACCATTACCGACCTTCGCTATTTACTATAAGGGAGAAACTTAATATTGTATTGACACATACAGTGCGACATAAAATAGTAGAAATTAAATGAGGGCGTCACTTCCTTCGTGACTGCCACATTTATGACGTAAAAAAGGTACTAATCATGGAGACTATACATATCAAGGAGCAAAATCTCTCTGTATGAAAAGTGTCCATAAAAAAACAGTAATTAGGCTGCGCCACCATACACCGAAATAATACCAAAAACAACCTACGTAATTTGGTCGGGTTATTTTGTTGCCTTCATGTCATACTCATGTCCCAGAGCCTACCTAGCGCCACCTTTTTACAGCTGAAAGCTGGTCACTTTTGCAACAGTTCTGCCATAAGAGATTGTCGGCCTTTCTATACCGTCCATAGTACAAATACATTAGGTTTACAATTTAAAGTCTGAAGCACTAATCAGTGTGTCCCTGTTGTTGTTTTCGTTTTGATATGAATACAATCGTTCGCGCTTATGGTCGTACTAGCTTTTGCCCGCGACTTCGTCTGCGTGGAATTAGTAATTTGGGTACCTTAATTCTTAATCAAATCTGCTTTTTAATCCACCCTTTTTCACCCCCAAATTGGTCCACACTATACATTTCCATCCCATTTTTTACACCCTTAAGGGATGATTTCGGGGATAAAAGTTATTCTATATCCTTTCCCACAGCTCAAACTATCCCCATATCAAGTTTCATCTAAATCGGTTCAGCGGTTATTGATTCCCCATACAAATTTCCACCCCCCTTTTCACCCCCTTGAGGGGTGAGTTCTGGGATAAAAAGTATCCTATGTCCTTCCCCGGGACTCAAACTATCTGTATAGCAAATTTTAACTAAATCGGTTCAGCGGTTTAAGCGTGAAGAGGTAACACACAGACAGACAGACAGACAGACAGACTTTCGCATTTATAATATTAGTATGGATTAGTATGGATATGGATTATAGGTAAACTTGTGATTTAAACTTACAATCAGTTTCCTTGTAGAATCAGTGCGAGCTCATTAGTGGATCAAGTGCATGAAGTGTCATTAATCTGTGACGTGACGCCAGCGCGACACGATTGATGACGTCACACGTGCGTCCGTTCTGTTGGCACGAAAATTGGCTCACAATAAACGTCACGATAAATCATTTACGTTACAACTTTTAGGCCTTCTCCGATAGCTTATCCACTTTAGGCCTTTCTCCCCTAATACTACAGGAAACTTCGAATTGAAAATGAATGCCTTGATAAAATTAGCTTTTCTTGCAGCCATACCGAAGCATCGATGAGAACATAAGATATCTTTGGTGAAAAAAAAAAAAACATGATACATTTATAGCTGTGCACTTTAAGTAATTCAATATTGTACGGTCAAGGAATTTAATTTCAGTGAAATTTCGTACCCTGTCACGGTGACAATCAATACGTAAGTCGATAATAGGAACCTAATACTATTGTCACTGTGACAAGGGGGCGTTGAAATATTACGTAACGCAATTTGGGGGGGGGGGGGGGTTGCCGCTGTCTTTGTCACATTTCGCAAGAAAGAACGGGAAAGAACATACGCGCCAAGTGTCAATTTTGATCGAATTTTGTCGGTTTTTATTTATTTTCAAAACGTTACCTCACAATATCGAAATTCTAAAGCTATGAAATTACTATTTACGTTAAGATTGTTTATTCTTCTTTTTTTGTTTAAAGTATCACATAATAAATAACCGAGTAAAGTAGGATTAAAAGTCCGAGTTAGAGGTTACTTTAGGAATTAATTGTATCGAGCGAAGTGTCATAATTCGTGTATCGGAAGCTATGTTGTTAAAGATAATATAGTCAAGAACCACGTCTACAAATATCAACGCCTCTTACAAAAACATGATCATATAAGGAGATTTTTCGCCTTCTGGCTCAGGGAACCGCCTTAATGAAACGCATTCCAATAAAATAAAACTGAAAAAACTAATACGTGCATACTGAAGAATTCCCATAAGCGCCGACCAAAATTCAAAAGGGTTTAATAAAAACAGTTTTATATCCGCTTTTATTCAAATCCAGGCGCGCAAAAAACTTTTTATATAGTTTTAAAAACGACTTCTTTTAAATTTGTAATGAGAGTTGAAAAATAATAAAGTTGTGCGACTGAGAGGGTCTCTGGGGGACCATAAGTTCAGCAGAGCGGGACGCACGGAGATAGGGGAGTGTATTATGGGGTAAAACTGTATATAATATTTTAGTTTTGGTTTCAAGTTTTTTACAAGCTTTTATTTAACTTGCAACGTATGTAGTATTGTATGTTTGGGTCAAATCTTGCAAGTTAAATTAGACCAACTTCCTAACATTCGATTAAGCTGAATCTGCGCATCGGTAAGTACATACTCGTATAAAAGTTGGGTAACAATAACAATGCAATATTATGGTACCATCGAGCTAATCTGATGATGGACACAAGAGGCAGAACCACAGTATTACAATTACGCAAACTAATGTTTTCTGTATGGGTATGTTATAATTGTTATAAATGTTACAAATGTTATAATACCCAATGTTATAATTTTATTGTCTCGATGTGTTGCGGCGTAACAGTTTACGCCTCCAAATCAGTACAATATATTTCTCCCGAGGGTTAGTAACGCAACATATTGCAATTATTGTACATTTATCTCGGCCATCAAAGTTTTCAACCATTTACCCAATAGTCTTAATATATAATGTTAAGCGGAAAGTCATTTTAACTACAGCAAAATCAGTGTCGTGTGTGTGTGTGTGTGTGTGTGTGTGTGTGTGTGTGTGTGTGTGTGTGTGTGTGTGTGTGTGTGTGTGTGTGTGTGTGTGTGTGTGTGTGTGTGTGTGTGTGTGTGTGTGTGTGTGTGTGTGTGTGTGTGTGTGACGTGTGTCGTGTGTCTGTGTTTGTATTATAAATTTAAATGAAGTAGGTACTATAGTAGTAGTAGCCGTTGGTGCTATGTATCATTTTAACATCTTATTTGACGCGGAATACAATAAACAAATTTTTCTTATTATTCTTACTCTTGCCTGTTGAAAGAAAAGTACAGTCAGCGAAAATAAAAATAAAACATTTTTGATACAAGCTCTGCTGTTAAGCTTGTATCAAAAATGAATTTTTTGACCAAAAAACTTATTTGAAGACCACATTCCCTCCTGCTTCACTGTCGCGTACGTCGGTACACTCGCTCTGAATTTATAGTCTTCGTGATAGAGGGAAGTGTTTCCACAGTCCTGTTTTAAGGGGTTACTATATACACTACGCGATCTTTCGGATACTAATCCTAACACTAACCCATTCTTTGAAAGCAGGTATTTAGGTAACTTGTTTAGTAAGGACGCCAATTCATACTCAAACATACATTGCGACATCAAAATGATATCTAAGTCAATAATGATAGTCGCGCGCGTGGACCCGGGTATGTCCATAAACTACGTCCGGACCCGGGTATGTCCTTAAACTACGTCCGAAGGAGAGGTATGGGCACTGTGAATGACATCTCGCTTTGTGTGGTAGGGCACAGGACAGCGGATGTCATTCCAGATCTAGAGCAGAGCCCAACTTCAATTAATTAAAAAAAAAAATTCTATTCTTATTCTATTCTATTCAACTGGGGAAGTACCTCCACTGACATATATTTTGGATGTCACAATGTAAGTGTGAATGGGCCCTTTGTTCCTAAAGACAGGGCCCTACAGAACGTGAAGTGTAACACCCCCTTTCTAAAGAAGAGATGTGCCAAGAGACACGTACGCAGCTAATAAAAATATCCAATTTTTTGATAACAACATTGTGGCTCGCCTTGATATTGTAAAGTGAATTTTCGTTTAAAATTGGAACATTTTTAAGGTTAAAAAAAGAGGTTTAGTGGAGGTAAACTCGTCGCTATCGTTGTATAAATATTTAAGAGATTTTCAAAAAAGGTATTTACTATTTACATGAGTTTAAGTGACTAGGTATTCTAAAGTCTAAACTATAATATTTGAACACACATTATGTGAAGCATTTTAGGATATCATTTTACTTTAAGAGTGCTTTCTGCAAACTGAAAATATCGCTTAGTATTTATGTTATAGGAAGTGATTTTAAGGCTGTAAGGAGATTAAAGGATAATAAGTTTTTGGCAAAAATTTAATTTTTGGTACAAGCATTTATCGCTGACTGTACTTTTCTTTCCACAGGCAACTAATATTTATCGAGACAATTCTAACCCCAAACACAATTAGGTTGCGTTGTTTTATCACAGAGTTCCTATGGCCACCTCCTGTCTCCATCATCAGATCAGCTCGATGGTACTATAATATTGCATTGTCACCAGACTTACATACGTA
This sequence comes from Cydia strobilella, assembly GCF_947568885.1. Classification (NCBI taxonomy): domain Eukaryota; kingdom Metazoa; phylum Arthropoda; class Insecta; order Lepidoptera; family Tortricidae; genus Cydia; species Cydia strobilella. The sequence goes on from NC_086057.1 coordinate 15,881,305, forward strand.
TGTAAATTTTCAGCTTTATCGGAAACCGGGAAGTGGGTCAAATTTAACTTGCAAGATTTGACCCTAACAAACATGTTACATACATATTACATACATACTTACATAGGTACATTGCAAGTCAAATAAAAGCTTGTAAAAAGGATCCCATCAAAAACATTACATGTAAAAAGATGCAAGTCTCGCAACGCAATTCTTCTACTACAAAAAAAAATTGAGATGTAATGTGAAACCAAGTCGGTTATTTTAGTTATGTGGAGCTGCCATACAACAAACTTGATTTTATGCCGTTTTTTGCGGAACCCTTCGTGCGCGAGTACGACTCGCACTTGGCCGGTGTTTTTTTTTAAGTGTTTGATCTAATTAATTTAGTTTGTAACACTAAAACTATGAAAACGGATTATATCGCGTATATTGAATTTATCATACATCCCGACGTTTCGAACCCTTTACAGCGTTCGTGGTCAGTGGTGGTGGTGGTATAAATTCAATATACGCGATATAATCCGTTTTCAAAGTTTTATTTCATGAGTAACTATCGCGGTAACCGAAGACAATATTATTTATAACACTAGTTCTAGTTTTCTAGACTCTATATTATTATTCACCCCGCCGTTGTCTTCATCAAAGTTATCCGGAGCCCGAACTGCCTCACATTCGCACCCTTTGAGTCGGGACTCATCAATACTAGTTTATGGTCCCCGAGCTTTCGACACAGATCGCATAATGGAATCAGATTCGCCATTTTGAAAATTCTATTTGCCCTTTTCATTTTCAAAATCCTGTCGTCATTATATGTGGTTGTGTGCGCGACTTTAACCCTGAAAAGACGTAGTCAGACTTAGCGCCACTTGCACCATCCTAACCTGGGGTTAACCGGTTAAACCGTTAACCCAGTGTTAAATTGTACTGGTAACCATGGTAACTCCAGGTTTGCCATTTTTAATTATACCTACTGAAATATGATTATTAATTGTGGTGCTGGTAGCTGAACGTCTTTTATAAACGATCTACGATTTTCCCACGTGAGATCGTAAGTGTGATGTTAGTGAGTGATGTATGTCCGTGTTTCAACGAAAAAGATGATTGTTCATGTTTATCCTTCCACTGTTTGATATTGTGTTTTTAATTTTAGGTTTCAGTAGGCCAAGCACATGATTAGCGCGATGTGTTTTTCGGTAGTTAATTAATTATGTAAATTTTTCTTATGTATACTTATGTCACTTTCCGGAAATCATGTCATTACTTATTAATTCCTACATTACTTATTAACTTTATTACCTGTACCTACTCATGGGTCGATTCACGAGAATCGGCGAGGATTTTCTTTTAGATATAATTTACAGTTTCAGTACAAATCTTCCGCCGGCTCTCGTGAGTTTTACCTATACCTACCTTCAAACTATTACTACCTAGTACCTACCTACTTTATGTTTTTGTTGTTTTATAGACTGCAATTTATATACAATAATGAAACTCCAGGTCTTAATTTAAGAAATATTTGTAAACTTGTTTGTAAACGACTGTTTGTTTCTTAAATAAAATAAATTAAATTAAAGTATCTCGCCGCGAGATAGACTATCCATCTTTTTCTAACTGTGTTAATTAAATAGGACCGGGTAGTCTATTTCGCGGCGAGATACTGTCGCGCCAATCATGTGCTAGCCCGGCTGTAGGCCAAGCACATGATTGGCGCCACAGTATCTCGCCGCGAGATAGACTATCCGTCTTTTTCTAACTGTATTAATTAAATAGGGACGGGTAGCAATCATGTGTTAGCCCGGCTGTGTGTGTCGCGATAGTGTGGCGATAGTGTGGTGAGAACACACACTTACAACCAGCTTACAATATTTTCACAACGACGATGTCGCATTACCTATGCCATGTTTGTCTCTTCAGTGAACAACACCTTGCCTCACTATACGATAAAGTAAGATCAGATATAAGATAACTGCTGTCACCAGACGAGTTCAGAGAAATATAGCCCGCACGGCGCGGCGCACAATTTCCCGCTTCGAAAAAACCGGCCAAGTGCGAGTCGGACTCGCGCACGAAGGGTTCCGTGCCATTACGGAAAAAACAGCAAAAAAATCACGTTTGTTGTATGGGAGCCCCATTTAAATATTTATATTATTATGTTTTTAGTATTTGTTGTTATAGCGGCAACAGAAATACATCATCTGTGAAAAATTCAACTGTCTAGCTATCACGGTTTATTAGATACATGATACAGGAACCTGATGACAGACAGACGGACAGACGGACGGACAGACGGACAGCGGAGTCTTAGTAATAGGGTCCCGATTTTACCCTTTGGGTACGGAACCCTAAAAACAGAGATCTCGTATACAAACTGTACCTATTATGCGATTTATGCCATTTTCATCCAAAAGGGTACTTATTCTCGGTTGTCAATAAGGCGCTATTTCCATATAGCTTCAATTAGAAATCAACCTTATAAACTAGCGACAATGTGGTACCTTTTGGTTGAAAACGTCACATTTATGCCATTTTCATCCAAAAGGGTACTTACTGTCGGTTGTCAATAAGGCGCCATTTCCATATAGCTTCAATTTGAAATCAATAACCTTATCGACAACCTACAATGAAAACGTCACATTTATAAGACTAAACGACAAAGTTTTTCAGTGTGCCGTATCTGCTACGGCATTAAGTAATCCGTGGGGGAGGGAGGGATGGGGGGTGGTATAAACCCCGACGTTATGTCTATTAACGATATCGGGTGCTGCTGGCAGTTTTTCGATGTCATTTACTTTTTAAAGGGATTTTGGGAAATAAGAAAAACCGTTTGTAACGGCGTAACAGGTGGACTGTGGGCTAAAATACATCATAAAACTAAAATGCCAATGTTAAAGCATCTTGTCTTAGAATAAAGACTCGTTCAACAATTTCATACATTTTAAAATAACAGTAAACATAATCCGGCCTGAAATAAATATCATATACGAAGGAAAAATGTATGAAAAAATGGATGGGAGTATTAATGGCAGCGCCACCTCTCTTCGCTAGCCCGTAATCACCTGAGTTGATTCAGTTAGAAGGTCGAACCATACTGTTCTACCTTAGAGATGGCCAGGGGGTGCCACAAGCCTTCGGGAATTGTCATATACTTGGAAATTTCGACCCATGCCACCGTGGCCGGATAGCCGAGCGGTTCAGGCACCTGTCCGGTAAACGGGGTACGCTGGTTCGATTCCAGCTCTGGACACTGGAGGCTTTGGTCATTTTTTCCTTCGTATATGATATTTATTTCAGTTTATAGTTTAAATAGTAGTGTGTCTACTTGAAAAACCACAAATTAAAATATTTTCATAGAAAATAATTTAATTTGTTCTTAGAATAATCCGGCCCTTTTGGATTATTTTAATTTTGTCCCTATCTCCTGAGTTTTATATGAAAACAATGCACATTGAATTTTTTTGTTAAAAAATTTAGAGCTCTGAAAAGGACTCAAGTCTCTACATCGAATGGAATTAATTACACGAGTGACACGAGTCTGAAAGCAGCGGACGAAGGACTCGAGTCTTACCAACACGAGTCTCCATCAACTCTGCCACGATTGATGCTGATTGTAATAATGTACAATAGGGTAGTTGACACATGTTGAATTTTATAACTAAATCTAGTTAAATAAATAGAAAATTAGCAATTTATCACAATAAATTAGAAACTTTAAAAAAATATGGTACTTAATAATTAATAAATACAAGACTTCAGTCAAAATATATATATATATATATTATATATATTATAAATATATATAATATATATATATTTGAGACTCCCATCCTCTCCTCCCATCCTCCCTCATATACAAACACACTCACACACACGCTCACTCACATATACTCACTCACCCACTTTAATTTGTAAATTTATTAGTTAGTTATTAGCTGTAAGCTTCCTATTATTTTAATTTATGTCTTCTTCTTTTTTTTTTTAATAATGGCTACACTGTTTGGCCTCTCCTGGGGCCAGTTACAGTTGGTGGAATGAGTGAGATCAGTGTCGCGGCCTGAAGGGCCGCGATACTGCCAAGAGGAGAGGAGAGAGAGAGAGAGAGAGTATGGAAGAATGAAAGATGACAGAGATATGAATAGAGGAGAGTAGATAACAAAATAAGCAAAAGAAAACTATGACTTTATATAAACTTAAATTGAAATTTGTTATGGAGAGCTGTATTTTATAACAATAAAAAAGACCCTAAGTCCTAGGGCAGAGGGCCCTGTGTGTCGTGAACCACTTTACGTCTATTTTCCCAAACTGGGCGGGTTGAATAGTATGAGGATGGTTTTCTTTTTTTAGTCTTGAATGATTTACCACGCTGCTCTGCCAAGGCTTTATCTATTGCGAGCTCTTTGATCTGAGCCAGCGTTATTTCGTCATCGGGATCTAATAGTACATGCCTCGGCCTACGTACACGTTTCCTGGGAGGAATCTCAGGGGTGTACACCGAGGCATGCCTTATCAGATCATTATTATGATTTGAGGCTTTGTCGAAATAACGCTGACTCAGAACTTTAAAATGTTGGGCCACAGTTTGGATGTGAAGGTCCCTATGTAAGTCTATGTTTTTTACATACCAGGGGGCTCCCATAATTTTTCTCAAAAATTTGTTTTGGAGCGTTTGTAGACTATTGATTGAACTTTTTGAACTTTGAGCAAAAGCGATCGCCGAGTACGAGAACACGGTCCGTATCGCAATCTTATAAATGTGTAATTTGTTTCTGACTGACATGCCACTATTCCTCGTCATGAGCGAGTGGAGGCGACCCAGGTAAAATAAGGCACGGTTTCTGACTGTACGTATGTGTTTTTGGAAATTTAGCCTTTTGTCTAAAGTTACACCTAAATATTTGATGTCTGGCTTCCAGGGTATGGGTTGACCGCAGAGGGTAATGTTGGGAATTTTTTGCATCATTTTAGCATAAGTGGAGGTACGGGAGAAAACAATCCCCACACTCTTTTCAGGATTAATTTCCACCCTCCACAGTTTACACCAGTGCCCTAGAGCATCTGATGCATCCTGCAGCAGGCGGTAAATCCTTTCAGGGCGCGGGGAGGTCACAGGCATAGCCTAGTTTGGGATCCACTGTATCCATGTGTCTGTAAAATGTGGTATTTTCTATAAAAAGGGACCTTATTGTCGATGGCGCTTACGCCATTATAAACGATGCTCCGAAATAAATACAATGCCGCGCGACGCTGTGCGGCGTAAGCGCCATCGACAATAAGGTCCCTTTTCATAGAAAATGCCCCAAATTGTTTTCTATTGTCAATAAATTATTCTTATTCCTCTTCTTATTCTAAAAAAAACTTCCAAATAGGAAAAAATATATTGTATAGCAACAATATATATACATAAACGCAATATTTCACCGACACAATCACAATTTCCTTGTTTTCCACGGCATCTAAGCAATACTCATACCAAAGATAGATATAACTCCGTAATAGATGAATACAGTCTAAGGAAAAAACGTGCCTCGAAAATCAAGAAAATTTGATTCTCGTTCAGAGGGCGCTACTAGCTTTGGCCTACTGTCGTATAGATGGCGTTGACGGTTTCGTTTGTTATTTAACAATTTTAACGCATATCAGTGAAAGAACATGGGTCAAAATCATAAAAATAATTAATGCAAATAAAAAAAATCATTTATCCATATTTAAATACATTTTTACGTATTTTTATAAATCTTCATTTTTAGTTTTAAAGTGTGTCGACAGAATTTACTGTGGTTACAAATATTACTATGACAGTACCGCTCTAGTATAAGTTACTCTATGCTCATACTCGTGTATCAATAGCGACCTTACACGCTGACGTCACGATGTAATGCCAATTTGTTAGCGTTTCGTCAGTAAAGTGCGGCCAGACTGACCATCATTGTGACTTTTGTATTGCTTTAAGACAATGGGTCCCATACAGACATTTGATCCTCACACCTGATCGACTGATACCATTAATGAAAAACCGGACATGTGCCAGTCGGACTCGTCCACCGAGGGTTCCGTACTTTTAAGTATTTGTTGTTATAGCGGTAACAGAAATACATCATCTGTGAAAATTTCAACTGTCTAGCTATATTTCATGAGATTCAGCCTGGTGACAGACAGACGGACAGTGCAATCTTAGTTATAGGGTTTCGTATTTACCATTTGGATACGGAACACCAAAAATTGTGGAATACCCTGTTACTTTAGTTAATGTAGTCACAGAATAAGTAATAGTATTATCATACAGAACGGCCACGCACCGCCCCGCCCCGACTCGAATTACCTCGCCCCGCGACAGAAATCTGGCGGACTTCTGGCGTACTCTCAGTACTATTTTTAAACAACTTACACTATGACGCACGACGCGTGTACAGACGTGTCGTTCACACATAGAAACGCAAGTGATTTTTGATGTATAGCGTGTCCGCCCTGTGATGTAGTTTAAATAAAGTAACGAATCCCTACCTACAGCTAAAGCTAACCCGTCACATGGACCATGACAGGAATATTCATTGTGTGAGAAGTCACGCCGCCGCCGCAAATATTTGCACGCCGGCCTTTTAGCTGCGGCTGGCGTGTCCAAACACACTGTATTTGTGAATTAGGGCCGCGGATAACATATTATAGTGACGTGTTAATAGACAAGGAAAGTTGTTTTATGTAAGAAACTATTTTATTTAAGAGTCACAGAAACTCGACGCCAAAAATCCGCTCCCATTAAGTTGAAAACTTGAAATCACGCTCTCATTTAAAACGACTAGCTAAAATGATATGAAACTTGGCATGGACATTCAAGTAACAAATCGCCAAGTCGAGCAAAACAAAGAGGCACGGCCGTACCATCCCTTTCTCGAAGCCATTCAGGCCATTTTCAACGTCCTGTAATTTTAAGATAAGATAAAGATAAAAGACATTTATTCGTGACGATCACAACACAAGTACGAACATGTACAAACAACAACAGCAAGAAAAGAAGAGATCATCAAGTGTGCATCACGAAATGGACCCAACTCAGCATAATGCTAGCTATAAAGCCAGCGCTGGTCTTCCGTAGGGCCCATTCGGTGATGCCACGACAGATAACACACAAAGATACATATTAAAACATTACAAAGATACACACAAAGAATACCTAATTATATACAAACATATTAACCAAACCAACAAGAAATACATGAAGAGCACAAACAAAAATAAAAAAAACAAGTATACAAGAAAAAAAAAAAGAAAAACATTCAAGAATTCATTTTGTGCTGGCTAAAGCTAGAACCCTGAATTTTCAGTGACATAGGGAATAATATGGCTTAGATATATTCCCAAGAAGCAGGCAGCCGACCGCCCTGTATGGAGATCTTTTGTCATTAAACAAACTAGACATCAAACGGGATGAGCTGAAAGCCCGACCACCAGCGGCTATCAGGTATAATTACAACAATGGTGTCCTTACCTGCCCGTTATGTGCTCGGGTCTTTGTTAATAAGATCTGCTACGCAAGCTACACGCGGGTACGTCTTCAGCAGCGGAGTTGAAGCAGTCGCCATGGTCGAAACCGGCCGGGAGAGTATGTATATACAATATATAGTTTTAAGTCAGGTATTCACTGAAAATCAGCGTCATGGCTTCCCGTGGCAATATGCTGAGGGGGGATACTGTTTAGCATCTAGTTTGTATTGTATGTGTTATTTTATAGTATTGTCTAATGTTTTTGCAAATTACGATGTCCATAAATGTATTTTCCTTCTTTCTTTCTTTCATTGGACAGTTTTTCAATACCGTAGATAAATAATTTACATCATTTTCAAGGGTCAATCTAAGATACAATTGTAAATAAATAAAATGAACATTAAAGTACATTGCGCTGAAGTGAAATGGTAGTGACAATGAGAATTACTCGTAGCTGGTGACGGCTCGAGATTGCTCCGAGCAAGCCGGAGATATTGCGATCAATTATTAACAGAACACGCCATTGCCCGCGACGATTGTATCTTCAGACGTACTAAGGGAACTCGAACGATATTCACCTTGACCTGAACATTGATGATTAGTCAAAGCGAGAATTACTCGCGTAGCGTTGTTTTCTTGACTATTGGCAACTGGACTGTTTTTCAAGTTAGAGGAAGGCATCATCAGCGCGATACCTGTTCGCCACGGGCACACTACACCTGCCTTGCTTGTGGTCATGGTTGCCGCTTCCGTATTGGCTTACAGCCATGAGAAACACTGCCGCCCTACCTGACATTGTTTGAATAGTCTGTAATAAACTCAAAGGCCAATGATGATGGTGAGGTAAATCATCTACTTACATAATTTTTCAAGTGTCATTCTTCAGGTACCATTTGGATTACGACTATACTTAGCACTACTGCAGTAGTATTACAGTGGGACATTGCTATAAACTGAAATAAATGTCATATACGAAAGAAAAAATGACCAAAGCCTCCAGTGTCCAGAGCTGGAATCGAACCAGCGTCCCCCGTTTACCGGACAGGTGCCTGAACCGCTCGGCTATCTGGTTACGGTGGCATGGGTCGAAAATATTTTCATAGAAAATAATTTAATTTGTTTTTAGAGTGGGACATTGCTGCTGACTGCAATGCTGCTGCAAATGTCAAAAATCAGGGCAGCAATATATCGATATTGCTGCCCTGATATCGATATATTGCTCGATGTTGCTATTGACATTTACGACAGTAATGCACTCGGCAGTAACGTCGCGCTGCAACACTGCAGCAATAATCTTGGTGTACACTGAATGTAGTCCAAACGATACCTGTAGACGTTACTCGCCGAGCACGAACCAAGATGCTCTCATCAATATTTTTGGGCTAAATTCCCTGCGATTCAGATTCCCACAGATATAAAAAAAAATTGTCTGCTTAGCAGAATACGTACTTAACAGTGTTGGACTGTTGGTGCTTTAAAATGTTTGCTACTGTAGTTGTATACCTTACTAATTACTAGCCATTTCTTCATCGTGAACATTATGTCGGCTGAAAGAACGCTTCTGCACATTGCTGGATAATTGGATATAGATCCCACCCTGGTCGTTCGTTGCCGTCTATTTTGTTTTGCTTTCTCTTCTTAAATTCTTCGCTTCACGACTGCAACTCAAGACTTTCTTGCGGTAACCAATGTAGCCACCTCTCTACTCTCTACGCGACATTTCCATCTTTAACACTTAAATGGTTGGCAGTCTTCAACTATGCGTTTCTCCAGAAACTTCGTGCTTCGCACAGCTTAACTGTAAAAAAAACTTTCGCCCGCAGTGCTTCTGGATCTGGCAGTGATTTCTGACCTTCAAACTTCCAAGAAAAGAGCGTACTCCCATTTTAAAGGCCGACAACGCACAACTGGTGTTGTGCGAGTGTCTATGGGCGACGGTAATGACTTACCAGGCGATTCATCTTCTTCTTCTTCAGCTTCTTTTATTCTTTTGATCTTGTTTTACAAACAAGGTGCTCCACCTTCTACCATTTGGTAAATACTTAAGCAGTAATTTTCTGAACTATGTCAAAGATCTTGGTTCTCTTGCGCATCTCCTTGATCTCCTTATATCCTCCTCTTTAATGACGGAAAAAAGCAGAAGTTTGTCTCGAATTTCCATAGTAGGGGAGAACTGTAATCGCCCCGTCGAATCGCAACGTGCAATATTGATATCTATCGCGCGTTAGTCCTCGATTACAGAATATCGATTCTACGCCGTAGGGGTTTTGACGCCTCATGTTTGTATAGGGTTTTTATTTAACATATATTGTGTAGATAAAGTAACGAAACAATTTTATAAACTATGATCGTATCGAAATTTATATCTTTACAATTACAATGGATACTTGGATACCTACGTTAAAAACGTTGGTAGGTTTGTAGTCACATTTTGCCATATTTTCCTCCTCTCAATAGTCTCAATGAATCTACACTACAGCCTGGCAGGAAAAATACGTTGACAGCATATTTTTAGAAATAATAATCGAATTTAAACTGTGATTGCATATGTGTGTGTGTGACTAAAACAATCGAGTCTAAACCGTGAAATTATTTATTAATTTTAGGAATATTATTCTTACTTTCACGACTTGTACAAAACTTCTACAAACATTAACTGAAACGAACTGTATTATCTTCAAAATATTCTCCTTTGGGTGTGAGTTAAAATTATCAACAATATGCACAGTAAAAAAAATCTTTGTCAACGTATATTTGGGTCATCTTGTATTACATGTTTAAATGCTGCGCTGCTGTGCACTAATGCAGTCTGCAGCATGGCAGCGCGGCATTGCTGCAGGAAATGACAATTTCATTATCAATATCCTGCAGTATCCGGTAGCACGGTCGCATTTTTATCGCCTGTCATCATGCCTGTCACGTTCTAACAAGACAGGCGATGTTAATGGAACCATGCTGCCACCGTTGGAGCATTGACTTTACTTGTAGCAATGCAGTCTGCACTGTCTGCAGCAACGCTGTGCTACAAAGGCTACAATGCTTTTGAGATTTGCCACCATCGTTTGATAATTGATGCTTAATTCAAAGATTGGATATATGAGCAGAAAAATTAAAAAAAGAAAGACCAACACTTAAGTGTGTTTATTACTTATAACCAGAGGCAGAGGCCGGAATTCTCGTGGCATTTTTAATTGTCATTAGGGACTTTCGATATACCGATATCAATACAATGTATACCTACATCATATTAAAAAAGATTGAAAGTAGAGGTAAATAACAAGCGATCTTAAAGCTAGAGAGCGAACTCTTCTAGAAAACTTTTGAGTAGTTGAAAATGCGAAATAGAGATGTGCAATAAAAACAATGAAAACTACTTTAGTTAGTTAGTTATGCTGGGCATTTTCCGCAAATCGACATCCAATGTGCCTATTTTGCGTGAAACGAGGTAGCGCTACTTTAACCACCCCAGCTCCTCCACGAAGCCTAGCAAAATCTTCAGGTTGCTAGTTGCCTCCTTTAGTGTGCATGGATTCCCTAGGTATTTGCTCCTATATACTTCTACCTGTTTACAGTCAAGGAGAATATGTTTTGTTGTTTCTTCTTCCTCCATGCACGCTCTGCACATGGGGCTGTCGGAAAACTACTAAGACACTAACTAACTACTACTAACTGTTTACTATGTTACTAAGTTTCACATTTAATTACTTCAGTTCCGTGTTTTTTTTTCAATTTCACGTTCAAACTCTGTTTTAGTACTCAAATATTCCATTAGTTTCTTTATAAAATAAACAAGTAGTCATCTTTTTTCCATATTGTCTGGTGACAGTTCAAAAATGCCACAATAATTCCGGTCTCTGTTTATAACATACAAGTGAGTTACAAAATAACCATAAACAACAATGGTACGTAAACGCATTCACCCCATTGTATCTAAACCAACGTCGAATAATACAGATCATAACAATGGTAAGATTCAAATCACTTGCAGAGCACAGGAGAGTCCAACAATAGGGAACCAATACTAGGTGGATTGTTTAAATAAATGAGCCATTGAGAAAACTAAGTAGTATTAGTCACATGATATTGCAAAAAAAGCACTGTCAGGTTTAATATTTTTCCCTCTTTTTAGGGTTCCGGACCCAAACGGGACCCTATTATTAAGACTCCGCTGTCCGTCTGTCTGTCTGTCACCAGGCTGTATCTCATGAATCGTAATAGCTAGACAGTTGAAATTTTCACAGATGATGTATATCAACTCTATAACAACAAATACTAAAAAGTACGGAACCCTCGGTGCGCGAGTCCGACTTGCACTTGGTAAAATTCGGCAAATGAAACACCAGGGAAACATATTTCGAAGTGCGACATGTTACCCTTTCTTATATAGGTCATAGTTGGCAATGTTGGCATCTTCATTGCTGAAGGTCGTGTCTAGCTTGAATTTTTTCCTGCGTGATGTATATACCATGCTCTTCCTAGTGTTTCTGTCCTCGGCGGTCTTAATAGCCTTAGGTATCGGCAAGCCAGTTTATTAATCGAAATTAAACTATCGTGAGACATATTTATAAATATTTAGATCAACGATTTTACTTACTTATGTTTTTAATCGCTTCACATTATTATTATTTATTCTTTATTTATTCTTCTTCTTACATTATTATTATTTTTATCTCCTTGGATATCACGGGCCTATAAATCCCGGTCTTTTGATAGGCTTGCGTGGGGATATAGATCCAACACGTAGAGGCCCCTTGGAGAGCTTTAATGTCATGTAGAACGCCTGCTGGAACCCGTTCACAGGCGCAACAATGGACACCCATGAACCGGTCGCAGCAGGCATTGGGACTATTTCAGAAAAAGTGAACAGTATACCGGTCTATGGATTGAAGTTTGGATGGACAATGAGACTGGGCTATTGTAAAGAACTCCGGACACCTGCCATAACAATGTTAATATACGTTATCGAGGCAGGTGGTGACTTGCCGCTGACTAGATGGGCCCCTGAAACTGCCGTCGTGAAGACGACCAGGAGCAACACCGGTGTGAGCGGCTCAGGGGTGTCAAGAGGTGTGCGCCGCTTTCTACCCAGTGACTGATGTTAACAGCCACTGTGCCAACTCGCGTCTTATGCATCTTTCACTTCCACCCCTGGAGCATATAGCTCTAGCGACTCCTCTCTGGACAGCCAATGAAGGCAAGCCAGAGCTGAGAGTCCTGCGGGTCCCCTTGGGGTCCACTCCGACCGACGAAGACACGCCGGAGACGGAGACCCTGACCGACTCTCGGGAGCACTCGGGTCCGTGGGGTCGTTACTCCCCAACAGCTCGCCACAAGCTGCCCTGCGGGTTATTATTTTTATTATTGTTATTAGTCGCTTTTCGGTGTCGAAACATGTCGCCAAAAGCGATTAAAAACAATAGTGAGTGATACCGTATTTTATAGCCTGTTATTGGTTTTATCAAGTCTGACCATCGGGTAGGAGATCGATTGCGTGCTCTTTTCCCGTCGACCTCCTGACCAACCACCATCAGCTTTTCTAAAATATCCGGGTTTCTACGAGCCACGTGTCCGAAATACATAAATTAGGTCAAAATTATACTTACTCCGTTGGCTCAGCGACCCAAAATGAGACTTGGCCTCCGACACAAGACAGCACCACTTTTCTCGATCCTGTACTCTCGCCAATTAGTGACTCGAAGTTCGCGCAAAAATCAAAATTATTCTGGGAGGAAATTATTCGAGAGGACATTTTTATAAACCGTAATTTTTCCTTTAAGTCCAGAGTCGCACAAATCCCTATCTTGACCTAAAAACTTTGGCGTCCGGATTAGCATTGTACCAAGGATAAGATTTTCGATGTCACACTTTATAGTCCTAAGATGGCCGTCTTTCCCGAGGTCCCTTTTTATCCTGTTTCACCCAAAGCTCGACTCTCCCCTATTTATGAAGCAATGGAAATAAATAACAAGGTGACGGGTGACAATGCGACGGGAAATGATCGCAGGCGCCAGGGTAGGGTTATACTTAGGTGAATTTGTATGATAAATAAGCTTTTTGTCAAAAATTCCAAATTCGATACAAGCTTTTACCGGTGACTGTACTTTTCTTTCAAAAGGCAACTTATATTCATCTAGACAATTCTAACAGACCCAAATGCAATTAGGTGGCGTTGTTTTATCACAGAGCCATCCGTGTCTTTGCAGCTTACCTACTACTAGCCTACTTTCACACTGACACGTCAAAGTCGGTGCAGAGCTCTGTTAGCATGGAGACTTTATAAAGGAGCCAAATCTCTATGTATGAAAAGTGTCCATCAAAAAACAGTAATTAGGCGGCGCCACCATACACCGAAATACTACCAAAAACAACCTACGTAATTTGGTCGGGTTATTTGTTGGTTCATGTTATACTCGTGTCCCAGAGACTAACTAGCGCCACCGGAGAGATTAGGAACTATTATTTAAAGCTGAAAGCGGTCACTTTTTCAACAATTATGCCATAAGAGATTTGCATCCTTTATATACCATCCATATCTGTTAGCTTAGATCGATGCTCTCCCCCTAATTCATAAAATTTTACGGGTCTGATCAAGGGCCTGACACTCTTTGATAGAGAAAGATAGTCTTATTGCAATTCCTATAAGAGAAAAGAGAAAATAGTGCCATGCTTTGTCCTTATCACCGACCAGGTGGCATCATAGGTAGGAGGCGATGGCCAAATACCGAAATGTATGAGTGAAAGAGAAAAAATCCTACGCTGCCCAAATTTTATATGAATATTCTTTCTCTTACCCCCGGTCGCTCGGTGGCGCGTCTATAAATAGTTGTATATACTATGTCTATGGGTCTGATACATAAGTCAAAATGACAGATAAAGACAAACCATTCATAGGTAATTCAAGCCTGTAACGTGTTAATGATTATTATGAATAACGCCATAATTGTTTTTCCACCCGCTCCGCTACCGTCCCCGCTACCCGCTCTCACTTACCCACACCCCACCGCGAAACAGTAGCGACTCCAATATATCTGTCTCATATTATAACAATAGGAGTATACACTGCGTGATACGAACACCCTACTCACTGTCAAAAGGTCCTAAATGACTCCGCTTTAGTATAGAAATAGGACTTTGTGCGTTTAGGCTATTATTATTCATGACGTAGCATTTATTCGGGACTTGCTCGTCGATAAGGGAGTTTGGCTTTCCGAAGTGGGTATAAACATGTCAAGAACATAATGGTTGATTTGGACCTATTGTAATAAAAGGTTATAGTTTCAATCTATGAATATGTGCCAAGTTTTGCTTAGGTATGACATGCTTTCATGATCTTAGAGGAGAAACTGAGAAGGCATACAAAGTATGTATAAAGGTTGGTAAAAGTATAGGTATGTTAGTATATATCATATCATATCATATCATATCATTTATTCAGTAATAATCATATATTGTCATTGGTACATACATTTCACTTAAATAAAAGTTAAGAATAAAATAATAATAATACAGAAATTGCAGGGCAGCTTGTGGCGAGCTGTTGGGGAGTGACGACCCCACGGTCCCGAGTGCTCCAGAGAGTCGGTCAGGGTCTCCGTCTCCGGCGTGTCTTCGTCGGTCGGAGTGGACCCCAAGGGGACCCGCATGACTCTTAGCTCTGGCTTGCCTTCATTGGCCGTCCAGAGGGGAGTCGTAAGAGCTATATGCTCCAGGGGTGGAAGTGAAAGATGCATAAGACGCGAGTTGGCACAGTGGCTGTTAACATCAGTCACTGGGTAGAAAGCGGCGCACACCTCTCGACACCCCTGAGCCGCTCACACCGGTGTTGCTCCTGGTCGTCTTCACGACGGTAGTTTCAGGGGCCCATCTAGTAAGCGGCAAGTCACCACCTGCCTCGATAACGTGTGTTAGCATTGTTATGGCAGGTGTCCGGAGTTCTTTTCAATAGCCCAGTCTCATTGTCCACCCAAACTTCAATCCATAGACCGGTATCACTTTTTCTACAATAGTCCCAATGCCTGCTGCGACCGGTTCATGGGTGTCTATTGTTGCACCTGTGAACGGGTTCCAGCAGGCGTTCTACATGACATTAAAGCTCTCCAAGGGGCCTCTACGTGTTGGATCTATATCCCCACGCAAGCCTATCAAAAGACCGGGATTTATAGGCCCGTGAAATCCGAGGAGATACAGAAATTTAATAATAGAAATTACAATGTCAATTTGGGTAAATATAAATGTTAATATATATATTTACATCGTATCTTTATAATATTAAATATTCGAAATAAAAAACAAACGAAGGGGTATTATAGCTGAGATTGATATAAGTACATAAAATTGTGTCAAAATGTTTTCAATAATGTAAATATCCAGAGAGGAAAATGACAATTAAGTTTGTATTAAAAGGCGGTTTCGGCGCGGTCATCCACTATCGTCTCAAAAATATTTGAAACTACTTATAGAAATATAATAGACGACGTGATCATTTCGATTCATTATTTGAGTTTCGTTTGTCGTTATATTGTCACTTAAGCTCCTAAAACTGATGGGCATAGTGAATCGTTTTCTGGCTTGAGTTTAAATAATGTCATACCTGAGTTTAACCCTATGTCAAAAGAGCAGATAATAAATGTCTGGCTCGATAAAGTCGAGGAACGCTCAGAAATTTATAACTGGAACGATAAACGATTCACTACGCCCTGTCAAAACTTACTGGACTTGCGAAGACCTGGTAAGGGTCTACCCTCAATTAAGCAAACCAGGACTGAGTGGAAAGAATTATTGAAAGAATCATTTCCAGCCACTGAAAATTACGCTGAGTTATTAACAGATATGCCTAATAGACGGGTCTGCCCTGGGGAATCATTTGAGATGTATTACTTTGCAAAAAATAATCTTTTAAATAGATGCAAGATATTTGGAAAGCGAGCTGTGGACTGTTTACTTTACGCGATAGATGACAGAGGTGAGGCGCCCAAGCAGCTAAATTTGACAAGCCTGAATAAAATTTAATAATAGAAATCAATTCGATAACTCAAATAATATGAATCGCGATAGGCGTCCAGGTAACACAAATGGTTATTTACCAAAGCAGATCTAAAAGTAATAGCCAGAAGGGAACTATTAAGTGGTTTAATTGTCAGGGTATGGGACATACTAGCTTTAACCTTTTGGACGCCAATGACCGATATATAAGCATCGTAGGTTCAACGCCAAAGACCGATCAATCCGTCATAGACCACAGAGCAACATAGACCTACAAGCATATGCATAAAGTTCATTTTCAGTTTTGACACTTCGGTGACGGCGTCTAGATGACAGCTTTTGTGTTTGATACGGCGTCGAAAGGGTTAAATGTCCCAAACCCTTATTAAAGTGTACTACTTGTAACTTTATTGGTCACGATTATCTATATTGTACAAAAACTGTTTTTACTGCCCCAGGCAGCTAATGGGCAACCAGGAGATAAACTAGCACCAGCGTGTGGATATTCTTAAGTAACGCGAGCCATTCATGGAAGACAGGAGGCTTGACGCGATGTCTTTATTACAAGTTTTTTTTTTATTAGCTTGCTATGTATGTAACTATGTTTGTATGGGTCAAATCTTGCAAGTTAAATTTGACCCACATCCCGACTTTGCAAGCTGAAAATTTGCATACATATGTAAGTCGGGTGACAATGCAATATAATGGAACCATCGAGCTAATCTGATGATGGAGACAGGAGGTGGCCATAGGAACTCTGTGATAAAACAACGAGACCTAATTGTATTTGGCGTTTTTAGAACTGTCTCGATGAGTATTAATTGCCTGTGGAAAGAAAAGTACAGTCAGCGATAAAAGCTTGTACCAAAAACTTATTAAGGTATCTTAAAACACTTTTTGCTGCCACCCAGAAGCAAGCACATCGATATAACGCTATCATTTTGTGAGGGAGCGTATTACCAACAAACAAATCTCCGTTTGCTACAAAAGCACTCAAGATATGTTGGCCGATGTTCTCACAAAGGGGCTGCACCGGCCGAAGCATCAGACATTCTCAATGGCAATGGGTTTGTGCCCAGAGGAGGGTGTTGGAAATATACCACAAACGTAAGCGCCTGCTGTTTTACCACATGCAATACGCACGACGCAGCGCATGAAGTTTCTCGAGTTCTAGGGGGATCTCTTGCCATACTTACGCGACTAGCTACGTTTCATGTTAATCTTCATTTAAGTTTTTAAAATATATTTTTTTTGTTTTTCCCTCAAAACTCGTATTATTTCATTAGATAAATCCGATGGTGTAGTCTGAACTGAAGACTACACCAACATTACTGCTACGGTAATGCGGCGCAACATTGCTGCCGACTGCATTGCTGCCGCAAATGTTAAAAATCTGGTCGGCATCGTACTCGTCTGCGGTAGCAATGCATGCAATGCTCCTGAGGAAATGCTGCCGACTGAATTACTGCAGAAAACGTCTAAGAGGTCATATTATTGAGACATTTATCCTGGTATAATCTGAATCCGAACGGTACTTTTAAGGTTATATTTGTGTAGCGACTGCAGCACTTGCAACTGCTGCAACGTAATCATCTGTTTCACTGCCTATTTCCTAGTTCGTCGTTGATGTCGCTTATATTTCTCTCCCCACACACTTTGCACATACATAGCCAAGAGAATACTGAAGTAGAAGAAAAACCTCGGTAATGAAGTACTTATTTGTATATAAAAGTAACTGGAGTGTAAGTCGCCATGTTCATCTTAAAACTCTTTTCTTTTTTTAAAGACTTGGGAGACAATAAATAATCTACCCGTGAAGAGCAGGCTCCATAAAGTTGACGTTCGGATCTCAACTGCTGCTGCATCACTGTAGCGACGTCGTTGTATCTGTCAATTTCCTTGATAAAATGGGTGAAGGAATGAATGTTATAATAGCGGCAGTAATGAGACGGCGAATGTCACTCATTTTATCAAGCAAATTATAGTTAACGCTATCTCTACTGGTACTAACAATGGCATTCTGTTAAACAAAAGCCATTATTTCTTTTGTGTGAGCGCGTGGGCTTTTTGTGGCTCACGCTCAGGCACAAAGGCCACGCGCTTACACAAAAGAAAAATGGCTTTTGTTTAACAGATAGGTACAGCGCCCGCGTCAACTGCAGCAGTAATGTTGCAATAGTAATGTAGCTGCAGTTGCCATCCCAAAGTTACCTTAAATAATAAAACTTTAGTTTTTAAGTTTCCAAAACAAAATGTAACAGAAACACAAGCCACATTTCTTACTATAAAACATTTTTCAATTCAAAAATCTTGGAGACAGAGATTTTTATGCGTCTGTAAATCGCCCCGTGAACAGCGTCCGCAAGTTATAATGAGTGTCGGCATACAATCGCCGCGACGCTTTGTCTGGCTGGCAGAACAATGTGCTGCCATTCACGGGCAGTCTTTTGTTGAACCCGGGTTAATTTATCGCGTTCAGTCGCAGTCGGGTTTATTTTACTGAATATTCTTGAGGTGAGTTTCTAAGATATCGATTTATTGGCGGTCGGTTTAAAAAAATAGTAGTAATATAGTAAACTCTTTATTGTACAAAAAACATTTTAAAAATAAGATACAATTATTAGTAAGAAGTACATAGGCAAAACCCTTTGAGAGATCTCTTCCAGTTAACCGGAGTGACGGCTCTTTCAGTTCCAGTTCCAGTAAAATCAGGTTTAATTAAAAAAAAAAATTAAGGAGGAGGTTTATGTTCTGGTTTGTTAAAATATTTATTTCATTTACATACAAGATATATACAGTGGTACTACGTAAACGAAATTAATAACTAGCTTAAATCTAAAATAGGCCCTTGAGGCATTGTACCAAGGATGCTGGCGGCATTTCCCCGCTGTATCGCAATGCTGATACGTTGTGCGAGAAAGCCGCCAGCTCTTCGGTCACCAGTTACGTCAACCAGACGCTTCGCGATTTCTGCAAAACTGGTTTGTTTGATATTATAATAGAATATAATGGAATGGAATATTAAAGAGGTGGCTAAGAATTAAAAACCGGCCAAGTGCGAGTCGGACTCGCGAACGAAGGGTTCCGTACCATTACGGAAAAAAACAGCAAAAAAAATCACGTTTGTTGTATGGGAGCCCCATTTAAATATTTATTCTGTTTTTAGTATTTGTTGTTATAGCGGCAACAGAAATACATCATTTGTGAAAATTTCAACTGTCTAGCTATCACGGTTCATGAGATACAGCCTGGTGACAGACAGACGGATAGACGGACAGCGGAGTCTAAATAATAGGGTCCCGTTTTTACCCTTTGGGTACGGAACCCTAAAAATGAAGTCGAACAGTATAGATGCCTATCCCGATTGTTTTTTTCATTTAACTGACTGCTTTGCAGGTCTAGATGAAATTTGTACAGCAATATAACATAGATAATTATTATGATTAGGCTAGTTTTTATATTCTCTCTGAGAAAGAATCTCTCAAAAGTTAAGAACATTTGTAAAACGAACAAAAACATGTTTTTTTACCTAAAACATGGTGACATTTAAATATTTAAGAATGCCAGCGTATCTATCGCATGCATAAATTACTTACCTACTCTATTAAAAATGTGTTTCATTGAGATATTCTTAAATGGTATAATACGCCGTAGATGATAAAAACTTATATAATGCAGTTATAAATTCTTGGTTTTTGATTTTGATATAACTTAAAGACTGACAATTAGGGTTAGGTTAGACTTGACTATCTGAAAAGTTAAGTTTACATCTCTGTTTTTTTATGTATAATTATTTTATTTTAGTGACTTGTTCAGAGAACACTGAACTGATAATTCCACTATCATCATCATCATCATATCAGCCCTTTATCGCCCACTGCTGAGCATAGGCCTCTCTTCCAGTACGCCACTTGTCCCGGTCCTGAGCTAACCTCATCCAGAAGTGACCCGCAACCTTCCGGATGTCGTCCACCCAACGAGCCGATGGACGTCAGGGACTTCTTTCATTCGAACGAAAGCGGCCACCACTAACAGTCACCAAATCTAATTTTCCCCGAGGCACTTTCAAAGCAACGCCCAAAAGGTTTGCAACTAATGTTTGCTCTTGAATATTTAACTCTCGAAATATTTGTTCGAGATATTCCAACGAACACTTCCGACGGTACGTATACCAATAAACGAGGATGGTGTTTAAATATTTAAATTCTTTAACAGAAAGCAAACGACGAAACGGAGCCGTGGACGACGCCCTGCTACTTGGCTGACAACGGTCCAAAATGACCTGAAAAACAAAAAAAACATTGACGCCGGAACAGCACAAAATCGTCCTGTGTGGAGAAAGAGGACAAGGAGAGCCGACCCCAGATAATGGGAAAAGGCTTAGAAGAAGAAGAACAGAAAGCAAAACAAAACGGTCATACCTACATATATTAATTGAATCGCATCGCATAAAAAACACAAAAAAAACTGGAAATCCATCAGGTATATCACAAATTGATGTCCAAGGTTTCAGCCATTGAGCTGCGTCAAATGCGAGGGAGAACAGCTGTTGGGGACGCTTCAAGAGCAGTCTCTGAGGGGGCACTCCTGTAGGTATCTACAATGTAGGTAGGTCCTACATGTTAGGCAATTATGCACTCCATCTGTATATCTTCGATCTATATATACTTATATTGTACTACATTAAATTTTCGAATGAAAGAAGCCCCTGGCGTCCATCGGCTCGTTGGGTGGACGACATCCGGAAGGTTGCGGGTCACTTCTGGATGAGATTAGCTCAGGACCGGGACAAGTGGCGTACTGGAAGAGAGGCCTATGCTCAGCAGTGGGCGATAAAGGGCTGATATGATGATGATGATGATATTAAATGGTATCTCAGAAAACAGACAATCATCATTACCTACTATTAAATCAAACAACTATTCCAATTGTAGAGTATTTATGTTATCACTATTATCAGACAATTACAAGAAACACAGCTAGATTTTTCACCGGCGACGCCATATTGCCTGTCGAAGACAATCCTTTCTCTCAACATTCGTGGTGTAACAACTATTTAACTAAGATTTCATTTATTACCACTTTTAAACATTTGTAAATTCTTTTCTTTTTATTTAATTAATTATAGTATATGTTTATTTTACATTAACTTATTTCTTAGGTTAATTAGTATTATAACAACACATGAAATATTACACCGGATGCCTCAATGCAATACTGTGATAAAAGGTTAATCAATGACCGTAAATATAAGATAAAAAAGAAATTAATATAAATTAATATCACTACCCAACCAGTCTATAACAACTTAAGCTTCTATCACCGTAATGAAGCAACATTCAAACTCGAACTTTTCAGTCACAAAGTTGAACAAACAACCGACAGCCGAATGTATTCAGACATCAAAGTCAAAGTGCTCAAGTTTTCACTTAAGGCAAACAATCGCGGAAAGAATCGGCTCTTAATGGAAGGAGAATGGATAGTGCGCGGCATTGGGGGTTTTGCATAGTCAGTTAGTACACGGACGTGGAGGTACTGGATATGATATGACACGTTAAAAATTGTATGTATATTGTATTGTACCAGTACATTTAAAAATACTTAAATTTTATCAGTTTGGCACACTGGTTTTTCCTCAGTCACCCGTTGACCACGAACGCTGTAAAGGTTTCGAAACGTCGGGATGTATAATAAATTCAATACATTACAAATTATTTACAGTCAGTGAGTGGTTATAAATTGTAGTACGTTATATACGCAATATAATTCGTTTTCATAATTTTATTTCATGAATATATTTTAAGTTATATATTTAGGTGTATTTAAAAAGAGGTCCGTTCGGATTCAGACTGCCATGTAGTCGGCTCTTGCTATTTGCTATGCTCTTAAGCAAATCATTTTATTTCTTCATTAATTATTTACACACAAGCGCACAGCGAACTACCGCAAGAAATCCTATCTTTCTTCAAAAATCGCACGCTCCTCGTAAGCTTCTACAAGTAGTTTAGTTACTTACTAGCGGATGGACTGGTGTTCCGAAAATGGTCGGAAGTTCGAGTTTTGCTCGAAGGGGTGAACTTTTCCATTTTACCTTTAATACGAGACGTATCTGCTTGGTCAAAAGTTATTTTGGACTGTCTGAGTAATCCTTCCGTCACCGTCCAATCCGTAAGCCGGTTTTCCTTGGAGATACAACTAGCTACTCCAAGACTACGCTCAATATCGCAGGCCTCTTCCATTCTCCCGCCATCAATGACCGATAGCTTGGAGCCTCGCCAAGCCACAGCGGGATGAAATTTAATACGCCCCTGAATATTTATTTATGATAATACTAATGATTCATGCGAGCGCAGGGCTAATCATTTTTCGCCGTATACTTTGGAAAATGTTGGCAAGTTTACACGTGTTATATTGTTACATAGTTGTTTTATTAGCTTCTAAGCGCTGGCAGCGTGTTACTATGTATGGCAGAAAGCAGCTTAAGAATTTTTATCAGGCATGCTATGAGTTTTGAATGATTCACGGTTAGTTTCACTAGACTTATATTGACCGGGATATAGACCGTGATTACCTTTTGTATTATTTATTGCTTTTGCGACCGGACCAACAAGTGTGAATGCGACCGTTGGTAACGTTGAAAGTGAACGCAGACGACGCGCAAGAATGAGGGTAGACAGAAGGCTGTCTACACAACTTTGACACCCACCCGCTATCTTCAGTCACCCGTGAACATGATGCATGTAACTGCGTCGAAATATCGGGAGCTCACAAATAATACAAAAGGTAATCACGGTCTATATCCCGGTCAATGGTCTAGTGAGGCATGCTATGATTATATACTCAACGATTAATGAATAAAATCTGTCTAAGCTAACTTGGCAAGCTTGCATCGACTTAAACAGGAAAAAGTGAGGGAGTGTCTTTATGAACGTCGTGTTTTCATAGAAATTTGACATAAATGATGACACTTTGACATTGTAAACGCCATGCAGAGTTAGTTTGGTCCAACTCTGCT
This sequence comes from Cydia strobilella, assembly GCF_947568885.1. Taxonomy (NCBI): domain Eukaryota; kingdom Metazoa; phylum Arthropoda; class Insecta; order Lepidoptera; family Tortricidae; genus Cydia; species Cydia strobilella. The sequence goes on from NC_086057.1 coordinate 15,904,760, forward strand.
ATTTATTTGGGTGAATTACCTTTTTTGTGCCGCTCGTTGCCATGGCTACGTTTCCCTGGACAGCTCTTAAAACCCTGAATAGGGAATATTACGCGATACTCTGCTTAGGGGGCGCCATTACCACAATTTAAGGGTATATCGCAAAACAAGAAAATCGAAATTTCGTTATCTAACATCTCTGTCACTCTTGCACATTCGAGCGATAAAGAGGCAGATAGCGAAATTTCGGATTCGCGTTTCCCGGTAGGTCCTTTGTAAACAAACCGCCTTGATGCATCAATGTCATATTTTATTATCTCTGAAAACTTGTCAAAAACCTGTTAAAGGTAGTATGTATAGTTACTCTATGCTTTACTAAAAAGACTAGTCCTGCACTCTGGTGGTAGAACATTGCAGTAATATCCCCTATTTACGGTGTTTAACTTTACCAAAGACAAAGATAGATATAACTCCGTAATAGATGGATACAGTCTAAGGAAAAAACGTGCCTCGAAAATCACGAAAATTTGATTCTCGATCAGGTGGCGCCACTAGTTTTGGCCTCCACTCGTATAGAGGGCGTTGACTGTTTCGTTTGTTATTTATAATTTTAACGCATACCAGTGAAAGAACATGGGTCAAAATCATATAAAAATAATTAATGCAAATAAAAAAATCATTTATCCATATTTAAATACATTTTATCGTATTTTTGTAAATATTTATTTTTAGTTTTAAAGTGTGTCGACAGATGGCAGTGAATTTACTGGGGTTACAAAATTTACTATGACAGTACCGCCCTAGTATAAGTTACTCTATGCCAAAGATTAGTCAATTATGTACTAAATACCTACTGAGGTATTTAGAGAATTTCTTCTAAACAAACTGTACCATTATTGTCCCTTGTAGAGAAAATAACAACACAAAAAACCCATCCACCCATTTATATTAGGATTCCCGCATAAAGTGCCCGATTAAGAATCGGATAGGTACTTACTTCTCCAGAGTTCTTACTAATTTTAAAGGGGCCCACTGACTACCAGTCCGCCGGACGATATTGGCCTGTCAGTTAGAACAAAAATTTGTCAGTTGCGAACAACTGACAGGCCGATGTCGTCCGGCGGACTGATAGTCAGTGGGCCCCTTAAAGGTACCGTTCGTGGTTCGAGCACAGTGAACTGACCGAAAGCCCGTGTCATCATTCACCTACATTCATGAACTCTAACCTTAAAGTCCTCCAATTATCTCAGAGCCGGGCCTAAGTGTAAAATGTTCTTTAAATTAAACGTGGACAATTTAAACTTTCCCGGGCAAAAAATCGCTCCGCGAAGTTTCTTTCAACTTTGCCCAACTAATTTACTGAATGAGCTGTAATTAAGCTTTGTCAGAACCGTGAGAACTTTATGTACAGAATTTGCCTTAAATTTTGCGACATTATGGTCATTTATTTACTAGAGTCCCTTCATTTGTAAGACGGTAAACTTTCAACTCTACGCTCGCTCTAGTTTGAAAACTACAAACAGTAAATACAAGCCTTCAGTGGGTAGGTACTAGGTAACTAATTATTTTTCTAGTTTCCCTAGTTAAGAAAAAAATATATTTTTTCTAAAGTTCTGGCGATTACAAAGATTATACATTTACTGCTGAATTAAAATAAATGACGAAGTCTGGCTCGATGATTTGAAGTAGAAAAGACTCCGGGCTGCACAGGAACCACCAACAGACTCGCGTTTCACCTGCGATCTTTGTGGCAGAAAGTGTCGTGCTGCGATTGGACTTTACAGCCACAGGAAGAGATGTGCCGCACCTCCGATCTCCGACGGCGCACAGACCTCTTCTTCATAATAAACTGTCGCTGCAACAATCATCCGTCAAGATGCTGTGGCCAATGATGATGATGATGATGATGACATTTACTGCTGAATGTATATAAGGCTTAGGTACTTACGAGTAATTATGTACTAATTTAGAACAGTTATCAACAACATTTTATAGTAATATGCTCATTTTGATGCCAATAAAAGTCTGAGTTAGGACATTATAAAAATTCATAGGGTTATTAATTAAACAATAATGGACTGGACATGATCCAACATTTTTAAAATAATGTTTAATATTCTAGACTGTGCTGGGACGGCAACAGTTCAGTCCAAAATTGAAAGGAATAACATCTTGATACGGGAATCAGTATCATTCTACACAAAGTACTTTGATCCCAATTAACTTTTGACTTTTTGTCAATTTGACACTAAATTTAGTTCAATTGAAACTGGCAAATTTTGATACCCGGTCGTCAAAAGAATAAAGCAAAATAATGTGGCTGCGGCTTCACCAATTAAAGTGCCTACGCTATAGTACGTCGCACGTGTGTTAACGAGTTGAACATGCAGTTTTATAATACCCATGTATATATTATGTACGTCCTAGTTGATATGAAAGTGACATATTTCGATACTCACCGTTCTCTTGTTGACAGTACAAGTGGTATAAAAGCAATATAATGTGGCCGCGGTTTCACCAACTAAAATACCTACGCTTACATGCAATATTGAACTGCACGTTTTGAAACGAGTTGAACACGCAGTTTATATAATAAGTTTAAGTTGATATGGAAGTGACATTTAGATGCTGGCTGTTTTCCCGTTAACAGGTAGAATTTTCGTGAAAAATTGTATTTATATCCCAAGGGCAATGACACTGCTTTTTACGAAAGCGACTGCCATCTGACCTTCTTACCCAAAGTGGACCTTTAAGGCCTTTTACTTACGGTGCGATTCAGGAAATGAATTAGAGATTCACTAGATATGAGATAGTAAAGATATGTGACGTCCCACGGGTAAAGGTACCTGGCAGTTGGAGCTTACGCCGCTCCAATTAATATTGGATGGCGCTTACGTCGCATAGCGCCGCTATAATTTGCGACGCTATGCCACGTAAACGCCAGCCGCCATAAGGTACCTTTTGCCGTGAAATGTCACATATCTTTACTATTTCACATCTAGTGATTCTCTAATTTATTTCTCGAATCGCACCGTTAGTCTGTCCTGTCTGCTTAACACGTACGTAAATTATATAAATGAAATGAAATGAAATGAAATATATTTATTGCTAGAACATAGTGTTTTCATACAGTCGGTGGTCTTAAAATAAATACTAGTCCTTATGTTCTACCCTATGATAGGCATGCAATATAAAGGAAGCGGCAAGCAAGCATGCAAACAATACAATTTAAAATATAAACATTACAATTAGGAAATAATTAAAATAACTGAGTATCAGGGTTGGAAAATAAGTTAAACATGTCAATTTTAAAATTCCAATTTTATATTAACCATGTCAATTTTATATTAACCAATAATTCGATTTCAGCATAAAATATCAAATAGCCACGCAACTAACCGCAGATTAAAACCAACAAGCCACTGTCACTACCTATTAGCTCATTATGTCAGACTCTAGTGACAGCCCTAATCTCTGTATCGCCCGCCAATCAGAGCCAATTACCGTCGCCGCGGACCAATACCAGCGCGCGCTGCGGCCGCCGCGCCAACATGATTAACGTGATTGCCATTAGGGTTGTCAATTCTGGTTGCGGTTAAAAGGCTCTTGGGTTTATGCTTTCATAATTGTCGTTTTGTTCGTGTTTTGTTTTTAATGTGATAATTTAAAGCACGTGCCATGCATTTATAACGTTAGCATAACTTTTTATACTCAAGCACTTCAATTTTTATGACTGGCAGTTATATCTCAATCAACTTCATTAGAAGCGCGGCGCGAGGTGCGAGCGCGCGCTTGTCAATAGGATCATAACAGCAGTGTGTTGTTATCCCTTCAAGTGGCATACGTCATATTATTTGTCATTTTTGAGTTGTTGGTACTTTGATCATATTTTAATTAATACAACTGTTTTTTTAAGTGCAAACTTTTTTTTAAAATTAAAATGTGGTAAAACTATGAAAACGGATTATATCGCGTATATTATCAGTCACCCGTTGACCACGAACGCTGTAAAGAGTTCGAAACGTCGGGATGTATTATAAATTCAATATACGCGATATAATCCGTTTTCATAGTTTTATTTCATGAGTAACTATCGCGGTAACCGAAGACAATATTATTAAAATGTGGCTTTCCCCTCTTGTAGGTTCGGGAAGGATTTTGCTAATGACGTATTTTGATTTGGTAATAGGAATTGTGTAAATGCTCATAGAGCGCAACGTTGCTCGGTAGTTAAATTAAATTATGAGCTTTCTTTACAAGGGCCACGTGGAGTTACGTGGCGTTGACGCCAGAATGGAGATTAAACTCGTATCAAGATTAATTATTCATTATCCGCACACTTCCTCATTAGTTCACTGCGTAATAAGCTATCAGTATTACACTCTAAACAATATTAATGAGCAAAAAAAAAAAGAAATTAATCCCGATCAAGATGCGACCAATATGGCGACCGACAAGCAATCCAATGCAAACTTTTAAAATTGGATCGGATTTAATCTGATCTGTTAGCGTCAAAAGTGACATTTCTTCAACTCAAAACGTCACTTTGACACTGACAGATCAGATCCATATATAATCCATGTAATCATTACATTTTCTGATTGGTTTCTACATCAAAGATTTGCTAATGATACATAAGAACTTTGAATACGCTAACTGACAAAACGACCGACAAGCAATCCAATGCAAACTTTTAAAATTGGATCGGATTTAATCTGATCTGTTAGCGTCAAAAGTGACATTTCTTCAACTCAAAACGTCACTTTGACACTGACAGATCAGATCCATATCTAATCCATGTAATCATTACATTTTCTGATTGGTTTCTACTTCAAAGCTTTGCTAATGATACATAAGAACTTTGAATACGCTAACAGACAAAACGACTGACACACAACTTCCTTTTAGGAAAATCTATGAGCCACGGATCATTAAACCTAACTGTATCGTTTCAATACCATGTGATTAATAACTTCTTACATAATACCTACCTGGGAACTCTACTAGCTATTCTATGACATATCAACATACAATTAAGGACGAGTATTGCGTAGAAATCAATATGGATTTGAGTCGTCATAGTTCTGAGGTAGAGTTGTACAAAGAAACTAATTTATACCCAATCGAGGACTTCGTAAAGAAATGAAAGACTATACACACTCGTATTTGATAGGTATCGTTGGAAAAGAGATGTTGTAGGATTGATTTTTACATGAACTATTTGTAGCAAATATTAGATATATCATCATTTGTATGGAATAAGATGAGCAATACATACATACAGCATACTGGTGACATTTTTAGGGGTTCCGTACCTCAAAAGGAAAAAAAACCGAAACCCGATCACTCCGAGGATCACTCGTGCGTCTGTCTGTCTGTCTGTACGTCTCTCACAGCCTATTTTCTCCGAAACTACTGGACCAATTAAGTTGAAATTTGGTACACATACGTAAGTTAGTGACCCAAAGACGGACATGTAACGCAAACAAATTAATTTTAAACATGGGGGCCACTTTTGGGGGGTAAATAAGAAAATTAAAAAATAAAGGTTTTCAAACTATAATTATTGTGTTACATATCAAATGAAAGCTCAGTCTCGGACTTTTACCAAATTACTTACTAAATACTACTTACTCTAACTTACTTACTTACTTTAATTATTAAATTACTTCGATAGAAATGCGTGCCTTTCGTCCCTTTGTTAATAATCTACTATTTCTTCAAAGCATCCATATTTTCTTACATACGCTTTTTTATGCTTTTTCCTATTTGACGTAAAACTTACTTAGTACTTTTAAATATATCCTACGAAACCTATTAAGATTTGAAAAACGACGGTCCATTTTTACGGGGCCCGCCCGGCCGGATTGTAAAAGGTAGTTTTTTGGGCAAAAGGTTTTATTATAGCAACATATGCCACTATAAAGTTTTATTGCCAGGCCCCTAGAGGTCTGCAGTGCTACTGAAGATTCTCACAACTTTGTTGAAGGTGAGATCACAGTTTTGTGTAAATTTCCGAGCAACACCGGCTTTCGACACGGAAGGGAGGAGCCCGAGCGATATCTTACCGTTCAAATCGATCTGCCAGTTTTTGCGGGGGGGGGGGAACGTGCACGTATTTTACTGTATACCGTCTGCCTGGCAGTGGTTAGCGCTGGTGGCCTAGCGGTAAGAGCGAGCGACTTACAATCCGGAGGTCGCGGTTTCAAACCATTTGTTGACTCCACTTGATATATCATTTGATATTTACCAGTCGCTTTTCGCTGAAGGAAAACATCGTGAGGAAACCGGACTAATACCAATAAAGCCTAGTTTACCTTCTGGGTCGCTTTCGTAAAAACTAGTGCCTACAAGCGGACCCCAGGCTCCCTTTGAGCCGTGGTAAAAAGCCGGCACAACGCGAGTAGAGTAAGATGGTGATGACCGTCAGCAGCATTACTGCACTGGTATTGCAGCGCGATATTAATGCAGCCGTCACAAAATCGACGCACTGAGAATGTGGTGTTGGAGACGCATGCTCAGAATCCCATGGACTGCGTAACGAACTAACGTTTTGATCCTGAAAGAACTTAATATTGAAGAGAGATTATCGTCGACTGTGCAAAAACGAATCCTCAAGTTCTTCGGGCACATCTCCCGCAATGAGGACTCTATGGAACGACTGGTGGTGCAAGGGAAAGTCGAGGGCAAAAGATCTCGTGGGCGCTTTTCAACGCTGCAGTACTTATTATATTGATATAGTCGGAATTCAGACGGTCTTACCGCTTAATCCAATGATAATGAAGATGATCCCCACCACCAGTCTCCATCGCCGTAGGACATGCACTCATTATCCAGTAATTCTTGCCAAGAGTCATCAGCGCGTGAATATATTAAAGTGGATATGCATTTGCGCACACACAGATCCACTCTCTCGTCCCCTAACCCAAGTTATCAGTGGAGCGGAGGTCCGCTACGACTAAATTGACCTAGAGGGTGCAGTAACTGGCCGCATGTCTATGAGTCCCTACATGCGCCCTTGCAGGCACGTCACGGATGCCCTGCTGTAACGCCTCGGTCGCCGAATCATGTGCCATACTGGCGGTGACCGCCTTTCGAGCCGTTATAGACTTTATGCACTGGATGGGGGACTATCGGGGGGATTATCTAATGAAAACAATAGTAACCCTGTCCAGTTTAACACTGGTTACAGCTATTGGCTAGAAACCTCTTATACGACAAACTATTATTAGCCTAAATATTTGTCTGCGACCTTAGATCGATCAAATAACCTATCATGACCCACAGATTTATAGTTTGAAATAAAATTTGCAATCATAGAAAGGTTTATATAGTTGGTCAAGCAAATCTTGTCAGTAAAAAAGGCGGCAAATTTAAAAAATTGTAGGCGCGTAGGGTTATCATCCCATAGAAAATTTGAATTTCGCGCCTTTTTCTACTGACAGGATTGGCTTGACCGACTATAGATATGTAGTTTTGTTGCTAAGAAAGAAAAAATAATGCTATGCTTCGTTTTACGATTAATTTCATGTAAAAATACGCAACTAACGCTTTACTGCCACCCCCCCCGTTGGTTAGCACTGATTGACTCATCACAGGCCTTTGCGTCTATTGCAGACGATTTATGCATTGCTGTTCAGACAACGGGTTTGTGACTGTGGAGGCCGATGCGTGAGCGGCACCACCTTCCACATTTTTGGCAAAGAAAGCTTAGCCACCTGAGGTTCTTTCTGCGACACCTTCTGCCATCTAACGCATTAAACCAGGCTTGGTCGTATAGTCTTCTCCCCTCCACAACACGCTTGCGCCATCCATCACGGTCCTCAGCTAAGGTTTCCCAGGCATGGTGGTCGTTTTCAAATGCTGACATGTCTCGCTTGACACAGTCTTTAAACACTGATTTAAGCACTGATTGACTAGCACGTTATTATTTCGCGGATTAGCAAAGTAAACTTTTTGTATTGATTTATATGGATTTCCATAAAGTAACGCTGGTTTTTAATAATTCCTTTGAGTGGGCAACAGACAGAAAGAGGTGGCGGCAAATTGTCCAAGAGAAGCTGCTCCCAGAAGTGACCACGACCCTCATTGCAGTGATGAGGAAACCGATGCAAGGAGGGGGGGAGGAGTGGGCCTTAGCTGGGCTTCAACTTGAGAGAGTGAATGAGGATCGGAATATGAAAAGAGCATACTTAATCCGCGCTAGCAGGAGGACGTCCTGTCGGATGCCCCAGGCCCCAATTTCACATCGGTGACAGGTGCGCCAATTGTCACAAAATATGACATATATGTAGAATTATAGTCTACAATGCTAGACTATACTAGACTATATACCTAGTCACCTGACGCTTGACAATTGTCGCTCGACATATGTCACTGACAATTGTAGCCGTGGTGAAATAGGGGCCAGGTATCGGTGGAGCGACATGGTGGAGGCGGATCTGCGCAAACTCGGAGTCAACAACTGACAAAGTAACGCAGATGTATTTAGTTAATGAAACAACTGATATTTTTTCACGGTTTCAGGGTTAATGGTAAGAGTTGTGTGGAGCTACGTACACCTAGGTAGGTACGTATGGTAGGTAGGTACTATAAATCACCCCGTATATTTTAGAATCTCAGCGATGTACAGTGAGCTTGGCAAAAACTTTGAACTGCAATTAAACACTGAACATTTTAAAGGTGCCAAGAAGCTTGCTTTTAAGTCTTGGTTATTTCAGCGAATCATGAACTGTAAAGTCATTGCTTTAAGGTCGCTTTTCGAACAAACAGAAAACTCTCAGAAGTGAGGATCCGTCAGTGTTCGTCGATTTATTAGCCAAGTTTAGTAATAAATACGTACTTGGAAGATCGCGGATTCGTCAGGTATATTGTGGTTATTCAATAAATGGGTTTCCGACAATCGTTAATACTATATATTATTCGAAACATGCTGGAGGCTAATTCTGTTATGGATAAAATTTGTTACCAGAAACGTCACTTTTGACCCTCACAGACCATATCCAGATCAAATTCATGACCTGTTATTACAATCAGAATACGCCCCTGTTCTCTTGCCACATTTGCTAATGTTAATCTGGAAAGGGAACATTCAGATATCAACTGCAGCTGCATTAATGTTGCAGCGTCGTTGTTGCCGCCGCTGCACGCCGTATCTGTCAGTTTCCTTGATAAAATGAGTGACGGAATAAACATCATAAATGTCATTGTCGTGGCAGTAATGCGGCGGCGAATGTCACTCATTTTGTCAAGGAAAGTGACAGATTCAGCAGCACATGGACATAAGTCATATCATGTGACGGACACATCTGTACAAGCTATTATAGGTATATGAAAATCGTTTTTAGGGTTCCGTACCCAAAGGGTAAAAACGGGACCCTATTACTAAGACTCCGACTCCGCTGTCCGTCTATCCGTCTGTCTGTCTGTCACCAGGCTGTATCTCCAGAACCGTGATATATGAAATTTTCACAGATGATGTATTTCTGTTGCAACTATAACAACAAATACTAAAAAGTACGGAACCCTCGTTGCGCGAGTCCGACTCGCACTTGGCCGGTTTTTACTGTTTCTCAGAACTATTCCACGGATTTCGGAACAAAATTTTTTTTAATCAAAATACTTATGTATTTAGTATTAAAAAATCGGACCTACCCGTCTACAGGTTATGCAGTTATATTTTGAAAAAGCATACCAAATTTTGCTCAATTTCAATATTTTATAGGGATAAGCTCGCCTTTGTACCTAAATTTATATGAATTTCATGTTAACAATTTGTGTTTTGTACAATAAAGTGATTTACTACTACTACTACTAATAACAACAATTACGGGATAGGTTGAAACATTCATTACTAGATCTTAAGTCATCCAAAAACTTATCGCAATAACCACAATACACCTTAGACAATTTTGAGACTTTTGCAAAAAGGAGAAGATAACTGACGTGAAATGTTCTTAGATGAACTTTGGCCAATACTAATCTACAAATCAAAAGCTTAGCTTACTAGGTAATACCTATTGAATATTATATCTTCATTTTTTAAATTTGATTTCAGTATTGAAGGTGGCAATCGATATATCTACCTTGTAGATTATTAACCAAGGGATGAAATTATGCCTTTCACCCGAGTTAAACACTACTTTTTATTTCGAATACGACGAAGGTACCTACTTAATATAGGTACATGTGTTTTTTAAAATCATATATCTCTCTCTCTCCTTAGCATTATTATTGCCATCTGATTGTAAGGTCTGCTTTTCTTGTCCTTTCTCTCTTGAGGGGTAAGACAAAGAATAGTCTGTATGCAGAAGCATTACGGGCGACTTTTCATCTTACCCCGCATGAAAAACCTTTTCAATCCTACCCCAACGCACCTTATTCAATTATGATTATTTATACATATTGTTATTTTTTTTTGTGTTCAATAATTTCTTTATAACTGTAGAAACATTTTCCAATAAGCCATTTTATTTATTTATATTCAAAGCTTGAATCGCTTACAGCCTCTCTATTAAATCCTACAAGCCGTCGACATGGACATACACGTATTAAATCATTGCTTTACCTTCTATCCTTCGTCTGCCTACCAGTCGGGTAGAATAAATTATAATGTAATATAAATATTATGTTATTCCTTCAAAGTTCATTGTGTACCTTACCAATTCATTACTTACTTACTGCTGTGGCGCAACGATTCGAAGTGGATCTTGACCTCCGACATCAAAGACCGCCATGCTACTCTGTCCAAAGCCGTTTCTGTCCAGTTGACGGCGCCGAGTTCTCTGAGGTCTTTCTGCATTTCGTCTGGACCCCCTAGGTACCGCTGGAGAGACGAAGTACCAATTCATTACATAACATAGAATATTTATATGTAATTAAATAACAGCCTCCGAATTTTGCGCCTATACCAAATGAATCTCCAATTCCTTGGAAAAATTAGGAATATTGGATTGAGAGAAAATAAACTTAAATAAAAGGTACGGGCACGAAATGCGATGTGAAATCGTTTTGCTCCGGCTCGCTCAGTGGTGGAAACATACGGGCTTATAGTTCATTTACGAACGATCAGACCCAACTAATGCGCTCAATTCTAACCTACTGAAGCGAAGTTCGGACGCGACCATTTAAGGAAGAAATGGACGCCGTTAAGCAAAAAGGAAGCGTTAAGAAAAGTCATTGATTTAAATGGCAAATTTTAGAGGATAAAATTTGCCATTTAAATCAATGACTTTTCGTATTGACAGAAAATTCAAATTCAATTTTTTGTGGATTGGTTGATAGGAAGATACTCCGTAAGATACTGGGCCCCACACGAAGACCGGATGGAAACTGGACAGTTCTTAGAAACCGCGAAATTGAAGACCTGATGTCTGGACCTAACATCATGGGGGCCTAAAGCTCACAGACTCCGTTAGTTTGGCCATCTTGAGAGAATGGATGAAGATAGAAGTGTGAAAAGACCGTATCCGGGCCGCCTGCTTACTAACATGCTAAATAAATTTACATATCTATATAAATACCTAGTAATACGTAGGAAATTACGTAAATATTAAAATATTTACAATCAACGTAGGTTAAGATCTAAAGGAGCCCACTGACTATCAGTCCGCCGGACGATATCGGCCTGTCAGTTGTTCGGAACTGTCTAATTTTTGTTCTAACTGACAGGCCGATATCGTCCGGGGGACTGATAGTCATGCAGTGGGCCCCTTAATAATAACAAGTTATTAGATAGTAAGTGGTTATTCGGTCCTGTCCGCTATTCCCCCCCGTAACGCACTCACAGTCGCTGCTCGCGACATTCCCGATGATATTTCGATCGGCCGATATGAAAACAGCCGGGATTGAATCCTGATTGAGATCCAACAATGCCTGCAACGTTCATTTGGAGGGCTATTCTGTTTTAAAAGATGATAAGGTTTTGATCTCATATTGATATCTTGCACACCAATAAGTACGAACTAGATGCCTTAATACATTCACTATCAGCGTAGCCGATACCTAACACACAATGAACTCTAATAAGAAATATAAAAAAACATTACAAGTGCGAGTCGTACTCGCCCACCGAGGGTTTCGTACGTTTTAGTATTTGTTGTTATTAGCGGCAACAGAAATAGATCATCTGTGAAAATTTCAACTGTCTAGCTATCACGGTTCATGAGATACAGCCTGGTGACAGACAGATAGATGGACAGACGGACAGACGGAGAGACGTACAGACGGACAGTTGAGTCTTAGTAATAGGGTACCGTTTTTACCCTTTGGGCACGGAACCCTAAAAAACGATTATTTCAGATAGAAAATCGTCATTCAACAATACCAGTTTAATCAGAATCGGCCCTTGGTTTGAACCTCATATCAGACTAAATTACATTCTGTTGTGTTCGGGGCTAGACAAGTCTCTTAGATGGGTCAAAAACCTACGGGAAAACGGGCATCTTGCCGGTGGACATTATGAAAGGTTATTCTTCCGACGGTAATAGGGTATTTGACTACCAGTCAAATCAATTCCTTTTTTCGAACTGTCAAAACGGTTTTGCTACTACGGTATCTATATGAAATACTAGCATGTGACGTCACAATCAAATTACCTACACTTTATAGTTTTATACGGGGTTTAAAATAGAAATTGTGTATAAAAATAACTTATGTAATTACTTATATAATTTGTTTTAAATGGAGAGTAGGTAATTTGATTGTGACGTCACATGCTAGTGTTTCATATAAATTCCATAGTAGCAAAATCGTTTTGACAGTTCGAAAAAAGAAACTGATTTGATTAGTAGTCAAATACCCTATTGCTCACCGTCAGGCGATCCGTCTGATCGTTTGTCTCCTATATCATAAAAAAACTCATTTGTAGTTATTTATTTATTTAAACTTTATTGCACAAAGATATACAATTATGTACAAATGGCGGACTTAATGCCAGAAGGCGTTTTATACCATTCTATCCATTCTCATTTGTACGAGCCGGTTTTGAGCTTAAAAAAAACGACCTTTTATAAAACGCCTATTACATAGGTAATTTTAGCTTAGTCACAGCCCATTCCCAAAGGACATCAAAAAAGGCCTTAACCACCCTTTATTTTTTAATTCACCCCCATTTACAAGCCCCAGAGCACATGACACATACTTATAAGCCGTAAGAGAAACAACTGCGGCATTAGTCCTATGAGTATGAGGCATTTAGTCTGTAAACCTTTTATTTTCAATTAACATCAACCTTACTACAAGGATATAAAGTCTGCTTTCACTTAACATAGCTGTAAGTTATATTGTTGTAAATTTAGGCGCTCATCCAAAATGTACGTGCAGTTCTTTTAGCTTTAACCCCTTGTTTTAAAGTCTTAATTTCCTTGGTTAGTTGTAGGGTTATGTTGGTTGTTGTAGGGTCACATGTGTGAATTTCCTGAGAACCCAGCTTGCGGTCTCGACTGCCTAAACGCTAGGTTAACTATAGATAGTGTTGGAGTCAAGTTTACTTAAATTCGGCTCAGTGCGGTGGATTCTATGTCATTTAGCCCAGTTGTAATACTTGAATCCGTTGCTGGTTTGAAAACTTAGGTTTACTTAGGTAGAATACGGAAATCTGAGTTTATTCATCAACAATATTAGACTATATCACGTACATCAATAATTGACGCCTAGTCTTTCTAAGAGTAGTTCGGCGTCCGAGCCAGTTAAGAAAAGATGTTCATTTGTAAAGTCATGTACATGGAATGTTATTACAGTTATACAGGAAGCTTCCATGACACCCTGTCAGGGTACACAAATTGTCATATATTTAGCTTAATTAGTGCTAAATTACATTACAGGAGGCCATGCATGCTATTATGTATAATATTTGAATTAATCCTCTTAGTCTTCGGAGAGACGTTGGCTCTCTTTGCATGTTCTACCGTCTGTACAATGGGGAATGTTCTGAAGAACTTTTTGATCTGGTGCCATCGTCTCGTTTCTATCACCGCACCTCCCGCCAAAGGAGCAAAGCTCATCCTCACTTCTTAGACACATGGCACACCATGAATAAGCGGACATCCCGCTCGTTTCTTCCCAGAACGTGCAGAATGTGGAATGAGTTGCCTCCTGAGGTATTTCCTTTGTGCTACGACATGGGATTCTTCAAGAAGCGGGTATTTAGGGTTATCAAGGGTCGGCAATGCTTAAGTGGCTCCTGTGATGTTGCTTACGTCCATGGGCGACGATGACTGCTTCCTATCAGGCGGCTCGTCTGCTCGTTTGCTGACTATCACATGAAAAAAAAAACAATTAATGAATAATGTTTTATTTTAGGTTTGAAACCCATATTATGTCAGTAAATATATTTAAAAAAACATAAAAATATAAAAACAGATATAATACTACAATTAAATTAACAAAAAATATCTACCTATACATATATACATATTTACAAGTAAAACATGGGAGCTAGCTCAGCGCCGGATGGTAGGGTGCCCAGAAGGCTGGTAGCATTGCCGCGCTGAATGGCGATGCCAATTCGCTGGGCAAGGAAGTAACCAGCCCTCTGGTCACCCGTAGCATCAGTGAGACGCTTCGCTAGCTCCTTGCCCGGGTGGCCATTTATCAAAAGCTTGTAGCTTGTAATACAAGTGGAAGTCCCTTTCTAACAAAAGCTGTCAAAAAGGGACTTCCACTTGTATTATAAGCTACAAGCTGTTGATAAACGGGCCCCGGGTCGCCAAGAATGAATAATGAATAATTACTTACTTACTGCTGTGGCGCGACGACCCGAAGTGGATCTTGGCCTCCGACACCAAAGACCGCCATGCTACTCCAAAGCCGTTTCTGTCCAGTCGACGGCGCCGAGTTCGCTGACGTAGTCCGGATGGGGTAATTAATAATTAAGTCAGAGCAAATTTCGTATATGTATGAGGTATAAATAATTACAATGTTAAATTCAATTGGTTATCGTTGTTAAATATTCACTATTTTTGTACGTGTTAAAATGACATAAGAATCGATACTAAATATTACAAACGTGATAAAGCGCCCTTGTAAGCATGCCACCCTGTATACGATCCCGAAAACATCCGTTAATGTATGTAGGACTCGTTGCATATTTCATAAGGATATACTTGCTATTGATTTCAACATGGCCGACATCCGGCTTCCGGGTCAACTTGCCGGTACACCTGAACTTTTGAAGTACTATTGTAAAGCTTTGTGTGACATTGTTAGTTTGAATAAGGCTTTGTTCATCCATTTTAGATGTTGAATTCATAGGAACAAATCTATGTCACAGGGCGGACACGCTATACATCAAAAATCACTTGCGTTTCTATGTGTGAACGGCACGTCTGTACACGCGGCATGCGTCATAGTGTAAGTTGCTTAAAAATAGTACTGAGAGTACGCCAGAAGTCCGCCAGATTTCTGTCGCTGGGCGAGGTAATTCGAGTCGGGGCGGGGCGGTGCGTGGCCGTTCTGTATGATAATACTATTACTTATTCCGTGTCTATGTCATGATATATTTTGATTCTTAGGGTTCCGTAACTATCCGTCCTATTTTTAGTAAGGGCCAACATCGGGTATAGCATTTGGTATAGGTACACCGGGTTTTGAACAAGGCATGGGGTAAAACTGGACGAAATAGAGATTTAAAAGTTGATTGTTTTTTCCACGTGTGATAATGTAAATAGTGATGTGAGTGATCTGACTAGTTAAATATGTAGATAATTAAATTCGTAGATTTTTCTACAAATATATATTTAACTTAATACTTAATACGGCAAACGGCCGTCAATCTGCTGTCGCGGGGCAAGGTAATTCGAGTCGGGGCGGGGCGGCGCGTGGCCGTTCTGTATTATAATACTATTACTTATTCTGTGCCACTAAGCCAGACTGGTCGTCAAATTTACCATATTTAGTGTCGTCTTTACCTGATTTCAGAATAGAAAAAAAAATAGCCTTACTTATCTCTATCTAATTTTGTTTCCGTTGAATAAATGGAGGCATTTAATCCCTAGAGAGGAAAAAAAGGAATTATTCAGTAGGTGTCCCGTTTATCAAATACCTAATCAAGTTCGGATCATCTGTAAGCCGGGGACAGAACTAATTAAAGTTTGTTTTCTTTTCGTGATACGGTTTCGAGATAACATAACAACCGTGATTACGGTTTAGGCTGGGTTTAGGGCTTTCCGCGAGTAGAAGTAGATTTTGACTGTCAATTCTGACTTTTGTATTGATTTAACGTAGCGGGTCCCTTTAAAACAAACTGGATCGACTGATACCATTAAGGCCCCGTGGGTTAAGGTTCTTTTCTCACTCTCACTGAATGTAAGCATGAGCGAGACGGCTGGGCGTGCCCGGTATCGCGGATATCATGTTCCTGAATTCTTATTTTTAGTATGGTTTTAACAAAAAAAAAAAGATATTGTAATAGATGAGGTCGATCATAAATAAAATTGCGCTTTTTTAGAAGCAATTTTCATATTTTTAGCCTTTTTGCAAAAATTCTTACAATTTTTAAGTTGTATTTTAAATTCATGTTCGTGATTATTTTATATGGAGCGAAAGTCAAGGAATTAGGTTTCAAATCGATGAAGTTACTAGAGAAAAGCCTCAAGTTTGTTATTCATATTTTGTAGCAGGGGTGCTGAGCTAATAGCTTTACTGACTGTACTCACTTATTTACATAATGTATCTGTCAGACTATTCTCCCGTTAAGGGAAAAAAATATTTTCTCACAAGAGAAAATATTTTTTTACCTGCTATATTACTCATATAACCCAAGAACTACGTACAAATGGTCATATAAAAGTGTTATAAAGGCCTTAAATCCTTTTGTTCCGATACTATATAACGGCTATATATCCCGGGCACAGGCGGACAAGGAATAAAACGGTAAAATTGATCCAAAACCTCTTTGTAGCTGAATTCAGATAAAATTCTAGAAGTATCCTGGGGGAGTGGCAGTGGCCACTGCGAGTGGGAACTTGGCAACTTTATGAAGAAATGTCAAACCAACAAAAAGCAAGCTAAAAATCATCGCTGCAGCCTCCGAGCTGTAGAACAATGCTGAGCTTGAGCCTTTTTGCTGACACACTTAGTTGAAATAATTTTTATTTGTACTAATAAATTGTACTTCATTGTTTATAAATAAGACACTTTTTCGCAAATAAAATACTTTTCTTTCTTTCTAACCGGGTTGTTCATTAAGGCGAAATTCGAATTGCGACTGCTGCGACGTCAATATTGCTCAGAGTTGCTGCCCGTTCGCGCTGACCGCATGCACCGCTTTATTCTCTGTTTCCTCACGGTCTTGTCTATAACAACAGCTCGGTTGACCTTGACGTTCTATCGCGATTCTTTGCTTATTTTTAATTTCATGCACATGATGTTCCACCTTCTCCTGCTTTATATCTCCAGCTTGAGCACGGGCTATTTCGGCTAGCCTACATATTTCTATGGCTTTTTGCAGCGTTAAGTCACTTTCTCGTAGAAGTCGTTCCCGCAAGTTTGTCTCCTGAATACCACATATTAACCGATCCCTCACAAGGTCACTGCACAGATCTTTAAACTCACACTTTGCTGCCATCACATTTAATTCAAAGACATAATGTTCAATAGATTCGAACTCCTGCTGGTTTCGTGTGAAAAATTTGTGCCTTTCTACGGCGAGGTTCTTTTTGGGTTCAAAAAATTTGTCAAACTTCTTTAACAACTCATCTACTGTTTTTGATTCTTCGCTAAACTGGTCATATACCTCGCGGCACTTATCACCTATTACATGCAGCAAGATGTTAATCTGGACCTTTTGTGGTTTTTTCGCGATTTCACAAGCTTCGTAATAAATTAGAAAGGCCTTTTTCCATTTTTCCCATTCTTTGCATAAATTTCCCGATGTAACGTTGACTAAATTGTTCTCGAATTTGAACGGTAATGGCGGATGCAGCACTGACTCCATTGCGGCGATAATTTATTCTCACTCTTACAATACTCTCTTATTAATAATGACGCACACGTATATTACTGTCCGCACAAAGTTTTACTCATTATTTATTATTTTTACACTAACTAAGTCTTTTTTCCGACTGCGCCATGTAAAGATGTGGGAATTGATCAATGAAACCACCTCAGTTGATTATAGACTGATTTATTATTTTCTTGCATGCCGCTACAACCTACCCTACATCTTAATCTACCCACATATTAATACTGACAGTGCATACTTAAAGATACATTACATTAGTGTAATAACGTCGCCCGTTTACAGCTGCTGCAATGCTCCACCAGCAACGCAGTAGTACGATGTCAACTTTAACAAGATAATTACTTATAACAGTTGAGTAGTATTATAACAGAACTTGTTATGGTGCGGGCGTTTATTTCGGTTTTCATATTTGATATTTGTCAAATGAATAGAGACAAGTTACGTACGGTCGGTGCCCCAACTTAAGTACTCACGTCGAAATACTAATTGTATATAAAAATGGATGCTTAAATATGCTAGGGCACCGAATGTACATGTTGAAATGGTTGTCGTCGCGTCGTTATGCGTCAGTTTCCTTTTAACCATGTTGGAAACTGTCCGAAGTCCGTCTCCCCTAGCACTATTTCATTCACTTACACTCATTCAAAAGACTCAAAAGACTGGCTCAGAAAAGAAAGGATTGGCAATTACTCCACCGACAAGAGCAAAGCTCTTAAGTTATGATGATGATGATGACACTCATTCATTCAATTATATGCAATAAGTTGCCTTAAAGCCATAACTAGTCTAAGAAACGAACAGTAGCGCCATTTATCGGATACTCCGAGAAGTAACTCGAAGAAGCAAAATCTTACCTAACTCCGAATTGTTAGCGACCTCGTAACCATGTTGGAAGCAGTCCAAAGCTCGTCTCCACTAGCACTGTTTCATATATTGAATTTATTCGCTTATTAGGCGAACACTGGGTGCCCGTTCTAGTCTGGGATTAATAAATGATACGGAAGATCTGTCTACGTGCAGCATGGCGGGGCATTGGAACTTTATATATTATATTTTTATATCTTAGTATGTATTACTATGTGTTTTCTATACTACATCTAATTGTGAGTTCCTGTACTTGGCTACCTTACCTACCTTTAAGATTCTATTGTTATTTAATTAGATAGGATCTAATCGGTATTGCTATGAGATCTTGTACCGAACCTTTCGCGCTTTCTCACTCTTATTTTATGGCCACTTCTATTTTTATTTCTATGTTTATGCTTATTTTCTGTTTTATTTATGTATTTTATTTCAGAACTTTCTAACACCACTTAACTACACACTTTTTACAGTACCGTATACTTATCACCGTCATATTTACCTAACTGTAACGTGATCTGGGTTCCGGCAGAATATCAGTGCTCCGCTCAATAGAGTGGAGCGTATAGCTGAGTCGGAACCCTTTTGTTGTTGCTGCAATGCACACAGCGTGCAGCTAACCACTAAAAACTAATTTTTCGTGTTTAAGTAAAAAAAAATTTGTTAATTTAATTTAGTACATAAGTTTTGTTCTGACTGCAATGTACCTACTTATACTATACACTAAAATTGTGTGTTTTGCAGCATCCAAATAAACGTTTTATCTATCTATCTACTCGTATCTATCAGATATTGGATCTATTTAAATAAATGAATAAATAATGGACCGAGCGAAGTGTCGTCAGGGAGAGGTACTCTTTTATTACTTTGTTATATGTTTGATTCTTTTATGATAAGACATACTTACTTACAACTTAAACTTGTACAATTATTAACAACGTCAGAGAATAATGATCATGAAGTTTAATAATAATAATAATAATAAGCCCGCAGGGCAGCTTGTGGCGAGCTGTTGGGGAGTGACGACCCCACGGACCCGAGTGCTCCAGAGAGTCGGTCAGGGTCTCCGTCTCCGGCATGTCTTCGTCGGTCGGAGTGGACCCCAAGGGGACCCGCAGGACTCTCAGCTCTGGCTTGCCTTCATTGGCCGTCCAGAGGGGAGTCGTAAGAGCTATATGCTCCAGGGCTGGAAGTGAAAGATGCATAAGACGCGAGTTGGCACAGTGGCTGCTAACAGCCACTGGGTAGAAAGCGGCGCACACCTCTCGACACCCCTGAGCCGCTCACACCGGTGTTGCTCCTGGTCGTCTTCACGACGGCAGTTTCAGGGGCCCATCTAGTCAGCGGCAAGTCACCACCTGCCTCGATAACGTGTTTTAACATTGTTATGGCAGGTGTCCGGAGTTCTTTACAATAGCCCAGTCTCATTGTCCACCCAAACTTCAATCCATAGACCGGTATACTGTTCACTTTTTCTGCAATAGACCCAATGCCTGCTGCGACCGGTTCATGGGTGTCTATTTTTGCGCCTGTGAACGGGTTCCAGCAGGCGTTCTACATGACATTAAAGCTCTCCAAGGGGCCTCTACGTGTTGGATCTATATCCCCACGCAAGCCTATCAAAAGACCGGGATTTATAGACCCGTGATATCGAAGGAGATACAAATAATAATAATAATATTCTTTATTGTGCACAATGAAACATGATTAAATACAGCAAATTAACATAAAAAACTAAGCAGCAACAGGCGGTCTTATCGCTTAAAAGCGATCTCTTCCAGACAACCTTCAGGTAGTAGAAATTAGCGCAAGGAAGAAATATATATAAGGGTAGCAAAAATAAATGGAGAACGAGTACAGGAAAAAAATATATATCAGCACAACTAAATATATAACAATATCAATACATGCATAAATGTAATATATACAATAAATATATATATATATATATATATATATATAAACATATCACACAATACAGATAGACAGACAGAATCTAATAATTAACGAGTTTGAGGAAGGGACAGATAGTGGATTTTGAGCTGAGCCTTAAAAATGGGGAGTGATTTAGCTCGTCTTAGCTCCGACGGCAGAGCATTCCACAACCGAATCGCTTGGAAGGTAAAAGAATCGTTATAGAATTTAGAAGAAGAAGAAACTTGGGTAAGCAGATAATTCTGGGAGCATCTTAAAGAAGAGAGGTATTTGAAGCGCTCCTTCAGGTAAAGCGGGGTAGAGGGGTTGAAGAGAATACCGTATAGGTGAGCTAGAATGTGGGAATTGCGTCGCAAACGTATAGGAAGCCACTTGAGCTGCGAACGATAGTAGGAGACGTGATCATATTTTCGCAAGCCATAAATGAACCGGATGCATAGGTTTTGAAGACGTTCAAGTTTATTTAGTTGCTCTTCAGAAAGATCGGGGTAGCTGATATCCGCATAATCTAAAATGGGAAGAAGCAGAGCATGAGCAAGCGCAATTTTAGTAGCGAGCGGTAAAAAGTTACGAAGCCGCCGTAGAGATCCTGTTGCAGCAAACATTTTTCTACTAACCTCATTGATTTGGGGAATCCAAGATAGAGTACGGTCCATAATTATGCCTAGATTTTTAACTTGAAAAGAATAAGGAATCTGTGTGCCGTTAAATAAAATCGTAGGTAAATTGGAAAAATCAATTCGGGAGATTAATTTCGAACTACCTATAATGATTGCTTGCGTTTTAGATGGATTGACAATGAGACCATAGCGATGACTCCAATCTAAAATGTTTTCTAAATCATTATTGGTAATATTAATAACGGATGGTAGATCGTCAAGCACACCCTGGGAATAAATTTGTAAATCGTCAGCATACAAGTGATAAGAAGAAACAATGTTGCTAGTTATAGAATTAATAAAGACCGAAAAGAGAAGTGGGGATAGAACGCCACCCTGCGGAACGCCGGCAATAGTGTTGCACCAAGAGGAATGAGAACCTTCCACCTTAATTCGCTGCCGACGGCCAACAAGGTAACTTCTAAACCATTGAAGAACCGGAGGTGATAGATTAAGGGAACCTAATACTGAAATAAGAATGTCAAAATCGACAGTATTAAACGCGTTGCTGAAATCCAACAACGTTAATACCGTCACCATCCTTTTATCCATTCCCGCTCGGATGTCATCAGTGATTTTAATAAGCGATGTGACCGTGCTATGACCGGACCGGAAACCGGATTGGAAAGGGTTCATGAGGCTATATCTATTTAGATAAGAAGTTAGTTGTTGATGGACTAACCGTTCAAGAACCTTGGAAAGAAAAGGGAGAATGGAAATGGGGCGGTAGTCAGAAAAGGAAGAAGGTTTAGACTTTTTAGGTAAAGGAATTATATGTGCTTCTTTCCAAAGCGTTGGGAAAATACTAGAAGAAATTAGTTTAGCGCAGTTTTGTCAAAATAAATTGAAACTTGTATACTGTATTTACAGAGTCGAAGTGAAATACGGTCAAGGAATTTCAATTTTCAATTTCAGTACCATTTCGTACCATGTCGCAGTGACCATAGTATGAGGTCCCTAGCGACCTTAGCGACTTTCATATTGATTGTCACTCTGACAAGGTACGGAAATTAATTTTTTGACTGTACATTCCGCTATAAAGCAAGGGTGCTGCAATGGCCGACCAATTTCCTGCCCGCGACGTATTTCGCCGCCCGGAGATTGTGTCAAAGGTCTCACAACCGTGTACAACATACAATCATAAATGCATTCGACGGTATTTTATTTAGGGTGGTGACACATGTTGAATTTTATAACTACATCTAGAAAAGGGTCGGCAACGCGCGTGTAATATCTCCGGTGTTGCAGGCGTCCATAGGTTACGGTAACTGCTTACTATCAGGCGGGCCGTATTCTTGATTGCCACCGACGTGGTATAAAAAAATAGATAGAAAATGAGCAATTTAATACAATAAATTAGAAATTGAAAATATATATGGAATTTATAAAAAGATACAAGACCTCCGTAAAGAAAAAACATTTTAACATCCAAATAGAAGAAAAATAATAGTACCATTCGATTCATTACATATTATTAAAAAAATTAAATTGTAAAGCAACAATATAGGTACATAAACGCAATATTTCACCGACAAAATTGCAATTTCCTTGTTTTCCATATATTATACGTCATTATTTTATGAAATAGGAAATAGGAGGCAAACGAGCAGACGGATCACCTGATGGTAAGCGATTACCGCCGCCCATGCACACCCGCAACACCAGAGGGGTTGTAAGTGCGTTGCCGGCCTTTAAGATGGGAGTACGCTCTTTTCTTGAAGGTTTGAAGGTCATATCGGTCCGGAAATACCGCAGGCGACAGTTCATTCCACTGTTTAGCTGTGCGAGGCAAGAAGTTTCTAGAGAAACGCACAGTTGAGGACTGCCAACCATCTAAGTGGTGAGGATGGTAATGTTGTCGCGTTTCATAGAATTTCATAGAAGTTTGCCGTTTAAAATAACCCTTGCACTGCGTGTGCTATCAAAATCGTTGCAGACTTTTCTTGGTCTAACTCTAACGTTGTTCTTGGTATAGTGGCTATAGTGTATTTTTATATTTACACTTCGTCTAATAATACACCACCATAAAACACATACTATAAAAAATATTTGTTCTAACGAGTGACATCGGTCGATATGAATCGTACATTATGCTATGAAGTAAGTTTCTGCAATGGCCGACCAATTTCCTGCCCGCGCCGTATTCGCCGCCCGGAGATTGTGTCAAAGGTAACGTCTCAACGTGTACAACATACGGAGCCCGATCCAGATTTAAAAGTTTGTTATGGTTTTGATACGATCTTGAAGATCGCCCATGCTGATTAGTGCATACAAAATGAAGTGAAAGAATCAGAATCAGAACGTTTATTGGTAAAAGCAATATTATTTTACATGTCAGGAATTGGGTATACATAATAATATTTACAAAATATGTTACATGTTACAACAATTATGAAAATTATAAATAATTATAGCATAATTAGGTACATTATTCGTTAGGTACATGGTCCTTGGTTTTGTGTGTAGGTTGTAGAACGTGGTTTATTTTTGTAGTGGGTCAATGAACATTTTGGAAGTATTCGTCAATACTGTAATAAGCCATCTGTAATAAAACATTTTTAAGTTGAGTTTTTGAAAATTGAGTCACTAGGTGAGTATTACGTCAGCCGGAAGCGCGTTATAAAGACGTGCGTGAGATGCGCTCCAATCATCAAAACGATCGTCAAAGTCGTAATTAAGAGACCGTAGTCGATTTTGGAGCAAAAATGTAAAATTGATAGATTTAGTCGTTGAAATTATACACGTTTTGTTACGTAATATCTAAATAACAAGTATTGATTTCTATTAGCACGTCTTCTCATCTTGCCTTTTAATAATGAGGTCGCGAGCGTGCGTCACCGGTAATGCATGAAGATAAGGGGCAGTTTTAAAAAATTCATCAAAAAATCATGGTGGTAAATTATACAAATTGATGTATAAGAATAGTTACAGCAAATGTTGTAGATTGTTTAAGTATCAAAATTACGTTGAAATTAAGTCGATTTTCAGAGAAATTGTCACTTGTTTTGAAGTAATTTCTGGAGAAAATTGATTTCGTCTAACTTTCATTTACACTACTTCAAAGTCATAATAATAAAAATGTAGTCTGATAAACGTCAAGTACAGGATATGTGTAATACAAAATTACCATGTTTAGCAGTCCAAACTTTACGAAATTTACAAATAAGAGCGACAAAATCAGTGCTTTACGCGCGTTTACTTAAACGTCCATCAGAAAAGCAAACATTACTAATTTAGTGAGTCTGTTTTCAAAAAAATTATCTGATAAAAGGTAAGATAAGAAGACGTGCTAATAGAAACCAGTACTTGTTATTTCAATGAGGTAACAAAAGGTGTAAAATTTCACGGACTAAATCTATCAATTTTACATTTTTGCGACTAAAATCGACACCGGCCTCTTAAGCCTGCTGTGTCCAAGTCTAATCAGCGGTCGAAGAAAGGGGTGCAGAGCCTTCGTGAACATGTTCACAAGGACCAATTACAGCCGACTCTAAGAGAGTCGCGATACGACGAGGATGGTTTTAAGAAGGAGGAGAAGAGAAGGAAACCAGCACCGACTGGACACAACCATTTGCTGCGTCCTGCAACACCGTCGACGCTGCTGTGAGTGTCCCGACTACTGATAGCCAGATTTTATACTTCAGTAGCCACAATTCGTGGACTTTAAACCCAGGCCATCCCATCTAACATCGCAACCTATCCCAACATAGGTCTAACACTACTTCTAAACGTCAGAACTCGACCATTACACTTGCATAAAACTTAATACGCCACCTTTACCTATCCACCAAATAACCAAGATCTCTCCTCTACCTTACGACATACGTTTAAAAGGGAGGACGATCGATCAAGTAAAACTGGCCCTTTACAAGCAGTTACGGTTAATTCACAAGAACATCCGAAACCTTTCTCGTAACACGGTCGTTAAGGGAGCTTAACGGTTTGAAATACTTTAAACTTTGGTAATACCTTTCAGTTGCTTTGAAATAGGGATTTAAATTAAATCATAGATTAAAGACGAAAATGTAGGCTGATAACATTTCTCCAAGAAACATTAGGCCGTAAACTCGTCTGTCGTACAAAATATTCTTAAAATCGAATATTTATTACTCAAGAATATTTTTAGACATGCGTAATAAAAAAAATGGAAAATCTTCGAATGCAGTTTTGCTTCTTTTTAAAAATAAAAAAAGAATGTTTTCTTTAAGTAAAATGAGCTATTTTAAGGCACTTTCCCTCCAGGGCCCATTAATTATTTCCACCCTGTATAAGTGTCGTTATGAATGGTAATATTAGGGTAAACGGGGTTAATGGTTAATTATAGTGCCGGGGCGACAGTAACATGTTTAGACAACTAGTGCAGCGTTTGACATTCCATTACGAACACAATAATAGCATAGACATAGCATATACAAGTGGTTATAGACGCGCCACCGAGCGACCGGGGGAAGAGAAAGAATATTCATATAAAATTTGGGCAGCATAGGATTTATTCTCTTTCACTCTTATAAATTTCGGTATTTCGCCATCGCCTCCTACCTATGATGCCACCCGGTCGGTGATAAGGACAAATCATGGCACTATTTTCTCTTTCCTCTTATAGGAATCGCAATAAAACTATCTTTCTCTATCAAAGAGTGTCAGGCCCGCACAATAGGGATGATTTATTTTAGTAGGTTATATAATTTGAACGGCCTTGTCGATTGAATGGGCCTACGAAGCTAGAAATCACGGGTTCGAATCTCGGTTCAGGCATTTGTTTGTGTCTGTGTCTATCAAGAAAATTGTTCTTAAATTGAGGTCTACCTTGCGAGGATAGCTTAAAACTCAATAAAATGTATGGCTCCGCCATTTAGACAATATTCCAATAACTAAAAAAAACTAAAAAAAAACAGAGCTTAGAATAAATTTAAAAGTGGAAAAATTACTGCCTTGGGTGAGACTTGAACTCACGGCCTCTGGATCGATACTCCAGCGCTCTGCCAACTGAGCCACCAAGACCTCATCCATAGTCAGCAAATCTTCCCACTATATGGGTTTAGGGGACCCTATATAGCGACATCTACCGTAAGAGCGTTACACTTCTTAAACGGCCACCGAAGTTCCAGTATGACTTGAAATGTCGATCCAGAGGCCGTGAGTTCAAGTCTCACCCAAGGCAGTAATTTTTCCACTTTTTAAATTTATTATAAGCTAAAAAAATCCATTTAACCATCAAACATCACAAAATTTCACGTGAATCGGTTGAGAATTGAGACCTTTTTACAACGGATTGTAAGACCAAAAATACTAAGATTCTAGAATATTCTCTTCGTTCAAACTATTAACACAACCTCACAAACTACTAAGAACCCACCAGTCACCTATAGCTTTATTACTCGATGACTTTCCAGAGACCTCAGGGAGGGAAAGAAGGGTCGGTAATTAGGGGCTTGTGTGTTGTGTGTCTTGCGAAGTTACGGGCCCTTAATATAGGTAACAAGGTCGGGGGTTCGAGTTGCGAAGGTTAAGGTGTGACGCGATGGGGCTAGAAGATAGTAAGTCAAATTCAAAGCGTTAGAAGTATTTTTAATGCAATTTCTCATAGTGCTACTTAACGTAGCTGTTTAGCGTTCGTAAAGTTGGTTTTTGCGAACTAGTGCTTTTTACTTTTCCAGCTTTTTTAAAATTTCATTCTGACCGTAATCGATACGTCCAACACCAAAGAGTTTGAATGTTCAAAAACTTTAACTTAACTTTTTTATTTTGCCATTAGACATTTTTTACGTACAAAAAGTATTGTTTAACGATAAAAAGTAAATATTTATTTGTTATTATATAAATAAAACGTTAAATAATACGATATTTCACAAAAACATTTTTATTATTTGGCCGAATTGAACTATTTTTGCCACTTTAGCTGTCGTTAAAAGAAAAACCGGCCAATTGCGAGTCGGACTCGCGTTCCAAGGGTTCCGTACATTACACAATTTAAACAATGTATTTTTATGTGAATGTCTTTAAAAAACCCGTAGGAGTAGGATCAAAAACTAAGTAATTAAGTCCGACTCATGCTTGACTGCACATTTCTAATAGGTTTTCCGGTGATCTATAGGTAAAAATCTATTTTTTGTATTTTTTTCAAAATTTTTGACACAGTAGTAAACACAGTAGTTTTTGACACAGTAGTTTGATAAAGGGGGGGGAGAATGGTCATTTTTTGCCTATTTTCTTGAATAACTTCTAAACTGTTTATCTTAAAATTATAAAAAAATATATTTGAGATTCTCACAATGAGCTCTTTCATTGCATATACATATAACACGATATAGTTTGGGACCTGTTGACGACCGGTCTGGCCTAGTGGGTAGTTACCCTGCCTGTGAAGCCGATGGTCCTGGGTTCGAATCCCGGTAAGGGCATTTATTTGTGTGATGAGCACAGATATTTGTTCCCGAGTCATGGGTGTTTTCTATGTAATTAAGTATTTATATATTATATATATCGTTGTCTGAGTACCCATAACACAAGCCTCCTTGGGCTTACCGTGGGACTTGGTCAATCTGTGTAAGAATGTCCTATAATATT
Organism: Cydia strobilella; assembly: GCF_947568885.1. Lineage (NCBI taxonomy): Eukaryota > Metazoa > Arthropoda > Insecta > Lepidoptera > Tortricidae > Cydia > Cydia strobilella. The sequence continues at coordinate 15,932,723 of NC_086057.1, forward strand.
TATTTATTTATTTATTATTATTATTTATTATTAAGTTTGACAAACTTTATTTTTAAATTTTCTTATTTACCCCCCAAAAGTGGCCCCCCTGTTTAAAATTAATTTGTTAACGTTACATGTCCATCTTTGGGTCACAAACTTACATATTATTATATGTACCAAATTTCACCTTAATTGGTCCAGTAGTTTCGGAGAAAATAGGTTGTGACAGACGGACAGACAGACAGACAGACGCACGAGTGATCCTATAAGGGTTCCGTTTTTCCTTTGAGGTACGGAACCCTAAAAATGAAAAAGTAAAACCGGCGCCCGTTATTTTCACTTAAAATTTAGTTGTATCAAAATAATTAAGTTAAATTGCAACTTGTAACTGTGTTTTTTTATGAAATGAGTTAATGTGATTAATTTTTGCAATGTAAATCAACGCTGAACGTAGTTTATAATGCTGAATAATATATAATATACAATATATAATGTCATTCAAGTTCAAGGAAAATTGATAACTGTAAGTGTAATACGTATTAAAAAAACGTGGTTCAATGTACGCGTGAATTTTTTTTTATTTGTGCCATTTTCAACCAAAAGGGTACTTGTATTGTCGCTCGTCAGTAAGGCGCTATTTCCATATAACTTCAATTAGAAATCGACCTTATCGACAACCGACAATGTGGTACCTTTTGGTTGAAAACGTCACATTTACTTGTCCCGAGTCTTGCCACTCGCCTACGGCTCGTGGCAATAACTCGGTACTCGTGAGGTGCTGACATACTTTCTGAAGAATGAAGAAATGTACTATTGTATCACAGCCTGATCCTTACAATTTATTCATGTTCATTAACCTTGTATGCAACTATGCAGTCTTATTCCTTACTTTCATAGAACCAACTAGAAATCTCTCGAAAAGCTCTATTGTTTCATACCCAATACCAGCTAGCCTGGTAAAGCAGGCTGTTCTGGCTTTAATCAACTTGTACAATACAGTGTATGGTTCCCTTTATGCTTTCAAGTTTCGCCGCGGCCTTTAAATTACGGTACGTGGAAATCAAATGGTTATTTTATGCAGTTAGGAAAAGTATACACTTGTACAACTGTACCTTCATACAGTAAGAATGTGGTGGTTGCGCTTTTATCGTTTATCATGTCACGCGTTGCTGTTACACTTACATATTTGATAGAAAGTGATGGCCACTATAAAAACGTGACCAGTTTAGGTGACTTACTCGTTTTTATTATTTCACTAGTTTTTTGAGCGTAGTGGGTCAGTTTGTAGGTCACTTTCGAGTTCGGTCACTTTCTAAAGATGTCACTATCGAGGTACCTAAGTCACTTTTTGAACGTCTATTTCGGGGTAGGCACTTTCTGAGGATATCACTTTCCTAGGACTGCACTTTCTGATGATATCACTTTCGATGCAGGTAACTTTCTGAGACCTCTTAGAGAGATAACCTCTTAAGAAAGTTTTAATAGGTACAGGTAGGTAGGTAGGTAGGTAGGTAGGTAGGTAGGTAGGTAGGCAGGTAGGTAGTTAGGTAGGTAGGTAGGTAGGTAGGTAGGTAGGTAGGTAGGTAGGCTCTTAAGTACCTATAAACTTATTTTTCTTGATTTAAGTAAGGGTTAAAGGAAAACTTAAACGAGACGAAACCTTACAGTAATTTTATATGTCCTGTAAGAAGAAATCAACTACATTTCACTCTAAATCCTCCCTTTAACTTTTAACTTAACATAGGATAAGCCTCGAATTCTGCTACTAATATATATATATTTTTTATGAAATGGAAGGCAAACGAGCAGACGGATCACCTGATGGTAAGCGATTACCGCCGCCCATGGACACCCGCAACACCAGAGGGGTTGTAAGTGCGTTGCCGGCCTTTAAGATGGGAATACGCTCTTTTCTTGAAGGTTTGAAGGTCATATCGGTCCGGAAATACCGCAGGCGACAGTTCATTCCACAGTTTAGCTGTGCGAGGCAGGATGTTTCTAGAGAAACGCACAGTTGAGGACTGCCAACCATCTAAGTGGTAAATCATATAAATTCCTTCTACCACTTTTAACAGGTATTTTTCATAAACCTCCACTCTATGAAAGAAAAGTCACGATAGCTATCCTTCAGCGTTTTCAGCAATATTTGTATGAATATGAACACGACTGACACGAGTACATTATGGCAGCAAATAATATCAGGTGTCTGGCGGTTGATTTACGGCGCCGAACATAAAACGTTCCAAGAAAGTAGCTTAATAACGGCTACATTTTAAGCTAACTTGGCCTGGTTTTGGAGTGAATTTTGCAAGTTTATTTTGATAAGGGAAAAGTGTGGACTGAGCGAAGATGTAACAAAAATTGAGAAAGGTATGTTAAGATGGTTTGGACACGTGGAAAGAATGAGTGAAAGAAGGCTAACAAAGAGAGTGTATAAGGGAGAGGTAGAAACGGGAGTTGGAAGGGGCAGACCTCGGCGGACTTTCTCTGATCAGATCGGGGAAATCCTGAAGAAAGGCCAGGTCAAGAGCACCCTAAACCGGCGAGCGTGTATGAGGAATGTTATGAAAGTGAAGGAAGCGAAAGAGATATGTCAGGATCGTAGCAAGTGGAAATCCGTGGTCTCTGCCTACCCCTCCGGGAAATAGGCGTGATTATATGTATGTATGTATTTTGATAATAATGTCCTACTGTTATATTCATTTATGAATTATAAGGCATTAAGGGCAAACTGCAAAGACCTAGCCAGCATAGAACCACGATTAAAAACTGTGTAAAAACGTATTTGAAAATTTTATAATAATATCGATATTAGCATTAGCTATTATAGTTTACACTATCCGTTCTACTACTATACGTAATACCATACCATTACCATACCATAATTTACTTTCTGTTCATAGTGTTCGTTTGTCTATCTTGATCTGTTTATTGTTTCATTCTCAATTGCTCAAAGGTTGACTGGAAGAGATCCCTTATAGGGATAGGTCCGCCTTTGTACATTGTATATATTTATGTTCTTTTATTGTGTTTGTAATCTGTCTTATGTACAATAAAGTGTTTTTCCATTTATCAATTTCTTATTATTTTAAGCTGCGAAAACTTATTAATGATTAGATTTGAACTTAATAAGTAGTTATTAAGTTTTAAGCAAGCACAACTTATCAATAATAAGGTATACAATACTATTCATACAAACTACAACTTATTATTATTAAATAAGGAATGCCTTGTATGACGTAAGCACTCTAAGTTTATTTATTTCTCTATCACGATGAAAAAAGTATTATATGGTGAGCAAATGTTGTCAGTAAAATTGATAAAAAAACTAAATAGTGCTATTTTGAAACATAAAAATGAAATACCAGCCTCTTATCGCGATTTCGTTCGCATAGCAAAGCCTTCAGCTCCATTTTCGAAGATAAATGAGATTATAAAGTCGGTTTTAATTAACCTTAAGTTAACCTCTGGTTTACGTGTAGCATCAAATTAATGCCAGATTACCTGGGCCGGTAAATTGCCAGAATTTTAGGAAAAACCTTTTCCTTAGTACCTTTCAAATGGTTATTAAGGTTAAGTCCAGCCTTGGAGCTTTTACATACCGCTTAGCTTACGATAGCTTCGGTGATGTTAATAAAATGAAATATTAATACCGTAAAATGGGGTGAGTAGGGACAAAACTGACATTCAAACCTCCATAACATTTAATTTTTCATATGCAAACTGAATGGTGTAGGTATAATAAGTGTTCCGGACGTTTGTATTTTAGTTTTTATTTTATTTTGGGTAGTTCCATTTCATAACTGACCATAAACAGGAAATCCCACCTCACCCCGTAGTCCCTCGTAATTGGGGTGAGATGGGATTTCATAGAAAGGCGATTTTGGAAGATTTTTGAATCGATTTTTTTTATTAGTTTTGTATTAGTAGTACTATAGCTCCATTTTAAATTTAAATACATTATTTTTGTAGCAGTAGCCTTAAAATCCCATCTCACCCCCCCTTTCATCCCTTCTCTCCCCATTCATAACCCAACTCTCCCCGCGAACCCTACTCACCCCATTTTACGGTAATGCTTTGGCTTCAATTTGTACCTGTATTGTTAAAAAAATAACGGCCATCGTCGATATTTTGGCTTGTTCCAAAATTGCAGGCATTATGTTGCCCCAATGTCCTTTAACTTTCAGGAACACAAAGAAATGACCTGTGTATATTTAAGTACTTTGAAAATAAAGTAGAAAATACAGTGTAAAAGTAACTAGTATATAGAGTAAAATAAGAAAGTAAATATTACACTTAGTTATTTCGGCTTATTTCTTGTTTTTTTTCTTTTTGTCTGTTTTTCACTTAAATAATGGTCTCATCGGAATATCAGCGCTGGAAGTCGCCAGCAATATGCTGAGATGAGGCTATTTTGTGGCACTTTATTCTTACTATGTTATTCTTATATGTTGATTGATTGTCTGTGGGCTTACGAATTAAAAAAAACTATTCTGTTCTATTGTATTCTATTATTTTCTAATACATTTACAAACTTGCGCTCCTAACGTAGTTATGAAATAAAATATAGGTATCTAGCAATACATCAACATAGATAAATTTCTTCCGAAAAAAAAAACAGGCAAAGACAAGAAATAAAAGTTCTAATTATCTTACCCAACGCAAAGAGGATATAATAGGATAGAGCGGTACTGTCATAGTAAATTTTGTAACCACAGGAAATTCACTGCCATCTATAGACACACGATTAAAACTAAAAATAAAAATATTAAAAAATGTATTTATATATGGATGAAAGTTTTTATTTATTTGCAATATTTGCATTAATTATTTTTATATGATTTTGACCCATGTTCTTTCACTGATATGCGTTAAAATTGTTAAATAACAAACGAAACCGTCAACGCCGGCCGGCAATACGAGAGTAGGCCAAAGGTAGTGGCGCCATCTGATCGAGATTTTTTTTGATTTTCGAGGCACGTTTTTTCCTTAGACTGTATCCATCTATTACGGAGTTATATCTATCTTTGCCCAACGGTAAAACCCAAACTTTTATCTTGCAATTTTTCACAAAACCTTTTCTCATTAAATACCTATAAAGGCTTATTATTCCAATAAGACCGACGTCGGCATTGTCTCGGATAATTGCCTGGATCGGTCCGGTACCGGTACCGGTAATTGAATTACAATATCGATAACGGTATTGTACCGGGGACTGCTGACGTTAGAACGACCTGGTTATTAGCGGAATACTCTATATCACTTCCGTAAATTGTTGACGCGAAATACTTATAGGTTTCGAGAATTCAGAGGGTAAAAAATTCTTTGACAGAGATTGTTACTGCGGCATATTGTTGATAATTTTAACAAACGAACGCGTTTATGCTTCAAAAGCTAAATGAGAATATTTTAAAGATAATACGTTTTATTTTAGTTAAATGTTTGTTGCTTTCAGCAACAGGCAAGACAAAGAAATCGAGCGCCGTGTCGAAAACGCCTGGAAGAGCTACTGGTCCATGAAAGAGCTGATGAAGGGTAGCCTTCCACTGTCACTGAAGCGAAAACTCGTCGACATGTGTATCCTGCCCGTCCTAACCTACGGTGCTCAAACATGGTCACTCACAGAGAGTCAGAAGTCCAAGTTGAAGGACGGACGCAGCATTTTAGGTGTGAAGAGGACCGATCGTATCCGGAACACCACGCTGCGCGCAAAAACCCGTATTGCTAACGTCGGTGAGAAGACTGCTAGGCTCAAATGGGACTGGGCCGGTCACGTCTGCCGCATGCATCCAGACAGATGGGCTAGCATAGCCACCAAATGGATGCCAGAAGAGGGGCGCGGACCCGGCAGGCCCAGACGGAGATGGCGGGACGACCTAGACACCTTTCTCAACAACTGGCCGGAGGCACTATATCGGGAGTCGTGGAAGACAAGTGGGGAGGCCTTTGCCCAGCAGTGGGACACCATAATAGGCTAGTAAAAAAAAAAAAAAATGCTTGTAGTTTTTATTTTAACACTGGAAAAACCGTATGTAGCGAAATGCGCTTACGAATAGAGAGGAGTAGCGGGTCGCTGGCAGTTTCAATTTCAATTTCAATACTTTATTGACAAAATAAAATTTTACATGTCAGGTTTACAATACTTAATGCTAAGGCTTATAATATTAAGCAAGTAAGGAAATATTCGTTATTGCACCAGAATTATAAATTTTACATAGTTAAAATAATACATGCACATAACACATGCATGCATGTTTTACATGCTTATATTATTAATATTAGATTTAAGTACATTATTGGACAGACAAGGCTGAGCCAGCGAACAGTTGTTTATTTTTGTTTGATGAATATATAAGTATAACCTCTTAGCTCTCTATAAGCTCTTCAACTGCTTAACGCGCTCCTCGCATCAGCACCGGAATGTGATGTTTTTGCAAGTGTCTGGTCTATTGTCAGTAGTGAGTGTATGAAGTTCTGTGAGGCGATGGATAAACGTGAGTCGTCTGTTATATATTAGATTTATATTTTTAAATGTCTCTGTTATATAATTGATTACATAATTGTATACACTTTATATAAATTCCACAGTGAATTGGTTTTAACTGTCATACTGTGTAATCTGTTGAATAAATAAATAAAAAAAAATAGTTTTATCTACTTGGTATAAATAGTGTTGGGCAGTGAGTGTGTTAACGTATTTTTGGGCCGACCTGAGTACGTAACTGTCAAAGTGCAAGTTATGAAATGGTCATTTAATATATTTAACGTAACTTTAGCATTACCAGCTCTTGTTATGCATAAAAAATAGTTACATGAATAGAGCGCACTTAAATATATTATATTTAAGAGAGCGGACATAACACGACTCTAAGGGTTCCATTTTGGAGCTTTTAGTGTTGAATTTTTGCCATTTTGGCTACGGGACCCTAAAAACAGCCGCCCGAGTCATCGGTTCCAGATCGTCCACACCAGCCTATCGCCATAAAAAACCGCCATTCAGCATGCCATGAATCCCTCACCACCACGTCTTCCAAACTGCAGTAAATTCAAATAAAACCATTCACTATATTCATCGGCATAAATTGCCGTAGATTTTTCCTTTTCCTTCCAATATATTCAAACGCGGGTAAGACGCATATTTCATTTTAACCGATCGTCGATAGTCGCGTGAAATATGGCAGGCGGAGGCTGCAGTGGGGAATTTTACGTTGACACCTTCGCAATTACATTGGGTTACGTGCGCGAAAGTTTTGCTGTACATTGGTTGGCTTCTTTTTAACGACGATCAATGTATAATTCTAAATATTCCAATTTTGATGTGTTCAATATGAAGCTGGGTAAATTTGTTAACTTAATGAAAAAAAAAAAAAAAAAACCTAGCATACTTATGTAAGATTTGTATTGTACCTTTTTTTTTTCAAGCATAAGTTTCAGCTAAAATTTAAGTTTTTGGTTTGCCTGATTGCTTTGAATAATTACTTTTCTACATTTTGTATTTCATTAAGTTCCCTTTGAGCTTTTCTGCCTTAATTAATTAGTGGAAACTGTTTTGGCTTGTGTTTTATTAATATTAATTCATATTGTGTAATATTGTAAGCTGTTTGTTTCCCAAATCCTTTCTCGTTCCTAATCATGAGACATTTAAGAGAAAATTTGGACTATTTTAGATTACGTCTCTGATACCTACTTGTAAAATTTTCAACCGCCTTGTGCGTTAAAACTTTTGACCCGTTTAATGAAAGATACTGCAATTAGTTTCAACATCATCATCATTCGCTTGCCCTTGTCCCATTCACTTGGGGGCTCTCTGTCACCCGTCATCTCATCATTCACTAGCGTTCGTTTCATATCATCTCTCACACAGTCCATCCACCTTTTCCTCGGTTTTCCTTTCCTCGTACCTCCCTCCACAGTCATGCTTAATACCTTTCTCGTCACATGACTTCAACAATCAATCAATCAATCAATTGGTTTCAACATAATTAACAAATTAAATTAAAACTGTGTTTTTTTTTTCTCTACTCATGGACAGTATGGCGCCATTTCTTTGAAGACAGACAGAAATTAATGATACGTCAAACTTAAGCACTTTTCTATGGATGGTATAGAAAGGATGCCAATCTCTTATGGCAGAATTGTTGCAAAAGTGACCGCTTTCAGTTTTACATAATAGTTCCTAATCTCTCCGGTGGCGCTAGTTAGGCTCTGGGACATGAGTATAACATGAACCATGTAAGGCAACAAATAACCCGACCAAATTACGTAGGTTGTTTTTGGTAATATTTCGGTGTATGGTGGCGCTGCCTAATTACTGTTTTTTGATGGACACTTTTCATATATAGAGATTTGGCTCCTTTATATAGTCTCCATGCAGTTTTCGTTAACAATAAAATGTTGCCAGTGTTTAAAAACTGACGTTAAATACTTATTTAACAGATTTTGTGGTTCACGTCCAAGGGCCTGACACTCTTTGATAGAGAAATATAGTCTTATTGCGATTCCTATAAGAGGAAAGAGGAAATAGTGCCATGCTTTGTCCTTATCATCGACCGGGTGGCATCATAGGTAGGAGGCGATGGCGAAATACCGAAATTTATAAGAGTGAAAGAAAAAAACTCCTATGCGGCCCAAATTTTATATGAATATTCTTTCTCTTACCCCCGGTCGCTCGGTGGCGCGTCTATAACTACGTATGTCTATGTTTACGTCTAAATAGTATGTTGCCACGTCCATTATAACCATATAAAATTTTACCATTTAAAATTGTTTTTGGAACGTAAAAATCGTATGATATTAAAATAATGTAACCAATGAGAATCATCAAATCAATTTAGAGCAGCTCATTATGACATTAATTGCGAACTGATTTTGAAATACTTGCTAACCTTAAGTTGCTGATCAAATACAATTTTGGCTGACCAAATATATATTTTTGTTCATCAAAATAGGAATATTTTGCAGATCGATTAAATAACACCCATTAATTAACAGCTGCTGGAGAAAATAACAGAAAATTCCTTTGTTACAAAATACTATAAGCATTGAAGATATTAATATTATCTGGAGCTGAGTGAATCTACATACTAATGGCGCTATTCACTAATGTCTATCATATCTAAGTAATAAAATCTTTGCGTGTTTTGTTAGTATATTCAGTACTGTAATGGTTGCGGCGTGCTGTTTTTTTTTTTAAATTTATTTACTCAATAAAAACTACACAGCAATATTCAGTAGACATATTTTATCGTCAAACTGCATGACAGCTTAAAACAACGCTTATAATAAATAATTAACAGTAAGGTACCCCGAAGGACTTATAAAGTAGGTTAGAGGGGAAGAGGAACAAACGGAATGGAGCTACCTTTGGAATAGCTCTTTGGGCTCTCTAGGTTAAAAAGAGTGCTTTTAGCCAATCCGCCCCATGAGGAAATGCAATATCGAAGCTGGAAAGGAGAAATGGGATAAACAACATGTAGCTAACTTTACAAGGTAGCCAAAAAAAACTGCGATATTTTCAGAAAAAAAATCATTAAAATTCGTAATGAAGTCAAATATCTTAAATAAGTAACTTTATATTGTTATAGCGATATGTCCTATATGTATTATCCTATCATAATTATACCTTTACATAGGTTATTTTAGTATTTAGTGTCGCTTAAGCAAAGTAACCGTAAAAATAAAGTTAGTTAAAATTATCTTACCGACATGTTTCACAAGAGATTATTCAGGTAAAAGAGTCCAAGCTGAATTTGGCATAATAATTAGTAAAAATTATCTTATTGCAAAAGATGCTTATTGTAGTCAAGTGAAAATATATAAATTTAAAAGTGGAAAAAAATACTGCCTTGGGTGAGACTTGAACTCACGGCCTCTGGATCGATACTCCAGCGCTCTGCCAACTGAGCCACCAAGACCTCATCCATAGTCAGCAAATCTTCCCACTATATGGGTCTAGGGGACCCTAGCGACATCTACCGTAAGAGTGTTACACTTCTTAAACGGCCACCGGAGTTCCAAGTCATATTGGAAATTCACCAGTTACGATGTGCTACCCATTCTTAATTGATCGATCGCAGACGTTTCTGCTTGTTAAAAATTAATTTTGAAAATATATATATGTAAAAATCGACATAGAAAAAATCAAGATAAATTATCTAATCACTTTTCAAGGAACTATTTAAAACTGTCGCTTATCCCATATCTTTTTTTTGGTTTATGTGTTGTTTATTTCTGAAATGTTTATTAGAATTAGTTGTTCACTACCAAGTAACCCAATCATGAAACACTGACAATGTTTTGGTCTACAGTAGTTTCTAAAACAATATCTAGAAAATTATAGAAGCACAACACAAACCTCGTAAGTTTTGAACTGCGATATGCTACGTCAAAAAACATCTCATTAGTTACGTATACGAAACTTGATGCTCTTGTACACGTAGGTAGCTCAATGCGACGCAAACTTGTGAAGAAACAAACTTATATTTCCTTCCGTCTTGCAGCTGCCAGACATTTTCAGCAAGTTATAGGCGAAGAGAAGGCTTAGAATAAAGAAATACATTACGACACAACTGTTGTTATTCTTGTCAATTTAAATTATGACTAAATTTTAAATTCTAGAATATCTTTTCAATAGCCTTTTTACGTGCCTACGAACGTGATTCCTGGCTGGATAGGTGTCAGAATTTTGAAATATTCTCATCAGAAAAAAAAAATTGTCGTTGTTGTATATTCGTAAGTAGCGAAATTATCAGTATCAAAATGAGTTCTGTAATTTTCTGAGAACTTTTTAAACTTTTTCGTCGTCTAGTCTATTTATTAGCCACAACACAAGCCTTCCTGAGCTTACTGTGGGACTCGGTCGATTTGTGTGGGATTATATCATAATGTTTATTTATTTATACATTTTGGAAACTTCCTAGCAGCAAATCACCAACAAATCATGATCGGTCGTTGTGGAGGTTCCTTAATTTGCCTAGCCCTTTGTCGTTCAGGGTCACTTGGTGGTCGTCTTCGTCTAACTTAGACTAAAGTACCTGAAAATCGTTAAACTACATTGATGCAACTGCACTTAATTTAAGCATCTCTTTAAAAAAACAGTGCTGCTTTTTTCCCCTGCTCTTAGTATATCCGAATAGCTTAGTTAGCTTACATTATTCACAAACCAAATTGCCCAAAAAAGCTCCACAATTTACCTTCCGCGTAAAACGGAACGCTTAGTTTAAAATTCAAATTCGTAACGTCTAACATCGTGGCCCAGTCGATTTAAGTGCAAATACTGCCAAATGAGAGAGTCCCGCCAGCCGGACATTCGGCATGGAAATGAGGTACACTCTATGCGGTCGGATAATTCTATTCATAGTGTTACAACGGACCGAATGGACTATACAAATAGCGAATTATGCGAGCCCTGAATGAAGGCTTTTTCTTTTAGTTTTTTCCACGTATTAACATATTGTGGCTGTAGTTGGAGTTTTGTAAGTATTCCGAGTAATTTTGCGGTCGGCTGGATTTGCTAGGTCGTTTGCGAGATAAGGGCGTTTGTCTTTTGTTCTACGAGGGCTGTGAGTTATGTGTCTCATAAAGAGACGTGCCCGTGCCTCAAGTTTTTAGACAAAAACTCAGATCCTGTGTGTTATTGCTCAGTTATTTAGTTTATAATGTCTCAGATTCTTATTCATTGGTATACATTAGGCACGACTCCTGGCCGAAGGGTGATGTTTCGGAGGTTCCGAGGCAAACTGCCGAATCCGATACAAAAGCAGACGATTCAACGGCGCCACGCCGTTATGTCGCCAAAATAGTGTTCACTTTCACGATTTTTACTCATTATTATTTACAACGACGGGACTTAATAAAATTAAAACTTAAATATTAAATTTAAAACTTATTTTACGCGATTAAGTCCCGTCGTTGTAAATAATAATTTTCAAATATATTCAAAAAAAGTGTAGTAGCCTACTGTAATGTCATGTAAATTATGTTTGTAAATAAACAAATAAATATCGTAAAACCATCCAAATGGTCAAAAATCTCCCAAGTACAGGCCAAAATTTAGGCTACACTATTATTTAAATGACGCAGTTTTGAGGCAAGATCTTTACAGGATAGGCAAGATATTGAAACTGAGGACTGAGGACGAGGGTTGTAGTATTGAACTATAAAAAAAACTTTTATTAATACAAAGAGTATTACAAAAAAATATAACAATTACACATAAAATAAATAATAAAACTAAAACTAACTACAATTGTAATAACTAAAGCTAAAAATTAAAAATACCTATCAAAGTTTTGTGCCCTTGGTAGGGTGCCCATCACGCAGGCAGCGTTCCCGCGCTGGATTGCTATGGCCAATCTTTGCGCGAGAAAGCCGCCTGAGAACTGTATATATTGAACTATGGTTTTATGGTAACATAAATAAGTAAGTTAACAAAGGTAAAAATAATAATATGGACTGCTGGTATGACATAGTTAGTTAGTTATGCTGGGCATTTTCCGCAAATCGACATAACTGGTGTAGACGACAGAACCCGAAAAAGAAACTTAAAAACAAATACTTACCTAATACTTATATCTATATATACCTTTCTTACTTACCTAATATGTATGATGATGTACTTCTTATATAAATAAATCTATTACGCATTGAATGGTGAGCGCGAGCGACATGCAATACTATATATATATATATATATACATAGATGCATAGATGCATACGTACCTGTATCGGCTGTATCGAACCCAAATCAGTTGCTAACTGACCAATGTCACACGCAGACGCTGTCCCTCGTGGCCGCTAACCAATCTTTCATTTCGTATACTTATTTGTTTTTCTTCTGCTACTCTTCTTTCCTGCACCCCTTTCACCGTCTATATTCTGTTTTTTTTATTCCGTAGACTTAAATGACATTTCAAGTGGTACTAAGAAATGTCATGTCTTACACATGAAACGTCATTTTAGTCTACGGAATAAAAAAACAGACCTTAGAGTCTACAACTGGTATGACATAACTCACTTAGGTATATAGAGCTGACGGGTGGCACATCAGTCATGCGCAGAGCGAATATTAGCGTTTAAATAACGGATCATTAAATGACACCAAGTCAAGGACCTGACACTATTTGCCAGAGAAAGATAGTGTTATTGCGAGTCCTATAAGAGGAAAGAGAAAATAGTGCCATGCTTTGTATTTATCACCGACCGGGCATTTTTTCATGACATGAAACTGTCAATAAATGAATATGTCTCTCCTTACCCTTGGGCGCTCGGTTTCTGTCTATAACTACTTGTACATACTATGTCTATGCATCAAGTAGACGGATTTTTAAATTTAAAATTTCAACTTGATTTGTTATTACTATAAAACTTTGACACGATTCGCAGTGCAGGTATTTCATGCGCATTAAAAAGTGATTCATATCAATAAAAAAACCGTAACCGATTTTAAAATTTTAATATCACTCTATTAGCACTCAACATGAATTTATTGCGGGAGATATTATAGTAGAAAGAAAAATAAGCCTAAATATTAATCGTAAGAACCGCGCAATTTATTTAACAGCGCCGTAAGATCATGATCTACCTCTTTCGCAAATTAAAAATTGATGAATGAAATGAATTGACCAAAATGGCGTCGTATTTATAAGCCCGACAGGCGAATTTAGCTGATCAGAAGTTAATTAAGGCACAAAAGCTCCGTGATGGCCCTTTCTGTTCGATGCCAGATCATTATAATTTGAATCAGACAAAGAGATTGATTTGGGTATTGAAATGGAGTAATTAATTTCATGTGTTGGAGGACACGGGCTTTTTAGGGGTATTGTTTCCAGCTTGGAGTTGAGGTTGAAGATAGGTAAGTTTTCGCCTTATGTGAAAAGAGTAAGGTGTAAAAGTGTTAACATAACAGGTTCCTGACGTCGAACGCAATAATTAAATTCGTTAGGTAGTTACACAAATTACACAATCTTATTTTGTGTAATATAGTTTGTCAAACCAAATTGTCAGTAAATAAGAACAAAAAAAAGCTACTCATCCTTTTGTTTTAGGTGCTAGTACTAGTGTAAGACAAAGATAGTATGATTCTCTGTCTATGTTTGAAACAGTCCTTTGACAAACTGGGTATTTCCGGACCGATATGACCTTCAAACCTTCAAGAAAAGAACGTACTCCCATCTTAAAGGCCGGCAACGCACTTACAACCCCTCTGGTGTTGCGGGTGTCCATGGGCGGCGGTAATCGCTTACCATCAGTAGATCCGTCTGCTCGTTTGCCTCCTATTTCATAAAAAAAAAAACTATAACTATGTAATTGGTACAATTCCTCCTTTTCCAAGTTGTCAAAAAAATATATCAGAAAATTTAAATACAATACAAATACTCTATTGCACACCTCAATAAAAAACAATACAGAAAGAAAACAGCAACAGAAGTAGGTAACCAACAGGCGGTCTTATTGCTAAAAAGAGATCTCTTCCAGACAACCTTTATTTAAAATTTCATGGTTTTTGAAGCATTTCAAAATGATCCGGTGCGCTTTCGAGGTTAGAAACTTAAATTTAACAACAGCATTTTGTCAATTAACAAACATAGTAAAAAAAACAGCAGACCCATATTTAAGGGGATCCCATGCCCCAATGACCTTCGATTTGAATCCCTTAGTTTTCTAATGTTTTTTGTAGCTTATCATATTAACAGCAACGGATTTTAGCAATATAGTATCCCATATTTACTTTAAAGTTCATTGTTTTCGAAATATTTGGCATCAAAGTTGAACAATTTTAGGCCAAAAAACTGGTTTTCTGGCCATAACTTTTGTGTTAATTAGTTTAAAATTAAAACCTTAGACAAATTTTTAGAGACGTCTAAGACGAACCCAAATATGTAGATTTCGTATAAGTAAGATCTTTCACAGCAATCGAGATACGAAAAAAGTGTTTTTTTAGACAATATATTCATTTTTTTCACAATCCGGTAGACAAAAATGGAGATAAAAGATTGAAGAACCGATAGCCGCTTGTCTTATAATTCTATATGTAGTGCAAAAGTAGGAGATACGATTCAAAACTTGTCAAAAATCGATGAAAACCTCAGGTAGCCCCTTAATGCGAGGCTGACCCTTATTTTAATCCCTTATTTGGAACGCTTTCAATAGATTTTAATGTTCAATATACTTAATATTGATTAAGTGGTAACAGGTATTGAATATAATCTACAAACTACTCGTATTGTAATCTGCAAGTGTACACCGGAAGTAGTGTGCAGCGTGCCACGAATCAGCGCCGCCTTCGGGCCGATTGTGGTTTGAAAATTGATACGGTTTTCGGAGACGACACCAGGGGGCCTAGACAAGAGGACAATCTCTTGGTTTGGCGAAATGCAACCAGGGGGGCATTCATAGTGACCTGCTAACGCTGATTGATGCTCAAGGTCTTATATCTAAATAAAATTAAAACTAGGAATACGATTCAGATTTATTTTAACAATTTGTTAGAATATTGATCACACTTTTACACGACCTTTAACCCTTAAACGCATAGTGTAGGATGGCCTACACAACAAAAACATCTAATTTTATAATTTGCATAAAATCTATTTGTTCCTATTTATTATTTCAATAGTAAAACTAATTCGTTTTCCGATTTTTAATATATCTATTTTTAATATATCTCTTATTGAAAATTATATATTTACATAAATATTATTTAGCCTATTCAAATTCTAACACCGATTTCGCAGTGAAAATCGATGTTATTTTTTTTACCATTTTTCCCATAATCAGCAAACAATTACGTAACACATATATTAATTTCGGGCAATAAAGTGATAGTCGTGAGATGCGCAATCCCCAAGATGATCGCCAAAGACGTGTCAAAACCAGTTCATAACCATAACAAATTGTAGACCTGAATCGGCCTTCAGGATTAGCATTACAATCGTATCCGTTTCCACGTGTCGATTAACGCACGCGCGATTATTATCTGGGCACATACATGAAGACAGATAATGTATTTTGTCTACTGATAACCGACCATGAGGCTTTCGCGAGTGCAGCCCTACGATCGGTATTGGAAATGTTCACATCACTATCGGCAAATACTGATAGTTGAGCATCGCCGCAATGGCGGCGTCGTAGTGCTATTTTTCCAAGTTATGTCTGTTTTTATTGTATTAAATCCTTTATTTGATCATGATGGTGTATTCGTTTAACACTACATATGTTATGTTTTGTATTGCTTACGCTAACATATAATCTTCCAAGAGATAAGGGAATGGAGTAAGTTTATATTTGTAGGTATACCGGGTGTTTTCTGTAACAGGAGCATTAAATTAAACTGTAGGCTGTACTCCTCAAACTGACCAACATTTGTTCAGCAACTTCTAAAAATAACTTGTGTTTTGATTTTCATTACACTTTAAAGTTTATTCTAAGACGCAATGTATTGCAAAATTTGTTATGTTTAAAGGGTGACAAGCAACGTCAAACACACAGATGGCAGCGTACATTGAACATAATATTTAATTAGTATGAAAAAGGTATAATCTAAAAATTTCATAATTTTAAAAAGTTGCTGAACAAATGTTGGTCAGTTTGAGGCGTACAGCCTCCAGTTTAATTTATTGCTCCTGTTACAGGAAACACCCGGTATAGATGAATACATTTTAAAAAGTAGTTAACGATTATGTAGGTAATTGATTCTGCTGCTTAACGGAAATTATCCATCTGAATGTGAATATAATTTAGTCACTATGGTTCTAATTACTACTACACGTACTAAATTGAAATAGATAACATACACTAAATAAAAAGTGACCACGTCCATCGGTGGCCGAGGCGGGATCGAACCCGCGTCTTCAGCTTACACAGCTAACGTCCTGACGACTGGATCACCCGGCCACGGCGGTATCCGTCCCAAATTCACTGGTGTATGTTATCTTTGAAAGGCTAGGCACCTTTGACCAACTCTAAGGGCGAGCAGTGTGTACTACGTACTAAATTAGTAACAAAGTAAACTTTCTAATCGAGGCAGCAATGCAACCAACGGACTATCTTCTTCTTCTTCTTTTAAAATTATGGCTTCAGCCCAGTAGGACTATTTCGCCAGTATCAAGGTATTAAGAGGTTTAAAAACGACAAAAATTGTACGGTTGTACAAGACAGTGTACGGTGATTTGTTAGCTCTTGTAAATCGATAGCTAGACTTTACAAGAAGCACGTGGACTACCGGCCGTTGACTCCAAGATGGTGGTTAAACGCGCTTCAAAATTAATTCTCCATTCACTGCACACTACCACATTAGTTTACTGTATAATAAGCTATCGATATTACACTTTAAACAATATTAATGAGCAAAAAACAAAGTAATTAATCACGATGCTAACTATCAAGATGGCGCTCGAACCGGAAGTCCCCCAACGGACTATATTCATTTTATCAAATAAATTGACAGTGACCGCGCCCGCGTCAATGCTGCAACAGTAATGCATCTGTAGTTGCCATCCGACTTTCACCTTTAATTGATTCTCTTGAATCACAAATAATAGGACTAATTATATGAAATTGAAATGAAATGAAATGAAATTTTTGTAACGAAATTAATGTATGTTTTCTTTATAAAACAATAAATAAAATAAAAATACTTATGGACTAGCAACACTTTGAATTAACCCAGCATTCATTTTTTTTGTGATTTATATTTTAATAATACAGAGAGCTGCTAAATCATGGACACATTATGCATTGGACGAACGTTTATGAATTCCATAGAATTTTTGAAGAGGTTACCTCATCATCATTGGCCTTATCGCCTGTTGCAGACGATTTATGGTGTAACACCGGAGAGACACCGTTTTTGATGGCTAAAAAGACCTATGCGAGACCGACATGGCCTACCGCAGGCCTGACAAGAGAAGCTTGCGGAAAACGGTACTGAAAGGTCTTGACGTCGTTTTTGCCTCTTGTCAGCGGATGCGGCGAACCAGGTCTCATCACAATACTTGCGACCCTCCAAAACGCCTTTGCGCCACTCCGTCCGTTGTTCTGCGAGCCTCTCCCAGTCTCGGTTACCTATCCTCTTCATAATTCTAGCTTAGCTAAATGGAGCAGTACCTGAGGGCCACTTGCGCCAGCAAGGGTTAGCCACTAACCCGGGGTTAACCGTTAACCCAGTGTCGAATTGTACTGGTAGCCATGGTAATTCCCGGTTTAACCGGTTAACCCCGGGTTAGTGGATGTTGCAAGTGGCGCTAAGTAGACTATTTGAATGTTAAATTATAACTATCCTTCGCCAAAGTCGCGTACAGCAGAGGTCAGCGGCAGCGTTCCCTTCCTCGCCCACCTGCCATGCTGTTTGTGACTGTTAATTATACTTATTGTAGACGCGTCGTTCATTATTAAAAGTGACATTCCTTTTACTACGGTGACGCAACGATCCAAAGTGAGTCCTTTGGCTCCGACACAAGATCACGCCATGCCTCTCAGTCCTGCGATAGCTCTAGCCAGTCGCCGTGGCCGAGGTTGAGCAGGTCTTGAGCAGTTTACTCCGTCGTTCCAGGGGTACCTAGGGCGTCCCAAAGGGCGTCTCTTATTTGGTTGTTCCAATCGACGATCCTCTCCCATTCTCTAAGTATCCGAGCCACATTCCTATGCTAATTTAATTTGCCGTTCGGATTCAGACTATACCAGCATTAATGCTGCAGTAATACGGACAAACATTGCTGCCGCAAATGTCAAATATCTAAGCAACAACATCGATTTTGACATTTGCGGCAGTAATATCATGCTGCAATACTGATGCAGTAACGTCAGAAAGGCAATTTATCGATATATGTTTACTCGTATTTGACATTTACGTCAGTCAATCTAATGGAATAATAAAATTAAGTTTTGAATGATTCACGGTTAGTTTCACTAGACTTATATCGACCGGGATATAGACCGTGATTACCTTTTGTATTATTTATGAGCTCCCGATATTTCGACGCAGTTACATGCATCTTGTTCACGGGTGACTGAAGATAGCGGGTGGGTGTCAAAGTTGTGTAGACCGCGCTCGGTACCCGTGAACAAGATGCATATAACTGCGTCGAAATATCGGGAGCTCATAAATAATACAAAAGGTAATCACGGTCTATATCCCGGTCAATATAAGTCTAATAAAATGAAGGTCCAGTATAGGTGGAAATTAGATTTGGCACTCACGAATCTATCCTTGACTCCGTCTAAGAGTTCCTAATTGAATTCCTGGGGATGTCGGAGTGGGCAAACCGCAGGGCGAGCTGTAGCTTTGAGAAGATTTTCTAAGGTATAACCTGAATTCAGGACTAATTTGAGTTTCCTGGCCCGGGAAACAAATTACTTAAATTTAGGGTATTATAACAATAAAGGTAACATAACATTTAAAACTTTCGCGTTTTGAACACATATTAAATCACATTTACAAGATATTGTAATAATTGTATGAGTTAATTTAGGAATAAATACATTACCAAGTTTTCTTAACAAACTTAAGACACATCCCAGTACAACTAACAAAATTCCTTTTACTCAAACAAATATCGTAAAACCGTTTTCTTTTTCCATTTGTTTGATCAACTTAACATCAGGCAGTCGTTAAATATTAATATTAAATGTGAACACGAATTTTATATTACGCTCCCCCAACTTCACTGATGAATATTTCTGAAATGTTTCATCAAAAATATTACCAAGGCTCGAAATTATTAGGGAAAAGGGAGCTTTTAAACATTCTTATAAGTAGGTACGATTATGTAAGAAGCTTTTCGTGATTGCATCTTAATGGTAAATGTTCTGTTGGACCACATCAAATTTTGATCGTAGAGCTGGCAGCTTCCCCGCACAAAGAGTAAGCATTGCGATACAGCGAGGAAATGCTGCCAGCATCTACGGCACCATGCCGAAGACAATAGTTTTTAGTTATTTATTTTAAGATTAGTTTTATTTATTTTTAGTTTTAGTTTTTAAGTTTTATAAGTTAGTTATTTCAGACCTAGATGAGGTATCTCATGTCATTTAAGTATTTTTATTAAGTTTAATAACTTAAGCTGAAAGCAAAAATATACAATTTTGTTTTAAGTACCAAGTTGGTGGCAAAAAAGTATACGGCTCGCTTGGTGGAAAGCGGTTAATGTAGCCTATGGACGCTTGTAACTCCAGCAATCGCATTCAAGTTCTCATGAACAGTTGTTTTGAGATTTTTTTTAGCTTAATTAGATAATTATGTCTGGAATTAATCGAAAGAAACGTGAACATTTTTTTTTTAAATAATGATATAATTCCTTTGCCTTATATAAGATTAGACTTTTTTGTCGATGGCTATCCTATCCTACAAGTATTTATAATCAAAATTAATCAGTCAAAAATACCCCCAATAATAGAAAATTTTCAGTCTATCAGTTAATAAAGAAAAAAAAAACATTATTCTTTAAAGAAACATCAGACCCCAAACAATTAATTATAAATATTAACTGACAAGTACGCAAAGATATTACAATTCGTTAAATCTTTTGTAAAACGTATTACAAAATGATAATTAACACGAAAACATTCGTTCTCGATATTTGAGTCAGCATTTTCGTAGAAATCTCGATCTCTGCCCGAATTCTCTTCACAGTTCCGTTGTTCATTTATTTAATTTTTGTCCAATCAAGACAACGAAAAGATACGAGGATATGAAAATTTGAAAACGAAATATATTGTTTTTTTTCTGATGTTTTTGGTCGTCTGATATAAAAAGAATCAAATGGGACAAAAACTTTTTTAGTATGAGTTAAGGCTATGCGACTTGTATGATGAAAGTCTTAGAAATATGTATCGAAATCGTTAACGTTTGTAATTTTCTCGGTTTTCCCGAAGGTTTTTGTTCAAATGCTGTTAATAGGGAAACACGGAGAATCAAGAAAACTTAAGAAGAAGAAGAAGAAGGATGTCGTTTCTAAAGGACGCGATTCCTAAATTTGTACTCACAATAGTCCTTTATCAGCACAAGATCGACTGAAGTGGAGGCATACAGTGAGTATAAAAGTGCAAGCCTTCGAAGAGAGGCGTGTGAAACTCGACAGGAAGCGTGACGAGTTAAAAAAAAATCTTAGTCCAAAAAATTTTTTTGGCTTAGACTCGACTACCTACCTGCGGTCATCGACTACAATTTTGTCGGAGGGGTGCTGACCTGCGTTGAGTGTGGCCGTAAGTACATTCACTGCAAAAAAAGGCTACGTCAGCCACCTGAGAGCTTAAGATCGTCGCTTTCACTAACTAGTACAAATCCCAGTCGCCGTGGCCCAAACCGACCAGGACAGGATGATGATGATGATGATGATGAGTCCTTTGTCCTTTAACTTTGAATCATATTAGTCCATTGCAATAGGATTTCAACTGCAGCTGATTACCTACTACCTATTGCTACATTACTTTACGATATTATTAATGCCCAGTAATGTAATAACATTACTGTGGCGGAGTTTATGAATTTTCTTAATTAAAAGATTAACGATCTTAACGTGATAACAATCATTCATCATTCATTTTATCAAAGAAATTATTAATTAATTGATAAGCGTGTTGGTAAGTTTTGCTTAAAACGGAGTTAATTTAGAAGATTGTAAGAAGATAAATACCGTTTACGGAATAATACCCCAATTACTACTTAAATCTAAATTTGAGAGTCGATTCCAATACTTAAATTTATTTGAGCAAAATACTCAAAAATGCCTGCATTTAGGTCCCTTAGAGCCAGAGCTCAATTAAATTTCAGTGAACTGGAAACATTTTTAAGTGTTTCCTCTTATTACGAAGTTCTTCTGACTGTTTTATAATTCAGCAATTGTCGCTTATACTCTGATTTGTAATTAGATTCCACAAAACTAACCTCACTTTTTCTCTTTTCCGTATGTTTCAAGAAACTATACAAAACTAAAAGGATACATCTATATTTATTTTAAATGCTAGAGTATGCAAAAGGGAAATTTGAGTTTACTTCTTTACATATTTGGAATTAATATTAGTAACTACTTCCACAATGTAACTACGCCATAATATTATGTTTTTTTTTCCACTTTATGAATAAATTCATTCATAATGTGTCCATGCAACTTTGCATTTACATTTTCTATCGACGTTTCCATACGAATAAAACTGTTTTTATATCGAGTGTTGCAAACACTTATCAACTAAACCACTCTCTCTCATTCTTCACTCTTGTTTGTTGTGAGATGTTCGTACATGTATTAGCGCGAGCGAAACGCACGGGCGAATAATAACAAAACCACATTTTGATGTAAAAATGTTAGTTTGAATTGGCCTCTGGGTCAGATCCATTCACCCGCGAAGACATTTCGCTGACATTGGTCAGCGGCGGCGGCGTGGCCTTTTTCCTACAATCTGTAGAAAAATCTTTTCTTTAGATTAAACCTTTTGATTACATAAGGCCGTTTTGCATTTATTTCAACAATATTCTTACGATGTCTCAGTGTCGGGGTAAGGGTGTTTTGTTCGCTCAATAGGTCGTTTATCCGGCCACTGTATCGCTTCTTGTAGAAATGTAGATTAAGAGCTAGCCCCGGAAAATCATCTCATACAGAAAACCTCGATTATCCGAACTAATTGGAACCGAGACTGTTCGGATAATCAAAAAAACAACCACGTACTTTGAATAACGAAACAAGTTTTTCATTACTCCAATACTGAAGCAAGAAATGTAAACTAACTTTATTACTTACTGTCATTCCTTTATTTCAGTCACAACACTATCATTACTCAAACTTCAAACTTCAACATTTATTCAGCAAATAGGCTACAAGGGCACTTTTACACGTCAACATAAAATATACATACAAACAAAAAAATCATCAACAATTATAAAATACATCTAGAGTCAAACCAAGAATAGTCTGCAGAGATTTTGACAGCACACGCAGTGCAGGTGTTATTTTAAACGTCAAACTTCTATGAAATTATGACGTATAAATAACACTGGCACTTGGTCTAACTATAATTGCAAATATCAATTCAAACTAAAGTATTACAATTACTTAGAGATGTTTAAAGTCTCTTAATGTCGAATAAAATAAAATAAAACTCAACATCATCATCATCATCATGTCAGCCGATAAACGTCCACTGCTGGACATAGGCCTCCCCCAAGGCTCGCCACTCCGATCCTGTGCCGCTCGCATCCACCGAATTCCCGCGACCTTCACCAGGTCGTCGCTCCATCTCGTTGGAGGCCTACCGGCAGTTCGTCTTCCGGTACGCGGACGCCACTCCACCCGCCGCGGCACTCCGCCAATAAAACTGTAATGATAATAATATTAACGTAAGAATAAAGACAAATAAAGAGAATAATAATATTTAAAAAATCTAAAATTATTTAGAGGTGTAAATGTCTCTAAGTGTCAGAACTAAAAGATTATACTCGTATAGTTAATCAAGTTATCCTTAGGCATGTATAGTATCTCCAAAAAGTCAAAATCCTGTATAATTAAAACATTCATTAAGAGAAAATGATCATCATTTTCCGGGGCAAGCTCTCGGTCTAGGCTATGATAGATTTTCATTTTGCTTATTGTGACAATATATTGTGATAGAATACGTTGCACATAATTCTTAAGGACTTTGAAACTTTGAGACACTTCATATTTACTTAGTGGCCGACCAAAACTGGGATTTTCATATTTTGCCGAAAGATTCAGTTTTGAGTCAGTTTCGGCAGAAATTAAACTCGAAATCGAAACTTATAATAGACGTGTTAAATCTTTGAAAAAAATGTCGGTGGCTTTTCTTTTTAGAAACATTTATGGACAATGAAATACCTATAATTTAATTAACGATTGTTTGTCAGTTTTGTTACTGATGAAATACCTTGGTATAATTTAATTAAAACATAATTCGTGGAAGTGGCCGGCCAAACCGGCCAAGTGCGTGTCGGACCACGCATATTCTGCTTAAGAGACTCATTAGAGTACTTATCGTTATAGAAATCTAACCGAGCGCGATCCGAATGTACAATGTATTTAGTTTCGGCGCGGCCGAAAGGAAAATTTTGGATAAAACCAAACCTTCGGCCGAAACTTGATTTTTATGCCTAAACCTGCTGATACCGAAACCGAAACTTCGATCGACACTAATATTTACCGAAAAAGGAACTTTCCTGTTTCCAGTCTGGTAACTGTTAAGTACTAGGTAACAATAATGGAGTCGAGACTTAGGTGACGCTTTTAGAAAATGTTATTTTTCTTTTTCGATATTAGCGATACATAATATAATATTTTCACAGAAATATTTACCTTTAAAAAGAAGCATGTGTACCAGAAATAGGTAGGTATTTATGTTAGACATAAGTAGTCATATAATATTATTTTACAGATACAAGCTTAGTTGATACGTATTATGCTGTGCTATGCCCTAAACATTTGTTTCATCATCATTATCATCATTTTAGCCTTCAGTTGCCCACTGCTGAGCATAGGCCTATTCGTGTATGCCACTTATCCCGGTCCTGGGCTAATCTTATCCAAAAGTGCCCCGCGATTTTTCGAACGTCATCCACCCAGCGAGAAAAAATTTATTAACAGAATTCAGAATGTTTTTAAAGCAAAAATTTATTAACAATATTCAGAATGTTTTACGTAGTTAGCCGCCTTAGATTCCATAGACAAACGGGCTAGCAAGCTTATTGGAGATGCGGGATTAGTATAGGATAGACTGCAGAGCCTTGAACACCGTAGAAAGGTAGCTTGTTTATCGGTGTTCTACAGGATACATTTCGGGGAGTGTGCGATGGGATTACATAATTTAATCCCCCCATCTCCATTCTGCCACCGTGGGACTAGACGCGGACTTGCGTTTCACCCTTACGTCGTTACTCTGCCACTGATTCGTACTAAGCGCTATGCATCCAGCTTTATCATGCGAACGGCTAAGGAGTGGAATTCACTTCCTGCAAATATATTCCCAGTCCACTATAACTTGGATCTTTTAAATCAAGAGTGAATAGACATCTTTTAGGTAAGCATGATCCATCCTAGACTGCATCGGCACTTACCACCAGGTGAGATTGCGGTCAAATGCTTGCCTCTTTGTAATAAAAAAAAAAAGTTCTCAGAGTTGAAATAATGACTAATAATGAGTTTGTGGCGCATCACAATACTGGCTGCTCACAACCCGTCTACGTTGCTACGTCAACGTGTCAATGTCATTCCTACACAACTAAATTTTCCTTCTATCATACGGAAGCCTAAATCTTATTTGTGAATCCAATTGTAATTAGCCATTGTAAATATTCTCTCATTATATATATTCATCGCACTCCGCGTATCATTTAATATAAAAATAGTGCTCAAGGCAAAGGCACTAAATTGGTGACCCGCGACTTTCAAAATGACCGACAACTTCGAAGACTCCGTTTGCGAGAAAATAGAGGCCGAACAATCCAGCGCAGCGGTAGATCGTTTGACCATGAGATTACCACCATTTTGGGCAGAAGATGCGGAAGTTTGGTTCGCCCAGGTCGAGGCGCAGTTCGCTGTTTGGGGCGTGAAAGCGGATTCTACGAAATATTTCCAAGTGATCAGAGAGCTAGATCCCAAAACGGCTCGCGAAGTACGGGATATCATAACGAAGCCCCCAGAAACAGACAAATATGAAAAATTAAAAAAACAATTGATCGATCGACTGTCAACGTCGCAAGAAAACAAAAGACGTCAGTTGCTGCAATTTGAAGAACTTGGAGACAGAAAACCAAGCCAATTCCTTCGTCACCTTCGAGGATTAGCTGGCGATAGTGTCACTGACGATTTTCTCCGAAGTTTGTGGTCGACTC
This sequence comes from Cydia strobilella, assembly GCF_947568885.1. Lineage (NCBI taxonomy): Eukaryota > Metazoa > Arthropoda > Insecta > Lepidoptera > Tortricidae > Cydia > Cydia strobilella. The sequence goes on from NC_086057.1 coordinate 15,958,539, forward strand.
GCCTACCTACTCAAGTGCAAGCGATCATCGCGTCTCAGAAGACGGCTTCTTTAGACGACATCGCAATCCTTGCAGACCAAATCTTAGACGTGACACCTGGTTCTTCTTTTAAGCAGGTTGCAAGCATGAGTTCGTTTGAAGACATGTTCAAGAAGATGGAGCAATCTATAACGGCGCGCATCCAGAGCGAAATGACTCAACAGATTGCTCAGCTAAGCACCGGTAGCAGCAGCGGTCAGCGACGCTCGCTTTTTAATAAGAACAGGTCGCGCAGTCGCAGCAGATCCAAGTCACACGGTCGGTATCGAGCTGTCAAATCAGGTATGTGCTGGTATCATAGTCACTTCAATACCAACGCACGGAATTGCATTCCGCCGTGCAACTTTAAAGCGGAAAACTAGTAAGACAGTCTACCGTGGCGGCTGCTGACTGTCCTACTACAACCAGCCGCCTATTCATCACGGACAGAGTAACTAAAATTCAATACCTCATTGATATAAGTTATGCCGATGACATGGTACTGCTGAGCCCATCGGTCGGCGGTATAAGAATACTAATTGAGAAGTGCGAGTCTTATGCCCAAAAACATAACTTACGATATAATGTCGCGAAAAGTGAGTACATGGTTTTCAAGGCGGGGAGCAGGTGCCCATCATACGTCCCACCCATTCGTTTGAATGGCGAGCAGCTGAGGAGGGTATATTCATTCAAATATCTTGGGCACTTGATCACCGACGATTTGCGTGACGACGCGGACATTGAACGCGAACGTAGGGCATTAGCTATTAGGGCTAATATGATCGCCCGTAGGTTCAGCGGGTGTACAGCGCAAGTTAAAATAACACTTTTTCGAGCGTACTGTACTTCGCTGTACGCCTGCAGCCTCTGGACGAGGTACACGCAGCGTCCTATGAATGCCATGCGTGTACAGTACAACGACGCGTTCAGGGTACTGTTGCGTCTGCCGCGATTCTGCAGCGCGTCGGGCATGTTCGCCGACGCGCATGTGGATGGTTTCCACGCGACGCTGCGCAAGCGCTGCGCCGCGACGCTCCGAAGGGTGCGCGACAGCCGCCACAGTCTCCTGACCGTCGTGGCAGGGAGATGGGACAGTGCACTTATTAGGCACTGGACCTCCCAACATCTTAGTTTAGGTACTAACATAGTAATTTAAGTATAATTGTAACTAACAAAATATGGATTGTACTATCGTCCGAATTAAATGATTTTTATTTTTTATTTTTATTTTTTATTTTATTGATACCGGATCTGACCTGTGCGTTCTGCCACGAAATTTTATGCCTAAATGCAAGTCGCCTGACAACTACTCGCTTACTGCCGCTAATGGTTCGCTCATATATACGTACGGCATAATCAAGCAAAAGTTAGACATAGGATTACGCAGAGACTTTATTTGGAACTTTGTCGTAGCAAATGTAAATAAACCTATAATCGGCGCTGATTTTCTTGCACATTATGGTATTATTATCGATTGCAGAAATAGAAGACTAATTGACAGCTTAACAACTTTGTCGACTACGGGACAGCTTAAGCACTGCAACCAACCCAGCGTTAAGGCAATTTCGGGTGACAGTGAGTACCACCGCTTGCTAGCAGAGTATTCCAGCTTAACGAAACCATCTGGACTGCCGCGAGAGGTAAAGCATTCCACTGTTCACTACATCCGAACTACTCCAGGTCCTCCTACCTTCTGTAGACCACGCCGTTTAGCTCCAGACCGCCTGAAGATCGCCAAGGAGCAGTTTGAAGAGATGCTTCGTGACGGTGTAGCACAACGCTCTAATTCACCGTGGGCGTCGGCGCTACATATGGTGCCAAAAAAAGGCAACGGATGGCGGCCGTGCGGGGATTACCGCGCGCTGAACGCACGCACTATCCCCGACAGATACCCTGTTCGCCACATAGAGGACTACGCACATCGACTCGCTGGTAGTAAAATCTTTTCAAAAATCGATTTAGTTAAAGCTTACAATCAAATTCCCGTTTACAAAGATGATATCTGCAAAACCTCAATTACAACACCATTTGGAATGTTCTCCTTTCCATTCATGCCATTTGGACTCCGAAATGCTGCCCAAACCTTTCAACGGTTCCTAGATGAGGTGCTCAGAGATTTGGACTTCGTGTACTCCTACATCGATGACGTGCTCATCTATTCTAAAGATGCCGAGCAGCACTTAGATCATCTACGGCAAGTGTTCGATAGGTTCCATGAGTACGGTATGCTCATCAATGAATCCAAATGTTCTTTTGGTCAGAAAGAAGTCACATTCCTAGGATTTACTGTCTCTGAAGAAGGCACATGTCCCATCGACGAGAAGGTAAAGATTATGCAGGAGTTTCCTCCCCCAAAGACCGTCGGTGGCTTACGCAGGTTTCTCGGCATGCTGAATTTTTATAGAAGATTCGTTCCTCACGCTGCCGAACACCAAGCCCCTCTTCACGACATGCTAACTGGACCTAAACTGAAAAGTTCGTCTCCACTAACTTGGACAGATCAACAGTTAGAGGCTTTTCAGAAGTGTAAGTCTAGTCTTACAAAATCTACATTACTGGTTCATCCCGTTATGGACGCTGAACTCGCTCTAGTAACTGATGCTTCAAGCACGGCTTTGGCCGGCGTATTACAACAATTTGTACGAGGAGAGTGGCAACCACTTGCTTTCTTCTCAAAGAAGATGACACGGCAACAGACGCAATACAGCGCGTACGATCGGGAGTTGCTCGCTATATATGAAAGTGTCAAACATTTCCGCTACATGGTCGAAGGCAGACATTTTGTCATTTATACAGATCATAAACCTATCACCTTCGCCTTTCAGCAAAAAGACAGGAAATGTTCCCCGAGACAATTCAATTATCTTGATTTTATTTCGCAGTTCACAAGCGACATCAGACATATCTCCGGGAAAGACAACATCACCGCTGACACGCTCTCCCGTATCGAGACCATTGCCGTGCCACCAGACTTCGAAGCCATCGCGCAAGCTCAGCAGAAAGACCCAGAACTACAAGAGCTTCTTGTCAATCGATCTTCGTCTCTGAAGCTTGAGAAAGTACCCGTACCAGGTACCAATATTTATTTATATTGTGACACGTCTCAAGCAAAGCCACGTCCGTTTATCGTCAAGCAGCATCGACAGAAGATATTTAACACCATCCATGGCATGAGTCATCCAGGTACGAGATCCACAATCAAACTTGTAACTCAGAGATTCGTGTGGCCATCTGTACGCAAAGATTGCGGTACCTGGGTACGTGCATGCGAATCGTGTCAACGTGCTAAAGTGCAACGTCATACCTCTTCTCCTCTTGGAAATTTCAAATTACCAGAAGAAAGGTTTAGTCATGTCCACATTGATCTGGTCGGCCCATTGCCACATTCATCAGGATTCCGTTACCTTTTCACAGCCATAGACAGGTCCACACGGTGGCCCGAGGCAAAGCCACTGTCTGATATCACGGCTGAATCGGTAGCCCATGCATTCTACGACACTTGGATATCGCGATTTGGTTGTCCTCAAACCGTAACTACTGACCAAGGACGTCAATTTACCTCACGTATGTTTAAGGTCTTGGCAGAGCTTTGTGGTGCACAGCTGCGTCACACGACGGCTTATCATCCACAAGCCAATTCGATGGTCGAGCGTCTGCACCGCTCCCTGAAGGCAGCCATCATGGCCCACAACAGCACGAGGTGGACTGAGGTGTTGCCGATCGTCCTACTCGGCATAAGAAGTGCGTGGAAGGAAGACATCAAATGCTCAGCTGCAGAGATGGTGTATGGTGAGCCTTTACGCATCCCGGGTGAGTTCTTTCATTCTCATAACTCTAACACCCTGCAGCCTGATGATTTTGTCACTCAGTTGAAACGCCAGATGTCTCACCTCAGACCTATCCCCGCATCAAGGCACGGAAACAAATCAGTCTTTGTTCATAAGGACCTAAGTTCATGCAGCCATGTTTTCCTTAGACAGGATACACTGCGTGGATCACTAGAACCGCCATACACAGGCCCATATCGCGTGCTACGTAGAACGGACAAGACCGTCACATTGGACTTACTACGAGGACCAGTGACAGTCTCCATTGACCGTATCAAACCAGCCTACATGCAGAACGACACAGCTTCACCTACAGGCACAAATGCTAGGCCTACTCAAGCTGTTGTCCCGGTGAGAACCACTCGGTCTGGCCGGAAAGTAACCTTTCCTTCTCATTTTCAGGCAGGACTCTGATTCTCCCAGGGGGGTCCTGTGGCGCATCACAATACTGGCTGCTCACAACCCGTCTACGTTGCTACGTCAACGTGTCAATGTCATTCCTACACAACTAAATTTTCCTTCTATCATACGGAAGCCTAAATCTTATTTGTGAATCCAATTGTAATTAGCCATTGTAAATATTCTCTCATTATATATATTCATCGCACTCCGCGTATCATTTAATATAAAAATAGTGCTCAAGGCAAAGGCACTAAAAGTTTACAATTAAAATCTCTGAAAAAAATTAAAACAGTGCCATTTGGTTATAGTTCACTACGAATTTAATTTTTATTTGGGTTATCGAGATCCTTACCTGCACGGCGGCTACACATTGTAATATATAATTGTTAACTTTGGTCGCAGCTTATTAGCAAAGCAACAACGACATTGCGCGACCGGCGGCGGTGGCGGCGGTAACCATAGGCACAATAAGTATTAGTATTATCATACAGAACGGCCACGCACCGCCCCGCCCCGACTCGAATTACCTCGCCCCGCGACAGAAATCTGGCGGACTTCTGGCGTGGCTCTCAGTACTATTTTAAAGCAACTTACACTATGACGCATCACGCGTGTACGGACGTGCCGTTCACGCATAGAAACGCGAGTGATTTTTGATGCATAGCGTGTCCGCCCTGTGCCATAGATTGCAGCGAGACAGAGATCTACCTTTTGATCCCACCTATGGTTGTCGCCGCCGCCGCTGCCGGTCGCGCAACGTCGTGGCTGGGCCATAACGATTCGCTTATTGCCTATTTCCGCAATTTAACTGTTACAAAATTGCTAAGCTACCCACGCCTATAATTTAAAATCTTTGCCCAAATTTGAAATAACCGAGATATTTTAATCGGTTTATCGCTGAACCCAGATAAAAGGAATTCAATCAAAATTTCTAATTTCTTTGCGAGTAAATGAACTGGAAGGATTATAACCATCGATCTTTGCGGGTTTGCTACGAAATGTAACAAAAACATTATGACCGAAGGAAGATAAAACGTTTTAAATTCTAGTAGCGGTCTTTGTACGGCCATTTTGAAGCAAGCAGGATTTCTTAATTATTATCTTTGACTAGATCTTTGAAGCATTGCTAAGGGATACTTTTAACTAGCTCTTTTTTGAGATTGTGGGCTTAAAAAATAACGACTAAATAAAGGACTAAGTGTCAGTGTCAAAAGTGACGTTTCTACAAACAATTGTCACTATTGACACTGACATATCCGATCCATATCGTATCTAAACCTAACATTTGACGTATATTAAAAACGAATCAGGCCGAATGACCGAGTGGGCGTTCAAGGTCAGAAATTTGAATTTAATATATGTATATAAAAAACCAGCCGACCCTTATTTAATGCATTGCATGCAATGCAATGTTCCAGTTGTAACGGGTTAGATACAATTTATTCTGCTTTAAAATGGCGATGCCTACTTTGTAGTTAAATGGGCATATTTAATGAATTATGTATGATGATGATTGTTTTATTATATTCGAACGCGAGCCGGAAGCTAGCGAGACGGGTACAGGAAAAGGTTTCAATATATATGAGATGAAACAGCGCTACAAAAGACCCTTCCACACTAATACCTATGTAGTTTCACAAGAGGTATGTCCCTACAACTGATGTTTAATCATAACTGCAACACTTATAGTTTTTTTGCTCGTAACGTTGAACTTATTGACAAACCGCTTTTAGGCTTATAATCCTAGATAATAAACCCGCGTGCTTTTTTTCATTATAATTATCGAACTTGTTGCAGTTACATTACCGCACTTACGCATTATGATAATCTGAATTGTACTTTTCCTAATTGTTTCAGCAATTCAATTTAATTAATACCTATATAAGTTTTGTTTTTTTTCTCGCAAAAGTGTGTTGAAAAACGTCGCATGAAACATGTGTGCATTGGTCATTGCACACATCGGCTTTCTTATTGTTTTTCAGTTCGCGCGCACAATATCGCCTCGAGTATGGTGGCCGACTTAGCACACTTGTATTGTATCATAATATTTCAGTTTATAATGAATGAACAAATATAAAAACGTTGTTTGTGATATCCTATATCCGATATCGATTCGGAATACGCTCTAAGCCTGTACTGTCCGTGTCTGCCTGTCACAGGGCTATATCTCAGATATTTTATATAAAATGTGTTTTTATTTTCACTCAACAACAAATGCCTATTATAAATAAAAGAACATTTTATTTCATGTAGTTCCTGTCCAGAATATCTAAAATCGGAACGAAAATGTCCGTATAGTTGAACACATCGGGCAGAATCATGAAATTGAATTAATAGGTTAATATGCAAATAATAATAATAACAAATTTGTTCGAGTAATATCCGTAGTATATTAATATTATAAATAGCTTCCATAACACATAATTATTTATTAATTTAATCCTGGTCCGCTGGTACCGTTCTGTCGCATAAATTGCACGGAACTGCACTGTAATGCACAATTTCGGTGGGAATTATGCACTTTCCACAACATTTATTACATTTCGCGATGATACGGGTATTTTATTAATAATAACGGTTATCATTAAATATGCGGTATCTATAAATAAATAAATATTTGGGGACAATCCTGGCCCCGTACGGATCAAAACTTGTACTATGGATACTAGGAGACGATATACATACTTATATAGATGAATACAGACTTAGAAACACAGATAACATCCATAACTCAAGAACATGAAATTTGTGAAGAACACACAAATAAAAAACGCCGACATATCTCGCAGAATTGCGAATCTTAAGTGCAAGTGGGCGGGGCACATTGCTCGCAGAACTGATGGCCGGTGGGGCCGGAAGCTTCTGGAGCGGCGTCCGCGTACCGGAAGACGAACTGCCGGTAGGCCTCCAACAATATGGAGCGACGACCTCGTGAAGGTCGCGGGAATTCGGTGGATGCGAGCGGCACAGGATCGGTCGGAGTGGCGAGCCTTGGGGGAGGCCTATGTCCAGCAGTGGACGTCTATCGGCTGACATGATGATGATGATGATGATGAACTGAAGTTCGCATGTCAACAATTGACAGGTACAGCGGCGGCAACAACGATACAGCAGCAGCAGCTGCAGTTGAAATCCGAACGTCACGTTTAGATAGGAAAAATTAAACAAAGATATCCTGGTGTGACAAAGGCGCAAAGGTTCTGTGGCTCGGCCATGTTGCGCGAATGGGAGGCGATCGGGCGGTGAAAAGAGCGTTTGAGGGAAAACCGACAGCACGCCGCTCGGTCGGACGACTTAGGTATCGATGGGAGGATGTGGTGGACGCTGATCTGCGCGAGCTCCAGGTTCAAGACTGGCGAGAAACTGCACAGGACCGGGATCAATGGCGAGCAGTCATGTTGGAGGCCAAGACACACTTTGGGTCGTTGCGCCAGAGAAGTAAGTATCCTTTAAGAACCTTTTTGGAAAGCCGGTAAAATACCGTGTCTTTACACTCTCCTTACTTTTCTCTAAGGAATTTGAAGGACCAACGACTAATATTAATATAAAGGGCAAGTGTCAGGTGCAGTCGTATCTTACTATATCATTCCTATCCTCCCATAAACGGTATTGTCCCCAGGGCGAAAAGGGACGCTTCGCATTACTTGACCTACTTTTTATGACTAAAATTATGGAGAGCCCGTAATATAAAATATGTATTTTAGGTATTTTACCCTTCCATATTGAATAAAGGTGGCAAGTCCCTTGACAAAAGAGAATATATGAATTATTGGAAAAAGCCTTTTAAATAAAAGAAATATATACAAAAAAAATTTTCGTTACCAGGTATAGATGAAATATAGGATAAAACAGTCGGTTTCACTTACAAATATGACAATTTGGTTAGCAGTAGCCCTCACACTAGGTCAAGCCTGTGTCGTGAGGACTAGGAAATTCAGTAGATTTATCAATAAGATGATGCGAAAAAAATACAGATAAAATACGAGTTACAAATATAAATCTAAATTAAACTACTTTTAAAAACTAATAAACAATCTATATCTTATTATTTTAAACTTATGTATAAACTGTGCGAGCGTGTGTGTGTGTGTGTGTGTGTGTGTGTGTGTGTGTGTGTGTGTGTGTGTGTGTGTGTGTGTGTGTGTGTGTGTGTGTGTGTGTGTGTGTGTGTGTGTGTGTGTGTGTGTGTGTGTGTGTGTGTGTGTGTGTGTGTGTGTGTGTGTGTGTGTGTGTGTGTGTGTGTGTGTGTGTGACGGTTTAAGATTAAAAACAGTGTTAGTGGAACAGACAACAGAAAGCGACAAAACAAAAACTGACAGCAATAAAATTCAAAACACATTCAAAATGCCGCATTATAGGTGAGTCGTATCGGCCCGCAACAGTGGTCAGGATGGGGTTGGAGCTGACCCGCACTCTGCAGAGCAACGAGGCAATTCTCTTGCGTATTATGGCATAGTAGTCATCCGTGTGAGCTTGCGCAAACATGCCCGATGCGCCGACGTTTTAGTGAGAGCTGTTAAGGTAATAAGTGAATGTCCTTAATGTGTATTTTGAAACTCATCTCCTGCTCACTTATTTCTGTTTGCTTTCTAAATAAAATAATATTGTGAAGGAAAAGTGACGTCGGCTTCCGGTACCCTCTAATTTGCGATTTTCCCAAAATTAAGCAGAAAATACCGAAGCAGAACTTTTGAGTATTTTAACCTACTATAAGATTTCCGAGGAAGTTTTCAAATCGGGATATTTGTTTGTTTTAAATAGGTGCGTGTGTCCCTCAAATTCTCGAAGATGGCTGACCATATAACCAAGGAATATGTTATTTTGTTTGCAATTGTGTCCCATTTGTCCCACAGTTGGCCCCATATTTATCAAAATACCAAGAAATAACTCGCATTCTCACATTCTGACATGTTTTATTCTTACCTATGTCACACGTAAAACCTAAATCCTCTTAATGAAAAGTGTTTGCCGTACTCATCAACAATCAAACCCACGTGTGCATTCATTACAACTTCAGGGAACGTTCCCGAATACAAATAACCTCATTTATCTCCCGATGCTGTTCTTGTGATTTGATGAAACGAATGAAGAACGATCATTCGTTCTTCATTCGTTCACACGTTCGTTCGTTCGTTCATCACAGATATACCGGGTGTGGCATGTAAACACGAGCAATAAATTAACAAACTGATCAACATTTGTTTAGCGACTTATAAAAATAACTTGTGTTGATTTTTATTACACTTTCAATAGACCGAGCACATGATTGACGTGACAGTATCTCGCCGCGAGATAGATTACCCGTATTTTACTAACTGCATGAATTAAAGGGGGACGGGTAGTCTTTGTCGCGGCGAGATACTCTCGCGCCAATCATGTGCTAGGCGGGCAGGTTTATTCTAATTCGCAATGATGTTATTGCGAATTTTGTTACGAGTATGTTTAAAGCGTGACAAGCAACGTCAATCACACTGATGACAGTGTACTTACATTGAAAATAATATTTAATTTGTATGAAAAAGAGAAAAACTAAAGACTTCATAATTTCTAAAAGTTGTTTAACAATAGTTTTATCGTTTGAGAAGTACGACATATGTTTTAATTAATTGCCAGGCCACACCCGGTATATTTAGAGCCCGGTTAGATTTCATGCTCGTCTAAAAAAATCTTGTAACAAAAATAATAAAGACTGTGGTATGCCATCGTTATACGTATATTATGGTTGATAAAGCCCTATAGAGTTGGCTTTCCGAAAAACAAAGTAAATCACCACTTTTTCTTCATTTTCCTTAGAAAAAATTTAGCTGTAGGAAGTGCCGGCCGTATCTTTTTTATTTGTTTTTTTTTACAGCTTCAAGGGACTGTAGACCTGAGTTTAATAATATGGTTTTAATTTCAACTCGAACCAAACCTCCACACGTTCCCAAGATAAAGGGTCTTGACAGACAGACGGACGGACGGACAGACAGACAGACAACAAGGATCACCCATAAGGTTTCCGTTTTTTCCCTTACGGAACCCTAAATACGTCAGTGTTTTAAAGAAACAGCAGCAGTGACTTAATTTATAAAGAACGATTTAAAACATATAATTATATTTCATTATAAATAACTACTAAAACTTATTTTTTAATACAGTTGCTCAAAAAGTGGTACTTTTTGTGGCTGCGTAGCGTGCGAGAAGCTCAATTTCTCGAACTAGTGCTTTTTACTTTTTAGTTCCAAACTATACTTTCGAAACGCAGTTAAAATGTAATTTAGCGCGGAGCAGGTACCAGGGCCTCATGAGTTACTCGGAGGTGTCGTTGACCAACCCGCGCCGGGCCCGCGGCGGCCGCGGCCGGGGCGCGCACGAGTATGAAGGTATCGCGGGCTGCGGCAGCTCGCGTATCGCGGGCTGTATAGGTACTTTTGGTTTTGGTTTGGTTTGGTGGTATGATTCTACTAATGATATATTAATTTATTATTTTTTCGCAATTGTATTAAAAAACGTCGTTTACAACACGTGTGAAATGTCTTTTCACACTAGTTGTAAAATGTACTATTTAAAGCATTTCTTTTTACCAAGCTCGCTCTACAATATGCAGTGCGAAATCCGCGGCAAGTCGGCAGTCGAGTAACTCGCATTAGCATCGCCGCATGCAAGTCAATGAGCGGGAATTGAATCCGACGCCAAGCCTTACAGCAGTCTTGGCTCAGCCTCTGTTAGACATATGTAAACATAGCCCAGTAAATTATATTGTTTCGCTAAAACATCGCTTTTATAGCCTGAATTTTTCGATGTATTCCTATTGGTCCCCGTCAGGCACAGAAGAGAATAGGTGCATTTATATATAAATCATTCCCATCAGATCTGTCCTCGCCTGATGTATGGCGGCAGTCACGTGGGGCGGGGACAAGTGGGAATAAAAAAATAAAAATAAAAATCTTTTATTTCAGAAAACATAGGTTCCATAATATGGTTAGTAACTCTTTACTTAAGAACTATGTTAGAACGTTATTAAAAGGAAAGGAAAACTAAACTAAAATGAGATTAAAATTAAAAGTTACAAATCAAATTAGTTCTAATTAATTAATTAAAAATACTTAGGTACACTGATTTTTTATCTAAAACTCGAATGTGTTATGCTACAATTATTCCTCACGGCTGCAAGTATAAGATAAATATGTCATCAAGTCCATCTTTATTGTTTAAGGTTATATTTTGAACAAAATGATCATATAAAAAAAACCCCTCACCTTACATTAGGTAAATTATTTTCCTAAGGTGTGGCAATAAATATTTTTTAATTTAATTTAATTTAAATAAATATAAAAAAGCGCAACAGACAACGTGAAAACGCTCCTAATAATAAGGTCCCGTTTGTCACTTCGGATACGGAACGCTAAAAATATAAGTAGGTTAGAAATAAAACAATAGATTATTAAATTGTAAAACGGGACTTTAAGTTTTAAGATTTACCTCCGACGCGCGAAGTTTCGAGGACGGCGTTGGAGGTAAATCTTACAACTTAAATACGCGATTAAGTCCCGTTTTACAATTTAATAATGTGTAGAAATCGCGAGTTTAAACCACTGTAAAACAATAGATTGTTTGGCTCGAGGACAAGAGAGCCCGAGCCGTGTGAACGTGATCAAGAAGCTGAACTTACGCTATTGTTCCCAGATTTTAGGAGTCTTCCGTTGGTGACCTATTTTTAGAATACCTACCTACTCATTTTATCGATATATTTACCGCAAAAAGTACCCGATTTAGAACCCTCATGCTTATTCTTGTAGTTATTTCTAATTCTAAGAATACGATGTTATTTTTTAACGTAAAAATAATATTTTCCCCTCACTAGCTCGGAAAGCCGTCTTTTATCCTTTAAAACAAGCGGGAAAAACGCATTTTATCCACTAGTGGGGAAAGTAATTTGACCTTGGATGGAGCGTGTTTACGAGTAAGTAGCTTTTGACAGATAACAAAACGTAAAACGCTCATAATAATGGTTCGTTCGATATTAATTATCATTAAATAAATGGTTTGAGAATTTAATAAAAAATACCAAATTAAGCTTTATTTAATGATTTTAAGTCATAAATTCCATAAGAAACATTTGTTTTTTTAAATGATGTTGAATGTAATTCTGAACGCACAAGTTGAGTCGATGCAATTTCAAAACGCATAGTCAGAAATGTCAACATTGTCAACAAAATTTTTCTCGCCGACTCCGATGCGTAAAAATACACAACTTCCAGAGTTTTCTGTTATAATATCGTATTTCCGTAAAAAAATTAGTGATTCCAGTGATGAAGATGATCTAACGCCTGTGGATGTTGCACTTTCCTCGCTATAGTGAGGGGAAAAGTTTTGTGTTACTCACGGGTCCAAATGTATTTTACTTCTCGTGTGTTGAAACCACTCGCTACGCTCAGGCTTATATTTTAGAACCACTCGCTTCGCTCGTGGTTCAACTATAGAATCATTTCGCTTGCTCGTGTTTCAATTCCACACTCGCGGGTAAAATACAACTTTGCACCCTTGTATAACAAATAACTATTATGAAGTCTTATGCCGTAAAACTAACATGAGGGGCTACGTAACATAATATGTGTCGTTTCCAAGCAAAAATTCCCACTTTGTCGCATGCCATAACGCTTTGAGGTTATTCGTATAGAGATATCAAATATCGTCCTTATGCTAAGCGACGGGGACCTTTCACTAGACTTATATACATATAACTTTAACATAAATAACGCAGATCCGAAATTAACAGCAATAATCTTAGCCAAACTATTGTGAGCCTTATCTCTTTACAATACGCTTTACGTATAGTCAGTTAATCGTGTGAACGGTACATAACACTGCGTAGTGGGACGGCTAATAATTTGTTATTGAATCGAGTCTTGGCATGCGACCAGCTGGTCGGCATCCAGCTTGCTTATATAATATTCCACCTTATAATTAATATGTATATCGGGTGTACAATCTATGTACAAGCATATATTCAATAAACTTACATAGTACCATGTACCATCGCCCACACTCTTAAATGTCCAACCTATAAAATGCCTTTATATATATACAAAAATGCCTATTGTAATAAGTTCCACCGATTGACAGAAGTGTTGCTGTTTGTACTATGGATGACACAAAAGTCAAAACCAAATCTATTCTATAGAGAATGTTCCAAACTACTTAATCAGTTAAACTACAATGGAGTTGAAACTCTAGGTCCATGGGGTCCCAGCGCGCACAAGTTGTTTGCAGAAATCGCGAAGCGTCTGGTTGACGTAACTGGTGACCGAAGAGCTGGTGGCTTTCTCGCACAACGTATCAGCATTGCGATACAGCGGGGAAATGCCGCCAGCATCCTTGGTACAATGCCTCAAGGGCCTATTTTAGATTTAAGCTAGTTATTAATTTCGTTTACGTAGTACCACTGTATATATCTTGTAATAAAATAAATAATAAGTATTAAGTCTTAATCAGCTACTTGCACCATCCCACTAACCTGGGATTAACCGGTTAAACCTGGGGTTACCATAGTTACCAGTACAATTTGACACTGAGTTAACCGGTTAACCCCGGGTTAGTAGGATGGTGCAAGTTGCGCTAAGCAGTTTAAAATAATTCGCGTCTCGTGAAAGTTATATACCTAATTAAGATAAATAAATAAAAACCGGACAAGTGCGAGTCGTACTCGCCCACCGAGGGTTCCGTACTTTTTAGTATTTGTTGTTATAGCGGCAACAGAAATACATCATCTGTAAAAATTTCAGCTGTCTAGCTATCACGGTTCATGAGATACAGCCTGGTGACAGACAGACAGACGGACAGACGGACAGTAGAGTCTTAGTAATAGGGTCCCGTTTGGGTATGGAACCCTAAAAATAATACAAAAGTAGGTCCTTACTCGTAACCATTTACCCCGAATCATAACGCCTTAGTCCTTAATGCAACAAAAATAACTACGGTACGCACGTTAATATGAAAGTAATTTGGATTGGATGCATTAATAGCAATTGCGGTCTCAGAAGAGTTAAAAATAATTTATTATTGAATCCGAATATCAGTATATCTCTATAATCGTATGTAACTATTATTCGTATATAACAGTATGAAGAGGTCACTCGTCGAATCCGACTCGGTTGGGCAGCGTTCGGGAAGCTCCACAGTATCTTTCTGTCCAAATTGCCGCAGTGTCTTAAGTCAAAAGTCTTTGACCAGTGTGTGTTGCCAGTGATGACATACGGATCTGAGACGTGTGCGCTAACGATGGGCCTCATAAGAAGGCTCAAGGTCACGCAAAGGGCAATGGAGAGAGCTATGCTCGGGGTTTCTCTGCATGATAGAGTCAGAAATGATGATATCCGCAGTAGAACTAGGGTCACCGACATAGCTCGCAGAATTGCAAACCTTAAGTGGCAGTGGGCGGGGCACATTGCTCGCAGAACTGATGGCCGGTGGGGCCGGAAGGTTCTGGAGTGGCGTCCGCGTACCGGAAGACGAACGGCCGGTAGGCCTCCAACGAGATGGAGCGACGACCTGGTGAAGGTCGCGGGAATTCGGTGGTTGCGAGCGGCACAGGATCGGTCGGAGTGGCGAGCCTTGGGGGAGGCCTATGTCCAGCAGTGGACGTCTATCGGCTGACATGATGATGATGATGATGATGAACAGTATGAATATGTATAATCTAAACCTTTTCTGTTTAGCCGTTTCCTTTTTCATCGCAAATCGGAATTCGCAACCTTGTATGAAAGAGCGAATTCCTCCTAAATAGGTACAGTCGCCATTAGATATGTCGGAGCGGCCAAGGTGATCACAATATCTGAACACGCACTCTAACGCCTTGACAATAGAGGCGTGTTCAGATATTTATGAGCGCCTTGACCGCTCCGATATATCTGATGGCGACTGTACAAGTTATTTAACTTAAAAGGAGGATTTGAACAACTGTAGGTAATACCCAGTGCATGTTACATGAATAAGTTCATGCCTTATTATAGGGAATATTAATTTGTTGTAAATATATCGGAAGCATATTTGTCTCAAAAATATTAATTAATTTATTAATTAGGAACAGATACTGCGTAATGAGTTAGCGAGTTTGATTGCTTAGCGTTAATTAACATTGTAAGAGTTATTAGATAATTTTCGCACATTTAAGTTGAGGAAAGAATTTCAAAATTATTATTAATTTTAAGTAAAATTTGTTAGATGTTAATTTCCGGAAATGTTTAATTATGAAATGGGTAATTTTAAGATGGTTCGATTGGAGTTAATAAACGTAAAAAAACTGGCCAAGTGCGAGTCCGACTCGCGCACCGAGGGTTCCGTACTTTTTAGTATTTGTTGTTATAGCGGCAACAGAAATACAACATCTGTGAAAATTTCAACTGTCTAGCGATACAGCACGCACACGCAGCGGTAGCACGGTACATGAGATACAGCCTGGTGACAGACAGACAGACGGACAGACGGACAGCGGAGTCTTAGTAATAGGGTCCCGTTTGTACCCTTTGGGGTACAAAAATTGTTTAAGCTTACACTGAACTTACAGGTCTTGTAGCACAGATTACCTCAACCAGCAAGATGGAGCATTTGTTAAGACAATTCGCTACACGTGTGCATTTGTATGTATATATAAACTCTATTGTACAAAACATGTATGTATTGTATGGCACAGAATAGGCAGTACAAAGTATAGTATTTTCACCTCAGCAGCTCTAACAAGCCTACTTTCGTCACTCCCTGGAGTGAGGAAAGTCGCACTTTCCTCACTCCAGGGAGTGAAACAATGTAGCTTTTTAATTAAGTGAAGGCTATGAACTTCATACTTTTATTACTTTTTTTATGGTACGGTACGGTACGGTACGGTACGGTACGGTACGGTCCGGTCCGGTCCGGTCCGGTCCGGTCCGGTCCGGTCTCGTATCGTATCGTATCGTATCTTATCGTATCGTACATATTATAATACTTTTTTTTCTGTTTATTCTGTGTAATTCGAAATACATTTTAACCTTTAATATGTTCTCACTACTGAGGTTAAAAATTATGTGTGCAACACGAGAGCAAAGTTATTTTACATCTCGTGTTTTTGAGTCCCTCGCTACGCTCAAGATTCTACCTTAGAATCACTCGCTTCGCTTGTGATTCAATTATAGAATCTTTCCCTTTCTCGGGACTCAAAATAAACACTCGCAAGAAAAACCAACTTCCTCTCTTGTTGCACAAATAACTATTGTTTTATTAATACGTATATAAATTCGGAATTTTTTTCCCCGTTAGTATTACTAAGATAAAGTCAAAGTGGCGCTCAACTTGTGCGAGAACCCCCGAGGTAGGGGACCACCAAAAGTAACGTGGTGGTCAAGTGTCACGAAGGATTTGGAAACCGCAGCACTTCAAGAAACGACAACTCAGAACAGAAATGTCTGGCGCACCCGATCAAGGAGACCCGACCCCAAGTAGATGGGACAAGGGAAAGAAAAAGAAGAGTATTACTAAGATAAAATTTAGCTGATTTGAAAAGATCCTCATTCCGGGCGGAATAAAAACAAACTCACAAATTGTCTCGAAAATAATGTAGGTATATAAATTTCCATTGAGTTGCGTTATCATACTTTTTCGTAACTCATACGAAGTGTTTAAGATATACGGTTACGCATAAAACGCCGGTTGTCAACAATATCATCATCATCATCATCATCATGTCAGCCGATAGACGTCCACTGCTGGACATAGGCCTCCCCCAAGGCTCGCCACTCCGACCGATCCTGTGCCGCTCGCAACCACCGAATTCCCGCGACCTTCACCAGGTCGTCGCTCCATCTCGTTGGAGGCCTACCGGCAGTTCGTCTTCCGGTACGCGGACGCCATTCCAGAACCTTCCGGCCCCACCGGCCATCAGTTCTGCGAGCAATGTGCCCCGCCCACTGCCACTTAAGGTTTGCAATTCTGCGAGCTATGTCGGTGACCCTAGTTCTACTGCGGATATCATCATTTCTGACTCTATCACGCATAGAAACCACGAGCATAGCTCTCTTCATTGCCCTTTGCGTGACCGTGAGCCTTCTTATGAGGCCCATTGTCAACAATATGCCAGGACCTAATACTCATTTACTTCGGACACCTCTCACGTCGCTCCTCGGATAGCCTGGAGAATGTTAAAATGACGGGTAAAGTTGAAGGCACCAGACCTCAGGGCCCTCCTCCTACTAGATGGTATGCTCAAATCACTGCACTTATGCAATTTAAACTGCACGAGGCCATGCGCTTGGCGAAGAATAGAAGCCTATGGAGGAACCTGATCTTCAACAGAAGGACATGATGTCACGATCCTCAGCATTGAGGGACCGACTGAAGAAGGATATACGGTAAAAATGTGCTTATACTGTAGGTAGGTATGTATAGAATAGGAAATTCTGTCTATTTACCAAATTTTATCGAAATTTGTCTAAAAATTAATCGAGAACAAACTAAAATTCGGCCCATTATCTCGTACCAATGAATGTTTCGATGAAGGTGATGATGATCCTACATACACGTCTAATTTAGAATTTATGTAGTGTACTCATTCCATTGAGTAACGTCGTACTTATACTACCACTAACAATAACAAATAGATGCGAATTTTTCTACATTTCTATCTTCTTTCATCTCCTTATGGGATAGATTCACTATTCACGCCTCGCTCCAGGAAATCTTGGTTTTAGAAAAACATGCATTATTACTGTCCAATATAATATGTGCTGAATTCAGACTTTCTTCTATTTCCAGAAATTGATTTTCTCAAGTTCCCACCACGTTTACTAAAAGCGTAGAAGAAGCATTAACGTTACCAACAATGAATATCACAAAAGGATTTCCGTTAGTAAAGTTCCAAAAGATGTTTTTAAATTTCAACCAAAATACCTCCGTTCCATTAACATTGTGCTCGAACACGGCTTGATAACATCACTAAAGAAACGGCAAAGAAAAATACATTTACCCTAAAAAAATGCACTGGGCTACTTAAAGAACCCAAGTCAATTCCAGCGCTATTGTCAAGAGCATAAAGTGCAAAATGAAATGAGCTGGGATTTTTACAACGTTAGTGAGATACTTGGAAAATGATAAACGATTTTTTACCTTAACATTGAGGAAATAAGAACGTTTAAGATTGGGAGGACGTTGGAAAGAGTTGAAAGGTAGCTAATGCTATTAAGAGATATTGACGGCTAAAACAATTCTGCCTCAAGTCGAGGGCAAGTATTGAATATTCATAATATTCTAATATTCGGGAGCAAATGCTCCATAAAAACTTAATTGGATTTTTACTGAGGAATTTAAGCTTGTTAGGAATTTCTTAGACGAAGTAAAAATGAACCTGCGAGGGCATTGTTTTGATATAGAAGTTTGAGGTGGCGGTATTTTATAAAGGAAAAGGTTTTGTAAAAAAAAAAAAACATTTATTTCGGACCACAGAAATCCATAACAGGTTAGTCGAACATGCAGGAACTTAAAACTATGTTAGATGCAATTAATTATTACTTAATTTACTAGAAATCTATAACTACAATACATACTAGCTACTAAATATGCTAGCTAGGGAACGATGCAGGCTCGACCAGTGCTGCATATAGCGACTATCGAGCCTACCCGCTATCACACATACATATAATATATATGGTTTATAGTGTAGGTATACCTATTATTGGACAGACCCGTCTACAATTTTTAAAAGTAGGTGTATCGTACGCAGATTTTGTATCCATTTTTAGGGTTCCGTACCCAAAAGGTAAAAACGGGACCCTATTACTAAGACTCCGCTGTTCGTCGGTCTGTCTGTCTCTCTTTCCGTCTATCACCAGGCTGTATCTCATGAACCGTGATAGCTAGACAGTTGAAATTTTCACAGATGATGTATTTCTGTTGCCGCTATAACAAAAAATACTAAAAAAACTGGCCAAGTGCGAGTCGGACTCGCGTTCCAAGGGTTCCGTACATTAAACAATTTAGACAAATGTATTTTTTATGTGAAACGTGAGTGAAATGTCTTTAAAAAACCCGTAGGGGCGGATCAAAAACTAAGTAATTAAGTCCGACTCACGCTTGACTGCAATTTATAATAGGTTTTCCTGTAATCTATAGGTAAAGATCTATTTTGTGTATTTTTTTCAACATTTTAGACCCAGTAGTTTCGGAGATAAAGGGGGGGGGGTGGTAATTTTTTTGCCTATTTTCTTGAATAACTTCTAAATGGTTTATCCTAAAATTATAAAAAAAACATATTTGAGATTCTCACAATGAGCTCTTTCATTTGATATGTAACACGATATGGTTTGAAATCTTTATTTTTTAATTTTCTCATTTACCCCCCAAAAGTGGCCCCCATGTTTAAAATTCATTTGTTTATGTTACATGTCCGTCTATGGGTCACAAACTTACATAAGTATACCAAATTTCAATTTAATTGGTCCAGTAGTTTCGGAGAAAATAGGTTGTGACGACGGACAGACAGACAGACAGACGCACGAGTGATCCTATAAGGGTTCGTTTTTTTCCTTTTGAGGTACGGAACCCTAAAAGTACGGAAACCTCGGTGGGCGAAACCGACTCGCACTTGGCCGGTTTTTTTATCAATCAGAAACGTCTGCGAGCGATACTACAAATTTTTAAATTGAAGGATAAATGGAAAAATTTACACCTCTGGCAGGACTCCACCCTAACCACCACCACCACCTGCAGTCCGCGGGACGATATCAGCCTGTCAGTTGTTCGGAACTGTCAAATTTTACACGTGTCGTGCGTGCGTGTGTGTGTGTGTGTGTTAATCCGTTCCATTCTCCTCTCTCAAACGAGACCTACATATTAACTCAATTGTTTGAGTCAGCTAATGAATTCACGATAAACAAACAATTTCAATTTAGCTAAGGTATTTAAAGTACAAGAAAAACACGTGCCAAATAAAATCGAGATTCCTGTTAATGGATCCAACAAACAACACGGAATTCAGCACTAATAAGGAAAAATAAACTCATTTCACCTTGTTTTTGACTTGATCTCTCTTGGCATGACGTGTAATATATTTTGACAGAGGAAAACAGGAAATCGAGTTTGCTGATGTCAGAAGATGGAATTCAATTAACGGACAAAGCCACCAATGAAGTGAGGAGAGTAAGAAGATGGAACCTACTTGATGTATTTAATCAATCGTATGGCGTATTTACATAAACATTCTCAAAAAATTTAAGTAGCTAAATGAAATAATTATAAATCCACATTCAGGGTCCCGGACGGAACTTGATGAGGACCGGTGACGACATTGCCAAAAAAACCGGCCAAGTGCGAGTCGGACTCGCGTTCCAAGAGTTCCGTACATTACACAATTTAAACAATGTATTTTTTATGTGAAATCTCTTTAAAAAACCCGTAGGGGTCGGATCAAAAACTAAGTAATTAAGTCCGACTCACACTTGACTGCACATTTCTAATAGGTTTTCAGTTATCTATAGGTAAAGATCTATTTTGTGTATTTTTTTCGAAATTTTTGACCCAGTAGTTTCGGAGATAAAGGGGGGAATGGTCATTGTTTGCCTATTTTCTTGAATAACTTCTAAACTATTCATCTTAAAATTATAAAAAAAATATATTTGAGATTCTCACAATGAGCTCTTTCATTTGATATGCAACACGATATAGTTTGACAAACTTTATTTTTTAATTTTCTCATTTACCGCCCAAAAGTAGCCCCCTGTTTAAAATTAATTTATTTACGTTACATGTCCATCTTTGGGTCACAAACTTACATATGTGTACCAAATTTCAACTTAATTGGTCCAGTAGTTTCGGAGAAAATAGGCTGTGACAGACGGACAGACAGACAGACACACAGACAGACAGACAGACAGACGCACGAGTGATCCTATAAGGGTTCCGTTTTTTCCTTTTGAGGTACGGAACCCTAAAAACCGACTAATGACATGTTGGCCCCTGCTAAACATAAAAAAATCTTCATACATGTAGCTGAGTTGAAAAGACGTTTGGCACATCATTTGCTTAGAATTTAAATATAACATTAATGTTGCTAAAAGCGTTTTTCGATTCAGTGATACTTTTGGAAATAATCGTATCGTCAAAAATAATCCTCCCTCTAACTTTAGAACAAGGCGTGCAGAAAATAAACCTTAATAAATACTTTCCACGAAATTTCGAATCTGATCGGTTGAGAAATTAACGAGCTCTTTCGAAATAACTTATCTTCTTATTAAAACGAAATAATGCCGCGATGATTCTCCCTTTTGCTTGTATGTCTTCTTGTATTGTATGAAGGAAAGGAACCCTCCATTATGCGTTGTCTGACACGCATTTGGCCGCCTTTTTATTATAGGTAAGTACTTACCATAGACTTATTTTCAAAAAGGAAATATCTTCGCGTTATTTTACTAAGACGGGATAACTTTTTTACGACAACTCAGAAACGATTTAACCGGTCATGTTTAAAAAAGTTTTCATTGTTGCAGCAGAAGAAAATACATCATCTGTGAAAATTTCAACTGTCTAGCTATCACGGTTCATGATATACAGCCTGGTGAAAGACAGACGGACAGACAGGCAGACAGCCAGACAGACGGACAGAGGAATCTTAGTAATAGGGTCCCGTTTTTACCTTTTGGTTACGGAACCATAAAAAATGTGTACCGTTTTGAAAATAAATAATAATATTTCAGCAAAACTGAAATTGCTTGCCCCACTGATCCTTTGTTATTTTTGATTGTGATTTATATGATTGTACAAATATTTGACGTATAATTCAGATGATTTGCTTCATCAACGTGTTTGTTTTTGTTTAATTCATCAGTAGGGCTGTGTAAATTGAAAATTGGAGATCAAGCAGTCAAATTTTTATAAATATTTTTATTTCTTTTTAGGGTTACGTACCCAAAGGGTAAAAACAGGACCCTATTACTAAGACTCCGCTCTGTCTGTCTGTCTGTTGATTTGTCTGTCTGCCTGTCTATCCGTCTGTCTCCAGGCTGTATCTCATGAACCGTGATAGCTAGACAGTTGAAATTTCACAGATGATGTATTTCTGTTGCCGCTATAACAACAAATACTAAAAACAGAATGAAATAAAAAATTAAGGGGGCTCCCATACAACAAACGTGTTTTTTTGCCGTTTTTTGCGTAATGGTACGGAACCCTTCGTGCGCGAGTCCGACTCGTACTTGGCCGGTTGTTTTTTCTTTCTGTGAATATTTTGTTTTTAATGATATTGATTTATTTTATAACAAAACTATTTTTTTTCATATACTTAGTTGTTGATAAGTTTTCTTAAAGAACAACGCGTTACGTATTTCTGCGATTTGATGTATAATTATTTGAAAACAAGTCTTGCCGAGTTTTTTGCGCCAGTATAGTGAGCGTGCATCAACCAGCATGCACAGCCAGCAGCATGCAGCATGTGCATGGCCAGGAGGCCTATGCTGCCCCTATAGTTACATTTTTGGCGCGAGGCGTAAATGTCAAGTTTATGCTTCCGAAGTATCCCACAATATGGCAAAACCTACTATGCCCAAGAACGTTAGATGGTAGCACTTGCTATGGCAATGTACATGTTTATGTTTCTGATTTAGGCCACAAGATGGCAGAATAGAATAGAATAGAATAGAATAGAATAGAATAGAATAGAATAGAATAGAATAGAATAGAATAGAATAGAATTTATTTATTTGCCAGACCTTCCAACCGGTCCCTATCTTCTCGGAGCTGTAGTGTAGTGTGGAACCGGTGGTAGTTTCTGTTTCATAACGTAGTATGCTTAAATTTTATTGAACTATGAACCCGGTTCCGATTTAAAATTATGCTACGGTTTTGATCTTGTTTTGATACGACCTCGAGAATCGCTCGAGCTAATTATTGATGCATGCAAAATTCAGTGTCTTGCGTTAAATTAAAAAAAAATTAAAAAATTAAAAAGCTTTTATTTCGGATTAATTACATCCATAGAAATTACATATTATTAAAATTAAAAAATAAATAAATAAATAATAATAATAATGTTAAACTTAAAACTAACTTGTTAGGTTAAATGCGCGCTAATCACCTAGAAGATCAAAACCATCACAAATTGTTATTAGAATCGACTTCTGTGATTGGCTTCAATGAACTGAACATCAAAGAATTTGCCATTTGATTGCTAATAAAGCCACATGTTTTACCCTACCAGGCATAACAGCCGTAAGTCAAGATAAAACCAGTTTAAATTTGGGATTTATTACGCGAGAATACGGTAAACAATAGCATGAGTAAAATGTGTTTTACGGTTGTTATGTGTGGGTAGTTGCAGTGTATCTGACGTAAAAAGGATCAAAGCGTCTCTTATCTAAGATAAATTAGCCGTCCAGACTTTACTGTAGATATTTTTCACGGTTTAAATGAATCCTGTTCTTAAGAATTTGGTAAACACATCCAGGGTGAAATTATAAATTGTAATTTGTAATTGTATGTCACTAACCTTAATTAATTTTTAGTTTTGTTGTACTTACTACCACTAGGATAGAATAGACTAGAATAGTTTATTCGTAAAAACACACAGACAATAGACATACATTAAAAGAACACAGTGAAAATAAAGTGTTACGAAATGGCCCCATCTCAGCATGCTGCTGGCGACTTCCAGCGCTGATCTTCCGATGACACCATTAAGTTGAGAATCACGGAAGGTAACAGATAAAAAGAAAACAACATAAAGTTAAGAAACATAAAATATGGCGAAAAATAAATTACACAGAAAAAAATAAAATAAAAAAACAAAAAATGATCAAAATGATTTGAAATAAATAATAGAATTAAATAACCGCCAGCCGTACTCTGCGTAGTGACTATATAGGTCATAATGAACAACTTTTATTATAGGACCAATGCCGAAATCATACATCCCGGCTGATGGGATGCCGCTGATTTCTATGGGAAAACCAGTTTCGGACGTACATTGTAACTATGTGACAAAGAACAAAAGTTGGGGAATAATTGACAACAATATTTATATACTGATTAAACAGAAATTAATTGGTTTATAAGAAAACACAATTTACTCTAATGAGGGCGCCAGTGGACGGACGATTGCGAGTTTACGCAGTCGCTAGCGACTTCGGTCGCAATAAACCCATGGTAGCGGTACAGGTTCACGGGTCACAGGGCAGACATATAAAGTCGCCTTTTATCGGCTGGCATCGGTTGGCATTCAATAAATGATATGATATCGAAATAAGAGATCAAACAAAAGCATGTCAAGAGATAGACAGGAGCCATTTATTTCAATTTGTTAGATTGAAAAATATCTGCAGGCTAATAATAAGACTCCACTTTGAACATCACACACATAAAGTCCTGCTAGACACATTCTTTTCAACTTTTGAATCAATTATTGACCGAATCGTTAGCGAAAGTCTCCGTTTTAACTCGGGCATTTTGCTTTCGTATGTCCGGATGTTCTCATCTACGGGTCGCAATTCATAACCGATTATCTTGAAATTTTGTTTTTCATTTTTTTTTAATGCTGAAATTGGCATAAAGAACTTAAGCACCAGTTCACTGTGATAAAGACTCAACGAACTATGTATTTTACATTTTCTAAGCTTAACGCGAAGTCCACAGCTCACAGAGCCACCCAGTTTTAAAGTTTTCACCTTATCAAAAACTTTTTTCGAAACCTAAACCTTATTTTAGAATACCTATTAATATTTGTGTCACACTTAGATATTTACTGATTTTTCTTTACTTTCTTTAACTTTTACTTCTCATTTAATTAGCGGCTCACAAAATATAACTATTTTTCACTTAAAATATACTTCAAGGTTTTTGGAGTAAAATGGCTGTTACAGCTAGGTACGGACAGACCGACGAAAGGACGGACAGATTATATTCTATAAAGGTTCCTTTTTTGCAATTTTGGCCACGGAACCCTAAAAAAGACCTGTTACTATAATTATTAAGATAATTTTACGATTTAACTCACGTGTTTTTAGTCACTCACTTATGCACTGTTAGTGCTTGAAAACGAAGACCTAGGCTCTCCGAAACATGTCACACGAATGATTAAAAATATGTGAGTAAAACCGTAAAGCTTAATGTTAGTATGTCTGACGACAGTTCAAATTTGAGCTATCATTTTGTTAGGTAGTCTAAACTTACAGTGCTTACAGAAATGATCACTGCACCATATAACATGTTTGCACATAACCACCGTACAACCAGCCGTCTACTTGTAATCCTACCTTATGAAATTCAATGAGCTTCCAAAACATACACCAAACTCCGATCAATATCCACACATATAGCAAAACCATTTCCATTACTGCTGTGGTCTCCCGTTCGTATATAATTCTTGAATTAAGCAAGCAATGGATGTTGACTTTGGCGGTAAAGTCGGTTTGACTATGTGGTATTGTTAGTATGTTAGTTGAAGTGGTAAATATGTAAATTTCTCTAGAATTTAGGGTTTAGTGCTCATACGATTAATATTGGAGGATGTATACTTGTGACGACAAAATATTATGAAGATGGTAATGATGACCTGGTCCAAGATATCTCGTTGAGAACTTGGCAAAATACATCAGCATTAATCATGACTATGTATAAATAATTATTTTGTTTTACAAGGTGGCCAATATTGAAACCCGAGCAAGCGAAAGATTCCAAAACTGAACCACCAGCGTAGCTAGTGGTTCGAAAAGTGTAATCTTAAGCGTTGCGACGGTTTCAAGGCACGAAGGTTAAACAAATTTTGCCACCGAGTGTAATGCCACAGATGGGAATGGATCCTTCCCATTTGTGCACTGCGGGAACAGATGGGAATACACCATAAAACACGAATATTCTGAATTATTTCCCAGATGTTCGATTTTCCAGTAGGTATCCGCGAAATTGTCATTTCATCCATAAAAGCGAAACCTCTATGATTGTCTTTTTTCTGAATTTAATATCGCTTTCACTGAATTATTCGACCATCAGTCCCATTATCAAGGATTAATCTGCTTACAAAAGTAACAAATAACCCTGCGTCGAATCCCCAAAAGTACGGTATGCAAATTAAACAATAAATCATTTCGATACATGGTGGGTAGCGTCGGCAACATCAGACTGTTAATTTATGGGACTCTCAGTGTTCCGATTTTTTTGAGTTGCTTTCTAACTGATGCCAGAAAAGTGTGTAACTGGACCGTATTTTGTGACGATTTATTACAGATATCCAAAGAGTAACTTTAGGTAGACATCCATACTTAATATTATAAATGCGAAAGTCTGTCTGTCTGTCTGTCTGTGTGTTCCCTCTTCACGCTTAAACCGCTTAATCGCTTTAGATGAAATTTGGCATAGAGATAGGTTGAGTCCCTGAGAAGGACATAGGATAGTTTTTATCCCGAAAATCATCCCTTAAGAAAGTAAAAAGCGGGGTGGAATTGAGATAATCAATGAAGTGCCTGCTAATTTGTGTGAATATATGCTCAAATTGAATGATTGCTATGAGAATTTTTCCAGGCGCTATACTTACTTTAGCTGCTGTTACTAAGTCCGCGCAGACGAAGTCGCGGGCAAAAGCTAGTATTTTTATATGATAGACTAGCGTATATGAGAGTTTTCACATTGTCCGATCCGATATCGGATGTAGGATCGTTTTACCCGCGTTGGTAATCTGATCCGCGTGGGCGCGGGCACCGGCTTTAGCGGTCACGTACATTACAACAAACATTATGCACACCCTTACGCACACAAACAAATATTATCGGTCCGACAGCTGACGGGGGGCTCCGACATGGCTGATATTATCGGAAGCGCCCTTCCGATATCGGATGTCGGATGGCAAGCAAGGAGAAAAACAGCTGCAAGAGAGTGCCATGTGGCATCAAGTCCGCCTTTTTTGCGTTATCTATAGTTTTTAGTTAAATGAATAAATTAATACAGAAAAACACATATCTTATATATTATTTCCATCCGACATCCGATATCGGATCGGGCCATGTGAAAACGCTCTAACGCCATCAATTTGATTTGAATATCAGAACCGCATACAAATTAATAATATCTTCTTCTTCTGACTAAGTACGATGCGAGTCGTAAAATGAGTTCCTTGTAACAGGCGACTTGAAAGCTTTTCGTTAATAATATCTTAATTAAATATGTACGAGTATATTATTATCAATGTGCTAAAGTATTTCGCGAGTATATCTTAAGGTGGCTTTAGTACTGCTGCGGTCTTGACTTATTTTAAGATTATTAGGTATTAATATGTAATGTTTACCCAGGTATTGACTGTTGTATCCGTATTTATAAATGTGCTATGTATTTTTCATGTCACTAGATGTTGCTTTGACTTGTGAAAATGTATTTGCGGCCTTCGTACTAAATATTTTTTTGAATATTGAATTTTAAAAGGTATAATGCTGCCATTCTCCATACAATTCTATAAGAAGCCACTTTCTGAGTTCATTTATTATCAAGCTGTCAATGTGAGTGTCTTTTTCCAATCAGCTTTCAGCTTCCATTCTACAATAAGAAAATTCGTTATTTGTTGAAAAACCGTCTACTCGTGTTCAGTCGTTCTTAAACCTTTCAACGATTTATCTTTGTGACTTGTCAGTTGGCAAAAACACATTATCTGCGTAATTCATGTATTTTGTTTGCGAAACCGTTTGTCTTTTTAATGTTATTCTGTCAGTTATTTATGTTCTATTTTAAGAGCAGATTGAAAAAATGCTGAAAATACGGACCACTTTCTATGAAAGGCCATTTGACTGTATTTTAACGCAATTTTACTTCAACTTTTATATTTTCACGCCAGTGGTACTGCCAATAAGGTGGTGTAAATATATTTTTGGAACGTTGGTTTGTAAAAGATGTTTGTGAAATCGATTGTACATTACATAAATGAAACGATAGGCCGGTGAAGATTAATATTCCTACGGTAGGTACCTATCTCAAGCATAACTCCAGCGAACCGGGGCAATAAGCCGAGACACCGCTTAGAATTTAGATGGATTACAATGACCAACTTCTTAAAAAAAACCGTGGTATATCCAAGAACCTAAAAGGCTTTCCCCGCCCCGTTCTCCGCTTCAAGGATTCATGTAAGCGCGACATGAATGGCTTCAGCATTCCAACTAACCGTTGGGAGGAACGCGCGGAGATGAGACCCGTGTGGCGTCGTAACACGTGACAAAGCACGACGAGCTCTGGTTGGATCACCTTAACCAGAAACGAATTCGCAGAGCTGCTGGACCACCCCAGGAGTCAAGACACATCTGTGATCGGTGCGGCAAGAAATGCCGATCAGCCATTGGTCTTTACAGTCACCGCAGTCGATGTAGACTGTAGACATCTCCTCAAATACCTCTAGTCGCTGCAACTATCATCTGTAAAGATGCTGTGGCCAATGATGATGGTGATGATGGAAAAGGCTTTGCTAACTCAAGCTTAAAAAACGATAATTATTATAATATTAAGATCTAAGCACAGCGGATACGTTCCATTTTCCCCTCTTAATAAGTGGGAGTACTCGCGGTCGGCGTAAAATCAATTTCGCTAAAGGCTCCAGAGACTCCAGTTTTCAAATTAAAATAAAAAGAAGATATTTCTTACTTTTTAGCGCGTTACGGCTAGGAAACCGATTCTGGATTGGATGGATCAGTTTTGTTTTATGTTGTAATTTTGTAGGGGAGACCGACGTGAGTTGTGACATCGTCGATTTTTTGGAATCTATTAATTAATAATGAGCTTGCAATAGCGCGGGGTGAATCAATCCTTTGATACCTATAGTGTTCTATGTGGGCGATCTCGTTGCGAACGCGAACGCCGTGGGCCCGCCGCGCCGCGCCGCTTCGCTTCGCGTTCGCGAGATGTTCGCTTACGTAAGACGCTGCGTAATGTGGCAAAATTCAATAGTGCATCCGCAGTAGTTGTCATCGGATTGTTACCTTTGAAATAACGTTGGAATGCCAACTGTTAGCTGCATTGCTGCTGCGGCGTCATCGTTGCCGCCGCTATATCTGTCATTTTCGTTGATTTTTTTTTATACTACGTCAGTGGCAAACAAGCAAGGCCGTACCGCCTGATGTTAAGCAGTCTTCATAGCCTATGTACGCCTGCAACTCCAGAGGAGTTACATGCGCGTTGCCGACCCTAACACTCCTCTCCCTCGAGCTCTGGCAACCTTACTCACCGGCAGGAACACAACACTATTAGTAGGGTCTAGTGTTATTTGGCTGCGGTTTTCTGTAAGGTGGAGGTACCTCCCCAGTTGGGCTCTGCTCTAGATCTGGAATGACATCCGCTGTCTACACAAAGCGAGATGTCATTCACAGTGCCCATACCTCTCTTGGACGTAGTTTAAGGACATAACCGGGTCCATCGGGTGATTGAATTAGTGACATGAACTTCAATAATCACGGCTGTAATGCGGCGGCTAAAGACTCATTTAAATAAAGTAATTGATAGATGCAGCGTTGGCAACAACGACACCGCAACAGTAATGCGGTTGCAGTTGGCATCCGAGTATTACCTTTATCGGTGTGAGTAAGATGCCGGACAAGGCTTAGGGCCTGTTTCACAATGTCCAAGTAAAGTCCTGAATAAGCTACTTGCCACTTATCTGACGAATAAAGTCATCGTTGGCGTTTCACAATCTCCAAATAAGCTTTATCTGTTGGATAAAGTGCTTTTTTGTAGGAAATTTTATCTGGCAGTTAATTTATTTGTTAATTAGCTATCCAATACTTTACTTGGACATTGTGAAACAGGCCCATAAGGTCGTATCGAAATATGATAAAATTCTTATCAAATTGATGTCACAGAATCGGCCACTATAGGCCTCGGCAGGAGGTTTCTGATTGGTTATGGGCATTGGAAATTGGGCGGTATTTTTAAAGCAGCAATTAAGGTGGGTGGTTAGGGTCAGTTATGGTTTCAATTTGGGATTCGATTATACGTAAATTTATTGAGGAGAGTCTTTTCAAAAGGGCCTATTTCTCTATGAACACCATACAAAAATAAGCCCTTTTGAAAAGACACTCCTCTATTTAATTGTTCATTGGTTTACTAATCAGTAAGAAAATACTTTGAAGTTGAGAATCTCTCTGCTTTGCCCTAAGGTTGACTGGTAGAGAATGCTTTTGGCATTAAGTCCACCTTTTGTACGATAACTTTTCTTTTGTGCAGTAAAGATTAAATAAATAAATAATTTTTAATAAAAATTTCATTTTAAATTTGAATAAAAGGCAATATTACTTAGAAGAATGATTTCGCTTTTTTGAAGAAAACTCGTCCATTTGCAACAAAACTTATCTTATAACAAGTTAATTACGTTAAAGTGATGGATATTGTAATTTACGATTTATTAATGAATGAAAATGATGAATGATGGATGAATGAATGTAGATTCTTATAAATTGACATTAATTTAATTTGTACTGTAAAATAAATATATATAATCCAATCTAATCTATTGTTATTTTGCACCCAGAACACAAGCCTAAGGCCGGATGTAGGCGTCCGGTGTTTTCGCCGGACAATTGTACAGGTTCGGCCACGATGTCTTGTGTTCTTGGTAGTAGCTGTTGGTAGCCACATACAAAACTGGTAGTCGCGACACGGTCCGGTTTCCGGTGAAAACACCGGACGTCTACAACCGGCCTTATTGAGCTTACTCTAGGTCAATCTGTGTCAAAAGGGTCTCTATTGTTTCCCATAAAGTTTTAAGTCATAATGTATTGTTTGTCCACATTTTCGTTAGTCATAATTTGGTTTTTCTCAGAAACGCGTAACTGTTCAGGATTGCCATAAAACAAACTTAACCTAACCTAGCCTATCTATAGGATAAACCTGAGAAAAATCCTGAAAAGTTAACGGTTTCAAAATTATTAGTATTATTTTATTAAAGACAACAAATGGTCCAATGAGTGTTAGTTGATCCTAGCCTAGGTGTACTTCCTTTTTGGTGAAATTTATTTCGCCAAATTTTACTTGGCAACCAACTTTTCGCCAAAGTTTCATTTGGCAAACCAATCGTTGGCATACCCTTACTTCGCAACCATTTTATTTCCCAACCCCATACTTGCGAAATGAAAATAACGTACTAGGTTGGGTTAGGTTAGGTTGATGGTTGATGGTCATGAGAAATATGACTAATGATAATATGACAATCATTACATTATGACTTTCAATAATTATGTCAAACAAAGGGACCCCGTGTTAAAATTGTCCTATATTATTATAATTTTTTGACTACGCCAGCTACCTGTTACCCCAGTTTGGGTATTTTCTTTTCCTCGTAAAGGCTTTCTTTTAAAAATATTCTTTAATATAGACGAGGAAGTTGCATTTTATCCACAAGAGTGGAAAAGTAATTTGATGCAAATTTTGAGGGGTTTCCTCATATTGGCTTGTAGAATTGACTTTTAAGCGATGATTTTGACTGATCAATATTTAAAAACCGGCCAAGTGTGAGTCTAACTCGTGCACGAAGGGTTCCGTACCATTACGCAAAAAACAGCAAAAAAAACACGTTTGTTGCATGGGAGGCCCCCTTAAATATTTTATTCTGTTTTTAGTATTTGGTGTTATAGCGGCAACAGAAATACATCATCTGTGAAAATTTCAACTGTCTAGCTATCACGGTTCATGAGATACAGCCTGGTGACTGACGGACACACAACAGACAGACAGACAGACAGACAGCGGAGTCTTAGTAATAGGGTCCCGTTTTTACCCTTTGGGTACGGAACCCTAAAAACGTTTATTTGGATGATGTTTGAAAGAAAGAAAATACATTTATTTAACGCCACAACATATAACATATGGAAAAGGAAACATACAGACATAAAAAACATTAGACGCTAAAATAGGACCCCACTCAGCATAATGCCCCGCGGTAATCCGTAGCGCTGATTTTCAGTGTTTAATGTTTTACTGCTGATATTTTCCTTACGTTGTCGGAAACCTTTTTAGGGTTCCGTATCCAAAGGGTAAAAACGGGACCCTATTACTAAGATTCCTCTATCCGTCTGTTCGTCTGTCTGTCACCAGGCTGTATCTCATGAACCGTGATAGCTAGACAGTTGAAATTTGCACAGATGATGTATTTCTGTTGCCGCTATAACAACAAATACTAAAAAGTACGGAGCCCTAGGTGGGCGAGTCCGACTCGCACTTGTCCGGTTTTTTGTTTCACTCGATAGCAGATTTTTTAACCATCGTGCATTGAAACCTTCGCAACGCTGAAGATTCCACTTTTCGAACCAATCACATACGTAGCGAGTAAGTGGTTTAATTTTTAAATGTTTCGCTTACTCGTGTGTCTATATTTGCACTTTGCTCTTTTAAAACAAATATTTAAACGCAAAATTCAAAAATTTACTCTATTAGTAGGCCTCAAGGGTTCTTTTATAAGTCAATACAAGATTTACAGTGACATGAATTAAAACACAATGAGACTTACCTTGAAAAGTGTTTTTTCTACACCTAAAATAGAAAATCACTCACTGCACAACCAAATAGCGCCGGAGCATGCGGCTGATTCGTTCGTGTGTTTGGGTGGTGAGTGCTTCCAGAAAATGAAAGAGACGAATAGATATTGCTGCTCTGTATAGCAAATATATATATATATATTTATATACATCTTATTAATATTTAATATGTCACTCCCTAAGGTCTTGGCAGAATAACAGCGTTGGAATTTGCCTCGCTTCCAAATTGCAACAATATGCTGAGGCAGGGCCTCTTCCCTACTGCACACATTGCTGGACCCGTGTGTAATTTTTATGTTTTTTTTATGTTTTTAATGTGTAAATAATTTAATTTTTTTTTGTTTTTTTTTTTTTGCTATTATTTTTATATTCCCTTTTTTAAACATATTTTTTCTTTCATTGTATTGTCCTGTGTATGTGTGCTTTATAGAATAAATGGCTTTCTTCTTCTTCTTCTTCTTCTATAGTCGCGAGCTAATGTACCCGCATGAGTCACTGATTCCTACCCGACCCTACATTTGTAAATATTTTCTCGAACTGTTCTGTTTATTCTATGTAATTTTGGTTACGATACTTAACAGACAAACTTAAATACAAACAATTCAAAAGCATAATTCTCAACTCGCAGACAACGTTTTGTTTATAGTCCAATCCACTCCAAGTTTTTGTCCGAGTCGCAGTAAAAGCAAGAGTTGCTGGAAAAGTTTAATGGTACCTAATTGGACCGTAAATTTGGAGCCAATAAAGTCCCGCCTTAATCCCGGGGCAACAGTTAATCTCGGAGTTTTCTAAAAAATGGCCATTTTGTGTTTTTAATAAATGTGGGAGTTTCGTTATGAGTTTAATGTTTTATTTAAGTACACCACACGTGTTGCATTTTATTAATAGGGACTTTGACTATTTATTTTAAACTTTATTGCACAAGAACAAGTAAAAAGTACAAAAGGCGGACTTAACGCCTTGAGGAATTCTCTATCAGTGTACCAAGTCAGCCTTTATATAAACCACTGGCTTTAATACCGATATAATACATACAATAAGTAATATCCTCTAATTGAAATGTTAAAAATTAGAGAATTAGAGATTCACTAGATGTGAAATAGTAAAGGTATTTTTTTATTTTTTTTTATGATGAATAGGCAGGCGTTTGACCACGATCCCACCTGATGGTAAGTGATGATGTGGTCTACGGTGGAGCACGCTTACCTATGAGATACCTATTAACTCTTGCCTTGAAGAGCTCCAAATTGTACTCATGCGGAAACACAGACTCGGGCAGGGCGTTCCACTCCTTGGCAGTTCGCATAAGAAATGTGGAAGCAAAACGCTTCGTGCGTATTTTTGGAATTCCTACCATGAAGCGATGCCGGAGTGCCGTTTGTCGTGTGGTCCGATGGTAAAAATGGGACGGAGGAATAAGGTTGTGCAGTTTCTCGGCACACTCCGAAATGTATCCTATAAAAGATCGACAGGCTGGCAACCTTGCGACTATGTGACATATCACGGCAAAAGGTACCTTATAGCGACGTAAGCGCCATCCAATATTAAATTGGAGCGGCGGCGTTAATCACAGATTTAATATATACGCTAGATGACGCAAATACCACGATTTGTATTGAAACTAAGCGTGCCGACTTTTTCATACAAAATTTACGCATAATATAATTTTAAATTACTTATCTGTGATAGGAAATATGTTCTTGCCTTTGGGTGCTCGCAATTTTTGGGCTGTTGCAGTTAATTAACATGCAACGAAGCATTTTTTAAGTTTTCACGGACGTCCGGCTGCAACAACTGACGCGCATGGACTGTAAAGAGCGAAGGTCAACCTCGACGCTTGGTCGGGGTTCGGACACGCGAAGTAGATGCATTTGCGTCTTCTATGGTATATTTATTTCTGTGGCGTTAATAATAGCGTAAACTCCAACCGCTATAAGGTACCTTTACCCTTGGGACGTCACATATCTTTACTATTTCATATCTAATATTGTCTTCGGTTACCGCGATAGTTACTCATGAAATAAAACTATGAAAACGGATTATATCGCGTATATTGAATTTATAATACATCCCGACGTTTCGAACCCTTTACAGCGTTCGTGGTCAACGGGTGACTGTAATTATTACAAAGTGCAAAAATACCCACATACTAAAATAATGAACAATCATAGACTACAAACTTTAAGGCTGGTTGTACATGCAAAATCGGTTCATAAGGCTAGTTAAGGTTGGTTATTTCATATCTAGTGAATCTCTAATTCATTTCCCGAATCGGGCCGTAACTCATTTTTAACATTTCAGTCATTTCATGCCTAAGATCAAAACCCCATATTATCTCCGCCATCAAATACATCTGGCGAAGTTACTTGAATGATTAGGAAACATCTTAAACGCGGAAAAATTGCGACATCAGAATGATGAAGGACGTAATACCGAGCGATTTGAAAAAGTAATTTCATGAAAACAACTGATAGGTATAAAAATTATAATTTTTCATTAGCCTCCTCTTAATCTACCTACCCACTGAAATTATTTTTTTTTTTTTTTAATGTCTGTGTTTTAAGAAATACGTATATATTTATATGTAATACCTAGATAATATGAAAATTACGTCACGCATCATATCCCGTGACATACTTAACAATGCCACACAGCACGCCCATATAACTCACTTTATACCCAAAAAACAATATACCCAAACTGACCAGTAATAAAGTGTACAGTAATAAAAAGTAATACCGCCAGGAAAAAACACATTCTTACTCTGGTCACGGGCGCAAATGTTTATGCGAACACGACAAAGTTATATTTGCGGGTGAGGAAATAGATAAACCTAATGATCTCTCTTGAAATGATAAGGTGAAGATGGACAGTGGCGCTGTAGACGGCGGTAATGATTAGTTTGTCGTGTAATAGCTGAATGCGTGCGTAATATGGATGAATAAAGGGAAATGGGTTAGCCGGTGAGGCATAGGGGCGGTTTACGCAGATAATTTTGAAGGTCAGAGGAAAAGTAATGCCTTACGCGTGTAGGTCTACCGTATATAATTTAGGCGGTTGTTAAGAAATTATTGATGTGTATTGGGGTAACTTCGTACGCGAGACAATTTTGATAATCGCTTAAATTTACTGAACTTCTAGCACTTTCTATTGTAGAAACAGTAAGCAAGATGCCTTGGTAAGCGTTGGAGGAGCATAAGTGTTGCTAAAGTAAGAAAAGTGCTTCTGGTAGATATTTGCCATTTTAAATTTACCACGCTTTCTAAATCACCCCAATAAAACTTATTGTCAACTACGGACTGGTCGAAGGCATGGACGCGGATACATGAAGATGATTTTTATTATGTTAAATAAATAATATATAATATTATATAAACTAGTTTTAGTTCCAAAAGTTAATAAACAAACTTTTAAAGGTCAACTACCTTTTCCTAGAATAATTTTTAAGATACCTTTCTTATCTTCCGATAGAATATTTTATCCGGTCAATTTATTTCTTCTCTTCTATATTCACTATATTGTCCACTATTGTCCTCCACAGTGATGGAATCCTTTAGAAAATGCGTGTCCACAACATACCTACGGCCTTCTCATCCAATATATAGAACATCCTTCTTAGATACCGCATTAGGTATTTAATATTTACCGTCATTAAACATAATATGTGCCATTTTCAATCAAAAGGGTACTTATTGTCGGTTGTCAATATTGCGCTATTTCCATACAGCTTCAATTTGAAATCAACCTTATTGACAAGCGACAATGTGGTACCTTTTGGTTGTATATGTCACATATTTTTAATTCAGGCATACAGACAGTCCCCTATTTATTTATTTATTTAAATTTTATTGCACAAAAGAAAAACTTAATGTACAAAAGGCGAACTTAGTTCAGAGACCATTAAAAAATAATATTCACTTGGCGTCACTAGTCAGTCATATCGCTAGGCAACTGCATATTATGCCTTAGCTAAGTTAACTCTATATAGCAATTGCGATGACAAAATGTGACGATATCATTATTATTAATGACCAATTTCTATGATAATATGTCATTTTAATGACACTATCTAACTGTTCTAATGAAATCGGTGTAAGGTCAATGTGGCCAAATCCGTCAGAGGGACGAGACAAGCGTTTTTTTTCCAAACAATACTAGGTATTGATAATTTTATCGACCAAGCAGCGATTGCTTCTAGTTTCAGCAATCAAATTAATAATAAACTTTCTTTATCTTTATCTTATCAAAAGCAGATGGGCTGTTTTTCCTACGGTTGAAAAAAAAAGTATTAAGTATTAAGTTTATAGTAATTGGCCCAATTCACCTTAATATTAGCTTAAACCGACTCTATGCACCATCTAGTGCGCATGTGGTCTGTGTCCAAAGATAACAAAAAGCCTCAGGCACATCAATCACTAGCGCCATCTATCACGCGGACAATACGGATATCGCGGTCAACTTATGGTGGAATAACTTGTCAAACTTGGACTTTCCACTTTTTAGGTTATTTTGGCTTGACCTTTCCAGTATATAGTATGTGATAGTATCTAGCTATAGAGGGTTTTGTTCTGGCGATATTGATAGTTGAATTTAAACTGTTGTGAAGCATACTAACATTAAATAATTTCACGGTTTAGACTCGCTTGTTTTAGTCACTGATGTCGCGCAAGTGACTAAAACAAAGTGAGTCTAAACCATGAGATTGTTTAATGTATTGATAGTTCTTTGTTTTAATACATAATGGCGAACTTCATCATCATCATTCGCTTGCCCTTGTCCCATTCACTTGGGGTCGGCGCAGCATGTCTTTTTCTTCCATACATCTCTGTCACCCGTCATCTCATCATTCACTTGCGTTAGTTTCATATCATCTTTCACACAGTCCATCCACCTTTTCCTCGGTTTTCCTCTCCTCGTACTTCTCTCCACATTCATTCTTAATACCTTTCTCGTCACAATGGCGAACTTATGACTTTAAAAAATGTACCGGTACAATGTTGGATTTAAGGGAATTAGTTGTTGGCAGTGTCTTAATTTATTATACATAAATATTTGTTTTATCATATCTTCTTTATTTGTGCCATTTTCAATCAAAAGGGTACTTATTGTCGATTGTCATTGTCAATAAGGCGCTATGTCCATACAGCTTCAATTTGAAATCAACCTTATTGACAAGCGACAATGTGGCACCTTTTAGTTGAAAATGTCACATTTGTTCTTGATGTTCTTTAATGTTTAAAAGTCCTACTAGTTTACGACTATTCTGGCCTAGTGGGTAGTGACCCTGCCTGTGAAGCCGATGGTCCTGGGTTCGAATCCCGGTAAAGGCATTTATTTGTGTGATGAGCACAGATATTTGTTCCTGAGTGTGAGTTCCTAAGTTCATTAGGTGTTTTCTATGTATTTAATCATTTATATATTATATATATCGTTGTCTGAGTACCCACAATACAAGCTTTCTTGAGCTTACTGTGGGACTTGGTCAATCTGTGTAAGAATGTCCTATATTATTTATTTAAAAGTACATTAAGTTATAGATTTGTAATCCATTAAATCCCTTTGTGCCCAGAATTCCCCTAAAGCCGCGAACTCATAATCTCTTGGCAGCCCCAACCACACGCACTGTAGCGCACAGAAACTCTCCGGCCGTGCAAGCCCTAAGACTTTTGAATTCGCTTCTGTCATAGGCACCAGAAAGTGATATTTTTGCAACTTCTTGGGCGAATATATGTCGGACATGTCTGGCGTACTGTGAAACTCTGGATGTCACTTAAATTGTTTTGTTAACTGTCATTTCTTGTATATACCTTTTATCTTTTTCATTAATTTGTATAGTTCATTAGTTTTACTGTAACGCTGTACAAATTTTGTATGTAAATAAATAAATAAATATAACCTCTATTTTTTCTTCAACATATTATTTACGAATTACAGATAGTAGTCTCAAAACACCTAATTGCAAATGAACTAACAACAATCGACATTGTATCACATCACTTACTTACTGCTGTGGCGCGACGACCCGAAGTGGATCTTGGCCTCCGACACCAAAGACCGCCATGCTACTCTGTCCAAAGCCGTTTCTATCCAGTCGACGGCGCCGAGTTCGCTGAGGTCTTTCTGCACTTCGTCACAACAAGAACAAACAACAACAACAACAAGGATGTCGTAAGTTTTGAATAATTCACGGTTAGTTTCACTACACTTATCATTCTTCCTCGCGTTATCCCGGCATTTTACCACGGCTCCTGGGAGCCTGGGGTCCGTATGACAACTTATCCTAAGAATTGACGTAGGCACTAGTTTTTACGAAAGCGACTGCCATCTGACCTTTCAACCCAGAGGGGGAACTAGGCCTTGTTAGGATCAGTCCGGTTTCCTCACGATGTTTTCCTTCACCGAAAAGCGACTGGTAAATATCAAATGATATTTCGTACATAAGTTCCGAAAAACTCATTGGTACGAGCCGGGGTTTGAACCCGCGACCTCCGGATTGAAAGTCGCACGCTCTTACCGCTAGACCACCAGCGCTTCAAGAACAAACAACAACAACAACAACAAGGATGTCATAAGTTTTGAATGATTCACGGTTAGTTTCACTAGACTTATATTGACCGGGATATAGACCCACAACATAACACAACAATTTTGACACCCACCCGCTATCTTCAGTCACCCTTGAACATGATGCATGTAACTGCGTCGAAATATCGGGAGCTCACAAATAATACAAAAGGTAATCACGGTCTATATCCCGGTCAATATACTTATATTCAATATAAGTCTAAGGATGTCGTAAGATGCTCATACTCATTCAAATTCAAACGCTTACCAAATTCGTGTCGCCACATCGTTCCAACAGCGGACAGAACATATATTAAAGCGTCAGAACAATTCAACTCGTATCTCATAAAGCTGAAGAGAATGCCGGCAAGTTGTAAGTCCGCCTCACGGCCGCATTCCCCACATACGGGCGGTTGCTTTGACAATGCCACAGAATAGCTTGTTGCAGAAAGTTCACTAGGTTTTTCATTTCGTGAAGATCTTTAATAGAAAGAAATATTCAATGCAAGA
The DNA here is from genome assembly GCF_947568885.1 of Cydia strobilella. Lineage (NCBI taxonomy): Eukaryota > Metazoa > Arthropoda > Insecta > Lepidoptera > Tortricidae > Cydia > Cydia strobilella. The sequence goes on from NC_086057.1 coordinate 15,998,347, forward strand.
GAGGAAGTAAAACATGACACATAAATAACACGCACCAAAGAAAAATTAAGGGGTTTCATTAACTAGATACTTTTGTCGCTTAATCTGATCCGCTGCTTTTGAGGCTGTTTGCCTATAGAAACATAAACTTTGTCAATACATAATTATTATATCCCAAGCAATAGGGTATTTGACTACTATTTAGTCAAATCAGTTTCTTTTTTCGAACTGTCAAAACGATTTTGCTACTATGGAATTTATATGAAACACTAGCATGTGACGTCACACTCAAATTACCTACTCTTCATAGTTTTATACGAGTTTTAAAATAGAAATTGTGTCTAAAAATAACTGCTGTCTACGTTTTTTCCATTAATCTTCTGGTGCTTTATTTCATGCATGGTGTAAAATAATTTATTTTAAGTACAGTCAAATACCCTATTGTGTGTACTTTTGCTAAATAAAAAATAGCACAAAACTTCACTCGAGCCAGTTTAATAAAAATAAAAGAGAGTTATAATTGGTCTATAGCAGTTAGGTATATTAGGAGTATACCTATATATACTCCTAATATTTAACTTTAGTTTAATTAACAATTTATTTGCAGATTTTCACGTCACAATAAATAAGACAGTAAATAGAAAGTCCATGCATAGATCGTGATCGGCAACGCAGGCTTCGTCAAGTGGACACAAAAGCAAATCAGCAACAGGCTTCGTCATCTACTTACAAATGATGTAATCCGCAACAGGCTTTGTCAATCTTAACCACTAAATTAAACTATTTAGGCTATGGTGCCACCCCGGACCGTAGCCGGCCCAAACGTCCCCATGACACTAATACTTTAGTTTAATTAGTAAATACTTTTGGAAGATTTAAAACTTGACTGTTGAATGAACTAAAAAAACATTCGGATTAAGCAAATAATTAACTTAGGTCTTCTATTAAACAAATTAAAGTAAAGAAACTTATAGAGAAATGTAATGCATTATCTCAACTTAGATTTAACTCCATTTAAAGCAGGTAATAGTATTGTTTGTAATCTTTCTTTAATAATTTAATAAAATAAGCAGTCTACTTTTTTTTATTAGTTGCTCCAGACTGTCTGCTTTCTTTTAATCTGCGCTCTGCCCATACTCGGCATAGTAGAATACTCTTTGACAACTTTTTTAATCAATTACGATTTTGTACTTGTACAGGGTCTAATATAACTTCCTTCGTGTTTCCAGGGCTCTGGGCACTTTGATCTTGTCGGAAAAAAATACTTAATGTAATCTGTTGAATCAGGAATATATTGTGATTCATTGAAAATATAATTACAAATTACCTGCTGACCTAAAAAATGAGCCGTGTGACGAAGCATTTAAGCGCAAATTGAGAAACCTTTTGTTGAACCCTCTGTACTCTATAAGTGACTTCATGGAATTGAATTTGTAAAATTGTAATGTATATGTAATTTTTTTATCGTATCGTATCGTATCGTAATCGTTTATTGCAAACCAATAGTCCATATTATGTACCTACACACTATTTACAAGTAGAATTAAAATTAATTAAAAATAATCAATCACAAAATTCATAAACCAAGTCAAAAAATATAAATAAACGAACAATTAAATCATAAAAAAAAATTAATAAAAATTGAAATAAAAATTAAAAGGATTAAAATTCAAAAATTCAAAATTACAAATATGTAATTTTTGTAATATAATAATTTTATGATTCAAATGATTTATTGTATTTTAAAAATGACATTTACTTCTTTTGTGATATTTTATTTTGTTTGACATTTAATGATGATTCTAAATTGCTAAGATTGACATCTATTTTTGACATGTTTTTGTTTATACGAACTTATATGACGATCCTTATTGGGAGAGAAAATTATTTTAATTTATTTTGTATTTTTTATTATGTAATGTTTGACGATTAAGAAGATAAGCATAATTTTGACATTGATGCAAATTCATAGTGTAATTTTTATCCTGAAATAAATAAATCTAAATCTAATCTAATGTGCATAATTGTGTGCGTATTTTCTCGGAAACGTTCGTATTTGTCATGCTACTTCAGTCAACTTCAGTACTTTTTGTACCAAGACTGGCTGAAATAGCAAGATACGTTCTTACGTTTTTGTGAAAATACTGGAAAATACGATGGAAAACAATTATGCACTACTAAGGAGCCTATTGGAAACACGTGGCATAAAGGCAATTGACACATTGACGTTTTTAATTGGCCAAAAGGCGCTTTATTTTGTGCAGCAGCAATACCAGTAAAGTACTTCTTACCAGCAAAGATAGATATAACTCCGTAATAGATGGATACAGTCTAAGGAAAACACGTGCCTCGAAAATCAAGAAAATTTGATTCTCGTTCAGAGGGCGCTACTAGCTTTGGCCTACAGTCGTATAGATGGCGTTGACGGTTTCGTTTGTTATTTAACAATTTTAACGCATATCAGTGAAAGAACATGGGTCAAAATCATAAAAATAATTAATGCAAATAAAAAAAATCATTTATCCATATTTAAATACATTTTATCGTATTTTTATAAATCTTCATTTTTAGTTTTAAAGTGTGTCGACAGATGGCAGTGAATTTACAAAATTTTCTGTGACAGTACCGCTCTAGTATAAGTTACTCTATGTTACCAGTAAAGTAGTTCTTTGTAAATAACGGCCCGATTCAAACTTCAAGATACGTAAAATATTTTGTCTCGATACGATATGGATCGGATGTCAGTGTAAAAAGTGACGTTTTTGTTTGAAATATCTAATCCATATCGTATTCAGACGTAATATTTAACGTACGTTGACGTTTGACGTATCTAGTACCAAGTTCGAATGGAACGGTAAGGCTCATCTGCTCGTTTGCTGTCACATAAAAAAAAAGTAAAACTGAAGTCCAAAAGTTTAATACTTAATTAAGTATGCATACTAATGCTCTTGGTTTTATCTGCAGATTTCTCTCCCATAATATGACAAGTGGCTCTGTGAGCTGTAGACTTCGCGTACCCCTATGATGGCCATTTTAAAAAAATTTAAAAACTGAAACGACCTGCTCACCAATGTTACTCATTCCCCCATTATAAAGCTGATTTATTATTTTATTTTATACAACACTACAGAAATTACAAATTAAATGCCAAATGCCAAACGATAGCTGTAACAAATCCGAAAATGTTTTTTTTTTTTCACCAGCTCATAAAGACTCTTTATTCTTCAAAAACATATGAGTAAGTTGCATTTTATGCACAAGAGTTGCAAAGTATTTTGATGCAATTGACTTTTAAGTGACAATTTTGAAAGATAAAACATTTTTAATAACATTTATTTGGATTTGATTTGTGATGCTTTATAGTTTGTATTTTGCTCACTAGTTTGTACTTTCCTGTGAAAGTTTTATGTATTAATTTTGAAATCTTTCGCTTGCTCGGCTATTAAGGCCGTTCCATCGGTCTGCCGCTGTCTTTGTCACATTTCGCAAGAAAGAACGGGAAAGAACATACGAGCCAAGTGTCAATTTTGATCGAATTTTGTCGGTTTTTATTTATTTTAAAAACGTTACCTTACAATATCGAAATTCTAAAGCTATGAAATTACTATTTATGTTAAGATTGTTTTTTAATCTTTTTTTGTTTATAGTATCACATAATAAATAACCGAGTAAAGTAGGCCTAAAAGTCCGAGTTAGAGGTGACTTTGGGAATTAATTGTATCGAGCGAAGTGTCATAATTCGTGTATCGGAAGCTATGTTGTTAAAGAGAATATAGTCAAGAACTATATATATTTTTTCCATGTCTACGAATATCAACGCCTCTTAGAAAAACATGATCATATAAGGAGATTTTTCGCCTTCTGGCTCAGGGAACCGCCTTAAGGTGTTAAACAACAACTTTGCCCCCTTGTAAATCAAATAACTAAGTACCTAACTATTGCAATACACTACCCGATACGCCTAAAGCTTAACACGTTCCCAATCTCAGTTTCAGTCATCAGTCACATTACGCACGTGCGTAGGTATATACCTAAGTGCCATTGTTTCGAATACGCCGAAATAAATACGTGCTTATTTGAAGCAAACAGTCTTTATTAGCCAGAATAAAATAAAACAGCCATAAAAGACTGGAAGAAACGACCTGTTTGCGAGAAACTTGTTCGAACTTCGAACATGTCACTTAATGAATTCCAATGGCTGATCAATTGATTATGGTGGATGTGACTTTCGAACTAGTGAATAGAGACGTATTAGGAGGTTACAATGGACATAAAAACCAGGCCAGTGCGAGTCGGACTCGCGCACGAAGGAATCCGTACCATTATGCAAAAAACGGCAAATAAATCGCGCTTTTTGTATGGGAGCCCCACTTAAATATTAATTTTATTCTGTTTTTAGTATTTGTTGTTATAGTGGCAACAGAAATATATCATCTGTGAAAATTTTAACTGTCTAGCTATCACGGTTCATGAGATACAGCCTGGTGAAAAACAGACGGACAGCGGAGTCTTAGTAATAGGGTCCCGTTTTTACCCTTTGGGTACAGAACCCTAAAAAGATAGGGGAAAATAAAAAGGTACTTAAAATACAATCGACCGTAGGTACTCGTAACTGTTAACTGAATACTTGCGCAAGAAAAAGGAAACAATTTTACCTCCAAGTAATTGTAATACTCTGCCGAATCCGAAAAAGATCAAATACCTCTTTGAAACTCAGAAATAAAATGTGCACCATTATCTAGCCTTTATGTGGACAAAGGTATCTTCGCCACAAAGAGAGCTATAACGATTTCCTGAATTTAAAATGACATTTTTAACAAGCATTGTTATTGGACAAGGATTTGCATTTATTTTATTTTATTTATTAGGTTTGTCAACAATACAACTACACAACATCAGGGCATTCGGAGTAGATTATCTAAAGTATTAAGAATATTTATGTGTAATCATCAAAAATGTAAAATTATAAGAAACAGAAATGTCCAACAAAAAGAACACGATGACTTAAAAGATAAGTCTTTAGCTTAAGAGCTAAATGCACAACCAATTACAGACAAATACAACATGCAAACACTCTTCGGCTTACCAGGCAGTTACTCTATTCAATAGATTGCCATCCGATTTGAAGACAGTCACTAAATTAAATTTGTTTAAAAATTGTCTCAAAACTTATTTGTTAAAGAAGTGCTTTTATTCGGTTGATGAGTTTTTGTCAGCTCAGAGTACAATATAGTATTAATGAATCGTTTTTTTTTTCTCTTTTTTTCTGACATAATCAATAGCAACGAATAATTAATTTAGATGAATTGACATAGACTTGGAAATTATATTTATTATTTTATTATAAGCCAAATTGTTGTTATGTTAGATAGTTGTAATACTTTAATTTTTAATTGTTATTTATAAAATTGTTATTGTGATATAATGTGAAATTCAAACGCAATGTATATTGTTATATGAATAAATGACTATGACTATGACTATGCGAAATTATTTGATACAATTGATAAATACACTTGTTGTTAATACGCTAATTGCTATCTATGACACTATTTGTGTTAACTTAATAAAATTACACCAACTTTGTGATAAAAATTTAGTAACACCATTTAGTTTAGAGTAAAGGTAGTACAATAAATACACTTACCGTGGTTTTACCACTTCTAGACATGTTTCGCTTCATGATTCTAATTAGAGATGGGACGAATATGGAGTTTGACGAAGACAGATCATTCAGCCGAACAGAATATTCAGCCGAATTATTCTATTCATATGTATCGTAATAATAAGCCATTTGAAAACGCTTCAATTACATTACAATTACATTAGCAGCTATGAATCGTTTCGCAGGTAATTCCCCAGAAATAAACAGGTCAATGGGAAAACTCGAGAAATTAATTCCCAGCAAGCTGGAAATTATTGTAATACCTTCATTTGGTCCTAAATGCGTATTATCCGAGTTTGCTCCATCTCAGGAGATTTGGATAAATTTTGGGAGCCTTGGGAGATACATTTTAGGAACCCACCATCAATTACAATGTCACTACCAAAAAAATTGTTGTTGTGGATCAGACACTGGTGAAAAAAAATCGTATTTTAACACGATTATACCAAAAAGAATGAAATTCAAAGTGGCGGCCATTTTTTACAATATTTGACTACGAATTCATTATTAGAGTATCTTTCGGATCCTCAGATGTCAATTTTTTCATGACTAGAGCAAATTTACCGTCGGATGCACACTGAGCAAGCAAATAAAAAACTGAAAAAAAGGAAAAAAAAAATCCACAACTCCTGGAATGGAGAATACTCGGATTACACTAATTTAGAACCAAATGAAGGTATTAAGACGATTTCCAGCTTGCTGAGAATTAATTCCTGGAATAAATCTAATTTGATTGCACTAAAAGTAGTTAAGTACACAAATGAAATAAAACTATGAAAACGGATTATATCGCGTATATTGAATTTATCCATCAATCATCCCGACGTTTCGAACCCTTTACAGCGTTCGTGGTCAACGGGTGACTGAGGAAAAATTACAAAGTGCAAAAATACCCACATACTAAAATAATGAACAATCATACTTACTTTAAACTTTAAAGTTTATAGTCTATGATTGTTCATTATTTTAGTATGTGGGTATTTTTGCACTTTGTAATTTTTCCTCAGTCACCCGTTGACCACGAACGCTGTAAAGGGTTCGAAACGTCGGGATGTATTATAAATTCAATATACGCGATATAATCCGTTTTCATAGTTTTATTTCATGAGTAACTATCGCGGTAACCGAAGACAATATTAAGTACACAAATCTCTGTTTTGATATTTTGCTGGGGCCTCAGTTCCAGCCGGGACCATGCACGACCAACTTGTGCCTATATAAACGTCGGAAATAAAGGTAACAAAATAAATTCGGATGTGTATTTAAATCGTATCGTGAACGTGTCGGAGTGTAATTTTATTTTAATTAATAACTAAATAAACGTCAGCACCACAAAAATGCGCAATAAGCAAGTTCGAGCACCCCCACTAGATGGCGTAGGCGGCCGTAATCTAACTTTTAATACCGAGCTCCCCACAGCCTCGCTTAATAGAGGAAACTATTTCAAACACAGCCCCGCAGGACGCAGATATTCTAGTGATGGACAATAGCTATATTCATGCTGTTACTATAGCATTTCGACATATGACACGAAATGAATTATCACAAATTAGGGTAGGCCGGGGAAAATTTAAGCACGGGAGCAGTGACGTCAGCGACGTCATAATGACGTCGCTGACGTCATAATGACGTATAAATGCTGTTAGGGGGATTATTGAACCATTCATTCACATTTTGTTTTTGTACACGAAAGAGCCTTCAGAACCCCTAGTGTAAGTTTGCGTTTGCGTTGTCTCTTTTTGTATGGAATTTTGAACAGCGCGCCAAGCGGGACGTTTTGGAAAGTCAAAATCCCATACAAAATGACACTTAACGCAAACGCGTTACGTCACGCTATCGAATGAAAACACTAGGGATACAGTATGCAGTATTGACAAGACTGGCTCACTAGTCTTCTACTTTTGTAAACCTGAACTTAAATACATTTGTATTAAATATATTAATAACGGGTCACTCACGTGTTTTAAGTCGAAAACGCTCGACATGTTTCACTCCGTACCGAGGAGCGTCATCAGGAGCTTGCGTCGACGGTGACGGACCGGCGCAGACTGCGGGCCGCAGCCCTCCGCGCCCGATGACGGCGCGGGCGCCGGTGGCGGCAGGGGGGGCGAGAAACTACCCTCGTTTACCGTTATTAATATATTTAATATGTCTGTGTCTCACGGAAGTTTTGTTATTAAATACATTTGCCCAGCGACGGAATATAATATATAAAAGAAGCTCTCCGTACATTTTAACTTCAGAAATGGTTTATATGACTGACACATCTGACTCACATCTCATATCACTTTTACTGCTAATTTAAAATTCAAAAATTTGTAATATTTGACGTGATCAAGCTACGCGCTATAGAGTTGTGTCGCGTGTGGCATAATACACGTGGTATCTTTATCTATCTATTATATAATATTGTATACTGTTTTGTCGTCTAGTACCCACATAACCCACAACCAAAGATATATATAACTCCGTAATAGATGGATACAGTCTAAGGAAAAAACGTGCCTCGAAAATCAAGAAATTTTGATTCTCGATCAGATGGCGCCACTACCTTTGGCCTACTCTCGTATAGGTGGCGTTGACGGTTTCGTTTGTTATTTAACAAGTTTAACGCATATCAGTAAAAGAACATGAGTGAAAATAATATAAAAATAATTAATGCAAATATTGCAAATAAAAAAAAACATTAATCCATATATAAATACATTTTTTGATATTTTTAGTTTTAATCGTGTGTCGAGATGGCAGTGTATTTACTGGGGTTACAAAATTGACTATGAGCGGTACCTCCTATTATATCCTCTTTGCACAACATTAGCTTTGATGTGCTTACTGTAGGATTAGGTCGATTTATGTAAGACTGTCCCATAACATTCAAAACTTATTTATCAAGGTGATGTGACGCAAATGTCGAATCGAGCTCCTGGCAGATAATTCGAATCGCGGATTACACGGATACCAGGGAATCAGGTACGAGTATTTGCATTAATAGTGTTTTCGTATCCCCAGCGAATGATTGGATAATTGACATTTGTATTAGGATTGATGCTGTTGCTAATACGACTGGTTTCATAATATGGATTCATTAGAATAGGGTAGACTGGGGTTAATTGACCACGGAACAATTACACCATCATTCATATTTTGATAATTACACCGAAATCACCTTAATTCTCAAATGGCAAAATATCATTTCTCAACCTAGTTCATTGATATCAGCTGTTGTAATTTGAGATATACGCAATAAAGAGAGTTATATAAAGAGCAGAGGCATGCAGTTGTAATTCATACTAAAATGTCCCTCTGGTGTTACGGATGTCCATGGGCGGCGGTAATCGCTTACCATCAGGTGATCTGTCTGCTCGTTTGCCTCCAATATCATTAAAAAAAACATACAATTTTTTGTCTACCTACTTATAATCTAGAAAATTAGTTTTGTCGGGGAGGTCGTTCCTTCGCTAATAAAATGTCGCCTTTTTCTACTGGAAAAATTGGCTTACCAGCCTCTAATAACAATTTAATTTACTTCCAAGCTTATCAAGAACCAAATAAAAGTAATAACCTGTTAATCGGCTTCAAATTACTTCAAACTTTCTGAAGAAGGCTTAGCCAAGATGCCAAATCGTTTGCGCCGCAGCGAACGTAACGCTAATGTCTCTCTGTCGCACTTATATGGAAGAGTGATAGAGGGACTCCGTTTAGTTCGCTACGATGCAAATGATTGGTATCATGGCTAGGTCCTCTAGTAAGAATTATAGACTGCTAAACATGTCACACCCATGACGGCGTGACGTTATGTGACGCCCCAAGGACCGTGACACGTGACGTCGAGATACGCTGACGCAGAGCGGAGCTTAGCGTGATGTATGCTCCAGTTGGTTTACATGTTGACGCTACATATAAGTACTTGTGAATACTGTATTATGTAATTTAAGTCTAAAATGAAAACAAAGAGCGATCAACGGTGTGAAATACAAATACTCTTCTCTATTATCAAGAGAAATAAAACACAAAAGGTAAACAAAATGGTTCTATTCAAACTCAACATCATAAGTGGCATCGTTTTCTTATAAAAATGTGCCGTTTTATAAATAAAATTGTTTCATGGCTTCCTTTTTAAATTAAAATTGCAGAGCTTGAAGGAATCGCAGGAACTGAGTAAAAGTAGAATTTTAATTCCTAACTACAGTTTGCCTTTAGAACTGTGTAGGTTTTCTTTTGCTGCAAACCTACATCAGATGTCACATTCGACGCATGACTCGCTCCCTGCCGAGGTTTTATCGAGGGGCTAAGTATGGGGTTATCCAAAAAAGGAGTGTACCATCGCCCACACTGTTAACTGACAGTTCTTAAACCTTATTACCACAGACATAAGGTCCACCGATGGACAGTTAAGAGTGTTGTTGTTTCTATAGACGGATGTTAAACGGACGGAGGAGCAAAGAACATAAGAATTTTAATTTACAAATGCAGGTCAGTGCGCTGCTAATAATTGTTTTATAAACTGTTTAATCTGTTTGTATACATAGGTAACTAGTGATAATGATCGAATTTAAACTGTTGTGAGACATACTAACATTAAATAATTTCACGGTTTAGACTCGCTTGTTTTAGTCACTCGCGCGACATACTGCGGCGCGCGGCAGTACGCAATACACGGTCGTCGTGAACGCTGCTCGCACTATTAGTGCTTGAGAAAGGAGACCTAGGCTCTCCGGAACATGTCGCGCGAGTGACTAAAACAAGTGAGGCTAAACCGTGAAATTATTTAGTAATAATGATATTTTTATTTTTTATTTTATATCTAAGACTTCACGCTAAGAACTAAATCCGCTTCAAATACTACATAGAGTCGCTTTAATTGACCAATTTTCCTCGTTCTTGGTATATTTAATTACACAGCCTTCAAGAAGCACTTTAACCCTTAAAAATTCTTAGTTTACTGCAGCTCAATTTACTTGCAAAAAAGTGGCAACGCCTTTTATCCGCTGCAGTAAAGCAATTTCTTTCAATTAAACTCGACAGCTTCAGAAAGTCAACAAACATGACCAGATACTTTCGACCCCTGTTTCCCCTTGCACTTCCTTTTTATTAAAGTACAGGATAGTTTAGAAAAGGGGCGAAGGAGACCAAAGAATAGTGGTTAAGTGAAAATTGCAATGGAATTGTTAATCGGGATGAGATAGTCTCTGAAATGCAATCAGGAAGGTTGACGGCTAAGACTTAGGTCCTTTTAAAGAAGTATTACAGTGTAGGACAGGTAATAAATAAGCTACGATGAAATAGGTAAGATGATGAAATTTTACTTCGAATGGCACATTTTCTATTGTAAAAACCCGGCCAACAGCATGTCAGGCCGTACTCAATTACTCAGTGTAGGTTTGCGTAGTTCCCCTTATGCCACAATAGGCTGCCTTGTCACAAATCTCACAATTATGTTTAACTCTGAATAGGATTTTGACTCTTGGAGACCCTATACATCTCTAAAGATAATTTAATAAACTATATAGTATGTTCTTTGAATTTTTTTTTTTTTTGTAATTCGATATTAAGAGACTTTATACCTACATGTCAAAGTAATTATAATACTTTTACACAACTTAGGGAACAAATCAAATTATTTTATTAAATACTAGCGACCCGCCCCGGCTTCGCACCGGTAGTTCAACTAATTTACACAAAACCTTTACAAATTATACATATAAACCTTCCTCTTGAATCACTATCTATTAAAAAAACCGCATCAAAATCCGTTGCGTAGATTTAAAGATCTAAGCATACAAAGGGATAGACATACCTACAGACATCGGAAAGCGACTGTTTTACACTATGTATTGATTTGATTTGTTCCCAAAGTTGTGTATAGATAGCAGCACCAATCTCTCGCTATATCGTAATTCCGTGAGGAATTCGTATAAGAGGTGCAAGCACGTACTGCTTGCCCTTAGAGTTGGTCAAAGACGCGTAGTCTTAGTAAGATGGCATATAGTCGAGAAATTGGGACCAGTTGCGCCGTGGCGGGGTGGCCTAGGGGTTCAAGGCGTTAGCACGAATTGCTAAAGATGCTGGTTCGAATCCGGCCCTTACCACTGGGCAGGAGGACTTCGTCACTTTTCCTTTAATGTATGACATCTATTTTAGTTTATAATACTTTAGTTTGAATTTGATATTTGCATTGCAGTTAGTTGTATCTTATAATTGTTGGTGTTTTTTTTTGCTTGTATGTAAGATATGTTGACGTGTAAACCGAATTTAAACTATCGTGAGACATATTAACTTTACTAACTTAGCAGTTTCACTCACGTATTTTTAATCACTCGCGCAACATGCTTCGGAGAGCTTAGGTCTCCATTTTCAAGCACTAACAGTGAATGAGTGAGTAGCGGTCACGACGGTGGGCGTCACGTACGTGACGTAAGTTGACGTGTAAAGGTAGCTTAACAATTTAACTCTACACTAATACAAACAACGCGAATATTTCACAATTGACATCCCTATATATTAAACCAAAAATTGCCCTTAAAAGGCCTACAAGTAAAACAATAATTGCCCCAACTCGGATTCGCCGGAACTTGATAAAACTGCATATGTAAATACCAACCGTTTATTTGCACTGAAGTGCACTCGGCGTAACGAGCTCGCAGAGCTGTTTAATTGTTACTGTTGGCCTCAAGTGTACTTTGTAAATAACGGACTTGCCTGTTCGCTGCTTAACGTGAATAATGAAACAATATATATTTTAAACCGGGTCACTCACGTATTATTAAGTCGAATAGCTCGACATGTTTCGGTCCAATTTACGAGGACCGTCTTCACGGAGCACGACACGTCTTCACTGGTCGAGGGGCTGGGTGTTTAGACCGAAACATGCGACCGGTCTGGCCTAGTGGGTAGTGACCCTGCCTGTGAAGCCGATGGTCCTGGGTTCGAATCCCGGTAAGGACATTTATTGGTGTGATGAACACAGATATTTGTTCCTGAGTCATGGACGTTTTCTATGTATTTAAGTATTTGTATAAGTATTATAACTAGTAAACATTTATTTACATACAAGATATATACAGTGGTACTATGTAAACGAAATTAATAACTAGCTTAAATCTAAAATAGGCCCTTGAGGCATTGTACCAAGGATGCTGGCGGCATTTCCCTGTATTATATATATCGTTGTCTGAGTACCCACAACACAAGCCTTCTTGAGCTTACCGTGGGACTTAGCAAATTTGTGTATGAATGTCCCTATAATATTTGTTTATTTATATTTATTTATTTAAACATGTCGAGCTATTCGACTTAATAATACGTGAGTGACCCGGTTTAAAATAATTTAATATGTTTGAGTTTCACGGGAGTTTTATAGTTAAAATTGCAAATCTATGAAGGGAGTGTTCATTTTTAAAAGTTTTAAGACGTTTGAACGATCGCGTTTCCATACAAACATAGTCCCTCTTTTATTCCCTGATTACATGAGTTACTATTACTATAGAAAAGCCATACCAAATAATGAACGTGTCGCAATTGCAATCTGTACCACGCGACCAAAACGTCGTAAGCGCCGTAAGTTTCATGGCGCTTACGCGCTTTTTTTTTTTTTTTTTATACCACGTCGGTGGCAGTCAAGCATACGGCCCGCCTGATGGTAAGCAGTTACCGTAGCCTATGAACGCCTGCAACACCAGAGATATTACACGCGCGTTGCCGACCCTTTAAAAACCTGTACACTCCTTTTTTGAAGAACCCCATACTGTAGCCCCTCGGGAAAACCTCGGCAGGGAGCTCATTCCACAGCCAAGCGTTTGGGTCGCGAGATTCATTTTTAATGGAATTTTATGCCCTGGATGCCAGTCCTTCAAGCCAAATATCACAGTGAAAGGGGAAAACTAAGATGGCGCCATGGAAACCTTTGACAGTTGCCAACCCCATTGATTTATTTTACTATCTGTGACCTATAAACATGGTTTGGCCAACTAAACATGCCTCTGTGGGTGTCAAATAGACGACGAAGGGTAAAAACTTGCCTAATGAACTGATGGGCAACAGATGGCATCGCTAATCTAACTTTTAATGGATACCGGATTCCCTCGAGACAGACCCTTCTCTGATTTTCAGGAAACCCAACGCGAAATAATATTGGTGGATAGATAACAATTCAGGGTATCTTTACGAGGGTCGAATAGCGAATGTTTAAAAAAAGGATTGGTTAAACAAAAATCTTTGAGGTTTTAAGTTGAGGCATAATACTGAATCCTAACTTTCTCAATCTACAGTGTCGCTAAAAATTAAGTTCATTCCCGTTGCTAGGGTGGTTTTGGGATTATACTGAGAAACTTTTACTATGGGACCAAACACGAAATCGCGAAAAAAATTTTTACCCTCCCATAGAAAATGGACCAGCCAAAATGTATGTATGTACCCATAGTAAAAGTTGCTCAATATAATCCCAAAACCTCCCTGGCAACGGGATTGCAACTTTTTGCCACCCTGTATATGTTGTCTAGTACAACACAAGCATTATTGAATGAAGTATAATGTGGTATTTTCGATAAAAAGGTACCTTTGTCATTGTCGATGGCGCTTACGGCGCACAGCGTCGCGCGGCATTGTATTTATATCGGAGCATCGTTTATAATGGCGTAAGCGCCATCGACAATACGGTCCCTTTTTATAGAAAATACCACAAATTGTTTCATACCACACATTGGTTTATAATTTTATAAGATGTATTGAAATTGCTACAGTATCTTGTTATCTCCTTAATATCAATTTTAAGGTGCCGTAGCCAAATAAGCAAAAACGTAACTCTTTTAGTTCCCTGTAGGTACATCTGCCGTTCTGTTAATTTAAAAAGTATTTAAATTACAGCGCTGCGAAATAGCCGTGAGTGACATTCGACAACCAGTTGAATTTATTTACCGTATCGTGCAATAAATTCAAAGTTTAACTGATTTTCCAATGTCACTATGCAAGTACACCATAGACGTTGTCGTATATAGCTTTTAAGATATTTTTATTGGACGTTTTGTGATCCTCTAATTTTGTGTTTTATTATTGTGTAACTTTCTATGTCTTTTAATCATTGTGTGTTTATGTTTATTTTTATATTTCGTGCATAGTTATAAGAATCAATGTCCCACAATAAATATTACCTATTCCCTAACTTTGTAAAATAGCGTAAGCTGATTGGCCAATAAATGGATACTGACTCTGCACAACTCACCCACGTGACACAGTGGGCGGGGCGCGGTCGCGCTCTCATATAAATATGACTGCCCAACCTAGCCTCGTCAGTCCGTCAACAACTAGTCTTTCTACAACACCTCTACACTTAACAACTTTAACCCTGAAATAAGTGTTCTTACTAACCCTCACACTAACCCGGTAACATGGTGGTGGTATTTCTGAGGTAATTGGCAGCGGTAGCTTCACTTCGGCCAGCGCGTTCCAGTCTTCGGCGTACGAGCTTCAAGAAAAACAGTCTACGCTCAACAATTATGGTCCTTCGATAGCCGAATAAAGAACAAAGAAACAAGTACGCGCTGAGTGTTGAGATTTTCTCCACTCAGATAGAAGAAAGAACAAAGAAACAAGTACGCGCTGAGTGTCGAGATTTTTCTCCACTCAGATAGAAAAAAGAAGCTTGAAAAACGAACGCGCTGAGCCTTGAAGTACGCTTCGGCTCAGACCCTTACCCAATTACCCCTCCATACCCCACCAAACCGGCTTGCCGGTCGGACCGTGCTGTGTTGTAGGTTTTCCTCCACTCACGCGTCCTGGCAACTTTCGTTGCATGTGTCACATGGTGATGCCATCACACTGCTTTCGAACGCTCTAGGCATTGCACTTTGTCATTGCGGGAGATTCAGTGCACCGAGGGATTTACGCTTAGGGGCACTGACGTTGCGCTCTGTGGCGTCAGGGCATAGGTGTTAGGCAGGTAAATTTGTATATAGTTAGGGACCCCCCGCGTGTGTGCAAGAAAGAAGAAGATGTATACGAAGAGTACGAGAAATCTTCGACCGCGCGCTAAGGGCCCGCCTGCCCCCGCGCCCACAGACACCCTTACCCCCTCGTCCGGCAAGACCACGTCTACCGAGACACATACATGGAGCAAAGGCTCCACCGGCAACCAAGTGAATAGCGGTGGAGAGATAGACAACAATTCGGTACACTCGGACGCGTTAGAAAATACGGTAGCAGTTCGCAGTAGGTCGAATACGCTAGTAAATAAAGACCCCGTGGTCGCGCCGCCGCCGCCGCGGGCGCCGTCTGTTCGTGGATCAATCAGAGGTCGCGAATCGGTAAATAGGGATCGTGATAGTCAATTATCGGTGCTCATGGCCGAGCTCGAGGTTCATAAAGCCGCTCTAGTTGTCGCTCAGAAGCAGTCCGATACTGCCAAATTAAAGCTGCAGATCGCCGAATTGGAGGCGAATTCTGACAGAGGCAGTACCGTGGCTGACGAGTCTGAACGGCGTACTAGGAATTGGGTAGGACAACAGTGTAGGCCACAGGAGCACGACGTCGCGATCGAGAATAGTAAAATTCCCTTGCCGAAGGAGACAGCGCCGCCGCCGCGCGCCGCCGCCATTGAGCGGGGTACTAGTAGGCCGCAACCGCGTTATTTAGAGGTGCCACACGGCAGTTATGCACCTATCTACCATAAGCCGCCCGAGTTACCCTCATTCGGAGGAGATATAACCGAATGGATTTCATTTAGGGCAGAGTTCGAGGACACGTCTCCCATGTTTAGTGCCGTCAATAACGTAAGTCGTATTAGGCGCGCGCTCAAAGGCGAGGCTCGGACCGCCGTGAAATCAATAATGTACACAGTTCAGGACCCGTACGAAATTATGGAGGCGCTAGAACGGCAATTCGGCAACCCGGAGGAAATTGTGTTAACGGAGTTGCATAATATAAAACGTATGCCGCGCTTGTCAGAAGACAACGCGAACATAGCTTCCTTCGCCGCACATATTGCGAATGCCGTCGCAACCATACGTTCGCTGCGACAAGAGCAGTACTTACACGCGCCTGAACTTGTAAACAAAATCGTGGACAAACTCAATCTGATTGTGCGTTACGAATGGGCAAAATATAGGCAGTCTAATAGTCAAACTCCCGGTCTAGTTGCATTATCGGAGTTTTTGAACGAAATTAGCACTGCAGCCAAACGCGTCAACCGACATAGGCCGTCGAACAGATTGCGGAACACAGTAAACACGGTATCTTTTGAGCACGACCCTAGGCGAGCAAGCAGTTCTCGCGATAGGCGTCGCGCCCCCGCGTTTTCCCGCGATTCTAGCACGGAGTCGGAATCAGATTCCCACGATCATTACGTACGCGAAGCGCGTCGTAGTAATAAACCCGCTATCGCGCAAGTTAAGCCTCGCGATAGTAACAAAAAAAAACCCGCGTCGACCGGAGCTAAGCCCAAACAACCGACATCGTCCGTCCCTGTCTCGCGCAGCACGTGCGCCGTTTGCCAGAACGGCCACGAGCACAAAGTTAGCGCGTGTCGTAAATTTTTAGCGGCGACGATTTCTGAACGGTGGGACTTAGCGAAGGGCGCTAAATTATGCTATAGGTGCTTAGACGCGGCTCACCGTAAGTTCAAGTGCAAGTACATCGCGTGCGGAGTTAACCAATGCGAAGCCGGACATCATAAGCTATTACACGGACTGAACGCGGCCGCGCCCGCGAACGATAATAGTGCTCCGGCGGTAGCGGTTAATAATATTAGGCTCCCGCAAACGTACCTCAAAGTCATGCCTGTAGAGGTGTCGGGACCGCTAGGTACCGTGCAAACCCTCGCGCTGCTAGACGAAGGCGCGGCTATGACTTTGATGCTTCACGAAACGGCCGATAAACTCGCGCCTCGCGTAAAAGGCGAAACTTTGGAAATAAAAGGCATAGGCGGCGTAGTCAGAAATCCAGATTCGTATACGTTACGAGTCGCAATACGGGGTTTTTGTAGCCGACACATGGAAATGATGGAGGTAATCACGATTGGCGATATTGGCATAGGAATGCAGGGCGTACCACGTGACGTAGTCGACAAGTGCGAACACTTGACTAAGATCGCGGACGAATTAAGTTACCCGACCGGCATACCTACCATCGTGATAGGACAAGATAATTGGCACCTCATCATTTCTCGGCAAATTTTAGAGGGCCCGCCTGAGCTTCCCATTGCTAGCCTAACTAGACTGGGCTGGGTTTTACACGGCCCAGATAGAACGCGCCGCGCCGCGGTAAATTTTGTAGGGCACGCACGGCCTAAAACCGCGGACGACGAGGCTTTAGAGCTAATGAAACGGCATTTTGACATAGAATCATTAGGCGTTTCACAAAAGCTACCTCGGGCCGATCCCGACCAGCGCGCGCTAGACTTGCTGAAAACCACCTGTGTAAAAATACCGGGGGAGAATAGGTATCGAGCGGGCTTATTATGGCGGACAGACGACGAAAAGCTCCCAGATAACCGAGCGCAAGCATTAAAACGGCTGTACAGTCTAGAACGAAAACTAGACCGAGATGCAACGTTAAAGGCCGAATATGCAAAGCATATGGCTAACTTGCTTGACAAAGGTTACGCGGAGAAAATGGAGTCGCCGCCCCCCCTCGATGCGCCCCGGGTGTGGTACTTAGCGCATTTCCCAACTTTTCACCCGCAACGCGGCAAAATGAGATTAGTGTGGGACGCGGCCGCCACGGCCTACGGACGGTCGCTCAATAGCGCGCTTTTGGCCGGCCCCGACTTATTAGAGTCACTCTTTGGCGTACTAGTGCGTTTCCGCGAGGGTAAAATCGCGGTAATAGCGGACGTCAAATAAATGTTTTTACAGATCGAGATAATTGAACAAGATCGCGATGCGTTACGTTTCGTTTGGCGGGGGGAGGACCGCACCTCTCCACCGCAAGAATACAGAATGAAGCGGCTTATATTTGGATCGGCAGCGTCGCCGACAACCGCGCTATACGTCAAAAACGAAAACGCAAGAACGCATAGCGAACAATTTCCGATCGCAGCTGAAAAAACAATAAAAAATACGTACATGGACGACATGTTGATCGCGCTCGATACGTCCGAGGACGACGCCAGGCGCATAGTAAACGAGGTTTACGAACTAAATATGCGCGCGTCATTCGAGCTTCGCGGGTTCGCGTCGAATCATCCTGCGGTTATTGCTGACGTAGTTAACAGTAAAGAGGAAACGTCATTGTTAGGCGCTAGCGAGAGCGAACGTACGTTAGGTTTGAAATGGAATCACAAGCGTGACACCTTAGGTTTCAACGTAAACTTTCGCAACACGCCCGAGGACGTACTTAACGGTCAGAAATTACCCACAAAACGACAGGTTACGAGTAGTGCGATGTCGATATTCGATCCGATCGGATACGTAAGCCCCATATCCGTCTTAGGCAAGGCATTAATGCAGGAGATATGGCGCACCGGAATCGGATGGGACTCGCCCATACCCGTCTCGCTCGCACCCGCATGGCGATCGTTCATAGATAACGTACAACAATTACGGGACTTGGAAATTCCGCGACACGTGCCCGCATTTAATAGGGAGGCATATATGCATGTTTTTTGCGACGCAAGTGAAAAAATATATGCCGCGGCCGTGTACCTAGTCAGCGTCAACCCCGAGGGGACTAGAACGTCCGCATTAGTGGCCGCAAAGGCCCGAGTGTCACCTCTCCGGGTAGTTAGTATTCCACGAATGGAATTACAGAGCTGCGTACTAGCGACTAGGTTAGCGGAGACCATAGTCAAAGAGTCAGACTACGTAATAAAGGACAAGTATTTTTGGTCTGACTCCAAAACGGCACTCACGTGGATACGGTCGGACCCACGTAGGTACAAAACGTTCGTCGCACATAGGTTAGCGGAAATCGAGAACACTACCACCCCCGCCAACTGGCGCTGGGTGCCTAGTGCAGCTAACGTAGCTGACGACGCGACGCGCGGTATACCTACGCAATTTGGAGCGAACCACCGATGGTTCATAGGGCCCGATTTCGTACGTAAAAGCGAGGAGCATTGGCCGACAGAGAAAACGCCCGCGCCCGTCGCCGATACGGGCGAAGAACGCGTTAACAAGCTCGTATGCTCGGTAGGCGCCGCGAAAAATAAGTTTGAGTACCTGCCGGAGGTATGTAGGTTCTCAAAGTTCGTACGCTTAGTCCGCGCCACCGCTAAAACACTGGTTGCCGCCGAGGTTTTTAAAGCCGCATTGCTTAAAAAGAAACCAGACACAGACATAAATAAGGGGCATTTGAACTTAGCAGAGATATTGCTTATACGCCGGAGTCAACATGAAGCCTTTCCAGAGGAAATCAAGTTAATGGAAACTGGACGGCCGATTCCGAAGAAATCGCCACTCCATAAAATCGCAGTAAAACTCGACAAAAATGGAGTCATCGTGCTGAACGCCAGAATAGATAAAGATGTACACATACCCGTTCTACACGCTAAAGAAGATTTCGTCAAGCTGCTAATACATCATTTTCATGCTCTCTACAATCACGGCAACCATTCAACAGTAATAAACGAGCTGAAACAGAGATATTATATTATCGGTCTGCGCGATAGCATTCGTTATATAACGAATAAGTGCCAATGGTGTCGGACCTATAAGGGGACCACACTCAAGGTTCCTGTAGGCGACTTACCACCAGAGAGGCTCCAGGCGAATCAACCGCCATTTACCGCCGCAGCCGTAGATTTATTTGGCCCAATGAATATTACAATAGGCCGCCGCCGCGAGAAAAGATGGGGCGTATTATATACTTGCCTCACTACCCGAGCTGTGCATTTAGAGCTTGCCGCCTCACTTTCGGCATCCTCTATGATACTCTCACTGCGCAGAATGATAGCTCGGCGCGGCACGCCTACCGTTCTGTACTCCGACAACGCAACTAACTTCTACGGAGCAGAACGAGAAATTGCAGAGGCCAAGAAAACGCTGCCAGACAGTCTAAAGCCATTCCTGACTGAACGAGCGATCACCTGGAAAAAGATACCGCCTGGCAACCCTTCCGCCGGCGGTGCATGGGAACGACTCGTGGGCAGCGTGAAAACTGCATTGAAAGCTACACTAAAAGAGAGAGCACCTCATGAAGAAGTTCTACATACGCTGCTTCTAGAAGCCGAGCACGTAGTGAACTCCAGACCACTGACACCTGTGAATCCAGACCTAGATGTCGAGGCTCTGACGCCGAACCATTTTCTCATCGGCCGGTCGAGCGCAATGGCACCGCTGGGCGTCTTCACAGACAAAGATATGTCACTGTCGTCATGGAAGACAGCGCAGAACTTAGCCGATCACTTTTGGAGGCGCTGGCAGAAATAATACAGACCCAGCCTCCTCCCTCGGCCCAGTGCTCACCAGAACGTGCAGAAGCTAAATATAGGCGACATCGTCATCGTAGCGGACAGCTCTATGCCACGAGGAACATGGCCTAGAGGCGAAATCGCACAACTCTTTCCCGGCCCTGATGGCCACGTAAGAGTAGCCATTGTTCGCACCCGAGCGGGTGAAGTCCGCCGTCCAGTTTCCCGGCTTATACCTATATACTCCACGAATGGAGACGGTGTTGGCACACGCGGGGGAGATTGTCGTATATAGCTTTTAAGATATTTTTATTGTACGTTTTGTGATCCTCTAATTTTGTGTTTTATTATTGTGTAACTTTCTATGTCTTTTAATCATTGTGTGTTTATGTTTATTTTTATATTTCGTGCATAGTTATAAGAATCAATGTCCCACAATAAATATTACCTATTCCCTAACTTTGTAAAATAGCGTAAGCTGATTGGCCAATAAATGGATACTGACTCTGCACAACTCACCCACGTGACACAGTGGGCGGGGCGCGGTCGCGCTCTCATACATATTTATTTGCCCAACCTAGCCTCGTCAGTCCGTCAACAACTAGTCTTTCTACAACACCTCTACACTTAACAACTTTAACCCTGAAATAAGTGTTCTTACTAACCCTCACACTAACCCGGTAACATGGTGGTGGTATTTCTGAGGTAATTGGCAGCGGTAGCTTCACTTCGGCCAGCGCGTTCCAGTCTTCGGCGTACGAGCTTCAAGAAAAACAGTCTACGCTCAACAGACGTAGTATATACAAGTAGTTATAGACGCGCCACCGAGCGACCGGGGGTAAGAGAAAGAATATTCATATAAAATTTGGGCAGCATAGGATTTCTTCTCTTTCACTCTTATAAATTTTGGTATTTCGCCATCGCCTCCTACCTATGCTGCCACCCGGTCGGTGATAAGGACAAAGCATGGCACTATTTTCTCTTTCCTCTTATAGGAATCGCAATAAGACTATCTTTGTCTATCAAACAGTGTCAAGCCCTTGAAGTACACTAAAGGAATTTGATTTCTGGAGCATTCTCAAAATATATGTCTGCGGTCTAATTGCCGCGACCCATAAAAAATCTATGAAAAGAGTCGTGGTAATTAGACGCAACCGTAGACATATATTATTCGGACGTTATCTATTTTTATTTCTATAAATATTGTAAACCTGATTCTCACAAATCCTGGTGTTTTTGGGTTGTTTTAATTCAGAATCACTAGCATATTCAATCTTGATGATAAAAAAATGTCCCAAAAATTTGTATGAAAATTGTACATGTAGTATGTACACTTTTCATATACAAGTGAAAAAAATTCATACTAAAACGTGACGTAATGGAATGGAAATTTTGGGTCATATTTTTTTGTGGCAGGGTCGAGAATGCTGTCGATTCTGAGTAGAATGAGCCCAAGAATGTCCAGATTTGAAAAAAAAAATTTAAATCTATTTCAAGAAAAAATAGTGGTTAGGTAAATCTATTTTATATTTGTGTGCAAAATCCCTAACATGAGATTATGTGCGCGGTAACTAAACAAAAGTACATCATCTGTGAAAATTTCAACTGTCTAGCAAAACGACATTTATTTAACTAAAATAAATTACAGTAAGAATATAAAAACTTTAAGATACTTAAACAATAAACAAATTACAAACTAAATTAAATGATAATACTAATGTCTGGTGACAGACGGACAGACAGACAGATAGACAAACAGACAGCGAAGTCTTAAATTACAGTAAGAATATAAAAACTAAGATACTTAAACAATAAACAAATTACAAACTAAATTAAATGATAATACTAATGTCTGGTGACAGACGGACAGACAGACAGATAGACAAACAGACAGCGAAGTCTTAAATTACAGTAAGAATATAAAAACTTTGAGATACTTAAACAATAAACAAATTACAAACTAAATTAAATGATAATACTAATGTCTGGTGACAGACGGACAAACAGACAGATAGACAAACAGACAGCGAAGTCTTAGTATAGTATGCGGTCTATCTACTGAGCTCGTTCACTTACCTGTACTAACAATGGCATTTTGTTAAACAAAAGCCATTATTTCTTTTGTGCCTGAGCGCGTGGCCTTTGCGCCTGAGGCTCACACACAATGGCCACGCGCTCAGGCACAAAGGCCACGCGCTCAGGCACAAAAGAAATAATGGCTTTTGTTTAACAGAATGCCATTGTCAGCATAGGTAAGTGAACGAGCTCAGTAGAGATAGCGTTAACTATAATAGGGTCCCGTTTTTACCCTTTGGGTACGGAACCATAAAAATGACCCTAATTTAGGCTAGATTCTTATGAATCTTTAATTCCTTGACCATACATCATCATCATCATTAGCTTAAGAGTTATTCTCTTGTCGGTGGAGTATCTTCCAGCTTTCCCTATCCCGCGCCAGCTCTTTGACTTTTAGATACGACACGATCCCTACTTTTTCTTTTACTTGATCTAAAAAGCTGCGTCTGGGTTTTCCTCTACCCCGCTTCCTTCCTATCCGCCCCTCCAGGATAGTTTTAAAGAAGTAGTCGTGTCGTATTAAGTGTCCAATCATTTTCCCGCGTCTATTTGCAATAGTGTTCAGAATAGCTCTTCTTTCACTCACTCTTCTTAGCACCTCCTCATTCGTTATCCTGTCTCTCCAACTAATGCCTTCCATTCGCCTCCAGCACCACATTTCAAATGCTTCCATTCTCTTTTCATTCCTTGACCATACAACCCTGTGAAAAGTTTCTCAAACCCCATTACCTCAAATAGGTCAACTTTATTCTTTATTACTAAAAGAAAACCAGTTTTTATCGCGTATTCTACGAAAAAACATCCAATATCCCATACAGACTATGATCGGTTGGCAATCATAATAAAATATTAGATAAAGTATTCAACAAAGGTACTAGAGGAATCCCTCCGAAAATATTTCTATACATAAAAAATAAGGGCAGGGCAAAATAGCCTAACATTGATAGAAGTTTCGTGGACGGACAATGGTAGAGGGAAGGGACAGGACCTGTGAGCACCTGGTGAGATTGCTGTAAAAAAAAATGCAATCTGTGTAAGATTTAAAAAACCGGCCAAGTGCGAAGGGTTCCGTACCATTACGCAAAAAACGGCAAAATTGTTTTATGGGAGCCCCACTTAAATATTTATTTTATTCAATTTTTAGGGTTCCGTACCCAAAGGGTAAAAACGGGGCCCTATTACTAAGACTCCGCTGTACGTCTATCCGTCTGTCTGTCCATCTGTCTGTTAGCAGGCTGTATCTCATCAACCGTGATAGCTAGACAGTTGAAATTTTCACAGATGATGTATTTCTATTGCCGCTATAACAACAAATATTAAAAAGTACGGAACCCTCGGTGGGCGAGTCCGACTCGCACTTGGCCGGTTTTTTTTTGTTCATTTTTTCTTTCTCAGAGTTTGATAAAATTTGGTGGATAGATAGAGTTCCTTTTTGTTCTGTACATTTTAATTTTAATTACTAAATCCTGAATTTCAATAGCAAAACTCAACGTTTATGAGATTTTAGCCTCTGAAAATAACTATTTATATTTAATACCACTCACTCATTCGTATTCCATTCCCGTACCCACTTTGTCTTAGGGAATCCATGAATCCCGCGAAATGAAGACATCCGTCCAACAAATGCAGACAAGTCGGTGGTAAACAGACGGTGATAAATAAGGGCGAGATAACCTCGGCGTCATCGCTGATTGATGGATGACGGCCTGTAAACAATCTCACCTAGGGGAGGTCTGAGGGCCTACCGCGAACCGCGTTCGACGTGTTGCCTTCCTGTCACACTTACGTACGAATTTACAAGTGCGACAGGGAGGCAACACGTCGAACGTGGTTCGCGGTAGACCCTCTGGTTTCCGTTTGGTTGCAAGCTTTGCCACGTAGATTCAGTGTAATATGATCCCCTAGTCATTAAGAATTTTGAGGCCTATCACAATAAACGCAGACCCCACTAAAAATTCTGTCACAGGCAAAATATATGATTTTATTGTCTAAGGTGTGAGAGCGTACACATATTTTTGTAACTTTGGAAATGTATATTTGTGCCCTTGACTGTACAGTAGCGGCAAATAATCTATCATATTTTTTCAGATACAATTTGCATATATTTTTTGGTAATTTCTCAAAAACGGCTTTAGCGATAGATTTTTCCCGCAACTGTAGGTATTATTAATTAACTAATCAAATTAAAGGCCCACTAGACGATTCAAATACTTCCATGACATTTTCGGTACATTGCGGTATTTGACCGATCGAATGAATTCAGCAATGTATCAAATATTGCATGCTAGTTCTTGAACAGTCTAAAGGGGGCTTAAGATTTGTAATTTTTTTTTTTTTCAAATTCAAATGTTTTATTCGTGATAAACTTAAAACTAAAATTACATACAAAAGTATACTAAAGCTATAGGAACTTATAAAATAGGTGGGAGTTGAAGTTTACCACGAAATGGTCTCGCCTCAGCATAATGCTGACCCGAAGGTCAGCGCTGATCTTCCGGCGGGACCATTTTGGGTCACGATCGCAGCCGTTTCGAATATGCTTCCTGGTTTCAGGTTACATGCTGTTTGCAGGCGTAATTCGCTTAAGCGTAAGGCGCTTCACAGGGGGCCGATTTTTGAATTTCAAGCGCTCAATTTCGTGTCCTTTTAATACTATATTTTTCTATGTATTTATGTATTTGACAGTACATATTATGGTGCTACTTTACCGCACTAATGCAATAATTAGCACATTATGTGACTATGTCGAAAATTTTAATGGTCATATTATATACTGTAAAACGTTGTACGATACATGTTCGAATAGGTAATTAGCAACTCGTGATGTAGATAAAGCAGTGTATGTAACTGTACATAATTAGGCATTATGTAGCAGTCACATAAACTACTATTATTTTTTATTTTATTTTATTTATTAGGAAAACTTACAGCTGAAGTAACACGTTAGGTAATAACATAGAAGCAGTGAGCCAATTACAAGTTTCCACAGATAGAAACTGCGTAAAGTGCATGGTGTGCGAAATTACAACTAATAATACTTACTAACTTATAAATATACTTTACTTATCTTACTAGAGAGGGAAAATTGGTTTAAACAGTTAACAAGAAGAACAAAAGAGAGAAAAAAGAACAGGATAGAGATACAATGTTGAGTTAACACTTTTTCCACTGTTAACACTTAACAGTGGGAAAAGTCCTGAGTCATTAGCTTACGTATCGAACTAAAGCTATCGCAGAACAGATCGATGAGACCATGATGTTTGCAAAGCTGATTGAAAGACTTACCAGCTCTTAGAAGGAAGGAGTTTTTCCTATAATGCATGATAATGGTTCGCCTGATCAAGCTCGGCACGTGGTTATAATAACACACACAGGCCAAATCCATTGCGTCGGTGGAAATTACAAGCGGTTTTCAGCACCGTTCATTAAGGCAAGAGAAGAGGAAATCGAAAATTTACTTTACGGGACAGGGAAGATGAGATTAAATCAATTCCTTCTGTATTTTGTTCCTACTGCTTTTATAGTAACATTCTAGAAAAGACTGGGATCGCTTAACTGCTTCGTTACTAAATAAGGTACGTAACCCAGACAAATTAAGGGTTTCACATAAAATGAGTGTCCACGCATGTAGGGGTGGACGAGAAGATCTTGGGGTCGTGGATGAGGTGAGTTAAATGACACTCATAGTCCAATACATTCACGTATAATATTAACTTTGTGATACGTAGGTGATACAGAGGTGGTATAATATCACGGTAAGCGGACGGGCTCGACCGTCCGTCACAAGATTGCTGAGAGAATGGCCGATGCCGGCCCCGCTGCCCCGCGCCCCGCACCATGCATTGCGTCGGCGACGGCTCCCGAAGATGCCCGAACAAAGACGAGGCGTTAACAATGAGAGATAATTCACTGGAAACTCGCATGACATCTTCATGACGGCGCTATAATTATGTGTAGTTGCCTTAAAAGTCACAGAAAATATCGTGTGTTATCTAGGTCAAATCGGTTTTTCGGTACGAAATATGAATCATCGTCCTTCGTTAGTTTGGTGCACTGAACACAGCCTGCCGCCTCTTAACTATTTTGAATTATGAATTTGTTGCGAGGAAATATGGTAAAGAATTAAAGATTTGAATGAGTCGTTCAATTGCTGTTACGGCGGAGCACACATGTAATAAGCTTGCGGTACATTGTTTTAAAAAGGAGAGACCTTGGGGTGTTTTTATTCTCTGTTTACGAAACGTGTTTTTGTTGGGAAGGTCCGTAATGAATTCTGTAATTGAGGGGCTGCTGCTGGAAATTGTTGTTAGGTTTTACAATTTACAATTAGGTCCGCAAATATGTTTTTTCATTTGGAGCGAGGGTTGATTACAAAATTAGTCGAATAAAATTAAGAAGAATATAATATTATTTATCGTCGAGATTGTTAGCATTTTTACACTACTATTTTATTACTTAAATTGATTTAATTGATACAGTTATGTATCGTGTTGTTTATAAGAACGTTTTGAGATTGAGACTTTCCATAGTGGGTAATTATTTTGTACCTTGTCAAAGTGACAATTGTATAAGGTCTTTAGCGACTTTCATATTGATTGCCACTATGACAAGGTACAAAATGGGTCGGAAATTTAATTCTTTGGCTGTACAGTCGAGTTCATAAATATGCATATATTTATTTACCTTTATCCATTGCAATAAGGTGAAAAAATGTACACATATTTATGAACTCGACTGTACAAAACTAGATTGGGCTTCATTTGCTTTAATATCATTAAGCTTTCAAATATTTATTTTGGTATACAAAGTAGTTTTAATTCTCTGGAGTGTAATCGCTTACCATTAGACGATCTCCTAGTTTGCCTCCATCATAAAAAAGTGTAAGAATGCAAGCTACCTCGAATGGGACGCTCTCTGACAACCGCGCGTGCGGCTGGCCGCCATTTTTAATATGGAAAACACGCCTCCTGGCGGCTGCGCGCCGCACGGCGCGAAAATTTAAAATATTTCTTTGCCGCTCGAGGGGATATGTTCCAATGCAATAAAATATTGTCTCTGTTTGAAAAAAAAAACCCGGACAAGTGCGAGTCGGGCTCGCCCACTAAGGGGTACAAATTTAACTTATTTTTTATTTTATTATTTTTGAGATGTTTTTCCCTGTACTCGTAGTGTATGGGCATTATTACTAGCCAAATTTCATAGTTCTAAGTCAACGGGAAGTACCCTATAAATTTTGATTCCCTTGAGAGCGTGGAAATATACGTTTTTAGCGGCATAAACTAAAAAATATAGAATTAAGTTTTACTAACCACATTACTTGCAATAAATGAATTATTTATTCACTTATTTATAAACGGCCGTATCTTTTTTTACGTTAACTTAGAAGTTTGATTTTGCACAGCTTCAAGGGACCATAGACCATATGGCATAGAGCATATGGTCTTAATTTCGACTCGATATCTCCACGCGCTCCCGAGAGGGTCTTGACAGACAGACGGAAGGACGGACGGACAACAAAGTGATCCTATAAGGGTTCCATTTTTTCCTTTTGAGGTACGGAACCCTAAAAAGAAAATATAACTGCCTGGAATGATGCAGACGAGTAAGTCTAGGTAGCTCAGTTGGTAGCGAGGGTGACCAGGTGAGTCCTGGTTTCATCATTTCGAGTCTCATTCGAGGCGGTACATGTTTACTTTATTTCAAACATGATTTTGCTAGCAGATTTAATTCAGTACACAATTAATATCCATATTAATTCCATACACTAGTGATCTCCATTAAGTTTCTAATTTCCCAGAATAATTATCCCTGTCAAAGCCAAGGGCTGTTAATTATAATAATTAATGACAGCAAACAGAGCCGGGTCGTGTGTGGAAAAACAATGCGTGCTGTGACCAGCGGATAAATAGGACAATGATGGAAATGCCTGCATTTCGTGTGTATAAAACCGCAATCAAATAATTATTTTAAAGTTAATGTGGTACCTAAAAAATATATTGCTGGGAAGACCGTCATATTGCTAGAATACCCCAAAAGAAAAAAGAAAAAATCGGCCAAGTGCGAGTCGGACTCGCGCACGAAGGGTTCCGTACCTTTACGCAAAAGAACGGCAAAAAAAATCACGTTTCTTGTATGGGAGCCCCACATAAATTGTATTCTGTTTTTAATATCATATAATTTATCATATCATATCATATCATTTATTGAATGCCAACCATGGTATTACAAGGTGTTTCCATTATGGAGTACAGCATGGACCCTGCTAGGGCGAGACATTATTTTTTGTTATAGCGGCAACAGAGATACATCATCTGTGAAAATTTCAAATGTCTAGCTATCACTCTTCATGAGATACAGCCTGGTGACAGACGGACAGACAGCGGAGTCTAAGTAATAGGGTCCCGTTTTACCCTTTGGGTACGGAACCCTAAAAATTAACACTTACAAACTAACAAAAAAAACTTACTTAAAAATTAACAAATTAAAAAATATTGTCATACAATAGTTCCTGTAGTAACGAAACAGTTAAGCCACATATTTTGACTAAGGTGTAGACTTTGTGTAGCTAAAGGAATTGTAGAGTTAGAAGCTTGGCTCTACATGAGATCTGATAACTTTTTGACAATGCGAGCCATATGGTCTCGTTTTTGCAACATTTTACATGAAAATGTTTTTGGTGGGGGATAATAATTTCAACTATAAAACTCCCGTGAGACTCGAACATAATAAGAGTATCTTATACGGGTTACTCGCGTAATTAAATAATCGCATTGTTGAATTTTGAAACAGTAAATAAATAAATAATTATCTTATCTTACATAAATCGACTCAGTCCCACAGTAGCTCAATAAGGCTTGTTGTGAGGACAGTCGTCATCAGATATATCGGAGCGAGCGGCCAAGGTTCTCACAAATATCTGAACACGCCTCCATTGTCAAGGAGTTAGAGTGCGTGTTCAGATATATTTGAGCAACTTAGCCGCTCAGGTAGATCTGATGGCGACTGTACTATACAAATATATATAATAATATTTAATATGATTGAATTAACCTAATTTTGGGTTTACCCGCAACGCAGACTGAAACCGGCTAAGCGGCCGGTTTTCTTTGTCTTGTCCTCTTTGTCCTCATTGTCCTTTATTGTCTCGCTCTTGATAATTATATACTATTGTCTCCGTGTTTAGATGTTTATGCCGGGGCTATGTATTTAAGGGTAGTTATTAAAGGACACACGCCCCAATCATATAGACCAGGGGTCAATTCGACATGTGACCCTGCCTACGATACGAATCGATATGTATGAAAATGTGGATATAAAATAGCTAGTGATGTAGCCGGGGGACCTAACGAGCAAAATTATAAACTGATATATATTTTCATAGTAATTGAGGCACGGAAGACGAACTGCCGGTAGGCCTCCAACGAGATGGAGCGACGACCTGGTGAAGGTCGCGGGAATTCGGTGGTTGCGAGCGGCACAGGATCGGTCGGAGTGGCGAGCCTTGGGGGAGGCCTATGTCCAGCAATGGACGTCTATCGGCTGACATGATGATGATGATGATGATGAATTGAGGTAAAATGTATAAACCCGCGCTATGGCCATATCTTCCCTTAAACGAAGCATGCCATATCTTTTGTTCCCTTTTAATTATTTGGCGAGCCTTGGGGGAGGCCTATGTCCAGCAGTGGACGTCTATCCGCTGACATGATGAATTTTCTGGCTTTACGCCCCCTTAATATTATAATATATCTTAATCCCAAAACTAATCTACCTAACGATTCCTAATTCTAGATAACCTTACTTTCTTAGATTTTTTTCTTTACCACCGTCTTACGAATTGTGGACAAGAAGTGTGGTACATACATACACGTTTCTCGGGAAATTGTCCTTTTGCAAAAAAGCAAGTGATTAAATATCGGTCCTAACATTTATTATCTGATTGCACTTGCAATATAATGTTCTAAAAGTTGCAAAATAAAAAATACGACGTAAATAAGATAAGGGTTCTAAGAGTACTAAATTAAATGTAACTTGATTTCCAGGGCACTTTCAAAGAAGGTATTCCAAGAATCAAATTTAAATTTAGTAAGATACCAGTCTAGACAGCTAATTTCACGACTAAGAATGCTTTGCAAATGCATTCAAAGAGCTAAAGAATGTCTGTGAAAAGCTTTTGCCCGCTATCTATTGACTAATGGAACATGCCAAATTGAAATTATTCTCGAATTTAAACTATCGTGAGACATATTAACTAACTTAGGTTTTTAGCGGCGACATGTCGCGCGAGTGACTAAAAATACGTGAGTGAAATTTTTCTAATCGGAATTCTAATAAAAATCGGAAAACCATCGGTTGCATGACATGACAATTATTCGGTTTGTAAAGTGTCATAGAAATAGAAAAGTAGGTACAAAAATGGGTACCTACATGGCTTCAAAACAGGTTACGCTCCCTTCGAAAAAAGCAGTAACCTAGGGTAAGAAAAGATTCCATTCCGTACTATAAGGCTTTATTCATTTTTGTTAATATTACTTGCTATTGCAATAAATTAATATACAGACTGGCTAAAAAATAAGTGCATTTCTGTTGCCAGGGACGTTTTGGGATTATACTAAGCAATTTTAGAACCAACCACGAAATCGCAATTTTTTTTTTAACCCTTCTATAGAAAATGGACCAGCAAAAATGTATGACAGCCAAATTTTTTTTCGCGATTTCGGTGTTGGTCCCATTGTAAAAGTTGCTCAGTGTAATCCCAAAACCTCCCTGGCAACGGGAATGCACTTATTTTTTACCCACCGTATATAGTACGTTCTGAACACGATTTCATTTTATTAATGTGACGGGTTCTCGGTGACTTTTACTTTTATTTCTTAAGGAAACATAATGTTGTAGTCTAGGAAAGTTTGTTTCATTGAATACATTTCCACTTTTCTTATGTTTTGTTTCCTGACAAAGAAGAAATAATACGAAGATAAACGTGTAAAACGCGAATTCAGAACTTCATAATTCACGTACAATTGGTTTGATAATACTTACATTATTTATATTTGATATGTAGAGTCACAGAAATTAATTTGCATACCATTTCATGAACCTTAACAGTTTTGAATGATTCACAGTTAGTTTCACTAGACTTATCCGACCGGGAGCTCTTACCACACACATACACGTAAAAATTATAACACCCTTTTTTTGGCAAAAATCCAAGCTAGTTTCGCTGCATAATCAGGCTAAGCCTTTTTTCAAAGTTTAAATGCCTAACTGCCGACGACAGTTTCGAGTTTAAAACTGTTAATTCGGAGTGCGGAATATTTGGAATTTAATATGATTGGCCAACATTTCAGCTGCGAACTCCGAGATGTCGTTAAGCGGAGCTTGCTTTAGACAGGCCGCCGTACAAACGATACATTATGCATTATTATTTACAACGACGGGACTTAATCGCGTAAAATAAGTTTTAAATTTACTTCCGACGCGCGAATTACGCGATTAAGTCCCGTCGTTGTAAATAATAATGAGTAAAAATCGTGAAAGTTTAAATCAGTGATACATTATGCGTTTGTTATTACAATTACGCGAAGCGAGACTGGAGAGAAATAAAAAACCGTTCGAGTATGTATAATAATTATTATTATTCTTGATAATTTAACGGCTTACTACGGATCGATGTACGATTAATTGGAACATTTAAACTTCGCGCTGTTTTTGTAAATGTAATTAAAAAGATCAAACCTAGTTATCATAGTCTTTCAGTTACCTTCTATTTTATTTATGTTTGATTATCATACTTTGGCGTCCAAACCAAAATCACTTCACTCAATTGTACGGTAAAGCGGCGTTTCAATTTCACACTATATCTCCAAATCCAAGTATATAATCTCCTAATTCACTCAGCGCGATGGCATCGTACATCACCCATCCTTTTTAAATATTCTACGTCTATTTTATAAATTTAATGAAAATTGGCGCCCAAACGTGGGGCCAAAACCAATAAATAGCCCGGTGAAGCGGCTTCATAATAAAAAAATATGTTTGAACATAATATCTTACCAAGTTTAGTTCCAAGTCTATATCTTCGAATTTACAGAACTCGATGGTATCATATATATATCAGCTGCCCATTTTCAAATATTTTACACTCATTTTTATAAATTTACGTAAATTGGCGCCCAAACGTGGGGCCCAAATCACTACTCAATTGTACGGTAAAGCGGCGTCATAATGTCATATCATGCTTGCACATATCTTACCAAGTTTAATTTCCAAGTCTGTATCTTCGAATTCACAGTATGCGTTATTATATATCGCCTGCCCATTTTTAAATATTTTCATCCATTTTTATTAATTTACGTAAATTGGCGCCCAAACGTGGGGCCAAAATCACTACTCAATTGTACGGTAAAGCGGCGTCATAATGTCATATCATGCTTGCACATATCTTACCAAGTCTGTATCTTCGAATTTACAGTACGCGATGGATCATATATCACCTGCTCATTTTTAAATATTTTTCAATTTTTTTTATAAATTTACGTAAATTAGCTCCATGCATAAATTTATTTTTATTTTTGGATTCATAATTTATATCGTT
Source organism: Cydia strobilella (assembly GCF_947568885.1). Lineage (NCBI taxonomy): Eukaryota > Metazoa > Arthropoda > Insecta > Lepidoptera > Tortricidae > Cydia > Cydia strobilella. The sequence goes on from NC_086057.1 coordinate 16,032,001, forward strand.
GGAACACCGGAAATGATAAAAATACTTTTGTAAACCCTAACATTATTTTATTAAAAAATATTTAAAATGTTGAAAATTTTTGAGCGGTTGAAACGCTCATAAATTTTGGCGCGAATTCGACAGAGCGTGATGACACGTTGGGCGGCCCAACTGACGTTTGCTACTAATGACACTAATCTGTCGAACGCGTGACGTCACGTGGCGTTTCGAGCGTTTCGCTCACTAGCTTTTCGCGGGCAAATTTTTGTACTTTTTATTTATAATTTTAAGTAATTAAATGGTAATTTAAAAACGGAAATGCATTTGTAACATGATATAACGGTAACAAATATAAACTTCATGCATGAGGCTCATTGGCGCCCAAACGTGGGCCCAAAATCACTACTCAATTGTACGGTAAAGCGGCGACGTAATGTCATATCATGCTTGCACATATCTTACCAAGTTTAGTTCCAAGTCTATATCTCCAAATTCACACAGCGCGACGTCGTACATCACCCGTCCCAACTTCTACTCCATTGTACGGTACAGCGGAGCTCGCAGGCTCGAGGAGTCGTTACCCGCACCCGGCGGTATACTAAATAACAGCGAGTGTCTTGTACGGAGCTAACTTTATAATGTCCCTGCGACGCCAGTGTTTTGCTATTGGCTGGATTATCTTTAATTACATTTCTGTTTTTTAATTAAACTGGAGACGGGTGAAGAAAAATTAAGGATGATTTAAGAGATATACTTATAACAATTAAATTTTGCTTACCAGAAATTAAACAAAGAACTTAATATTAAGATCTGCTTACTGCAACATAAAGGTATTGTATTCAAAGAGAATTGCTAATAGCACAGAGGATTGCTGTAAACATTTCATTAATGATAAGTACAATTCATTTTAAAGCACTTCTGAGTAACGTGCGCTTTAGGCGAGAGTTGTGCTAATTACTTAGGTTAGAAAAAAGCTACATGTGTCTACTTCGCCAACGAACGGTAGACTACTTACCAACGCATTCGCTCTATCTAAGAATCTAGTATTTTTCACATAGGTTGGGCACGATGACAATTTATAACTGTTATATTTTGGAGCCAAATAAAACTGTAAATTATTTAATTACGGTTTATTAATAGCTATATACACATGCGTTCCGTTACATGGTATGAATGACAGTTCATGACGCAGTGTTGCCACTGTAAACTCTGTGACAGGTTATTACAATAACCGAACGTAAAATTATATTGAGATGACAGTTATCACTGTAATGTACACAAGCTATGTGAAAAGTCGGTGTGTGTGTGTTAGACGGATATTTTATGTGAGTTTTACTTACACTGAATCTTTTGTATGTCTCACCTGCCCCGATTTATGCGGCTATAAAATGACTTCCATATAAATCATCATTCATTTCAAATCTGAACTCTGGCGATCAGGCTTAAATTGGTACTCCAGTGACCCGGACATTTTATCAATATCATTTTCCGAGGAATGTCGTCAAAATGAAAGAATCTGGTCGGTGCGCAAAAAAAGGTCCAAATGGGCGGGGAAACTCGCTAGAGACCTTTTCCTCTTTGGATGTTTATCTTGCTTGACTATAAGAAATCCTGGATTCGGGTGCACCTTATGCCACCATTTGGCGCAAGATTGTATACTACAAAGTATACATTGACGCTTGGGATTGAAGCGTAGTTGATTTTATCACAAACTTACGAAGCAGTGTATGCTGCAGTAGCCATGTTTAACTTTAACTTTGTGAATCGAAGTACAGGGAAAGAATACTGCTTAAAGATGAAGCCGAAATAAGATAAATCCGTTGGTGAAAATAGCCCATAATTTAGTCTTTGTATAAATAAATATATTTTAAACTGGAATGCTTTAACTGTTAATGTTTCGGTGTTTTGCTTGGAGATTTTCGAAGGGACTGTTAAGCTTTTGAGTGATTACTCTGATATTTAATGTTATTTTTTACCTCATCGAGATCTTAAATGTTAAGGTCATATACGGATGGTGACGCACAGGAGCGTTACTGGAGTAGTATTCTGGACAAATGCAGTGACGGATTGAACGTTCTAATCGCGATACCCATGCGATAAAGGAACCGTTTGGATTTAGAGTACACCAGCAATACTGCATGTAGTATTGCAGCGTAACCTGCGTGACATTACTGTCGTATGCATTTCTGCCACAAATATCAAAAATCGCGCATTTGCAGCGGGCTGAGCACGGCCCCATTTTTATCGCCTGTCACCATGCCTGTCACGTTCTAACAAGTATGTATGTACGAAAGTGCTGCCACCGCAGGAGCAATGCAGTCGGCAGTAATGTCGCGCTGCGATACAACTGCAGTAGTAATGCAGTCGACTGCTTTGCTAAAGGGAAAGGTCAAAAGGTAATTTTATTTACAAATTTGTAAGAAATTTTACATTGCGGTAGTAATGCCATCGGCAGCCATTATTGCAACAGTATTGCAGCGAGACATTTTTGCGAACGTTAATCATGTTGCTGCAACAATAATGCTGGTGAAATTTGAACGACACCTTTAGCGACACAATTGAGGATAACGTTTGGCGTAGGTAGGTATCTATTGGTCAACATTGGGACGTATTTCCGAATAAATTGACTATTGGTTATGAGACATATCCAATTTGGGATATTCGATGCATATGGATTGGTTTATGAGATAGATGAGATGGGATAGCCCATTTGATTTGTGCCCGAAATCATTACTGTTGTGAGCATTATTAGGAATAATTCGCTGAGGTCAACGAAATTGCATTCGGAGATTGTTTTTCCTAGTACGAAATTCCTACTAGGAATGTAGTACTTAAACAAAACACTTTAAGGGGCCCACTGACTATCAGTCCGCCGGACGATATCGGCCAGTCAGTTGTTCGTAACTGTAAATTTTTTGTTCCAACTGACAGGCCGATATCGTCCGGCGGACTGATAGTCAGTGGGCCCCTTTAGGCGCCTAATAATACAACAAATTAAATCGTTATGTGACCATCAAAACTCACTAATTGCAAAAAAATAATGAAGCCATCAAAATTAATCTTGTTTTTTTACTAAGGTTCACTAAGGCACGAATTTGTAGTATGAGGTCCCAGTAAGTTCGTGTTCTTCTTTTACTGTCACTGAGCGTAAGCACGAGCGATATGGATGTGCGTGCCCGGGAGCGCGCGGACACCACGTTTTTGAATTTTAATTTATTGTAAGTAACAAAAAAAACCGGCCAAGTGCGAGTCGGACTCGCGCACGAAGGGTTCCGTACCATTACGAAAATAAAACAGCAAAAAAATCACGTTTGTTGTATGGGAGCCCCATTTAAATATTTATATTATTCTGTTTTTTAGTATTTGTTGTTATAGCGGCTACAGGAATACATCATCTGTGAAAATTTCAACTGTCTATCACGGTTCAAGAGATACAGCCTGGTGGCAGACATACAGACAGACGGACAGACGGACAGACGGACGGACAGCGGAGTCTTAGTAATAGGGTCCCGTTTTTACCCTTTGGGCACGGAAACCTAAAAAGTAACAAATAACGCTGGCTTCCCTCAATTTAAAATTGCGCATTTTTAAAAGCAATTTTTGACTTTCGTGCATAAATTGTTACAAATTCTTAGTGCAGTTTAAAATTAAAAAAAATCAGGATTCGAATCGAGGAAGTTAATAGAGAAAATCCTGAAGATTGCTAATAAAAGTTTTGGCAACCGTATTGTGATCTAAAGCGGTCCGATTTTTTTAAAACTCCACTCTCTGAACCTACGACACCTAACGTATTTACTAAGTATAAAAGAAATAATTAAGAAACATGCGAGGACTAGTCATTAACAAATAACAAGTTTCACATTTGTGTAAACTATTTCCTCAAAATAAAATTTTCAAATGAAAATAATAAATCAAATATTTGCGTCATGTGCGACAAAGCCTGTCTTATTATGATAACCCAATTTTATTTATTTTTATAGTATTTTTATCGCCGTTTGGTTTAAGAAGCAGTTTTTGTGTATTTTTATCCTTATGAAATTATATTATATCATCGAACATAAATATAAAATGAATTTGGTATATTTCTGTTACCTCTGAGACTGACAGATGAAGAAAAGATTGGAATTGATCGATCCTAGTCTTTCGTCGAAATTTGTATTACATTGATTAAATTCGACAAAATTGTTTTCACAGAAATGTTTATAGAAATGCTTATACAACATCAAACGAAAACTGTTATTTTTTACTTTATCAAAATAATTATATGTGTCATAATTTTACTGTTATATCAACAGTTTATAATTATTAATCTACTTAATTGGCTAAACTATCTATAATGTTCAAGTCACGTTAGATTTATAAAAAAAAGTATTGATTAAATATGAAGTAGGTATTCTTAATCTTTCATGTTTCTCTATCATCACGCTTAAAAATCTTTAGGTAAAAATTTGGTATGAAGATAGTTTGAGTCCATGGAAGAAACAAAAAACTTTTTTTTCGAAAATCATCATTCCACGCGAAGGAATCATGGGTAGGAAGGTAGTTTATTATATTACTATCTAAATTCAGATAGATATCACTAATCTGCAACAATTTAATTAAGAATAAAATGAATTCCCTTCTATCCTCTTTATGATCGTTCATAAAGCCATACTTCCAACTTTTAATACTTAAACACAAACAACACAAATTATTTATAAAACTTTTAGGTTCGTTATCGCCTATATTATTGCATATAGAATTATCCAGGGATTAAAATACTAATTTGTACCAGGTGTAGAGGCGAATATTGTTTTATTAAATTAAAACTTTCACTGCACGTTTTATCTCTGTTTTGGTATAAAATTGCTTGTCTAAAAAAATACTTTTTCGTCTAAAATATATTTACCTAAGGTCTGTTTTCTTTATTCCGTAGACTAAAATGACGTTTCATGTGTAAGACATGACATTTCTTAGTACCACATGAAATGTCATTTTAGTCTACGGAATAAAAAAACAGAATATAATCAAAAATAAAATACTGTTTAAAACGATGAATGAGTAGATATCAAAATTTTCTTTCATAAATCCGTCCACGGCGGCAAGAAATTGAAATCAAATAACTGGAGATATAAAATTGAAGAAATTAGAACCTCATGTGATTTTACTTTTAGGTTCAAATTTCTTCAATTTGATATCTCGAGTTATCAACTTCTTCCCGCTGTGTAGCGAAATAATCTTCAAGCATTTGCTCGTGATCCGATGTAACATCTAGGGAATTGTTACAAACTGTTTTTAGTGCTTTCAAACATAAAAGCTTCCAGGAAACGGATTCAAAAACGTACAGTATATTTTCAATTTAGTTTTGTTATAACGTCACACAGTATTAATTTTTCATCAAAGAAGGTAATTACTTAAGATCACATTAATGTACCATATATTATTCTGGCAAATAAATACATTTCATTTCATTTCAATTGTTAAGTAACATTTTCGTGTTTATACACGGACATATTATTGTTGTATTTTTATAATAAACTTGATGCTATTTGGAACGCTAAACGCAATAACGTATAATGGCCAAGAACTAACGACTTTATGTGGTAAGGTGCGTTGGGGTAAGATTGAATGGGTTTTTCATGATGGGTAAGACAAAAAATCATCCGTATGCCGAAGCATTACGGGCGACTTTTCATCGTGTAAAACCCTTACAATCTAACCCCAACGCACCCTAGTAGTGATTTTTACCTACTACCTATAACTATTCTTTCCAAAACACGCAGCTGTGTAAAGCCATGTTCGATCATAATTAATTACCCTTACGTGAAGACTAACATGCTCGAATGAATATTAACCAGTAGTTTTTCAGACAGAGTTTGGAACCCCTGAACTGCCCAACTTATTCTTCGATTACATAGATCACATCCACTAAATAGCACATAAGACGACGACGCCTGCACATTTTTGTTTCGACCTCATTTACGACTGTTGCGTTCCTAAATTAAATATAATTATAAAGAACCAAATACAAACATAGTCCTTATTATGTTTTTTTCCGTATAAGGAAGTGTAAGCATATACAGTCCCATTGCCCAGGCAGAAGTGCCTCGCCACCGCTGGACTTCCGATTTAAGCCGTAGAACGCACTGCGGTTTTTTTCTTGCGTTTTCATTCTAATTTCATGCGGTTTCAGTCTTTTAAGTGCGGGCGCTTATAAAGCATGCTGTATGTTACATTTATTGCGGTTGCGGAACCGCTTTTGAAAAAACCGCAGTGCGTTCTAAGCCTAAGAATGACCCACGCTAGACCGCTCCTGCTCCAAACCGAGATCCGACAATTCGTTCGTTCGTTTTTATGACGAGCGATCGGTGACCACGTGATGCTTTCTATAAAAAACGGATGTCGGCTCGGACCGTTCTAACGTGAGTCATCCCATAAGACCCGGTTCGTGTTCTTCTCTCACTCTCATTGAGCGTTAGCGTGAGCGGGATGGACATGCGTGCTCGGGACCGCGGATAATTTTTTTGTTTGTTACATAATAAAAAAGTAATCGCTCAATTCGCTCAAGGATAATATTGCTCATTTTTCGAAATACTTTTTTTGTTTATAGTTTTTGTGCATAATTTATTATAGTTTTTAATGTGCATTTCTGGCCTATGTTCGTGATTTTTTATCGAGCTATAGTCAAAAACGGAAGAAAGGCCTCAATATTGCTAATTAAATTTTTGGCAAATGTATTGTGGTCTAAAAAAGCGCTACGACTTTCTGCAGCACGACTTTCTGCTGATCTACGATCGATTATGGCATCGCATGCATATTCATGCGCATGTAATTGCAGACTTTACACAAGATCGACGGATTATTCCATTAGACGAAGTTCGGGAGCTCAACTTAAGATGAGAGAAGACGTACGGAAATCAATCAATAGCATTGGTTGTAATCCAGCGGATTGGAGAAGAGATATGGATTATAACAAACGCTATTAGTTGATTCCCGCACGTCTCCTATCATCTTTGCTCATCTCCGCCTCAGTGGAAAGGAAGCCTTAGAGACAGTGAGTTCTAACCCAGTTATTACAAAGCTTTATCATAATAATATATGCCTAGCAAGATATTTCTTTTTTCTTGTATTTCTGATTGTAGATCTTTTTCAATTTTTTTAATTACATTACGTACTGTATGAACTTTTATGTTGTATGTTGCTGTGTCTGAGCGTAGACACTTTTCATTTAAGTAAAACTTGAATGTAATAATATGTAGCTACAAGTGTGATCCTGTAATTGGCTTTCCACCTCTTATGAATTGTTGCTACTTAGTGATGGTTTCGACCGAGGGGGAGGTCTACTTCTTCGGTTGTCGGGAACCACTCGTCGTTGGAAGTTTTCAATGATTAAGGCTCAACTTGAAAATAATTACTTTATTACTTTTAAATTTTAACAATTTAACAATTAGAGTTAAAGCTACTGCTAAGAGTCAGAGGACAGAATGAGCTCCTGAGGATGAGCATGGGTTTATATACCGTCTTCTTATCGTTTAAGAGTAGGGTTATCTTAAAAGTGAAACCATGCGTAACAAATCATGTGTGACAACTGGATTAGGGCCGGTCGTAAAATCATAACTTGTGAAACATTGTAGAAGTCTTTTTAATTAACTTATGATAAAAAGCGAAAGTTGCTCAGTCCGTCCTGACAATGTAATAAAAATATAATTTGTTATATCCTATGCAATATGCATACTTAACTACTTTGTATTGATGTTGGATCTCCAAAATATAAATAAATAACATGCTTAATAATGCGGAATCTACGTCAGGCAGTCTACGGTCGATTATGACATCGCATGCATATTCATGCGCATGTAATTGCAGACTTTACGCAAGTTCGATGGATTATTCCATTAGACGAAGTTTGTGAGCCCAACGTAGTATGCATACGTCTGACGACACCGTTTTAAATGCAAAGGTGGTTAATTAGGAACATTTGGGAATATTTGTGGTACTCTTGTGGTTTCTGCTGGAGGTGTGTGGAACCTTGATAATTAGAAATTTGTGTTTGAGAACGCTATCTTCTTGTTTCTTCTATGTTATGTTACAAGTACGATGCTTACTTTATAGAAATAATTTTTAATTAGAGCGTTATGTTGTATCTTCTTGCTTGTTGTATTTAACTATTTGTTCATTGTATGTTAAATAACAAAAAAATGTATGTGTGTATGTGTGTGTGTGTGTGTGTGTGTTATGTATCTTTTCTTCTTGTCTATTACCTTCCGTGATTCTTCTCACCTGATCAGCGCTGGAAGTCACCAGCAACATGCTGAGATGAGGCCATTTCGTGGCACTTTAATCTTATTTTATGTTTTCTTTTGTATTTTGTGCTTACGAATAAAATCTCATTCTATTCTATTCTATCAAATAGACATGATCGTTCACGAGTGAGTGATTTAAATGAACTATCAGGCCAACTCGAACAATTTTACGTCATTTACTAGATCTACAAACGATATGATATGTCAGTGTCAAAAATGACACTGGCACTGACATATCTAATCCATATCGTTTGTAGAACTAGTAAATGACGTATCTCATTGTTCGAATTGGCCTGTATCTTGAACTCACTCACTCTTCAACTCACACCTATCACAGTGTTACTTGCTCGCTCTTTCCTACTCATGATTCGAATGAGCCGGCCGAGCCAAAACGAGTGAGACGATGAGAATATGCGAAACGATCAGTTTCGGAATGGTTCGGAAGAATTCGGAGGGCGTCGGGAAAACATCGAGGAATCCGTAACGCGTGGTTCGCCATAGTGGTGACATTTTGGCTTTATTCAATCTGATTGATTAACTTCTCTCTCTTCTCTTCTCCGCTCACTCGTGAACAACTTGCGATGATATATAGGCAAGGGCCTGACACTCTTTTCCTATAAGAGGAAAGAGAAAATAGTGCCATGCTTTGTCCTTATCACCGACCGGTTTTTTTTTTCATGGTCGGGTTATGGCAGCATAGGTAAGAGGCGATGGCGAAATACCGACAATAAGAGTGAAAGAGAAAAAGGATTATGCTGCCATACATTAACCAGTCAATACATGAACATGTCTTTCTCTTACTCCTGGTCGCTCGGTTTTATGTCTATAACTACTTTTTTTTTATACCACGACGGTGGCAAACAAGCATACGGCCGCCTGATGGTAAGCAGTCACCGTAGCCTATGGACGCCTGCAACACCAGAGATATTACATGCGCGTTGCCGACCCTTTAAAAACCTGTACACTCCTTTTTTGAAGAACCCCATACTGTAGCCCCTCGGGAAAACCTCGGCAGGGAGCTCATTCCACAGCCGAAGCGTACGCGGGAGGAAATTCCTCTTAAACCGCACAGTACTACTATCTATGTCTATGTATATAGGTATAACTCGAAATGAGTGATATATATCACCGCGAGCGAAGGATATGAATCAATCTTTTCAACTCAGTAAAGCGTTTTGCGCATCTCTACTATTAAATACGACTAAAATGTTTACTTATAGGCTGTCTTTCTACTGAGGCATGAAAGGAGACATGCGAGAATCAAGCAATAGCATTGGAGAAGATACATTATGTAGATTCTCATGTTCGCTCATCTAAGCCTTAACGGAAATACTCATGTCCGCTCATCTAAGCCTTAATGGAAATACTCATGTCCGCTCATCTAAGCCTTAACGGAAATGCAGCCTTAAATTGCGAGGTATTCTGTAATAATATGCCTCTTAGGCCTCGGTCGTTCTCACCCTCTGCCCGCGGCGGGCATATGTGTATGTTTGTATATTTATTATTTATTTCTGTTAATACCTTACAGTATATACTTTTTGACGTGTTGTCTTGTCCGCTACTAACTGTACAACAGAATATCCATACTAATATTATAAATGCGAAAGTCTATCTGTCTGTCTTTCTGTCTGTGTGTTCCCTCTTCACGCTTAAACCGCTGAATTGATTTAGATGAAATTTAGCATAGGTTGAGTCCCTGAGAAGGACATAGGATAGTTTTTATCCCGAAAATCATTCCTTAAGAAAGTAAAAAGCGGGGTGGAATTGAGATAATTAATAAAGTGCCTGCTAATTTGTGTGCAAATTAATTATTTGCTCAAATTGAATAATTGCTATGACAATTTTTCCAGGCGCTATACTTACTTTAGCTGCTGTTACCAAGTCCACGCAGACGAAGTCGCGGGCAAAAGCTAGTAAAACATATTTTTTTAATTGAATAAAAGCATTTTTCATTGGAAAAATGATTTCCACAGAAATGTAACTCCCCAAGGCCTCCGATTGTATTATTTATGTATAGTAAAGCAGATCGATTAGATTAGGTATACGCCGGCATCTCGAACCGCAGAAAGCTTCGCCGAAGGATGGAAAATATATCCGATATTTTTGTTTTGTCGATGTTTTTGTTTCTGAACGTGTTTAAAGATGGATTGAAGAAGGATTCTGGTAACAACGAATGTAGATATTTCGTAGTCATTTGGTTTAATTAGCCAGCTAATTAGACGCCCAGGCCGTTAATGATGAAATTGCTGAAGAACAACCAGCCAAGTAATTGCACTACTATAAAATTAAGTTAAGTACATATGTAACTAGAGACTGATGACCCCACAGTCAAACTCATTATTGAGTTTTGCGGGGCTATGATTATTGTATGAATACTCTGTATTTTATTAAATAAATAAATAATAAACAATAAATAAAAGTCAGCGCGAGATAAATGAACTGGCCCCGTAGACAACATACCAATCGCTTCCGCTCCATAGCGAACGAAACGCAACTGTCACTGTCACACTAATATGGAAGAGTGATAGAGAGACATAAGCCATTGTCGCCTTGGCTAGGCCGCCTGACGCCTGATACTGAACGTCGTGTACCTAATCAGTCGGGAAACCAAAAGCGGAAACCTAAAAGCTGGCATGGACAGGACCAATAAACTAAGGTAATTCCACAGCAAAAGTTTCAGGTTAGGAACTAGGCCACAGTCCTAGCATAAACTTGACAATGCAGCACAATATTTCGGGCCAGCATGGTGAGTACAAGCTTATGCTGTCCTATTCTGTGTTCTTTATGAGTTCATATCCGTTGACTGAGGATTTTAGGGGTAAGCAGGAATCGCTCAGAAATGGCTTAGGTACTTATAGGTTAGCTTTTTAAACAAACGGGGAAAGTTGTTGTTTAACTCTTCGTGCTAATATTGACATCCGAAAGATTTCAAAATTAAAGGGTTCGTCTTAAGATTTTAAGGTATAAAAAAAAAACAAATTGACAGAAGCAAGTACAAAATAGGTTTTGAAGTCCCTGACTTCTGAGCTAGGTAAAAACCTGTATTACAGAAGTCAGGTATGAGTGTTAAACAAATGTTTGCTAATCAAATCGAAATGAACGCTGTCAAATCTATATTTTTCAAAACGCGCACATCATCAGCTAATAATTATGAAGCAAACATCTCAATATTTGCGTCTAATTACTTTGCCACTCATGAGTATGGTATAATGAACTGATGTGGTGGAAAATATTTAACTGAAGACCCAAAGATTGTAGGCATGAAGATTTCTAAAGTAAACGCATTAAATAAATGAAAAAAAGAAAGATTGTATAGCAACTATATACATAAACGCAATATTTCACCGACAAAAAATAATAAAAAAAATTAAACAAATTACATAGCCAACAAGTTTTGTTGAATCTTCATAAAAAAATTGTGTGGACAGGATCAAACTTCTCAGCAAAGTTTGTAACGAGTCTGCGAACATTACGTCATAGTTACAAATTTCAATTATGGAATGATTATCCAACTAGATATAAAAAGGGTTTTAGCTACCTACTACGATATTACCGATACCCGAGATCTTTAACAGTGCATTTCTTAAGTTAAGATGGCAGTGAACGGCCGCATCTCCATATAAACGTACTCTCTATTTGTGCCATTTTCAACCAAAAGGGTACTTATTGACGCTTGTCAGTAAGGCGCTATATCCATATAGCTTCAATTAGAAATCGACAATTAGAATGCGGTACCTTTTGGTTGAAAACGTCACATTTTCCGCCCTGGATGTTGACATTTATTGTCTGGAGAGACGTAGTACCAATTAATTACATAAATACCTTAGCGAACTCAGCGCCGTCGGTTGGAGAGAAACGGCTTTGAACAGAAACATGGCAGTCTTTAGTGATGGAGGCTATGATCGACTTCAGGGTGTCTAGCCAAGATACCAAATCGTTTGCGCCGTAGCGAACGATACGCAAAAGTCTCTCAGTTAAACTAATACGAAAGAGTGATAGAGGGAGAATACCTTTTCTCGAATTTAAACTATCGTGAGACATATTAACTTAACTAATTTAGCGGTTTCACTCACGTATTTTTAGTCACTCGCGCGATATGTTTCGGAGAGCCTAGGTCTCCATATTCAAGCACTATTAACAGTGCCTGAGTGAGTAGCGGTCACGACGGCGAGCGGGTACGTGACGCCATGTGACGCCCATCCGTCGTGACCGCTACTCACTCAGGCACTGTTAGTGCTTGAAAATGGAGACCTAGGCTCTCCGAAACATGTCGCGCGAGTGACTAAAAATACGTGACTGAAACCTTTTCTCTTAATTCGTACCTCTACTACTCATTGACCAGTAAGTATTTTCGTGATATTATTATTTTCGCATTCGGAACCTTCATGACAAATCAGATCACGCTTAGCCTCTCCAACTCGCAGCGCAACTTTTGATTCATTGGATGTTTCGACGTTGTTTTCATTTCACTCGTAAGTAATGTTTCGTAGATCAACTAAAAACACAAGCAGAAAAAGAAAAACGAGAATATCGCGTAGTCAGACCAAGCAAGAAAAAAAAATTGACAACTAAAACTGTCTCAGACAGACACAAGATTATGTTTTAAAGTAAAAAGGTGTACTGAGATGACAGCTGTCATGAGCACTAAAATACAATGAAATAAAACGAAGCCCGGTTTTTTTATCTTGTTCATTTGGCCCTTGACTTTCAAACGAATAAAATTAAATTACACAGGTACTCACTTCTTAAGTATTTTTATTAGCCTCTTTTATTACCACTGATCTTTTTTTAACTAATTTCAAAGAAATATATTTTAAATTTGTTTAAATATTGGTTATTTTTAACTTAAACAAGTTTGGGAACAAATCAAATTATTTTATTAAATATTTTGATTTGTGTTTTTTAAGTAGTCACACTACATCTATTACAGTTTTTTTTTTAACTTATTTTAGCTTTTGTTTCCTCAAACACGGTTAAACCAACTCGTGTTCTTTTTAAGAGTTTACTTCCCAGGTAGCAAAATGACGTCAAATGACGTCAGCGACGTCATAATGACGTAATAATGCCGTCATTATGACGTCGCTGACGTCATTTGACGTCATTTTGCTACCTGGGTTCACAGTCGACCCAAGTGTCATCACGTCAGTGTATGAAGAAGGGGTATAATTATATACTGAAATAGATATACGGTTCCACAATTACCTCTGACCCAATTAGCGTAACCAAGGGAGTCCCCCAAGGCTCAATCCTTGGCCCTATTCTGTTTATTTTATACTCAGCCGACATTGGCTCACGCATCACGCACTGTAAGTACCATGTCTATGCAGATGATGTTCAAGTGTACATTTCATGCAAGCCATCTGATATTGATGACGCTATAGCTAAACTCAACACTGATCTTAGTAATATAGCATCATGGGCTTCAGATAACTGCCTGCTACTTAACCCGAACAAAACGAAATATCTAGTCTTTGGAAGTAAACACCTGTTGGCTGGTATCACACCAACTATGAAAGTCACGCTATTAGACGAGCCGATCGAGCAAGTTTATGAGGCTCGGAACCTGGGTCTCTTGATGGATAATGGCCTTCGTTTTGAGAAGCATACTGCTGATGTAGTAAGGAGCTGCTTTTACAAGCTAAAAGTGTTGTACAAAGTTAGACCTTTCATTAATGAAATACTGCGTGTTAGGTTAGTAGAGTCACTTATTTTGTCAAAATTAAATTATGTGGATGCGGTATTTGGACCACGACTTCTTTGTAAAACCAAAAGACTTATACAACGTGTCCAAAACGCCTGTGCTCGCTTTTGTTTCTGCATTCCATTGCGGGGCCACGTATCACCATTCCTTAATCAGCACAATATCCTAAAAATGCACCACCGCCGTAAGCTGCACCTTGCTTCTTTACTCTTTGGAGTAATAAACTGTCAGACTCCTATTTATTTGTATGAGAAGCTTTCCATATCTGAGTCACGCTGGGGTCGGCGGTCTGCAACTCAACTTCTAACTCCTAGACACACATCAGCAGCCTTCAGAGGCAGTTTTCGTTACGCAGCCACTAGGTGTTGGAACAACATCCCACCTCCTATCAGAAACCTGCAAAGCATTCATAGTTTTAAAACAATTTTAAAAAAGTTTATGCTTAAACATCAATTTAACGAGGAATGCCTCAAACTTGAGACAAGCTACATTTAGATTCAATATAGATTATTATATTTACATAAGTGTATTAAGTATGTACTTACTGCCTTTTTTGTCCCTTCCGCAACCGCCACTCACTCTCATTTTTATTATTTAACGAATTGTTGTTTATTTTTATTTTTGCATCTTGTTTGTTTTAATTAATCTTGACGTGTCTTTTATTATTTGTTTTATACTGTGTTAGTATTCTTAGAACTGCACTAGTTCATGGCCCCGACGGAAGATCAGCGCTAGCCCAGCCAGGCTAGCACCATGCTGAGTCGGGACCATTTCGTGGCTTATATTATTTATGTTGTTTTTCCTATGTACGTGTTTTCCTCTTTTTTGCCACGAATAAACGCTATCTATATCTATATCTATATCATACACTAAAGAAAAAGTGACCAAGTCCACGTGTACTTGGTCACTTTTTCTTTAGTGTATAATATCTATTTCAGTTTATAATTTATATATAGTAGTGAGCTAGTGAGACTATAAAATGATATATAGGTATATTACATAAAAATAATTTGATTTGTTCCCTAGTTGGAAAGGGGTCTAATCTTGTAGAAATCGAGGTAACTCTTCAAAATAAAATGATTTAAGCCACCTACAGTGCTTTAGAATTATTTTTAATTTCGCAAAGCCTTGTTCAAGTTACTGGAATCCTCATGAGGGCATTTTTGTGATTAATAAGCTAGAATCAAATTAATGAGTTAATTAAAAATAAACATGGAAAATGCGGAAAATTCATAGGTTTCTCCTGTGATCCGAATCCAAGACCTTAATAGTCACACGCTTACTTATTTCACTTTGGCAAACCAGTGGAAGCGTGCTGGGCCCATAACCTGTTAGATCCGGGCGTAAAAGGAAACTATGAGAAGTCCATGTGATGATATATATTGTCAAAGAAAACAAGCACTGATACAAATTTAGACTATTCAGCAACAAAGTCGAAAAGAATGTGGCGGCATCACGCACGCGAACAAAAGCTGTATATTATTCAAACTTGTTCCACGCGCGTTTATGCAGTTACCTATAAGACAAGATTCTTTTAGTTTACGAAGACACATTCTAACATTGGTTTTGTGAAAAGAAACAAGATTTTATTGATAAATATGTCAGAACTTTTTTAACCCCTCCGAAACTTTTAAATCCCAAATACATCCCTAAGTCGTTTACCGTCCCGACGTCTGAAAAAAAGACAAATCGCGTGATAAATTATAAATTATAATGAACGTCACACGGCTGCTATTCATAAAGCTGTATCGTAGACTAGTTTAAATGTAAATTAATTTTTAACAAGCAGAAACGTCTGCGATCGATGCTATTAAGCTTAG
Source organism: Cydia strobilella (assembly GCF_947568885.1). Classification (NCBI taxonomy): domain Eukaryota; kingdom Metazoa; phylum Arthropoda; class Insecta; order Lepidoptera; family Tortricidae; genus Cydia; species Cydia strobilella. The sequence continues at coordinate 16,047,783 of NC_086057.1, forward strand.
AATAAATTAAAAGTGGAAAAATTACTCACTTGGGTGAGACTTGAACTTGATTTTTGAGACTTGATTTTTCCACTTTTAATTTATTCTAAGCTTAATAGCATCGATCGCAGACGTTTCTGCTTGTTAAAAATTAATCTAGAATGGGTAGCACATCGTAACTGGTGAATTTCCAATATGACTTGGAACTCCGGTGGCCGTTTAAGAAGTGTAACACTCTTACGGTAGATGTCGCTAGGGTCCCCTAGACCCATATAGTGGGAAGATTTGCTGACTATGGATGAGGTCTTGGTGGCTCAGTTGGCAGAGCGCTGGAGTATCTATCCAGAGGCCGTGAGTTCAAGTCTCACCCAAGGCAGTAATTTTTCCACTTTTAATTTATTCTAAGCTTAATAGTTTAAATGTAGCCTCCTATTAACGCTCACGTTACTAGATACGTCTTTATCCATAAAGGAACAATGTGTTCCGGATATTTGGGAGGCGCGCACGGAGCCAGCCAACTCGCAGTTTTGACACTAATTAGACGTAAGGAGTACCGAGCGGATACTGCCCTTGCTTGTGTCATGGGACGCATCAGAGGCAGCACACGAAAGGGATTGAGAGTTGATGGAGTTTGAAATGAACGGGTGAAAGCGATGGTCTGATACTGGGCTAAGGGCTACAACACGGGAGGCCCGCAAAAAACGGTATGTAATTTTATTTGCTGCAGACGGCGCCTCTAGATTTGTCTTCCACAAGAAGCGACAATAGATATGTTATAAAAAATTTAATGGAAATAATACGATGTAAAGTTATCTTTTCACCTCAACTTGCACATTACACTCGGATCGCGATAGCAGCGTTGTTCGTGCAGCGTTTCAGGAGCAGCAGCAGCAGCAAATAATAGTTGTTGTTACTATCAACTTCCTTGACAAAAAGAGTGACGGAATTATTTGCTCAAATCGCAAACTGCAATAAGGCAATGTCACCCATCCAATTCACTAAGGACATCGCCCCTTTTCAACTGCTGCAATGTTGCAACAGTGACACTACAATAGCATTCGCAACACGAAACCTTAAGGGTTCAAGTTATTCTGGACTATATCGAAACCAGTAAATACCTGTTTAATAAAGAACGGACCGACCTACATCAGGGATGACAAAATGCCCTTAAATTAAATTAATAGTCAGCCTCCCGGGATTATCCCTGTTTACAAAACAACCCTTATGCTGATTTAAAAATATACGAATGCCGAGCATAAAATACCTAAAAAAAGGTTTGAAATTCTTTTCAACAAGTACCTACTTGTCAATTCAAGTTTTTATGCGCAGAATAAAATTGTGATGAATTTCTAACGACATTCTAAGCCACCGTAAAATTCATGGCGCTTACGCGTTTAGTTCGCGAGATTGTCGCTCCGCTTCTATGGTTTGATGCCAAAACGGCAGCAACTGATGGCGTAAAATACTGGTTCTCTGTGTCGGTTCTATACGTTAGTAATAATAGTTTAATGTAGAGGACCTGCTGAATTGCGCATTATGTCAACCTTCAACCAAAAATGTCACTTTTGAGTTTTGACACTGAGAGAACAGTATCATATTGGAATGGCATTTAATATCTAAAACTCGAATTGGCCTGTCAGTTGCTCAATAAAGGATTAAATAAAAAAAAACCGGACAAGTGGGAGTCGGCCTCATCAAACGAGGGTTTCGTAGTTGTTATAACGGCAACAGAAATACATCATGTTTTCATGAGATATACAGTCTGGTGACGGACAGACTTATAGTGGAGTGGTAATATAAATAGGGTCCCGTTTTTACCCTTTGGGTACGGAACCCTAAAAAGCAATGAACGATCATTGATAATAACCCTTTCATAATTTTAATCCAATCAATGCTGGAACCGTTAAAAGGGAAAAAAACAAACAAAATGTTTATAAAAAGGTTTCTCGTCCAATTATCCGTGTGCGTTTATGCGGTGCCGTAAAATGGATTTGTTTTATTTTATGAAACCCGCGTGTATAACCTACACACATTACACACGATGTAACACAAATAGAGGGTTTGCAATAATCGAATTTAAACTGTTGTACGCAATACACGGTCGTCGTGAACGCTGCTCGCACTATTAGTGCTTGAGAAAGGAGACCTAGGCTCTCCGAAACATGTCGCGCGAGTGACTAAAACAAGTGAGTCTAAACCGTAAAATGATTTAACAAATAGAGGGGATCCGTTTAAGGGCATATTCGGTGTCGTTTTCTGATTAGGAAAAAGTAGGTTTTTTTTGTGACGAATTTTTTTTATGGGCAGGTCGTTCAAGTCGGCCAACCCTCTATAGTCTATACAAAAGCCAAAAATTTTTTGCGTCAACAATATTTTTCTTCTACCTTTTCCTAATCACAACTCGAGACTGAATATGTCCTTAAACGGATCCCTAGATTTTTTTATACGTCCTGTGTAAGTATATGTAGGTTTGCCTATTGTTTTATCTAACAGCTATAAGCTATTTGCAGAGGTTTAGTAATCTGGAGGCCTATTCTAATAAAATGTTATAGATATGATCTTGTTATGATACGACATTGAAACGAATCACAGCTCATCTCACGCGTACTAACAAGTGCAAGAGAAATGCTTTGACATGACAGCGCAGCGTTAGCGATTGACAAGTTCGATGAAAACAAGATCAAAGCCTTAACGGATTGTTCAATCAGAATCGGCCTCTTTTGCTTATAATAAATTTCTATTACAATTTACTTACCCTTCGAACTCAAGCTTATAGAAACAAAACATTATAAAAACTATACGCCCCTTTACATGCAGTACACGCTAATAACACATTATGTTATGAATTTGATCTGGATTTGTTTCGGATATGATCTGATACACACTCAAATTCAGATCAAAGTAATAACCTGTTATAACACTCAGAATATGCCTCCGGCACTTTGCCGTGTCTCTGTGCATGTGTCAATCCATCAACAATAATTTTTCATCCACTCGTGCCTGAGGAAGGATTCCCAAAGAATCCGAAACATGTCGCCAAAAGCGACTAAAAATAATAGTGAGTGAAACCGTACTGATCTAAATATTTTGAATTTTTCATCCATTAATTATTGTTCTTTTATCAATTATATTTAATAGCACCTAGCCCATTTACAATTTTATACCTTTTTGGACGAAACATTACACACGTTCGTATCCCAGCCAGAGTTTCAGCTATCAATAAAAGTTCGTTGACGAACGTAACAGCCGGCTCAAAAAGAGGAATGCAAACTTTACGCGCGCCTGCAAATTGGTGATGTCAACGCGCCCGGGGCAAGCCTGCGATTGGTTATTTATTAGGGTTCCGTGTTTTTTACATTTATCAATAAAAATACTAATTTATACTTAATTTACAGGCCAATTCTAAACTACACTGATATCAGACTGACATCTAACTGATGTCATTATTATTGAAGCGGGCGAGACGCACGATAAATAAATAATAAGATTTTAATATCATTTTAATGTCAGTGTACGTTAACAACAACAACTTACACCAAAAACGTCAATTTGGACACTGCACTGACAGACCAGTATCAAATTGGAATGAGATCCAATAACTAAAACTAGAATTGGCATAATATTTGGATAAGTACGGTTTCACTCACTATTATTTTTAGTCGCTTTTGGCGACATGTTTCGGATTCTTCGGGAATCCTTCCTCAGGCACGAGTGTCCGCTGCGGTTGTACGTCGTGCACTGCTAATAATAATAATAGTGAGTGAAACCGTACTGATATAAATATTTTGAAATATGTCTCACGATAGTTTAATTTCGATTAGAATTGGCATGTTAGTATAAATTATGTCGGTCAGGTCTCTTAATGAAATGATCTTTTTGACTTTTCCTGCAGCAATGCATTCGGCAGCATTACTGCTGCAGCAGTATTGCAGTACTGCTACTTGCGGCAGCAATGCAGTCGGCAGCAATAGCGCGCCGCATTACGAACGCTACCTGTAACGCAGTGTACTACGTAGGCGAACTTCACGTGAACGCGAAGCGAACCGATGCGGCGCGGGTAAATCAATCCTTTGATACCTATTACAAGTGTCATACGTGGGCGATCTCGTTGCGAACGCGAACGCTGTGGGCCCGTTGTTGTTCGCTTACGTAATAGGCCGCGGGCCAGGAACAGATTTCCATGACCAATCGCTTCCCGGGCGAAAACTCGTATAGTGGTTAACGGCTATGTATGATGAACCCTCGTGAACGTCAGCTGCCGCTCCGTTGGTGGGTTGAGGAATGACGCAGCCGTTGCCATTCCGTACGGAAACTATTATGGAAAAGTTCAGGAAAGAGATAAGTAAGTACCTACTGCTCGAGTAAAATTCTCGCTTTGCGATAGTTTCGATTCAAACAGGGATCCCTAACATGGGACGCGGCTGCACAAAAAGTCACAATTTGAGTGATGTACCGACGTAGCGGATGTACTACGTTTTTCGATGCTTTTGTATACGTTGAGGTTTTACAGAGTAGGTATATTGGTGTTAATATGACCAATATAATTATTAAAAATAAAATAAAAATGCTGGTTCTAACTAATACATGTAGGTAAATATTTAAGTCTTGCCAAAGCCACTACATAATTAAAAAATGTACGCAATGCATTTTTAAAATTCCAAACAAAATGTGATTGAGATTTAGATGTGATGACTTTCCCAATTCATAAATAGGTAAGTAGGACCTACCTAAGTAAATATCAGAGTATCATGTACATACGAATCGGTCGAGTCGGACTTGCGCACCGAGGGTTCCGTACTTTTTAGTATTTGTTGTTATAGCGGCAACAGAAATACATCATTTCTGTGAAAATTTCAACTGTCTAGCTATCACGATTCATGAGATACAGCCTGGTGACAGACAGACAAACGGACAGACGGACAGACGGACAGCGGAGTCTTAGTAATAGGGTCCCGTTTTTACCCTTTGGGTACGGAACCCTAAAAACAGAAATATTTTATTCGTAAGACACAAGAATAAAAAAAATATACAAAACAGAAAAACAAAAAAGGAGAAAGTGCCAAGAAATGGTCTCATCACAGCACGATGTTGGCGACTTAAAATGCTGATGCTGGTTTTCCGATGAGACCATCCGGTCCGGTTAATTCCATCCCCATCGTCCATGCATTGTCAAATTAGTTCATCATCATCATCATCATGTCAGCCGATAGACGTCCACTGCTGGACATAGGCCTCCCCAAGGCTCGCCACTCCGACCGATCCTGTGCCTCTCGCATCCACCGAATTCCCGCAAATTAGTTCAATCTTATATAATTCCAAATACGGTATACAATTAAATAACTTTTCGAATGTCTCATACAATTTTTATATGTACGTGGGTAGTGACCCTGCCTGTGAAGCCGATGGTCCTGGGTTCGAATCCCGGTAAGGGTATTTATTTGTGTGATGAGTACAGATATTAAATTTGTTCCTGAGTCATGGATGTTTTCTATGTATTTGTATAAGTATTATATATATCGTGGTTAAGTACCCACAACACAAGCCTTCTTGAGCTTACCGTGGGACTTAGTCAATTTGTGTAAGAATGTTCCCTATAATATTTATTTGTTTAATATTTATTTATTTATTTAAAACAGTACAGATAATGATGATGTCGTAATTTCACTCAAAAAGAAACACTTTGCCTTTCAATATGACTTATTTGTTTTGTCATGATCCAATTTAACTCCCACAAAAGAACCAAACATTATTTTCTCCCCAAAAGACCTAACTTATTTACTTTAGCTCCGTCGTAATAATAATTATTATTACATCTTCATTTCCAATGTAGAAAGTTAATGCGCAATAATTTATTGCCAAATGGACTGGTAGCGAAATTGGCATTGTCAACTGAGAGGACAATAAAAAAGAAATAAAAAGTATTAATCACATTCTAATGTAAGTCCTTTCCTATTCGCAAATAAAATACGAGCTTCCGTAACGAACGGTTCACAGGGTAGGACGAAACAGCTGCTTCAAAATGTACATATATCCACAGGATTTTTTCGTTATATTACCCGCTCCGGCTTCGCACGGGTGCAATAGGATGTATTATATATATAAACCTTCCTCTTGAATCTATCTATTATATAAAAGAAAACCCCATCATAATCCGTTGCGTAGTTTTACAGATCTAAGCATACATAGGGACAGACAGACAGCAGGAAGCGACTTTGTTTTATACTAAATTGGCCCCCAAATATCTACTTTTATTAGAATTTAAACAGTTGTTAGCTGTGAGTCAATCTATCATACCTGCTTTCAGGGTTCCGTACCCAAAGGGTAAAAACGGGACCCTATTACTAAGACTCCACTGCCCGTCTGTCCGTCTGTCTGTCTGTCACCAGGCTGTATCTCATGAACCGTGATAGCTAGAGAGTTGAAATTTTCACAGATGGTGTATTCCTGTTGCCGCTATAACAACAAATACTAAAAAGTACGGAACCCTCGGTGGGCGAGTCCGACTCGCACTTGTCCGGTTTTTTTATTATAATATTAAAGACTGTAACATGGCTAACCCCCAAATATCCACTTTTATTCGAATTTAAACAACTGTGAGCTGTGTCAATCTATCATACCTGTTTTTAGGGTTCCGTGCCCAAAGGGTAAACGGGACCCTATTACTATGACTCCACTGTCCGTCTGTCACCAAGCTTTATCTCATGAACCGTGATAGCTAATAGACATGAACGTGAGAGCCTGGTGACAGGCAGACGGACAGCGGAGTCTTAGTAATAGGGTCCCGGTTTTACCCTTTGCGTACGTAACCAAAAAAATGTGATGGTACGGTCAGCAATACTATAAGCTTTTAGCACTTTTGCGTACAAATTTATATGCTTTTTGCTACAGCTGACTGTGCAAATAAAAAAAAATTGCAAATTAGTCAGCCAACAATATATTTTTTGCAAATAGGCAAATATAATGACAACCGCAACTATATAGTGTTACCAACAACATTTTTATAGCAAAAGGAGGGCAGTCAAGCTTTTCCTTTTTTCATTTAAGATTATTAACACATTAACAATTCTGATAAAATCCATTAAATCCATTAAGTTCAGTTATCAACAATATACTTTGCGCCCAGGCAACGAATAAGTAGGGGTTACACGCTGAAAAGTTCAACGGGTCATACCGATGTTGACTTGTGACATTTATTTTCCTGAAGCTACGAGCACAAATTTCTTAACTTTAACTTAACAAAATAAGGCCTACTTTACCATCCGAGACAAAGTGAAGTCAAAATGTCTTTTGCAAATGACTTAAAAATTAAAGTCCGTGGCTTTTTGTGCAGCTGAGTTAAAGTGATGTATCTGTTTCACTATGTATTTGAGCCATTCAGTGTTTATAGAGGTCCTCGGGCGGTATTTCACGGCACATAAACAAGGCCGTACGGAACCGCGCGCGGCCATATTTCCACGACGTGGAACAACTCTTTGTTTTATTTCTACAAAGGCCCACATAGTCACAAAACGCCAATCTATTGTCTAAATCAAAATCGAATTTTTAATACAGTTGCTCAAAAAGTGGTACTTTTTGTGGCTGCGTAGCGTGCGAGAAGCTCAATTTCTCGAACTAGTGCTTTTTACTTTTTAGTTCCAAACTATACTTTCGAAACGCAGTTAAAATTGAATTTAGCGCGGAGCAGGTACCAGGGCCTCATGAGTTATGAGGAGGTGTCGTTGACCAACCCGCGCCGGGCCCGCGGCGGCCGCGGCCGGGGCGCGCACGAGTATGAAGGTATCGCGGGCTGCGGCAGCTCAAGTATCGCGGGCTGTATAGGTACTTTTGGTTTTGGTTTGGTTTGGTGGTATGATTCTACTAATGATATATTAATTTATTATTTTTTCGCAATTGTATTAAAAAACGTCGTTTACAACACGTGTGAAATGTACTATTAAAACGTCATTATCCTCGCGTACTCCTCATCCTCTTGACGTACCTCGTCGAAACCATTTTTCAGCCCGAATTCTTATAAATAAAATCATTTATTTCAAGCTTTCGCTCGTATCACATTGACATTTGTATTTAAGCTTTCCCTTATTTATTTTTTACATTGTGTTTACTAGTCCATCTACTGGGCCTTACTGAAAATCAGCGTCGCGGAGTGTGCCATGTTGGCTCACACCGCGACACCAAGCTGAGTAAAGACCATTTAGCGCAACCTCATTCTGTTTAATTATTTCTAGTTTTAGTCTTGTTATGCTGTTGCTAATAAATGCTTTTTCTTTCTTTCTTCTTTCTTTTTTACATATTATTTACATTAAGTATTCAGACGAAATTGGACACAGATAAGTTGAAATAATACAATTTAAATAGAATACTTTGTGCTTCCTCGCACAACGTATCAGCTTTGCGATACAGCCAGGAAATGCCGCCAGCATCCTAGGTACAATGCCTCAAGGACCTATTTTAGATTTAAGCTAGTTATTAATTTCGTTTATGTAGTACAACTGTATATATAAAATAATAATAATTAAGGTAACATCCTAATGGCAACTGCAGCTGCACTACGGTTGCGACGTTACTGCTGAGGAGTTGATGTCGCCGATCTGTTTTGCAGCAGGGCTTTTTCGGATCACAATACGGCTGCCATATATTTAATTAGCAATCTTGAGACCTTTCTCGAGGGACTTTATCCATGCGAATCCTGTTTCTAACTTTCGCTGGATAGAAAAAACATCACGAACATAGGACAGGATTTTATGATCCTATCCTATCCTATCCTAAAATCCTGTCCTATCTTATCCTATCCTGTTCTATGTTCGTGATGTTTTTTCTATCGAGCGAAAGTTAAAAACAGGATTCGCATGGATAAAGTCCCTCGAGAAAGGTCTACAAATTTTGAAAGTGCATCTTATGATCCTATCCTATCCTATCCTAAGATGCACTTTCAAAATTTGTAGCAATAATTTGTACACTTTTGCACAAAAAAGCTAAATATATGAAAATTGCTTCTAAAAGTCGGCAATATCATGATTGTATTCGTATCAATTACTTTTTAGGGTTCCGTACCCAAAGGGTAAAAACGGGACCCTATTACTAGGACTCCGCTGTCCGTCTGTCCGTCTGTCACTCTGTCCGTCGGTCCGTCTGTCCGTCTGTCCGTCGGTCCGTCTGTTCGTCTGTCTGTCTGTCTGTCACCAGGCTGTATCTCATGAACCGTGATAGCTAGGCAGTTGAAATTTTAACAGGTGATGTATTTCTGTTGCCGCTATAACAACAAATACTAAAAAGTACGGAACCCTCGGTGCGCGAGTCCGACTCGCACTTTGCCGGTTTTTTATTTAAACATTAAAAAAAAACATGATATCCGCGCTCGCAGGCACGTACTTCCATCTCGATCACGCTTACTTAGTGAGAGTGAGAGAAGAACACGAACTCACTTAGCCCTGAGCGGCGTTCGTCATATTACTTCCGCGATCATGACATTCCATTCATCACTCATTTTATTAAGAAAATTTACAGATAGGTGCAGCGACCGCGTCGAGGCCGCAGCAATAGGGGAGAGCGAGGTGAGTTGTGACAGAGGAGAGTTGAGACATCGTCGATTTTTTGGAGTCTATTACCTAATAACGCGACGTTTTGACAATTTCCAGTGACTCATGGTACGGGTACAGGTGGGACCGGACCCTTAGGTAGCGGAAATTAATTTTACACATGTCAGTAGGTGTTCCAAAGGAAAAATTTAAATTTCTACATAAACTGTACTTATTAATTAGGCAGGCTTCGTTAATTATCAAAAACATTGCAAACGACATGTTAATTTTTAACAAAATACCGCATGCTGGTAACTGAAATCCAGCCACAAATAACCGGGGGCATTCAATCCAGTGGCTTTAGTTAATCAAAAAGACTGTAGCAGTATTATGCTCGTTGTATCGCCGACCGCACTCGGTGTTCATCATTAAAACTAGATTAAACCGTATCCAAATCGCATTCTTTTGCGCCTATTTGTATGAAACTTCTATAATTTAACATTGTAATAGGTAACTTATGCACAAATAATTTATAACTTTCTGTGTGTACCCCGTGTGGTTGTATGTACGAGTAAGCAACCTGCCCGTGCATACATATACATGGATGAATGAATATAGATACACTTCAAGTTACTGATAAGTTTGTTAATTAATGATAACTTTGTTCTCCGCTTACTGCTCCTACACTAGCTACTTTAGATTAGAAATTATTTAATTAAGGTAGGGCACTCAAGGTCTATTAACACATTGCTTATTATTACATCATTTTTGTATATGACTGTTTGTTGCCTAAATAAATAAAAAAAAAAAAAAAGAAATGAAATTAGTTTTTTCCAAGAACTAAGCTGAGCCGGCTGTACTTTTCTTTCCACAGTCATATCCTACTACGAGTACAGTAAAAACCACCCAAAAGCTTCCAACTTCAACAGAAGGTCGAATATCTTCGTTCAGGTGCGAGTGATTTTTATATAGGCAGGCGTGAGTCACTCCGCGATTTCGTCGTGTCGTTACAAGTACATGCGGCCCACACCAATTTTGGTGTCTAGCCATAGTAATTGCCGCGCACCGCTAAGGAATGGACGCCTGCTCGCGCTTGCGCCACCTTGCGGTCACATCTGTCGTAATATACGCGTTTTGTTAGAGAGTGAAACTTCTGTACCTAGTACTACTATTTATTCTGTTGATATAGGTACATAGATACTTACAGAAGAAAAAAGTCAAACATAACCAAAACATCCCGCTTCGTAGGAACACTACCGGCTAGGTTAGGAGGCCGTGAATGTAGGCATTACAATAAGCTCTCCAACGACAAAATGTCATAATCTGACTTGTAGAAATTTATAGCGGCATTTGAACTCTAAATTTGTTGTTGATTTGTTATTACTTGCAGCACAACTCAATCGCGATATGTACCTAAGCGGGAAGCGAGTTTGACTCTTCCTCTTAAGGACTAGACTCAATACTTGACTCCAGTTGTTGTTATTGTTGTCCTAAGTCACCCCAGTGGTGCAGAGGGCATCCACAAGCATGTGCCTATCCTCAGCGACCCTTCTGGCCTCGCTCCAAATCAGTCCGACCGGTTGTAGGTCACTCTCGACAGGCCGTCGCCAAAAGTGTACACGCCCGGAACCACGGCTTCCATCCGGCGGTTTCCAACCGAAAGCCATTGGTTCCGTTATTCGTTTTCTCTCTTCGAATAGTATGTCCTATTTATCCATTTCCGTGAACCGTTAGACTCAAGTTAGGTACTACAAATACGCCGAAACTTCTTCTAATCTTCATACGGAATTAATTATTGTGTAGGAATTCTAGTACTTTCTACAAATAATCAAAGATTTTTACAGCAAACTACGTTATTTCAATAGGGGATATTGCAATGTTCTGCCACCAGAGTGCACCACTAGCCTTTTTAGTAAACCATTAGAGTAACTTATACATACTGTACCTTTAACAGGTTTATGACAAGTTTTCAGAGATAATGAAATATGATATTGATGCATCAAGGCGGTTTGTTTACAGAGGATCAGAGGATCTACCGGGAAACGCGAATCTGAAACTTCGCTATCTGCCTCTTTATCGCTTGAGTTGGCAAGAGTGACAGAGATGTTAGATAACGAATTTTCGATTTTCTTGTTTCGCGATTGACCCTCAGATTGTGGTAGTGGCGCCACCACGCAGAGTTTCGCGTAATGTTCCATATTCCATTTTTGTGTCTTTCTCAGGACTCAAATTTTTCATTTCATTTTTTTTTTTCATTTTATTTCATTTATTTATTGCAATCATGTTCATTTCATACAGGTGGTAAATAAAATATAGTCGGTACATGATACCCTGTTAGGGCACAGCAAAATTCTCTTAAAAACTAAATTAACAAAACAATTTTTTTATTTTTATTTTATAAGTTACATACATATTACATTCTAATAGAAAATGACATAATTACTAAGATATTAATTATTCATTCTATATTGTTTCGTTATTCGTTTATATTATTATCATTTAAATATTCGTTCAATGTGTAATAACATTTTTTGATTAAAAAAGGTTAATTAATTTAAACTCCTATACGTTACGCTCAAAAATGTAAAAAAGGACTAATATTATTTTAGCAAACCATATCTAGCCAAATTCATAACGGTCAAAGGCTCTGGGCCTTTGAGTTTCTCCAGGAAATATGTACTCTTGTGTATTTGTGTAATACTACAGTTTTCTACTGTTCCCTCGTTACCCGTGCCTTGCCAATTGCCCACATTCGTTGCTTCACCAGTTCCGCTTTTTGGCAGTTTTGCATCGTCAAATTAGAATCGCAAAAAATACCCCTTTCAGGACAGACGTGTATGCAAATATTGCAATGCTCCTATAGTGGCGTTACTAACGAATAGGAAATAATTTCGAACTAAGGCAATGGCAAAATTAATGTTTTACGATTACGTAATGCATTTGTGACGTTTTCAACCAAAAGGTAGGTTGAAGCTATATGGAAAAAGCGGCTTATTGACAACCGACAATAAGTACCCTCTTGGTTGAAAATGGCACATTTTTCTGACTCACAAAATAAACAAACAAATATACATACATGAAATAAAACTATGAAAAACGGATTATATCGCGTATATTGAATTTATAATACATCCCGACGTTTCGAATTCTTTACACCCGAACTTTTTTTTATTTGTCACCCGTTGACCACGAACGCTGTAAAGAGTTCGAAACGTCGGGATGTATTAAATAAATTCAATATACGCGATATAATCCGTTTTTCATAGTTTTATTTCATGAGTAACTATCGCGGTAACCGAAGACAATATTAAATATACATACAATAAATAAACCTACAAAACAAAATATACAGACAACACACAGGATTACAGGAAATATAATATTAGGTAGATTATAGTTCAGATCTAGACTATACGTTTAAAAACTTAGAGGATATAACCAACGGAGACGCCGTCTGTAATTTGCTGTACAAAAAAGTGCCAATTTTTGCGGGGAAGGGGAACGTCAAATGTATACGTAACGACAAAATCGCCATGTCAGATAAACGTCAGTCCGTACATTGTGTATGACCATTGGCCGACTATTTTCGACAGAGGGGAACGCCTGTTAATTGCTCCGTTTTGTTATATCCTCTAAGTCTATAAATATGTGCACATTATATAGTCCGACAAGAAATTGTAGTAAATAATTGATCGCGCCGGGATACCGCCGTTTAGCTAAAATATTTTTCGCCAAATTTCACTTCCCAACAAACTTATGGCATCAGTTTCATTTCCCAAATGAAATTTTAGCAAGTTTTTTACTTCTCAACCATTTCATTTCCCAACCCCATACTTGCGAAATGAAAATGACGTACTAGGTTGGGTTAGGTTAGGTTGGATTAGGGCGATGGCCATCAGCGTCGTACGCGGGTACCGCACCACCTCATACGATGCGGCGTGCTTATTAGCGGGAACACCTCCTTGGGATCTGGAGGCGGAGGCCCAAGCGTCTCTGTACGAGTGGCGCAGGGACCTCCGGCTCCAGGAGTACCATCCTGCGCCCAGGGAAGTAGAGGCGCAGAGGCTCCTCGTCCGGCAGTCCGGGCGGCGCCGGCGTGGTCACGGTTGCGTACTTAAGAGAACCCGTGGCTACGCCCCATTGGCGGCGCGCAGGCATACCGTTGGTTTGTTAGTGGATAGTGGCGCCTTTTGCCGAGTCCCACATAACCCGCACTTTCTCCCCCGAGGGTGTGGGTATGCATAAAGCATTTTTCCAACGAAAAAAAAAAGGTTAGGTTGGATTATGAAAATTTGCGAAATGAAATTTAGCCAAATGATAATTTGCGTAAAATAGTTTGGGAAGTAATACTTTGGGAAACGATTTTTGGCAATACATTAAACCGATCGCGCCACTTCCTACGTAACTAGTCACATTTTTGACGTAAAATGCTTAAACATGGCAGCAATTTAGTATGGATTTTTTTTAGTTCTTTTTTTAATTTCTACTATTTTATGTCGCTCTATAAGTGTGGGTAAAATCATAAGGATTAATTAATAAATAAATATTACAAGAAATCCTTACACAAATCAAACTATTGCCCCTAAACCCCACTAAGTAAGAAAGCTTGTGTTGTGGATACTCAGAGAACGCTAATAGTACTTTGTAAGACGAGGGGGGGGGGGTGTAAGTGAAATATTGTAAACGAGAGTCTATAGATTCACGACAGCCGCAGGCTTGGGAAAAAGTGCGAAGTGTGATGAAAAATATTGTGCCTACGGCTGTCGCGAAATAATTATTATTTCGCTTGAAATTTAGTTTTTTCTCCGCAAGTGTGATGAAAAATATTGTTCCTGCGACTGTCGTGAATTATTATCGAATACGGTGACATCTCAAACATTCGTCTGGCATACTGTCATTTTTTGACAGGTTAGACATCGAAAACTGTCTGTCATCCGGCATTCAGCCCCGATTGAAATTTGTGAAAAAATATTTTTACTGCTACTAAATTAATCAAATTAAATATTTTTAAACATAAACAAATGAAATAAATTATTAGCGTCAGTATTTTAAAAGTAAAACTCATTTATATAACTATACCCTGACTTTGAACAAGTATTTAACTTATAACCTACTTGGTTTGTATGAATTAGTGACACAAAAAATTGTAACTCCCTAGGGAGCTATAGCTTTTTTTCACAATCCATAACTCCCGAGGGAACAATATAGGCCTTTATGTTTTAGTACACCTGCATGAAATAAGATATTTTTCGAGCAAGAGTAATAAAAATATAATGAATATACCTATACAAATCAAACCTCTCATAAATCAAATGTAATAAATTATCTTTTTTTCGTCATTATTTGCAATATGATCATACTATTATTGCGTAAATGTTAAGCAATATTAAATTTATGACGACTAGATGTTAGCGTAAGAATTTGAAAGAGTCTGAGGTATGAATTATGGCTGTGGCACGAACTTTTTGAATTATTGAACCTAATATCCGTTTTCATGGAAAACTTCTTTTAAGAGTGCGCAGCAAGCTCGGCCAATTTTCACCTTCCCATAAAAACGGAGTTTCGTTCTCATTTTAATACTACGTATCGGATTGTAATGAAACTTTGTACATACAATGACATGTGGTATATCTATTCCTGTAATTAGTTTATATAGCTCCAGTTTATAAAACTAACGAAATAGAGCAAGAACAAATTTCGTATGAAAAATTTAAATCGCTGTATTTTTTTAACTACGGTATTTGAAACTACATAAACTAATTACAGGCATAGATAAACCTTATCCTATTGTAAGTACAAAGTTTCCGAGCAACCTAAGAATAAGAATAAAAATAATTTATTATCTTAACAGAAACATGGTAGAAAATGTTGTCCTGCGTGTCCCAAACTAGGCTGAGCCTGTATCTTGGGACTCACCGAGCCGGTTTTACATAAACATTTTACCCAATGATACATTATTATTATATAATTTAATATTAATTTTACATGTAATTTAATTGTATATGGACATGGTCTGAATTAAAGAATATTCATTTTATTTCATTTCATTATTAGGAAGTATAATAAACAATACAATTTAAATATATCATGAAAATGAAATGTGTGTGTGTGTGTGTGTGTGTGTGTGTGTGTGTGTGTGTGTGTGTGTGTGTGTGTGTGTGTGTGTGTGTGTGTGTGAGTGCGTCTTATATCTTCCTTGTCGTCGAAGCATACCATTTCCTTAACTTATTTAATGTATAGAACTAGCCGTTTCAAAATAAAACTATTTTGGTTGAACTATGTAGCCGAAAATATTGGAAACATAAAATCAAAATAATAGGTGCTCTTAGTTTTTCATCGTGAAAGAAATATTTTACGTTATTCCATTAGAACTGGTAATTTATCAAATTATATTGCGCCTGTGATCATTTTTTATATCTAGACTGAAATATAGCCGATAAATTTTATATATTCATCTAAATTCACTGATGTGTTTTTTTTTAATTATAAATTGTATAATAAATCGTCTTTACGAGAGTACAGTCAGTATCAATAGTATGAAACAACGCGCCAAAAGTATCTGCAACCCTTGATTACTTTCCTTTTTAGGGTTCCGTACCCAAAGGGTAAAAACGGGACCCTATTACTAAGACTCCGCTGTCCGTCTGTCTGTCTGTCTGTCACCAGGCTGTATCTCATGAACCGTGATAGCTAGACAGTTGAAATTTTCACAGATGATGTATTTCTGTTGCCGCTGCTATAACAACAAATACTAAAAACAGAATAATATAAATATTTAACAACAACAAACAAACGTGATTTTTTTGCTGTTTTTTCCGTAATGGTTCGGAACCCTTCGTGCGCGAGTCCGACTCGCACTTGGCCGGTTTTTTTATAATTGATTAAATACAATAAAAAATAAAGGAATAATCTCCATCCTAATCCGGTAAGTACGTGGCACAAATGTCCTCAAAATACCAGCTGCGTTCCCGGTTTGAATTGAATAGCCAATGGTATATACAATGGACCACGTACGAACCAATTTCCAATTTAGAGATATATCTTGAAATTCAAACGTGCTGATACTTGTGCGGACAAGTCTGAGCGTAATGAACGCACGTATCGGTTTGATAGGTTACGTACCATAATTTCTAAAATCAAATATCCTAAGTACGAAATTCCTAAAAGAGAACATTGAAAATCAAAATGTCTAATGTACGAAATTCCTAGATGCATGTCCTAATCAGGCATCGTAAACTGCGAGCGAAATCCATTGAAATGACGTACTTTGACTTGACTAAACCCTAGTACTTCAATGGATTTCGCTCGCAGTTTACGATGCCTGGTCCTAATCACACTACACTACACACACTTACACACACACACTTACGCTTACACACTTTTAATCGAACGATCTTATTTTCAATACTTTGAAAGTCGATATGTCTAGTGCTCAAAATAGCTACGTTCAAAAAGCCTAATGACAATATTTTGAAAGTCAATATGTCTAGTGCTCAAAATAGCTAACCATGGTTCCACCGCCCTATTTCTTTTCAAGAAACATTTCCTTTCACGGGGCTCCTATTTCTGGGCTTTTTGCCCTTCGGGCATCTGAAGCTAAAGATAAAATTTATTTATTTATTTATCATTTATTGCAGACAACATTGGTCCATATACATAATAAGCATAACACAATAAGACAACAGTTGCACTTATAATAAGAATTAAAATAAAATTATGTTAAAATTAATAATAAATAAATCTTGACATTTAAATTTAATAGATTGATCATAATAATGGATACTGGTACTAATAATAATAGATTGATTAAATTCTGATTAAAAATAATACTAAAGGAAGAAATATATAATACTAAAGATAAAGATTCTTTATTTGCAAGAATACTTAATTCTAAAATACAGATGTTGTTTTGTTAAAATATGGTGAGTATTCAGTCGCATAACGACATGCAAATTATCAAAAAAAAAAAAAAAAAATGTTAACCTACCTAATAAACCTCGGTTAATGAATATATGGAAATAACATGTAATATAATAAATTAAATGTAATATTTATTATTTATTAACTAATTAATTTTTCTATTGACGTGTATTTCATTTTATTTTGACGATCATTATTAGATATCTTGCTTAGCCGTATTGACATTGTTTTTCTCATTTTATTTGACATTGTTAAAAATTTAATTAATTAATTAATCGATTGCTTATTCAAATGGTTTTTAAATTGTGTATTGTTTTTGTATAATTATAATCAAATGTTATTTTCCACTTGACGATCATAATATAAATTCGTATAGATTAGTGTAAAAATAATTTATATTGTAATTTAATATTATGAAATAAATAAAAGATAAAAAGATAAAAGATGAACCGACTCGCACTTGGCCGGTTTTTTTATTCGTTCTGCCTATTGAGATATTATTAGTGCAGCAGCCAGCAGAAATTGTCCCAATCGCAAACTGTACCAGGCGAATAAAACTTCGTAAGCGCCGTAAAATTCATGGCGCTTACGCGTTTAGATTTCTATGGTTTGTTGTTACGACAACATTAACACGTTAATCTACTGGTTTTTGTGTGTCGGTTCCATTCATTTATAATAATAGTTAAATGGTTCTTCCGTCCCGGTCCGGATATGAATAACGCTCGACAAATGATGAATTTAATTTAAATTTGGAAATAATTAACGACCCTGATAGGCAATTAAATTGATAATTAAATCGAATTTAATGGGATTTCGCGGTCGGTCGCTAGTTGCTACACAGTTTGTCGGTTTTCGTCGGCACGTGTAAGTATTACTTTCAGCGGAGATTTTAAATAAATTGGAACGTGGTTGCGGTTTAAAAACAGTGGCTCACAGTTTGTACCTATTTTATAAAAACATCGACCACATGAAATAATGACAGGCGAGTCTGGCCTTAATTCAAGTAAGCCATTTGTTTACAGAAAAGGCTTACTTAATTTCGTGAAAACTACATAAGGCTTAGACGCCTTAGAACGCACTGCGGTTTTTTCAAAAGCGGTTCCGCAACCGCAAAAAATTTAACGTACGGCATGCTTTATAAGCGCACGCACTTAAAAGACTGAAACCGCAAGAAATTAGACTAAAACCGCAAGAAATTAGACTGAAACCGCAAGAAAAAAACCGCAGTGCGTTCTAAGCCTAAGCCTAAGATTTAACGTTATGTAAAAGTATTTTGATGAGACAATAATGTACAGAATTACAGATTATTGAACTATTATTACTAACGTATAGAACTTTCACAGAGAACCAGTAGATTGCACTATGAGTTAGTTGTTGTGACAACAAACCATAGAAGCGGAGCGTGTCTCGCGATCTAAACGCGTAAGCGCCATGAAATGTACGGCGCTTACAAAGTTTTGTTCGCCTGCTACAGTTTGCAATTGGGACAATTTCATTGTTTGGTATGGCTGCTGCTCTACTAATAATAACCCAATGGTACAGATGTGATTTTTCCAGGCATAATCAAATGTAGGCATTCCTTTGTGTAGTACATTAAGAGGAAAGGGGACGGCCGTTTCTCCATACAAACGTAGTCCCCATTTTCCTCTTATTTTTATATGATTTAAATATATAATTCGAAAATATCTAACGTAGGGGCATAGCTGTGTTGGATGTTATACAACAAGTTGTGTCAAAATATTTTCAATAATGTTAATATCCCTTCTTCTTCCTTCTTCCTCGCGTTATCCCGGCATTTTACCACGGCTCCTGGGAGCCTGGGGTCCGCTTGACAACTAATCCTAAGAATTGACGTAGGCACTAGTTTTTACGAAAGCGACTGCCATCTGACCTTTCAACCCAGAGGGGGAACTAGGCCTTGTTAGGATCAGTCCGGTTTCCTCTCGATGTTTTCCTTCAACGAAAAGCGACTGGTAAATATCAAATGATATTTCGTACATAAGTTCCGAAAAACTTATAATAAAATCACTCAACTCACTCAATAATGTTAATATCCAGAGAAGAAAATGAGAACTACGTTTGTATGAAAAGGCGATCACTTTCGTCTTAAGAGAACCATTTCTAATTTATTTTAACCCGATTAGTAACTTATTTACAATAGACCGAGTTGAGTGGAACCTATTACTCGACAACGCTTAGTAAATTGATTTTTGTCTTAGAAAAATACTACCGGTTTTCAGACAAGATGCCTCAAAAACAGTGTTTGTGTAATCAAAAATACACGCTGTTACTAAATTAAAAAGGCAATTCAAAACAAATTTTGTGTCAATCTCAATTGTTCTTGTTGTATTTTTTTTTATACTACGTCGGTGGAAAACAAGCATACGGCCCGCCTGATGTTAAGCAGTCTCCGTAGCCTATGTACGCCTGCAACTCCAGAGGAGTTACATGCGCGTTGCCGACCCTAACACTCCTCTCCCTCGTTGAGCTTTGGCAACCTTACTCACCGGCAGGAACACAACACTATGAGTAGGGTTGTTATTTGGCTGCGGCTAATTTTTGTCTTCTATATACCGTAAAATGTGCCTACTTTGCTCATAATTCGAAACTTACTTTAAATATTAAAACTACTTTATATAAATGTGCCGATTTAAAGGAGACCGTATACTATCGTATTGTAAAACTTACTTTTGGGTTGCGATTTAGTTATTATATTTCATTTCATTGTTATAAAAACTATTGGAGCACAAGAAAATTATCCAGCGAGGAGTAAAGTAGACAAATTTTACGGTAATTCACTAAAATACAAAACTTAATTCTATTTCCAACAATGAAAAGCTGTAGAGCCGTAACACTAAAGGTGACTGTCCATTTGTGACTGCCGCTGCACTGCAGTTGCGACGTTACGCGGTCCAGCACTATTGTAGCAGCACGACTGCTGCTGTTGCGGCGTGCAGTTGCGACAGCGTTCGTTGATGGCTTGTCAATGTCAAGTCATATAATGTCAGACGTACAAATAAAATACTTATTTTATTTTTGTATTTTTTACGAGAAGAAGCGAGTGACGATAATGCTACATGTTACATGAAAAAGAAGACCAGTTTGCCTTTCTACAATAGTACAATAGTCAGAGTCCGACGAAGGCAGCTACGCAATATTAATATAAAATCTGATATTTAATGGTGATCGTTTATTCAGGGAATATTGCCGATTAAATGAAAAGCAATTCAACATTGAATGAGACTTAATAATTGACGAAATACAACCAAATTCCTCAAATGAAATTAATGCAGAGGAAAAATATTATTCTTAACATTAAGGTAAGATCACATTGTGAAATTTTCTTCCCCATCCTCTTGCCTGAATCCGTGACCACCGCACACAGCAAGCCGACGCAAACGGGACTCATGTAGCTCGTGATATATACTACTTAATCCACCTGCATCAAGTATAGGTACCTACTCGGCCGTCAGAAACGTGCGGCTGGATTTAGAAGTCTGTGATAAACGTCCCCTCAAAACCATGCCAGGTAGGCTCTTTATCAGGTCTTTCATTGATTTCTGCAGTGATTCGTGGGTTCCGGAGATGGCGATGCGACACGTAACAATAAATTATCCAATGGTGGGCAGACAGTCGTTCCGTATTAGCAAAATATTACTGATTTATCTTTCTAAGTATGCATATTAAGCCAATTTTACTTTCTTTAAGTACCTAACAGTGAAGTATGATGAATAAAATAATTTGTAAGAGCTATAAGTAATTGCGCAATTTACACTTCATATTGTCCAGTTTCGTATTTCAAACTGAAACACAAATTTAAATCTTATAATTCCTCTCGTGTTGCAGGTGTCCCACTCTTCATGATATGACCGCACCATCCATATAAAACTTGACGGGCGAGACAAGAAATCCTTAAGCTATTTCCCTCACCTTGGCCGATAGAAAGAACTTTTAATAAATTAATTTGAATAATAAATGGTTTCCTCGTGTTGGTGTAATGAAAAATTACGTGTTGCACTGTAACAAAGTTTGTTTAACCCTCATGCCTTGAGATCCCCGTAACTGTCAATATTCTAAATTTTAAACCATTCGCTTCTCTCGTAGTTCAATTTTGTATCCTTTCGTACGTTTGGGTATCAATACCATGAGATATTAAACAACATCTTTGCCCCTTGTAATAAAAATTAATGATTGCTTCTTTTATTTAGCTCAGGAATGGCTTTGCAATGACAAAATGAGAAAGTGTCACCATAAACGACATTATATAATTATAGTTTGTCAAAGGACTGTCTCATTTCAAACATTAGATGACCAACTATACTATGATATTACGACTAGAGTTGCCAGGAATATTCGCAACTATTCGGTATTCGGCCTATTCGGCCACTTTGCCGAATATTCGGTATTCTATTTGCCTCTCTATCGCTCGTGCCCTGTCGAGCTTATAGGCCTTATGGCTATCTTCGCAAAACTACGAAAAAATATAAGAACAGTTTATATAATGAATTTATCATGAAATGTTAAAAAAATCACATAGGAAAATATAGAGACTGTCTCAATTGAAACAGACAGAGAGAATCATATACTATCTTTGTCTTGGGCTAGTATATGAAATATAGTATATATATATATAGTATAGGAAATGGATGAGTAGTTTTGTGGTTGTTCTTATTTACTGACAAATTGGGTTTGCCCTTCGAGCAACACGGAAAGGAGTCGGCATTCGCACTATTTCCCCTCTGTCGAGGTACAAGATCAATTGTGCATGCATACAACTAGCGCGGTACGTACAACACACACCTCGTGTTGCACACAATAATTGTGTAATGCGCTCTTTATTATAAAGAGATCGAGGTGTGCAAGACTTGTCTTTGACGTGTGTCATTTTCTATTTATTTGTGTCATCATTAGAGATTGGATTTTGTAAGTAGTGAGTGAGAAGTGCGACTGTGTGCACGTTTTCCTCCGTAAAAAATGGCAGAACGATTTATACGGTAAGATATCGCTTGGGCTCCTCCCTTCCGACG
Organism: Cydia strobilella; assembly: GCF_947568885.1. Lineage (NCBI taxonomy): Eukaryota > Metazoa > Arthropoda > Insecta > Lepidoptera > Tortricidae > Cydia > Cydia strobilella. Next base: position 16,070,224 of record NC_086057.1, read on the forward strand.
TGTCGGAAGCCGGTGTTGCTCGAAGTGTTTGCCAGACTATAGTTAACTTCCGAATTTGACGCTCTCTTTTCGGACCTATCATTCTAGTTTCCTGACTGGCTCTGTGACATGGCTCAATCTATGAGGATATTACCAAACGGAGCCGCCACGTCTGTAATTTGCGGTACAAAAACGTCTGCCAATTTTTGCGGGGGAGGGGAACGTCAAATGTATACGTAACGTCAAAATAGCCATGTCAGATAAACGTCAGTCCATACATTGTGTATGACCATTGGCCGACTATTTTCGACAGAGGGGAATGCCAATGGCTACTCCGTTGTGTTATATCCTCCTAGGGCTCAATATAGATTAGCAAAAAAGTTTACAGTAGGTACAGTCGCCATCGGATATATCGGAGCGACCGAGGTGCTAAAAATATCTGAACATGCACTCTAGCGCCTTGACAATAAAGGCGTGTTTAGATATGTGTGAGCTCCTTGGCCGCCCCGATATATCTGCGATATATGGCGACTGTACCATCGGAATTCTTTGTCCGTGGGTGTAATAAGCTCCTTAGAACGTAGTGGTTATATCCTCTTTGCTTAGAACTACTAATATCTGTGACCAAAGACATTTCAGTGCAGGTGACAGATTTGACGTGCGGTCTGCAGCCGCAGTTGCAATAATACACCAAATACGCAAAAATGGCCATGCTACGTGCGGTCGGTCTTGTCATTCATTTTACTATGGAAATTGACAATAACACCGACGTGTCGGAGCAGTAGTGCAGCTGCGGTCGGGAAAACGTTAAAATCACCATATTACGTGCAGTCGATATCGTCATTCATTTTACTATGGAAATTGACAATAACACCGACGCGTTCAGGCCGCTGCAGTAGTGTCGGAGCAGTAACGCAGCTGCGGTTGCAAATGGACTGTCACCTTTAAACAAGCGCAGCTAATTATTAAACAGCGTTCTGCGCGGTTAACTGAGCGCCTCTTTCATTCGTAATGCAGTGAAAAGGCAATGAGTGTGCTTAGCGGGAATTATAACGGAATTTTCTAAATGTGTGCATTCTTGTACGTTTAGATGTAAAATAATTATAAATCCTTTGTAAAATATATAGTATGTACATATCTGATCCTGAAGCAAAGCTTTAAACTTGCTGACGTCTACATGGAGTATAGTTTAATGGTATAAATTGTTTTGCATTTGCAGCAGTTTTTAAAATTTAATTAATTTTAGTTTAGTACTTGCAGTCAGTATAAATTATTTTGGACCATCCTGTGAAGGTGAATGTTCAAACGTCATTTTCTTATCGTGAACATAATAAACAAATCATAACGCACAGATTATCGCATTCCAACAATGATGGCGTTAATCTCTGTATTCGTTTACCAATATTTGCAGCCTAAATACCAAAGCTTAAACGCTAGCAATTCAACATTTAAATCCGCGTGGATTTTTTACATTCCGTTCTAAATCTGAAACTATTTGCCGCGCAGCGAGTAAATACCCCTGGGATCACGCGTGCACGGGGCGGTGCACGCAGCCGGCGGGCTGCGTTTGACCTCGTTGCGATTAGTCAATATAAATATTGCAGCTACAACAAACATGTAGACCGCGGGCCAGGAACAGATTTCCATGACCAATCGCCTCCCGGGCGAAAACTCGTATAGTGGTTAACGGCTATGTATGATGAACCCTAGTGAACGTCAGCTGCCGCTCCGTTGGTGGGTTGAGGAATGGCAGCAAATAAAGTCTATAAAAAAATTTAGTCATCGCCTCCCGCTTGATACTTTGTCAGATGATAGTTTAGATGCTATTGTGAATAAACAAAATCGTCAGACGATTGTATCGCTGTGGAAAGACCGTCAGCTGGTCATATGAACATGTAAAAAAGAAAATTATTTTCAGTCATCGGCGTCATCGCCTCCCGTTTGATAAAACTTTGTTAGATGATATAAAGTTAATAAAACAAATCGTCAGCCGGTTGTATCGCGGTGGAAAGACCGTGTTACGCGTTTCGGTGGCTGCCATTCCTCAACCCACAAACGGAGCGGCAGCTGGCGTTCACGAGGGTCCATCATACATAGCGGTTAACCGCTATACGAGTCGATGATTGACGAAATTTGCGCCTTGCTCGCGGTCCAATGAAACAAGTCCCCTTTTTGTTGGCCTATCAGATAATGTAGATACTTTTGATGCATAGTCTGATCCGCTACTTTTGATGCTCAATAGACAAGACATATATATACAGCATGTAAATGTCAAAAAATAGAAACCTAAAACAAACAGTGGGATATTTAGATCAGTACGGTTTCACTCACTATTATTTTTAGTTGTCTTTGGGGACATGTTTCGGATTCGTCGGGAATCCTTCCTCAGGCACGCAATATTTTGGAATATGTTTCACAATAGTTTAATTTCGAATACAGCGGGATGTTTTAAAGGCGAAAACATAATATTATAGTTACAGGTTTCCATGAAAATATGCGTGATATTTTAAAAACCTTTTTGTGTAAACCTGATTAAAATAATAAAACTTTCTGATAAAAAATAGAAAGTCTACGCGAAGATGTAGGTTCTTATTGTAAAGGTGGCGTAATATGGCGTATTAAGTCCGCCATGTTGTTTTTATAATAACGTCACATAGCCTATGTCACCCGGGATGACGTAAGGATTCTAATGATATATCATACATCTAAATCGGTTAAGGCATTAAGAACTTATGGTGGAATAAAAAAACTCACATACATACAAACATGAACGCTGAAAGCAATACACTCCTTTTTTTAGGCAGTGGTGTAAAAATGCCGTAACGTTACCATGGAGATCTGTCCACAACGTTACCATGGAGATCTGTCCACAACGTGACACTTTTTCGTGCATGTCAAAAATCAGCAACAACTTTAATAAAAGTAGTGGGCAAATTGTTATATAATATATGCAGTAATCGTAGGAGAAATGTCATGCAATTGTTTATCTTTTTCTATGCAAGTACCACATGCGATAAGCAGGGCAGTGTTACACTGCCCCAATCTGGGCCGGACGACTCACGGAGGCCACGAAGGCGCTGCTCCGCCGGCCGCAGAGGGTGGTGGCCCAGAGGATGGTGAGGGCCTACCGCACCACCTCTCACGCAGCGACATGCCTCCTTGCCGGCACCCCGCCTTGGGAGCTGGACGCGGGGGTGCTGGCCGAAAGATACTGGCAGAGGGCTGAGGCCAGGAGGCGCGTGGCGCCCATGGATGCGGAGGAGGAGGAGAGGTTGGCCCGAGCAGCCGCAGAGCGCCTGAAAGAAAGGTGGAGGGATGCCTTGGAGGACGGCCGTTATGGAACCCGAACCATATAGGCTATCCTCCCAGTAATGGATGAGTGGGTAGGGAGAAGGAAGGGGGCCCTGACATTTAGGGTGACGCAGGTGGTGTCCGGACACGGCTGTTTCGGACACTACCTGCACAAGATACAGAGAGAGCCGGGGCCTCAGTGCCATGAATGTGGCGCGGTGGACGACACGGCCCAGCACACTCTGGAGGTGTGCAGTCGCTGGGCCGTGGAAAGAGCTGCCCTCAGGGCAGCGACGGGGGTGGCGGACCTCTCGCTACACATCATAATAGCGGCGATGCTGTGTAGCGAGAGGAAATGGGAAGCGGTGGCCTCCTTCTGCGAGGAGGTCATGTCACAGAAGGAGGAGGCGGAGAGGGAGCGAGAAGCGGCTGCTGACGCGCTTCCTCTCCGACGCAGGCGGCAGGGTCGAAGGCTGAGAGCATATGCTCGCCTCGAGCCCTAGGAGGGCCAGCGGGTGTCGAACCCGCATTGTACGTCTGGGGGGGACCAAGCGTTTCTGATCCCCCCTCCATTGTGAGGGTACTCTGGCGACAAGCCGGGGATGCCGGAGGGCGCAGTGGTGGAATGTTATCGATCCCAGTGCGCCCTCACGAACGGCCAAGAGGTTGAAACGCCGGAGTGGGTTTAGTGGGTAGGGCCAGTTCTCCCCCCCTCTCGCCAAGAGAGGGAAAAGGAGCGGCGAGTCCCACACACCGTGCGTAAGTGCATTCCCACTCCGACAAAAAAAAAAAAAAAAGGGCAGTGTTACACTATTGTTTATCAGTGTACAAATATCGTTTGATATGGGTTATCAACATGTAAACAATGTGTATAAACAGCTATGGTGGAGCCGGTAATAGGGCTTCCATGCCGTAATTCCGTAATTCCGTAATACGTATAACGGAATTATTACTTACTTCGCTGGTTCAGCGACCCTAAGTGGATCTTGGCCTCCGATACTAGGTTTCGCCATTAGTTCATATCCTTATTATTTACAACGACGGGACTTAATCGCGTAAAATAAGTATTAAACCCACCTCCGACGTTTCGAGGACGGCGTTGTCCCCGTGGTCTCGGAGAAGACTGGCTAAAGTTGACATCAACATCTTCTAGGCGCGCGAGTTTTTCGAACTACCCGCACTTGGTCTTGTTTATTAACTTGAACGTTTTGCGCACTAGGGATGTTACCGGGTCGATACACAACACTCACAATATTCGATTTTTCAACTTTCGATATTTGGTTTCGCTTACACCTACTAATGACTGGGTTCCATGTGGATGAGATCTTAAAACCTTCGTCTCGATTGAAATTTCTATGTTTCTTGATTTCTTTGATAATAATGAGTAAAAATCGTGAAAGTTTAAATCAGAGTTCCTATCCTGTTATCCTATCCTATCCTATACGGAATTATTAACAATAAAATAATGTAATCCGGGTCCTTACTATTGTATTGTATTGTAGTTCGGGCGATTTTCCGCAACTCGACGACTGGCGCCTATTTTGCGTGACATGGGGGTGGGCTAGTCCTGCCAGCCCAGCTCCTCGAGGAAACCTATCAAACCTTTGATGTTGAGTAGGACCTCGGGGAGGTCTCTCGGGGATCCGAGATGTTTTGACCTGTATGGGGCCACTCCGCTGCACTCCAGCACCACGTGAGAGGCTGTTTCTTCTATCTCCATGCATCCTCTGCATAGGGGACTGTCTGTGACACCTGTTATAAAAAGACGCTTGTTAAATAGTCCATGACCTGTTATGACATTGGTTACCATGCTCAGTCGGGTCTTTCCTAATTGAAGGAGCACCCTTGTGAGCTTTCCGTTGATGCCAGGCATGGCTTGTTTGGCCTGTCTGCGTCCAGTCTGGTTTAGCCAATGTTCTGTGTGTAGTTTCCCTGTACGTGCCAGCAGTATTGAGCGTACCTTTCTATTTTTTTGCGTTTAAGTATCTGGAAATCCACTTTTAGCCGTTACTGCCGATTAGGGATTGCACGGCATTTTTACTATATATTTTTTTGTCTATAAAATTCATCGAACTATACGTGGTTAACGGCAGGATATATTCTCTAGCAAAGAGTAAAGTATGTATAATAGGTACTCTCTAGCATGAGCATGACTTGCGTTTTTCCGAGCTACTCATACATGTAGCGCTACTTCAAATATGGAGTTGCATGTGAGAACGCAAGTCATGCCAGAGCATCATAAGTGTCCAAGTCCAAGGACATTATATTTGGACAATAACATACTTATTATAAATACTACCTCGGCCCGTTCGCTCTAGTTATTTCATGTCTAGTTTGGCAGCGGTTGTGCCTATATTTATTGACAAATTTGATTTATCTTATCAGAGAATACAAATACAACCGGAGTATAAATACTATCGGTAATTTATTATAGTTGCATTTAAAAGAACAAACGAGTCGTTGCACTTTTAAAAATAATAAGAAAGATTTTAAGTATTTAAAATCTGCCTTTGACTGCCGCCTGGCACATAGATGACCGATTACAAAATTACGCAAGATTACGGCGCGGCGAAATAGGTAAGTTTCATTTTTTTTACTGTTTTTATATATTAGCTTTCTCCTAGACGTTTATTTTTTATCAAAACTTCTCTAACAGATATGAAAAACCCATCAACCTATACAATGTGTGGCCAGTAATAGGAGCAAAAAATTTAACTGTAGGCTATACTCCTCAAACTGACCAACATTTGTTCAGCGACTTTTAAAAATAATGAAGACTTTAAACTTCGCATTTTTAATACAAAATAAATATTACCTTCAATGTACGCCATTATCATTGTGATTGACGTTGCCTGTCACACCTCAAACATAACAAAATTCGCAATACATTGCGTCTTGGAAAAAACTTTAGTGTGTAATCAAAACACAAGTTATTTTTAAAAGTCGCTGAACAAATGTTGGTTGGTATGAGGAGTACAGCCTACAGTTTAATTTTTTGCTCCTATTACAGGCCACACATTCTATAGGTATCGTAGTTTAATAACCTTACTCTTACTGCTGATCTATTTCTTTACGATTTTCCAGCACGATGTTATTAACACTACTAGTCGCTGTGTTTGCCAGTCTGCTGGCTATTTTGTACATTCAACACCGCAAGAACAGTCGCTTCTGGGCTGAACGGGGTGTGCCGCACTCCCCCCCACACCCATTGCTGGGTAACTTCGACTGCTTCTTCAAACAGAATGTGGTGGGTACAAAATACACAAATATACCATACATATATACATATATAATCACGCCTATTTCCCGGAGGGGTAGGCAGAGATCACGGATTTTCACTTGCTACGATCCTGGCATACCTCTTTCGCTTCCATCACTTTCATAACATTCCTCATACACGCTCGCCGGTTTAGGGTGCTCTTGACCTGGCCTTTCTTCAGGATTTCCCCGATCTGATCTGTTGAAAAGTCCGCCGAGGTCTGCCCCTTCCAACTCCCGTTTCTACCTCTCCCTTATACCATGTCAGAGTATAACAAAGTATACCAAAGAGGCCTGCTACAAACTGAGTTTTCTGGCTGCAAACACGCAATTTTTTCAAACCCAAGATCCTTCCCAAGATGTATGTAGGTAAGTTACAAACCCAACATCCAATCATGAAGAAGAACCGCCACAAGTTAAGAGTGCTCCAGCCTGCGATCTCACTGTTTTGTAATTTGGGAGTCCCAAGGGATCCTACCGAATCCTTACACCAGATCAGTCTGGGAACGTCGCACAAAACTCGTTTAATTAAATATGGACCCCTTCTGGGTAAAGGCCTCCTCCATCCTCTTCCATGCCTCCCTGTCCTTGCCCAACTTAATCCAGTCGGCTCCTGTCACTTGTGTGATATCATCAGCCCACCGTGTGTTTGGTCGACCAGCATTCCTTTTTCCAATTGGTCCCTTCCAACGTGTGGTTTCTATAGTGCATCTTCTGTCTTTGAGTGGCTCAAGTAACACCGTGTATATAACGTATTTTTTCAGGGTATATGGATGCGTGATCTACACGCAAAGTTTCAAGCCCCATTAACTGGTATCTGGGTATTCCGGCAGCCTGTCCTGGTGGTAGCGGATCCTGAGGTTTCGAAGCGTATCCTGCTGTCCGATAGTGACCTCTTTCGCAACAGATATTTGGCGTCCGGAAAGTCGGATCCTGTTGGGGGGCTTAACATTTTCACCATTAGAGTGAGTTTGATTGAATTTCGCAATAAGATCGTTAACATTTTTATAAAAAATACTGGTCTACAGTTTTTTAGAAGACAATCTAAACGTAAAAACAAATAACGAAATATTTTACATTGGAATATGGCCCTACAAATAAGATTGTGTATCACTAGACTTATATTGACCGGGATTTAGACCAGGGACCGGACAACCCTTTCCGCGATAAAACCCTTTTAATGGGCGACACTTAAACACGGCTAACACATTAAAAAGACTTTCCCTTTTAAACTGCAAGCCCATTCATACCCTTACCTTTGACTAACCCTTACCGAAAAGCTAACCAAAAATAAGGCTAGCTCTTAATAAGGGTTACCCTTATCTTTAAGCGCTTTTTATAAAGGTTTCCCTTTGCGTGAAAGAGACAGGATTAGTATATATCTACGGTAGTGTATGAAAAGGAAAGAAAATACGTGCCTAGTAAAGAACGCCGCCGTCGCCGCCGACGATCGCTCGGATTCGAAGTAATGTGTGCTTTATGAACAAGGTAGACGACTTAAATTAGCACGCTTATATGCTAAAGGGAAGCCATATGCATATTGCTTATAAGGCTAACCCTTATAAGCAATATGCAAGGTGTTGGTGAGCGGATGATAAGGGTTTTGTAAGGGTATTTGGGCTACCGATTACTCAAATGTGGTAGCTTTATATAAGGGTTTTTAAAAGCAAAACAAAGGGTTTCGTCTGGCAAAGGGTATGGTGAGTTAAGCCTTATGCAATACCCTTATAAAACCCCGATAAGGGATAGCGGGCCGGTCCCTGATTTAGACTGTGATTACCTTTTGTATTATTTATGAGTTCCCGATACTTCGACGCAGTTACATGCATCATGTGTTACCGTGAGTGTAGTGTTTTTGGACAGACCAACAAGTGTGAATGCGACCGATGGTAACGTTGAAAGCGAACGCAGCCGACGCGCAAGAATGAGGGTAGATCAAGTGCCGTCTACACAAACTTTGACACCCACCCACTATCTTCAGTCACCCGTGAACATGATGCATGTAACTGCATCGAAATATCGGGAGCTCATAAATAATACAAAAGGTAATCACGGTCTATATCCCGGTCAATATAAGTCTAGTGAAACTATCCGTAAATCATTCAAAACTCTAAAAGATTGTGTATGTAGTTGGTTTGTAAAGCCGAAAGGTAGCCCTTGGAGATTCAGGGTTCTTGCGAGCGTGTTGCAAGTAAAGAAAAGCAATTACAATTGCAAGATAAGTTAAGATACCATTTTTCATCGTGATGACTGCTGTAACAAATATAGTATTTTATACATAGACATAGTATATACAAGTAGTTATAGACGCGCCACCGAGCGACATTCATATAAAATTTGGGCAGCATAGGATTTTTTCTCTTTCACTCTTATACATTAGTTATGGTACCATTGGTACCTCAAGCTTATAAAAACTGTAAAAAAAAAAAGTATTATTTATAAACCTAGGGAAGAGCGGTGCCTCCCAACACAAGCATTGTTTTGCTTACCGGGCGGCTCCATCCCCTGTATCACAAAAATGTAAATTATTATAAAATAAAGAATTTTGTATTTTTGTTATTTTTTGTACATTTCGGTATTTCGCCATCGCCTCTTAAAAAACCTAACCTAGGGTGTCGCCAGCAGCGGGGCACGGCCCAATTATTTGTTGCTTATTATTATTCTTTTCTGTATACAATTGACGACCTTTTTGTGAATTTGTGCTATTTAATTAAAAATAATCTTTACTAATCTTAATTCAGGTATAGGACCAGCAACACAGTTCATCTTTATCAAGGGCTTTATCTATTTTTAGGATCCAGCATGGAGTAACATTAGGCGGCGTATAACATACATATTCACCGCAGCAAAGCTAAAGGCGATGCATGGACTGCTGTCGTCTAAATCAAAAGCGACCGTCAACCGCATACGGCAAGATAAGGCGAATAACAAGACCACAGAGATTAGGGCAAGTTCACGATTTTGGAATATTTAAAACATTTGAAACCCGGACTAAGATAATCGATAAAATAATTTAAAGCATTCGCGTTATGAACACATATCGAATCTATCATCTCTCGACGACCGGTCTGGCCTAGTGGGTAGTGACTCTGCCTGTGAAGCCGATGGTCCTGGGTTCAAATCCCGGTAAGGGCATTTATTTGTGTGATGAACACAGATATTTGTTCCTGAGTTATGGATAATTTCTATGTATTTAAGTGTTTGTATAAGTATTATATATATATCGTTGTCTGAGTACCAACACAAGCCTTCTTGAGCTTACCGTGGGACTTAGCCAACTTGTGTAAGAATGTCCCTATAATATTTATTTATTATTTGTTTATTATCATGAATTTACATAGTTTACATGTACACTGGTCGTAGTCGCAGATTATTGATGTCCCGCAAACGGTTATCAGCAAGGTTATCTGCGACCACGACCGGTAGTGTAACCGGTGACGAAACGACAGAAATAAAGGTAACAAAATACATTCATAATATACCCGATAAAGTTATCTACGTTATTTGACCTAGACCTGCCTGTGACATAAATAAAATGCATATACAGCGTAACACATCATTTTTGTGGCAGCAAAGGTTATTTGATTGTGACTATTGTTATCTTCCGAACAAAATGTGTTCCCTAGTTGGATAGATGGCAGTACCATCTCTCTCGCTATATCGTAATCCAGTAAAGGATTCGTATAGGAGGTGCAAGCACACACTGCTCGCGCTTGGAGTTGGTCAATGGCGCCTAGCCTTAAAAAAAAAAAGATAGCATACACCAGAGAGTTTGGGGCGGGTACTGCCGTGGCCGGGTGGTCTAGTGGTCAGGACGTTAGCCGCGTAAGCTGAAGACGCGGGATCGATTTCCGCCTCGGCCACCGATGGACTTGGTCACGTTTTCTTATGTGTATGATACCTATTACAGTTTATAATTTATATTTAGTAGTGTGACTACTTAAAAAACAAATCAAAAAATATTTCAAAAAATAATTTGATTTGTTCCCTAGTTGAATATGCCGTTTTTTTGTTCATCAAGGTTCACACTACGTTATCTAAGATCTCTGAGACTCTGTTCGCTGACTTAGTAGTCAAGCGGTAGTTCGCTTGCTAATACTAGTGTGTTAATACCTCCGACTTTGTTGCATATCATTAAGCACTCGTGCAACATATTTGGCCACTTTGTCTGTCACCAACTATTTGTATTTTTTCATAAATTATCTATCCCCTTCCAGACTCTTTTCACGGACTACACCACCGACATCATCGGGACATCCCTCTTCGGCATGCAGAACGATGCCGTCGGCACTGGTGACAGTGCCCTTCGTGCTGTTACTCGGGAGTTCATGAGATTCGATTGGTTTCGCGGTCTGTCTATTTACAGCATATTCTTCTGGCCTGCTCTTGTGGATATTTTCAGGTAATATCTTCTTATCTTATCATATTATTTCGGGAGCCCTTACACAACAATTACAATTTGACCCATCGGGATCTTTTGTGCAATTAACCCCTTAAGACTGACCTTTCGCCTACTCAAGAGCTTTTTTCACCATCTCCATGTGTTGGATGATGGAGCCCATGGGTAGTGTTCTCGATTCCTTTGGTTCCAGATAGCCTGCTCCAAAGTCCTTCATAACTTGTTAGGCGAGGGTGTGAATATCTTCTTAGCTAATGTACCTTAGCAACAAGTTAATTATTATCCATCCGTATTCATACTTTGATTAAATTAATGTGATAAATGCTAAACTTTTGGGTTCACATATATCATCAAATATTTTTGTAGATGACTGCTACCTACTTAATCCTGGGACAGGGCTAAAAGTTTCGAGAGAATTTGGTGCAGAGCGTGATTACAGTAATGAAAAAAAGGATATTTTTACTTCCAAAAATCTTAAAAGAGTACTTAACGGGATCGATTAAATAGTTGTTGTTCATAGTCAGACCCTTAGTTATTGTTTTCCAAAAAATCTTCCTTTTTTCAGGTTCTCGTTTTTCCCGAGAAAAAGTGTGGATTTCTTTAGAAAGACTGTGAGTACGATCATTGAACACAGAACAACCAACAACCTTGAAAACAATGATCTTCTTGACGCTTTGGTTAAGATGAAGAAAGAAAAACTTGACGATGGGCAAGGTAAAACTTTAGGCTTTAGTAAAAAGAGGTACAAAGTTTCACGCGGCTCAGGTGATACAGGGTACAAAGCAAAGTACCAAAACAGATACCCTTTTTCACCTGAGCTGCGCGCAACTTGTAGACGGTACCATAGAGTAACTTATACTAGAGCGGTACTGTCATAGTAAATTTTGTAACCCCAGTAAATTCACTGCCATCTGTCGACACACTTTAAAACTAAAAATGAAGATTTATAAAAATACGATAGAATGTATTTAAATATAGATAAATGATTTTTTTTATTTGCATTTATTATTTTTATGATTTTGAACCATGTTCTTTCACTGATATGCGTTAAAATTGTTAAATAACAAACGAAACCGTCAACGCCATCTATACGACTGTAGGCCAAAACTAGTAGCGCCCTCTGAACGAGAATCAAATTTTCTTGATTTTCGAGGCACGTTTTTTCCTTAGACTGTATCCATCTATTACGGAGTTATATCTATCTTTGACGGTACTTAATCCTTTTCAATAGAGTGACATATATACATTATATAACGAAAATACAGCTTACTAAAATAGCGCGTTTGACTACCATAAACTAAAATAAAAATAAATAAATAAATATTAGGGGACATCTTACATAGATCGACCTAGTCCCAAACTACACAAACCTTGTACTATGAATGCTAGGCGACTATGTAAACATACTTATATAGATAAATACCGTAAACTCAGGTAACTATTGTCCTATTATATATACAACTATGGTTCTTAACGTTGATTATTAACGAGCCTTTATGGTTTTATATTCGTTTCATTTATATTGGAGCTTAGATATAGCTAGGTACTAATGTTTTTTCTATATAATATTAGATTATCAAAATTGTTAGCGATCCAACCTTTGTGGTCTAGCGCGGATGCTACTTATAAAACTATGATTTCAAATATATGTCATTATTCATTCGCTATAAAACAATAAGACAAATGTGAAGATACAATAAATAATCTTCTAATTTATTATAATAACAAGTTTTCATTATTCTACAACAACAAAATCAAGAATATAGGTCACGCCTCATAGGCGCGTGAACATCAATATAATTTGAAAAATATTTATCCATATTTTACTGGAACTTGAATTTGGACTATAGATCGGTTTGTAAGTTGTGGACTAAAGTTACCTGAGTTAGTATGTACATACTTATATACATAGAAAACATCCATGACTCAGGAACAAATATCTTTGTTCATCACACAAATAAATGCCAGCATGGGCTAGTACAAAAAATAATTATGATGACAATGATTATAAAAAAAAAAAAAAAAAATGTTTATTGAGTTCGCACAAACAAACGTAATTATAACTGGGCAGGTGCCACTTTTTAAGCGTACAATGACACTTGTGTCAAGAGACACCGCTCTCCCATAGGTGGTAGCAGAATTTATATAAAAGCAATAGCTGTGGCTTAAAACTAATGTTTCTTCAAAATTACATAAAAATTACATATTGATGATGATTATATAATTCCATTTGTTTCAGAATTTAGTGATGACCTGCTAGCCGCCCAGGCTACTATCATGCTGCAAGGAGGATTCGACACTTCTGCAGTCGCTCTCACACTCATGGTGAATGAGCTAGCTCACAATTCCAAGATACAGGTAAATAAATAAATAGATTTAATCTTTAATAAGCTATTACAATAGATGGTGGAAATGGAGGATTCTTCTGCGAGCCCTATGTCCCTAATGAGGGATAACAGGAATTTATCATCATCATCAAGCTGGTTACAAAGTAGCTGATCGTTTTTTTTTTTTTTATAGGACATTCTTACACAGATTGACTAAGTCCCACGATAAGCCCAAGGAGGCTTGTGTTATGGGTACAGACAACGATATACATAATATATAAATACTTAAATACATAGAAAACACCCATGACTCAGGAACAAATATCTGTGCTCATCACACAAATAAATGCCCTTACCGGGATTCGAACCCAGGACCATCGGCTTCACAGGCAGGGTCACTACCCACTAGGCCAGACCGGTCGTCTAAAATATATATATATATAATATATATAATATAAGCCTTGTATTGCTTACATAAAACAACAATCTTTTTGTCTGTTACCTTCCGTGATTCTCACCTGATGGTCTCATCGGAAGATCAGCGCTGGAAATCGCCAGCAGCATGCTGAGATGGGGCCATTTCGTGACACTTTATTTTCATGTTCTTTTAATGTATGTCTATTGTCTGTGTGTGTTTACGAATAAAGTATTCTATTCTATTCTATTCTATTCAATCATTATGGAGGAAATATCTAACCTACTTTGCATAGAGTTAGATTAAGCTTACTCTGTACATATTGCATGTGTAAGATTGTCAGACTGTCGTTTCTGGATTTTATATTGCTTTAATGCGTGTTCCTGAGTCAATTGATCAAAACAAACCTTTTGTTTAAAATACCATTTTTGCGCCAAAATTTCCAAGTTTTAAATGTAACTTAAAAAATGTAACTTTTTTCAGGATAAACTATATAAGGAATTGAGTGAGGGTAAAAAGAAGAAAGATGGTGCTGACTTCAGTTTTAGTGATTTGGAGAAATTGGTTTATCTAAACTGCGTTATTAAAGGTAAATACCGTTTATTTTAGTTTTATACTTATTTAAAAAGAATTATGATTTTTAGGTGCTGCTATTTGCAAACCTGGACCGTTAATAAATTTACTTTTATGCATATCGTTATGATTGAGTTAATATATCACTCAAAAGGTGTCGACAGTTAGTAATTTCATTAAAAGTAGACATTTTTACAGATATTTAAACATTTGGAAGCGCTGATGACCTAGCGGTAAGAACGTGCGACTAGCAATCCGGAGATCGCACGTTCAAACCCCGGCTCGTATCAATGAGTTTTTCGAAACTTATGTACGAAATATCGTTTGATATTCACCAGTCGCTTTTCTGTGAAGGAAAATATCCTGACGAAACCGGACTACAATAAGGCCTTATCTTATATTATGGTTTACGAGACCCTTGTGGATACACTTCGACCCATAGGGATCTTTTGTGCAGTTCCCCCTAGGAAAGATCTATCAGCTACTCAAGAGCTTTTTCCAGCATCTCCATGTGCCGGATGATGGAGCTCATGGGTAGCGTTTTGAATTCCTTTGGTTTCAGATAGCCTGTTCCAAAGTCCTTCATTCTTTGTCTGGCGAGGGCGTGACATTCACACATCAGGTGTTCTACGTCTCTTCCTCTTCGCCACACATATGACAATCGGTGTTGTCAGCGTGTCCCATCTTGGCCAGGATTCCTTCGACCCCGAAATGGCCAGTTATTGCTTGGATTATTTGGAGTTTTCTTTTGCTAAGTTTCCAAAGCTTTTTGCTTCAACCGGAGTCTACTCCTTGTATAAAGAGCTTTGAGTACTTTAGATCCGTCAGACTGTCTCATTCTTCCTGATGTTTGGTCTTAGTAAGGTTAGATAGCCGTCCCAATAAGGCCTAGTTTCCTCTCTGGGTTGGAAGGTCAGATGGCAGTCGCTTTCGAATCGTATCGGTCGAAAGATGGTGATAATATTGAATCATTTATAAATTTTACATGAAAAATAGCAAAAAGAGACGAATTTTTTGTCCAGGTTTTAAGTTCGATTTTCAAAGATTTAAATACTAACTTGAAATTTCCCTTACAATGGTATAAATAATATTTTAATAGCATGAGTGGAACCGAAGCTTGTAGTAACTTCCTTCTTACTTACTCTACTCCTTATACAGAAAAAAACAGTCTATATTTGAGCTTTTTTTAACCAATTTTACTTTTACAGAGAGCTTGCGAAAATACCCTGCAATGGGCTGGCTGGACCGCATCTGCTCCACCGACTACAAGATTACCGACACCGTCACCCTCCCTGCAAACACCCCCATCTTCATCAACGCCATGGGCATGCATCATGACCCTAAGTTCTTTCCTGAACCTTACAAGTTCGACCCTGATAGATTCTTGCCCGAGAATAAGCAAAATTTTGTCCCTTTTTCGTATATGCCGTTTGGAGATGGTCCCAGAATGTGTATAGGTAAGTTTTTTGAACAATATTAAGACATAGCGGAAACTCGCCTGCGAGTTTCTTTACATTGCGGTATTTGATCATCATCATTCTATCTTTTGTCCCGTATTGTCACGGGATCCGCATTCCTGCTTTTCTCCTTCTATTTTGCTCTATCCCCGATATCGTCCTCAGCTAACGCACAGGCGTTAAGGCCTGGAAAGGTAAAACTAAGAGCTATGTTGCTTAAGTATTCAGGCGGCCTTATTTTGACCTGCCCAAACCACCTCAGCCGCCTTTCTTGAAGCTTATCGGCGACATATCGGTGTTTGATCGGTTGGGTAAATTTGATGTCATCAATAGTTCCCAATGTGCAACATGCGAGTTCACGCGTCGTCTATGAGCCCTTAGAACAATTAAATAACAGATGTCCTACGGTACGAGTACATTGATGAACCAAATGTGTGTGTGAAAATGCAAATTTTCAAATAACAATGAACTGATTATCTTCTGCAGGTAAACGTTTCGCTCAGATGTCCTTGCGCTACCTACTAGCAGAGCTCGTCCAGAGCATGGAGTTCCGGCCTCTGCCCTGCTCTACGAAGCCAAACGAAGTGAACTTCGAGCCAAAAGCCCCATTCCTTATGCCGGAGCATCCTATTTCTGTCGAGTTTATACCGAGGAACTGAGGGTGTACAGCGAAATCGAAATTTAGCCTCTCGATCACTCTTTCTGAAAGTTAGAGCGATAGAGGCAATTAGACAAAACAATGAAAAAAATGATTCGCGGAAGAAACTGAAATAAGATTTTGAAAAGTTGTATCGAACGTAAATTAAAAATAAAACTCCGAACTTCGTTATCTAGAATTTTGGTATAAATGGGCATGGGAAGGAGCACTAAAACCAAAACACAATCCTCATCTCGCTAAATATCACGTATATCTAGTGGTACCTAATACAATAATCGGCTAATTAGCACAGTTTTGACATTAATCGTAAGCCTCATTAGCGCTTAATTGGCAGATTAATTGACACGATAATAATGTCGAGAGGAACTATTCAAAATTCATGTGCACCGTTCCGGTGCGGGATGCATGTTTTTAGAACGACCACATAAAGGCTGCGTTTTGACCAGGGATGTGCGAGGATGCGTTGCGAGGGATGTGTTTTTAAGAACCAATAGAATCACTGCACGCTGAGCGAGGAAAACAAAAAGTGATTCTATTGGTTTTTAACAAACAGTCCCCATACCATGAGTCACTGACAGTGTCAACACTGACATATACGCTAATGTCTACGTAATTTACTTTTCACATCACCAATTTGAAAAAGGGCTTTTTCTACCTGCTAGGAGTGATCAAAGTGGCATTTTTCTTCCCTGCTAGGAGGGATCAAAGTAACACTTTTCTGTTCTAGCACACAATTTTTACATTTTTATCACATTATTATTTTTAGCTTAAATAATAGTTTTAAACATTACAATTACCTTATAGATGATGTGAAAAGCAATATGTGTCACATGGTAGCAAAATTATTTTCATCTTGGGCGTAACACACTTGAATCCCTCACTACGCTCAGGATTCTACTTTAAAACCCCTCGCTACTCTCGGGATTCTATTATAGGATCCTTCGCTTCGTTTACAATTCAATTGTACGCCCTCGCCGTAAATAAGTCATTTTGCTCCCTTGTGACACAATCTACTGTTGTATACATCTCGCTCGCACTAATATCTCAATACGAGCGAGATGCATAGAAAGTAAGTTACGTTCACTAGCGTTTATGTCAGTGTCAAACTAGTGGTAGCCACACAGTTCCTAAATTAGATAAAATGTGAAAACCCGCTCGATGGCCATTTAATCCGTCGCAAGTTTCGCGCGTCGCATCATATATCCTTTGTTCCGTTTTAATTTCCTGACTTTTTTCCCTTCTAATTAACTCTAATTCTGAACACAAGTATAGGGAGGTTGCGGGTTCAAGTCCTGCCGGAAGCGTAACTTTTTTAATTTTTTCCTTTAGGGTTCCGTATACTAATGCCAAGCTGCAATGGGGTTCCCACATAAATGTTCTCGCAAACAAGCTCAGTTCTGCAGCGTTTGCAGTATGTAAAATACGTCACCTAACAGATGAAATGACAGCTAGATTGGTATACTTTGCCTACTTTCATAGCATCATGTCATACGGCATCTTGCTTTGGGGTAGTGCTGCTGATGTCAATGCCATTTTTGTACTGCAAAAGCGCGCCATACGTTTTATTTATAAAATGAGTGCTAGAGAATCGCTTAGAAATAAGTTCATGGAGATTAATATATTGACTGTATACTCCCAATATATTTATGAAAATATTGTATATGTTCATAAACATATAGATAACTTTAAAAGAAATTGTGACATTCATAACATTAATACCAGAAACAAGGACAAACTAGCAGTGCCAACTACACGGCTGCAAAAGATCAAAAACTCTCATAAGGGTAACTGTGTACGGTTCTACAATAAACTGCCAAGTAGTGTAACTGAACTTCCATTGCATAGATTCAAAAAACATATTAAGAGTAAATTAATTGGTAAAGCTTATTATAATATCAAGGATTATATTAATGACAAAAATGCCTGGGACTGAGTTGACTTGTGCCTTTTTTTGCACTTTTAATATTTATATTTTATTGTACTCTGCTGACTCCTATTCCTTTTATGTATGTTTGACATTATCTTTTAATTTGTTGTTAATTGTTGCCAATTGTATTGTTTATTATTATTATTATTTTTTATTATTATTAATGATTGTAATTTTTACTTATATTTTGTATGACATGTCAAAAGTGCTTATTAATTTATTATTAAGCTTACTTGAATAAACGATTTTTGAAGTTGAAGTTGAAGTAATTGAATTTTTAGTTTTTAGTATTTATTGTTATAGCGGCAACAGAAATACATCATTTGTAAAAATTTCATCTGTCTAGCTATCACGGTTCATTAGATACAGCCTGGTGACAGACAGATACCCGTACAGTGGACTGTGGAGTCTTAGTAATGGGTCCCGTTTTTACCCTTTAGGTACGAAACCCCAAAAATTTAACAAGTATAGGGTTCCAGCTATCGCTTCACATTTTCCATCTCAAACTAATCCTTATAAACCCAGTTCCAAATAAACTTTTTAAACATTTCATTGTTCTCGTTACCTCGAATTTGTTGCTAAGTGTCATGAACATAAATCATAGTATATCTGAGAAAGTAAGTTACAAAATCCGCAAATTAATTTGTTGCAGTTCTGTCTGTGTGTCTTACTAAAATTATGTGGTTACGTATGGACAAATAAACTTCTAGACACAAATCTGTCTACGCCATTTAAACTTCTATCGAAAATTCCGATTATAAGTAATAAATATTTATCAGTACGGTTTTTACTCACTATTATTTTTAGTCGCTTTTGGCGACATGTTTCGGATTCTTTGGGAATCCATCCTCAGGCACGAGTGTCCGCGGCGGTTGTACGTCGTGCACTGCCCGCGCCGCCCGCCTCGTCGCTCGTTGCGCACGCGCTGATTGGGCGGGGGCGGGGGCGAGGGGCGCGGGGCAGGGGGTTGACGACTCCATCTGCGGACTGCCCCGCGCCCCCCGCCCCCGCCCCGGCCCCATCAGCGCGTGCGCAACGAGCGACGAGGCGGGCGGCGCGGGCAGTGCACGACGTACAACCGCCGCGGACACTCGTGCCTGAGGATGGATTCCCAAAGAATCCGAAACATGTCGCCAAAAGCGACTAAAAA
This sequence comes from Cydia strobilella, assembly GCF_947568885.1. Taxonomy (NCBI): domain Eukaryota; kingdom Metazoa; phylum Arthropoda; class Insecta; order Lepidoptera; family Tortricidae; genus Cydia; species Cydia strobilella. The sequence continues at coordinate 16,089,658 of NC_086057.1, forward strand.
TAATAGTGAGTAAAAACCGTAATGATAAATATTTTGAAATATGTCTCACGATAGTTTAAGTACGATTATAAGTAATAAATTACTTTTATGTCATTTTGTTATACGTTACAAGCGATTTGCTCTCTGAAAGAGCTAACATTTAGACAAAATATTAAATAAAGAATTTTTAATGATCTCAATATTAAATTGGAAATGTGATTTCTAATTAATACCTGGGATATTTTTGGCAACGCTAGAGCCAAAAAGGGTTGGTCTAAACGTTGATTCATCCACCCTAAGATAAAAAAACATTTTATAAAATTTCGGTAAAACATTAAAAAAAAAAAACGGTTTATTACGTTTCCTCATTATTTTAATTTTGTACGCACAACAAGATATTTAAATAGATAGACTAACTGACGTCCCAGCAAAATGTTAAAACAGATATTTGTGTGACTACCCGACGAAAAGTGTATTTAAAGTTTGGGGTACATAGTAGCCTACCTAATTGTTAGAACTATGACATAGCTAACTTTAATACGTAACTAACTTCACAACTATGTTACGAAAATGGCGCTCTTAATAGCATGTTATTATGTAGGTACCGCCACCAACAGATTACCTTTACAGCGTATAAATAAACCTGGAGTGACGGTGAAATTAATTTAGAGAGCTTATAAAAATGTTTCCTACTGCAGTTTTGTCTGTACAGGGGGCTTAGCCAAGGTGACAAGCGTACAACGACAAACGCCAAAGGAAAACGGAATGACAGAATCTGATGCTACAAAAAGTCACGTGACTATTTCTATACATTTATTTAAGTATATAGATAAATACAGCATCCGAATCAAGTTCGTAGCATCGAACAAACAATTAGGCGACACTTAGCACTTATTTTATCACCCAAAGACATAGAACGGCTGTATAATAGCTACAAATTCTTAGCTTACAGGCTCTGGTGACATAAACATCATTAAGAGGTCAATCTATAGCTTTAAGATCCACAGCAGCAGCAGCAACAGGTTGTTAGGTATATAGCAGGTTATTTTATTTTATACAATTTTGCATGATACTTGTATCTTAAGAAAGCAAATAAAGAACTGAAACTGAAACAGTAGCTGTTATGGTCGCTATATTGCATGTTAAGCAGCTAGTGTTGTAGCCCAAAGTGAATTCTACAATCTTCACATCTATATGAGTAATAAGCAGCTGCAATTTTCACTTAAGGTTCTAAACAGGCGATAAAAAGTATTTTATAGCTCCGTGTATCGCAATCGCTACTATACTCTCTTGTATCACTTAGTCGAAAAGAGAAGTTATGAGTCACTATTGTAGATCATGTAGTCGCAGATGAGCGTTATTCAATACCTTAGTACATCTTATACATTTATTAGTCTTCCTTACAACCTAATCCTATAGCGCCATGTTAAGATGACTGATGAATTAATAAACAAAACAAAAAACTATAGATTAGAATGTAAATACTTAATAAAAATTGATACTTTTACTTTATTGAACTAATGTTAGTATTGCTATATTTTAAATCGGACTCACGTATATTGTGTAGTTTTTCGAAAATTTAATGCGGTGGATCTGCAGACTGCCTAAAACTTTGTTCTGCCGACTTTATGGCGTCACAGTAACTACCCCCGCCATTTTTGCGCTTGTCATCTCATATATTTGTGTTCAGGACATCAAACTGAATGCATTGATACCATATTCACCCACATATGAGATGACATGAACTAAAAGTAGGTAACGTAAAACCTCCGCCGCCATATCCGTTTTTCTCTTATTTAAACAAAATATAATTCGTTAACTTGCGACTCCGCAGAGAATAAATTTTTTAAATACTTGTAAGTACATAAGTACGTTACGAGATCTAGATTATTTACTTGTACGCTAGGCTAGGCGTGGCCCTAGCGTAGTGAATAATCAAGATCAAGTGTGGGTAGTTCACAAAACCTATCTTCGATTATTTCCAATTTAGTGCGTTGCAAATTACAACACTTACTAAATCATCATTAGACAAGTAACTAAGTCGCTAACTTGCAAGTCGGGGTAGAGCACGCCAGTAACTAATTCCTAACTGAGTTTAGTCTGCAGCTGATGCATTGGCCTAATTCTTACTACGGTGGAGTAAGTAATACCAGAGACGATTAATAGCATAGACTGCTAGTCTCTATATGTGTTTATTTTCATTGATTTGACACGTAACCTTAGCCACTGAATAAAATAATGCCGTAAAGATTTTACGTACGTACGTACTTAGAATACAACTACAAAATTCGAAATTAAAATTTTTTTTTAAAGCTATTAATTGTACATTTTAAACTGGTTTCGAGAGGAAAGCTTCAATTAAACACCTCGTTTAATTGTATAAACAATAGTATGTTTATTGGGCTCACACAAATCACCTCGTTATACAAAAATAACTTAAATATCTTATGTATGGACGGTATAGAAAGGACGACAATCTCTTATGGCAGAACTATTGCAAAAGTGACCAGCTTTCAGCTGTAAATGATAGTTCCTAATCTGTCCTATGGCGCTAGTTAGGTTCTGGGACATGAGTATAAATGAACCATATAAGGCAACAAATAACCCGACCAAATTACGTAGGTTGTTTTTGGTAGTATTTCGGTGTATAGTGGCGCCGCCTAATTACTGTTTTTTGATGGACACTTTTCATACATAGAGATTTGGCTCCTTTATATAGTCTCCATGATCTTATGTATCCTACGATAGACAACCGTTCGCTAGTTCTAGATATAAAAAGCGACATCTACCGGGAAATAGAGTAAACACGGTAAATCAGGCGTTTTATACATTAATTTATGTTGTTTTAAAATAAGTGGTTGCCTCTTAGAATGCTACCCTAAACTAAATTATTTCCCATCCAAATGAAAATGTCCGAAATAGACAAACCTATTTCTGAATGATCCCTTTGTCAAAGTTTGAGCAAAAAATCATAAATGGAAACTTCTTTAGAGATACGAGTAATAGAGGTAACACATTTCAATAGCATTTGTTCTGTCAACACAACTCGCAGGATATCATCAAAGAAACTAAATTCACGTTATAAAACTGTTTAAATTCCAAGCAAAAAATGTCGCCAAATTTTTCGAAAAATTTAAAAAATAATTCCGGAAAAGTGCTCAGGATTAACTGCGCGTCACTCCAAGTATTTGAGTAATGCCATCCTCTGCTTACGGCACTGGCATATTAATCGTTTTGAGGGGATTGCTAGTATTTTTACTCGGAACAGGGATTCTTTATTTACATAAAATATATATACAGAGGTAAATTAAACTAAAATGATAACTAGCTTAAATCTAAAATAGGGCCTTGAGGCATTGTACCAAGGATGCTGGTGGCATTTCCTCGCTGTATCGATATGCTGATAGGTTGTGCGAGGAAGCCGTCCCAGCTTTTCGGTCACCAGTTACATCAATCAGGCGCTTCGTGATTTCTGAAAATAACTTGTGCGTGGTGGGACCCCATGGATACAGGGATTAATACTTGCTAGTATTTGGAACAAGTAACATGATTTTAATTAGTATAGTTTCTTATTATATTAACATCTTAGATATAGGTCACATAATAATTGTGTAATAGTATAATGTAAACGTTTTAGTGTTACACTGTAAGTTTATATTGAAATAAACGACATTTTTTCACAGAAATTTGACATGAATGATGACATTGTTATTGCAATTACATGCAGGGTTATCTTGGTCCAACTCAACCGTGCATAGTTGACACTTGTTACTCCATCTATAAAAAACTATGATTTTATTAACAAAAAAAAAAACATTTTGCTTGATGTACGAAACCCCATTGAAATTTGGAACTAATGCATCAGAGAATTGTTTGTACAGTGTGATAAACATTTAACTAGAAAATAAATGGTTTAAGTCTTAAAATTAATTTACAAATGAATTTGTTTTATATCATTTTAGAAATCAGAAATTATTTATTTGTATTGATATAGTAGTATGAAGATGTTACAATACATTTGTATTACACATGAAATAAACACATTTGTATTACAGTTAGTTCATGTATCTAGCCTGCTTGCTTGTTTTTGATGTACCTACATATAATATATATTATATATATATTATATATGATATGTATATTTATCTCTATTACTTACACAAAACAAATGTCAGTTTTGAATACTTGGTATTCTTACAAAGTATTTTAACATAGTATTCATACTTGGTATCAGTTTCCCTGCCGTGTCAGACTGTTTTAATATTTCTAATTTGTTTGTTACGTTTTTCACTCGTTTTTATACGCAGATTGTTTCTGTCCCAATTTGAGAAGATTTTTTATTGTTTGCGTACAAAAAGGTAGTAATTTAGAATACACGAGTAGAATTACCTTTGTCTACCGTCCGGAAGTTAAGCAATTATAGTTTTTGTTTTATTCATAATTTTGAACTTATTACCTATAGATCTCTCGACCATGTAGCGGTATTCAGATTTACAATTTATGAGCCTGATTCTGATATTCTGATTGAACAACTTGTTAATGGTTTTGATCTTATTTTGATACTACCGGTGCCAAACAGCACTAGATATATTATATATGTATCGTTTTCAAGCAAAAAGTCCCACTTTGTCGCTTGCCATAAGGACTTCTTCTTCTTCTTCTCTGTCGTATCGCTCTTGACAGAGCGTACGTGGTCACGTTGAGGCGTCCGCATCGGTAGTAGAGGCGGTAGTTAGCAGACTGTCTAGCAGACTCAGATACGCGGTTTCCCACTGCGGACTTTATTTAGTCAGTCCAGCGCATAGGTGATTTGCCGCGCGATCTGGTTTCCTCCATTCTTCCTTGCGGCCATAAGGACGCTTTAAGGTTATTCGTATAAAGATACAATAGTAAGCAACAAAGTGGGACCTTCGACACATACCTAGTTCCTTTGCAAATTGCCCGTACCGCTTATAAAATTCACGGACAGACATGATTAATCTAGAAACCTTCCTTGCCATTCGACCTTCCCAAAAGCTCGATATCAAAAAGGTTAAGGAGTAAGTCCGCCGTTAAAAGCTTAAGTGCATTCCTCACTAGAAGCTCCCAAAGCCCCTTGAACGTTACGGGAAAGCTGAGCTTTACATTCATAATTGAATTACGCTTTTTCCGCCCTAAAGGGTTAAACGTATTGTTGGTTAAAGTTGGCTTCTTTAAGATTTCTTTTAGCTTTTGTTCAGGCGATGTTTTAAGTAATGTAATCAGAGATAAATTGCCTTTTTTCAAAATGGTCTCGTAAAATTGGGAGTTAATGTTTAATTAGGGTAGACCGGGTTTATTTGAACCACTTTGACGACCGGTCTGGCCTAGTGGGTAGTGACCCTGCCTGTGAAGCTGATGGTCCTAGGTTCGAATCCCGGTAAGGGCATTTATTTGTGTGATGAGCACAGATATTTGTTCCTGAGTCATGGGTGTTTTCTATGTATTTAAGTATTTATATATTATATCGTTGTCTGAGTACCCACAACACAAGCCTCCTTGGGCTTACTGTGGGACTTAGTCAATCTGTGTAAAAAAGAGTCCTATAATATTTATTTATTTATTTACTTTGGAAATAACGGCTTTTTAATAATAATTTTCAAAAACATTGCAGCGAAGCGTTAAGCATGAGCGTGATTTAACGTTCCTTTTTTATACAGTCTTAATTCGTGTCCCACTGATCGGAAAAGTAGTTCACTAACAGAACCTACAAGAATATGTACGAAGGTATTATGTGCTGCAGGTACTATTTATGTATGTCCCACACTAGCAAAGCTGAGTGGAGACCCTTTCAGTGACGCTTATTAATAATAAATTGTTCTGTTGTCTATTTTTTTTTTAATAACCTGTAGTATCCCACTGCTGGGCAAAGGCCCTTAGATTTCCATGACTCCCGTTGTTGAGCTGTTTCCGGCCAGTTATTAGTGAAGGTGTCTAAGTCGTCCCGCCATCTCCGCCTGGGCCTGCCACGTCCGCGCTTCTTTTGCGGCATCCACTTGGTGGCTATACTAGCCCACCTATCATTTATCATTTATTTATTGTATTGTCATGTACATAATAGGTGTTACATAATATAAAGTCAGATCATGACACCCTGTAAGGGCACACAATAGTAATATTATTCTAGGCTAATTACATTTACTTATTAGTAATCAATTTAAATTAAAATAAAATAAATGACCGCAAATCTTAAAAATAAATCTAAGAATATATCGTCAAAAATAATTATATTGGTAAATGATTAATTGAATTGATTTGTCAGTTTATTATTAATAGTTATTATTTCAATTTATTGATGTCGTATAATAATAAGTAGGCTAATGGTAGAAAAAAAAATGACAAATTGCAATGTAAAATCCTAATTTCATCAGTGTCTTATTCATAACATTACTACATACTTAGCTAAAATAATAATATAATGTATTACTGGAATTTATTATGCGCATTACATTGCTGTGAATAGTGTGAATAGAGGCAGACCGACGATTTTTATTTGTTATGTTTCTTCGATATCATCAACAAATTCTTGAAGGCTATAGTAGTATTTATATATTATATCGTTGTCTGAGTACCCACAACACAAGCCTCCTTGGGCTTACTGTGGGACTTAGTCAATCTGTGTAAAAAAGAGTCCTATAATATTTATTTATTTATTTACTTTGGAAATAACGGCTTTTTAATAATAATTTTCAAAAACATTGCAGCGAAGCGTTAAGCATGAGCGTGATTTAACGTTCCTTTTTTATACAGTCTTAATTCGTGTCCCACTGATCGGAAAAGTAGTTCACTAACAGAACCTACAAGAATATGTACGAAGGTATTATGTGCTGCAGGTACTATTTATGTATGTCCCACACTAGCAAAGCTGAGTGGAGACCCTTTCAGTGACGCTTATTAATAATAAATTGTTCTGTTGTCTATTTTTTTTTTAATAACCTGTAGTATCCCACTGCTGGGCAAAGGCCCTTAGATTTCCATGACTCCCGTTGTTGAGCTGTTTCCGGCCAGTTATTAGTGAAGGTGTCTAAGTCGTCCCGCCATCTCCGCCTGGGCCTGCCACGTCCGCGCTTCTTTTGCGGCATCCACTTGGTGGCTATACTAGCCCACCTATCATTTATCATTTATTTATTGTATTGTCATGTACATAATAGGTGTTACATAATATAAAGTCAGATCATGACACCCTGTAAGGGCACACAATAGTAATATTATTCTAGGCTAATTACATTTACTTATTAGTAATCAATTTAAATTAAAATAAAATAAATGACCGCAAATCTTAAAAATAAATCTAAGAATATATCGTCAAAAATAATTATATTGGTAAATGATTAATTGAATTGATTTGTCAGTTTATTATTAATAGTTATTATTTCAATTTATTGATGTCGTATAATAATAAGTAGGCTAATGGTAGAAAAAAAAATGACAAATTGCAATGTAAAATCCTAATTTCATCAGTGTCTTATTCATAACATTACTACATACTTAGCTAAAATAATAATATAATGTATTACTGGAATTTATTATGCGCATTACATTGCTGTGAATAGTGTGAATAGAGGCAGACCGACGATTTTTATTTGTTATGTTTCTTCGATATCATCAACAAATTCTTGAAGGCTATAGTAGTTTTTATTTATTAGAAATTGTTTGAGTTTATCTATGAATTTTTTTTCAGATGTTTCGTTCTTTATTTTATCTGAGAGCTTGTTATAGATCTTTATAGCCATCATGTTTGGGCTTGCTTGGTACAATTTTAAATTAATTTTTGTTGTAATTGCCAAATTATTTTTGTATCTCGCGGGGTATCGTCGTGGTTGTTCATAGACTTTTGTGAATAAGTGGGGATATTTCCGAACGAATTTGCATATTTCGAGAATATAGATTGATGTTAAGGTCAGTAGTTTGTGGTTTACAAAGAGCTGCTTACAACTCTCTGGGCTTTTGATGTTGCCTAGAATACGTACGCATTTTTTTTGAAGGATGAATAAATCTTCAATATTTGTAGCATCACCCCAATGTATAATACCGTATTTTAACCACGAGAAGGCATATGCGTAATAAGCATCCTATCCGGATGCATGCGGCAGACGTGACCTGCCCAGTCCCACTTCAGCCTAGCGGTCTTCTCCCCTACGTCAGCTATGCCTGTTCTGGAGCGCAGTGTAGTTGTCTATGTAATACCTAAATTTAAGCGTTTTCTGAATAAATCTCTTCTATTCTATTCTATTCAAATGGGCTGGGCGTAATGACGCCTCAGCGTCTTCTCAACCCCCTTTGATTTTTAGGGTTCCGTACCCAAAGGGTAAAAACGGGACCCTATTACTAAGACTCCGCTGTCCGTCCGTCTGTCTGTCTGACACCAGGCTGTATCTCATGAACCGTGATAGCTAGACGGTTGAAATTTTCACAGATGATGTAGTTCTGTTGCCGCTATAACAACAAATACTAAAAATAGAATGATATAAATATTTAAATGCTGTTTTTTTTTCGTAATGGTACGGAACCCTTCGTGCGCGAGTCCGACTCGCACTTGGCCGATTTTTACAGATCTCATAGGTACCTACCTATACTATCTCCAGTACCAATCATTTCATCTTAATCAGTTCAGAGGTTTAAGCGTAAATACATACACAAAATTACTGTTGCATTTATTTTATAATATTAACATGGACATGATGTCTTCAAATATTACAATACCTACGCTCCGTTAAACTTTGGTGGTAACCGAGATTTCACGATTGTATGTCTTCCAAAGTAGTGTAATTTAAACTAAAGCCGGAACAACCGGACTGGAACTTGGAACTGCGATCATCTGCAAAATATAAGCATTTAATTGCGACTGGTTGAGTTTAATTAAACGACCGACAGATGGTAGGCGCAGTGGCGGCGGTGGAAACAGTACGTCAAACCAGTTAATCTACCTGTAGGCCGAGCACATGATTGACGCGACAATATCTCGCTGCGAGATAGACTACCCGTCTTTTACTAACTGTATGAATTAAAGGGGGACGGGTAGTCTATGTCGCGGCGAGATACTCTCGCGCCAATCATGTGCTAGCCCGGCTGGGCCAAGGGCCTGACACTCTTTGATAGAGAAAGATAGTCTTATTGCGATTCCTATAAGAGGAAAGAGAAAATAGTGCCATGCTTTGTCCTTATCACCGACCGGGTTTTTTTTCATGGTCGGGTTATGGCAGCATAGGTAGGAGGCGATGGCGAAATACCGAAATTTATAAGTGAAAGAAAAAAAGGATTATGCTGCATTAACCTGTCAATACATGAATATGTCTTTCTCTTACCCCTGGTCGCTCGGTTTCATGTCTATAACTACTATACTATGTCTATGACCTGGGCTGTAGGGCTTTTTTAATGCAAATAATAAATTTTAATCATAAACAGATTTGCTATCAATATAAACGAACAACTTGAATCCTGACCCACTGTGAAACCTTTTCACATTTACTAAGTCACTGGCAATAAATTGATTTAAAAAGTGAAATTATTATGACACTTATTGTGAAAACGTTCTATGGTGGATCACAAATCAGTTTGTTCGATTGTACCTTGTTATCAGCGTACAATTGTACCCAGAATTAAATAAACTGACATTTGCGGTTGTGTATATAAATTACCGTATTATGGTGGGTATAAATTCAAACCTCTGAATAAATTATAGAATTCCTGTTTTTTTGTTCAGCTCTTATGCCTAGTGAGAGTTAAGTAGTGGGGCAGTTGAATTTTTTTTTTAATACTTAAGCCAACCACCTAAAACTAGGAATACCGTAAAATTACAGTTGGTTACTGTTCCTTATAAGATCACTATTAGGAACTGTCCAACTGCCGTGGGCCAGGAGCGGGTATCCTGTTCGCACTTGCAATAACAGGCGCCCACACAGGCGCCCGACGATCCCCAAACTTCTGTTATTGCGGCGTGCTGTTTTAACTGCGAGCAACTATGCCACGGACAGAAACTATTCTGTACGAGAGCCAAGTCTAGAGCTTTGCTACGAGTAAAACTATTGCCTGGAGAAAAACTTAACATCCGTTAAGCTTACCAATTTTACGGTTTAATTCCCGTATTTTTAGTCACAGGCGCGACACGTTTCGGAGAGCCAGGTTTCCATTTTCAAGCACTAAAAGTGTAGCGACGGTGTATCATGACCGCTGCTCATGCATTTTTAGTGCTTAAAAGTGCCGGCCTAGGCTCTGCGAAATATGTTGCGTGAGTGACTAAAAACACGTGAAATTAGTTTAAGTTAGTTTAACTCACGAAAGTTATTATTATCTTTACTGCAAAACACATGGTAGCAAAAATAGAGGACTTAATGCGTTAAGGCATTCTTTTTCAGTCAAACAATGGCAAAACCCAGAAAGATTAAATGTGCAGAGTTTTTTAAAGTAAATGTAATTAAATTAAAATTGTTTTTATCTGTCAGATACATCGTTATTGCTATGTTCAATAAAGACGTCTTCATGAAGAGCGGACACATTTTTATTGCACGATCTCTTTCCAGAGATACAACCAGACGAACTATAAGAGTTCACTTCACTAGAGTATTCTTAATATAAGACTATTGGAGACTTTAGTGCAATGATATTAAATTTTATTAAATTCATCTTCCTTGCGTTATCCCGGCTTTTTGCCACAGCTCATGGGATCCCGGGGTCCTTGGCATGGCAGCTTGGCAACTAATAAGTTAATAAGTTTTTAGGAATGTGACTGCCTTCTGACCTTCCAACCCAGAGGGGAAACTAGGCCTTATTGGAATTAGTCCGGTTTCCTCACGATGTTTTCCTTCACCGACTGGTAAATATCAAATTATATTTCGTACCTACATAAGTTGCGAAAAACTCATTGGTACGAGCCGGGGTTTGAACCCGCGGCCTCCAGATTGAAAGTCGCACGCTCTTACCGCTAGGCCACCTTAAATTAAATTTTATTAAATTAGGGGCATTTGCGCGTTCCAGGGTTAGCCAACAACTTAACCGTTTATACGTGGTTAAACTAAACTGTATTAACTCCGAGTAAGTTGACTAAACCTGCGGGCTTAGCACCGTAACATTTTTATCGCCTGTCACCATGCCTGTTACGTTCTAGCAAGTATGTAAGTGCGAAAGTGACAGGCATAGTGACAGGTGATAAAAATGCAACCATGCTGACACCGCTAAGATGCGCAAGTGGCCCTTAGAGTACCTTAGATGACGGATGACGGCCGCTTCTCTATAAAACGTAATCCTCATTTTCCTTTCTGGATACTGACATTATGGAAAACATTATGTACTTACCATATTGCACAAAATAAAACCTTTATTTCATAATTGTCATTATCATGATCAGTCAACAAGGCAAAGAGGTAGAGAGAAATATTGGAAAACTAGAATTTATTTCATACAGCGTCTTAAATTTCCTTCCGAATTTATTATACACAGTGAATATTTTATGATATGATATGCATAAAATTCTACACTTGTATAGTTTATTTTATACTTAGACGAAGTTCGGTCTTAGCGTAAAGTGTCTGAATATAACCAGTGCCAGTGATAAAATAACCAAAATGAGGTTAATGATACAAAAAAAAATATCCCGACAGTAGCAAGCATAAGCACGTCATAAGTCGGCAGAATTGTGCTGGACTAATATTTCAATGTAAGATTGCTAACCATGATTCTAGCACATTAATTACAAATTAAAAAAATAATTTAGAAGGAATTTGCAAAACAAAAACGTCATATCGACATATCGTATCTTTAGCAGATTTTTGACGTATTTTAAATTGTGAATCAGGCCGAAATTGTTAACAAACTGAAGTTATTTATATTATTCTAGTTCACTGGTGAGCACGAGTTTAGTGCAATTTTAGAGTTACCTACCGATAGATGGTAGGCAAAAAAAAGGCAACTTCGAAACATAGTTTATTCGATTATTCATTAAATTTGTCAAATTTACATTTGACCGAACGCGTTGTTTTTTAAAAACAGTCTAATTTTTAGAAGGACCTTCAATCTAACCTAAGCCAATAGCTTCTAAACTTTTTTTTTATGTGATAGTCAGCAAACGAGCAGGCGAGCCGCCTGATGGGAAGCAGTCATCGTCGCCCATGGACGTAAGTAAATGATGTATTTTTGTAAAGGTAAAAAAAAACGGTTTTCAAGAAAACGCGTTCGGTCAAATAAACATTTTGCAAATTAAACGTTGGAGTTGAGAAAGCGGGGAAGAACAAAAACAATTTTAGCAAAACATACCTCCTCTTTGAAGTCGGTTGAGGGCCCCGTGTAGCCGTGTCCCTACGGTGACCAAGTTTCCCTTGCCGTTAATAAGCGCGGTAATTCTCAAGCGAGCCGCTTTGTTTCCGGGACATATATTATTCATCACCGTCCTACGTTTTGTCTCCATTAGCATGGAAATGTTTATTTACATTGCTAACAGTTGAAACAAGGTTTTGGGATGTTTTGTCTTTTGGAAGACAAGAGTAAAATAACTCAATTTAGGCTTTGCAAGCAATTTTAATGCTTTTATCGATCCCGATACTTGGACGAATCCTATTGGATACCTATCAAGACATGCATTTAATCCATTAAGGTATCGTTCGGATCTCAAATTCACGCGAGTTGCACCTGACGCAAAATGTGCATCATATGATTTACCACGCTAACGTATGTTCAGAAGCGATGCCATCTTTTTCCGCAGCACAGCACTGCATCGAAACTGTCTACGCGTGCTTCCGCGAACATGGACGATGCACTGCAGAAACGTGACAACCCCAGCAGCACCCTGAAAGCATTATTATACCAGTATAATTCAGCGCGTCCAGACGCGCGGAGAACAGAACCACCGTTGCACTATACACGATTCTGTGCGATCATCGGAGATCAACTTCCAGAATATTCATTTTTATTGTTGAAGGCACTACAAGGTAACCTTGATAAGTAATGCGCCTAGCGTAAAATAACAAACTATTATTTTGGATCCAAGGGACTACAACAATGGATTATCGCAAAGCCCGTTTCAAGGGTACTAATTATTATCAATTGGGGACCGAACAAACCGATTCAAATGAATTTATTAGCGTTACCCATGGGACCGCTGACGTTGCAATCGCTATGAAACTCTAGCGAGTACATTGTTAAACATAGATCAGATACCACTTCAACAACAAGATGGATTATAAATTGAAATAGATCTCAATATAATAAAGATAAAGTGGAGGCCGGATTCGAACCGGCTTCTTCAGCTTACGCGGTTAACGCTCTGGACCTCCGGACTACCCCGTCACATGTGACATGTCAGGGTAACGGACTGACGGAGAGCCTTTAGATCTTCAGGGCGTTGCGTAACTCAATTTCATATGTATCCTATAGAACCGGTACCACATAACACTGGTCAAAAAACTCGATTCACCAGCGCTCGCCCATAAATACGAATAATCACCTAACAAATAATTAGCTTAAATAATTGATGGCTTGACGAAAATTACAATTTAGTGCTCAAGACTAGGTATTAGATGTTGCGGTTATGCTAAAATTAATATTAGGTATTTAATATATTGGTAATATAGTTAATATCCGATATTCAGCAACTAATTAGTTTTGTGGTAAATATTTTTAATTTCAAATGTGTTTATTATGTTTTGCAGAGATCATGGTTGATTAGACGAAATTAAATTATTTTATGGCACATACTTTTAGTCCTACGCTACCTAATTACAGTACAGTTTATTATATTAAATTGTATACAATGTTCTATTAGCACGCTTGGTAGTGGTCAAAAACATATTTAAAGATAAATGCAATTTACCGTCATGAAAAATGTATCCTGGTCACGGCACCACACTGTGACACTTCCTTGTTACTTGCAAACCATTAAATACCAATAAAAACCACAGAAACAATTATATTAGCTTTTAGAGTTCCTTACAACTTGGGTTAGTTCAAAGGTTCTTTAGGTTTGATATATAGAATAGAAGGTTTCAGTTTAGATGATATTAGACTATATAGTACAGTGTTACAGCGTATGTTTGACTAGGTAAGTATATAAACGCAAAGCTATATACATGACTTATAGCAAATAAAATAAACTGGGTAAACAGTGCTGAAATATAGTAGTGACACCATTTGTGAAACGCAATACTCGTTTAAAACGAGCAAATTTAATATTTATAACAACACTTGACTGGCTTAACGACAGCACGTCGATATTGAATCAGTGTATTAACAATGCAAATACTGTACCGACCTCCGTAAATGCACCTATTGCTATCACCGCCCCAGCAAGCCATAATCAACCTTAATTCAGTCTGATAAGAAGCTTTGCGATGGCGTGGACAGTTCTCACGTATTTCCCATCAACTTTCTCCTTTAAAGTCAATTACACGAATTTAAACTCTAACTCCAGTGCCTAAAGCAAAATCGAATGCTTAAATAAAATGGGAAGAAAATCCTACTTACAATCGTTTACCAGATAATTGCAGGATTATAGACTTTATGCGATCTTAATAAGGGCATAGCAAGTGTGTTTTAAAGTCTGTTTCTGCAGCATTGTTGTAAACTCCCAAGTTATGCAGTAGCTGGCTGTTTACAGGGATCGCTTGGTTTTTAAATTAGTGTTCTTAGTTCAAATTTACTCTTGGAGTTAACGGTTTTGGATCTGTCGACTGCAGAATTCGCAGCGGATAATTTGAAGAGCCTTATTCAGCGAAAGGTTAAAAGATCCTACTCAAAATGTTACCCAGGATATACATACATGTCATACAGACAATACAAATACAGAATGATTCTTTTAAAACTGAACACTACTAAGCATGACATCGAAAGCCTTAAAAATGTAAGCAGTCATTAACTCAAGTTATCAGTTGTTTTTATAAAGAAACACTGAATAACTTGATGATACACTTTAAATAGTAGCTGTTTAGTTAACTTGCATAATTCCTAAAATTACCTGCTCTACATCGATATACATTAGATCACAAATTGATCACATTAGAGATCTTGAAACTTGATACCTACTCTAGAGACGTTCCTATAAAAAATAAATAAAAAAAAAACCCAAAAATTGGCACATTTAATAAGCACCAAATTGAGCAATGTCGTGAACAAAAACTCTTGTCTCTCTTACACATCACACGTCAATAATCTCCAATTTTCTTTTAACAACTATTTCAAAAAGCTCCAGCAAATTGCCTCTCGATCATTCCATCAAATAAATTGAACAAAACTCAAAATAAACTATCACAGCTCTAAAATCCTTTATCTCCAGCGAAAACTAATAAATTTTACCCAACGGTGATCTAAACCGAATCTTATCAGTATCTTATAAGGTTTATTTTAAGTTGTACAGTTACGAGTGCGTTTACGAAGACAGCTAAGCTTAAGAAGCCGCCATTACGCGAACAACAGGATTCGTAAACGGGTCTGGGGGGACTGGTTTACACTAACCGAGGTCCCTATAGCCGGAGAGCCAGCCCTTTTTTTTTAAGGTTCACCAACAGTTATTATATTGAGGCTTACATCTATACAAACATTAATAACATGCTAAATGTATAACTAATTACTGGTAAACACCACATGCGAGTAATTAAAAAAGCAAAGTCAACAACAAAGCCGACACATTTGAACACCTTATTATTGTAGAATAAGGAGCAAAGCGCAACCATGATGCCAAGCCAGCAAGCCAGTTGATGTATGCAGTTTCACGGCCTCCGAGCCCAGTCGGTAGTGACCCTGCAGAGGGCCTACCGTGAGCCGCATCGACGTGTTGCTTCCGTGTCACACTTACGTACGAATATACAAGTGCGACAGAGAGACAACACGTCGAACGACTGGTTCACGGTAGACCCTCGGGTTCGAAACCTTATAAGGATAAAAATTGTGCGTTTATCACAAACATTTAGGTATTCCTGAATTATTAATGTTTTTTATGTTTTAGATGTTCATAATAATCTATCTATTTTATAATACAGCATCGTATACTACCCGCAACAGAAACCTTATTGAGTTTACTATTAAACTATAAATAATGGAACTATAATTTATGTTACGTAGTTTTTTATTTAAATTCAATGCTTTACCTTTTCTATTGACAAAATATAGGACCGACAGTCTATAACCTGGTAAGCACCAGGCCAATTTTTGTGCTTTTGAATTAGGTACTTTCTTTTATTTCTACAGGGTGATTCAGGAGACGTGAGCAGGATTAAGCCTACACATTCAGTAACTTATAAGCAACTGTTTCATATCAATATTAGTGAGATTAACGTAAATGTTTTAGTCGTATTGAAAAAAAAGTTATCAATTTATTTACAACATGCATGGTCGCCCTACAAATAGAAAGTACTAAACATGGAGACTATATAAAGGAGCCAAATCTCTATGTATGAAAAGTGTCCATCAAAAAACAGTAATTAGGCGGCGCCACCATACACCGAAATACTACCAAAAACAACCTACGTAATTTGGTCGGGTTATTTGTTGCCTTATATGGTTCATGTTATACTCATGTTCCAGAGCCTAACTAGCGCCACCGGAGAGATTAGGAACTATTATTTAAAGCTGAAAGCGGTCACTTTTGCAACAATTCTGCCATAAGAGATTGGCATCCTTTCTATACCACCCATAGTACTAAACTACCGATATTCTGTGTCAAATTGAGTGTCATCACTGTCATCAGAGACTGGTTACTTTTGAAAACTCGTATCTCAGTCAAGTTTGACAGATTTTCTTCATAGTCAAAATGCTGTCATTGCGGTTAAAGAGGTTTTATGTTTATTAATTAGGTGTTGTAGGGTAACCATGCTTGTAGAGAATTAAATTTGTCCTTACCTAAAAGTTGAATAATAAGAAAAAATGTGGTATGTTTCAACTAAATACGACGGTGATCGATCAGTGAACAGTTACTGAGTGTGTAGGATTAGTCTTGCTCACGTCTCAGGAAAGACCTGTATAAGGTACGCTAGGACTTACGAGGATAAATAAGAAAATAATGAGGACTTATCTCGTAAAGGAATCAAAATGAGTGTTGCTGGCCTGACATTCAGACCTCCGAACCGATGAACAGCTGCAATTTGCTCAGATCTAAACTATACTACCTACTCTACTAGTTTGTTGGTCATAATGCACCATTTCCCGGGGCCAGCTCTTAGCCTACGATGGATGGGAACAAAAAACGGGCTTAAGTCGTCGTTATATCGTAGTTTCGGAGAGTTGTAGAACGATTGCGGGTTTGTAACCATTACGTCATAATGGCTAGGCTTGGGGATAATGCTTTTACGTATGAGATTGAAAATGGTGAAGGGTTTTCAAGGGGATTACATGACCTTGAACTTTGTACTGATAGTACATAAATTCAGGCGCAGTATAAATTCCTAAACGCATTAAATGTAAACTGTTCTAGATGAGATATATTAAAGAAAAAGTGACGAAGCCCATGGTGAAGGCTGGGTTCGAACGGTGGCGAGGTGGCCTAGGGGTTCATGGCGTTAGTCGCGATAGCTAAAGACGCCGGTTCGAATCCGGCCTTCACCACTGGACAAGAAATCCCACCTCACCCCGTAGTCCCTCGTAATTGGGGTGAGATGGGTTTTCATACAAAGGTGATTTTGGAAGATTGTAGGATCGATTTTTTTATTATGAGTATTACTATAGCTCCATTTTAAATTGGAATACATTATTTTTGTAAAAGTAGCCTTAAAAACCCATTTCACCCCCCTTTTATACCTTCTCTCCCCATTCATAACCCAACTCTCCCCGCGAACCCTACTCACCCCATACGGTAATGTTTAATTTTATAGTTGCTTAATTTTACACAAGATGTTACTGTTCTATCGTCTACTGAGCGCTAATTTTTCTACGACCCGTTATAAGCTAAACTTGGTTTCCGAAAAAATGGCTCAGGGTAGGTTATAGGTTATAAGCGTTTGTTCGGCCGAGTCTGTTTCCCATGCTAAAAAACCGGCCAAGTGCGAGTCGGACTCGCGCACCGAGGGTTCCGTACATTACATAATTTTAACAGTGTGTGTATTTTTTATGTGAAACGTGAGTGAAAGGTAAATTGCTGTTTACGATTTATGACGTATTAAAAAAAACTACTTACTAGATCTCGTTCAAACCAATTTTCGGTGGAAGTTTGCATGGTAATGTACAACATATATTTTTTTCAGTTTTATCATTCTCTTATTTTAGAAGTTACTGGGGGGGACACACATTTTACCACTTTGGAAGTGTCTCTCGCGCAAGCTATTCAGTTTAGAAAAAAATGATATTAGAAACCTCAATATTATTTTTCAAGACCTATTCATAGATACCCCACACATATGGGTTCGATGAAAAAAATTTTTTTGAGTTTCAGTTCCTAGTATGGGGAACCCCAAAAATTTATTATATTTTTTCTATTTTAGTATGAAAATCTTAATGCGGTTCACAGAATACATGTACTTACCAAGTTTCAACAGTATAGTGCTTATAGTTTCATAGAAAAGTGGCTGTGACATACGGACGGACGGACAAACAGACAGACATGACGAATCCATAAGGGTTCCGTTTTTTGCCATTTGGCTAAGGAACCCTAAAAAAGACAAAAGTGTATTAAGTTATCAAGCGAAGTGTGACTGAACTTAAACATTAAACAGAAATCCGTTCACCTACGACAAAAATATCATCTACCCATTCCCAGATCCCAGCCAAAGGAAAGCCTCTGCTTGGTTAAACAATAACCCTCCGTGAATTCACCGACTTTGAAATAAGAGTACGACTGCTCATTAGGCCAGCCTTTTTCAGTCCATTGTAGCAAGGGATTTCATTTCCTTTGGCCATCTTGTTTTTTAACCGCGTTTGTGGATGAAGTGGGATAAAGTAGTTGCAAACAACTTTGCGGCTTTGGACTGGGTATTGTGACGCTGATGATGTTTCTGCGTAATGCCAACGGGTAATGCCAGAAAAAAATACATTTGAATTTCTTAGGTCTAGTCAGGGTTACCCTCATCTGGCAGAATATTATTTGTCAGAAATACACTTCGCAGAACACGTATCGCAGAAAACTTTATTATCTAAGAGCGTATACATATTTTTGAAACTTTGGGAATGTATATATATTTATGCCCCTGACTGTAGTATAAGGCTACCATTCTGACGTGCAATACTTAAACAACAGTAAGTGCAAAAAGTGAGTTTCGAAAAAAACGCAAAAACCCTTTCAAACCGATTTTTTTTGGTGTTCTCGATGATTATTTACAAATGCTTGAATGTAATACATGAAATACGAATACGTGAACACTTTTCTATTTTAACAATTATTGAATAAATTATTGCTATTAAAAAAAAAAACAGTATTGAATGTTTGTTATTTTAATGCCACTATGGCATATTGTTAGATTTATCACAGGAATATTATTCACATCAATATTTTTTAAAGCTCTAACTATACTTATTTCTCGAGTTGCCTTCAAAAAAAACTATCCATCCAATTACAGACATGTGAAAAAATTCACACCGCGAACTCGTTAACGCGTTAACTGCATTAAGCGTCGATCGCGTCGCATTTTACCGGAGTCTGCAAATTGGAGGCAGTGACGCGCGCCGAACGGCCGGCGACGCGTCAGCGGCATTGTTTTAAAATCATTAAAGTAAATTACTTTTTTTAACAGGTAAGTTTTTTTACTTTTATTTACTGAATATCCATACTAATCCATACTTTCCATAGTAATATTATAAAATGCGAAAGTGTGTCTGTCTGTAACCTCTTCACAGTCTTCACGCTTTAACCGCTGAACCGATTTGGATAAAATTTGATATGGAGATAGTTTGGGCCCCGAGAAAGGACATAGGGTAGTTTTTATCAATTATCATCATCATCATTTCACGCAGACGAAAAAACTTTTACTTAAATGACGGAGACGAGCGTCTGTATAAAGATTTGTCGGCACGTCTTATAGATCCTGGTGACCAAAAGGTCTTGCCCCTATTTCGCAGAGTGAATAAGTACCTATCACCATTCAGCGAAGAAATATCAATACGGCCGGCCTTCTGGGCCATATTTTTTTAAATAGTATATTAGGAGAGATTAGTCCAAACTTAAAAGTTGACGCTTTCCGGCCGGAGGACAGAAAATGTATTTACAATATTTACATTTACACATTTGTAATAAAATTACAAGGTATTTAGAAAAAAAGATACTTTCAACCGAATCAACATTCAAGGCCATCCAAAATATAATAAACGAAATAAACTTTTAAATCCTACAATTAAACCGCCGGCGGTCAATCAGCCAATCCAATATCCAAGTCAAATGTAAATTGGAGCCAGTTTTGTTTCCATTTAATGTTTTGTCAGGCGGCTGGGAGATTAAATAAAAACATGATTTCGCCGGCCATTGATGGGATCGGGTATTGTGTGGCTTTGGATTGGTAAAGACTTTAAAGGAATTTTCGTTTGTTTCGACGCAATTTGAAATATCTACAATACTATACGACCATAATTATTTATTTCAAGATTATTATAGTGTAATGTTCACCCAGGTTGGCTGTTGTTGTGTTTATAAATGTTGCTATGTATTTTTCATGTCACTGTAAATGTTGTAGCTCAGCCTACTTAATAAAAATAAAAATAAAATAAAAATTATTTATTTTGAGACAGTTACAATCCATAGCTGTTGTTAGTATAAACTTACAGGCTATGTTATGTTACAGAACAGGTTAAGCTTAGCTAAAGCATTTTTGCATGTAGTGTATAGCTTACAAAAATACACATACATAATAAATTACTTGCTGCAAGGAACGTCAGTAATTTTCTCGAGAAATTTATATTAAATTTGATATTTGCGGCAGTGCAATATTAAATTTGATATTTTCGGCAGTGCAATATTAAATTTGATATTTGCGGCAGTGCAATATTAAATTTGATATTTGCGGCAGTGCAAGATTAAAACTACATATTACTGCAGCAGTGTTTTAGCGCAACATTACTGCCGACTAATACATTATTGCTGGAAATCTCAGTTGATGTTGCCGCCTGGATTTTTGACATTTTCTGCATTAATTCAGTCAGCAGTAATGTCGCGCTAAAATACTGCTGCAGTAATGCTGGTGTAGTCTGAATCCGAACGGTACCTTTAACCTGACATTCAGTCCTCGTTCAAATAATTTAGACAGCAGACAGTAGAATAACATTCGTAAATGTAATAAAAATAACAAAATACAACAGACAATTCATCACCACCAAAGCTCTAGAAAAACACCCACTGTTTGCCCACGATTTATTCCTTTGTTTGTCGAAACAGGACGGAATAATGGGTGGAAAAGGGACAAAAAGTGTGTTAGAAGCGTAATTGCGCTTTTTCAGTTGACTGGTGACAATTGTACAGCCAAACGGTTTCGATTGTCTACCTTTCGGTGCAGCGCGGGCTGAAATAGGTTTCATTGTTCTACGATAGACGTAAAAATAATAGAAATGTGCTTGGAATACTGCGGTAGGATTTCGGATGCATTTGTCTAGTACTTTTAAAGTTGATTCGATATACGCACACGTAACAGAGTAGATACGGAAAAGTGATGAATCATTTAATTAGGTAACGATTCTTTAGATTTTCATTTCATTAGAGGTTCTCATGACATTTTCTGAGCATTTTCAATACCTAATCATTATGGAATTTGTAGTAGGTTAGGTTTTAAATTTTTTTAATGGGGAAAACCACGGAGGTTTGCGAGGTCTAGAGCTTATAGAGCCACTAATTTCTCAAGTTCCAGTTCAAATGCCTCGCTGTATGCAGCCGTTATGTAAGTTCAGCGGCATTTAGGGCGCGATTGTTAGGCGATTTCGAGGTAATTAGGAGGTCTCAATTTTTTTGGACACACTCGTAACGAGGACTCCATGAAACGCTTGGTGGTGCAAGGGAAATTCAAGGGCAAAAGATCTCGTGGTCGCTCCCCAACACGATGGACGGACCTCATTAAGTCCATCACAGGAAATACAGCCATACTCCCACTCCACCAAAAACAGAGCCACATGGCGACGGATTACAAGAGCTGCCGTGGCGCAGAAATCGACCGTGACATGACCACGACCACTGTCAAGAGTGTACGACTAAGAAGAAGGAGAATTCGGCGAATGGGCACCTTGTAGCGATGCCTTTTCACTGCTTAAATTGTCCGAAAGCCGCAAAGCGTGAGCTAAGCGCCACTGTTCCTGATTGAATAGAATAGAAATTATTTATTCAGACAACACATCAATACAACACATATAGCAAATACAAGACAAAGATAAACAAAAGAGTAGAAATAGAGATCATCATAACTCTTAAGAGCCTGGCTCTTGTCGGTGGAGTAACCGCCACTCCGTTCTTCTTTCTGCCACTGCTTTGAGCTCCTGATACGTCACTACGTTGATTTTCTCCTTAGCTTGGTCCAAAAACGCACGTCTCGGTCTTCCTCTGCCTCTCCTTTTTTCTATTCTTCCTTCTATTATAGACTTTATGTAAGTATCGTGCCGTATCAAGTGCCCCAACCTGTTTCCCCTTATTCAATTATTCTCAGATATAGAGATGTGAAACCGAAATGGTCTTCACTCAGCAATGCAGCTGGCACGACCAGCATAGTCAACGGCGCTGGCAATAATATTGTACTAATAATATAAATATATACATCGAATTTATATTTATATATATATACATAACTTAACTGGTGCGTAACTAAAGTACAAAATAGGTATTAATGACGGGATCCGGTTTTTTTTTTAAATATTTAGCTTCTATAGCTAGATTGGGTAAAAATGCTTTCATATATCCGGCCGGCTGGCTGCTATCTATACTTAGGTCGCATTTCTTAACAGATTCTCGTGAAATTTTGTAAGCTTGTTCAACAATTATATAGATTTTTTGTCGGAAAGTTTTCGAAATCCAGAGTCAGCAAGGTCTAATACCTACATAGCTTCTAGTTTAATCTGGTAAGTTTCAGTGCAAAAGTCTCTGTGTGTGCAGCCGTTACGTAAGTTTAGCGGCAGTTAGGGCGGTAATTACACGATTGGAAGTCGTAACAGAACAAGAGCAATGCGTCTACACTGCTTAAGGCCGTTCCATCGGTTTGCCGCTGTCTCTGTCACATTTCGCAAGAAAGAACGGGAGAGATCATGCGCGCCAACTGTCAATTTCGATCGAATTTTGTCGATTTTTATTTGTTTTAAAAACGTTACCCTACAATATCGAAATTCGAAAGCTATGAAATTACTATTTAAGTTAAGATTGTTTTTTCTTCTTTATTTGTTTATAGTATAACATGATAAATAACCGAGTAAAGTTGCATTAAAAGTCCGAGTTAGAGGTTACTTTGGGAATTAATTGTATCGAGCGAAGTGTCATAATTCGTGTATCGGAAGCTATGATATTAAAGATAATATAGTCAAGAACTACATATATTTATTCCACGTCTACGAATATCAACGCCTCTTAGAAAAACATGATCATAGAAGGAGATTTTTCGCCTTCTGGCTCAGGGAACCGCCTTAAAGGATATAACCAAACAGACGCCATGTACAAAACAGTCTGCCGATTTTTGCTGGGGAGGGGAACGTCAAATGTATACGTAACGTAAACATAGCCATGTTAGATAAACGTCAGTCCATTCATTGTGTATGACCATTGGCCGCCTATTTAATCCGTTTGGTTATATCCTCTAAGCTACCCTGCTATCTACAGATACATTATAAAGTAGTTCCTGTATATATAGAATTTGATTGACAACGCACATTCGCACATTCTAGAGCTAAAAAACTTTGGCTAACCATTGCTAAGGTAATGTAAAAATGATCTCGAGTCCACTGCTTTACAATGCTGTCTGATATAGACATTAATAGCTATATTATACATGATATGAGCTTCAAACCTGTCTTAAAGATTACATGTATCCAAGGAACTCAGCTGGACAAAATGGTTTCAGTGCAATTGTCTCGTTGTGTGTAGTCGTTACGTAAGTTTAGCGGCAGTTAGGGCGCGGTAATTAGGCGAATGGGCACACTCGTAACGCAGCAACTCGTAGCGTTGCTACACTGCTGTCTGATTAAAGGTACCGTTTGGATTGTTACTACATCAGGATTACTGCTTCAGTAATGCGGCACGACATTGCTGCCGCTAATGTCCATCCACCTAGCGTCATTTTGACATTTGAGCATGTTGCTGGCGACTTTGAGCACGGGGCTATAACCGCGAAAATCGAAGTTCGCAAATTGCAGACATTTTTCTCTGTCACTCTAATTACGCCTTCATTGGAGTAAAAGGGGCAGTTAAGAGTTGCTGTTTGTATAGTTAACGCTATCTCTACTGAGTTCGTTCACTTACCTGTACTAGCAATGGCATTCTGTTAAACAAAAGCCATTATTTCTTTTGTATGAGCGCGTGGCCTTTGTGCCTGAGCGCGTGGCCATTGTGTGTGAGCCTCAGGCACAAAGGCCAGGCGCTCACACCAAAAGAAATAATGGCTTTTGTTTAACAGAATGCCATTGTTAGTACAGGTAAGTGAACGAGCTCAGTAGAGATAGCGTTAACTATACCTACCTAACTATGTCAACTATGTCGAGTGATCATTCTATGTTAACAAAAATCCCTTATCTTAGCGTTGGACATGAAGAGGGAAAGTTTGGAACTTGGCTGAATGCTCTACCCCGAAGATTACCTCCCATAGACCGCACAGTTACGAAATAATCGTAATAGATTTATAAACGTGAGCTGGTCTTCTTGTACCTACTATACTATATAATATTTCATTCCTACTGAACAGAGATGTTAAAAAACCGGCCAAGTGCGAGTCGGACTCGCGCACGAAGGGTTCCGTACCATTACGGATAAAAACAGCAAAAAAATCACGTTTGTTGTATGGGAGCCCCACTTAAATATTTATATTATTCTGTTTTTAGTATTTGTTGTTATAGCGGCAACAGAAATACATCATCTGTGAAAATATCAACTGTCTAGCTATCACGGTTCATGAGATACAGCCTGGTGACAGACAGACAGACGGACAGACGGACAGCGGAGTCTTAGTAATAGGGTCCCGTTTTTACCCTTTGGGTACGGAACCCTAAAAAACTATAAATTGCATTTATATGGCGGCCAATTCGAACTAACATTTTGATGTTAAAATGATAAATAAATGATGTCGTTTTGCTTTTGTAACACCATTGTCATTTTGAAACACCATTTCGCTCAGACTTGTTCGGACACATATTAGTATATGGCATGATCTAGATGCACGGGCGAATGGTAACAAAATGACACCATTTAGATATTATTTTGACATAAAATGTTAGTTTGATCATTTAAATATAATTTTGATGTCAAAGTAGTTACGCGTTCGAGTTGAATTTCATGTTGTGACCAAAAACAAACCTTTTCATCCGTAAAACAAGTAAGTGGTCTGTCTCTACCCTTATCCCTCTCATTACGAATGGAGATTTGAGGAAGAGCCCTCGAATACACTCTTGTAAATTGACTGCCTCGTTTATCTGCATGCTTGCTTTTTTACGTTTCGCTGGAATTTATTTATAGATGGAAGTATTTTTGGTAATACCTGTAGTAGCGAAATATTTTGAAATTAGCACATTTAGAATGTAATTTAATAAGATGATCATCGTTGGTAAGCAAATGCTAATCGAAAAATAACAATTCAGCAGGATGACAAATAATTACACGATTAGGGATGAAATATCCGGAAAAAATCAAATGTTTTTTCGGGAAAATTTCGTTTTTTTTCGGTTTTTTTTCAGTTCTATTCAGAAAAATTAAATACGTCACACACAATACCACTGATGAGTGATGACAGTGTCAATGACATAAACAAACACATTAGACCTGCAACCTTAACTTACCTGTTTAAATTCCTAATTAAGTATATTGAAAATACATTGTTTTTTTTTTAAACTTGAAAAAAAAAGCCGTTTTGAAATTTTCCCGCAATTTTCCCGGCTTTTTCAACGCTATATACGATTGAAAAGTCATGTGTTCGTGACAATAAAATATATTCAAATTTCGTGTGCCTTTTATTTTTCTATAAAAAAATTACCATGTAGCTGGTTACCTACTTCAATAAAATACCTGTTTACAAGTCGAATGTGTGTCGTTTTATAAAAATATTTTTAAAACGTTTTAAAGAGCAGCAACTAAGCGGGGTCAAGTGGCGGAAGGGAGGGTTGCTCAACGCATGTATGTTGTACCAACATGTTTTTTTAGGGTTCCGTACCCAAAGGGTAAAAACGGGACCCTATTACTAAGACTCCGCTGTCCGTCTGTCCGTCTGTCTGTCTGTCTGTCTGTCTGTCACCAGGCTGTATCTTATGAACCGTGATAGCTAGACAGTTGAAATTCTCACAGATGATGTATTTCTATTGCCGCTATAACAACAAATACTAAAAACCGGCCAAGTGCGAGTCGGATCCGCGCACGAAGGGTTCCGTACCATTGCGGAAAAAAACAGCAAAAAAATCACGTTTATTGTATGGGAGCCCCATTTAAATGTTTATATTATTCTGTTTTTAGTATTTGTTGTTATAGCGGCAACAGAAATACATCATCTGCGAAAATTTCAACTGCCTAGCTATCACGGTTTATGAGATACAGCCTGGTGACAGACAGACGGACAGACGGACGGACAGACGGACAGCGGAGTCTTAGTAATAGCGTCCCGTTTTTACCCTTTGGGTACGGATCCCTAAAAAGTATTTGCTAAATAGTTTTTTTATGATATAGGAGCCAAGAACCACCAATCTCCTGCTCGGATGGTAAAGGTGAGTAATCACCGTCGCCCCTGGACACCTGCAACACCAGAGTCTCTCTGTCAAAATTACAATAGGTACATATGCAACAGTAATGAAAACTATAAATTTTAAGACTAGTGATACTTGCAAAATAGGATCGTAAGGCTAGTCTTATCGCTGACGATTTACGGGAGAATCGAAATCAAGGCGATCGCACAGCATTTCCGCAGTGATTTACAACGAATTTGCTTTTATTTGTTTAAAATTCCCAGTACCTCGCTTTCGTTGCGCGCTCGCGTCGAGAACGCGCTTACGGCGAACTCGCTGCGCGCTCACCTCGCTTTTAACTTCCCTTAATTAATTGTTGTACTGTATAACAATTTTAGGTATTTAGATTTTTGAATCATATTGGATTCATATCAGTATTCGTGCGTTCATTTCGCTCTGACTCGTCCGTGCATGTATTGCGAGCGGGACGCCCGCGCAAAATGACAGTTAACTGACAAGATTCAAATATCGGTTTGATGTCAGGTGCACGGTCGAATTGGTCTGTTACATCTAAGTACTATACTAAAACGTTCACACACTTCAACACTATGGTCTCACAGTGAATGCAAGTGTAGAGTGATGATCAGTCTCCTGTTGTCCACGAACGCTGTAATGGGTTCGAAACGTCGGAATGTATTTTATATTCATTACACGGGACGGGACGGGACGGGATCCGTTTGTATCGTTTTATTTTTGAAGCATTTCAACAGAATGTCAGTATCGGGTCGTCCAGGCAGCAGTGTACGTAGTTAGGTAAGAAGTTTTCTGGCGCGAGACTTGGCAGTGCCCGATATCACTCGAAAGTAACGGGTTACATTGTATGGAAACTTCCATAATTTTCATTGCTCTCGAGTGTAGCCATAGGGATGTACCTTTATTTGAAATCAAGTCGCTATGCAATTGTGTTTATTGTTAATGTAAATGTGTATGAACCCAGGTAGCAAAATGACGTCATTTTACGTCATTTTGCTACCTGGGAATAATCATGTTTCAAAAGTTATAAAAAGAGTATTTATATAGGAAAGTTTGATAATATATTTTTACAGTACTATTTATTAGTGTGATAATTAGCAGACTATGTCAAAAATTTAAAGGGCCATATTATTTATTTATTTATACTTTATTGCACATAAAATAAGTACAAATGGTGGACTTAATGCCTTAAGGCATTCTCTACCAGTCAAATCACTACCTACTATTATGTAAGTTATGTAACTACTGTAAAACGTTGTACGATACCTACTTACTGTACATGTGCGAATAGATAATCACAACTCGTGTTGATTTAAAACACTCCATTCGGTCGTGTTTTAATTTATCGCCACTCGTTGCGAATTTCCTATTTTTCGCACTTGTATCGTAATGTACCTACTATTATCTACTTTTTTCTACTACTGAAAATTAACGTCACGCCTTGTCCTGTAATCAATTATTTTTAGTTTTATGTAGTTGTCAATATTGTATTGTATTGTAGTGTATTTTTGTCAAGCCTTCTAAGATTTGCAGTTTTCAACCAATTCCTCCCTTTGTACTAACAGAAGTATTAAAATAAAACTATGAAAACGGATTATATCGCGTATATTGAATTTATAATACATCCCGACGTTTCGAACTCTTTACAGCGTTCGTGGTCAACGGGTGACTGAGGAAAAATTACAAAATGCAAAAATACCCACATACTAAAATAATGAACAATCATAGACTACAAACTTTAAGGCTGGTTGTACATGCAAAATCGGTTCATAAGGCTAGTTATACACTATAGTTATTTTTCAAGTAAAGATATATATATATACGCGATAAAAAACTATGCCGGCTCCAACCCTACACCACGGACCCGAGAAGATTTAATTCCCTCCTAAATTGTAGGAGGGTATCCCAATATGGGACCGGCAACAAACTCGGCGGGACACATCTTTTCAAAAACATCAGAATGTCCAGCATCATCCAACACTACGGTCTCACAGTCTATGTCTCGCTTGCTCCTTTATCAGGTGGACTACAGGATCCCAAGCTGGTGGTAGAGAAAAGCCATCTTCCCTATTAAAGTTTGGATATTTCTTAATCTCAATGGCCTCGCGCAGCATTCTGGGTATGTAACGCTTCTCCTTGGCAAGAACCAGAGGCTTATCAAACTTGATTGAGTGATTGGTTTTTTTTTTTTTTTTTATCGCGTATATATATATATCTTTACTTGAAAAATAATTATAGTGTATAACTAGCCTTTTGAACCGATTTTGCATGTACAACCAGCCTTAAAGTTTGTAGTCTATGATTGTTCATTATTTTAGTATGTGGGTATTTTTGCATTTTGTAATTTTTCCTCAGTCACCCGTTGACCACGAACGCTGTAATAAGTTCGAAACGTCGGGATGTATTATAAATTCAATATACGCGATATAATCCGTTTTCATAGTTTTATTTCATGAGTAACTATCGCGGTAACCGAAGACAATATTATGTACACCAGTACGGACTGGAAGTTGCAACCAAAATCCGGCGACATGAAGACCTTGGGAATAAGCTCGCACGCGCTCGTTGCGCTCTGCATTTCTTGAAGAGGTGTCGAGATGAAAATCTTATTCCTACATGCGTGAAGATAGCTCCGAAGAAGGACATTATCGGCAGTGAACGCATACTTCGCCGGGCGAGTGAGAGATTACTGTGCAAAACCATCCATAACAACCGTTACACGGCTTATAGACTTGAGCAACAGATTAAGGTAGGCACCGGTCAATTGCAGGAAGTGTTGACAAGCACCGATTTTAATGATGTTGTTGAACAAGGTAATAAACGTTACGCATTTACATTTGAACAATGCAAGAAACGACAAAGTGCCAAGTTTGACAAGTTAAAATCGAAAACGAGACGCAGCGATAACGGAGGGCTTCAGAATAATAGCGCTAACGGAACGTCGCTGTCAGTGTCAAATCGGTCGGTTGTCAATCTATCCAGTAAACAATTGTCGACGTCTGAGTTTTCAGTATTAGAAAAAGGTCTTAATTATGTTGTGGCTCCGCGAAAGATCCCTTTTGAGGACATTATTGTTAGTGTAGAAGACTGTCTGGTGAAAAATCAGGTAAAGAAGGAAGATTTGGAGGCTATACGGCAGGATGTTTCGTCATTATTACGGAAAGCCAAGCCTCCGAAAAGGAATTTGCCTAGAGATGAATTGGCCGCGTTGAAAACGTTACGCGATGATCCAGACCTTACTATTCTTCGAGCGGATAAGGGAAATGCGACGGTTGTACTTAATACTTCAGATTATAACCAGAAAATTAGGGAATTATTAGCGGATACTACAACCTACAAACATGTAAAGACGGACCCGACTATGAAAGTATTGAAAACCACTAAAGAACTAATTAGTGATTACTCGGACAGCCTTGATCTGAATGTTGCAAGTTTAGTTCCTGACTGCCCCGTGCCTCCAAAGTTGTATGGGTTGCCAAAAATACACAAACCTAGTGCCCCACTACGTCCCATAGTGAGCCAGATAGATGCTCCCACATATAAATTGGCTCAGTACCTCGCGGGAGCCCTCTCAGCATTACGTGGTAACACTAGCACGCATACAAAGGATTCTTACCATTTCATCGGTGAGATTAAAGACCTAACATTGACTGATGATGAGATCATGGTCAGTTTTGACGTCCAGTCGCTATTTACAAGCCTACCGGTACAAGACTGCATTGAAATTGTCAAGAAGAGGTTATGTGAGCAGAACATGTCAGAGGAATATGCTAAGCTGTTGGAACATTGCCTTACATCTGGCTACTTGCTATGGAATGGTGAATTCTACCTTCAAGTCGACGGCGTGGCCATGGGGTCTCCGGTGTCTCCAGTAGTCGCTGACATCTTTATGGAGGACTTCGAGGAGAGGGCACTCTCATTGGCTCCTGTGCGACCGAAGATATTTAAAAGATACGTAGATGACACTTTTACTATACTTCCAAAAAGTAGTGTTTCAACTTTCTTGGATCACCTAAATTCCATCCATAGCAAAATAAAATTTACTATGGAGTTGGAAAAAGACTGTTCTCTCCCCTTCTTAGATGTATTGGTAAAAAGAAATCCTGATAACACCCTAGGTCGCACTGTGTATAGGAAACCTACTCATACTGATAGGTACTTAAATGGCAAATCGCATCACCATCCCAGTCAACTTGTTACAGTAGGCAAATCTTTGTTTCAGAGAGCCCAGAGGATATGTGATGACCAGCATCTGGCCGCGGAGCTCCAGCATGCCAGGCGCGCGCTCCAGGCAAACGAGCTCAGGATACCGCGGGTCAACCAGAGGTCCCACATTAAGATCCCCACAGTTGAGCGCAGGCCTGCCATTCTGCCTTTTGTCAGGGGGGTCACGGACAGGATCAGCCACATCTTGAAGCGTGCTTCTATAAAAACATATTTCAAGCCAATGAAGAAGATGTCACAATTCCTGAGGCCTGTAAAATGCAATACCCCTCTACAGACTGCAGGAGTGTACGGGCTGGACTGTGAGTGTGGCCTATCATATGTCGGGCAGACGAAACGGAGCATTTCCACTCGGGTGAAGGAACACATAGCTGATGTCAAGCACCGTCGACCTAGGTCTGCTGTCTGTGAGCATGTCATGGATAAAGCCAATCACTCAATCAAGTTTGATAAGCCTCTGGTTCTTGCCAAGGAGAAGCGTTACATACCCAGAATGCTGCGCGAGGCCATTGAGATTAAGAAATATCCAAACTTTAATAGGGAAGATGGCTTTTCTCTACCACCAGCTTGGGATCCTGTAGTCCACCTGATAAAGGAGCAAGCGAGACATAGACTGTGAGACCGTAGTGTTGGATGATGCTGGACATTCTGATGTTTTTGAAAAGATGTGTCCCGCCGAGTTTGTTGCCGGTCCCATATTGGGATACCCTCCTACAATTTAGGAGGGAATTAAATCTTCTCGGGTCCGTGGTGTAGGGTTGGAGCCGGCATAGTTTTTTATCGCGTATATATATATATCTTTACTTGAAAAATAATTATAGTGTATAACTAGCCTTATGAACCGATTTTGCATGTACAACCAGCCTTAAAGTTTGTAGTCTATGATTGTTCATTATTTTAGTATGTGGGTATTTTTGCATTTTGTAATTTTTCCTCAGTCACCCGTTGACCACGAACGCTGTAAAGAGTTCGAAACGTCGGGATGTATTATAAATTCAATATACGCGATATAATCCGTTTTCATAGTTTTATTTCATGAGTAACTATCGCGGTAACCGAAGACAATAAGAAGTATTAAACTTTACAAATCTACCTTCAAATAAGAATCCCGTCTCACTTTCAGTTTAAGTTCAATTTTAGTTTTGAACTAATCAAAGCGAGACAGTTTGCATTGAACCAGGAACTAGTTCTATTCCAATGACTTAGCGACTTGATAGCTCAGGCGAAGTACTTGAATGCTAATGGGGGCCTACTGCGAAAACAAAAATTCGCAAATTGCGGGGATCTTTCTCTTTTACTTTCATTTGATAGAGTTTTCTTTGATAGAGTAAAATGCCCGCAATTGACGAACTTCGATTTTCGCGGTTCATCATCATCATCATCATCATCATGTCAGCCGATATACGTCCACTGCTGGACATAGGCCTCCCCCAGGGCTCGCCACTCCGACCGATCCTGTGCCGCTCGCATCCACCGAATTCCCGCGACCTTCACCAGGTCGTCGCTCCATCTCGTTGGAGGCCTACCAGCAGTTCGTCTTCCGGTACGCGGACGCCACTCCAGAACCTTCCTGCCCCACCGGCCATCAGTTCTGCGAGCAATGTGCCCCGCCCACTGCCACTTAAGGTTTGCAATTCTGCGAGCTATGTCGGTGACCCTAGTTCTACTGCGGATATCATCATAATTTTCACGGTTATAGCTCAGGTACCCCTAGTGTATATTTCATTCGATAGTGTGACGTGACGTACGCAAACGTTAAGTCTCATTTTGTATGGGATTTAGAGTTTCCAAAACCTCCCGCTTGGCGCGCTGTTCCAAATCCCATAAAAAATGAGACTTAACGCAAACGCGTAGGTACGTCCGTCACGTCACACAATCGAATGAAATTTACAATAGGGGTTCCGATAAAAAAAATCTGTCGTTATGGTTAATACGGCTTTAATATTGAAGCTAACTTAAGGGCGATCAGTATTAGTTTTCTTCTTAACTGGCGATTTCCTGGGAAATTAAAAGCGAGTTCGCCGTGAGCGCGTTCTCGACGCGAGCGCGCAACGAAAGCGAGATACTGGGAATTTTGAACAAAAAGCAAATTCGTTGTAAATCACTGCGAACGTGCTGTGCGCTCGCCTTGATTTCGATTCTTCCGCAAATCGCCAGCGATAAGGCTCTTCTTCTTCTTCGTTTGCCATGCCTTAACGGACATCGGCGACCACCTTGCCATTTCTCTCTGTTCTTAGCCATTCTTGCCAGTTGGCTGCGTGATCGACGTTCGTCCATTTTTTATGTTGTCAAGCCAGGTGACCCTCCTTCTTCCCCTTCCCCTCTTGCCATCAATTTAAGGATAAGGCTCTAATTATATCGATTACGTTGCCAAGAGATCGCGTCCAACTTGTTTGGTTCTCACTTATAGATAGATAATTAGATAGATAGATTAATTTATTTCTTATTGGAAATTACAATACAATACAATACAAATGAGTTTATTTCATTACTTTTTACAGCTTTTTTTAGTTATAGTATAAGGGTTAGGTAGGTAATTAGTCCATCTTAAGTATAAAGAGCAAGTAGGTATTAGGTAAGTATTTATCTATACATTGGTGTAAGTAATGAAAAAGGTGCGGGTACAGCTTGCTGGATTTAAACCCGCCCTTGGTCAGCTAATTGGAAAGCTATTAAGATTATATTATATTACAAGATTTATATTACATGATATTTAACAATGTCACAATGTTTCTAAATAACGAACTCAAAAAAAGGTCGTCAAATTGTAAATAATTCAGTAAAATAATTAAGTAAAAAAAACAATTACACAACAAAAACTCGCTATACTCGCTATGCCAATGAGAACGAATAACCGGTGATCCGGGACGACCCGGAGTTCGAATAAAAAGGAGCTGACAACTTACTCGGGCGGCTATTCTCAGTTGACGATAAATATTTAAATCTGAATTCAAACGGTACCTGTATCATAATTGAATGAATGCGTTTGAAAACTGAGTTAAAACCAGGGACCGGACAACCCTTTCCGCGATAAAACCCTTTCAATGGGTGACACTTAAACACGGCTAACACATTGAAAGACTTTCCCTTTTGAACTGCAAGCCTATTCATACCCTTACCTTTGGCTAACCCTTACCGAAAAGCTAACCAAAAATAAGGCTAGCTCTTAATAAGGGTTACCCTTATCTTTAAGCGCTTTTTATAAAGGTTTCCCTTTGCGTGAAAGAGACAGGATTAGTATATATCTACGGTAGTGTATGAAAAGGAAAGAAAATACGTGCCTAGTCAAAGAACGCCGCCGTCGCCGCCGACGATCGCTCGGATTCGAAGTAATGTGTGCTTTATGAACAAGGTAGACTTAAATTAGCACGCTTATATGCTAAAAGGGAAGCCCTTTATAAGGCTAACCCTTATAAGCAATATGCAAGGTGTTGGTGAGCGGATGATAAGGGTTTTATAAGGGTATTTGGGCTACCGATTACTCAAATGTGGTAGCTTTATATAAGGGTTTTTAAAACCAAAACAAAGGGTTTCGTCTGGCAAAGGGTATGGTGAGTTAAGCCTTATGAAATACCCTTATAAAACCCCGATAAGGGATAGCGGGCCGGTCCCTGATTAAAACTCGTTTTTATAAAAACGGCTGAATGAGACCATGTTTTACTTGTAAATTTTGTAACCACAGTAAATTCGCTGCCATCTATCGACACACTTTAAAACTAAAAATCTTCATCATTAACTTAAGAGTTATTCTCTTGTCGGTGGAGTATCTTCCAGCTTTCCCTATCCCGCGCCAGCTCAACAAAACTAAAAATGAAAATTTTAAAAATACGATAAAATGTATATAAATATGGATAAATGTTTTTTTTTTATTTGCATTACTTAATTATTTCGATATGATTTTGACCCATATGCGTCACTGATATGCGTCACAAACAAACACACCCAAATAACAAACGAAACCGTCAACGCCCTCTATACGAGAGTAGGCCAAAGGTAGTGGCGTCATCTGGTCGAGAATCAAATTGTCGTGATTTTCGAGACACGTTTTTTCCTTAGACTGTATCCATCTATTACGGAGTTATATCTATCTTTGCTTGTACTTTGAGCTACGATACACCATACCTACCTACCTACTAACTATTACCTACTTATTTTGCTACCTGCTACCTACTTATTTTTACATTTTTTCTCTATCACGTTGAAAATAGCCCCCCGTCTAGTATTATAAAGAAGTTGTGAACAGCTTTGGCTGAATTGAATTTGTCTGCGTTGCTACCTACTATTAACGATATTATCGCTCACTGCAGTTAAATTGGAAATGCATTTGCATATTAAAAGCCATCCATTCGCCGGCCAGGAAATAGTTACACGGTATCTGTCAAAGGAGATTTCAATTTGAAGATCGGTTTTATTCTTAAAATCTGTTTTTATATGACGACCCAATTATCATTTTAATATTGGGTAGTTAATTGAAAAAGAAAGAAGAAGAAAGACATTTATTCCATAAAAAATATCAGTCCATGTCAATATCAATGATTTATTCCATAATTGGTCCAACCGAACTGTCATTTTAGTATTTAGGCTAACTAAATATACAATTATTTCGAGATGCAAACTTTAATAATAACTTACATACTTCATGGTCATGATATCGTATTGTTGTTATAATATATAATAATAATACCTAATAAATTATTTCAGGTGAGTTAGCCCACAGATTGTTAGTTATAAATGTTATAATAACACTTACAATATTAGATTTAGTACATCTTGACCTAATAAATCAATATATGCATTGCCGGCATGCCGTCTTCGATGCATGATTTTTCGACGGCAAACTAGCTGGTAGCCTTGCGGTGTACGATAATTGCTTCCCACCAGGCGATTCATCAGCTCGTTTGCATCTTATAGCATTAAAAAAAACTCGCATAAAACCTCCAACTTGCGATTTTCATGGCAAGTTTATTAAATCCCTATAAATTATCACTCCACGGTCTCCGTATAAACCGGCCGAGCCTAAGGGATGTGACGCTTGCGGTGTTAATACAACTTTTAATAGTATCCGACTCCTGGAGCCCGTTTCTCGAACGGTATTAGTCTAATATTATTAGTGTGTTGCCATGGTAACCCATACGATTTGACAGTTCGTGGAGTGATAATATTAGGTAGTCTAATACCGTTCGAGAAATGGGCCCCTGAGGAGGCCTATCTCAAACAATAATTTAATATGATATGATTTATTTATCTCACAATATACAATACATACAAGATATATACAGTGGTACTACGTAAACGAAATTAATAACTAGCTTAAATCTAAAATAGGCCCTTGAGGCATTGTACCAAGGATGCTGGCGGCATTTCCCCGCTGTATCGCAATGCTGATACGTTGTGCGAGAAAGCCGCCAGCTCTTCGGTCACCAGTTACGGCAACCAGACGCTTCGCGATTTCTGCAAACAACTTATGCGCGCTGGGACCCCATGGACCTAGAGTTTCAACTCCAATAACAATTTAATAGTTTATTCGAGAATGGTAGATTGTTTCGACGCGTAATCCGGACCTATAATTTTGATGCGACTGTACCGTAATTATAAAGAACTTTGACGTATTAAATGAACAATTTGAACATTGACATTTTATTGTATTGATCGACCGGCTATCAAACTCTGACACTGAGTAGATTTGCTTCCAAAGTAAAAAATTCACCTTCCTAAATCCAATTCCAAAATAGAAAAATACCAGGAATATTAATCAAAAACAGTAACTAAAGTGATGAATTTTCTTTTTTCGAAATTCGCCGAAGCCGGTAATGTAAATGTTACCTTTATTTTTTGGGGTTTAAATTTATTTTATTCGGATTATGTTGAGCGTGCCGTACCGGCACGTTTAAGGGATTTAACTTTTAACCAACTCTTCCTTACCTAAAAATGTACTGAGTAAAAAACCGGCCAAGTGCGAGTCGGACTCGCGTTTCAAGGGTTCCGTACATTACACAATTTTTAAAAATGTATTTTTTACGTGAAACGTGGGTTTTTAAAAATCCGTAGGGTCGGATCAACAACTAAGTAATTAAGTCCGACTCAAGCTTGACTGCACATTTCTTATAGGTTTTCCTGTCATCTATAGGTAAAGAACTATTTTGTGTATTTAGATAAAGGGGGGATGGTCATTTTTGGCTATTTTCTTAAATAACTTCCAAACTATTTATTTTAAAATTACAAAAAAAATTGACATTCTCAAAATGAGCTTTTTTATTTGATATGTAACACGATATAGTTTGAAAAACTTTATTTTTTAGTTTTCCCATTTACCCCCCAAAACTGGCCCCCATGTTCAAAATTCATTTGTTTACGTTACATGTCCGTCTTTGGGTTACAAACTTACATATGTGTACCAAATTTCAACTTAATTGGTACAGTAGTTTTGGAGAAAATGGGCTGTGACAGACGGACAGACAGACAGACGCACGAGTGATCCTATAAGGGTTCCGTTT
Organism: Cydia strobilella; assembly: GCF_947568885.1. NCBI lineage: Eukaryota > Metazoa > Arthropoda > Insecta > Lepidoptera > Tortricidae > Cydia > Cydia strobilella. The sequence goes on from NC_086057.1 coordinate 16,127,124, forward strand.
TTTCCTTTTGAGGTACGGAACCCTAAAAATTGATAAAGTAATTAAATGACCGACTATACAGGGTGATTCATGAGACGTGAGCAGGACTAATCCTGCACACTCAGTAACTCTTGATTGATCGATCACCGTCGTATTTAGTTGAAATATACCACACTTTCTGATTTTTAACTTTTTGGCGACAAATTTAGTTCTCTATAATCATGGTTACCTTAAACACCTATTTAATAAACATGAAACCTCTTTAATCGTAATGACAGCATTTTGATTATCCATACTAATATTATAAATGGAAAGTCTTTCTGTCTGTCTGTCTGTCTGTCTGTTCCCTCTTCACGCTTAAACCGCTGAACCGATTTAGATGAAATTTGGCATAGAGATAGGTTGAGTCCCTGAGAAGGACATAGGATAGTTTTTTATCCCGAAAATCATCCCTTAAGAAAGTAAAAAGCGGGGTGGAATTGAGATAATTAACGAAGTGCCTGCTAATTTGTGTGCATAATTATGCTTAAATTTAGATTGCTATGAGAATTTGTCCAGGTGCTATTCTTACTCTAGCTGCAGTTACTAAGTCCACGCAGACGAAGTGGCGGGCAAAAGCTAGTATAGAAAATAAACTGTCAAATTTGAGTGAGATACGAGTTTTCAAAAGTAACCAGATTGCATAATGAAAGACTCAATTTGACACAGAATATCGGGAAGTAGTTTCGTACAAGTATTCTAATTTTAGGTCGACCATGCATATCCATACTAATATTATAAATGCGAAAGTATGTCTGTCTGTCTGTCTGTGTGTTCCCTCTTCACGCTTAAACCGCTGAATCGATTTAGATGAAATTTGGCATAGAGATAGGTTGAGTCCCTGAGAAGGACATAGGATAGTTGTTATCCCGAAAATCATCCCTTAAGAAAGCAAAAAGCGGGGTGGAATTGAGATAATTAACGAAGTGCCTGCTAATTTGTGTGCATAATATGCTCAATTTAGATTGCTATGAGAATTTTTCCAGGCGCTATTCTTACTCTAGCTGCAGTTACTAAGTCCACGCAGACGAAGTCGCGGGCAAAAGCTAGTAAAGAAAATAAACTGTAAAATTTGAGTGAGATACGAGTTTTCAAAAGTAACCAGATTGCATAATGAAAGACTCAATTTGACACAGAATATCGGTAAGTAGTTTCGTACTTATTCTAATTTTGGGGCGCCCATGCATATCGTAAATAAATTAGTTACTTTTTTTTCAACACGACTAAAATATTTAACGTTAATCTCACTAATAGTGACACGAAACAGTTGTTTATAATTTACGAAATAGTGTTGATCCTACTCACGTCTTCTGAATCAACCTGTAAATAGTAAAGATGTGACGTTCCACGGCAAAAGGTGTACCGAGACAAACCTTACTGGTTTAACGGTACTTTTGTAATTAAGTTGTATATTATGTGTATTTACCTGATTAAAAAAAAAAAAAAAAAAAAAAAAGGTATGGCGGCCATCCAATATTAATTGGAGCGGCGTTAATATTAGCGTAAGAGCCAACCGCCATAAGGTACCTATTACCCGTGGGACGTCACATATATCTTTACTATTTCATATCTAGTGAATCTCTAATTCATTTCCCGAATCGCGCCGTTGGAGTCGTGTCCAATGCGCGCAGCGACATAGACGCATTGATGATAATGATGATATTATATTATGTAAAATAATTTTAGTCCTAAAACTAACTACGTTTAATCTGAGATAGATAGATGGATAAACTGTTTATTTGTTTGCCACAATACACACAAAATATTCAAATACAGAAATGACATAGGTACACAGAACAATCCAGAAAATAAATAAAAATTACAACAACAAATAAGACACACCGATTTTTACATAATATGTAGAGAAAAAGGAAAAAATACATAAAATACTGTTTTATACAAATAAAAATCCTGTGTGCGTCGCAGCAAAACAAAAAGGTTCTGGCTCAGTATTACGCTTCACCCATTAGGAAAAGCACTGATTTTCTGCCAGGACCTGATCACGTCAACAAAAAACAGTGGAAAATAATGAAATAGTCGAAAGTTAGTACCTAATTAGTTAGTTATTAGTTGGTACCTAATTCATTATTAATGAATAACTAGTGACACAGTTTAAACTATAGAGACATTTAATGCTTGCACATAGTTGTGACATAGAAGTGTCAGTGTGGTTAGCATGTATGTAGTATCAAATGTGATTTAGAGAAAATCTTTATTTTTAAGCAGGATTACTAAGACTAAAAAGATAAGTGGTAAACATAGGTTGCCTTTCCACTGAGGCGGAGATTAGAGATGTGCGGGAATTAACTATTAATATTGATTGTAAATAAATTTTTAACAAGCAGAAACGTCTGCGATCGATGCTATTATTTAAGCTTAGAATAAATTTAAAAGTGGAAAAATTACTGCCTTCCCCCTAGACCCATATAGTGGGAAGATTTGCTGACTATGGATGAGGTCTTGGTGGCTCAGTTGGCAGAGCGCTGGAGTATCGATCCAGAGACCGTGAGTTCAAGTCTCACCGAAGGCAGTAATTTTTCCACTTTTAAATTTATTCTAAGATTGATTGTAAATATTGTAATCTACATATTTCTCTTCTCTGCTCTGTTGGATTACAAGTATTACAACCCGTGGATTCCCGCACGTCTCTTCTCATCTCCGCTCATCTACGTCTTAGTGGAAAGGCAGCCTTATGAGTAACAAGCATTAATAACATACTCGTTTAAGTTTATTTGCAGCGCAACTGAAGAACTAAAACTGCAAAGAAAGTACCAAGAATAACAGTTAGTACTTCTTCATACTCATATTACTTCTTTCAAACTTCAGAACTGTTCGTAACTCAACATTACCACAGAATAAGTAATAGTATTATCATACAGAGCGGCCACGCGCCGCCCCGCCCCGACTCGAATGACCTCGCCCCGCGACACCAGATTGACGGCCGTTTGCCGGCCGCTCAGTACTATTTTTAAGCAACTTACACAATGACGCATGCCGCGTGTACAGACGTGCCGTTCACACATAGAAACGCAAGTGATTTTTGATGTATAGCGTGTCCGCCCTGTGACAACGTCAAGTTAGATAATTCACTACTAGAAAATACTAGTTACGGTAAAAATACCCGGTTCATAAACATAGCTCATTTTCAAAACAAACCATTGAAAAAAACGGACAAGTGCGAGTCGGACTCGCGCACCGAGGGTGTCGTACAAATTTTATGTATTTTTGATTTTATTTTGTACTTTTAGTGTAAGACGATATTACTTACCAAATTGCATAGTTCTAGGTTAACGGGAAAATATAAATTAATATTAATATAAATGTTAATATTAATAATATTAATGTTAATATTTTGATTCCCTTGAGAGTGTCGAAATATACGTTTACATTTTGTGTTGTGTGTGTGAAAACTATTAGGCACCTTAGGCCCTTGCACTAATCCGGAGTTAACCGGTTAAACCGTTAACTCAGTGTCAAATTGTACTGGAATCCATGGTAACTCCAGGTTTAAACGGTTAACCCTGGGTTAGTGGAATAGTGCAAGAATTATTAATGTTTTTAATAACTCTGAAACGTAATTATAGGACTTCCTTGACCGCTCTCATTGGCACAAAAACACAATTCGCATTTTTTTATTTAGCGGCGCCACGCCATCTAGTGTTAACATTTTTGAACCTTTTCTAAGAACTGACTGTTAAATAATAGGTAGTATGTCTACAGTTTTTTTTTAGGCTTTCACTTACATTTCTGCCTAACCTCTACCTGCCTACTTTTAAGACCGTTATACACAACAGTAACAGTTTTTATTCGCACAAATAAAACGTAAAAATGGCGCCACCTACAACAATTATTTTGCGGGGAACACGGTGTTGTACGGATTGTGGGTCTTGAATATTTACTAGTCTCTGGCAAGTACCTAGAAGTTTGCGGGAGTAGGTGAGTGAAACTATTCGCATTAAGCCACGATCTGCACGTGTGGTGTATTTCAATGAGGTACAACAATTTAACGTAAAACAAAATTTAAAATTTTGGTATACTTTAGTTGAAGATAGGTGACAATATTATCATATTTATTTTTATTACCTACCTGTCAAGAATTTAAGTCACAAAGACTTAGCCGCCGCCAGGCGTGGCTCACTCCGTGATTTCGTCGCGTCGCTACAAGTACATGCGGCCCACACCAATTTTGGTGTCTAGCAGTAGAAGTTGCCGCGCACCGCTACGGAACGGACGCCTGCACGCGCTTGCGCCACCTTGCTGTAATATCTGTCGTAATAGACGCGTTATGTTACAGAGTGAATCTTCTGTACCAAAGTACTATTATTTACTAGCTTTTGCCCGCGACTTCGTCTGCGCGGACTTAGTAACAGCAGCTAAAGTAAGTATAGCGCCTGGAAAAAAATTCATAGCAATTATTCAATTTGAGCATATTATGCACACAAATTAGCAGACACTTCATTAATTATCTCAATTCCACCCCGCTTTTTACTTTCTTAAGGGATGATTTTCGGGATAAAAAACTATCCTATGTCCTTCTCAGGGACTCAACCTATCTCTATGCCAAATTTCATCTAAATCGATTCAGCGGTTTAAGCGTGAAGAGGGAACACACAGACAGACAGACAGACAGACAGACTTTCGCATTTATAATATTAGTATGGATTCTGTGCTGCCGCCATGCAATGTAAGTTATACCTACGCTCTCATTTTAAAACGAAATTCTAAAATAACATGAAAGTTGATATGAACGTTTGAGTAGTATCCAGCCGGGCTAGCACATGATTGGCGCGAGAGTATCTCGCCGCGACATAGACTACCCGTCCCCCTTTAATTCATACAGTTAGTAAGAGACGGGTAGTCTATCTCGCGGCGAGATACTGTCGCGTCAATCATGTGCTCGGCCTACTGATAATTATAAAAAGTCCCGCGGTAAAAGGCTGCAGGCCGAGAACATGATTGACGCGACAGTATCTCGCCGCGAGATAGACTACCCGTCTCTTACTAACTGTATGAATTAAAGGGGGACGGGTAGTCTATGTCGCGGCGAGATACTCTCGCGCCAATCATGTGCTAGCCCGGCTGGGAGATCGAGATTTGCTCGGAAAACATAAAACCTCAAAAATACGCGTTTTCCCAGAGATTAGACCTAGCTAGATCGATTTTTTGCCCCCCAAAACCCCCATATAGCAAATTTCATCGAAATCGTTAGAGCCGTTTCCGAGATCCCCGAAATATAGAAATAATATATATAGGCAAAGATAGATATAACTCTGTAATAGATGGATACAGTCTAAGGAAAAAACGTGCCTCGAAAATCAAGAAAATTTGACTCTCGATCAGAAGGCGCTACTAGCTTTGTATCGTTTGTTATTTAACAATTTTTCATATCAGTGAAAGAACATGGGTCAAAATCATAAAAATAATTAATGCAAATAAAAAAAATCATTTATCCATATTTAAATACATTTTATCGTATTTTTATAAATCTTCATTTTTAGTTTTAAAGTGTGTCGATAGACGGCAATGAATTTACTGTGGTTACAAAATTTACTAGTCTATCTAGTATAAGTTTTAAGGTGTAAGATAAGATAAAATTGGTAGATAATGAGATTAGAGTTTTGAATGATTTAGTCATCCGTGAACATGATGCCTTACTGCATCGAAATATCCGGAGCTCATAAATAATACAAAAGGTAATCACGGTCTATATCCCGGTCAATATAAGTCTAGATAATGAGATTATCCTAAAGAAAGAATCGGGAATTGAAAACGATAGATAAGTGGGTATAGAATGTCGTTTATTCCCTTTGTGTGGAATTATTTTTAATACAATGGGACCTTTGGAAAGAATGGGGTTATTATCTGGTATTGGACAGTTTTCGGACCCAAAATATACTATGTTACCATAAACGCTCAGGCTATCTTAGTCCTAGATGCTTAGGTAATTAGGATAGAAATTGCGTAAAAATGAAAAGGGATATCTGTCTTTTTGGGGTTTAGAGATTGGATTTTTTTCGTTATTTGGGGAAAGACGTTAATTCTACGAAAGTAATAGGCTGTATAATTATTTTTACATTAAGATAAAAGGTTAAAGGTTGAATTCCGGTTTATTTTTACACGTTGCTTTTCGGTGAAGGAAAACACTGTAAAGGGTTCAGACTACGCCAAAATTACCGTGCATCAATATAAATCTCTCGATGAAATTGTCTTTTTGACATTTCCTGCAGTAATGCAGTCGATTGCATTGCTGCAGGAAACGTCAAAATGATATTTAAAAGATAAAGATGCGATTTCAATTCAATTCAATTTATTTAATTTCGCTTAAACATACACAGTTGTTATGGTTACATGTCATTGGGATGTTATCGGCTGCATTACTGTCGACTGCATTACTGCCGCAAATGTCAAGACGATATTGCTGCTCAGATTGTAGACATTTGCCGCAGCATTGCAGTCAGCAATGTCGCTCTGCAATACTGAGCAATAATTCTGATGCAGTCTGAATCCAAACTGTACCTTAAAATGGTCACAATATTGCATCTCCGTGCAGATTGGTGTAGTTGTCCGACACGTTGTACAACTTGTCGGCCGCTCCCGTGGGACTGGTGTGAATTAGATTTACTAACAGATAGTTGGAACATGTTTCAGCACGATTTTGAGATTTGAATAAGTTGCAGTTTTAGATTTTGAAGATAAAGCTGTTTTTCTAGGCTTAAAATTGGATTCAAAATAACGGTGGGGTACGCACATTTCTACACTGGCCGGTAGACTAAGTTCAGCAGCATACGCAGTTAAAAGAATCGGACGTTGATGCCGGACATGGCCTGTTTGCTGTTTGTCAACTTTAATTAATACTTGAAGGCTCTTTATCGCCATTATCGGTGTCTCCCATGATACTATAATCTTCATATGAAATAATTACGTTGTATAATTATCCAATTACAGAAATAATATCAGAATGATCTTCAATCAGGTGCCTAATACGTTATTTTATAATCGAATATAATTTTAATTCGCAATCTGATACAATTAAGCTAGATTTAGTTAACAGGCGTCGGCGATCCGTCAATGCCTTGTCACGCGCCTCTCCATTTACAACTGTCGTAATCAATATGGCCGCCGGCAATGCCTTGACGTTCCGCCAGAGTGAAATTAGCAACTTCACTCTCGTCTGTGTAAACGTCACTTTAGTTTGCAGAGTTAAATCTAGATGGCGCCACGTTGGGGGGGGGGCGCCGTCATACTTAAAACTTAATCTGCTTTACCATGCATAATAACCTTGAACAGTTATTACTTATTACGAGTAGATAACTTATTGAATTGTTTACCTACCGTATTTGCGCAATAAATTCCAAATAAAACTGGTTTTCTACAACTGTTATGCAAACATAACATTACTGCCCAAAGGCAATAACGCAATAATGACCATAATCAAATTATGACAGTCACGTTCTTGTTCTTACGTCTGTTTATTACACACAGAACAATACTAATAATAAATCTTATTTCACGTAAGTTTATGTACGGCCGTAACAACGTGTGACTTTAAAACTAGAACAAGTAATATTAACCCTCCCCTCCTACAATTTAGGAGGGAATTAAATCTTCTCGGGTCCGTGGTGTAGGGTTGGAGCCGGCGTAGTTTTTATCGCGTATATATATATATATATATATCTTTACTCGAAAATAATTGTAGTGTATAACTAGCCTTATTAACCGATTTTGCATGTACAACCAGCCTTAAAATTTGTAGTCTATGATTGTTCATTATTTTAGTATGTGGGTATTTTTGCACTTTGTAATTTTTCCTCAGTCACCCGTTGACCACGAACGCTGTAAAGAGTTCGCAACGTCGGGATGTATTATAAATTCAATATACGCGATATAATCCGTTTTCATAGTTTTATTTCATGAGTAACTATCGCGGTAACCGAAGACAATATTAAGTAATATTAAATTTAATTGCCACGTGTTTCTGTAAGTTTACGACTAAATACTAAACTATACTTGTAACAGCAGTAACCGCCAAAAACCAGTTTGAATTTAGAATTTATTTGTACGTCCGTAACAACGTGTGACTTTAAAACTAGAACAAGTAATATTAAATTTAATTGCCACGTGTTTCTGTAAGTTTACGACTAAAATACTGCACTACTTGTAACAGCAGTAACCGCCAAAAACCAGTTTGAATTTAGAATTTATTGCACGAAAATATGGTAAATAATTAAATGAGTATTCTAATGGCTGTTACGGCTGTTATGCTTGGAGCAGAATGGTATTGTAGCGACACTAATGATAATTACGAGTATGCAAGCAGTTGAGTTACGGCTCTCTTGGGGGAGTAAGGACTTTGACGCGTTGTAAGGGCTTTACACTCGAATGCATAAAGTACATATCTAAATAAATAAATAAATATTATAGGACATTCTTACACAGATTGACTAAGTCCCACAGTCTCCACAAGGAGCCTTGTGTTAGGGTACTCAGACAACGATATATATAATATTTAAATACTTAAATACATAGAATACACCCATGACTCAGGAAAAAATATCTGTGCACATCACACAAATAAATACCCTTACCGGGATTCGAACCTAGGACCGTCGGCTTCACAGGCAGGTTCAATACCCTCTAATAGGTCGTCTAAATAATATCGAAAATGTGTTATTTGCTCACTCAAGAGCCGAACACAGTCTCCTAGAACTGTCTCAGAACTTATTCAGAGTCGGCAGCATTACTGCAGCGGTTTTGCAACGGGAAAATACTGCCAACTGCATTTAAACATCAATATTGATGTTGCTGCTCGGATTTTTAACATTTGCGCCAGCAGTATAGTCGGCAGTAATATCACGCTGCAATACTGCAATGCAGTCTGAATCCGGACGGTACCTTATGACTATCAAGAGGGTCTCGCTATTTATCCGATTACACGAAATATGAAAGAATTGAGAACTAAACATATTAAATATATTAATAACGGGTCACTCACGTATTTTAAGTCGAAAACGCTGGACATGTTTCACTCCGTACCGAGGAGTGTCATCAGGAGCTTGCGTTTTCGACTTAAAATACGTGAGTGACCCGTTATTAATATATTTAATAAGTCTGTGTCTCACGGAAGTTTTGTTATTAGAATTGAGAACTTATTTTTTATTTTTTTTATTATAAACTGATCGGCGATTGGCCCTAGTCACACCTGATGGAAAGTGAAGACAGGGCCTAAGATGGAGCTCACCGGTTCAGTAATAGCCCATTCACTCTTGCTTTAAAGAGACCGAGGTCAATAGTGATCAGGGAATACAGATGGTGGGAGCGCATTCCATTCCTTAGCCGTCCGTACCAAAAAGGAGGAGGCAAAACGTTTCGTCCGAACGAATTGAATGTGGACCACGAACGGGTGCATTCGCTCCCCGCGCCTGGATGTCTGATGATGGAAAGGGGAAGGTGGGATCAGGTCGTGCAGTTCCTGTGCGCACTCCCCGAAATGTATCCGATAGAACACCGATAGGCAAGCGACTCGACGGCGATGCTCAAGGCTCTGTATCCTTGACTTGACAGATGGGTCATCGCCAAAGAGTCTATGAGCCCGGCGAACTACTGAGTTCAGGGCCGCCAGCTGATATTTGGCAGAACCGTCCAACTCTTTCTTCAAAAGTAGGTTAAGACTGTTTTAATGACAACAAGAAAAAAATAGTATGCCCGATAGGCTGTAAATACATATCTAAAACCATCCAAGAGACTTCGCTCTTGCGGAAGCTTTGTCCCCAGTTAAAGTTCGCAGCAATGAATAAACTTTAAAAGCTCGTAGAGCGTGCTAAGGCAGCTTTAGGAGAGCTTAGCTCTACTATATTTTTACAAAGCCCCAGGCACGTCATTATGAAAGTTTTATTAAAAAAGCTCTGCGCGCGGGTATAAACACCTCTTTGCATCTGTTTTTAAAAGATTTTACCCGTTTTGTATTAGATTGTTCCTGTTTTTTAAAAACACCATCAAGTTTCTATTATACGTCCGATTTTTAGACATATATGCCTCTGACACTAGTGAGGACTCTTTGATGAGAACCAAAGAGTCCTCACTAGTGTCAAATGCATTAGGGACTATATCATACACTTTTAAATTTCTTTGCTGATACATACATCTGAATGTTTTTTTTAAACGTTTTCCTGCGTAGTTATAATGTTTTTAAGCCTGTATTTTTAACTAACGGGACAATTCGAACAATAAGATATGTCATTTACTAGTTCTAGAAACGATATGGATTAGATTGGTCAGTGTCAAAAATGTCATTTCTTCAAACAAAAGCGTCATTGTTGACACTGACATAATATATCTAATCCATATCGTTGCTAGAACTAGTAAATCACGTATCTTATTGTTCGAATTGGCCTGTAATACTACTTAGTATAGATTTCAAGTGCGATGTAACACCGGATTTACATTCGTCCTTAGGCTTAGGTACTGGGCGGACACGCTATACATCAATAATCACTTGCGTTTCTATGTGTGAACGGCACGTCTGTACCCGCGTCATTCGTCATAGTGTAAGTTGCTTAAAAATAGTATTGAGCGGCCGGCAAACGGCCGCCAATCTGCTGTCGCGGGGCGAGGTAATTCGAGCCGGCGCGGGGCGGTGCGTGGCCGTTCTGTATGATAATACTATTACTTATTCTGTGGCTCAGGTAAGGTGGTCAGGCCCTTACTTACCTTGTCAACTCTTATCTATGTCAACGACCTTCTTATCTCGCTCCAAACGCGTGAAAGCATTTTCAAATGCTCTTGAGTGTATTAAATCCAAATCCAATCATTATATGGGCAATCTTGTAACCGTTTCATCGCATTGTAGCCGTGCTTCATTCCAATTTCATTCATAGCTGTTGACAGAGATGAAGTCGAGAGAGTAACTTTTTAATTTATTAGCTCTGTAATGTTACGATATTTTAAAGGTAAAAGGTAGTTTAACAACAATTAACGAATCAAATGTTTATTGTAAAAAATATTCAACTATTCAAACCAAATACATATATATTCAAAATGTCATCAACCTTCAATCAATCTTTATGTAGAATGGCTCCATCGATACTGTCGATGATTTCGCCAACGTCAAAGTGGGATCCACGTGGGATCGAGTTATATTTCTTCAATCTTCATGTAAATCAGCCAGTGTACGGTAAAAGTATAAATAATACAATTATGGCCTCTAGGGCTCTATCCAGATACGGTTAGAGGTAGAAATTCCAAATTCTCTTAGAGCACGACGTTGTTCGGTAGTTGTGATATTATGAACTCTTGTATAGCGATAGCGACTATACAAGGGCCACGTGGAGCAACTTGGCGTTGACGCCAAAACGGTGGATAAACTCGTATCTAGATTAATTCTTCATTATCCGCACACGTCTTCATTAGTTTACTGCATAATAAGCTATCAGTATTACACTTCAAACAACGTTAATGAGCAAAAACAAAAAATTAATCCCGACTCGATGTCGCCAAGATGGCGGTCGTCAAGCAACTCGTCATCAACCTTAAGCGAAGACGTCTCGTTCCGAAGTGTCAACTGTCAACCGTGACCGACCGGTTGTGGCCATTCGTTCACTATGAATTTAGCTAGCAAAGTGCTGCCAGTATAATATTAACAGTCACGTTACAGTAATGTTTCACTCTGTTGGGAATGGGACTTGGGAGGTTTTAAATAGTTATTGCAAAATCGTAAGTGTTGTTGTTAGTAGATATGAGATTATACTCGTAATTCAAGTCATATATAACGAAGTATGTATTGTACCGTAAAAACCCGTTTTTACTGAAAACGCGACTTCACTAATTTAAAGTAGTTATCCAGAGTTACCCATAAGGTTTCAGTGAAAACTAGTTTCAAGTAGGATTTTTCAATCGAAACTATTTTCTGCAAAGTGGCTTTGTGAAAGCTAGTATTGTTTTTTTTTTTTAAATTAACAACTTAAAGCCGGTTCTGTCCAACGGTTAACTAAATCTTTCTAGTGTTTAGATTTCAAACGGTCCCCTTACGGCTTATCCTTTGTCTATTGTTAAGTGAAACCGCACGTGCTACTTACTAGCATTAAAAAATGGTAGGGCCGTTTTAACCTGTTATTGAACTATACCACTTTATGGAGATTGCAATAATTGTAAGGCAAATATACCTACCGTGATAAATAGTTTTAATAAGTGAAAACGAGTTTTTCTCAGTCAACTCAGTAAAAGGGAATATAAACACTGAAATATTTTACTTAATAATCTCTCTCTGTAAAATCTCTCCCTGCCTTGTTTCATCAGATTAAGGCGAGAACACACGCGGTGGATTTACTCCCTTCCCTCATAAGGATTACCACTGCTTTACGTTGCAACGTACACACTTTAAAACCAACCTTACCACCTTTCACTACGACTGAATTTCGAATAGCCCTGTCCATCTCTGAATTCCCACTATACCTTACATGGATGTTAAATTTAAATTAAGTCGCCAAGAAAACAGTTGAAGTCGGGAAAACATTTTAAAGGCGATTTAAATTTGCAGTGTGGTTATGTAAATAAAGAAAACAAATTGTAGCTGTAGGCGCATATACGGTGGTATGTTTGATGTTGGTTCATGTATGCATTTTTAGGGGCAGCGGCAGATGAGTATAGTTTCAGTTGGCTGGTAAACTTAGATTAATTTATTCCGTATTAACTATTGTTAATACAACATGTTGTTATGTTGTACAACATAAGTACATTCTTAATTTACGAGATATACCTAAACATCTAACTGGATCAGCGCGTGCGCTAAAATCTTCCAAGGTATCGTCACGCGGTGATTAATGTTTTGCTGTAACAAGGATTTTTGGACTAGGGAACAATCATATATGAGATATTTACACCATCAAATTTGTCATCGATAGTTCTCAATGATAATACAAAGAAATAAAGTAAAAAAACAACAGGAAGAATAGACAGAAGGAAGGAAGCGCTGGTGGCCTAGCGGTAAGAGCGTGCGACTTGCAGTTCGGACCTCGCGGATTCAAACCCCGGCTCGTACCAATGAGTTTTTCGGAACCTATGTACAAAATATCATTTGATATTTACCAGTCGCTTTTCGGTGAAGGAGGAAACCGGACTAATCCCAATAAGGCCTAGTTTTGCCTCTGGGTTGGAAGGTCAGATGACAGTCGCTTTCGTAAAAAACTAGTGCCTACGCCAATTCTTGGTATTACTTGCCAAGCGGACCCCAGGCTCCCATGAGCCGTGGCAAAGTGCCGGGACAGCGCGAGGAAGAAGAGAAGATATGGACAGAACACCAGGCAGGAAAGTAGGAAAGTCCTTTACGAAAAACGAATGTGCATTTTTTATAAGGTATCCAACTGACCACGTAGCCTCTCCGCTCGTTTAAGCCACAAGACAAGGCTCGTTTTACCGACAAGTTTTACAACAATTTAGAGAGACAGATAGTCTCAGAGAATTAGGTATCTGTACCTAAACACAGTCCGTAACGGTTCAAGTCCAAATCCTATAAGCTGAGATGTCCGCACGGACCATCTGTCAGGCTAATGCGGTGTTCTAATGGAGACAGATCTGCAGTTGCAGCTTCAAACAATTTTGCTATGTTTTTGTTGCCAATTTCGCTAGAACACTTATGAAATGGTGCTACATATATAAATCTCGCTTTAAAAAATGTTTTACTAATAGAAATATGGTTATTGGTAAAGTACCCGCCAATAAAATTCTGTAAAATCAGGATACTCTTTCTTACCTTAAAGCCTCATGTCTCAGTGTTGCCATTGTAAACACTTTATTCTACTAAAAAGTTCATGTCGTTTCATCGTTTTTATGTTACTATTTATCAAAAATCGGGGTCTTGATTATACAAAAAAAAACATTAATATGTACAACTTCTAGTAACGCAAACGTTTCGAAGCACCCTTTCATTACTGAAGCCTTCAAAGCATTCAAAACCCCTTGTACAAGACTTATTGCACCCTTCAGATCTCCAGATAATCTGAAAGAATCACAACTCCCGTCTCGGCCACGCCACATACAAAAAGCAACTATAAATCTACGCTTCAAGGTGCATATTTGATTGAAGTGAATTTGTTTATGGGTGTTCCCCAAGGAACACCTCTGCTCAACAAGCCATCCTGAGCATTCGTCTTCATTCGCTCTTAATTCAGGGATTAGCATCTGATGAGGTTCCTCCTAAAATGCTTAAAGTCAAATGTCGTGTGACATCATTATCGTTATAAAGATGAGAGTTTAGCCACGAGTTAGCCGAGTTTGGGTTGAAAGTTTGAGTCTGCTGCTGAAAAGGGTTTTTAAATGTAAAGTCGGCGAATGAGACAACGCGTCAAAAGTATTTGGCTTCACAAAGAGATTTACTTACCCCTACTAAGTACCTATACTTAATGCTATAAATGCGAAAGTATGTATGCCTGTCAAGAGGTAACCCTCTTCACGCTTAAAACCGTTAAATTTATTCAGATGAAATTGGGTAGATATAGAGATATTTTGAGGCCCGGGGAAGTATCCTATGGATATTTTTTATTAGGGTTCAGTACCCAAAGGGTAAAAACGGGACCCTATTACAGAGACTCCGCTGTCCGTCTGTCCGTCTGCCCGTCTGTCCGTCTGTCACCAGGCTGTATCTCATGAACCGTGATAGCTAGACAGTTGTAATTTTCACAGATGATGTATTTCTGTTGCCGCTATAACAACACATACTAAAAAGTACGGAACCCTCGGTGCGCAAGTCCGACTCGCACTTGGCCGGTTTTGCATCATAGTGATCATCATCATTCTACGCAGACGAAAGCGCGGGAAGAAGCTGGTGTCCCTTTATGTAAAACAATAAAGCGCGCAGCGCTGAACACATGCGTCAACGGAATGTAGGAAAAACTACAATGCGGTTACCGCGTAAAACAATGTAGTGTCGTTAGATTATTTGATGTAAAATGGGTGTGCGGCAAACGCATTGCATTAAACACTGCGTTTATCCCATAAAACAACTGCGCGCTTAAAGGTAAGCTACGGCAAGAGGCTGCCGCGACCCGGCAGTCACTGCTCGGCAGTCGCTGCCCGGCAGTCGCCGCACTGCTTTATTTGTATGACACACTGTCCGACGCAGGCGGCTGAGCGGCGCGGCCGGGGGGCGTGACATGCGCGCGACCTCGGCCGCGCCGCCGAGCCGCTCCCGTAGCAGTATGGCAGCGCTGCCCAACCACCAAATGTATGAAACAGTGGTTACGCCAAACTATGCTTATGCGTTTATTTCAAAAACTATGTACTTTTACAAAAAAAAAGTAAAGAAATATTACTCTTCACGTCTATTGAAACACAAAACACACATTAAAAATGACTTGACTCAATAAACTCACGCTGTGAGGAATAATTTTTCCTCAGCTGTGATATATCCTTTTCTCAGAGGTTAAATTTCGTTTGTAATTAAACTAAGCACAAATTGAAATTGTGCTTTATTTAATCGGCAGGACTTTCTGAATTGCTGGTCCTTTGAATTCAAATGCCGTTTTATCAGGATCTGATAACTGCCTTCGGCGGCGCTGCCCAGCAGTCACGTTCGGCGGCGACGGTCGGTCGCGGCTGCCGGGCCGCGGCAGCGTCTTGCCGAATGCTATCTTAAGGATTAAGAGTAACTTTAAACGTAATAATTTTGACTCGGAAGTTCTGTCCGCTGACTGTACGTTATTTAAAAATAAATAGTGATTTAAAAGCTCGATGTGATCATAGTTGCTTGATGCCTAAACAAACACATAAACTGTATAAAATAAACATTTAATTATAATTGCAGTTAAACGCTAAATACCTACAATTAATATTAATGACACATTACTTTAATTTTACTGTGTGTAGTTATGGCGGTCTCGCTCGGAGTTCTGTTCGCCGCAAAATTTCGCAGCAGGAGCAAGATATGTATTAAGGCGAACGGCAAACGACAAACAAACATCACGACTACTGATGTGCGATTAACAAAATTGCGGATTTTTACAAGGAAAAATTACGTAAAATTTTTGGGTAGGGATAGAAATTTTCCGTTCCAAAAATGACACGTTCCTTCATTTCCAACTTTTTTGGAAGCTTGCATATATGTAATCACGACGCTCAGCGACACATAATCATCAGTATGTACCAAAAAGTTTTTTAGTATGCTAAGGTATTCCGTATATTTTTTTAATGATAATTTTCTTGAAGATTTGAAGGTCGTATCGGTTTTTAGGGTTCCGTACCCAAAGGGTAAAAACGGGACCCTATTACTAAGACTCCGCTGTCCGTCTGTCCGTCTGTCCTTCTGTCCGTTTGTCCGTCTGTCCGTCTGTCTGTCACCAGCAGGCTGTATCTCTTAAACCGTGATATCTAGTCAGTTGAAATTTTCACAGATGATATATTTCTGTTGCCGCTATAACAACAAATACAAAAAAAATAATAAAATAAATATTTAAGTCCGGCTCCCATACAACAAACGTGATTTTTTTGCCGTTTTGCGTAATGGTACGGAACCCTTCGTGTCCGACTCGCACTTGGCCGGTTTTTTACAATATCTGCGACTAAACGCACAAGAGCAGCGCGCTTTACGCAAAATGCCTCAGGTTTAGTTCAGCCGCAAATGTGCAGCTATGCATCGCGAATTGAATTCATTTCATAAGTTTAATGCAATTGCTCAACTCACGCCTCGTAAGTTACACTTAGTGTGTGATCTTCTCATATCTGAGTTTAGACCACTTGGTATGTTTATTTGGTATATCAAGTTCGGCTGGTTTATAAAATTAGCTTTAGGCTAAGGTAACCTATCTATATTATATATATATACACCCCAGGCCAAAAGTATGGAAACAACGTTGTTTTCTTTAATATCTCATGTTTCTATCTTTGTTGTATATATTTGTAAACTAAGACTTAAATTAGGCAAACCCAAAAGATTAAAAATACACGCTTAATATCAAAACATCCTAAAATATTAAAAGCTAAAAAAATAAAGTAGGAAAAAGTTACATAATTATACCTCTACCCTTTAATTACATGACAAAATGTTGAATTGGCAACTATCACAGCCAGAGTAATTTACTTTTAAAATGTTCTATTATTATTTTTACCAAATTGTCAATGAGTAGTATAGAATCCATCGCATAAAAGATCACACTTTTCTATTGAAAGACAAGCTTGTCTCCATACTTTTGGCCTGGGGTGTATAAAAAATATTGTCAGGCAACAAAAGAGACCGAGAGGTACATTTGAACATACACTGACATCAGAATGATTTGAATCATTTTATTTAGTTATCGTGAATCACGCCCGCACCAAACGGGTAGGTAATACTTACCCGTTTGGTGCGGGCGTGATGCACGATACTACTAGGTATACAGGCAATTGAGCCGAGCCTATTCTCGCACGCAGCATTTATAATATTCGAGTTTTGAATGATTCACGGTTAGTTTCACTAGACTTATATTGACCGGGATATAGAAAATACAAAAGGTACAAATAATACAAAAGGTAATCACGGTCTATATCCCGGTCAATATGTCTATTTATAATATTGTTAATTATAATTAGGCAAGATGGCGCTGGCGTCACGTACACATCAAGCTCGTGTTTATTATTGATTTTAAAATTGAGTTTCGAGTTTTGTCGCCGTTGAGTGGTGTTAGCGTGTGCTTCAGTGAGCAATAAGTGTCCATGAATGTTGGTGATTGTGTCCGCCAAGGGCAAAAAGGCCAATGGGCGAGCGATTGCCGGTGCTATCGGTTTTATGGAAGCGTTCGTAAGCGGGGTCCACGGCTGGAAGTGTTCGCAGTGACCACCGTATGTACTTATAAATCATATACAAGTGGGTTTTGGATGAGGCGGACTTCTTGTGGCTGTTTTATAACGAAATTTTTGTGAGCTAAATGGCATAATAACAAAGAGGGTGTTAACCAAAATGAATTGAGGGTACGCTTCGTATTTGTTTACAATACAACGTCAGTATTCAACGTTGATGGCCAGTGTTGTAGCGGGGCGATTATAGTACCCTGTTTTCGTTGGGTGGCGTACTGTTCCGGTGGACCAGTGGTGTACACGGTGGACTAAACTTTTGTGCTCCGGGTGGACTGCGTTCGAGCCCCGGTGGACTCTTATGTGTAAATTGTTTTATTTTTTATTTTATTTAATTTTTCTTTTTTAAATTACTTAAATGAATTTTTTTTTTTTTTAATTACTTTAGTAATTTTGTCAAGTACAAATTATACGTTTAGCATTTATTTTTTGCGTGTAATATTCGATGAAATTGTTGTTTAACTTGTGAATAATTTAAATCAAAGTGAATCATAATTTTGGATTTTGAGTACCGATTTTAAAACATTTTTTTTGACATCGTTTTGACGTACTTGTTTTTTATAATTTTGGATTTTGAGTACCTATTTTAAAATATTTATTTTGACATCGTTTTGACGTACTCGTTTTTTTATTTATTTCGTTTGTGTAATCATTTATTTTGTTTATATTGACATATAATTTTTATCAGTTATATTGTGCCAATTTTTTGTTGATTTCTTTGTTTTTATATTGTGTTTTTGCATTCCTTTTTTTTTTTCTCTCTTGGATGTGTGTTACGGAGCGAACATGAGCAACCCCAATCTTCAAGCATGTCCATATTGTCCTGACGCCGCAAGACAATATGTTGTACCTAGGGGTCTGAATGTCCATATTAGTCGTGTGCATAGAGATGCGGTTGGTTTGCAGGCGTCTTGCGCTAGTGAGGAGCGTGATCCAAGAGGGGGGGATAACGTCGAGATCTCGAAGTTGCCCGAGCTGAAGAAAAATGTTAGGGTGTTGCGGCACGTGCCAAAGGGGGCGAGGAGTCAAGCCGCAGGAAAGCTATGCGCAATAATTCAGGATTGTTTGAGCAATAATGAGTTGAAAGATTGGTTTGCGCTGTTCACTTTTTCTTTTACGGCTTTGAGAGTTCCGGACGGTGTCGGTCACAGATCTTTAACTACGCAGGTTAAAGAGAATATTGATAATTGCTGCCTGTACTTTCCTGCTGAGGTCGGTCTTAAGACAGGTTCACTTTACCGGACAATAGAGGCGAAGATGCATGATGGAGATTTGAGGGGGGCGGTCCGTCTTCTCTTCTCTGATTCTACTCTCGCGCCGGCTAATGGGGACACACTGGAGGCTTTGGTCGGGAAGCACCCATCACCTTCAAGGCAGCTGAATTTTCCCCCTGAGCCTGATCTGGCTAGTCCATTCCTGACCGTGACGCAGGAGGAGGTTGTGGGCGCTTTGGGGTCCTTTTACAATGGGTCTGCTTCTGGGCTCGATGGTTTGCGCCCCCAGCATCTAAAAGAGTTAACCTCGGTGTCGGCCGGTGATAATGGGGGGAAACTCTTGGAATCTCTTACAAGGCTCTGTAACTTCCTTTTACGTGGCATGGTTAATCCCCAAGCTTGTCCGTATTTATATGGGGCATCCCTGTGTGCTTTAGCGAAGAGGGATGGTGGGGTTAGGCCAATTGCTGTTGGGAACACGTTGAGGCGCCTTGTTTCCAAGCTTGCTTGTCGTGCAGTCAAGGAGGAGATGGCGGAATTTCTTCAGCCGTGCCAGGTTGGTTTTGGTACGCCTTTGGGGTGTGAGGGAGCCATCCATGCAGTGCGATCTTATGCTATGGCTCCGGAAAATGATTCCGGGGTTGTTTTAAAGGTGGATATTAAAAACGCTTTTAATACTGTAGAGAGAGATGTAATTTTGAGGGAGGTTAGGGATCGTGTGCCTTCGTTATATCCCTACCTTCATCAATGTTATTTCTCCCCCACCAATCTCTTCTATGGCACTAATCTGATTGCATCACGGGTGGGTGCTCAGCAGGGGGATCCGCTAGGGCCTCTTCTTTTTTGCCTAGCCGTGCAAAGTATTGTAAAATCATTATCCTCCCCGTTAAACGTATGGTACTTGGATGACAGGACGTTAGGTGGTGCGCCAGATGTTGTGTTGGGGGATGTGCGGCAGCTTGTGCAGGCTTTATCAGCCATTGGCTTGCAAATAAATGCTGAGAAGTGTGAATTGTTTCTTTGCAGCCCAGATGCTATGCATTCCATAGCTGATTTTGAAGCGATTTTGCCCGGGGTGAAGGTGGTGGAGAGGTCATCGCTGTCACTCCTTGGGGCGCCGATTTTTCCGGAAGGGGTTGGTCAGGTGGTCCAGGAGAAGACCGTGGCGCTTTCAGAATCTATGAAGCACTTGCAGCATTTGTCGGCGCATGTATCTTTGGTGTTGTTGCGTAACTGTTTATCAATTCCACGCGTGACATACACTTTGAGAACGGCGCCGACGTGGATGCATGTGCAGGCTGTGTTACGGTTCGATCAGATACTACAAAACGGTCTGGAGTCTATTCTTAATGTCAGGTTTGAGGAATCTCAGTGGTGTCAGGCTACTCTTCCCATACGACATGGTGGTTTGGGGGTGCGTCGCATGCATGATGTGGGACTTGTAGCTTTTCTGGCTTCCTCGCATGCATCGCGGGGACTAGTTGCGCGCATTTTGTCCCTCAATGAGGTCGACGTCCACATGCCTTTTTTGGGTGCTGCGTTGGATGAGTGGACTGTTCGCTGTTCTGGCGGTACGCGGCCGGACGACCTTGGGGCTCAGAGGTCGTGGGATGACGTTTTATGCCGTCAGACGTATGAGCAGTTGCTGGAAGGGGCATCAGGGGTAGAACAGGCTCGGCTGAAAGCGGTAGCTGCACCCGAGTCTGGGGCCTGGCTGCACGCCTTACCGTCGTCGCACTTGGGGACGTTGTTAGATAACGATTCCCTAAGGATTGGTGCTGCGTTAAGGCTCGGGTGTAATGTGTGCGAGCCACATTTGTGCGTCTGTGGGGTTATGGTGGAGGCGAACGGGCACCATGGATTGAGTTGTGTGCGGTGTGCTGGTAGGTTTCCTCGTCATCATGCGATTAACGATATCGTTCGCAGGGCGATGGTGTCGGCAAACCTGCCGTGCGTGTTGGAGCCCCAGGGTCTTAGTCGGACGGACGGGAAGCGGCCTGACGGTCTCACCCTTGTTCCTTGGGCTAAGGGGCGGAGTCTGCTGTGGGATGCTACATGTGTGAGCACATTTGCGGCGTCACATCTTGCACAGACTACACGTGCGGCTGGGGGGGCTGCAGAGAATGCGGCGAGACAAAAACATGCCAAGTACTCAAACTTAAAGCCGGTTTATGATTTTGTCCCTCTTGCTGTTGAGTCAGCTGGGCCTTGGTGTTCCGAGGCGAAGAGTTTTGTGAGGGATCTGGGTAGGCGCTTGCGGGATAGGGGTTGTGATCCTAGGTCTGGTGCGTACCTGGTCCAACGTATATCTTTGGCGGTTCAGCGGGGGAACGCCGCTGGTATTATGGGGACGTTTGGGCCGGGTACTTACCGGATTAGGGTTTAGGTTTGCTCTTTTGTGTTATTATTATTGTACTCATAATTTTTTCTTTGTTTTCAATCAATGTTGACGATGCGTGTTGCAGATAACTTACGTGTAAACGAACGTTCTGTTTTGACGAAACCTGAGGTGGATGAGCTTATTGTAATGTGACGAAGCCTGCGCTGTGGATCTGATGGTATGCCTTTTTGTTTTTTTGGTTAATAAATTTTGGTAAACGAATTATAATTCTAAATGTCATATATGTATATATAGTTAGTTCCTACTTGTATAATAATACTGCTATAATTTAAGCTTGTACCTACTACTGTTTTTTATTGTTTTTTTGTATACTTACTGCGACAATAAATTATTATTATTAAGACTTTATTTCGGACATCAATGATCCATAAATGATTGGTTAGTTACAATAGTACTTATCACTATGTTAGTATTGACAACACAAATTATATTGAAGTATATACATTATTTACATTAAAAAAATGCATACCAGTCACTTATCCATCCGGTAGAATGGGACATGCATTGAGGCCCAATACTTAAAGAAGGGATTATCAAGCCTCTCTCCAATTTCGGTTAGAAAACTGTTGGAGTTGTTCCTCAGACGGTGCATCTGAAATGCTGTGCGTTTTCTCATAATGGCGTAGAAATCATCCATTCGTGCCTCCGCAAACATCCCAGATGCACTGCAAAACCGCGGCAGCCCCAACAGCACTCTATACCCATTATTAAATTGGACGCGCAGGGCGCCGTAAGCTCGCTTTGTATATTTGATCCACAGGCTGCAGGTATAGAACGTTTGGCTAATAAATGACTTTTTTTTATTTATTACGAGCGTAAAAATGACAGTGGTAATACTAATTGGCCTGTATAAAAGTAGCATTGCTGTTCACTTATCTGTGTCCGCATTTGTCCTAAGCAGATGTATTTGCCGCAGAGAACGTTGTTTGATTTCGCAACTACTTAGCCCGTTGCTTAATTCTGTATATTTTGGTTAGGACGCTAAATCCCATGTTTAAGTTGCTTTAGGAAATTCCAGTTTATATAAACGTTATTTATACAGCTTTATTTAGATATTTGGACACTGTTCTAACATAAGTACCTATGTGACCACACGGCTGGAGGTTTGCTTCTTAAGGCGGTTCCCTGAGCTAGAAGGCAAAAAATCTCCTTATGATCGTGTTTCTTTAAGAGGCGTTGATATTCATAGACTTGGAAAAATATATTTAGTTCTTGACTATATTATCTTTAATAACATAGCTTCCGATACACGAATTATGACACTTCGCTCGATACAATTAATTCCCAAAATAACCTCTAACTCGGAATTTTAATCAAAATTTACTAGCTTTCGAATTTCGTTATTGTAAGGTAACGTTTTTAAAATAAATAAAAATCGACAAAATTCGATCAAAATTGACACTGCGCGCATAATCTTTCCCGTTCTTTCTTGCGAAATGTGACAGTGACAGCGGCAAAACGATGAAACGGCCTTAAAGAATAAGAATAAAAATCAAGAATAAAGATCAATTGCAGCTAAAGGTTACAGACATACCACTAGGTTTCCGCACTAGGAATTGCCTGTATCGCGGGGTTTTGTTTGCATGCGGCTGTAGTGATAGTGCCACTTACGATTTACGAACAACAATGACTGTCTACTATAACCTATTAGTAGGGGTATTGACTCAATTTACTCTCGTCATGATCATCATTATCATTGCAGTCGATAGACGTCCACTGCTGGACATAGGCCTCCCCCAAGGCTCGCCACTCCGACCGTTCCTGTGCCGCTCGCATCTACCGAATTCCCGCGACCAATTTACTCTAGTATAAATAAATTGCTATTATATTGCACACTAAATTAAATTAAATTAAAATTAAATTAAATAATCATTTATTTTCAGGCATGGCCCATAGAGGTGGCACAGAGACACTACTCGTACTGTACTGTACCTAAATACCTATATGTCTTTTCGTCTTCATTTGTATCCGTACCATTTTCATAAAAACTCAAAGACATACGTACGAAACAAGCTCCGGAACAAGCCGCGATTCCCCTGAGTTTCGCTGCCGAGGACGGCTGAATTGCCGCCAGTTTCTAACTCCGGACTGAATCAAATAAACTATATTTTATTTCTGCGACGCTGTGGGACGTTAGGATATTTCGCATATTTATGTAGTCAAAAGTTTATGTATGTTCTAGCCACGCGCTACTTGCAAGCCAATTCGAACGTACACTGATATCAGAATTATGTTTAAGAATCATGTTATTAACAGGGCAATTCGAACATGGAATGACGGCTATAACTGATATGATTCCAATATGATTAAAATATCGGTTTGATGTCAGGTGCACGTTCCGATTGGCCTGTTAGTCACAGTATAGACAGACGTACAGACAGACAGACAGACAGACAGACAGACGGATGGACAGACAGACAGACAAAGGAGTTTTAGTAATATGGTCCCGTTTTTACCCTTTGGGTACGGAACCCTAAAAAAGAAGCCAGACGATTTTGGTCGGGGCTTTCTACCTGCCAGACGATCTAGAAAGTTATTATTGAATTGTTATACGTGAGGTCGAATATTTGCTGAACGTCTATAATAGGTATTATAAAGTTTACCGGATTAAAGCCAAACAAACCCTAAACCCTCGAGAAATTCGTATACCAAAGTAATTAATTATTTTCCACCAAATCTCTTCATGTGTGCACGCGACTGGTATTTAATTAATTTGATATCAATTTATTGACAAAGGTGCTTTATTCACCAGATAATTATTTTGATTAAGCTAGAGTAGGTATTTAGGTGTTTTGCCACGCTTACGTATTTTACGCTTTATACCACAAGCCTGTTTAATCGGGGTCGTGGTGACCCGAGACGCAGGTCCTTATTTAAAGATTTTTGTGTTTTTGTTTTTGTGTTTGTGTATGTCTTAATCTAATTTAATTTAATCATATATTATTATGTAATTCGTTTTAAATGTTTTAAACTCATATCGAAATATTTTCTGGATTAAATAATTTCATTCATTCATTCATAATAAGAAATAAAACAAAAGAAATTGGTAAAAAACTTTTATTTTCAAACATTCTAATACTTACGTAAAATTAATTACGGCCGTTCCCTGAGCCAGAAGGCGAAAAATCTCCTTATATGATCATGTTTTTCTAAGAGGCGTTGATATTC
Source organism: Cydia strobilella (assembly GCF_947568885.1). NCBI lineage: Eukaryota > Metazoa > Arthropoda > Insecta > Lepidoptera > Tortricidae > Cydia > Cydia strobilella. The sequence continues at coordinate 16,151,739 of NC_086057.1, forward strand.
GTAGACGTGAAAAAAATATATGTAGTTCTTGACTATATTATCTTTAATAACATAGCTTCCGATATACGAATTATGACACTTCGCTCGATACAATTAATTCCCAAAATAACCTCTAACTCGGACTTTTAATCAAACTTTACTCGGTTATTTATTATGTGATACTATAAACAAAAAAAAAAAACAAAAAACAATCTTAACTTAAATAGTAATTTCATAGCTTTCGTATTTCGATATTGTAAGGTAACGTTTTTAAAATAAATAAAAATCGATAAAATTCGATCAAAATTGACACTTAGCGCGCATGATCTTTCCCGTTCTTTATTGCGAAATGTGACAGTGACAGCGGCAAACCGATGGAACGGCCTTAACTAAAACATATAAATACCGTTGCACCTTTTGGACGTAGTTAAGTGCTACGAAATTGGTCTCAGTAGTACCAGGTTTATGAATTTAGGGCAGGTCGCAAGTGCGGGTTACGACGGCGCCCTCGATAAATTAGTAACGGCCACGGTTTTGAGTCTTTAAGGGCTCCTGTGTTCCCATTGCGAGAAAGGAGAGCGAGGACATGTAAGGTTATGTGGGGTAAGAGAGACACTGGGACAAGATAAACACTAGATTAAAAACTAAATTACCTAAATGATAAAATTAAAAAAGTTACGGATACTTTTGAACGCGAATCGGGTCTATCGTATTTATTTTGTTACCTTTATTTACCGACGTTTCGACACCGGTAAAAGTAACAAAATAAATTCGCGATAGACCCTATTTTAAATGTGATTTAATATGCGAACTGTACAGTTATATATCTATTTGGAGAAGTACCTACTCCAGGGTGGCTGATATTTTTGGTGTGATGGTTCATCCGCTAGTGACTGTGTGTCTAAAGATATTAGGGGGGACCAAACACTTAAATATTGACCCTGTTCCATTTGTATAAAAGCTACGTATAATCGAACAGCGCAATTATACTTGTTCACCTGCGCCCACCCCTTCCTCGGGAAGTGTTTGGAATAACAATCCCTGTAGAGAGGAAATTTTTCCTCTTAATTGTTGACTTAACATCTTGGCCTGGTGGAAACAAGTGTTGTTTCACTTAAGCACAAAGTTAGGGGTGGATCCTTTAATTTAGACCGTTTTCGAAAGGATATTTTTAGGGTACAGACCCAAAGGGTAAAAACGGGGCCCTATTACTAAGACTCCACTGTCAGTCTGTCTGTCACCAGGCTGTATCTCATGAACAGTGATAGCTAGACAGTTGAAATGATCACATATGATGCATTTCTTTTGTCGCTATAACAACAAATACTAAAAAGTACGGAACCCTCGGTGGGCGAGTTCGACTCTCACTAGTCCTGTTTTTAATGTCACCGATTGCTTTAGAAAGTTTCCAATATTTTGCGTTTGAAATTCAGTTCATAAATAGCTTTAGGGTATACCTGGAATTATAGCACAAAAGTAATTACATACTGTCTAAGGAGGTTTTTGGCTGTCTGATTTAATTTTTTGTCTTATAATTACTTATATAACAATTCAAGTCTTGGAGACCTTTTACACCTCTAAGGATAATTTGATATTTTTATTCTTAATTTACTATACATATTTTATCTCTGACACCTAGAGACTTTACATCTCTAAACAATTTTAGTAATTGCCTGTTGTTTGTATATTTTTTATTAGTTTTCTTTTTTTTGTGTAATTCTACATTTAGACTGGATACATCTCTGACAAAGTATCTAATATTTTATTAATTCCATATTTGTAATTGTTTTTAGTAAATTTTGGTTTTGTAATTCTTGTAAAAATTGACATGTAAAAGTGCCCCTGTGGCCTATTTGCTGAATAAATGTTTGATGTTCGATAGTGAGTATGAGTTAAAGGTTAGAGCCAGGCAGATTCTAGTACTGCAGTGCTTCGGGGATGTCCGCGGAGGCACACACGGACGATTTCCATTCCATTATGCGCAAACGCGTCGCGTCCCTGATGCGCCGTGCGCGCGGCAGCACCAACGGGCTCCTGAGCGCGGTCGCAGGAGCCAATGACAGCCCGATATTTGGCCACTGGGCGACATCGCACCATGCCCACTATGAAAAGCGACAATATCTTTTGCAATGTCGTGGTAAATTGGTAGTATCAGATAATAGATGATGAGAAGATGGACGTTCTTCCCTCGTCTGTGTGACGCGTGTAAATATATTTACTTACGTATAAGGTAAACATTAGTGGATCTTTAGAAATCTGTTATTTCACAGTGCTTTAGTTTTAACTGGTGTTGCGGGTATTTATAGGCGGTGATAATCAGGCGATCCGTCTGCTCGTTTACCTCCTGTTTTATAAAAAAATACATTTGAAATAAAATTAATAGATGCTGCTTTCCGTGTATTTTTTTTTCAGTTGCAGGCCATGAGGTATTCTTGTTCAAGGGTTCATGCAAAGCAGATTTAACTTTTTCAGGCATACGTGATTTCTTACGCAGTATGGTCCCGTTTGTTCCTTCACGACACCACTAGACATCAAAGATTGTATAAATCTTAATCTAGGTACTCTAGGTCCATGGGGTCCCAGCGGGAGTTGAAACTCTAGGTCCATGGGGTCCCAGCGCGCATAAGTTGTTTGCAGAAATCGCGAAGCGTCTGGTTGACGTAACTGGTGACCGAAGAGCTGGCGGCTTTCTCGCACAACGTATCAGCATTGCGATACAGCGGGGAAATGCCGCCAGCATCCTTGGTACAATGCCTCAAGGGCCTATTTTAGATTTAAGCTAGTTATTAATTTCGTTTACGTAGTACCACTGTATATATTATCTTGTATGTAAATAAATGTTTATCTAGGTACTTCATTTGTCAAAAGCAACTCTTAAGTTGACTTACTTCGATTTGACTTATATTGTGACCAACGAGTGTGAACGCGACCAGACCAACAAGTGTGAATGCGACCGACGTAACGTTAAAAGCGAACGCAGCCGACGCGCAAGAATGACGGTAGACCGAGCGCTGTCTACACAACTTTGACACCCACCCGCTATCTTCAGTCACCCGTGAACATGATGCATGTAACTGCGTCGAAATATCGGGAGCTCACAAATAATACAAAAGGTAATCACGGTCTATATCCCGATCAATATAAGTCTAGTGAAACTAACCGTGAATCATTCAAAACTCTTACTTCGATTTCTTCTTGCTTCAAGTTCCAGACACGAAATATACACATAATATTAGTAGTATCCGTAGATCTGATTCAACCTTACAACCGTCTGAAGGTCGCAGGTAAGCGGAGATTTTGTCGTGGATATGAGTACTTACACTTACGCCCCAATGCCGGTTTCCATAGAAATAAGGTTAATGTTTTTGTATCTCCGAAACATACAAAACATACATGAGGGTTAAAGGTACCTGTTAAGGCTGCCTAATTGTACGTAAAGTAAATAGTAACATAACTAAGTTTTACTTGGTAAAGATCAGAGAGAAGCTATTTTATCACGAGTCCCGAATCACCACATCGTGGTCCACATTCCATTCGTTCGGACGAAACGTTTTTGGTACGGACGGCTAAGGAATGGAATGCGCTCCCGCCATCTGTATTCCCTGATCAATTCCCTTTCCTCTCTCCCTTTAAAACAAGAGTGAATAGGCTGTTACTGAACCGGTGAGCTCCATCTTAGGCCCTGTCTTCACTTTCCATCAGGTGTGACTAGGGCCGATCGCCGATCAGTTTATAAAAAAAAAAAATGGGTCCGGCACGACAGGCTAAGTTCTTTTAAATAAAATACCGCCAAACTGGATAACACTATCGTTTCAGCTCTGTCTTTAGACACGTTACGCCTTGTAACATTATAAATAAATGAATGTGGGGTCCCTTTCATCATCATCATCATGTCAGCCGATAGACGTCCACTGCTGGATATAGGCCTCCCCCAAGGCTCGCCACTCCGACCGATCCTGTGCCGCTCGTAACCACCGAACTGCCGGTAGGCCTCCAACGAAATGGAGCGACGATCTGGTGAAGGTCGCGGGGGTCCCTTTGTTTGACATAATTATTGAAAGTCATAATGTAATGATTGTCATATTATCATTAGTCATAATTCTGAAACCGTTAACTTTTCAGGATTTTCCTCGGGTTATCCTATAGATAGGTTAGGTGAGGTTTTATGGCAATCCTGAAAAGTTACGCGTTTCTGAGAAAAGCCAAATTATGACTAATGATAATATGACATACCTAGATGACTACGACATATGACATAAACATTAATTATAACATTTATAACCATGACTGATGATGTTATTTATATGATATTTTAATTGTGTTCGAACTGTATACTAATAAAATTGTATTTTAATTTTAAATGTAATTTAATGCTAATTTTAATTGTAATTTATTTTAGTTGTTTTCGAACTGTATATTAATAAAATTGTATTTTAATTTGAAATGTAATTTAATGCTAATTTTAATTGTAATTTATTTATTTTATAAGATAACATTTTGCGCATTTCAATATTAATTAGATTCTCGCTCTCTTTGACATTTGTATGCCAACCAGCAAAACATAGTGCTCAATGTATACCTACACCTAAGACCCATGTATACCTATGTTTTACAAATAAAGCATTCTGATTCTGATTCTGAAAATTAACTTTCAATAATTATGTCAAACAATAGAGACCCAAATAATGTATTTGTGTGGCTGCTGACATAGCGTACACATAAGAGCCTACTCAAACTCAATAAACAGCCCTTAGGTCGTACAGGTTTTGTGTCTGCTTACCGACCTAAAGAAACCTACATAAGCTACTGTAATATTTAAAAATATTATGAATAAATGTCTATGTCTAAGAGACTTTTAGACTTCTTTCTTATTATACACAAGTTTTTTATTATATAATGTAGGTATGTAATGCAATTATTCGACATGCCCGACCTATGTACTAACTACTAACATGACATGATATTTTAATCTTGACATAATTATTTATAATGTATTTTTAATTTAATGAACATAATGGTTTATTGTAATTTTAATTCTAGACATAATTTGTTTTCATTATCAATTATGTGATGATAATAATTTATATTCTGATGTTTGACATGTAATATTTAAAGAATATTATGAATAAATCAGTATGAGTATGAGTATGAGTATGAGTATGAGTATGAAATATTTTAAAAAGTGTAAAATAAGTTTTAAATTTAGCTCCGACGTTTCGAGGACGGCGTTGTCCCCATGGTCTCGGAAAATACCATCGTGATCGTTGTGAATAATAATGAGTAAAAATCGTGAAAGTTTAAATCAGTGTTTTAAAAAGTGATCTTAAAAATTTTGGTGTGAATAGAATTGCCAAACGATAAGGCTGCCTTTCACACAGTACAGATTAGAGGAAACGTACGAAAATCAACCAATAGCATTGATTGCAATCATAGAAATATGAATATATTGCAATCCACATCTCTTCATGATACGTCTTCTCTCATCTCCGCCTCCGCCCTAAGTGGAGGAGATAAAAACATTGCCTGACAAATCAATGTAAAAACTATGAGTCAATATACAGTTGTGTGTGACCATGGGGCTTTAAATTCAGGGCTCGATTCTACTCCCTAAACTGATCTACTTTTATTATGGGACCAACACCGAAATCGAAAAACATATTGGCTTTTTCATACATTTTGGCTGATCAGATGTCGACGTTTTCTATGGAAAAACCAAATTTTTCGCAATTTTGGGATCCTATAATAATAGTAGCTCAGTTTAGCGAGTAGAATCGAACCCTGAATTTAAAGTCCCAAGGTCAGAGACACCCTGTATGTATACCTAGGTATTAATTTATTTAATCTTCATAGTATAAAAACGTTAACATACAAACGCGGTCTTAATATCGTAAGACGTTACTTACTTAGGTATCAATCAAACTGGGTAGAATACCTAATTTTTTTTGAATTATTATGAAGGGTACACGGAAAGAACATGTCGTCACTTTTTTCGAAAAATTAAATTTTCATTTCAAAATGTAGAGCTCTTAATGAACTATTAGTTATATCTTTTGCTACCACTGTATAATATATGTAACACAACTTTTTTTTAGTTAAAAAATACCTGGTCACGGAATTACCATACATTTTGACATGGTTCCAAATTTTAAAACCGCGATTACTCAAAATGTTACTAAAGTGACTAGACATGTTCTTTCCGTGTACCCTTCATAATTATAGTTTCACACTTTACCATAGGTACAGATGTTTTGATTTTTTTTAATAAACCCTGTATAATAAAAGGGTAAATATAATACGTCTAAAAATAAATGCTTTCACTGGTTTCGAAATCAGGACAATACAAGCTTAGACAACAGGGTCACTGCCAAGCTTTAGTCAAACAAAATACTTAATACAAGTAACACTCAAATAACAATATCGAGTAGATAAGCATTTCCTAAATAAACAGGTCCTAAACAAACAAAACATTCAAATATAAACAAACCTTTTGGGCCGGAAGACTGGAAAAAATAATTAAGTGAAAAAACTACTGGAGCGATTTAAACGAATGGTACTCACATTTCCTGTGTTTAATTACATTCGTTGCCTGAATTGGATAATTAAAGGAGAGGATGTGAATAAAATTTATTTGCACTTCTGTCCTACGAGATACTTTCTTTGAAGAATTAAAATTAAAAACCAATAAATAAGTAGCATTTAATAAAAAAGAGCACACTTTAGAAAACAGTTCAACTTCAAAAAAATTACTAGGGAATCAATAAATAAAATGTTAGATTTAACTTTTTTTAAATGCTATCCTAACAAACACTTCGCGAAAGTGATAACCGAAACGCCGGAAAAAGTAAAACGTAAAAGGTAGAATAAACTAAAGTGAATGGAAAGAAGTAGTATATTCCGAGTTTTTAGATTAGATTAAATTGTTTATAGAAATAAAGTCGACGGCTGTTGAACCATTAAGGAGGTCTATTCTAGTTTAACAATTTGTTAAGGTTTTGAACTGGTTTTAACACGACCGTGACGTATTGGTGATTGGCGCATATCTCATGTACTACTTTCACTTTATTTCGCATGCGCCAATATGCGTGAGCGATATTGACGGTATCATATTAACCTTGTGAGTCTAAATGTACATTAAAATTGCAATCTAATTTGAACCTTTTGATGAAACAAATAGAGTATCATTTATTTTGTTTCACTGCGTTGTAAAACACGAAATTTGTTCCAATTTAGTTATAGAATAAGGTTCAAATTAAAAATTGAAAAACTTTATATGGTGGGTCTTACGAAGTTAAGATCAAAACATTAACAAGTTTTAAATAAGAATGGGGCTCAAGATGTTCATAATCATGAATGTAAATATCATCGTCTAATAGTTTTCCCACCCACAACACAAGACTTATTAAGCTAACTTTGGGACTAGGTCAATCTGTGTTAAATTATTCTACAATAATTATTTATTTTCCCCTCACTAGCTCGGAAAGTTGTCTTTTATCTTTCAAAACAAGCGGGGAAAAACGCGTTTTATCCACTAGTGGGGAAAGTAATTTGACCTTGGATGGAGCGTGTTTAAGTAGCTTGACAGATAACAAAACGTAAAACGCTCATGATAATGGTTCGTTCGATTTTAATTATCATTAAATAAATGGTTTGAGAATCTAATAAAAAATACCAAATTTAGCTTTGTTTAATGATTTTAAGTCATACACCTTAAAATTTCATAAGAAACGTTGTTTTTTTTTATAATGATGTTAAATATAATTCTGAACGCACAAGTTGAGTCGATGCAATTTTAAAACGCATCGTTGACATTTCATACGTCAGAAATGTCAACATAGTCAACAAATTTTTTACTTAAAAACTTTTCTCACCGACTCGCGTAAAAATACACAACTTCAGAGTTTTCTGTTATAATATCGTAAAAAAATTAGTGATTCCTGTGATAAAGATGATCTAACGCCTGTGGATGTTGCACTTTCCTCGCTATAGTGAGGTTAAAAGTTTTGTGTTACACACGGGTGCAAATGTATTTTACTTCTCGTGTTTCAATTCTACACTCGCGGGTAAAATACAACTTTGCACCCTTGTATAACAAATAACTATTATGCCGGCTGCCTGTAAAACGAATTCGTTCACAAACCATGTACTACTCTTGTTCTACTGTTTTTACTCTGCGAATAGTAAAAAGCGCTCAAACACGGCAAGTGTGCCAATAAAGGGGCGTTGTTTATTGTAAACAAACCGCAGTTACGCTAACGGGACAAGTTTTATTAAAAAAATTCGACAATTGCCGCGGTGCCGTTAATGGCAGTAATGGACGGTTCGGAGATCCGAGTACGTTTGTTTGTTAACTCTGGGTGTTTCTAACCCCCGACGACGCAAAAAGAAGGGTGTTTGTCTGTCTTGATTTTCTGAGTTTGATTGTCTGTCTGTCTTTGGCATCGTAGCTCTCCAATGGCCGAGTCGATTTCGATGCGTTTTTTTACTTGAAAGTTATTTTTCTTGAGGTGGTTCTTAGCTATGTTTCATAGAAATAGATCTAGCAGTTTTCCAAAATTATTGGTTGGTATAGCGTAGGGGGTTTTTAAATTTTAAATTTAATTAGTTACTTAAACGGCTTGAGATGTTGGCGTTTTTATGTTATGTTTTGTGTATTAATTGTCTATTTAAAACTAGTTTTAACTACAATAAACTTTTTAACAATTAGTCAAAACTAGTTTTACCAAGGTACTTTGCGAAAACTAGTTTTCACCGAGGCCTTACGGAAAATTAGTTTTCACTTACGGAAAACGAGCTTTAACTAGAGAAATGCGTTTTCACGGGTTATTACGGTAAAATATATTTTGTAACTTACAAAGTGCTAACAAGTTTGAGAACAAATACAATTATTTTATTAATTTTTTTTTTTTTTTTTAATTTTTTTTTAAGTAGTCACACTACTATATATAAATTAAAAACTGTAATAGATGTCATATATTAAAGAAAAAGTGACGAAGCCCTCCAGTGGTGAAGGCCGGATTCGAACCGGCGTCTTTAGCTATCGCGGCTAAAGTTACAAAGTGTTTTCAAAATAATTGTACATAGTATTATATATCAATACTATGTACTTAACATTGTCTACCCCAAGTGCAATGGTGCAAAATACTGTGCAGTAAAATAGATACCCGTACCCTTCACAAAAAATCCGTGTTAAGGAGCTACAGACAGGGGTCAAAAATACTCCATTAAGCTTGCTTCTTCTATTTCGAAAACCCAAAATTCCAAACTCAATTCTGGAATTTAAAATTAAATCCAATAAGATTAATGATACAATATTAAAGGTATGATGTCACCCACACTGGCTGCAATTATTCACCGGCCATTCGTATAAATTATAAGAATTATTACATTAAACCTTCGCCGGAAGGCTGATTCCGCTTTAACAATTTGATATGGTTTTGGTTTGATACAAATTTGAATAGTAAGCGGAACTATAAATTCGTGACAATTGTTTATAGAAAACACCAATCGAAAGATGGAAATAATCAGGTGACTGTTCCTTGTATCTGTCACCCCATATATTTTTAGGGTTCCGTACCCAAAGGGTAAACACGGGACCGTATTACTAAGACTTCGATGTCTGTCTGTCTGTCACCAGGCTGTATCTCATAAACCGTGATAGCTAGGACCCTATTACCTTGGGGGAAGCCTATGTCCAGCAGTGGCTGACATGATGATGATGATGATTACCTAAGACTTCGCTGTCTGTCTGTCTGTCACCAGGCTGTATCTCATGAACCGTGATAGCTAGATAGTTGAAATTTTTACAGATGATGTATTTCTGTTGCCGCTATAACAACAAATACTAAAAACAAAATAAAATAAATTTTTAAGAGGGGCTCCCATATAACAAACGTGATTTTTTTACCGTTTTTGCGTAATGGTACGGAACCCTTCGTGCGCGAGTCCCACTCGCACTTGGATGTTTTTTTCCTATTCAATCGGCGTTTATCGATTTGCGATTGTCATCTTTTTATTTTGTCTTTGTCTTTGATAGGCTCTCTGATTGCTTTTCGTTAGTACCAATACCAATGAACGTTATCGGCTCACTCTGATTGGAATAGCCTTCTCGCTCGCACTTATTGGTGCTCGTGAGCTACCTGTCAAAGTCAAAGTCGAAATATTCTTTATTCAAATAGGCCTAGCAACAAGCACTTTTAAATTGTCAAGTTTTACAAATATTAACTTAATCTAAATATGACAGCAATTTATTGATGCAGTTATTAAAACATTGAATTATTATAGATATGTCAAACAATAATAAGAATTGCACAAAAGGATCGTCAAACACCAAAATTGTATAAAAAATACTAGTCTAGAAACTTTCTAGAATAAAAATCTTAATGTCAAAAAATACGGATTACCTAATAATTAAATATAGGTATTCATTGAATTATCAATTTCATCATTATTAACTTAATATAATAATAAATAATTAAATCATTTTACGGTTTAGACTCACTTATTTTAGTCACTCGCGCGACATGTCTCCTTTCTCAAGCACTAATAGTGCGAGCAGCGTTCACGACGACCGTGTATTGCGTACTGCCGCTGCCGCGCGCCGGGTCGCTCGCTGCGCGCGCGCTGAGAAAGCCGGTTGGGCGAGGTCTTGCGCTATCGTTGTAGGCGGGCACAGTGGTGTGTTTGGGTTTGGGTCACCCAACACTTGTAGCGCCACACAGCACGAACTCACTATGTCCACTACACTGTCACAACACTCACCGGCATTCTGCTGAGGAATCACAGGCTTCCATGCTGGCGGCACAGCCCAGCCGCTATCCCGATTGAAATTAGGGCGCCGCCCAATCTCGATCGCTTCACGTATTTTACGTGGTACGTATTATTTTTTTTTTAGGTACGTTACATGTCGCGCCAGTGACTAAAACAAGTGAGTCTAAACCGTAAAATGATTTAAAGTTAGTATGTCTCACAACAGTTTAAATTCGAATAAATAATTAATAATTTTTAATCACATTTAATCCCACGGTGTTTCATCAATTCATCATTCATGTAGTATGTATGTACACCAGAAGACCGGTTACATGCTGAGGGTGTTCCAGTTTCGATCGCGCCACTACGTGCACTTCAACTTTTTTGTGGTGCGCGTGCCGCGACCGCTGCAGGGGACCGTCGAGGGCGTCGAGTGCGCCGACTTCTGACCGAAGGGTGTCGTATTTCGGAGGTTCCGGGGCGCCGAATCCGACATAAGAGCAGCCGATTCAAAACGGAGCCACGCCGTTTTGACGCCAAAATAGTGTTTGGTTTAACCTTTTGGACGCCAATGACCAATACGCACCGTAGGTTCAACGCCAAAGACCGATTAATCGGTCATAGACCACAGAGCAACATATACCTACATGCAGATGCATAAAGTTCAAAATGACACTTCGGTGACGTGGCGTCTGGATGACAGCTTTTTTGTTTGATATGGCGTCGAAAAGGTTAAAGTTTATGAAATTTTAATGTATGTTAGTGTAAGTGTAATATGGGCCTTGTTGTCTGAATTAAATTTTTATATAAATTAATAAATAAAATAAACCGTAAAACTATTTTAATGTTAGTATAAATCACAACTGTTTAAGTTCGAATAACTTATCAATTTCTTATCAGAATTGGCCTCTTGTTTTATATTAATAAGGCTAATTTGATAATGATTAAGATCCGCTTTTTCGCACATGGGTTTGTCGTTTCATTATGTCCTTTAATTTTGAAAAGGTTTGGGAGGTTTTGAAATTATTTGGTATTTTATTGGATGGCTGTTGAACCTGTATTTAAATAACTACCTAACTTTCAAAGATGAGTTATTTATAATGACCGGTATTTTTTTAAACATTATGTATATTATTATGTCGAATTCCTCTGCGAAAAAGTCCAACTTGTGTGAAAAATCTTAGTCTATTGGGCTAATACGAGTTGGGGTAACACGACTTATTTTTCTCTGGATAAATATCATCTCTCATGGGACGTCAGAATAATCCATACTAATATTATAAATGCGAAAGTCTGTCTGTCTGTCTGTCTGTGTGTTCCCTCTTCACGCTTAAACCGCTGAACCGATTTAGATGAAATTTGGCATAGAGATAGGTTGAGTCCCTGAGAAGGACATAGGATACTTTTTATCCCAGAACTCACCCCTCAAGGGGGTGAAAAGGGGGGTGGAAATTTGTATGGGGAATCAATAACCGCTGAACCGATTTAGATGAAACTTGGTATGGGAATAGTTTGACATGCGGGGAAGGATATAGAATAATCCCCGAAATCATCCCTTAAGGGTGTAAAAAATGGGGTGGAAATGTATAGTGTGGACCAATTTGGGGGTGAAAAAAGGATGAATTAAAAAGCAGAATTAAGGTATCCAAATTACTAATTCCACGCAGACGAAGTCGCGGGCAAAAGTTAGTCTGATAATAAATGTCTTATACCGGTAGGGCGGCGGCACGCTCAAGCACATAACGAATATACTTTAATTATTGTAAACCTTAATCTATGCAATGACTAAAGAACTTTCTATAAATATTTATGAAGACAAACACAGATAAGTAAAGCTAGTAACATGTGTACTCCCTCACTCTCTCTCTTCTTGACATGTTTAACTACTGAAGGTAGCCAATCAGCTCCGTATATTTATCTAATATTGGTAGGTACTAGGTGTCGAGTAAATACATACTTAATATCCATATCCATACTAATATTATAAATGCGCAAGTCTGTCTGTCTTTCTGTCTGTGTGTTCCCTCTTCACGCTTAAACCGCTGAACCGATTTAGATGAAATTTGGCATAGATATAGGTTGAGTCCCTGAGAATGACATAGGATAGTTTTTATCCCGAAAATCATCCCTTAAGAAAGTAAAAAGCGGGGTGGAATTGAGATAATTAACGAAGTGCCTGCTAATTTGTGTGTAAAATATGCACAAATTTAGATTGCTATGAGAATTTTTCCAGGCGCTATTCTTACTCTAGCTGCGGTTACTAAGTCCACGCAGACGAAGTCGCGGGCAAAAGCTAGTAATTATTATAAATGCGAAAGTGTGTCTGTCTGTCTGTCAGTCTGTTACCTCTTCACGCTTAATCCGCTAAACCGATTTAGTTGAAATTTGGTATAGAGATAGTTTGAGTCCCGGGGAAGGACATAGGGTAGTTTTTGTTCCAGAACTCATCCTTTAGGGGGTGAAAAGGGGAGCTGGGGGTAGAAGTTGGTGTATGGGGAATCGATAAAATTATTTATAATATAATAAGTCGCAAGATATCGAAATGCCTGGAAATCTACTATCCGGAATCATGTGCTCCACGTAGGAACGACTCTCAGCACTGAGGAGAACGAAGCAAGGAGGAGGAGGGAAATGGGAGTGGAGAAAACCAGGGGAGAAAAATACAACTTTATAGCAGGTAATATTTTGCAGTTAAGGATATGACCGATATATATTTTCTTATTAAATATTGGCATACCAGACAATTACATGGTAGAACCGTGGATTCAATACGAACATATTTGTCATATTACCTAAAAGGACGAACAAACAATATCAATATATCTCTGAGCTATAGAAACAGATCTTTCAAACTTGTATTCCACGTGCCCACCCACCGGATATCCGTAGGTACCAGACACTAGACAATAATAAAGACCTAATGACTCCTCTACACTATCGGCGATGATAGACGATGACTGGCGGGCACGGTAGTGTAGAAGGCATACTCAGCAGTCCCCGCCAGTTATCGTCTACCCTCGCCTGCGATCCGTGAGTTGTTGGTTTTTGGGCACGCATCAAATAGACCGCGGGCCGGGAACAGATTTCCATGACCAATCGCCTCCCGGGCGAAAACTCGTAGTGGTTAACGGCTATGTCTGATGAACCCTCGTGAACGTCAGCTGCCGCTCCGTTCGTGGGTTGAGGAATGGCAGCAAATAAAGTCTATAAAAAAAATTAGTCATCGCCTCCCGCTTGATACTTTGTCAGATGATAGATACTATTGTGAATAAACAAAATCGTCAGCCGATTGTATCACTGTGGAAAGACCGTCAACTGGTCACATGAACATGTAAAAAAGAAAATTCTATTCGGTCATCGGTGTCATCGCCTCCCGTTTGATACTATGTCAGATGCTAGTTTAGATGCTATTTTTAATAAAACAAATCGTCAGCCGGTTGTATCGCGGTGGAAAGACCGTGTTACGCGTTTCGGTGGCTGCCATTCCTCAACCCACCAACGGAGCGGCAGCTGACGATCACGAGGGTTCATCATACATAGCCGTTAACCGCTATGCGAGTTTTCGCCCGGCGATGACTGGCGAAATTTGCGCCGCGAGCCGGTCTAAAAGGGAATCGCCGGGTGGTTGCTGTGACAGGCGATCGTGTGGTTGCTTGCACGATGGTCTCGCCGATGATACTATCGCCGATAGTGTAGAGGAGGCATAAGTCATAAGACTTCCAACAACCTCCGTAGCCTATTAGTCGGTAAGTGATGCCTACAAAGGGTTAGGTTAGGGCTAAATCTTGGGTTAGGATTCAGGTAACGGCAAATATTTGTGCGATGAACGTAAATATTTTCTCCTGAGTTGTGAGTCATAGCTATAAGTATGTACTAACACAAGCTATGGGTCTGTAAGTTACTCGAAATAAAAAATGATTTATTTATTATCATTTCCCATGTCACTAAAAGGGGGTATTTCGAGTATTTATCTATATTAGTATGCAAGCTTTTGCCCGCGACTTCGTCTGCGCGGAGTTAGTAATTTGAGTGGCTTATTTTTATTCCAATCTTTTTATCGATTCCCCATACAAACTTCTACCCCCAGCCCCCTTTTCACCCCCTAAAGGATTACTTCTGGAATAAAAACTACCCTATGTCCTTCCCCGGGACTCAAACTATAACAAATTTCAACTAAATCGGTTTAGAGGTTTAAGCGTGAGGAGGTAACAGACTGACAGACAGACAGACACACTTACGTATTTATAATATTAAGAACCTATGTATTTAATCGACACCTAGTACCTACCAATATTAGATAAATATACGGAGCTGATTGGCAACCTTCACTGACTGGACTGAGCTGGGCTAGCGATGCAGTGGTCGTGGGTTCAAGTCCCGCCCAAGACAGTGAGTTTTGCCACCTAAGTAATTAATATACTCGTACAAAAGGTACATACTCAAAAATGACAAGTGCTTTTGGTAACTTCGTTCGACCCCATTCTAAAAGGTAAAAACAGACTTCAATTCAGTCCAAATCAAGAAAACAGCCAAGACTCTAAAATACACACAGAGATTATATCGAGTGTTGTGATATATTTTTTCTGTGCATCTACTTATACTACTGTATTATTTCCCTCCTCCTCCTTCGTTCGCCTCCTCGCTTCGTTCTCCTCAGTGTTGAGGGTCGTGACCTCCTACGTGGAGCACATGATTCCGGATAGTAAATTTCCAGGCATTTCGATATCTTGCGACTTGTTGTATTATTTAGCCTTAAATAATTAATATACTCTTACAAAAGGTACATACTCAAAAATGTCAAGTGCTTTTGGTAACTTCGTTCGACCCCATTCTAAAAGGTAAAAACAGACTTCAATTCAGTCCAAATCAAGAAAACAGCCAAGACTCTAAAATCCCTACCGGTGTGAAGTTAGCGGCCGAAAGTTGGCGGCCAAATGTTGGCGCCAATCGGCCGCCAACATTTGGCCGCCAACTTCACACTAAAATTAAACTACCAAATTAAGAAGTCCGTAATAAATCTCTCAGTACATAACAGAAATGGAGTAAAACATAAATTATTAAACCGGTGTGAAGTTAGCGGCCAAAGTTAGCGGTCGATGATAACCTGACCAAATTAAGAAGTTATGTATATTTTCAACAAGAATACTGTCAAAACATGCAGAACCGCAAAATATCTACTAAAAACAAATCTAAAGATAAAACAACGCTAATAACTTGAAATGCACTTTGGCCGCTAACTTCGCACTTTAGCGGTTAAAGTGATTTTTGATACATTTTCATAATTCCTGCACCTTAGACAACAAGCAATTAGCTATCAAATAACACTATTTCTAGGGTGATATGGTTCACGACTGCATATAAAAGAAACAGAGGCGACCAAGTAGAAACATCAGCTTTCTATTAACAAGTGCATTCATTAAAGATTTGCTGCATCTTAGACGGCAAGCGAGTAAGCGACACCCACTGTATCGTGCAGTGCATTACATAAGATATCAAATAACACTATTTCTAGAGTGATACTCGACTGCATATAAGACTAACAGAGGCAATCAAATAGAAACATCAGTTTTCTATGAACAAGTGCATTCATTCAAAATTTGCTGCATCTTAGACGGCAGGCGAGTAAACCACACCCACTGTATCGTACAGAACATTACACTGTCTATCAAATAACACTATATCTAGAGTGATACTCGACGGCATATTAACGGTGCACAGGCAATTATTAAGGAACTTAGGTTTTCTATAAACATTTGCATTCATTGAAGTTTTTCTGCATCTTAGACGGCAGGCGAGTAAACCACACCAACTGTATCGTAAAGAACAATACACTAACTATCTAACAACACTATTCCTAGAGTAACACTCGACGGTATATAAGAGAAACAAAGGCGACCATGTAGATACATCAGCTTTCTACGAAAAAGTGCCTTCAATCGAGATTTGCTGCATTTTAGACGGCAAGCGAGTAAACCACACCCACTGTATCGTACAGAACATTACACTGTCTATCAAATAACACTATATTTGGAGTGATACTCGACGGTATATTAACGGTGCACAGGCAATTATTTAGGAACTTAGGTTTTCTATGAACATTTGCATTCATTGAAGTTTTTCTGCATCTTAGACGGCAGGCGAGTAAACCACACCCACTGTATCGTAAAGAACATTACATTAAGTATCTAACAACACTATTCCTAGAGTGATACTCGACGGCATATAAGAGAAACAAAGGCGACCATGTAGATACATCAGCTTTCTACGAAAAAGTGCCTTCAATCGAGATTTGCTGCATTTTAGACGGCAAGCGAGTAAACCACACCCACTGTATCGTAAAGAACATTACACTAACTATCTAACAACACTATTCCTAGAGTGATACTCGACGGCATATAAGAGAAACAAAGGCGACCATGTAGATACATCAGCTTTCTACAAAAACGTGCCTTCAATCGAGATTTGCTGCATTTTAGACGGCAAGCGAGTAAACCACACCCACTGTATCGTACAGAACAGTACATTTTCTATCAAATAACACTATGTTTGGAGTGATACTCGACGGTATATTAACAGTGCACAGGCAATTATTTAGGAACTTAGGTTTTCTATGAACATTTGCATTCATTGAAGTTTTTCTGCATCTTAGACGGCAGGCGAGTAAACCACACCCACTGTATCGTAAAGAACATTACATTACCTATCTAACAACACTATTCCTAGAGTGATACTCGACGGCATATAAGAGAAACAAAGGCGACCATGTAGATACATCAGCTTTCTACGAAAAAGTGCCTTCAATCGAGATTTGCTGCATTTTAGACGGCAAGCGAGTAAACCACACCCACTGTATCGTAAAGAACATTACACTGTCTATCAAATAATACTATTTTCAGAGTGATACTCGACGGTATATTAACGGTGCACAGGCAATTATTAAGGAACTTAGGTTTTCTATAAACATTTGCATACATTGAAGTTTTTCTGCATCTTAGACGGCAGGCGAGTAAATCACACCAACTGTATCGTAAAGAACATTACACTAACTATCTAACAACACTATTCCTAGAGTAACACTCGACGGTATATAAGAGAAACAAAGGCGACCATGTAGATACATCAGCTTTCTACGAAAAAGTGCCTTCAATCGAGATTTGCTGCATTTTAGACGGCAAGCGAGTAAACCACACCCACTGTATCGTACAGAACATTACACTGTCTATCAAATAACACTATATTTGGAGTGATACTCGACGGTATATTAACGGTGCACAGGCAATTATTAAGGAACTTAGGTTTTCTATAAACATTTGCATTCATTGAAGTTTTTCTGCATCTTAGACGGCAGGCGAGTAAACCACACAAACTGTATCGTAAAGAACATTACACTAACTATCTAAAAACACTATTCCTAGAGTGATACTCGACGGCATATAAGAGAAACAAAGGCGACCATGTAGATACATCAGCTTTCTACGAAAAAGTGCCTTCAATCGAGATTTGCTGCATTTTAGACGGCAAGCGAGTAAACCACACCCACTGTATCGTACAGAACATTACATTGTCTATCAAATAACACTATGTTTGGAGTGATACTCGACGGTATATTAACGGTGCACAGGCAATTATTTAGGAACTTAGGTTTTCTATGAACATTTGCATTCATTGAAGTTTTTCTGCATCTTAGACGGCAGGCGAGTAAACCACACCCAATGTATCGTAAAGAACATTACATTACCTATCTAACAACACTATTCCTAGAGTGATACTCGACGGCATATAAGAGAAACAAAGGCGACCATGTAGATACATCAGCTTTCTACGAAAAAGTGCCTTCAATCGAGATTTGCTGCATTTTAGACGGCAAGCGAGTAAACCACACCCACTGTATCGTACAAAACATTACATTGTCTATCAAATAACACTATGTTTGGAGTGATACTCGACGGTATATTAACGGTGCACAGGCAATTATTTAGGAACTTAGGTTTTCTATGAACATTTGCATTCATTGAAGTTTTTCTGCATCTTAGACGGCAGGCGAGTAAACCACACCCACTGTATCGTAAAGAACATTATACTAACTATCTAACAACACTATTCCTAGAGTGATACTCGACGGCATATAAGAGAAACAAAGGCGACCATGTAGATACTTCAGCTTTCTACGAAAAAGTGCCTTCAATCGAGATTTGCTGCATTTTAGACGGCAAGCGAGTAAACCACACCCACTGTATCGTACAGAACATTACACTGTCTATCAAATAACACTATATTTGGAGTGATACTCGACGGTATATTAACGGTGCACAGGCAATTATTTAGGAACTTAGGTTTTCTATGAACATTTGCATTCATTGAAGTTTTTCTGCATCTTAGACGGCAGGCGAGTAAACCACACCCAATGTATCGTAAAGAACATTACATTACCTATCTAACAACACTATTCCTAGAGTGATACTCGACGGCATATAAGAGAAACAAAGGCGACCATGTAGATACATCAGCTTTCTACGAAAAAGTGTCTTCAATCGAGATTTGCTGCATTTTAGACGGCAAGCGAGTAAACCACACCCACTGTATCGTACAAAACATTACATTGTCTATCAAATAACACTATGTTTGGAGTGATACTCGACGGTATATTAACGGTGCACAGGCAATTATTTAGGAACTTAGGTTTTCTATGAACATTTGCATTCATTGAAGTTTTTCTGCATCTTAGACGGCAGGCGAGTAAACCACACCCAATGTATCGTAAAGAACATTACATTACCTATCTAACAACACTATTCCTAGAGTGATACTCGACGGCATATAAGAGAAACAAAGGCGACCATGTAGATACATCAGCTTTCTACGAAAAAGTGCCTTCAATCGAGATTTGCTGCATTTTAGACGGCAAGCGAGTAAACCACACCCACTGTATCGTACAGAACATTACATTGTCTATCAAATAACACTATGTTTGGAGTGATACTCGTCGGTATATTAACGGTGCACAGGCAATTATTTAGGAACTTAGGTTTTCTATGAACATTTGCATTCATTGAAGTTTTTCTGCATCTTAGACGGCAGGCGAGTAAACCACACCCAATGTATCGTAAAGAACATTACATTACCTATCTAACAACACTATTCCTAGAGTGATACTCGACGGCATATAAGAGAAACAAAGGCGACCATGTAGATACATCAGCTTTCTACGAAAAAGTGCCTTCAATCGAGATTTGCTGCATTTTAGACGGCAAGCGAGTAAACCACACCCACTGTATCGTACAAAACATTACATTGTCTATCAAATAACACTATGTTTGGAGTGATACTCGACGGTATATTAACGGTGCACAGGCAATTATTTAGGAACTTAGGTTTTCTATGAACATTTGCATTCATTGAAGTTTTTCTGCATCTTAGACGGCAGGCGAGTAAACCACACCCACTGTATCGTAAAGAACATTATACTAACTATCTAACAACACTATTCCTAGAGTGATACTCGACGGCATATAAGAGAAACAAAGGCGACCATGTAGATACTTCAGCTTTCTACGAAAAAGTGCCTTCAATCGAGATTTGCTGCATTTTAGACGGCAAGCGAGTAAACCACACCCACTGTATCGTACAGAACATTACACTGTCTATCAAATAACACTATATTTGGAGTGATACTCGACGGTATATTAACGGTGCACAGGCAATTATTTAGGAACTTAGGTTTTCTATGAACATTTGCATTCATTGAAGTTTTTCTGCATCTTAGACGGCAGGCGAGTAAACCACACCCAATGTATCGTAAAGAACATTACATTACCTATCTAACAACACTATTCCTAGAGTGATACTCGACGGCATATAAGAGAAACAAAGGCGACCATGTAGATACATCAGCTTTCTACGAAAAAGTGTCTTCAATCGAGATTTGCTGCATTTTAGACGGCAAGCGAGTAAACCACACCCACTGTATCGTACAAAACATTACATTGTCTATCAAATAACACTATGTTTGGAGTGATACTCGACGGTATATTAACGGTGCACAGGCAATTATTTAGGAACTTAGGTTTTCTATGAACATTTGCATTCATTGAAGTTTTTCTGCATCTTAGACGGCAGGCGAGTAAACCACACCCACTGTATCGTAAAGAACATTATACTAACTATCTAACAACACTATTCCTAGAGTGATACTCGACGGCATATAAGAGAAACAAAGGCGACCATGTAGATACTTCAGCTTTCTACGAAAAAGTGCCTTCAATCGAGATTTGCTGCATTTTAGACGGCAAGCGAGTAAACCACACCCACTGTATCGTACAGAACATTACACTGTCTATCAAATAACACTATATTTGGAGTGATACTCGACGGTATATTAACGGTGCACAGGCAATTATTTAGGAACTTAGGTTTTCTATGAACATTTGCATTCATTGAAGTTTTTCTGCATCTTAGACGGCAGGCTAGTAAACCACACCCACTGTATCGTAAAGAACATTATACTAACTATCTAACAACACTATTCCTAGAGTGATACTCGACGGCATATAAGAGAAACAAAGGCGACCATGTAGATACTTCAGCTTTCTACGAAAAAGTGCCTTCAATCGAGATTTGCTGCATTTTAGACGGCAAGCGAGTAAACCACACCCACTGTATCGTACAGAACATTACACTGTCTATCAAATAACACTATATTTGGAGTGATACTCGACGGTATATTAACGGTGCACAGGCAATTATTTAGGAACTTAGGTTTTCTATGAACATTTGCATTCATTGAAGTTTTTCTGCATCTTAGACGGCAGGCGAGTAAACCACACCCACTGTATCGTAAAGAACATTATACTAACTATCTAACAACACTATTCCTAGAGTGATACTCGACGGCATATAAGAGAAACAAAGGCGACCATGTAGATACTTCAGCTTTCTACGAAAAAGTGCCTTCAATCGAGATTTGCTGCATTTTAGACGGCAAGCGAGTAAACCACACCCACTGTATCGTACAGAACATTACACTGTCTATCAAATAACACTATATTTGGAGTGATACTCGACGGTATATTAACGGTGCACAGGCAATTATTTAGGAACTTAGGTTTTCTATGAACATTTGCATTCATTGAAGTTTTTCTGCATCTTAGACGGCAGGCGAGTAAACCACACCCACTGTATCGTAAAGAACATTACACTAACTATCAAACAACACTATTCCTAGAGTGATACTCGACGGCGTATAAGAGAAACAAAGGCGACCATGTAGATACTTCAGCTTTCTACGAAAAAGTGCCTTCAATCGAGATTTGCTGCATTTTAGACGGCAAGCGAGTAAACCACACCCACTGTATCGTACAGAACATTACACTGTCTATCAAATAACACTATATTTGGAGTGATACTCGACGGTATATTAACGGTGCACAGGCAATTATTTAGGAACTTAGGTTTTCTATGAACATTTGCATTCATTGAAGTTTTTCTGCATCTTAGACGGCAGGCGAGTAAACCACACCGACTGTATCGTAAAGAACATTACACTAACTATCAAACAACACTATTCCTAGAGTGATACTCGACGGCATATAAGAGAAACAAAGGCGACCATGTAGATACATCAGCTTTCTACGAAAAAGTGCCTTCAATCGAGATTTGCTGCATTTTTGACGGCAAGCGAGTAAACCACACCCACTGTATCGTACAAAACATTACATTGTCTATCAAATAACACTATGTTTGGAGTGATACTCGACGGTATATTAACGGTGCACAGGCAATTATTTAGGAACTTAGGTTTTCTATGAACATTTGCATTCATTGAAGTTTTCCTGCATCTTAGACGGCAGGCGAGTAAACCACACCCACTGTATCGTAAAGAACATTATACTAACTATCTAACAACACTATTCCTAGAGTGATACTCGACGGCATATAAGAGAAACAAAGGCGACCATGTAGATACTTCAGCTTTCTACGAAAAAGTGCCTTCAATCGAGATTTGCTGCATTTTAGACGGCAAGCGAGTAAACCACACCCACTGTATCGTACAGAACATTACACTGTCTATCAAATAACACTATATTTGGAGTGATACTCGACGGTATATTAACGGTGCACAGGCAATTATTTAGGAACTTAGGTTTTCTATGAACATTTGCATTCATTGAAGTTTTTCTGCATCTTAGACGGCAGGCGAGTAAACCACACCCAATGTATCGTAAAGAACATTACATTACCTATCTAACAACACTATTCCTAGAGTGATACTCGACGGCATATAAGAGAAACAAAGGCGACCATGTAGATACATCAGCTTTCTACGAAAAAGTGCCTTCAATCGAGGTTTGCTGCATTTTAGACGGCAAGCGAGTAAACCACACCCACTGTATCGTACAAAACATTACATTGTCTATCAAATAACACTATGTTTGGAGTGATACTCGACGGTATATTAACGGTGCACAGGCAATTATTTAGGAACTTAGGTTTTCTATGAACATTTGCATTCATTGAAGTTTTCCTGCATCTTAGACGGCAGGCGAGTAAACCACACCCACTGTATCGTAAAGAACATTATACTAACTATCTAACAACACTATTCCTAGAGTGATACTCGACGGCATATAAGAGAAACAAAGGCGACCATGTAGATACTTCAGCTTTCTACAAAAAAGTGCCTTCAATCGAGATTTGCTGCATTTTAGACGGCAAGCGAGTAAACCACACCCACTGTATCGTACAGAACATTACACTGTCTATCAAATAACACTATATTTGGAGTGATACTCGACGGTATATTAACGGTGCACAGGCAATTATTTATTAACTTAGGTTTTCTATGAACATTTGCATTCATTGAAGTTTTTCTGCATCTTAGACGGCAGGCGAGTAAACCACACCCACTGTATCGTAAAGAACATTATACTAACTATCTAACAACACTATTCCTAGAGTGATACTCGACGGCATATAAGAGAAACAAAGGCGACCATGTAGATACTTCAGCTTTCTACGAAAAAGTGCCTTCAATCGAGATTTGCTGCATTTTAGACGGCAAGCGAGTAAACTACACCCACTGTATCGTACAGAACATTACACTGTCTATCAAATAACACTATATTTGGAGTGATACTCGACGGTATATTAACGGTGCACAGGCAATTATTTAGGAACTTAGGTTTTCTATGAACATTTGCATTCATTGAAGTTTTTCTGCATCTTAGACGGCAGGCGAGTAAACCACACCCACTGTATCGTAAAGAACATTACACTAACTATCAAACAACACTATTCCTAGAGTGATACTCGACGGCGTATAAGAGAAACAAAGGCGACCATGTAGATACATCAGCTTTCTACGAAAAAGTGCCTTCAATCGAGATTTGCTGCATTTTTGACGGCAAGCGAGTAAACCACACCCACTGTATCGTACAGAACATTACACTGTCTATCAAATAACACTATATATAGAGTGATACTCGACGGTATATTAACGGTGCACAGGCAATTATTTAGGAACTTAGGTTTTCTATGAACATTTGCATTCATTGAAGTTTACTCGCTTGCCGTCTAAGATGCAGAAAAACTTCAATGAATGCAAATGTTCATAGAAAACCTAAGTTCCTAAATAATTGCCTGTGCACCGTTAATATACCGTCGAGTATCACTCTATATATAGTGTTATTTGATAGACAGTGTAATGTTCTGTACGATACAGTGGGTGTGGTTTACTCGCTTGCCGTCAAAAATGCAGCAAATCTCGATTGAAGGCACTTTTTCGTAGAAAGCTGATGTATCTACATGGTCGCCTTTGTTTCTCTTATACGCCGTCGAGTATCACTCTAGGAATAGTGTTGTTTGATAGTTAGTGTAATGTTCTTTACGATACAGTGGGTGTGGTTTACTCGCCTGCCGTCTAAGATGCAGAAAAACTTCAATGAATGCAAATGTTCATAGAAAACCTAAGTTCCTAAATAATTGCCTGTGCACCGTTAATATACCGTCGAGTATCACTCCAAATATAGTGTTATTTGATAGACAGTGTAATGTTCTGTACGATACAGTGGGTGTGGTTTACTCGCTTGCCGTCTAAAATGCAGCAAATCTCGATTGAAGGCACTTTTTCGTAGAAAGCTGAAGTATCTACATGGTCGCCTTTGTTTCTCTTATATGCCGTCGAGTATCACTCTAGGAATAGTGTTGTTAGATAGTTAGTATAATGTTCTTTACGATACAGTGGGTGTGGTTTACTCGCCTGCCGTCTAAGATGCAGAAAAACTTCAATGAATGCAAATGTTCATAGAAAACCTAAGTTCCTAAATAATTGCCTGTGCACCGTTAATATACCGTCGAGTATCACTCCAAATATAGTGTTATTTGATAGACAGTGTAATGTTCTGTACGATACAGTGGGTGTGGTTTACTCGCTTGCCGTCTAAAATGCAGCAAATCTCGATTGAAGGCACTTTTTCGTAGAAAGCTGAAGTATCTACATGGTCGCCTTTGTTTCTCTTATATGCCGTCGAGTATCACTCCAAACATAGTGTTATTTGATAGACAATGTAATGTTTTGTACGATACAGTGGGTGTGGTTTACTCGCTTGCCGTCTAAAATGCAGCAAATCTCGATTGAAGGCACTTTTTCGTAGAAAGCTGATGTATCCACATGGTCGCCTTTGTTTCTCTTATATGCCGTCGAGTATCACTCTAGGAATAGTGTTGTTAGATAGGTAATGTAATGTTCTTTACGATACATTGGGTGTGGTTTACTCGCCTGCCGTCTAAGATGCAGAAAAACTTCAATGAATGCAAATGTTCATAGAAAACCTAAGTTCCTAAATAATTGCCTGTGCACCGTTAATATACCGTCGAGTATCACTCCAAATATAGTGTTATTTGATAGACAGTGTAATGTTCTGTACGATACAGTGGGTGTGGTTTACTCGCTTGCCGTCTAAAATGCAGCAAATTGAAGGCACTTTTTCGTAGAAAGCTGAAGTATCTACATGGTCGCCTTTGTTTCTCTTATATGCCGTCGAGTATCACTCTAGGAATAGTGTTGTTAGATAGTTAGTATAATGTTCTTTACGATACAGTGGGTGTGGTTTACTCGCCTGCCGTCTAAGATGCAGAAAAACTTCAATGAATGCAAATGTTCATAGAAAACCTAAGTTCCTAAATAATTGCCTGTGCACCGTTAATATACCGTCGAGTATCACTCCAAACATAGTGTTATTTGATAGACAATGTAATGTTTTGTACGATACAGTGGGTGTGGTTTACTCGCTTGCCGTCTAAAATGCAGCAAATCTCGATTGAAGGCACTTTTTCGTAGAAAGCTGATGTATCTACATGGTCGCCTTTGTTTCTCTTATATACCGTCGAGTGTTACTCTAGGAATAGTGTTGTTAGATAGTTAGTGTATTGTTCTTTACGATACAGTTGGTGTGGTTTACTCGCCTGCCGTCTAAGATGCAGAAAAACTTCAATGAATGCAAATGTTTATAGAAAACCTAAGTTCCTAAATAATTGCCTGTGCACCGTTAATATACCGTCGAGTATCACTCCAAATATAGTGTTATTTGATAGACAGTGTAATGTTCTGTACGATACAGTGGGTGTGGTTTACTCGCTTGCCGTCTAAAATGCAGCAAATCTCGATTGAAGGCACTTTTTCGTAGAAAGCTGATGTATCTACATGGTCGCCTTTGTTTCTCTTATATACCGTCGAGTGTTACTCTAGGAATAGTGTTGTTAGATAGTTAGTGTATTGTTCTTTACGATACAGTGGGTGTGGTTTACTCGCCTGCCGTCTAAGATGCAGAAAAACTTCAATTAATGTAAATGTTCATAGAAAACCTAAGTTCCTAAATAATTGCCTGTGCACCGTTAATTTGCCGTCGAGTATCACTCTAGATATAGTGTTATTTGATAGACAGTGTAATGTTCTGTACGATACAGTGGGTGTGGTTTACTCGCCTGCCGTCTAAGATGCAGCAAATTTTGAATGAATGCACTTGTTCATAGAAAACTGATGTTTCTATTTGATTGCCTCTGTTAGTCTTATATGCAGTCGAGTATCACTCTAGAAATAGTGTTATTTGATATCTTATGTAATACACTGCACGATACAGTGGGTGTCGCTTACTCGCTTGCCGTCTAAGATGCAGCAAATCTTTAATGAATGCACTTGTTAATAGAAAGCTGATGTTTCTACTTGGTCGCCTCTGTTTCTTTTATATGCAGTCGTGTATCACCCTAGAAATAGTGTTATTTGATAGCTAATTGCTTGTTGTCTAAGGTGCAGGAATTATGAAAATGTATCAAAAATCACTTTAACCGCTAAAGTGCGAAGTTAGCGGCCAAAGTGCATTTCAAGTTATTAGCGTTGTTTTATCTTTAGATTGGTTTTTAGTAGATATTTTGCGGTTCTGCATGTTTTGACAGTATTCTTGTTGAAAATATACATAACTTCTTAATTTGGTCAGGTTATCATCGACCGCTAACTTTGGCCCCTAACTTCACACCGGTTTAATAATTTATGTTTTACTCCATTTCTGTTATGTACTGAGAGATTTATTACGGACTTCTTAATTTGGTAGTTTAATTTTAGTGTGAAGTTGGCGGCCAAATGTTGGCGGCCGATTGGCGCCAACATTTGGCCGCCAACTTTCGGCCGCTAACTTCACACCGGTAAAATCCCTCTGTGAAAGCTCACAAAGGCTCGAAAACCTTCGCAATAATAGTGCCCCTAGCAGGCCAAGTTCGTAATTGATTTAGCCGGGGCACGCCGGGGCAACTTCGCCAAGACCCGAACTACTTGTAATTGGGTAGCATTAAAATTTCCCTTTCCCGTACCTTTTTATTTGAGTTGAGAAATATCAAGTTTTGTGATTGCGAAGTATTTACAATGGGAATATGTACCTATACCTTCGGGCTTCCCTTTGTTTTGGGGCATTGTTGAAGTGAAAAGGAAAATTGTATTTCTATTATAGTCCGACAGGAATTATAGAAATTAAAAAGTGCCAATTACGTAGTTAAGTAATAAATAAATAATAATAAATAAATATTATAGGACATTCTTACACAGATTGACTAAGTCCCACAGTAAGCTCAAGAAGGCTTGTGTTGTGGGTACTTAGACAACGATATATATAATATACAAATACATAAATACATAGAAAACACCCAAGACTCAGGAACAAATATCTGTGCTCATCACAAATAAATGCCCTTACCGGGATTCGAACCCAGGACCATCGGCTTCACAGGCAGGGTCACTACCCACTAGGCCAGACCGGTCGTCAAGTGTTGTGTTTTCTTAGATTGATTTGAAAGGGACGACACTACAGTACTGGTAAGTACTGACAAGACAACAACAATTGACAATAATTGTAGAAATTGAAAAGTTTTAATTTCTACAGTTCTTGTGAGCCTGTACTCGTGTTCCATAAGTTATTTCTATAAGCGTTTCGTTTCGTTGCTGCAAACTTCTGTTTTTATACCTGCGGGAGACCATGTCAGTCTCAAATTAGCCACTAAAAACGGCGTCTCAACATTATTATAATAAAAATCGCCTGCAATATGATGATGATGATAACCATGAAATTCATTATCTTCCTAGCGTTAGACCTGCATTTTCGCCACGGTTTACTCAGGGACCCTGGGGAGCTACCACGAAAACCGAAAGTCGCAAATTGAGGGGATCTTTCTCTTTTACTCCAATTAACCCGTAATTAGAGTGACAGAGAAGGATCCCCGCAATTTGCGAACTTCGATTTTCGCGGTTATAGCCCTGAGCCGCCGCTTTAAAATGTTATTAACGTCACTAAAACACTGATAATAATCTCGTGTAAATATATTTTTGGTACGTTTGTAAAGTTGTTTGTGAACTCGACTGTACCTCATAGAAAAAGCTAAGCTATAATTTTATTATAAAATTACGAGAATCTAACCGAAACATTCTGTATCGGTTCTGCCGTACCTACACCCGTTCTTATTTCAATGAGGGCTAACGCGTATGAATTCGCCGCTAGGGGCGCTAGTGTAGATGGTGATCTTCGCAAAGTTCGAAATGTCAAATGTCACTTGTCACTTCAATGATTGACAGCTGTTCTTTAGTCTTTTGGACCACCATCAACAGAGGCGCCAACTGGTGAGCAAAAAAACTATCATTGAAGCCATTCGGCAATTTTGGCTATTCGAAATTAACTCGATACGAAAATGGTCAGTTGGAATCCATTCGACATCGGACATGTGTTCAAATTGTTGAACAGGCGTATTTCAAGTTGCAAAATACGATTTCGATTTGATATCAAACAGAATTGATACTTTCACTCATCTTTCACTCAATACAAGGCGTATTTTTAATCAACGAGTCGAAAAAGCAGTAGTACATAATTACTGAACAACTTTTACCATGGAAACAAATTAAAAGTGGAAAAACTCACTGTCCTGGGCGAGACTGAACGACCACTGCATCGCTAGCCCAGTTCACTCCAGTGGCTAGTCCAGTACACTCCAGTGGCTAGTCCAGTCCACTCCAGTGGCCAGTCCAGTAGTAGTCAGTAGTCACAATGGTGTTCCGGACATTTGGGAGGCGTTTGCGGAGCCGAAGCCAACACGTATAGAGTGAAATGTAAGGGGTACACCGAGCGGATGCTGCCCTTGCCCGTGTCATGAGACGCACGCAGAGGCAGCACCCGCCAGGGTGTAAGGACTATTGAGAGTTGATGGGATCTAAAATGAACTAGGTTATTGGGTGAAAGCGATGGACTAAGTACTGACTTGAGCTATTATATGGGCTAAAAACCGGAGACCTGCCTAATAAAACGGTATGCAATTTTATTTCCGGCAGACGGTGACTCGCACTCACAAGATGGGCCTCCATAAAAAGCGACATCTAGGATGGCTCAAGGGCAAAATCGATGTAAGCGGCTCAAGGATGTCGAGCGGTATGCGCCGCTTTCTACCCAGTTTCTGTTAACAGCCACTCGCGTCTTATGCATATTTCACTTCCACCCCTGGAGCTTATAGCTCTAACGATTCCACTCTGGACGGCTGGCTAAGGCAAGCCAGAGGCAGCTAGAGAATCCTGTCCCACCCACCCTCCTTGCGGGTAACAGAACTCCGCAGGAGGACTCGGGTACGTGAGGTCGCTAATCCCCAACAGCTCGCCACAAGCTTGCCTACGTTACGATGGGGTCGTCACGTCACGTTATTAATATTATATTTATTTATTTCAAAATTTAACTTAGGCAACAAGGCCCATATTATTACATATACCTTATGGACTAACATACATATACATTTCATTTTCAGTAGTTTAATGGACACATATTCCATTGTTGGGGGTTACAACGTACTTCAGCCCCTCTGGTATTACAGGTGTTCATGGGCGGCGGTAATGGCTTACCATCTGGCGATTCGTCTGCTCGTTTGTCTATTCTATCGTAAAATAACCTTGTTTATATTATGAAAGTGAGCGCGGATTGATTCAAAGAGATATCGGTTTTGTTGGTGTAATATTTTATAAATCGGAATATACCTCCGGTGCGTTTTGTACATTGCACGGGCCTCTGTAATTTGGATAGTTTCACCTGACACGACAATCCGTAATAACGATGTAAACGTATTAGGTATACGTACATATTTACAGTCCCGGCCAATAATATATCACCTCCATGTACGACAGGCGCTTAACAACAACTTTGCCCCTGTATAAGGCAATAACTATTTTACTATTAAAATAGTCTTAGATTTCCCTAGATAATGAAATGAAACTCTAGAGATATTAGAAACTCTACCCTGCATGTAGCCTTTTATAGAAAAAGACTCTTTGCAGCATGACTGAAAAAAATCATCATCATCATTATCATCATGTCAGCCGATAGACGTCCACTGCTGGACATAGGCCTCTCCCAAGGCTCGCCACTCCGACCGATCCTGTGCCGCTCGCAACCACCGAATTCCCGCGACCTTCACCAGGTCGTCGCTCCATCTCGTTGGAGGCCTACCGGCAGTTCGTCTTCCGGTACGCGGACGCCACTCCAGAACCTTCCGGCCCCACCGGCCATCAGTTCCGCGAGCAATGTGCCCCGCCCACTGCCACTTAAGGTTTGCAATTCTGCGAGCTATGTCGGTGACCCTAGTTCTACTGCGGATATCATCATTTCTGACTCTATCACGCAAAGAAACTCCGAGCATAGCTCTCTCCATTGCCCTTTGCGTGACCTTGAGCCTTCTTATGAGGCCCATCGTTAGCGCCCACGTCTCAGATCCTCACTGGCAACACACACTGGTCAAAGACTTTTGACTTAAGACACTGCGGCAAATGAAAAAAAATACTAGTTGGAAAATGTACATTTACAACTTAAAGATATCTTTACAAATCACAAACATCTTCCTTCCATTTGAACTCGTTAAAAGCCCATGCATATTCTCGCTTCGCAAACATTTGCCCAGAACCTATCGGCTATTTCCCGGCTATCTTAACGGCGTTAAAAGTGTTTACCCCGGCCGACCCGCGTCACTAAACAAAAACATTAGCGTCTTTACTACACCTCCCCTCTACTACATTACCACCCTTAAAAAACGGCCACAGACTAAAAAAGTCCCTTACAAAACAGAATAGCAATGATGCGTGCGAAAAGCTTTGCTATTAAATTCCATCAGGCTGTGACCTTGAGTGCCCTTGTGTAAAAGTGGATATTCGCCTGTCCAATGCAGGGTGATCGAAGAAATTTGTTGAGCTCGGAACACTTCGGGAATCCATTTATCAGCGTCAAGACCATCGGATGGATTCGGAAAAAGTGATTCATCAAACGTGGTTTTAAAATTTTAGTTTTTTTTTTGAGGATTCTATTTGCGTAATTCATCTCGGATTATGGGTTTTGGGTAGATTTATGGCTGAAGCTAGGAGAGGAATAATAAAATATTTGGTCGAATGCTTCAGACTTCAGACAGATATTTTATTCTTTAATTGCAGTTGTTGTTGATTGAATAGTTATTTTACCACGAAATGGCTTTTATTTACCTACTTACTTGCTAAGCGCCACTTGCACCATCCCACTAACCCGGGGTTAAAGGATTAAACCGTTAACCCAGTGTCAAATTGTACTGGTAACCATGGTTGGACCGGTTAACCCATGCGCTAGTTTTATAGTGCAAGTGTCTATATTTAATGATGATGTTTAGTATTCAGTTGTTTTTATTTACGTGGTATAAGATTAAAAAAATACCTATGCCAAACTTTAGGTAAATCATTTAAATTTCAGTGGGATTATAAAAGTCCGCTTGTAATTTGGAGATTTAAATGTTATTAAGGTCCAATGTGATGCTTAAAAAAAATATCGATCAGATTCGAATTACTCGTTTTTAGGGTTCCGTACCCAAAAGGTAAAAACGGGATTACTAAGACTCCGCTGTCCGTCTGTCTGTCCGTCTGTCCGTCTGTCTGTCTGTCACCAGGCTGTATCTCATGAACCGTGATAGCTAGACAGTTGGAATTTTCACAGATGATGTATTTCTGTTGTCGCTATAACAAAAAATACTAAAAACAGAATAATATAAATATTTAAATGGGGCTCCCATACAACAAACGTGATTTTTTGCCGTCTTTTTTCCGTAATGGTACGGAACCCTTCGTGCGCGAGTCCGACTCGCACTTGGCCGGTTTTACTAAATAAATAAATATTATAGGACATTTTTTACATATAAATTTTTAGTAATTAGGCTTAATGAATTAGCATCTCGACCGCAGCATTAATTAAGTACGAGAAATAACAAATCAAGATCAAATTTTGAAACTGATGCATCATTAAAAATAACAAATATTTCTACTAATGAAGTGGACAACAATTCTGTTTTTACAATTTGATAAGGTTTTCAACTTATTTTGATACCACCAGTTTAGCACTGACATAAACGCTATCGAAAACGTAACTTACTTTCTATGCATCTCGCTCGTACTCGCATATAAGTGCGTAGACGTTAGCGTATATGTCAGTTTTGACACTGTCACTGACTCATGGTACAGGTACTTGAGTCGTGTCATCAGTCATCTCACGCGCACGAATTAGTGGGTGCGTTCTTTCTGAGGCACCTGATTGCATTTCTTAAGCACCAATCAGCGTCAGCGGCTGATGCTGATTGGTTCAGCCGGGGGCGCTGACTCAAGGTCGATTTAAAACATATGTTAAAGCCCTTGCTAGACGGTCGCCGACAAGCCCCTCGGACCGCGTGGCCTTGGTCGGGACGGACCGTGTAGACAGTTGTTTCTAACAAAATTTCATACAAACATTACCATGGTCAGACCAAGGTCAGACGGTCTGAATGCTTGTCAGCGACCGTCTAGCACACGCTTAAATCTCAATTGGCCTCCAATAATAAAACAAACATTTATACTAATGAGTTCATCTCAACTGTATATCTAATGAATATTTGAATAATGTAGAAAGCAATAAAAACCTCATTGTACGATTTGACAGATTAACATGTTTTTCTCGTTAGGATGAATAAGTGATTAAGGGATCACAAGTGACTCGGTGATTCGTAATTGGAAAACAATTTGGGCCGGAAATAGGTCAAGGCGTATTCAAATTGTTCGTGCCCCTTTTCATTCACATTCATCCATCTCGCTCACTCATCTTTCATAAATATATTCCACTTCATTTTTATTTATATGTCACCCGCCTTTTTGCCGACCTACTTAAAACGCAAATAAAGAAGAGCAGAATTTAAATATATGTTATTCGTATAAAAACGTAAATTAAATAAAGAATATCAATACGCATTTTCCTTGTGAAAATTAATTTTATTTCATTTATAAATTATAAGAGAGTGATAAAACAGTGAATGTAAGAACGAGGACAGTGCAGAAGAAAACGAACCACAAAATTAAAATACATAATCCGGCGGCTGCCGC
The DNA here is from genome assembly GCF_947568885.1 of Cydia strobilella. Classification (NCBI taxonomy): domain Eukaryota; kingdom Metazoa; phylum Arthropoda; class Insecta; order Lepidoptera; family Tortricidae; genus Cydia; species Cydia strobilella. The sequence goes on from NC_086057.1 coordinate 16,185,388, forward strand.
AAACCAACCGGGTGCCCAGGTAATATCGGCCGCATCAATTCATTTATAATCAATTTATTTTTAATTCATAGCCCCCTTATCTTTCTTGGGCTGCGCTTATCGCTGGTCCTTCGTCCCCACAAATTGTATCTGGAGTTTGTTGGTGCGTATTTCATTTGTGAATTTTGATGAACAATAGTTGATTTTGGATGTTTGATTCGGTTTTAAAAATTTGATATGATTATTATCTTGTTTTGATACGACATCGACAGCGGATATACATTAGAAAGTACAAAGACGAACTTATCCCTAAAATGACCTGTTTTGTCTTTTATACAACCCCGCAACATTATTTTATCTGATCTGCTTGATATTTATATAGTACGTTTGTATATTATTAAGATCTACGAGGCCCAAGTGGTAGGTAAATAGGGAAAATAGCGCATTTTTATTCAAAGTGAAGCACTATTAAGGTAAATACATTACTTTAATTTTAAATGCAGAACTAATTTTAAACGTTCACTAAATTATCAAAATCACTTCGCTGTCCAAAAAATGCAAAACGAAAACTGCGGAAGCTTTAAAACTATACGAATAAATCACACTTTACTGTGACAAATTTAAAACTGAACTCGTTACTGCACTTACTAAAACTGCACATTCTGTAACTCCTATTACATTAACTATAGAGTTTAAATTGCTTTAAATTAACGCTTTAGTTTGCATTTAGTTTTACTTTCTTGTCTTTTGCGTTGACCGTGATCATTATATATTTACTAATAAGGTTGACTTTATGGTGACTTGTGGATAGTTAAATTGGTTTGAAGATTCGCTGCAGTTTCATTGAACGTCATAATAATTATGAGTAGTGACATCTGGTTCGGAGCGGGTCTATTGCGGTGGGGCGATTTACAACTTTATTCGAGGAATTCTTTTATGACGCCGCGTTGTCTGCGGCGCACAGATTACTTGACTAGTGGTTGGAATAATAATACTTGACAAGCTTTCTGCCAGCCAAGTTTTCTCCAACGTTTCTATGAATAGCTTGAAAATTTTTCTAGACTCCTTGAATCATATAACATTATTTGCTTAGTCCCGCGGCACAGAATAAATAATATTACTTGGTACAGAAGGTTCACTCTCTAACAAAACGCGTGTATTACGACAGATATGACCGCTAGGTGGCGCAAGTGCGAGCAGGCGTCCGTTCTGTAGCGCGGCAACTACTATGGCTAGACACCAAAATTGGCGTGAGCCGCGTGTACTTGTAGCGACGCGACAAAATCGCGAAGTGAGCCACGCCTGCCCGCGGTCTCATATACATTGAGGCGAGGGGTTATTTGACTGTTATATTTAATGGATTGGGATAAAATTAAGTTCCATTTGGTACTTTACAATTACAATTGGCGCCCAACGTGGGGCTTTAACCAACGACCCTAAGTCATGGGCTAGAGCTTGACCCATACCGACTGAACGAGCGATAAAATTTAACCGTTCCCTTTTTTAAGTATAAATTTCAGTTATAACAATAGACAAAATTTATGAAATTAATATTTAAAGTAAACTCGCTTTTAGGCATTTCTTTGACTGTCGTACAAACAACAACAATCATAACTGTCCATTGATGGATCTTATAAAATAAAGTAACAAACCATGAAACAATACACAACATCACTAAATGTGATTCTCGTATCGTCTGGTAAGTAGTCCACGTTGCGGGGTGACGGAGAGGAAATAAAATGGAGTCGAACGGACATAAAACAAGAATGCATAAAAAGAGAGCGGTTCACGTTGTGCAGTTTTCAGGGGATAAAACGCTTATCTGCGAAGAAAAGTAATTGAGACCGAGAGAACAAAATACAATAGTTTTAAGCTTTGGTTCAGAGAACAGTGATCGAAGTAATTGTTGGTTGTACAAACAAAATCGTTAAAAGGATGCGGTTTGGTGCTGTTTTCGTAGCTGAAAATTAAATGCAAATTGCTTACGGATTTTTTTATAAAACAACATAAAAAAACTTGCTTATTTTATGTTTTTGTTATTTCATTACAAAAAATTTAAATTATAAACGTTGTAAATCTAGTTTGTAGATAACAGTTAAAAATAAAGGATTAAATTAAGGAAAAAAATATGTGTCTTTGTTATTGTTTTTTTTTTTTGATATTTTACCACTGGTCAAATCGGTTAAATAATTCACAATAAATATAATATAATTTTCCTTCTCAACCTCACGAAACAATTCAAATTCCCACTTAGAAATATTTCAAAAACGCATTTTCTATGCCTAATACCTTTGAAAGCGTTGGAGCAGGCGAGGTGACGCAAATTCCGCGGAGACTGACAGTTGTGGCAGCTGCGGCATTTGGGGCAATATAATTTCAAGCATGTAAAAGTATTGTAAGAAATATACTTAGGTTTTTTATTATAAATGAAAATTACATTTAAATATATGACATCTTGCAGAAACATGAACAATATAGATTCTTATAAATTGACATTAATAAGTGACTAGACTTATATTGACCGGGATATAGACCGTGATTACCTTTTGTCACCCGTGAACATGATGCATGTAACTGCGTCGAAATATCGGGAGCTCACAAATAATACAAAAGGTAATCACGGTCTATATCCCGGTCAATATAAGTCTAGTGAAACTAACCGTGAATCATTCAAAACTCTAATTAATAAGTGAATTGGTTGTAAACTGTAAACTTACATTGTTTCCAATAAATAAATAATAATGAAAATGTAATTTGTACTGTAATCATATGTTGTGAAATAAATATGTCTAATCTAATCTAATAATGGTCATAAAAAATATGAATTTGGCTGTTTGCACGATTTAGACTGAAGTTTATGACGAGTTTATAAAATTATTATGTAATGTTAGGTATGTACCTAACCATCATTAGTAGCAGATATGAAGCGTGAAAAGTAGGTATCTTCCATTATATAATACTTTACGAAAAGCACGTTTTGTTTTATAGCTTACATAACAAGTATACTAAAACATATAATTTCTTTGTAACAAATATAGCAGAGTGCTCGAACAAACTGTCGTAAATGTGGACACGCTGGACAAAAGCACCAATTTTTCAGGCACATGTTAGGTCCACAGCTTTAAGTTTTTGATAGGAACCAACTCCTCCGTCGGCCATATTTAATTTTATGGCTTCCCAAGGTGGCGTATCCGGACGCCACAATATGATAGATAGATAGATAAATTATTTATTGCCATACAACAAGGGTTTTTTCAAATTATTTTTACACACTTATGCTATACTTAATCTAGACAATTTATGTATAAATAAGTTTAGATTACATATCTACGTGACAATAGGACAGTCTCAGCTAAAGCTGGAAGCCCCGCCTTTACTGCGCGGTTTCAGCGCTGGTTTTCAGCCTGCCCGAATTGAGGCGGTGACATAAGACGATTGCTAAGTACTAACATATTGACGTCTCGTTTACATCGCTTTACGAAAAACAGAGTACAGCGATATCGCAGCAACTTTACTTTACACCCTTCGGCCAAAACTCTTCATTGGTGAAGGTAGCTAGACGTTCAGTCAGAACGCTCATTACAAAAGAATTAGAATTCATATTGTGTCAAGATTCCAACTTCACGACGAATCCAGACTTGACTCCTACATATTTTACGATCTCCTTGAACTCCATTATAGTGTAAACGGGACATGCACAGTTGCGTCATCGGCGTTGCAGGACGCAGCAAATTGTTGGGTCCAGTCGGTGCGGTACCGCACTGATTCTGACGAGCTGGTTTCCTTCTCTTCTCCACCTGCAGAAAGTTTTTTGACATATTTTTGTATTGCATAATGTTACTTGGCAGAAATGTCGTTTGGCAGAATTACCTTTCTCATAGTATCATTTAGCGTCAATCACTTCGCAGAGTTTTAAAATCCCGAACTAAGTATGTGGAGGTCGCAGTTCTAACCTAACCTACTTTTCTGCCACAGGTTCAACGTTTTTATGCTACAGTATTTCTTACTTAACGTACCTAATCTACTTTTCTGCTAGCAGAACAAAATCATTACGTCATAATAAAAGTGGACGCTATTTAGGGAAGAGGATCCAATCCACAAAAAACAGTCAATATAATTTAAACTTTCTGTCAAAACGAAAAGTCATTGATTTAAATGGCAAATTTTAGAGGATGGATCCTTTTCCCTAAAATGGCGTCCATTAGTATGCTGCAGGATGATTATGTACATAAAATTATGCTAAACTAAATTCGGCAAAAGTAACCTTCTGCTAAATAATATGCTGCAAAATGTATTGTATGCATACTAATAGTAATGCCAAGTAATATGTATGCAAAATTAATATTCGACTAATTATAAGTATTTCTGCGTATTTGAAATATTTCTAAGTGGGAATTTGAATTGTTTCGTGAGGTTGAGAAGGAAAATTATAAGTATTTTTGCTTCGGAAGCCACCTATGACTTCGTGCCCGTCGCCGTCGAGACAGCCGGGCCCTGGGGGCGGGAGGCGCGTGAGCTCTTCCGAGAGCTTGGCAAGCGCCTCAGAGAGAAAGGGAGTGACCCCCGTTCTGAGTCATGGCTCGTCCAACAGGTCTCCATCGCCATACAGCGGGGTAACGCTGCTAGTGTTATGGGGACCTTTGGACCCGGCATGGCTCAGAACGGATTTTAGTTTCTAATTTTTTTTTTTTTTTTCGTATTTCTTATATTACAAATAGTTTTCTGCGATACATGTTATGCGAAGTGTATTTCTTGTCGCATCCCGACTTCCTTAGGGTTAGATGTGATGATGATGATCCTAGTAAACGGGTTCACGAAGGCTCTGCACCCCTTTCTTCGGCCGAGCTCAATAAATGGTCACTAAGTTAGATTTACACCGTTTCATATGAACACCCGATTCGCTGTGGCTTGGCAGCCATTGCACCATTGACGAGGGTCCGCCATTAAAACTTTGATTACGCGCAAAGACGGCGACAAATACCAAATGGATTTTGAATAATGTTTATTTAAATTTGGATTCGAGTTTAAAATTGGTTTGTTTTAGTTTATTTTGGATGATGGGCTATTGTTTTATTGTTTGGGATAGCAGCTGTTTTTAATTTGTAGTTAGTTTTAGTTTTGTAATTATTTATTTCTAAACAATTGTTTAATACTATTATCATACCAAAAAGACTCATTAGTATCATATTGATTAACTATTCTAATACGCCTCTCACTGTTTTTCTCAACCGATTTCTAACTTCCAGCAGAAGGAGTTTCTAAATTCGACTGTATTTTTTTAAATATTTTTAGATGAGTTAATCAGAAAAAAATTGTTATTATATTAAGTAGGTATATCTATAGGATAAGAAACAAAAGTAAGTAAATTAAGTCCCTAGGCTTTTTGTTATCCAGGAAAGTACATTTACAACCATTTCATGAAATAAATAATAGGTTTTTTGATGATTTAAAAGTCCATACCAACTGTATCAACAATCAACAACTATCCACTTACTAATATATTTTTTCAAACATAGTGGGGATTTCTGCAGTACAGAGAGTGTACCTAACTCTCTGTACTACACAAATCCCCACTATATCATATTATAAATACCAAAGTAACTCTGTCTGTCTATCTGTCTGCCTGTTACCTAATCACGCTTAAATCGTTGGACCTGTTTAGATTAAATTGATAGATTAAACGAAATTGGGTTATTTTTCTAATTAAATCATCACCACGCAGACGTAGTCACGGGCAAAAGCTAATAAAATATAACTGTGTGAAAACGCGATGTAACTAACTGGGTAATCAAATTTAAAAAGTATTGTTAAATATAGTTTTAAGAGGCCGGTGTCGATTTTAGTCGCAAAAATTGATAGATTTAGTCGGTGAAATTGTACAACTTTTGTTACCTAATTGAAATAACAAGTACTGGTTTCTATTAGCGCATCTTCTTATCTTACCTTTTATCAGATCAATTTGTTGAAAACAGACTCACAAAATTAGTAATGTTTGCGTTTCTGATGGACGTTTAGGTAAACGCGCGTAAAGCACTGATTTTGTCGCTCTTATTTGTAAATTTCGTAAAGTTTGGACGGCTAAACATGGTAATTTTGTATTACACATATCCTGTACTTGACGTTTATCAGACTACATTTTTATTATTATGACTTTGAAGTAGTGTAAATGAGTGACAATTTCTCTGAAAATCGACTTAATTTCAACGTAATTTTGATACTTAAACAATCTACAACATTTGTTGAAACTATTCTTATACATCAATTTGTATAATTTACCACCATAAATTTTTGATGAATTTTTAAAAACTGCCCCTTCTTTTCATATATTACCGGTGACGCACGCTTGAGACCTCATTATTAAAAGACAAGATGAGAAGACGTGCTAATAGAAACCAATACTTGTTATTTAGATATTACGTAACAAAACGTGTATAATTTCAACGACTAAATCTATCAATTTAAAATTTTTGCTCCTAAATCGACTACGGCCTCTTAAAATTGATCTTCTCATGTTACCTATGTCACCGAAAAAGCTCAACTTTTTTTTCCCAGCAACTTTTGAATGAAACTACATTATATTAAACAAAACTGTGTCGTAGCAAGTGCTACGCCCGTAGTAGGCTACGCCGTAGCGTCAGCCTGCCCATAAACTTTTACGGGCAAGAAACAAACTCTACAAGGTTTCATCATAAATAAAATACCCTACTTTATTGCTACATAAAAGGGCCCTTATACAATTTTAAAGTACGAGATTTTTCATTATGGTGAAAGCTTTTGGAGTAGCTTAATTGCGAAATAAGAGCGCTAGGGCGGGTTCAATATCGTTTAATAAATCACTTGTGTGTTCCACTAATGGTCTAATTCGAACTTTCATCATCATTGGCCACAGCATCTTTACAGATGATAGTTGCAGCGACTAGAGGTATTTGAGGAGATGTCTACAGTCTACATCGACTGCGGTGACTGTAAAGGCCAATGGCTGATCGGCATTTCTACGATGTTTTAGTCCGGCTAGGGTGTCCACCAACCCTACTGTCTCTGAATTCGAACTTTAAAATACGTCAAATATTAGGTCTAGATACGATATGGATCGGATATGTCAGTGTCAAAAGTGACGTTTTTGTTTGAAGAAACGTCACTTTTGATACTGAGATGTCCGATTCACATCGTATCTAGACCTAATATTTGACTTGACGTATGTTACAGTTCGATTCAGGCCGTATTTTTTTTTGAAATGATCAATCGTGAGGAAATAACTAACTTTTAATGTGCACTATTCCACAGTACGCCAACGGAGCGGCAGCTAACGTTACAAAGAATTATATTGCCGAGTGGACCTCATGCTTTCTTACAAAACTGTGGCAATAGGCCGGAACGTCGATTCTAAATTTACAATTTTGAACTGGTTTTGATACGACCCTGACGCTCGTCTTCACCAATCAGCGTGATCTTCTTCATCATCATCATTATCATCAGCGTCTCGTCTACTGCTGGACATATGCCTCCTATTGCACGCAATTGAGCACGATTTGCGGCAACTCTGATCCACTCTTGCCAGCCACGTTGCGAAGGTCATCGCTCCATCTAGTTTGAGGGCGTCCTACGTTACGTCTGCCAATACGCGGTCTCCACTCGAGAACTCTATCGCAACGGTTATCGGTTCTACGGCTAATATGTCCGGCACACTGTCACTTCAGCTTGCTAATCTTGCGTGATCTTCAAGGTCCTATCAAAATAATATCAAAACCATAACAAGTTGTTAAATTTGAATTGGACTTAAACCCACTACCTTTGTTGTTACATGTTTTTGAGTCACACGCCTTACCACAAGGCTACCAACGCTCAGCTTATTATTTAACGAGACTAGTTGTCAACCCTGGAGGCTTATTCTGACTGTAAAAACAGGTTTTCAATCAATCAAACTTTTAAGTTGATGATTTCACCACCATCAAAGAGAGAATATTAAATATTTTAGACAGTGTACGGTAATTGACAGTGTTGTGATATTATTGAAACAAAAATTAAGGGCCTGTAGGCCTACATGCCAAAATCGGTTAAAGGTAGAGAACAACAACAGAATTAGGATGACAATAGATTGAAAATTATATATTTATAATTAATGTCATTGTGAGGCAGTGTGCGGATGACCGATAAACATTAAACAGAAACGGGTATATAAATTTATTTGTCTACCCCAAATATTTATATATATACGTCGGAAAGAGGTAAAATGGTGAAATTAAATCGTGTTAGACCCGGTAATGACATTAATTATGTGTACAAAACGCGTGAGTTTAAAGTGTGATATATTTATCACAATAAATTGGACCATATAAAAAAAACTAGACCGTTTCAAAATGTAAGTTTTTTTTAAACACCCCAAATGAAAAAATTCCTTGTATTATATTTAAAACTAGATTGTAAGGGCCACACACACTAGCGTCTTGAGAGTCGTCTACTCAGCGCTATGGAAAATGGCGTCGCTGCGCAGTTGCGCCAACGTTGCGTCGAGCAGCAGCCATAGAGTTGGCTAGACGGTGACGCTCGGGAGACGCTAGTGTGAGGTGGTTCTAAGGCACCTTTATACATAAACGCAATATCTCATTGTATAATAGCAATTTTCTAGTTTAGCCATACTTCTAGACGGCTGTGATCTGGATTAGTTTTTAATATGATATGTCAGCTGTCAACACTGACATTTCTGGCTGAAGTCACTGTTAACAGCATGACAAATCCAAATCAAATTCATAACTTGTTATAGATTTTCCTGTTATGCTTCAAATTACTTGGATACCAATCATCATAAATTTAACGAAAGCCATTAAAAAAAAAGTCGAAGTAGATAAAATTATTTCATAACTTGTTATTAGAATCAGAATAAGCCTCCTGGCCAGGGCTGCCGCAACTCAAGCCGTAACAAGCTATGACAAAACGCTGCGCTTACACCTAAAATTAGTGCGGCTATAAAATCAAAAGCCTTTCAGGGCACAGCTTACACCGTCTCGATTTGATTGTGTACAAAATAAATTACCTACTTACCATCTTCTTCATAAAACTTAGCAACCTCTTAGGTACAAACTTCTTTTAAAGTTTGTCCCTTTTTAACAAACAGAAATGTCTAAATGATAGATCACTAAGCTTAGAATAAATTTAAAAGTGGAAAAATTACTGCCTTGGGTGAGACTTGAACTCACGGCCTCTGGATAGTTCACTATCAACAGTTTGTTAGATTTGACAGACGTATATGAACAACATCTTTAAAGTTTTAATATTTAAAATGTAATAAAATTCTGAAGCTCATAAGGTAAAGTGATAAAAAAACATAAAGAAAGCATAAACATAAAAATACACCATAAACAAGCTTTTACCATACCTAAATGCTAATATGTAATATTATTATGTAATGCTAGTATGTAAGTTTATTTTATTTATTTATTTATTTAATCTTTATTGCACAAAAGAAAATACAATCGTACAAAAGGCGGACTTAATGCTATGAGGCATTCTCTACCAGTCAACCTTCGGGCAAAGCAGATAATTTGTAGGCGGTGCAACATAGTGATTGCATATATACAAGTATAGTTAAATAATGGATAGGCATAGACATACATACATATATCTGTATATATAATATTCATATAAATACATACAATCACGAAATAAATGATTTATGATTATGATTATAAATTCTTCCACAAAAAATATGTACGTTACGGTGTGACCGGCACCCGGTGGCTCGGCAACTAGTAATTCTCCAGCCTCGCCCAACGAGGCAAGTTTAATGAAATTCTTGCCCGCGGCGGTACGTACGCCGTTTTTACACATTCTTTGAGGTTACACTTGTATTTAATGCATGTTTTTTTAATTAAACTCGTACGTGTACTGACTGTACCGCTGTTATCTGTAGGTTTCGCTGGAAAAACTGCTTTTAGACGAAGTAGGTATACCAATACAAAATTTATTTAACTGTTAGATGCTTCACTTTAATGTATAACCATAAATCCTTAATTTTGTTAGACATTTGAGGCAGGTACATACGGTCGAGTTCACAAACATCTATACAAGCCAGCGTTCCAAACAAATACTTACATGATCTTATTGTTTGTGCTTAGATGAGAAGTTTGTGTACTCGACTGTACATACAAAAGACCTGTATTATCATATTTTATTCTTTTGTATAATCAAATATACAAAATAATAAAATATGATAATATTAATAATGCAGGTTTTGTCTTTGTCTTATCCCTACAAAAAAAAGGAAAAAGTGTCCAAACGCTCAAGTGACCGAGGCCGGAAATGAACCGGCGTCTTTAGCTTACGCGGCTAACGCCTTGCTTGCTAGACCACCCGGACACGGCGGCCCTCAACGCGTAAGTAAACCTCTGATAATCTTTTTTATTATTATATACATTTTATCTCTGACACCTAGAGAGTTTTACATCTCTAAACAATTTAAGTACTTCTGTTATTTGTATAGATTTTATTAGTTTTTTTTTTCTTGTGTAATTTAACATTAATATTTATGTAATTGTTTTTTGTAATTTTGGGTTAATTTTATTGTTTGTAAAAATTGACATGTAAAAGTGCCCCTGTGGCCTATTTGCTGAATAAATGTTTGATGTCTGTTTTCCTAAGATAGCGGCGTCGTCATATAGCGCCGGGGGCCGTCTCCAACTCTCAATACAAAATAATACGGCTGAATATGGATGGAGTAGTATTTTATATGGAGACGGGCGCTAGTTAAGTTTCGATTTAAAGAAAAAATAGTGTAAGTAGATAAATATAATTTGTCCTTAGTTTAAGTTCAAATAAATTGTAATGTACATATGTACTTATATAATTATGAATATTATGATGTTTGACGATAATTATTTAAAATACGTATAAGTTTGTGATACAAATTTGTATTGTGTTTTAATAATGAATAAACAAATTCTATTCTATTCTATTCTATTCTATTCTAAAGGCACCGCTATCCTAGGAAACCAGAGGTTTACTACGAGGGCTGCCGTGGCCGGGTGGTCTAGCGTTATCCGCGCAAGCTAAAGACACCGGTTAATTTCCGGCCTCGGTCACTGGAGCGTTTGGACACTTTTTCTTTCGTATAGAATTTACTACTTAAAAACAAAAATACTTAATTATAATAGTTCGATTTGTTCCCTAGTTGTATTTTGGTAAGGCATAGGCACAGTCACGGACTTTAATTGTTGAGCCGTTTAGGGTTCAAGATAATTTGGTTGCCAATGTAATAACAATATTGAAGTTTATTTCTAAGGTTAATAATATGTATATTTTTACTTAATGTATGTATATTAGCCTACTTAAACACGCTGCTGCGTCGCATCTGCTTTGTGATTGGTTGGCCAACAAAAACATTTTATTTTATGTTGTAGTAGAAACAATTGCTTCATAAGTCAGAAACGCGCATGTGACACCCTTCATATAGCAACATCCATACCCTACGAAAACCGCTTAGCGTTGCTTGTTAGTCTCCATAGGCTACGGTGGCCAAAATCGAGAAAAAAACTGTCTTAAAATTTAATTTAGCGCGGAGCAGGTACCAGGGCCTCATGAGTTACGAGGAGGTCTGGTGTCGGCGGCCGGGGCGCGTACGAGTAAGAAGGTATCGCGGGCTGCGGCAGCTCGCGTATCTTAGCTGTATACTTTTGGTTTTGTTTTGGTTTGGTGGTATGATTCTACTAGTTGAAAGTATTATTTTTTTGTCTCGTAGAAAAAGTATTGTATACAATAGTGATATAATCAAGCTTTTCAATCTCGTACCTTAGTTAAGCAACTCAGCAAGCTTCGTTGCTTAAACACGGTACTCGACTGAAAAGCTCTCTATTATATCACGATTGTATAAAATACTATATTATAAATCATAATCATAAATATCATACTAAGTCTAACTATATTCAATCAATATTAATGGTATGAATTGTTGTCCAATTTAAAGTACAGGGCTCAACAATTAAAGTCCGTGACCGTACAATGACCAACGTCATAATAAATAAATAAATAAATAAATAAATAAATAATTATAGGACATTCTTACACAGATTGACTAAGCCCCACGGTAAGACCAAGGAGGCTTGTGTTATGGGTAAATACATACAAAATCACAGTGCTTTGGATCACTGTTATGCTGTGAAATGTAATGAATAAAAAATAAATAAATAAATAAAAATACCCATGACTCAGGAACAAATATCTGTGCTCATCACACAAATAAATGCCCTTACCGGGATTCGAATCCAGGACCATCGGCTTCACAGGCAGGGTCACTACCCACTTGGCTAGACGTAAGATTTTAACTTTGTAATTTTATGCCACCAACAAAATAAAATTTATTTTCTAGCTGCTTAGCTAACTTCCCTACAAGCATGGAAATAAGGATTGTCTGAACTGAGGCTGTCATAAAAACTTGAACAAGTTATAACAAGTTTGCATGGCTTTTACAACCCACTTTAGAGTTTGCTCTATCATGGCTTGCTAGAGTAAACAAATTATGATTACAATCTCATGTTTTTAAATTAACGCCCTATCATAACAAAGTCAATAACAAGTTTTAGTGTATATTGGCTTGTTTAACCTTTTGAAGTCTCTACACTCTTTACTATTTACTGAGAGGCTTTGAAGCTTTAAAATCTGTACTCGTTATTGTCCACGACGTATAACAGCCGGAACAGTGATTAAAAGTAGTTAGACCAAGATAAGTCTGCAATGATTTTGACAGTGCACGCAGTGCAAGTGTTATTTTAAATGTGAAACTTTTATAAAATTATGACGTATAAAGAACTCTTGAACTGCTTATGCTATCAAAATCTTTACAGACTTTTCTTAGTCTAACTCTATTAACTACTTTAAGAACGAATTATGTACTTATGTTATGTTCTTATGTCGTCATATTGTATCTCTTTTTGTATTAGTTTGTGTAAACGATGTGTAATTTTATTTTTCGCCATATTTTATGTCTCTTTCTTTTATGTTGCTTTCTTTTTGTCTGTTACCTTCCGTGATTCTCACCTGATGGTCTCATCGGAAGATCAGCGCTGGAAGTCGCCAGCAGCATGCTGAGATGGGGCCATTTCGTGACACTTTATTTTCACTATGTTCTTTAAATGTATGTCTATTGTCTGTGTGTTTACGAATAAAAAATATTCTATTCTATTCTATTCTATAATTAAATTATTTTCTATGAAAATATTATTATTTTTATTTCAGTTTATACTCTATTAACTAAATTAATTTTCACTAAACTAGCTCGTATAGGCTCTCTTAATTCTTAAAAAACTGATAAGAGAGTTGCATTTTATTCACAAGAGTTGCAAAATAAATTGATGTAGAAGTTGATTGAGAAGTTACTACTGGTCACTGGTCGGGTGTCACCCGTTGACCACGAACGCTGTAAAGGGTTCGAAACGTCGGGATGTATTCAATTCAATATACGCGATATAATCCGTTTTCATAGTTTTATTTCATGAGTAACTATCGCGGTAACCGAAGACAATATTAAATAACCCAAAACTATCCTTATCCTTCTAAAACCCAAGTTATCATAATTGGTAGCCCAAGAACCATAGCAAGAGTAGACTTTGATAAATTACCAGGTGTATTTTTTGATGGGGTACTGATACCTTACTCTCCCCAGGTTAAGAATCTAGGCGTAGTCTTTGATCGCACGCTCTCATGGATACCGCAAGTCAGTGAAGTGAGCAGGAAGGTCTTTGCAGCTGTGGGTTCCCTACGACGAGTACGTAACTTTTTGCCTTTTGCCACTAAAATTGCGCTTGCCCAGTCTCTCCTATTGCCCATTTTGGACTATGCCGATATCAGTTATTTAGATCTGACAGAAGAGCAACTGAATAAACTCGAGCGGCTTCAAAATGTTTGCATTAGGTTTATTTTCGGATTACGTAAATTTGACCACGTCTCGAGCTATCGTACGCAGCTCAAGTGGTTGCCTATCCGTTTCCGCCGCGACTCTCATATTCTTCATCTTCTTTTTTCCGTACTGTTTCTCCCAAACACTCCCTGCTATCTCAAAGTCCGTTTTAAATATCTTAACTCTGTCAGGTGCTCTCAAAATCTTCTACTTTACCCACCTCCTTCTTCTTCAAAGGTCTACAACAATTCTTTCAGTTTTCGCGCAATTCGGTTGTGGAATGCTCTGCCCATCGATATTAGACGTGCTAAATCCCTCTCTATATTTAAAAATCGTTTAAAGGAACATTATTTATCTAAGATCCTTCCGTGCTCTCTATGAAACTCACTGTTATGGCTACCTCGACATACCCGTATATATATATATAGGTATAAGTTATATATAAAATGTATGTATTAATTTATGTAGTGTATGATTTATTGGATAGTTGTAGTTTATGTATTTTATTATATTTGTCTAAATTGTTTTCACAAATTTTGCTAATTTCATTTATTTTTTTGCGCCACCCGTACACTTAACTATGTTCGCCGTTTCGCTATCTGAAGGTTGTCTGGAAGAGATCGCTGTTTAGCGATAAGACCGCCTGTTGTAACCTACGCCGTTAAATTCCAATGTATTCTCTGTAACCTTTATTTTGTAGTGTGCAATAAAGTATTTTATTATTATTATTATTATTGATGTATATTTAGGTTTGGCTGGGAAAATTGACTTTAAAATGATAAAGAATGAAAAGTATTTAATGTTAACAGCGTTCGTTCATTTGAATGTGATTTGTAATCAATCAATCAATATATATTTTATTTCAGACTAATGTCCATAGTGTTAGTGTACATTACCTTAAGCCTATGTTAGTTAAACCTATACTAACTTATAATAACCTATAAACTAAGCCTCTGGATCCCATATGTACATTGTCCCAATGTTTCCAGAAGGCGCAACCAGGCGACTCTAACACTAGGCGCACGAGGCTGCTGGAACTGTCTCGCACGCGACGCATCAGGGAGGCAGTTCTTTTGCGTATTATCGCACCGAAGCAGTCCGTACACGCCTCCGCGAACATACCTGACGCGCTGCAAAAACGAGGCAGTCCCAACAGCATCCTGAACCCATTGTTGTACTGGACGCGCAGGGCATTGAAGGCTTTTTTAGTATAATTTGTCCACAGGCTGCATGTATAAAAGGTCTGACAAAACTGGTGGTTATATTTCACAGTTAGTATTTTCCTTGAATTGGTTAATATAACTCACTAATACCTACTAATCCCGTCAAACCGCATTACAGATACGAAATAATTTACGATTGACCGCAAATAGAATCCCACAAATCATTCTAGCTTTTAGCGCATTATAATATTACCATAAAGTTTGTGGTCATTTACATTGTACACGATAATATTTGTTTACTAGCTTTTGCCCGCGACTTCGTAATTTTGGTAGCTTATTTTTTATCTAATCTGCTTTTTATCGATTTCCCGTACAACCTTCAACCCCCTCTTTTCACCACCTTAAAGGATGACTTCTGGGATAAAAACTACCCTATGTCCTTCCCCGGGACTGAAACTATCTCTATACCAAATTTCAAGTAAATCCGGTCAGCGGTTTAAGCGTGAAGAGGTAACAGACAGACACACTTTTGCATTTATAATATTAGTATGGATTTTATATGTACAAATACTTGATCAAAAATATTAGTTACTAACTCGCTTCGATGTATCTGACAATTTCCTTGATAAAAGGAGAAACGTTCACCGCCACGTTATCTCTACTTAAAAAAAAACGTTGCTGGAGTCACCTATCCACTTGCGGTATACCGAGTGATTCCTGGGATGAATGTGTAAGACGGCATGGCGCGCAACTGTTCATAAAAGTGTAGAGCAATACGAGCAGCGGCGCTTAGAAGACTTGGATGCTAAGCGCCATCTCCGTAAGACGCGCCCGAAGCCTTCGTACACCTACACCTACAATTCAGCCGGCCAGCTCCATTGCGTACCATGCAATCGCATCTTCAAAACCAAGTTTGGCTTCGCAAGCCACATTAGAGCGTTCCATGTTTCCTATTAAAAACGGTTGGAGTCGCCGTCGTCGGACACGGCGAGGAGGACATTATTATTATTATTATTACCTCTACTTACTACCAAAATTGTAACGTCCAATTCGTCACTTATTTTGTAAAGGAAATTGACATGTACAGTAATCATAATCATAATCATAATCATCATTTATTAATAATATAAAATAACAAGTCAATAGGTACTACAATATGTAGGTATTATACAATATTATTCTTATTCTATGACATGGGTTTACTTATAAAAAGCTCTTTGTGGTCATAGAACGTCTGCTCGAGGAGCCAATGTCTGACTTTAGTTTTAAACATTGACGCACTTTTTGCAGTAACAATTTCACGCGGAAGGCAATTATACACTTTTCGACCCATAACATGTGATAGCTTTTTAGTTTTCGCAAGTTTGTGCGATGCGAGTGGCAGCATTCCGGCGCGCGCGCTGCGCGTTGCGTACCTACGCGGGGCTTCGATGATTGGATTGGAGTCTACTTCATCACGTGTATTTATTGCCATTTGCATATTAGTATGTCAACATGTGTACAAATAGAAATCTGAAACCCTAATGTGAATTTCATTTTTTGATAGCGTGACGGACGTTTGCGTTAAGTCTCATTTTGTATGGGATTTTGAACAGCGCGCCAAGCGGGACGTTTTGGAAACTCAAAATCCCATACAAAATGAGACTTAACGGGTAAGTAACATACAAACGACGAATCTATGAAATACTACTCATACACGCAGCACATAATCCTCAAACTTCCTAATTTCCAACGGTAGTCAAACATTCCCGAGTAACGGTTCTCAAACTTCGCCCAACTTAATCACGTAAAGTGGCCGCCGGTTGCCACAATTTTGACAATTGACTAACTTCGGAGTTTGCGACAGATCTGTAATTATAGTTATTATGAGTGTGGAGTTGGTGAATTTGTGATATGCTTGAAGTAATTTTATTGAAAGGTACTCGTTACGGGCTTTTGAGTTGTTTACTTAGTTTTAAGTTTCTTTATTTGGCCAAGTAACAAAAGATCGTTACATCTAGCAAGTCAATACAGGTCATTGCTAAAACTAATGCAATGTGTTCTTAGAACATATGTTTGGGGTGTATTCAAAACCAGTATATAATATATCATAGATGACCTTACTAGTTCTGTCAGCGCTTCGGCCTTAAAATAGTGTCAAGAAAACCGAAGTCACGGGGTTGGAGACACTAGCCCCCGTTGACATCAGGCTCGGCGACGACTCTCTTAAGCAAGTAGACAGATTCACGTATCTGGGGAGCACGATGACATCCAAGTGCCACCTTGAAGACGAAATCACGTAATTCACAAAATGTATACTAAATAAAACTAAAATATAAAAAAAATTGGGCCCCTCTGGCATGGTGCCGAGAATATTGGCAGAATTTCCCAACTGTATTGTGATACTAATACGTAGGTGCGTTGCGTTGCTTTCGGACGGAAGGAGGGCCTGGCGTCCGTTGGCTCGTTGGGTGGACGAAATTCGGAAGACTGCGGGTCACTTCTGGATGAGATTGGCTCAGGACCGGGATAAGTGGCGTACTCGAAGAGAGGCCTATGCTCAGCAGTGGGCGATAGAAGGCTGATATGATGATGATGATGATGACGTTGCACGAGGAAGTTGCCTGTTCTTCGATCACCTGTGAAGTCGACCAGTTTTTTTGTACAAGCTCTTGGATGATTAACAGCTGAAGAGGCCAAGGCATACACTTCACCCCAAATTGTATAAAAATACATATACTGGAACCGAGCCCTTGTACTATTCAGAAAATGGAACATTCAGGTGTCAAATTTTTGGTTCTCGATGGCTTTCGAGTTCTTTGGTCACTGCCGGAGAACACGGGAATAACATAATCTTAAAAGATGAAAAAACTAGAGATGCAGCTAGATTCTACAGATCACCTAGATTTATGTGCTCCACTCAACTTCTATGAGACAACCAACTAGAATAACTATAGAAATCTGACTAGAAATAAATAACCTCACGCTTAAAATGACCCCATGGGATAAAATCTTGACCATACTATGTCAGAGTTTTGAATGATTCACAGTTAGTTTCACTAGACTTATATCAAAGATAGATATAACTCTGTAATAGATGGATACAGTCTAAGGAAAAAACGTGCCTCGAAAATCAAGAAATTTTGATTCTCGTTCAGAGGGCGCTACTAGCTTTGGCCTACTGTCGTATAGATGGCGTTGACGGTTTCGTTTGTTATTTAACAATTTTAACGCATATCAGTGAAAGAACATGGGTCAAAATCATAAAAATAATTAATGCAAATAAAAAAATCATTTATATAATATATTTATATTTAAATACATTTTATCGTATTTTTATAAATCTTCATTTTTAGTTTTAAAGTGTGTCGACTGATGGCAGTGAATTTACTGGGGTTACAAAATTTACTATGACAGTACCGCTCTAGTATAAGTTACTCTATGCTTATATTGACCGGGATATAGTCCGTGATTACCACGCCGACCATGATTAAAGGTAATCACGATCTATATCCCGGTCAATATAAGTCTAGTCATACTAGGTAAATTAGTATAGTTAACCATAAACATTAGTCTAATCTGCGAAATTGTATCTTCTTTGCCGCTGTTCATCGGAGTGTGTGTTGGTTTGTTTGATAAATCGTTTGGGCCCGGCTCAGATCCATCCCAATTGTGTAAAAGCTCCGTTACTTTGAGTTGAAAAATGTGAAGTTTGTGCCTTGAATGGTTTTGTTGTGACCTTGAAAAGGTATTTCCCTCCTCCTCGCCCTTTATTTATTTATTGAAAATTGAAAACGAATGTTAGTCCCATATCCAACTGTAGAGTTTTTACTGTACCTAAGTCTTCTACATTCAAAACTTAATATAAAAAAACCGGCCAAGTGCGAGTCGGACTCGCGCACGAAGGGTTCCGTACCATTATCAATGACCTAGTGTCATTCATAGGGAATTCTGTTCCGGATGTAAAACTTGTGGTCTATGCGGATGACACCAACGCTATAGTATCGGCGGAGAACATGATACAGCTGAGCTACAATGTCAACTTTACTCTGCAAGCTCTAAATACCTGGTTCAGCACAAACAACCTCAAACTGAATTGTGCAAAGACCAATGCTTTACTGTTTAAAACCACTTCGAGAAATAAAGACAGTCTGCAGGTTTTATCAAATGGAGTTAAAATTCAACAAGTGAATTGCGTTAAATTTCTCGGAGTCAGGATTGATTCGAGTTTGTGTTGGAAAGAAGAACTATCGTCACTAGTCAACTCTATAAGTTCGGCCTGTTATGCACTAAGAAGCCTTAGAGAAGAAGCAAATACGGCTCAACTAATAATGGTATATCGCGCGTTGGTCGAATCTAAAATTAGGTACAGCGTTAAATTCTGGGGTAACAGCTACCTTTACAACATTCAGTCTGCCTTTGTGGCCCAGAAGAGAGCTATCAGAACAATAGCCAGAATTTCTCAGATGACATCATGTAAAACTTATTTTAATAAGTTTGAAATTCTCACAGTACCTAGTGTCTATATTCTTGTGATTCTTAGCGACCTTATAAAGTACCTTAACTGCATTGAAACGTTGGAAGAAAGACGAAAGCGATTGGAAACCAGAAGGAAGGACTTACCACAAATAATAACCACTAAACTGCAAGTGGTCAAACACTCTTCGGCTTACCAGGCAGTTACTCTATTCAATAGATTGCCATCCGATTTGAAGACAGTCACTAAATTAAATTTGTTTAAAAATTGTCTCAAAACTTATTTGTTAAAGAAGTGCTTTTACTCGGTTGATGAGTTTTTGTCAGCTCAGAGTACAATATAGTATTAATGAATCGTTTTTTTTTGTTCTCTTTTTTTCTGACATAATCAATAGTAACGAATAATTAATTTAGATGAATTGACATAGACTTGGGAATTATTATTATTTTATTATAAGCCAAATTGTTATTATGTTAGATAGTTTTAATACTTTAATTTTTAATTGTTATTTATAAAATTGTTATTGTGATATAATGTGAAATTCAAACGCAATGTATATTGTTATATGAATAAATGACTATGACTATGACTATTACAAAAAAACACGTTTGTTATATGGGAGCCCCATTTAAATATTTATATTATTCTGTTTTTAGTATTTGTTGTTATAGCGGCAACAGAAATACATCATCTGTGTAAATTTCAACTGTCTAGCGATCACGGTTCATGAGATACAGCCTGGTGACAGACGGACGGACAGACGGACAGACGGACAGCGGAGTCTTAGTAATAGGGTCCCGTTTTTACCCTTTGGGTACGGAACCCTAATAAAAACTATAGTTTATAAGCAGACGTTTCTCCGAGTTCTTACTTCTTACATCAGGGTTTGTTAAGTGACAAAGCAAATATACGTAGATGTATTTTCGCCACGAAAAGCATACTTTAAACTTCTATCTCAGGCTTAAGCTAACATTTTAAACAATTACCCCGACGTTATGAAACTACTTAAGCTCACAGAATCCCTCGAAATCTGCAACAATAGCGAACTTGGGACAACTTCGGCATTCTATTCCCGACACGAAACTTGAAAAGTGTAAAATCTAAAACGCTAGACAATAGGGTTGTCACATATAAAGTCTGCAAAGTATTTGGTTGACCGAGCGATATATTTAAAAAACCGGCCAAGTGCGAGTCGGACTCGCACACCGAGGATTCCGTACTTTTTTAGTATTTTTTGTTATAGCGGCAACAGAAATACATCATCTGTGAAAATTTCAACTGTCTAGCTATCACGGTTCATGAGATACAGCCTGGAGACAGACAGACGGACGAACAAACGGACAGACGGACAGCGGAGTTTTAGTAATAGGGTCCCGTTTTTACCCTTTGGGTACGGAACCCTAAAAACAGATTAAAATCAATATTTAAGTGGGGCTCCCAATCCCATACAACAAATGTGTTTTTTGCCGTTTTTTTGCGTAATGGCACGGAACCCTTCGTGCGCGAGTCCGACTCGCACTTGGCCGGTTTTTGCTTTTTTACGGGTTTCCCTACGATATTTACTTAAACATTTTGGATTTAAAATCTGTTCCATCTAGTGACAACCCTAGATTGAACTAGCAAAACTGTTGCTAGTGCGTTTCGAACGACGCCAACAATCTACGATAAATGAACTAGAAGTTGAAGTATTTCGCCTCTTTTTACTAACTTTTGCGGTTTGGCTTCTAGCAAGCCACCTTGCATAAACATTTTGGATTTAAAATAGTGACAACCCTAGATTGAACTAGCAAAACTGTTGCTAGACTTGCTAGTGCGTTTCGAACGACGCCAACAATCTACGATAAATGAACTAGAAGTTGAAGTATTTCGCCTCTTTTTACTAACTTTTGCGGTTTGGCTTCTAGCAAGCCACCTTGCATAAACATTTTGGATTTAAAATAGTGACAACCCTAGATTGAACTAGCAAAACTGTTGCTAGACTTGCTAGTGCGTTTCGAACGACGCCAACAATCTACGATAAATGAACTAGAAGTTGAAGTATTTCGCCTCTTTTTACTAACTTTTGCGGTTTGGCTTCTAGCAAGCCACCTTGCATAAACATTTTGGATTTAAAATAGTGACAACCCTAGATTGAACTAGCAAAACTGTTGCTAGACTTGCTAGTGCGTTTCGAACGACGCCAACAATCTACGATAAATGAACTAGAAGTTGAAGTATTTCGCCTCTTTTTACTAACTTTTTCGGTTTGGCTTCTAGCAAGCCACCTTGCATTTTACAAAACAAGATATTTTGTAACATTGAATTTTGGATTATCATTTCGGGTTCTACGTAACTAACTTGCTTTGACGGTAACACTATCTTTATATTCTGTATCGCGAGACTTTGCAATATATTGCTTGAAACTATAATTATGAGTTAAAACTCTAGGTCCATGGGGTCCCAGCGCGCATAAGTTGTTTGCAGAAATCGCGAAGCGTCTGGTTGACGTAACTGGTGACCGAAGAGCTGGCGGCTTTCTCGCACAACGTATCAGCATTGCGATACAGCGGGGAAATGCCGCCAGCATCCTTGGTACAATGCCTTAAGGGCCTATTTTAGATTTAAGCTAGTTATTAATTTCGTTTACGTAGTACCACTGTATATATCTTGTATGTAAATAAATTTGTAATAATTATGATAATGCGACCATTCAACTTTTATTTTCAAGGGCCGCCAACTAACTGATTGGAAGCCTTAGCATTAAGAATTGTAAATCTGACATGTAAAATTTTATTTTATCAATAAAGTATTGAAATTGAAATTAATTGAAATTGAAGCCAACACATACCTACATGGCGCATAAGTCAACAAAGTGTTGTTCTTTTGATAAATGATAGAACCAATCTGCGGACCGCATAGAGGTAGAAAGTGCTATCCATCAGTAAACCTAGTAATATTTAATAAATAGGGTTCTGTACCTCAAAAGGATAAATCACCCGTCTAAAAACTGATCAAATCCCCTTTTAAATAAAATAAAAATAAAATAAAATGCATTTATTTCAGACGAATAAGTGTGCATAGTTTGTTAGTACCAAAAAAATACTTAAAAATAATACTTAAATAAGTATATTAGTACCTAAACCTAAGTGAAGCAAGGACAAGTGCCTGATTAGGCCACTGTCCCACCTCCCCGCTACTACGCTCAGGAGGCTGTGGCGGCTGTCGCGGACTCTGCGGAGCGTCGCGGCGCAGCGCTTGCGCAGCGTCGCATGGAATCCGTCGACGTGTGCGTCAGCGAACATGCCAGACGCGCTGCAATGCCGCGGCAGCCGCAACAGCACCCTAAACGCGTCATTATATTGAACCCGCAATGTATTGAGCGAGCGCTGCGTGTATCTCGACCATAAGCTGCAGGTATACAGTGATGAGTACGCACGGAATAAAATTTTATCTGTTCGTCTTGTAAAGATGGGACCCAAGACAGAAGTAAAACACAAGACTGTCGAGTAGAAACTGTAGATATAATGCCTCAATTCAAAAGATACAATCCTTTATATACTAAATTATCGAGGTTAACTATGAGTCACACTACTTGGGAGGTCTACACGTGAAAGGTGTCAAATGGTTGTTTACCTAAATTCCATTCCTTATATGGAGGAGAGTCATCTTACATTACTTTCCGTATATGGATTACATTCCTAACCTAATATGGGGGAGAGTCATCTTACATGACTCTCCGTATATGGTACCGCTAAGCTATGATCTAATTACATGTTATTTGAATCCTATAAATACCTAATATTCTATGCCTACACTTCATCTCCCTCCTTTTGGAAAAGGAAAAATATATTATTGAATATATTTTTTTTCTTTTTTTTACATTTTTTATATTTTTGTTTTTACATATATATATTTTTACATTCTTTTTTCTTTTTTTTTACATTTTTTTTTCATAATTATTTATCCATAACACAAAAATAATATTCATATGTCTTCCACTATAATAAGTATGGTTCATAATTATGCTAAAATAAAATTTAACATATTAATGTAAAATAAAACATTAAGTATACATAAATCTCTTAACTTAATAAACTATTAATACTATAATATTTAATAACAAATTAATTTCTAATTTATTGTCTTAATTATTCCAATCTCCTCTTCTATTAGTTCTCCTTTACGTCCCACATCACATAAATTACACAACAGTTTGATGAAAGTTATTTCTTACTCTTCGCTTATTATAAATTTATTTGTTATTGCTATTATTTTTTAATTGTTTTATTACTTATTTGTTACAACAAAATAAAATTAAAAAGTAAAGTACAAGCAGTGAATAGTGATGAAATAAGAATGTGAAGCAAAAATTTAATATTTATTTATTATTTTAATTTTTTTAAATATGGAACTTCGTTTATTATTATTATCATTGCCTTTCCTATTTGGTTTACTTTTCTCGTAGTTTTTTTAATACCTTCTTGGTTTCTTATTCATTTCGGATTTATTCAGCTTTTCCTATCCCTCTATTCTTTCTACGTTAATGCACATTTATCACTATTTATGACGTCATTATTTCATAAGTTACCAATTCCTTTGACAAAGGCGGCTCGCGTCATTTGCCCTGGGGAATATGGTCTTTTGTTGTTTTTTTTTTTCCCATTTATTGTGCATTATTTTCATTCATATATTGGATGACGTCTGCAAAGGTACACTGCACAATATTTTCATGGTCGGCCGACCTTATCATATTTCTTCGTATATTTGATTCATTCAATTAAGGATACAAGGAATTAGTATAAGTGCGCGCACACATTACATATATTATTTGTTTATCATTATTATCCCTATTAGTGGGTATTTTCAGGCAGTTCTTTTGACACTTCATTACTTTCTATACTCAATATCCATTCCATGTGTCCAAGAACCTTCCCGAATGCCACCTGGAGCGTATCGTGAGGGGTTCAAGGATTCCCATGCCTGCCTTGTATCCTGTGTACCTTGCTAAAAATGCTCTTATTCGTACACCAGCTCTCGTCGGGCTGAAGCTAACGAATGGCATTTTCATTTTATTTTTATTAACTATAGTCTCAATGTGCATTCTTTTCTTATGTATCTCTTTACATTTATTTCCGATATATTATTTATTCTCTTTTATCATTAATTTTATGCTATTTTAGCCCTTATCTTATTCAATGTCATTATTACTGGAATTTTATTATCTGTTAATATTCGTACGTCTTTTAAACTTAAGCAGAAAAGAATCTCAACAGCTCGTAGGTGATCAGGCTACTCACTCATCAAGATACTTGTCCGTTACAGTTTCCTCAACCTTTCAGCTGAATTATGCTCTACTCGTATTTATCTTATTGGTTCATAGACACACTACATAATTATCGTTTCAATTATTATTATTTTTTACGTTTTCCTCAGATATTTTTTTTTTTTGGCTTATTTTGCGTTATCTGGCTTTTATACATGTTAAAATGTAATTAATATTTATTGTTGTTTACGTTATATGTTGAATACCCTTTTTTAACCTCATTTTCTGAACTACTAATTAACCCGGAGAAATCATTTCGTCTTACTATATATTTGTTTAAAATCCTACATATATTTTCCTTACTACATGACATACCTATATCTATTTATTTGCCTTATCATTATTAAATATTATTAAATTACAAAATATTACAAAATAAAATAAAAAAACATGTATTCTGACAAGGAACTATTAAGAAGTAATTTAAAAAAAATATATTTATTCTGTGGTATATAAGCATGTATAGGTATGCTTATATATAGTTAATTTTGTTCTGTTTTTAAACTTACCTAGTGAATCTACCTCTACGAATTGAATTTATATAAGTATTGTATTAACATTATTTGAAACTTAAAAAAAACTATCCTAAAAAAATATTGTTAATAATAATTAAAATATCTATCACAATCATCACGTATGTATTTTCCTTAATACTTGACATATATCTATTTAATTTACCTTATAATAAAACATTATTTAATCACAAAAACTTTATAAAATAAATAAATTTAATGCATTTCGCCTAAGAATCTAGTAAGAAAAAATTAAAAGAATTTAATATTTCCATTTTTAAATTTATTGAATCTACATCTAAGAATTTAATTTATGTTTTTTTTAAATACATTTTATTAACCAATTAGCATATTATTAGCATATTTGTAATAAATAAAATAAATAACTATCCTGAAAATACAGCTTGTTATGACAATCAAGTCAAATATCCACATGTACACTTAAAAAATAATTAAAATCTCGAACACAATTATTGAGTGTACCTTAATATAATAAGAGTCCATTTCTTCTTGTCTATTTGGGTCCACTTAGAGTCATCCAGCCGCGCCCACAGCTTTCGTTACTGGTTACTGGCTAGCAATGACCGTCATCACATACACATGCAGTCTTGGTTTGCACAGTACTTTATCCGAATAATTAAATCACGTTTTCACATTCACGCTGATAGATTTTTCACAAAAATAGTTTTATTTACGTTATATTAGCAAACCGGCGCTGGTATATCACTTGCCTTGTTGTCCATATTATGTCTTGCTTTATTTAATTTTACGTATGTTTATCACTAGAGTCCACTTTCCCACACATTATTTTAGTTTATTTAAATTATTGTTTGTTTTTCACTTTCAGTTTTTGCTTTTTGATATTTTAGTTTTTCACTGTTTTTTTTTTCTTGCGAATGTCCACATATTAACCACATATTAAGAGTTTTAAATTATTTTCTTGAATTTTTGCCATTGAAGCGCGCCCTGCCAGTGCAGAACCACCTACTGCACCGGCAGGCGCCATATGGCGTAGACTTTACGCCACTGGCAGGATCGCCATGTAAGGATGGGACCCAAGACAGAAGTAAAACACAAGACTGTCGAGTAGAAACTGTAGATATAATGCCTCAATTCAAAAGATACAATCCTTTATATACTAAATTATCGAGGTTAACTATGAGTCACACTACTTGGGAGGTCTACACGTGAAAGGTGTCAAATGGTTGTTTACCTAAATTCCATTCCTTATATGGAGGAGAGTCATCTTACATTACTTTCCGTATATGGATTACATTCCTAACCTAATATGGGGGAGAGTCATCTTACATGACTCTCCGTATATGGTACCGCTAAGCTATGATCTAATTACATGTTATTTGAATCCTATAAATACCTAATATTCTATGCCTACACTTCAGTCTGTTTTTCAAGAATTAAAAACAAGATATTTTTTTGCACTTTCAATAATTTTAAATTATCATTAACTCTTACAGGTAAAAAAAGTTTTAACGTTTTAAAAAGAGTAGGTAAGGTAAATGCGGGTTTTTAGTTTTACCTATATTAGAGTACAAATACGTCCGAGTGCGTTTAAAAATCGGTGTAAAACTTCGATTGCCCATGTTGGGCTTCCCATCAACGCAACACGATATGTAATTACATTGAACTTTCAACTCGACACCATAAAAACTCCATTGGGAAGTTCAAAAGCTCTCTCATAGTTAGCTGCAATTTACTTTATTACGGAATATGAATAAGTTCAGAAGTCCTCAAGCTTTTAGAAGTTTGGCATTCGCTTTGGTGGAAGTTATTAGTGAGGCTTGTGAGCTTTTAGTAAACAGGTATTTGTAATCTACTTTACGCGCTTTAAGTATTAGAAAAGGTTAGAAGGTCCCCAACAGGCCCTGTGAAGGCCTCTTGGTGGTCCACTATCAATAGAGACTTGCGAAACCAAGATATCTCATCGTTGACAACCCAGAACGACCTGACGCAGACGCACAAGAAGGCCCGACCCCAAATGAAGTTGGGACAAGGGAAGAATAAGAGAAGGTCCCCAACAAGAATTTACAATGATTTGGTCAAGAACGCACACTAGCTATGGATTGGTTACGCAACTATGAATCAGGCTTCAAAAACGGTTGGATGGGGGGGGGGGGGGCATCGCGTTTAGTTACAGTAATTCAAGGACATTTTTGGAGAGGGAACTGAAGTGGTGGACTTTTAATGACCCCTGTAGCTTAGTCGGTAAAGACACTGCCATCGAAGCTGCAGGTCCTGGGTTCGAATGACGGCATTTCCCTGGTGTAATTCCGGATTTATGGGTATTTTCTACGTATTTGAATAAATCGTCGTTTAATTTTCTAATTAAGCTTTTTATTTATCTATTTAACCTTTATTGCACAGTACAAGAAAGTACAAATGGCGGACTTAATGTCATAAGGCATTCTCTACCAGTCAATAATTCTCTCGTCTTATTCTGAATTTATAATAACTAGAATTTTGCGTTAGCCCCCTTTAAAGGTAAAAACTCCATCTAACGAAAGGACCCAAGTATTTAAACTCATTTCAATTTGTCGCGCACTAACACCATCCATTTGTATTTGTACTGCTAAATCCACAGCACTGTGTGGTCTCAAGACAAAACAAATGCTGATTGCAATTACTACATTATTTTCAGCTCCATAAACATCAACGCGATTTTCAACTCCATCCTGAAGGAATAAAGTCGAAAATGGAAACGGAACATGAACACAAACCAAAGACATTCCTCAGTAGGTGAGCTAACCTGGTAATGAAGGTAATCCTCTCCGACCACAGACCATGTCTGAAATAGACAAGCAAATGTGGTTTTTAGAGGTGCAATGCACTTAAAACCCACTCAGCCCACTCAGTCCAGACTCATATTTCCTATCTATATGATTTTTGTGGTATATAAACTGCTGTGTTCATTGTTAGACGAACACACACACACACATTGACATTGTTGTGTGTTGTTGTCAGATCGGGGAAATCCTGGAGAAAGGCCAGGTCCAGAGCACCCAAAACTGGCGAGCGTGTATGAGGAATGTTATGAAAGTGAAGGAAGCGAAAGAGGTATGTCAGGACCCCTCCGGTAAATAGGTGTGATAATTATCAATGCACACACACACACACTACACACTAATCACACTACTAAATGCTGCATGCATACCGCACATGCGTAATAAATGGCACCGTAATTTTCCAACTATAAATTTGTAATATTAGGATAATGCTTGGTAGAGGGAACAGTCTGAAAATCAACGCTGGGCATCACCAGCTGACCTAGCATATGTTGAGACTAGTATCCTTTTATCAAACACTAAAAAATCTACTAACTTTAGTTTAGGTTACTTACACCATAATGTTTCTGTGTTTTTTCCATTGCTGTACTATTTTGTGTCTGGTAATAAACGTATTTTTATTTTTATTTTATTTTATTATATGTATACATAATTATTAATATGCATCAGTGTAAAAACTATAGATAAAAAAAATTGAGTGTTTTTTTATCACTTTCAGCTTTGAGTTTTAAACTGTATAAACAAGAAATTGATTTTTTTGGCACCATACTTATTCAATAATTTACCACAGGAAAACTTAACGCAAAGTAGGTATACGCAGTGACGCGACGGTCATGCGTTTCCTTTGTTGCGTGAATGGTGTGTCAACGGCGAACGCATGTTGAGCAATTTTATTGAACAGCAGTGTCAATTTCAATTATAGTTCAAAAACTAGTTACGTCATTGTAAGTATAAAAAAATCAGCAAACCTTTATTGTCAAACTGTTTTGTAAAAATAAATAAAGTAATCCATTGAGCTTGGGATCCATTACACGAGAATACAAAAAAAACTACTTACCTACAAAAAATTTCGACTAAACTAAAACGTTGAACTATTTCATCAGCAAATATCACTAAAGTTTGTATTGCGTTGTGAAACAGTATTGAAGGTACTTGCTACGTCTAGTTCAATCTATGATCTGTGCCTCCAACCACATTATTTGGGGACAAATCTAGCTGGCGAAAACGAGCTATTAGTCAGCGTCTTAATGCTGAGTAGAAACTGACCATTTGTACCTTACGACGTTGTTAATAAAGTCTACAAGCTTAGTAGTGGCTGAATAAACTATGGTGCCGGGATTGTGATTGTGACTCGCTATAAAACAAACAAATGTATGTTGGTGTTCTGAGCAGACACTGTGAGCAGACTGTTTTGTGAATTAGCAAAATCACTACATACTTAGTATAAAACAGTCGCTTTCAGCTCTGTATATATGTCTGTCACAAACTTCCACCCCTTTCACCCCCTTAAATGATGACTTCTGGGATAAAAATACCCTATGTCCTTCCCGGGACTCAAACTATCTCTATACAAAATTTCAAGTAAATCAGTTCCGCGGTTTAAGCGTGAAGAGGTAACAGACAGACAGACAGACACACTTTCGCATTTATAATATTAGTATGGAATGTATGGATTAAGAGACAATCTTACACAAATCACTAATGATAAACTAAATACACCAATCACCATCAAATAAAGTATTTAATAAAACAAAACGGACAAGTGCGAGTCGGACTCGCCCACCGAGTGTTCCGTACTTTCTACGGGTCCGGTTTAATATATTTAATATGTCAGTGCCTCACCTCACGGAAGTTTTTATTTAAATCCTCTCGAGTGATTTGTGTTTTTTGCTCAGTAATGTTGTTTAGTGTACTCAATATTAATTAATTTTTATGCAGTGAACTAATGTGAAGGTTTGCATCTAATGAATAATTCATCTTGAAACGAGTTTAGCCATTATTTAGTCAACACCCGGCAATTCAATGTGGCTATTTGTAAAGTCCAGCTATCACTTTACTAAAAGTAACTAAGGTGCGTTGGGGTAAGTTGAATGGATTTTTCATGAGGGGTAAGACAAAAAATCATCCGTATGCCGAAGCATTCATTCATTCATATTTTTTTATTGCATGAAAGTGAGTACAAAAGGTGTTAGTATAAAACGACTTTACATTCTACCCCTCATGAATAACCCATTCAATTTTACCCCAACGCACCTTACCGAACAACGTCATGATTTACGAGCACACTTTTGACATTGACGAAATCATCATAAAGATTAGATATAAAACTTATCTTTAGAATAAGAAGAGTTCTATGAATT
Organism: Cydia strobilella; assembly: GCF_947568885.1. Classification (NCBI taxonomy): domain Eukaryota; kingdom Metazoa; phylum Arthropoda; class Insecta; order Lepidoptera; family Tortricidae; genus Cydia; species Cydia strobilella. The sequence continues at coordinate 16,215,846 of NC_086057.1, forward strand.
GGTGAATTCCTTAAAATACCACGATATTATTTCTAAACAAATGACACACTGTTTTAAGTTTAATTCCGAGATATAAAATATTCAACGAGATATTTTGACTTACAAATTTATTCAAAATCGAACCGTATGTCGAGAGAGTAGAGTTTAAATTAGGAGTTGTACATATTGGGGTGAAACTGTTCGCTTCAAAACTCGGCACTGTAGTAAGCAGTTAAATAAATAAATCTAAACTGGAACTGTCCGGACGCTGATAGTGATGTCCTATGGGAATGTTCCCGTTCTTTATTCGTTGTATTATATTCATGAAACATGAATATTATACTATTAGAAAATACAATACAACTGAGAAATGCTGCAATTCAAGAGATGTCAATTTTCTTATAGTCGGCATCTTCTCGAATGATTTTTACGCCTAAGACGGTAATCTGTTAAACAAAAGCCATTGTGTCTTTTATGTGAGCGGTCGGCCATTGTATGCCATTGTGTCTGACAATGACACGCGCCGTAGCACGCGCTCAGTCACAATGGCACATAATAGCCGACCGCTCGCTCAAAAGAAACAATGGCTTTTGTTTAACAGATTAGGGTCTTAGACGTAAAAATCATTTCACATTCACACACACATCTATAGTATGAATCATCTGATTCATACTATAGATGTATTTTTTTGTGTCTTTATAAACACGGTATTTATAATTTTTACCTGATTTAAACAAAAATCGTATTTTTTATATTAGTACTAAATGGTTTATTTCGTTTACTTATTATATTAGGTATCAATTTAATTTATTGGAAATTTAGTTGATGGAATTTAGTATATGTTGTGTTGCCAATGTATATTCTTACCCCCGACGCTGCGAAGCGTGCCCAGGACTTAAAAGAAATAATTTGCATTTTCCGGGCAGGCCACTATGGCTCGTTGGTGGCTAGATTTTTGTTCTATACAGGAATGTTCTCGGGAATATTCCCGCACATCCCTACGGACGCTGCGAGGCGTGCCTTGGACTGAAAGGAAATAATTTGCAGTTTCCGGGCAGGCCACTATGGCTCGTTGGTGGCTAGGTTTTTGTTCTATACAGGAATGTTCCCGGGAATATTCCCGCACATCCCTACGGACGCTGCGAGGCGTGCCTTGGACTGAAAGGAAATAATTTGCAGTTTCCGGGCAGGCCACTATGCCTCGTTACTGGCTAGGTTTTGTTCCTCTTCTTTATTTATTGTAATTCTGTCATACAGTTTGATTTAGTTAGTAGCTAGTTAAGTTAAAAAAAAAAACCGGCCAAGTGCGAGTCGGACTCGCGTTCCAAGGGTTCCGTATATTACTCAAAAAGTGGCCCCCACGTTTAATTTGTTTGCGTTACATGTCCGTCTTTGGGTCACAAACTTACATAATATGTATACCAAATTTCTACTTAATTGGCCCAGTAGTTTCGGAGAAAATAGGCTGTGACAAAAATTCAAAATTCGTTTATTTTTTAACAAGGTTTATCCTGGGTGTCAAATCCTCCTTTTAAGTTTGACACTTGTGTTAGGAGGTATTCGCTCTTTCATACAAAGGTGAGAAAAAAAAATTAAAAAATAGGTTTGACAATATTATAAGTATTATAACTAAACTAAACATTACAAGAATTGATAGTTCTAATGTTTTTTTTTCCTGTCGGTGTAGGTGCATTAAGCGTTCACGGTTGTAATTATAATATAATTATGAGTGACAGACGGACAGACAGACAGACAGACGCACGAGTGATCCTATAAGGGTTTCGTTTTTTCCTTTTGAGGTACGGAACCCTAATAAACGTATTCGCTGTTCAATACTAATATCGTGACTATTTGGGTCTACTTTAACAGCAAACAGTCAAACACGCTCAAACAGTGATCCCAGTCTATAGCGTCACTCAAGGTTAATCTGAAGAAGCTTTGGCTTTCCAATCAGCGTGATTATTAATTATTAATATCTTATTATTTTATTTTTTACACTTGTGATATATATACGAGTATACCCATTAACATTTTCAAAGCAACATCTTATCTTAGCTTCGATTCCGAACGCTTACTTTTTAACGCATTTTCTTGCAATATTGTTACCATTTCATAATCAGCTTTTAAATTTGTAATGAAGACATTATAGTAGAATAAATACGGTTTGTTTTCGAACAACCAAAGATAAACAGTTTTTAATGGTTTAACGTTAATTACAATTTAACGTTAAATCTGTCTCCCAGTGGTAACGATACCAACTTTTTAACGGTATTTAAAGTATAAGTAACGGTACATGGTTTAACGTTAATTACAATTCTGTCTCCCAGTGGTAACGATACCAACTTTTTAACGGTATTTAAAGTATAAGAACGGTACATGGTTTAACGTTAATTACAATTTAACGTTAAATATGTCTCCCAGTGGTAACGATACCAACTTTTTAACGGTAAAGCCCTGGGCGTGAACGTGAAAATGCCCAGCATTGGTTATCTGATACCAAAGTTTGGGAATAATGTGGTAAAGTTAGGGAATCATCTCGTAACCGTAGATTGGTTTTGATAGCTTTGTTAATCAATTGAGCCGATTAATTATGTTCCAAAAGTTTGTTTTGAACTTTCTTTGGTCGAATTCTTGAAAAGTTCGTGTTTCATTCAAGTTTATAAAATACAGTGTTGTTGATTATTTTCTAATTGTACATAACACATGAAAATATAACCTATAAATGACATGTGTTAAACTTAGCACTTATTCAGAATATTACGCGTTTGGGGTAGATAACTAGTTTCTCCTAGACTTTTGTGAAAACTAGATTTAACTAAAAATTCCTACTTAAAACTAGTTTTCACCGAGACCTTATGGACTTGGTAAAACGCGTTTTCACTATTTACGGTGATTTTAATACATTATTGATACATAGAAAACCTATTTATTTTCTTACCACTAACAAATACCTGTGACAAAATTCTTCAAACATAAATTCAATGTTTCACTGCATACAAACGCTAATCCATACTAATACTAACCCATACTAATATTATAAATGCGAAAGTCTGTCTGTCTGTCTGTCTGTGTGTTCCCTCTTCACGCTTAAACCGCTGAATCGATTTAGATGAAATTTGGCATAGAGATAGGTTGAGTCCCTGAGAAGGACATAGGATAGTTTTTATCCTGAAAATCATCCCTTAAGATAGTAAAAAGCGGGGTGGAATTGAGATAATTAATGTAGTGCCTGCTAATTTGTGTGCTTAATATGCTCAAATTGAATGATTGCTATGAAAATTTTTCCAGGCGCTATACTTACTTTAGCTGCTGTTACTAAGTCCACGCAGACGAAGTCGCGGGCAAAAGCTAGTCTTCAATAATACCATTCAAATACAGGCTGTGCCCTTAACCTGATTTATTCCTCATGGCATTCATACAATGTATGTATGAACACATTGTATGTATGTTTTTGTTCAAAAGCTAAAATGACAGCGTGAATAAATAACTCGCAGAACAAGACACAATAACCGATACACTAATAAATCAAACAGTTCCGGCAGTTACGGGCCAATTCGAGTTTTACTTATTCGATCTATTTCCGATATGATACTGATCTGTCTCAAAAGTGACGTTTTTGGTTGAAGAAATGTCACTTGACAGATCAGTATCATATCGGAAACAGATCGAATAGCTAAAACTCGAATTGGCCTGTTACGATTGCATGCGAAAATAGTCGTTACCTGGACGGGATAGGGTATTGGGGTGCGATGTATGAATATAGGTTGTAGTATAAGGGAGGGCAGACTTTTCATTTTGCTTTTCGTTTGTGGTGACAACTTTTTTGAAGGTGAGAATTGTTAAAAAAGGTAGTTAGTAATGCCCTAAAGGCCACTTGCACCATCCCACTAACCCGGGGTTAAGCAGTTAAACCGTTAACCCATTGTCAAATTGTACTGGTAACCATGGTAACTTCAGGTATAACCGGTTAACCCCGGGTTAATGGAATAGTGCAAGTGGCGTTATAATAACCGTAGGTTACATTGGAAAACAAATTTGAACTTGTATAAATATACAGGATTTTTTAAATTTATTTATTTCAGTTTATAATTTTTATTTATTTATCGTTTTAAGTTAGGTGCTTTTATAATATTGATATAAAATAAAATACAAAAAGACATACAAAATACTTATAAAAACATTTAAAAAAAATTAACATAGTGCCGCCAGCAGAGGGGCAGGACGCAGGACCCACAAGCTGCCGGTGGTCAGGGCCGAGAGCCTCGGAAACGTCGAAAAAAAAAGTAAAATAATGAAATTTAATCGCGTTAGATCCAGTAATGACATTAATTACGTAGAGCCTTTCTGGATCTGACCCTTGATCCAGCCACCTAGCAAGAGTCTCTCTATTCGAGACTTCGTTATGAGACCGTTCGCTGACACGACTATCGGGACAATGGGGTTGGCCGGTCGAAATAATTAGCAGATGGCGCCAGCATAGCTTGCCCTGTCAATCCCTAGAATTGAGCCAAATTTTTGTTTTTTTAATGCCCTGGATGCCAGTCCTTTAAGCCAAATCTCGTAAAAAAAGGGCAAGCTATGATGGCGCCATCTCTGCAAACCTTTGACACAGTTGCCAACCCCATCGTCAACATCCCACATCCACATGGCTATGGCGGTTATCTTGTGAGCCTTGTAATTATGTATTTTAATTAGTCTGTATTACTTCAGTTTATTATTTTATTATTTATTTCTGTTTATAATTGCGTAGCCTGTTCTCCCCGCCTTCCCCTTTGTGAAAGGAACTAGCAGGACAATCGCGCCTGAGTCAGGTTGAGAATAAATTCACTTCCTGCTACAGACGGCCTCCTATAGACACCGCATGAAGACGAACACCGAATAATCTCATATGAACATTTGCAGTCACCACACAATATCAGACATTACAATTTTTTTGCATTTTATCCTGATGAAATGGAAAATCCTGATAAGAAGCAATTATCTCTGTCACTTTAATTACGCCTCAATTGGAGTAAATGAGAAATATGCCTGAAATTTTCGAACTTCGGTGTTCGCGGAAGGCCCTTATCAAAGAATGGTTTTTAAAGTTCACTATTTATTTTGAAAAACCTATCGGATTAAAGCGAAGGGGAAGTACCCTAAAATTTTGTTTTTGTAATTTTTATTTTACCGTTTTGTTGTCATGATTGATTTATATATCCATGCCAAATCGCAGCTTTCTAGCACTAACTATCGCGGTGCAATGCCGCGAACGGACAGACAGACGGACATGGCGAAACCCGACTAAAAATTAAAAAGTTGCAATAAGCAATAGTATCAGCCAGGCGCGACTTGCGTTTAGCCAATAATACGCTCCATCCATCTAGTAAAGTAATCTGTGGCTGCTGTATGGATTTACGGGGTATACTTTCTTTGGGGAGGGTGGGGATAGTCGGCTCGGCATTTGCATTACAATTGATTTCGATTGATTTTTAAAGGAGCTTTTACTGAACTGTGAAATGAATTTGAAGAAAGTGTGTGAATGTGTTTTTTATTATTATTTATATCTATTATTATTTTTTGTAGCAAGTCAGTTGTACCGCCTTTTCAATATGTGCTTCAGAACCGGTCAAGTGCCCAGGGACTGGTCCAAGGCCGTCATTGTACCTCTTTACAAAGGAAAGGGATCACAACTGGCTTACTCAGCGTAGCGGCAAATTGTATGCAAAGATATTGATTGAAAGAGTAGTGAAAGAAACCGATGAGAAAGTATGGGATGCACAAGCGGGATTCCGAAAGGGTATGGGATGTACGGATTAAGTCTTTTCCTTGCGATGCATAGCCGAAAAGTATTTGGCCAAAGGTCAGAAGGTCTATTGCGCTTTCGTGGATCTGTAAAAGGCTTATGACAGAGTGGTGAGGAATGAACTTTGGTCGGAACTGTCGGTGTATGGATTGAGCGGCCGTCTCATTCAAACACTGAAATCGCTCTATGAGGATTCCAGTGCTTGTGTGAGAGTAAACGGATCGTACACTCTCACGTCGGGTGATTTAGCATCAAAAAGGGTGTTAGGCAGGGATGTGTAGCGTCACCGTGGCTGTTTAATCTCTTGAATAACTTCTTAACTATTTATTTTAAAATTATAAACAAAATGTACTTGAGATTCTCACAATGAGCTCTTTCATTTGATATGTAACACGATATAGTTTGACAAACTTTATTTTTTAATTTTCTCATTTACCCCCCAAAAGTGGCCCCCGTGTTTAAAATTAATTTGTTTACGTTGCATGTCCATTTTTGGGTCACAAACTTACATATGTGTACCGAATTTCAACTTAATTGGTCCAGTAGTTTCGGAGAAAATAGGCTGTGACAGACGGACAGACAGACAGACAGACGGACAGACAGACAGACGACAGACAGACAGACAGACAGACGGACAGACGCACGAGAGACCCTATAAGGGTTCCGTTTTTTCCTTTTAAGGTATGGAACCCTAAAAAAAGTAGATGGAATTTACAATGGAGGGATATGGAAACATTAATTTCCCGCAAACCAAGTTGCGGGCGAAAGTACATTTGGTAATATGGCCTTGATTACAATACATCATTAGGTACTATTAATTGAACATGAGCTAAACGACCCGACAATTCCTTTTAAAGAGGAATTCCTTTTTAACAAGTTATTTTTAAAGAACTAAGCAAAAAGCCCGTCGACGCAGCGGTGACCAGAGAGCTGGCGGCTTTCTCTCGCAGCGCATAAGTATTGCCATTCAGCGAGGGAATGCTTCTAGCATCTTTGGCACAATGCCGCGGGGGCTTTATTTAGATGTTTTTTAATTAAAAGTAGTTTTTTTAATTCTCATTATTTATAAGTTGTTATTCTTAGTTAGTTTTAGTTTTACTTTTATTTGAATAATTATTTGCGTATAAATTAATGTGATAAATAAATTTCATTAATTCCTTTGAAACTCAATTGAACAAACATCCATTTCACGACCAACACAACTAGCTCCAAAACCCAGCAATCGTTTACATCCCAAAAGTACTCGTAAAACAAAACCCAGCATCTGACATACGAAATGCAAATGGGAAATTGTAAATTCGAAACAAAACACGCTCGGAGCGAGTACGGACGCAAATTCGCGAAGACCCGAAGCTCTCAAAGCAATTCTGTGCCGTAAAAAGACATATGTAGCTTCACTGCATCGTATATTGCGAGGGGAACGCTGAGGAGCACTCGGAAGGGGTATGTGACATTTTATGTGGGTGTTAGTGCTTTAGGGAACTAATTTTGGAGTTAAGGGTACTGGCTTGGGGTTAAAGGAGCGTAATCTGACACTTTGTGTTTAAGAAGTGCTTTCTGGTTTGCGAAGGAAGTTTCTGAAGGAAAAGTATGTATTTAAGTATACAATTTGTATCTTTTAGATGGATTGGATGGAGGTCTTGAATTCACCATTGGTGGGTCTAACATGTCATAGGTTTTATAGGTGGACTCACAAAATGGTGATGTTAATATGGATATAGGTAGGACATAAGCGTGAAAAAAGGACGTTTTCTCTTTTATATAATAAAAGATAATTAGTTTATTTGTGACTTTTCTAGTATCCAAACTAAGCTGGTGTAGGTATTAAACTTTTGATCCTGGATTAGAAATGGACTTGATAACTTTTTTCTCGTACAAGAGATTTATTTTTATTTATATAATAAAGGTAAGTGTAACTGGCCTTCATATTTGGGGCCTATTCACACAATAATAATACGATACAAATACTCTTTATTGTACATCTCAATAAAAAACAATACAGAAAGAAAACAGCAATAAAAGTAGAGGTAAACAATAGGCGGTCTTATCGCTAAAAAGCGATCTCGTTCAGACAACCTACACATAACACACAAACATACACACACATCTCGGCCCACAATACCACTTTGTGGCATTTGGTGTCGAGACACTGGGGCCGTGGGGTCCAAGCGCAAAAGTTCTTTTTAAAGAACTTAGCAAAAAGCTCGTCGACGCAACCGGTGACCAGAGAGCTGGCGGCTTTCTCTCGCAGCGCATAAGTATTGCCATTCAGCGAGGGAATGCTGCCAGCATCTTTGGCACAATGCCGCGGGGGCCTTATTTAGATGTTTTTTAATTAAGAGTAGTTTTGTTTTTTTGTTTTTTTTTATAAGTTGTTATTCTTAGTTACTTTTAGTTTTACTTTTAATTGAATAATAATAATTGTCACACACATTGATTAGTGTTTATTGCGAGTTCATATATTTGCTACTTGTTACTTAGTGGCAAATGTATGAACTCGCACTAAACACTAATCAATGTGTAAATAGGACCCGGTATGAATTCCAGTTACACTTATCCCACAGACACACTTATCCATATTTGTCCATATTAACCACATGTAAAATTTTCGATTACCTGTTACGTTTTAATTAATTTTAAGAGCCCGTAGTCGATTTGAAAACGCGCGAAGATACGACTTTTACACAGTAACCGAACGCCGGCCGCTGCTTGAAATAACGCGACCGCCTAAACAATATTGATACTTTCGCAACATTATGCGTCACTTTATAACTTTAATTAGGTTAAAATAAAACTTTCGGTAAATTTGATATAATCGTTTATTACTCTTAACAATTTACCTATGTATTCATATAATACATACAAATTATATAGCATGATGATAATGATTTGCACTAAGGCAATATCTTATATATATATAATCATCTTACTCGCGTTATCCCAGCCTTTTTGCCACGGCTCATGGAAGTCTGCTGGGGTCCGCTTGGCAACTAATCCCAAGAATTGGCGTAGGCACTAGTTTTTACGAAAGCGACTGCGATCTGACTTTCCAACGTTCCAACCCAGAGGGGAAACTAGCCTTTTGTTGAAATTTGGTTTACAGATAGTTTGAATCCCGGGGAAGGACATAGAATACTTTTTATTCAAGAACTCACCCTTTAAGGGGGTGTAAATTTGTATGGGGAATCAATAAACGCTGAACCGATTAAGATGAAATGAGGTATGGACATAGTTTGAGTCCTGGGGAAGGACATAGGATAGGTTTTACCCCAGAAAAGGGGGGGGGGGGTAATGGAAATTTGTATGGGATCCAATAAAACCGATTTGGATGGAATTTGATATTATGGAGATAGTCTTAATCGCTGGGAAGGATGATAATAAATTTTATTTCCAAAGTCATCCTCTTCTCTTCTCCACTCTTCTAACACTCGCTCAACGTGTGGTTGGTTGTACGATGAATACTGCTCAAGACCTGGAACACCTGGAGTGCTTCTGGGTGCAAAGGGTCAGGGGTAACACTCGCTCAACGTGCCGCTGGTAGAGTATGATGGGGAAAACTCAAGACCTGGAACACCTGAAGTGCTGCTGGGTGCAAAGGGTCAGGGGTAACACTCGCTCAACTTGCCGCTGGTAGTGTGTAGTGTACGATGGATACAGCTCAAGACTTGGAACACCTGGAATGCTTCTGGGTGCAAAGAGTCAGGGGTAACACTCGCTCAACGTGCTGCTGGTAGTGTATGATAGGGAAAGCTCCAGACCTGGAACACCAGGAGTGCTGCTGGGTACAAAGGGTCAGGGGTAACGGGTAACACTCGCTCAACGTGCCGCTGGTAGTGTATGATGGGGAAAGCTCCAGATCTGAAACACCTGGAGTGCTGCTGAGTGCAAAGGGTCAAGGGCAAAGGGTGGGTAACACTCGCTCAACGTGTTGTGGGTAGTGTATGACGGAGACAGCTCAAAACCTGGAACACCTGGAGTGCTGCTGGACGCATCGGATCAGGGGTAAAACTCTTTTAAATGAAAATGAAAATGAAATTTTATTGATAACAATCGTTACAGGTCTGTTTATGTTTTATACATATTAAACCTACAATCTACATACACGTGGTAAAGTTGAGGTTTTTTAGGCAGACAGTCTTAATGACAATTATATTTACAATTCATTACATATATGTTTATTTGTTACATTCATCTAACTATATTATATTTAGAATTTATAATTATTTATACGTTTCATGTATTCATTTATATATTTCAAATTCATAATTTATCATTATATTATAAGGTAAGTGGCATGTCAAAAAATTCATTGTAGTCATAGAACATATTAGTAAGGAGCCACTTGTTTAGCCTAGATTTAAAACCGGCGGTGGAAGATGCATTTCTGACGCATTCCGGGAGGCGGTTAAATACTGATGGTCCGAGACAATAGACCGATTTCGCCGACTTCGCTAGTCTGTGGTGCTCTGCTACTAATCTATCTGCATGTTTGTTGCTACGTAGGGGGTACCTTAGGTTTGTACCTCAAGTACCTTTTAATCTGAAGTTGGTAGAGTATGATGTAGGCAGGTTAAGTTCTTCATGACCTGGAACACCTGGAGGGCTGCCAGATGAAGCAGGCACCTGACCAGAGCTACTACACGTTTAACATGCAGTAGGTACTGGGGGTTAAAAGGGGGTGGAAGTTCTGATAACAATAAATGAACCTGAGTTCCACTAAGTACAGCCAGGGTTCATCATCAGCTCTATCTTGGGTACTGCTCTCCCATTTGCTCATCAAGACGTGTCAGAAGACCAAAACAGCGTGTGCCTATATTGCACCAAACCTGAGTTCCACTAGGTACAGCCAGGGTTCAGCATCAGCTCTATCTTGGGTACTGCTCTCCCAAGTGTTCATCAAGACGTGTCGGAGGACCAAAACAGCGTGTGCCTATGTTGCACGAAACCTGAGTTCCACTAGGTACAGCCAGGGTTCAGCATCAGTTCCATCTTGGGTACTGCTCTCCTAATTGCTCATCAAGACGTGTCGAATAACCAAAACAGCGTGTGCCTATGTTGCACGAAACCTGATTTCCACTAGGTACAGCCAGGGTTCAGCATCAGCTCCATCTTAGGTACTGCTCTCCTAATTGCTCATCAAGACGTGTCGGAAGACCAAAACAGCGTGTGCCTATGTTGCACCAAACCTGCGTTCCACTAGGTACAGCCAGGGTTCAGCATCAGCTCCATCTTGGGTACTGCTCTCCTAATTGCTCATCAAGACGTGTCGAATAACCAAAACAGCGTGTGCCTATGTTGCACGAAACCTGATTTCCACTAGGTACAGCCAGGGTTCAGCATCAGCTCCATCTTGGGTACTGCTCTCCTAATTGCTCATCAAGACGTGTCGGAAGACCAAAACAGCGTGTGCCTATGTTGCACCAAACCTGCGTTCCACTAGGTACAGCCAGGGTTCAGCATCAGCTCCATCTTGGGTACTGCTCTCCTAATTGCTCATCAAGACGTGTCGAATAACCAAAACAGCGTGTGCCTATGTTGCATGAAACCTGATTTCCACTAGGTACAGCCAGGGTTCAGCATCAGCTCCATCTTGGGTACTGCTCTCCTAATTGCTCATCAAGACGTGTCGGAAGACCAAAACAGCGTGTGCCTATGTTGCACCAAACCTGCGTTCCATTAGGTACAGCCAGGGTTCAGCATCAGCTCTATCTTGGGTACTGCTCTCCCAAGTGCTCATCAAGACGTGTCGGAAGACCAAAACAGCGTGTGCCTATGTTGCACGAAACCTGATTTCCACTAGGTACAGCCAGGGTTCAGCATCAGCTCCATCTTGGGTACTGCTCTCCTAATTGCTCATCAAGACGTGTCGGAAGACCAAAACAGCGTGTGCCTATGTTGCACCAAACCTGCGTTCCATTAGGTACAGCCAGGGTTCAGCATCAGCTCTATCTTGGGTACTGCTCTCCCAAGTGCTCATCAAGACGTGTCGGAAGACCAAAACAGCGTGTGCCTATGTTGCACGAAACCTGATTTCCACTAGGTACAGCCAGGGTTCAGCATCAGCTCCATCTTGGGTACTGCTCTCCTAATTGCTCATCAAGACAGACCAAAACAGCGTGTGCCTATGTTGCACTAAACCTGCGTTCCACTAGGTACAGCCAGGGTTCAGCATCAGCCCAGCTCTATGTATACTAAAACCTTCTCCAGAATGTAACAAACACTTTTCTAAAAACCGCATCAAAATCGGTTCGGCCAAATGCGAGATAATCGCGAACAAACATACATACATACATATACATACAAACATACGGGTCAAACTGAGAACCTCCTTTTTTTGAAGGCGGTTAATAAACAAGTACTTACAACCCAAGGATTAAAGTTTCTGGTCGCAGTTTACACGCACACAGTACAGCCAAACACGCAAACAAATATAACTTTTTACACGGCGAGCGACGCACACAATGATAAATAACTTCGTCGTCGTCGATGCAACGTGCGGAGCCGATCAACAAACGTCCTGCCTCTACCAGCTCCCGCGCGGGACTGAGGCCGCGAGCGCGTGTCACCGATGTTATACCAGAAAAAGGGGAAGTTTTTAAAAAATCGTCAGAATATAAAAGTTGCAATTTAAATAAAATGAAGTACAGCAACAGTTTAAGTAAACATTGCAGATTATTTGAGTATGCAATCTACGTCGAAAATAAGTAGATTTTCGGAGAAATTGTCACTTGTTTTGAGGTCATTTCTGGAGAAAATTGAATTCGTTTAACTTTCATTTCCTCGAACTCTAAGTCATATAACAACAATGTAATCTGATAAACCTAGAGTACAGAATATGTGTAATACAAATTTACCATTTTTAGCAGTCCAAACTTTACGAAATTTACAAATAAGAGCATCAAAGTCAGTGCTTTACACGCGTTTACCTAAACGTCCATCAGAAAAAAATTCATTACTAATTTAGTAAGCCTTTTTTCAAAAAAATGATCTGATAAACCTAGAGATAAGAAGTCGTGCTAATAGAAACCAGTACTTGTTATTTCAATTAGGTAACAAAAGGTGTACAATTTCACAAAAGAAATCTATCAACTTTACATTTTTGCGACTAAAATCGTAACCGGGCTCTTAATTTATTTATTTTACAATTTATGTGTGTTTACTAATATATTTTTAAGAACTGTAAACTAACAAAATATGGGCCGACAGACCTGAAATAAAGATTTTCAATTCAATTTTAATTCAATTTAAACCAGAATTTTTCAAATACGTATAACGGCCCGGCCACGACATCGCGCGGCGGCCATATGTGGGAACGAAAGGTCCGATCGCTGCAGTGTCTCGCTCCAACCTATGGCCGGGCCGTAAGAGCGTTTTCACATTGCCCGATCCGATATCGGATGTCGGATGAAAGTAAAATGTGAGACATGTGTTTTTCTTTTTATTTATTTATTTAATAAATAATTATTATATAAAAACGATAGATAACGCAATAAGGCGTACCTGATGCCATATGGTACTCTCCTGCAGCTGTTTTCCTAATGTGCGATAGGTGCCTTCCGACATCCGATATCGGAAAGGCGCTTTTGATAAATACAGACATGTCGGAGCCCACTGTCGGACCGATAATATTTGTTTGTGTGCGTATGTGTAGGCATAGTTTATTGTAGTGTACGTGACCGCTAAAGACTGCGCCCGGGCGAGGATCCTACATCCGATATCGGATCGAAAAATATCGACGCTCTTAGGATTGCGTAAGTCTAGATTCTCGTCGTTATACCACGTTTTAGCGCTCAATATCGAAGCAACCAGCTGCGAGTTTTACAAATCGAGTTCCTCAGAAGGTAACCCGTTCGTGTTGCCACTATACCGGGGAAATGCACAATTATTGCGGTTATTGATCTGTTTTGAACGAGTCCCGTACCGCACTGCTGTGTCATGTAACTCCAAAAACATAGTTTGATAAATCAAGTTCCTCAGAAGATAACTTCGCGCTGCAATATTGCTGTAGTAATGCTGGTGTCTGAACCCAAAGCGGTACCATTAAGCGTTGCTAATCGAAATGATATTCAGTCTAGTTTCAGTCAAACGGCCGTCGCGGGTTGAAGCATGTATGTATGTATGTATGTATAAACTCTTTATTGTACAAAGACATAGAACACAAATATGGCACAGAAATAGGCAGTACAAAGGCGAACTTATCCCTTTAAGGGATTTCTTCCAGTTAACCTTTGAGTAGATGAGAATTGATGAAGAACGGTAGACAAATATAGCACTGCGTACAATAGACTAAAGGAAAGTCAATAAATTTATAAAAGAGGGCGAAAATAAATAAAATAAGATAAAAATTTGAAGTAACAGTATAACAAATATATATAATACCTAAGTTTTATATAATAAATATACATCCATAGCCACAAACAGTTAATTCTGGTCCGATAGCCACAGTTTCCTTAACTGCCCCTTAAGCATGGGGCTTGGCCATTTTGTTTTTAATCTGTATGGCTATATATTGTCGTTCTTGTCTACGTGATAGTTTGATAATCGACTATCTGTCACTTTCAAACCCGCGGTGTTAAGAGGCCGTAGTCGATTTTGGAGCAAAAATGTAAAATTGATAGATTTAGTCGTTGAAATTATACACGTTTTGTTACGTAATATCTAAATAACAAGTATTGATTTCTATTAGCACGTCTTTTCATCTTGCCTTTTAATAATGAGGTCGCGAGCGTGCGTCACCGGTAATGCATGAAGAGAAGGGGCAGTTTTTAAAAATTCGTCAAAAAATCATGGTGGTAAATTATACAAATTGATGTATAAGAATAGTTTCAGCAAATGTTGTAGATTGTTTAAGTATCAAAATTACGTTGAAATTAAGTCGATTTTTAAAGAAATTGTCACTTGTTTTGAAGTAATTTCTGGAGAAAATTGATTTCGTCTAACTTTCATTTACACTACTTCAAAGTCATAATAATAAAAATGTAGTCTGATAAACGTCAAGTACAGAATATGTGTAATACAAAATTACCATCTTTAGCAGTCCAAACTTTACGAAATTTACAAATAAGAGCGACAAAATCGGTGCTTTACGCGTGTTTACCTAAACGTCCATCAGAAAAGCAATCATTACTAATTTAGCGAGTCTGTTTTCAAAAAATTGATCTGATAAAAGGTAAGATAAGAAGACGTGTTAATAGAAACCAGTACTTGTTATTTCAATTAGGTAACAAAAGGTGTAAAAATTCACGGACTAAATCTATTAATTTTACATTTTTGCGACTAAAATCGACACCGGCCTCTTAAAAAGTGACGGTTATTTATCCCGTGGATAAAAGCCATCCATAATAGGTGCTGTTGTGCGCAAAAGACAAACGGGACCCTATAACTAAGTCTTCACCGACGGACTGAATAAATAAAACATACAAGTAATAACAAAGAACTTGAAACATATCACCCTTTCCAGACATACAGGCTTTATTCTTACCCAAGGTCGACAATAAATGCGTAACAACGTCTGTAATCTCTCCATTTTTCAATCGAAAGAAAAGAGTCCGTTTACCGAAGCTACGGGAATCTACATACGAATCGGATACATTCAATTTAGCAGCACAAAGCGTGTCTGCTTCTGCGATATTGTCGCGGAATGCGATTGCGTCCCCAAACGGTGGGTAATGGCCCAGTCTCTACACGGTAAAGAGTACAGTGTGTATTTTTATTTATTTATTTTAAACTTTATTGCACGATATAATATTGTACAAATGGCGGACGTGGACTACCAGTCAGCCATTGGGTCAAACAGAAACTTGTAGTTACTTACTGCAGAATTGCTACTTTTTTATCCGTCACAATTTTATAGGAGTTTGACGTTTAGAATAACCTGAGCGTGCTATCAAAATCGTTGCAGACTTATCTTGATCTGACTCTATTTCAGTCCCTAAAAAAACCTGTCAACTTATTTTCGGGCCATACAGATTAGTTTATCAGACACAAACATGATCTGCACTAAAAAAACTAAAAGTAGGTCAGTTAATAAAGAAGAAGCCAACATAAAAACAATTATTACCTAGCAATAAAAGCGGATTACTGCGCGATAATTTTCTGTAGGTTGGTAGTAAAGATGGCGCGGAGAACTCACTTCCGGCGGGCCCGGAAATGGCTGATATGTGACTTTGTTTTGTGCCGTTTGTCCAGTTTCCGACTAAGGAATAGAATTGGTCGGTGAATTATTTTTTCCTGTTTAGTTCAGGTTTGTGCTGGTTTAATTTTATTCTGTCGTAACAAAGAGCGTAGGTACTACCATCTTGAGCGGTATTTATTGACACAAGTGTCATGTACGCTTAAAAAGAGGCACCAGCCCAGTTATAATTACGTTTTTGTGTGCAAATTCAATAAACATTTTCATTTTTATTATTTATTTATTTTAAAATTCTAATTATTATTTTTAATTATGCTTAGGACAAACTAGAGTTAAGTACTACTTAGACATATAAATTCAAATAATAATATTTTAAACCAAACTGAAATATGAAATGATGCATGTGTTTAAAAATTAAGAAAATGAAGAGGCTTTTTATTTATTATTATTTTTTCTTAAAGGCCGGCCACGCACTCACTACCCTTTGTTCGGAAAGTTCCAAATAAATTTACCTGTTCATATTACTCAAGTCCTCATCATTATGAGTTCATTTGCAGTCCTAACTTAAAGTTTGGCGACAAAACTTTGACTTCTAGTGCCAGTTGAGAACTGAAAGTTTGCACAAACCACCGTGATGTCAACTATCAGGTCACTTAATTTTCAAGACTCAAGAATAAAGATAAATATTCAAGTTCGTCATAATTATAAATACTTGTTTCAACCGGGATTTTGGCCATTTTTTTCGAGGAAATCAGCATCAAAAGTATCTACCATTCTTTGAGTATTTATTTTATTTAAAACATAATCAACAACACAACAACAACACACAACAACACAACACACAACAACAACAACAAACAACAACAACAACAACAACAACAACAACAACACAACAGACAACAACAACAACACACTAACAAGACACAAGAATAACAAGATCTTATATTTTATGTTCACTTTTCTAAATCATGATTGTAAATTTATAGTATTTGTAACTATTTAAGCGTATTATGATTGTTTTTATTTTTGGATATTTTTAAATGAAATAATTGTTATCTTATCTTATCTTATCTTATAATACTAGTTCTATGACTTACATTAATGAATTACATTTAAATTAACTAAAAAGTAAACTGAACTAAAACTAAGTCACAACAATACGAGTATTCTAAAATAGCTTAACAAAAACATGTAAGAGGTACATCTCTCTTTGCAGAAGTTGCAGGTGCAGATACTTTTGGTGCGTTGTTTCATCTGCTACTATTGATGCTGACTGTACAATTAAGAAAACCGGCCAAGTGCGAGTCGGACTCGCGCACGAAGGGTTCCGTACTATTACGCAAAAAACGGCAAAAGAATCACGTTTGTTGTATGGGAGCCCCACTTAAATATTTATTTCATTCTGTTTTTAGTATTTGTTGTTATAGCGGCAACAGAAATACTACATCTTTGAAAATTTCAACCGTCTAGCTATCACGGTTCATGAGATAGAGCCTGGTGCCAGACAGACGGACAGCGGTCTTAGTAATAGGGTCCCGTTTGAACCCTAAAAATAGCATTTCGCCGTTTCCTCAGATTCCCGAATGACGATATCGAGCGCTCGAAATTCAAAAATCGGTTTCTCGGGCCGGAAATACTGTCGGCGACAGTTCATTCCATGTTCATTCCACGTTTACCTGTCATTTTGATGTATAATTACGTTCCAAAGTTACTTGTGCGCAAATATTCTATTTCCTCAATAATGTTGTCAGGATTGTTTGAAGTTTTAAACGCCTACGCTCCCTTTTCAATACGCTAAGATGGCGTGGGTGGAAAAGGGACAGAAACTTTTTGTATTGACTAATGAGACATGTCGCTTGTATTCTTACTCTATTTTTAGAGGATAATTAAGCCGAAAAAGGGGTTTAACTTATGAATGAGAGATAAGAAGCTGGAAACTCGTATACGCCTTCATTATGGCTTTCTTTAGGCCTATGCCTGCTCTTTTAAAAGTCAATCTCGTCTGCGCATAATCTAATCAATCAATCAATAATTTTTATTTCGTCATCACAGGTGTAAATACAGTACATGACTGCGATAGGGTGTTTTTCATTCAGCGGCTATGATGTACCTAAATAATCGGTTAATAATCGGTTCATAATCGGTTTTTGCGGATATCGATGTATCTATAGGTCCAATGTTGTTTACGTCTAGGTAAGAATTATAGAGCACTAGCTTTTGCCCGCGAATTCGTCTGCGTGGACTTAGTAACCGCAGCTAGAGTAAGAATAGCGCCTGGAAAAATTCTCATAGCAATCTAAATTTGTGCATATTATGCACACAAATTAGCAGGCACTTCGTTAATTATCTCAATTCCACCCCGCTTTTTACTTTCTTAAGGGACGATTTTCGGGATAAAAACTATCCTATGTCCTTCTCAGGGACTCAACCTATCTCTATGCCAAATTTCATCTAAATCGGTTCAGCGGTTTAAGCGTGAAGAGGGAACACACAGACAGACAGACAGACTTTCGCATTTATAATATTAGTATGGATAAAATTAGCGACAAGTTATGTTTTCATGATTTTCATGCGATCAGCCATTTTCAAGATACAGGGCACAGAACACAGAAATAAATATACCATAGAAGACGCAAATATACTTCGCGTGTTCGAACCCCGACCAAGCGTCGAGGTTGACCGTCGCTCTTTATAGTCCACGCGCGTCAGTTGTTGCAGCCGTACGTCTGTGAAAACTTAAAAAATGCTTCGTTGCATGATAATTAACTGCAACAGCCCAATAATTGCGAGCATCTTAAGGCAAGAACATATTTCCTATCACAGATAGGTAATTTTAAAATCATATTATGCGTAAATTTTGTATGAAAAAGTCGGCACGCTTGGTTTCAATACAAATCGTGGTATTTGCGTCATATTAAATCTGTGGCACAGAAGCATATAATTAATATCTAATACTCATATCATATCAAGTTTCCAAGGAAATTTAGCAGGTTCACCCGGGGCTCAAGTTTCCGGCTACATAATCGGTGGTAAACTTCTGGTAAATTAACTTCCGGGTAACTTGTGTTCTGCCTGGATCACTCGCTAAATCTCTCCTAATAATAGGTGTTACAAGTGCACTTTGTATGAATAAGTTTAGTAATTTCATAGATAGCGTTGTCCCGGCTCATTTCGGGAGCCTGGCGCACAGAATAAGTAATAGTATTATCATACAGAACGGCCACGCACCGCCCCGCCCTGACTCGACCTCGCCCCGCGACAGCAGATTGACGGCCGTTTGCCGGCTGCTCAGGCCTATTTTTAAGCAACTTACACTATGACGCATGCCGCGTGTACAGACGTGCCGTTCACACATAGAAACGCAAGTGATTTTTGATGTATAGCGTGTCCGTGCCTGGGGTCCGCTCAGACGTATCTAATCCCAAAGATTGACATAATATAACATAACATAATATGCATTAGTTGTTACGAAAGTGACTATCACATTGGCATCAATGGTTTTCTTTGTGCAACACCAACAACAATACAAATACTCTTTATTGTACACCTCAATACCGAAAACAATATAATGGATACGCAACTCAAGAAGAGCGTATAAAATTAAATTATTAATATTTTTATTTACATTTTATTTGCTTGATTGATATATGGATTTCATTGACATGATACAATTCTAGTTAAAATTATATGAATTATATTATATAAGTACCTATACCTTTCATTAATATCATTAGCTTGGGAACACTCATTAAGCTTTAATTTCAATTAATTTAATGTTAGTGTTATTATGTAATGTATTTTTAATTTTAAGCTTATGTTTAACACAATAAGTCATTATTATGAATAATAACGAATAAAGAATAAAGAGGCGGTCTTATCGCTAAAACTCGATCTCTTCCAGGTAACCTTTTAACATGTTTTGCTGACAATACATTTTTCAAAAAATCGTTAACTACATTGTTCTTTATTTTTCTTACTTACATTTAATCGTGTAACTAAAACAAAATGTGTAATCTTCAAAAATATTCTCCTGTAGCTTTCATACACAAACGCAAACGCTAAAATTGTCAACAATATGCCACAGTAATTTTTTTGTCAACGTATGTTTGGACCAAACCTACCTAAAAATTACCTGTAGGTATCTTGTTTTTTTTTTAAACCTTAACCGTAACTCAGGTTATGACGACGAGCTGATCCGAGTAATATGACGTAAAAAGGCGATGAGAGTTCATCGGATAAATCGATATGGGCTGGTGTCCAAACACATCAAAGCAGCGAATCATATAGAGTAGCATGTATTTATACCAGAGTAACTTTAGTAAATAATTTCTGAAAATTACATAGTTCGTCGTAAGCGGATCTATATACTTAAGTGATAGTTTTTGACATTTATAAGTGTATTGTAATATGCCTAAATTGAAGAATAAAGACTTTCACTCTCATCAGAGCCTCAAGCAAGCCAAACAAACCAAATAGCCGGTCAAAATCAACAACTCCAAATGATGGACCATTAAGAAAAATGTATTAGGAAAATCGTCTTTATAGATAAGTTTCAGTTTTTCCGGATAAGGATGTAAGTACCTAGATGTAAATAATTGCTGATTACCAACGAAAACTGACTCGTATTGAAATATTGCATGCTCTCATAACTTGAGCCCCAGAGATGTGATTACAACCAGCATGTCGGATACACTGACGGATCTAATTTTTCACTCACCCGCCCTAGATTAAACCTAGATCCGACCGAGCTACAATTTTAGTTTTAGTTGCCTTAGTGCTGAGTTCGCAATATTCTGATACCGCTGAAGCGCTGGCATTTTTGCTTTTCTAGGAAAAATTGGTAACAGCGTCAAATAGCATGCTTTTTTGTAGGTACCCATGCCGTAATATCAACCTACACCAGGGGCCCGTTTCTCAAAAGCTTGTAACTTGTAATACAAGTAGAAGTCTCTTTCTAACAAAAGCTGTCAAAAAGTGACATCCGCTTGTATTACAAGTTACAAGCTTTTAAGAAACGGGCCCCAGCAGCAGTGGTAAAAGTATTAGTGCTCGCACTTCGTTGATAGAATTAACTTTATTTAATTTGACATTACTCCGAAAGATGATGGAAGAATGGATAAAGGATGGTGGGTTAAATAAAACCCCGATGCTAGATTAACTTTGTTCCTGATATACCATAGATGTACACTAACATTTGTGCGTAAGTTTAGTCTAAAAACTGACATCATAAATTATGATTATCCCTAGACTTATATTGACCGGGACATAGACCGTGATTACCTTTTGTATTGTTGTTGTCTATATCCCGGGTAATATAAGTCTAGTGAACTAACCGTGAATCATTCAAAACTGTTAATTATGGTTATTTTCTTGTTAGTGAATTTTTAGTCAGACTTGCGAAAGGGTATGTTTCTTAAATTATAAATAAATTGAGTCAGAATTATAACCCACAGAACTACACTAAAAAGTTAAATTAAGGTACTGTGACGTGTAATTTTTAACAGAGCAACAGCTGGAAGCGTGAGCGAAGCTTTTCCTTTTCAAATTAGATAAAAATATGCTTTCGTGTCCGGCTGTTCTCTTTTTAGGGTTCCGTAGTACCCAAAGGGTAAAAACGGGACCCTATTACTAAGACTCCGCTGTCCGTCTGTCTGTCTGTCACCAGGCTGTATCTCATGAACCGTGATAGCTAGACAGTTGAAATTTTCACAGATGATGTATTTCTGTTGCCGCTATAACAACAAATACTAAAAAGTACGGAATCCTCGGTGCGCGAGTCCGACTCGCACTTGGCCGGTTTTTTACAAGTGAAATTTTGTAAACAGGTTCTATAACTTTAAAAATTTGCAAAAAAAAGTTATATACATACCAATAGGTAAGTAGAACTTTTGTGTCAGTTCAAGTTTTAGAAAATTTTCAAAATGGCGGAATTCGACCCGACATATTAAGAATATTAATTTTGGTTCCTGCCAACTTCGTTCTGTCGTATATTTACCGGTAAAGTGATACCGGAATCTAGGACACCGGGTTAAAATCCCGGAGCGGCGAGTAAATTGTATTAGGCACTCTTTACCCAGCCAGGCTGACTTAACTGGATTAACTGCGTTACTTGTACTCCATAGCTGCTCTTAGTATACGTACCCCCTTTTTCATAAAACTTTTTAAGATTTTGTCTCTTTTTAACAAACTAACAAACACAAATATCAAAATGACAGACAGGGACTAAAAATTATAAACAGCTTGTTAGAATTATAGAGAAATAAGTAAGGAAAGAGTGCTAACTCCATACATCAGTTTTCTTACCAAAACGTGTTTTTTTTTTTTTTAATTTATTGAATAAGGAAACAAATTACAGTTTTATTACAAGACCCATCGTAGGCAAAACCTTATGGAGGTTTGTGTGCCGATGGGGAGTTCGAGAATAACATAAAGAAATCGAGATCATTTTCATTTCATTTCATTTATTCGTTGCAACCATGGTATTACAGATGTTCTTAAAATAAAGTGAGTACAATCATGGACCCTACTAGGGCGTAGCAACATTTTATATCTACTTATTTCTAAGGTAGTCTTATAAAATAAATCTATAAATAATAATAACAAATAGAATAGATAATTAAAATCAAATATTTATAGTATTACAATAATTAAAATCATACATTGTCTATATTATTATATCACTATTACATTTATCATGCTCCATTTTTATTAAGTACATTATTATTATTATTATTTGTCTAATTATTCATAAATTCTTGTAGGGTGTATGGGCATTCAGTTAGAAGGTAGCTCTTGAGCTTGTTTACAAAATTATAATATTTGGTTTCATTTCTTATAAACTGAGGGACGTGGTTATAAATTCGAATGGACATTGAGTAAGGGCCTTTACTGAACATTTGGAGGTTAGCTGGATTTGCTTGCACAAGTTTATTTCGATTACGTAAGTTATGTAGTCGTGGTTTGGGGTTTTGGATTTTAAATAAGTCTTCGTATTTTCGCACAAATTTACAAGTTTCCAAGATGTATAAGGATGTGAGGGTGAGTATTTTTAATTTCGCGAAATGTGGTCTGCAACTTTCTTCACTTGTTGTCTTGGCTAGAACTCGTATGCATCTTTTTTGTAGTAAAAATAGGTCACTAACGTTTACACTATTTCCCCACAAAATTATGCCATATTGGAGCCATGACTGGGCAAAAGCATGGTACGCAGATACAGCAGTTTTTAGATTGGTGCTTAATAATATTTGCTTGAGCGCATACGCAAAACTTGATACTTTGGCCGAGATTTTATCAATGTGGGCTTTCCAGTTAAGGTTTTCATCGATGCTCAAGCCGAGTAGTGGGCAGGTGCTGGTGAGTTCAAGATTTTGTGATTGGTATGAATAATTAATTTGTAACGCTAATCTTTGGTGGGGTCTAAATTGAACTAAGTTCGTTTTTTGCAGATTTATAATTAGGTTATGTTCTTCAAGCCAAGGTAAAACAGTATTAAATATGGTATCTAGGGTATTAATAACTTCAGTGGAATTCGTGCTAGGGAATATGATAGAGATGTCATCTGCATAGAGTAGGGATTTGATATTAATAGTGTCAAGTAATTTAGGTAAGTCATTTATATATAGTATAAATAAGATGCAACCTAATACGCTACCTTGTGGGATAGAGCAACTTGTTTTTATAGTGGATGATCGTACTTTAGATAATGTTTTAGTATTGATCAAGCGTCAACTAGCGAATTTATCAGTATAACTAGTTGACTATTAGATGTCGCGACGAACGAAAAGTCTAATGCTCAGCAATTTTCAGCTAATATTAAACATAAACAAAATTTATTTAAAAAACCGACCAAGTGCGAGTCGGACACACACGAAGGGTTCCGTACCATTAACTATAAAAACGGTCACCCATCCAAGTACTGACCCCGCCCGACGTTGCTTAACTTCGGTCAAAAATCACGTTTGTTGTATGGAAGCCCCACTTAAATCTCTATTTTATTCTGTTTTTAGTATGTGTTGTTATAGCAGCAACCGAAATACATCATCTGTGAAGATTTCAGCTGTCTAGCTATCACAGATCACGAGATACAGCCTGGTGACAGACAGACAGACAGACGGACAGACGGACAGCGGAGTCTTAGTAATAGGGTCCCGTTTTTACCCTTTGGGTACGGAACCCTAAAAACACGTGGCATGCTTACATTCATACAAAACAAAGACTTACAAAATAGGATTTTAGGGGGAGTATTGAGATGAGATGTTTTTCAATCTATTATTTCATTTATTTTTAGATGTGGTATTTGCTTCTATTTAGATTTCACTTGGTAAAAACATTTTCTACTCTCAGAGAGTCAAAGGATATAAAATCCATGCATTTCAAAGCAAATTCCGTGCAACGTCAAAATAAATTAATCTACAAGCAATAAAAATATTGAAGCTAAAATCCACTAGCACATATAGCTTTAATCTACGAACACAGTCGAAACTAGCTCAAAGCAAATAGGATAATAACATGTATCCAACATTTTCTCTCTAAATAAAAATATTTTTTCATTAGACTTATATTGACCGGGATATAGACCGTGATTACCTTTTGTATGAGAAGAATGAGGGTAGACAGAGCGCTGTCTACACAACTTTGACACCCACCCGCTATCTTCAGTCACCCGTGAACATGATGCATGTAACTGCGTCGAAATATCGGGAGCTCACAAATAATACAAAAGGTAATCACGGTCTATATCCCGGTCAATATAAGTCTAGTGAAACCGTGAATCATTCAAAACTCTAATATGTTTTCATGATGTTTGGTCGACATTTGTAAAAAAAAGCCGGCCAAGTGCGACTCGGACTCGCGCACCTAGGGTTCCGTACATTACATAATTTTAACAATGTACTTTTTATGTGAAACGTGAGTGAAAGGTAAATTGCGGTTTACGATTTATGACGCATTAAAAAAAAAACTGGGTACTTACTAGACCTCGTCCACAATTTTCGGTGGAAGTTTGCATGGTAATGTACATCATATATTTTTTTCAGTTTTATCATTCTCTTATTTTAGAAGTTACAGGGGGGGACACACATTTTACCACTTTGGAAGTGTCTCTCGCGCAAACTATTCACTTTAGAAAAAAATGATATTAGAAACCTCAATATCATTTTTAAAGACCTATCCATAACGCCACGCCACGCCAGTTCCAAGTATGGAGAACCCCCAAAATTTATTGATTTTTTTTAAATTTTTGTGTGAAAATTTTAATGCTGTTTACAGAATACATCTACTTACCAAGTTTCAACAGTATAGTTCTTATAGTTTCAGGGAGAAGTGGCTGTGAGATACGGACGGACAGACAGACAGACATGACGAATCTATAAGGGTTCCGTTTTTTGCCATTTGGCTACGGAACCCTAAAAACAAGAAGCCCGATTCAAATATGACAATTTGTTACGATTCTGTTCTCATTTTGATACTAGTCACGCTGATTAGTGCATGCGAAATGATGTGAAGTAAAAATCTTGCGTGAGATGCGCTACAATCAGATCAAAACCATTACAGATTATTAAATTAGGATCGACCTCATGTAGAGTTTTTGATGATTTCAAATAATATAAGCGAAAAAAAAAAACACTTTTATTTCCATATACAGGATGTCCTTAGCCATTGGGCAAAGCCGAAATGTACATATGCATTAGGGTATTTAGAATCAGTATACCAAGTATCATAACAACCGGTGTAGCGGTTACGATGAAATTAACAAATTACGATTTTTTACTTTGGAGCAGCCTGTATGTGTTAGTTAATAGCTCCTGAGTTAATAAATAGTATGAAACCTTCTTCGACCTTATTGATTATCTTTTTTATTTATGACATTAGTAAGATTCTGACTTTTGACAAATGTCATTATTGCCGCACATTTTCGAACAAGTTGTCAAAAACACCGCCAATGATTAATACAGTGGCTCATGGTACGGGTACAGTTCTGTGTTTTCACGATGTTTCGGCCATAACTCCTAATTTTTGTAGTAAAAGATACATGAAAGGCGTATTGTTATTGTAATTACAGGTTCGCACATTTTTATCTTAGCCGCCCTACCTCTAGGGCGGACACGCTATACATCAAAAATCACTCGCGTTTCTATGTCTGAACGGCACGTCCGTACACGCGTCATGCGTCATAGTGTAAGTTGCTTAAAAATAGTACTGAGAGCACGCCAGAAGTCCGCCAGATTTCTGTCGCGGGGCGAGTAAATTCGAGTCGGGGCGGGGCGGTGCGTGGCCGTTCTGTATAATACTATTACTTATTCTGTGCCTATACGCCCTAACTCTGTGTAACAAAGCCGTATTACTCCAGTCTAAATCCAACATTTTCTCTCAAAATAAACCTTTTTTCATGATGTTTCGGCCATAACTCCTGATGTCGTTTTATTGAACAGCAATCAAAGCGACACGTTTATTCGATAGCTATAAAGCATGCGAAAACATCGCATTTGGTACAATTTATGCCTGGCCCGATTTACTTCGATGACTTATGGCTGTACGGGCGTGTATTACGTTTGCTTTTAATATTTACTACGGCATATTTAGTCTTGTTAGTTATTTTGTTGTTTTATTTCAAGTTTTAACACTTTCATTTAAAATAAACGTCCTAATAATTCTGAATAGGAAAACATGTAAAATATGATTAGAGTTTATAGAGTTTTGAATGATTCACGGTTAGTTTCACTAGACTTATATTGACCGGGATATAGACCGTGATTACCTTTTGTATTATTTATGAGTTCCCGATATTGTGTAATATGTAAAATATGGTATAAATTTCGTTTACTATATTTATAATTTTTAACAGTCTCAAATTGTTTCTGACCTACATTGAGTAATAAAGGGTTAACAATAACATTTACATTTTAAAAACTTCAAATCCTTTTTTACCATTTATGTTAAACCATACTTTGAACGATAGTAGGTATTGGATTAAGTTAATATTGAATATACTTAAATATATTTATATCCTTAATAAAACTGAAATGTACTACTACGAGTATCAAACGGGTGTAATGATGAATAATGAACTCTTTAGTTGACATTATATTGACCGGGATATAGACCCCTATCCCGATCAATCTATATCCCGGTCAATATAATGTCTAGTGAAACTAACCGTGAATCATTCAAAACTCTAATGAACTCTTTAGGTATAAGAAGTCTGTAGTAAAATAGTCAGGTAAACAATACGGTTTCATAAAAAAAATTATTCGTTAGCATCGTCTCGAAAATCAAGGGTGCAAAGAAAAGTAGAGTGGGCTTCACAGAAAGCTTGTATCGGAAATACGGTTTCCATCGTTAAGAAGAATAAAATTTATGCCTGTCCCGATTTACTTCGATGACTTATGGCGTACGCCGTATTACGTTTGGTTTCAGGGTTTTTAATATCGTTCGACGACGAGACTATGTGATTTGTTACTCTTTTAGCGGAACATTCTTATAAAACTCCCGCGAGACTCAAACATATTAAATTATTTTAAAGCGGGTCACTCACGTATTATTAAGTCGAATAGCTGGACATGTTTCGATCCAATTTACGAGGACCGTCTTCACGGAGCAACGACGCGTGAAGACGACCGACCAGTGAAGACGTGTCGTTGCTCCGTGAAGACGGTCCTCGTAAATCGGATCGAAACATGTCGAGCTATTCGTGAGTGACATTCTTGTTGATTTTTGGGTCAATTTTTTTTGTATAGGCAAGTTACAATATGTCCATCATCTTCACCACCTAGATGGTTGGCAGTCAACTGTGCGTTTCTCCAGAAACTTCCTGCCTCACACAGGTAAACTGTGGAATGAACAGTCGCCTGCGGTATTTCCGGATCGTTAAGTTTTTGGTATACTTAAACGAATCCTCTCTTTGGAACCTCTGCCTGACAGGATATTGGCAGTGTCGGTAAAAATCCGTGGGGTCCACGAAGATTCGCTTACCGTTGCCTCCAGGAAACACCGTCCAAGAACCCTTCCCTTTCTCCCGAAAAAGGATGACTCACGTTAGACCGGGCCGTGTCCGGGCGGGAGCTTCCGGCGGTTACTTTTCTATAACATGACAGGTGATCACGTGATGCTTTCCATAGAAAACGAAGCGCCGGAAGCTCCGGCCTTGACACGGCCCGGTCTAACGTGAGTCATCCTTTAACCGGATCAAGAAATAATGAGAAACGGCTTGGCACTCAAGGTTTCGTGCCGTAGCTCCCCAAGTAAAACTTTTCCTTGGCTTAACTAGTAATACTGAAGAAAATAGGTAGGTAGTTTTAATTTCTGTGATGCATTTTATTTTGTGACGAGAAAAGATTTGGTTAGTTTTTACCAAGAATCACACAGGTATGCCACAATGACTAAAAATATAAAAAGTTTATAACCCCTGTGAGACCTTAGTGTTGGCTGATGTTGGACATTCTGAGCATAATGTTTTGAAAAGATGTGTCCCGCCGAGTTTGTTGCCAGTCCCATATTGGGATACCCTCTCCTACAATTTAGGAGAGAATTAAATCTTCTCGGGTCCGTGGTGTAGGGTTGCAGCCGGCGTAGTTTTTATCGCGTATATCTTTACTTGAAAATAATTGTAGTGTATAACTAGCCTTATGAACCGATTTTGCATGTACAACCAGCCTTAAAGTTTATAGTCTATGATTGTTCATTATTTTAGTATGTGGGTATTTTTGCACTTTGTAATTTTTCCTCAGTCACCCGTTGACCACGAACGCTGTAAAGGGTTCGAAACGTCGGGATGTATTATAAATTCAATATACGCGATATAATCCGTTTTCATAGTTTTATTTTATAAAAAGTTTGTTACTTGTACCTATAATATATCTGTTGGAATCGGAATCTAGACATTTCCTTTGTATACAGGGTGGTTTTCTATGAACTGCATATATTTAAAGAGTTGAAATTTTAGACAATTTTATCGGTGAAACTTATTGTACTTTTTGAGGATTCTTAGGATTAATTCAGCTAGAATAAACGTTCGTCCGTTTATAATTAATTAAACTCGGTGTTTTTTTTTCTTTCCTTTCGAGACAATTGCGATAGAATTACGAATGTGGAAGTACTTAATAGAATGGATAAAAAGTTAGAAGTTTTGATCACGGTAAAAAGAAGGAAAAAATCATATTTTGGACACATATACAGAAATGACATATAATATACTACAACTAATATTAGAAGGAAAAATTGATGGCAAGAGGGGAAGGGGAAGACGGAGGGTCGATAACGCAGCCATGCTGGCAAAAATGGCTAAGAACAGGAGAGAGATGGCAAAGGTGGTCGCCGACGTCCGTTAGGGCATGGCAAACAAAGAAGAAGAAGAGACAAGTGCAACGTATGCGTGTGTATGTACGCGTGCGTATGTAGTGGCGTATGTGTCGCCACTAACTCATAGTTTTAAGTCAGGTCCCCACTGAAAACCAGCGCCGCGGATTACCGCGGCATTATGCTGAGTGGGGTCCTATTTTAGCGTCCAATGTTTTTTGTCTGTATGTTTCCTTTTTTTCATATATGTAATCTGTTGTGGCGTTAAATAAATGTATTTTCTTTCTTTCTTTCTTTCAACGTCAAAGTATAAAAATTGACATCTCATGTGAATGTACACGCCATCGCCAACTCTATGCCAACGTAATAAGCGCCGAGATTGCACGCACGATACGCGCCGTATTGTACACTACAGCGGACTTATGCCCGCAGATTGTAAACGTGGCATTTACATTTTGTACCTATTTGAGGCGAGATAGTGTAAAGGTTTATCGTCATACCCCGGTTTGACGGGTGCAATTTGGTTTGACGTTCAAATTCATATCATATCATATCATATCATATCATATCATTAATTCAATGCAACCATGGTACAAACATATTAAAAGTCTAACGATTTGGGTGATTCAAAGAAACGATAGGATTCCTCGGAGCAATATTCTTAGCCGGCATTCATTACATCTCTCTTCTTCCTCGCGTTATCCCGGCATTTTGCCACGGCTCATAGGAGCCTGGGGTCCGCTTGACAACTAATCCTAAGAATTGACGTAGGCACTAGTTTTTACGAAAGTGACTGCCATCTGAACTTCCAACTCAGAGGGGGAAATAAATAGGCCTTATTAGGACAAATCCGGTTTCCTCACGATGTGTTCCTTCACCGAAAAGCGACTGGTAAATATCAAATGATATTTCGTACATAAGTTTGAACCTCGACCTTCGGATTGAAAGTCGCACGCTCTTACCGCTAGGCCACCAGCACGTCCCGGCA
Source organism: Cydia strobilella (assembly GCF_947568885.1). NCBI lineage: Eukaryota > Metazoa > Arthropoda > Insecta > Lepidoptera > Tortricidae > Cydia > Cydia strobilella. Next base: position 16,246,023 of record NC_086057.1, read on the forward strand.
TTCATTACATGCATAGCATATTTTATTTATTATTTACTAGCGACCCGCCCCGGCTTCGCACGGTTTCAACTAATATACACAAAACCTTTACAAATTATACATATAAACCTTCCTGTTGAATCTATACTAAAAAACACCGTATCAAAATCAGTTGCGTAGTTTTACACCCTACACAATCTATCTATTATCTACCATGAAGTTTTCGCTGGAAAAGGTCAATTAAACTCTTTTTTCACTATGTAAATAGGGTTTAAAGCTCGTATCGGCCATAAAATCGCGCCGATAGTTCATTTCACAGTTTAACTATTAATAAAAAAATGGACTTTTAATAATAAATATAAAATCGATTACAATAAAAACTGGAATTTAGCTTTTGTCGACATTTTACATAGCTGTTAGTTAATGTGCGATAAAATTATTTGCATTTAAATATACTACTTATTCAATAAACAAAACTTTAAGGTACTTACCACATCAAAGAAATTAAAACCGAATTACCAACAGCTAGAAACGTCGCGAAACGCAACCGATAAATTTAAACTTTTAGAAATCTAATTTTAGACAAAGGGAGCCCTGAATTATACATAATTTATACAGCGCCTTGACCTGAATAAATTTAACCAATTACGAGTACGAAGTTTGTATTGGGAGGTTATCGGGAGGCCTTTGATGGCATTCCGTAATTTCCGTAGCGCTCACCAGCTTTTATACCTACCTTCAGTTTTTAGAATAAATAGGACCAATTTTTTCAATTTATTGATATTATGGTTGTAATAGGGATGTTGACATGAATGGCGAATATATAAAATTTAAGGTGGATGTGTGGCGTGACGAGAATGGATAGGATAAGGAATGAGTATATAAGAGGAAGCCTGAAAGTTGCACCCATAACAGAAAAAGTAAGGGCAAATCGCCTAGCATAGTACGGGCATGTGATGCGGAGGGATGAAAGTCATGTGACGAGAAAGGTATTAATAATGAATGTGGAGGGAGGTACGAGGAGAGGAAAACCGAGGAAAATGTGGATGGACTGTCTGAAAGATGATATGAAACTAACGCAAGTGAATGATGAGATGACGGGTGACAGAGAGGTATGGAAGAAAAAGACATGCTGCGCCGACCCCAAGTGAATAGGACAAGGGCAAGCGAATGATGATGATTAGAAACTTATTTTGTATGTGTAAATATGCGTAATAAATTAAATAAAAATAATTTCAAACTATTTAAAACAATGCCCAGCATTACGTAACTGCAAACGCAAATCGGAGCGCGTGACGTCACCGTGTGAGAAACACGCACAGACAAGTTGTCAAACCGTGGTGAGGACCCGAGAACAGTCAGTGCCAGAGAGCAGTAATCTGTTTGTGTATCACATCGTTACGTCATCAAGATCACGTGACAGCTTGGAGCGTTTTTGCGCGAAATTTAAACACTAAACTAATTAAAGTCGATTTTTTATTAAAAATTAATGAATAAAAATTGAAATAATTTTTTTTGGCAATAATTACGTGTCTAACTATAAAATGAAGACAGTTCTAAAAATTGACAACATCCCTATAGCCTCCTAGCTAGTAGTTAAATCGTTAGTAACTGAAACTAAATGGTCGCATACTGTGCGGTTTAAGAGGAATTTCCTCCCGCGGACGCTCCGGCTGTGGTATGAACTCCCTTCCGAGATTTTCCCGAGGGTCTACAGTATGGGCTTCTTCAAAAAAGGAAAGGAAGGGTTTTTAAAAGGTCGGCAACGCTGCTTGTGTGCTGCAGATGTGGTATTAAAAAGAGAGCGTTAAATGAACAAGGTATTAAATCCTTTTAACGGACCGTTATATTCGGCACCGATGCTCCGTCATAAATTGGTGCTAGTGTCTGGATCCAACTTCTTAATATTTATATGACAAAGGCAACAGAGCATTGTAGGCAATTCTGCCGATGAATGATATTGCCATAAAACCGGCGTAAGGCGTTCTGAAATACCTTTGTAATTACAAGCGACATTGAGCTTTATGATAATGGAGAAAGGTTGAATTTTAGTTTGAATGGATTAGTGAATAAGTGTTCTGCTTTGTTATCGCAGTCGTAAGATTAGTCGTTATATTTATTTGGTGGATGTTTTAATCGATGTTAGGAGGGTTATGTTAATTGGTTATGTGTGTTCTCAAATCAGGCCCGTTTAATTATTCAGACTACTATAATCCTATAAAAACTAAGATAGATATAAAAAAATCGGCCAGGTGCGAGTCGGACTCGCTCACCGAGGGTTCCGTAGAAATTTAACTATTTTTTTTTTACAAATTTACAGTTTTCAAATATTTCCCTGTATTTGTAGTGTAAGACGATATTACTTGCCAAATTTCATAGTTCTAGGTCAACTGGAAGTACCCTATCAATTTTGATTCCCTTGAGTATGTCAAAATATACGTTTTTTGCGGCATAAACAGCCGTATATTTTTTTACGTTAACTTAGAAGTTTAATTTTTTCACAGCTTCAAGGGACTGTAAACTTGAGTACATGGTTTAAATTTTAACTCGATCCCTCTACGCGTTCCTGAGATAAAGGGTCTTGACAGACAGATGGATAGACGGACAACAAAGTGATCTTATAAGGGTTCCGTTCTTTCCTTTTAAGGTACGGTACGGTAACCCTAAAAAGTGTGAGTGTTTTTAGATAGTGATTCTGATGAAATGGGGCGCAAACATTACCACAAATTTGAGATTGGCGCCCAACGTGGAGCGCAAATATTACATAAAATGTGATACCTAATGTGGACAGACAAAATATTAGTTTTTATAATCACTTACGTATTGAACCTGTAAAGCATAGTTGTAGTATTGTACTAAAGTAAGGTGGTTTAAAAAAAAAAGACCCGGGATTATGTATTAAGCTCAACAACTGGGCTCAAAGCATTGATGACGTGGGATGCAAATGTTACTAGAAATGTGCTTAAGTAATAATCAGAAAAGCGATATTGGTTAGTCTCAGAACATTACCGTGACTGTTATTGTCCCCCAACGTGTGGCACAAATGTTTTTAGCAATTTGACATAAGAAAGTCGGGGAGTAAAGGTTATTACAAATGAAATATTGCAAATATTATCTTCGGTTACCGCGATAATTACTCATGAAATATAACTCCGTAATCCGTTTCATAGTTTTATTTCATGTGATATTGTAACCCAAATATTTTCAGAAATCCTAAGCATTAACTATTTTATTTTGCTTTTTGCAAATCTACCAAACAACCAACAAAGCCGCAAATACAGATTTAAAAAATTTAATTGACAAATACGCATATGCGCTCCACAAAAGCATCGTTCATATACACATCTGTATTGACACCAGAAAATATTTCCTTTATCAAACTGTGGGCTAGTAGACCAGCGGGCGCAGCACGGTTCCATTTTTGTCGTCTATCACCATGCCCGTCACTTTCGCACTTACATACTTGTTAGAACGTGACAGGCATGGTGACAAGCGACACAAATGCGACCATGCTAACCCCGCTGGCTTCACGATTGAATGACGGAACAAAGCTGTCCAAATAGCGACACATTCAATGTTTCGACAGCCTATTCTGAATAAACTTTACACTATAGATTATAGATTTTAGCGGGATCGTTTTTTTATTGCAAAATATTCCCGGAACTTTTTGAATTGCTTTATCAATATTGATTTCAAAATATTTAGATCGGTGCGGTTTCACTCACTATTATTTTTAGTCGCTTTTGGCGACATGTTTCGGATTGTTCGGGAATCCTTTGAAATATGTCTCACGATAGTTTAATTTCGAATATAGATTTCAGGAAACTTTGCTTTGTATGCGATATATTCCATTTTCATAGTTTTATTTCATGAGTAACTATTGCGGTAACCGAAGACAATATTATTTGCATGCCACTTTACTCTCTAAATGCGGTCAAGAATACACCTTTAAAATCTGTCGGGTTTAATAGGCCCACGGTGTATATTATCTTGAGCAAATTTATTATCAGAGCAATTTATTTCACCAGGTAAAACTCGAATTGGCCTATAAGTTTTTTTTGCGTTTTTTAGCGTAGTTTTTGGCAAAAATTTTATTTTTGGTGCAAGCTTTTATCGCTGACTGTACTTTTCTTTCCACAGGCAACTAATACTCATCGAGACAATTCTAAAAACCCCAAACACAATTAGTTTGCGTTGTTTTATCACAGAGTTCCTATTGTCTCCATCATCAGATCAGCTCGATGGTACCATAATATTGCATTGTCACCCGATTTACATACGTATGCAAATTTTCAGCTTTATCTGAAACCGGGAAGTGGGTCAAATTTAATTTGCAAGATTTGACCCGTACAAAGTTACATACATACTTACATAGGTAGGTACATTGCAAGTTAATTAAAAGCTTGTAAAAACGGGACCCTATTAAAAATACTACACTGTCCGTCTGTTCATCTGTCTGTCCGTCTGTCTGTCCGTCTGTCTGTCCGTCTGTTTGTCACCAGGCTGTATCTCATGAACCGTGATAGCTGGACAGTTGAAATTTTCACAGATGATGTATTTCTGTTGCCGCTATATCAACAAATTAAAAAACAGAATAAAATAAATATTTAATTGGGGCTCCCAAATAACAAACGTGATCTTTTTGGCGTTTTTTGCGTAATGGTACGAAACCCTTTGTGCGCGAGTCCGACTCGTACTTGGCCGGTTTTTTTTATAACAATTATCGATTTTGTTAGCCTTTATTTTATTATTTAAGAGTAACATAAAGAAAACTACTAATTGTAACTTGAAACAGTTTGATCCACCATCAGCATGCGAATGTCCTCGTCCCGCCATAATGGGACAAACGGGGACAGACCGGGGACAAACAGGAAGCGGATGTCGTAACGTGCTATCTTTGACGTGCTGTGCGATGTGGTAATGTTGGTAGCCTTGTTTTTAGGGTTCCGTACTCAAAGGTAAAAAACGGGACCCTATTACTAATACTTCACTGTCCGTCTGTCACCAGGCTGTATCTTATAAAACGTTATAGCTAGACAGTTGGAATTTTCACAAATGATGTATTTCTGTTGCCGCTATAACAACAAATATTAAAAATTAAATTTGTAGGGAACCCTCGGTGGGCGCGTCCGACTCACACTTGTCCGGTTTTTTCGCACTAGTGCTTAAACTGCTTAAAGATATTGGAGGTTAAATGTTTAATAAAATTTTTGGTTTTTTGTGATAAGTATAGGAGGCAAACGAGCAGACGATTCGCCTGATGGTAAGCGATTACCGTCGCCCATGGACACCCGCAACACCAGAGGGGTTGTACGTTGCCGGCATTTGAGATGGGAGTACGCTCTTTTCTTGAGTGTTTATTTTGAGTCCCGAGAAAGCAAAGGTCCTATAATTGAATCACGAGCGAAACGAGTGATTCGAATTACGCAGAATAATACAGACAAAAAAAAGTATGAAGTGGCAGTGGAATTATGAGTGACGAAAGTAGGCTTGTTCTAGCTGCTGAGGTGAAAAAAGTATAAAATTAATTCTTATCAACCCCTCATCCTCAACATGCCACACACGACATTAACTCTAATTGCCCCAAACAACAAAACAAAACAGAACCCAAAACGTAGCTAATTATCAAGAACGCGTAATCCGACCCACGAGACATGTACTTAAAACTGTCACGATCCAAAGAATCCCGGCAACCCTGGGCGTTGGACTGAAAAAAGTTAGCGCGCGGTCTTCTTCACGCTTTCTTTGGGAGAATGAGATAGCTATCAGTTTCGCGCGGTCGCTCCTAATAGTCCTAATGCGGGCGGCTGGGAATAGGGTTGGCACGTCTAATCCTTGTTGATGGATCGCTGTTCTGTTTTTGCGCAAACGAGGCAGGGCTCGTCCCAAATTTGCACTTGTCATAATTATTGCGATTTTATGTGACGTGTTTAATTGTTTTATAAATCGTTCGTTGTTTGGGTTTTTTTATTTAATAAAAATAGGCAAAATTTCATGTGATGTTGAATAAAAATGTTCTATGTCTATGTCTATAATTGTCGCGAATATCGCGAATCGTTTAATAGTTGCCAACGTCATGGAGTAGATGGCGCTCGATATCACGTTTAAGTTAAATAACCGCTTCTAGGTTGTGGTGATTTTTGAGGGTAAGACAAGAGGGTATACGCCCGAACGACAGTATGAAAAGGGGGTTGTGTGCGAACAAATCTACGGAAAGAGTGATATTTGCTTTTGGATCTATTCAAGAACTTTCTTGTAGTGCTATTAGAATAATGAGATGTCTCTTATTGATTGTGAGTAACGTATATCAGTATTCAGAGTGTAAACAGTGATCTGACGGAATTGTTGATGGCTAATGTAAGTAAAGTTCAATCATAATTATTATACGAAGGGTTTCGTCCGAAGATATTAGTAGTTCAGAATAATAGAACACATTGTAGTTACACGAAAGTGTAACCACTCATTATATGAACTTAAAGTAAACTTAGTGTGTGGAATGGGTTCGCTATAAGGGGAGGATGGAGGCGACTATGAAACTCAAGTAACCAGATGGATAATCAGGTGTAACTCATGTTATACTTATGTAGGTAATAAAGTAGAACAACAGCAATCAGTTATCGTCATCTCACTAACGTCCAGGCCTCGTATAGGTATGTAGTATGTTTACATATCGCTTTCCAGTATCAGTAAAGGCATCAGCTCATTCAATAGGTTCATAAGTATAGGCTTGACGACAATAATTGCTTTGATGCAGTTGATCCCTCATAAACAGAGCCCGGAATTTTCGCGGCAGAACAAAAGACTGTCGCAATCTTGCTAGAGTTAGAAACATTTTTTATCGATATCGATAGTTGGGTAATGGAAGAAAAAAATGGCCCACCAATAAAAAAAACTGATATGTTAATTTACGTAAGGTTTTTATAAAATTATATAGAAACAGATGCAATTTCTTCTTCGAAATCTAAGTCAGTTCAGTACACACAGCAGCACATGACATTAGGTATATTTGGTTTGTGAAAGTGAGAGGATTAGATAAGATAAGATAAGATAAGATAAGATAAGATAAGATACGATAAGATAAGATAATCTTTATTGGTGCAATACAGGTACACGTCAAATACAATTTTGTACAATAAACATAGAGATGACACAATTACAGAGTATTTCGACAGAAAATATACACAACATTAAATTAATAGTAGGTGTTCATTATCATTAATTTCTCAAACGTTTATCAATATAAAGCCATTTATGTATACTATTAAATTATGCATACTAATTGTATCTGTTTGTACATAGTTTTATACAAACCTTAATTATTTTTTTGCGTCAGTCTTTTGTTTCGAAAATTCCGGGCTCATAAACATAATTACATATTTTATTATGATCCGCATAAAAAACAATTTTTTTTGAACTACTATAATGTAAGATTCCCACCGACCGCACAGTGGATCCGTTCAAGGCCGTAAGTCTAGGAAGTGGAAGGTGACTTGGCTATGATTTATCTATGTAACAATTTTAATGTAACAATACTAATTAATATGATAAGGCTCACAATTGTAAAATTAATTGACATATTTGTACCTACACAACCCAAAACATTAAAATAATGTAATCTATCTCATGTAATTAAATGTAATTAAATTAAAATTTTGACGTGTAATATGTAACAATTTTATTAATAAATGAGTATGAATATGCCAAATCATTGACTAATAGCCAATACCTTCCGAGACTATATATAATTTCGAAATGAAATGAACAGATCAATATTTTTCGGACCTTCAAAGTGAGCACATCAACCAGCGGTGTCAGCATGGTTGCATTTTTATCACCTGTCACTATGCCTGTCACTTTCGCACTTACTTGTTAGAACGTGACATGCATGGTGAAAGGCGATAAAAATGCTACCGTGCTAAGCCCACAGCTAATTAGCGTTATCAGTAATTATGACTTATTTTTCAGAGTTGTTTATTCGTTACTATGATAATTATAGAAAAAGGTATGTAATATTATCATCTAGTAATATTTTGGGCACTTTATTGATAATATGTGATGGTTAGGGGTCTACGTGACCAGTTATTTTTAACAAGTTTTAATTCGTTTCTTTCCAGGTACTTTTTTTAGTGCTCGTTTTCGAAAATGTTTATACAATTACCAATAAATGTCTATGTCTATTTGAATTATAATACAGATCAATCGTTTAAATCTATATAACATACTACTAATTTTTCAAATTCATAGGAGAAAAACACTATAAAATAAAATAAACCTAAGATAGCATTTAAATACCTTTCACTATGTAGTAGTCACATAAACTAATATTTAAGAATCCATTATATTTTCGCCCAGATTTACATGAAATATATAAAAAATATAATCTGACTGTACATAGAGGAGAACGGGGTCGACATAATAATATATTATTATACAGGCGCGCATAGTTGTCGGAAATAATGCGTCGAAGTGTACTCTGCCTGCACTACAGTCTTAGTACACTTGGCCGCCGGCGTTGGTGGCATTAACTTACGGGTATTATTTTACGAGGGAACAAATCCATCTTTACATAACATTCATAATTCGTACAACTTACCCCTTACAAGCTTTTTATTGACTTGCAATGTACCTTTGTAAGTATGTATGTAATATGTCTATGTTTGTAAGGGTCAAATCTTGCAAGTTAAATTTGACCCACTTCCCGGTTTTCGATCAAGCTGAAAATTTGCATACATATGTAAATAGGATCACAATGCAATATTATGATACCATCGAGCTGATCTGATGATGGAGACAATATGAACTCTGTGATAAAACAACACAAGCTAATTGTGTTTGGGGTTTTTAGAATAGTCTCGATAAGTATTAGTTGCCTGTGGAAAGAAAAGTACAGTCAGTAATAAAAGCTTGTACCAAAAATAAAATTTTGGCCAAAAACAAAATGGTGGAGGCGGATCTGCGCGAACTCCGAGTCAACAGTAGGCGTAAAGTAGCGAGCGACCGAGGAATTGTGTCGGAGGGCAAGTCTCGTTTTAAGTCACTGAGCTAGCAGAGTAAGTGAGTAAGTAAAGTACGACATTTTACTTAAGTTTACGCACTATTTTAACAATTTAGTGTATCGAATTTAAACTGTTGTGAGACATACTAATATTAAATCATTTTACGGTTTAGACTCACTTGTTTTAGTCACTCGCGCGACATGTTTCGGAGAGCCTAGGTCTCCTTTCTCAAGCACTAATAGTCCGAGCAGCGTTCACGACCACCGTGTGTTGCGTACTGCCGCTGCCGCGGGCCGAGAAAACCGGTTGGGGGATGTCTTGCGCTATCGTTGTAGGCGGGCACAGTGGTGTGTTGGGTTTGGGTCACCTAACACTTGTAGCGCCACACAGCACGAACTCACTATATCCACTACACTGTCACAACACTCACCGGCATTCTGCTGAGGAATCACAGGCAGGGTGCCGCCAGCATGGAAGCCTATAAATTTTGTTAAATCAGTCTAAGCATCTATCACAAAGGTGTCATTATTATTAGACTTTTATTGGTTACATTTTAGGTTTTTATAATCTCCGAAATATAATATATACAATGTAAGCATTGACATGTAAAAATGTATTGTACCATTTTAACAGTAAATAAATGGATGAATGATCGAAAAGTCTCTAATCTAAATAGCATTGCCCTAAACGCTAATTTGTTCCTATTCAAAAATGTTTGAATTTTAGTCTGAAATTTTACAAGGCAAATCAACACAAATCAAATCAAATCAAAATGTTTATTCTGTAAATAGGTTTAAGCTAGCTCTTTTACATGTAAACTTATAACTATATACATATATGTACATATTAAATATATTAATAACACACATATCGCTGCTTATCTAAAAGAACGCTCTATCGCGAAATAGTTCATTTTGCAACTAAGTATACAGCTAGACGCGCAATACGCCAAAGTTTATCGTGAATAAAACTCCCGTGGAGTTACGTTAAAAAATGACCAGATGGCAGCTTTGTGCCGTTATGACATTGGTCTGATTGTGACGCCATCTTATGAGCGAGACCGGCCGCTGACCATTTGTGCCACGGCTGTCCGCGTCGTTACTGCGTTTGTTTGGTAGATAACGGCTCAACACGAAATAATACACGAGTGGTTATTAATTTTATTGTGCAACAGAGTAGTATTCACAAATCGTTTGATGCAATAGTAAAGAAAATCTGTGCAACAGTGTATCATTTATGGATAGGACACTGTTCAAGAAAAAGTAAGTACAAATATTTTGCAGTAAAAACAAATGAACTTGTATTAATTAAAATCATAGTTATAGGCGCGGTCGCCATTGCAAAATAATCCCCTTTACTTGATAAAAATAATTAAGTATTGTTATTTAATATGAAATAGTTCACTGTTATTCATAAAATCACATTTAGTTGCCTGACGTAAGACAAATTCAAGAAAGTGATAACTAGCATTTGCATGAATAATACTACTTTTAACTTAGCTGTGGGGCTTGTTTATTATCTACACATAGCTGAAGGTTGACGGAAACATAGACGTCTCTATAGTTTATGTCTTTTTGCATTAAATGGAAGCTTTGTTAACATAATTTTTTGTTCATGCCTGTGTATTCTTCTTTGTACACTGCGTGTCAGTACTTTTATCTAGTCCCGCACGTTTGTAACTTCTACTTTTTTCTTGTTTGTGCCTATTTGGGGGTGTAATCGGGAGTGTTTGTGTTCCAATGATGTCACTCGACCACAAGATGTATTCTCTGAGCGTGCGCGCGTGAAAACTCTGACGCCGATCGCCACATACTTACCTACCTATTGGCTATAAAATATGTAAGACATCGGGCCGCTTGCATTCGTCCGCGGCCTAAATGTATGGCGGTCTGAATCAGCTCTGAACGTATTGTAGGTACACGTTTGGAGCATTACGTGTAAGTACAATACGTTATTTCAGTGTACAAAACATTAAAGTCGTTTGTTTTTCACTCATGAATACGCAACCAGGAGAGTTGTTTCAGAATCTTCACATCAATCTGAATATTTGTAATAAAAGACGCTGTACAGAAACGTCTACTACAAACGTCGTAGATGACCGCCATGTAACCGACTATAGTAACTATTCTTCTGACGATAGTGTCAAAGACCCCACTTGGAAATAGCCCACATCGAGATTCGCTGCGATCTTGTTCGTCGAGTGACAGTGATAACGGTGCCAGTAGACCTCAAAGAAAACGAAAACCTTACACAAATAAAACCTGTAAACTTTTGAGTGAAACACGCATGATTCACAAAACCTCATGGAACTTGTGAACAGGCACAGCCCAAATACAGTTACAGTGGAAACTAGAAAAGAACATAACATGTTGATGTTAATTGGCACTCAGAAATTAGATGCCACAGAAACAGTTTAACAGTAAAAAAAACAGCTCCGAAAATTTTACCGATCCCTATTTCTAGTGTATGTCTGGTTTTATATGAGCACTAAGTAAAAGTAACTGAATAGTAGGGCTCATAAGAACACAAGTAGGTACTATAATAATTATGTTCATGTTCTCGGAGGACCTGAACTCCGCTAGAACCCCATAACTCGATATTCCAAGCTGAGTGCAATGGGCATCATAAATGCGGCGGCTGCCATCACTGCAAGGAAGGTAGTAGGATCCTCCATCCGCATACTCTCCGACAATAGAGCAGTCTTAAAGGCTCCAAAAAGCCATATAGTTACATCCAAACTTATACACGAATGCCCCGAACGACTAACGGAGGTATGTCATAATAACAATATCACCCTACAATGTATCAAGGAACACAGTAGATCCCGGGCTAACGATGCTGCGCACGAGCTTGCCAGGCAAGGATCGAGTGCGAGAGCGATTGGCCCGGAACCAATTCTCCCGATACTGTTTAGCAAGGTACGCTCAATGCTGCTAGCACGTACAGGGAAACTACACACAGAACACTGGCTAAACCAGACTGATTGCAGACAGGCCAAACAATAAGCCATGCCTGGCATCAACGAAAAAGTCACAAGGGCACTCCTTCAACTAGGTAGGGTCCGAATGAATATATGGTAACCACTAACCAGTGTCATAACAGGTCATGGACTATTTAACGAACATCTTTTTATAACAGGTGTCACAGACAGTCCCCTATGCAGAGGATGCATGGAGACGGAAGAAACGCCTCTCACGCTTTTGGAATGCAGCGGAGTGGCCCATACAGGGCAAAACATCTCGTATCCACGAGAGACCTCCCCGAGGTCCTACTCAACATCAAAGGTTTGATAGGATTCCTCGAGGAGTTGGGCTGGCAGGACTAGCCCACACCCCTGTCACGCAAAATAGGCGCCAGTCGTCTATTGCGGGAAATCTCCTGAATTACAATACAATTAAGACAATACAATACAATACAATACAATAAATTTATGTTTAAGTAATTGCTGTTTTATCATTTCTTCATATTATGACAAGTTTAATAAAGATTGTTTTTAAATTTTGTTTACTGTTTAAGAAAAAAAAATACATTAATTTATAAGATATGTAACACAAAAAATATTACAGTTATGTTTGTAATAATGTTTAGAAAACAAAATATTGCTTTAAATACTATTTAGATTTTTTGTTTACTGTTTAAGAAAAAAAAATTACATTAATTTATAAGATATGTAACACAAAAAATAATACAGTTATGTTTGTAATAATGTTTAGAAAACAAAATATTGCTTTAAATACTATTTAGATTCGTGATAAAGGAGATTATTCTTATGACGCAAGCACTGAAAAGTCATTATAGTTGATAAGTAGAAAACATTTTTTTTATATAAAACGTAATACTACGGTATTGCTCATAAACTTATAGTAACTTTTATAGTTAAAGACGAATATGCCGATATTCGACATAAAAGTAAACCATTTCGTAGAACTATTTTGTGTTGTGTCCATATTGCTCAAAAACACTCGATCATACCTTGAAAATTGCACGTCACAATGCTAAGTATGTGCAAATATTTTTGATTTTGAAGTATAGTTTTTGTTATTTTTATTACTATTTTTGACTTTCCTTGTACTCTATTAAAAAACAAGAAGGAAACAGAAAGAATTTTTGATTTTAGTTTATTACAATACAAGTTATGGCATGATACATTTTGTTTTTTTTTCAAACCGCTCTCCTGAAAAAATACGTTTTTTGAAATACTGCGTTATTTTAGATAAGCAGCGATATTCCTGCGGCCAACTGTACCCGTGGAGCAGTTCGGCAAACTTGCAGTACTTACCACAACTCCGATAAACTGCCAGCTACTTACCCACACACCGCTTACACGTCATACAGGGTGATTCATGAGACGTGAACAGGGCCAACACACTCATTAAAATATTCATTAAAACAACCAGCACACTCTATATATATTATTCTCTTTTTTTAACTTTTTGCTCGTAAAAAATTTAATTCTCAACTAGGTACCTAATTAATAAAGATGAAACCTCTTTAAAGGTTATTTTATATTATTTTATTAAAGACAACAAATGGTCCAATCAGTGTTAGTTGTTGATCCTACCCTACGTTATTAGTTACATAATAATAAATATAGATTTTGTCAAAATATTTAGATCACTACGGTTTCACTCACTATTATTAACACGCGTAGTGCACGGAGTAGAGCCGCCGCGGACACTCGTGCCTGAGGAGGGACTCCCGAAGAGTCCGAAACATGTCGAAAAGCAAATAAAATGACAGTGAGTGAAACCGTAGTGATCTAAATATTTTGAAATATGTCTCACTATAGTTTAATTTCGATTGATTTTGTCCTTTGACAAAGCTTCCACTTCAAAGGACAATCAAGCTAATGCCTGACTATGAACATTGATTAGGTATGAAGAAAGTAAATTGCCAGATTTGAGTGACATACCATTTTTCAAGAGTATAAATACTGGTGCAGTCAGAATCCAAACAATACCTTTAGCAATTGCACTGAACTTATAATACGAGTACCTAATAATGGCTAATGGTTACTTTCATTGTTTCCCGTTAAACACAATAGTTACACTGGCAAACTGCAATCGCAGCTTATTGTACTCCATTGTCATCGGCAGTGCACACGGAACATCGCGCGAGCGAAGCAAGTTATTTTTTAACCCAACCAGTGTATGTATAGTAGGTAGGTATCTTCAACTTAAAAGTAAATGTCCGGAGAATTCTGTATTCTTTATTTATTCTTAACAATAACTAATGTGTCGAACATAGTTTCTTAATAATTAAAATTATATACATTGTACCTATTAAACACAGTGCTACGTAATAACTATACCCAGGTAGCATTTATACGTCATTATGACGTCAGAAACGTCAACATGGCGTCATACGTCGCTGAAGGGAATATTGAATTAAGTCATATAGAAAACTCAATTGGTTCTGCGTGTTACGCTATTCGCAGCCTTAGGAATGATTTGACTGTTGATCAACTTCGAATGGTTTATTTTGCACTTGTAGAGTCAAAACTTCGCTATAGCATTAAACTATGGGGCAATAGTTATAAATATAATATTAACCGGGCATTCGTAGCTCAAAGAGATGCTATTCGGGCTATAGTTGGACTCCCTCCCTGGGGAAGTTGTAGAGAACATTTCTCAAGCCTTCGAATACTTACTGTGCCCAGTCTTTACATCCTTGTGCTGCTGACGGATGTAATCAAGCATCGCAATCGTTTTGAAACGGATTCAGAAATGGTGTCGAGGGAGGCTTCTAGAACTAAGAACTTAAGATCCAAAGTAGCACCAAGCCTGGAGGTTGTAGTACACAGCGCTGCAGTTCAAGCGGTTAGACTGTTTAACAGACTGCCTACAGAGTTTAAAGTTATAAGATGCTCTGCAACTTTTAGAGAAAAATTGAAATTATATTTATTAGACAAATGCTGTTATGACATTAGTGATTTTTAGTACTCGTAATTTGATATTGTTGACATGTTTATTTGAATTGTTTATGTTTATAATATCAATCTTTCCCTTATTGTATATTTTGCATATTGTTTGACCAATCTTGTGTGTACATTGTTTTCTTGTTATTATCTTAAGTTTTATTTGATTATTAAGTTAGTATTAATTGTAGATATATTTAATAAGTACCATTTCAAACACGATGTAAAAATTGTTAATGAAATAAATAATAATAATAATTTTGGTTCACCTGAGCATTTTACTCGTCCTCACTTTGTAAAGCAATCGGACGAACATCCCTAGACAAAACTTTAACTTCTCCACTGTACTTTGATCCAGCGAACTCAGATCTTAGTACAACGATATAAAGTCCATTTTACAAGAAGAGCAATAAGAAAGGACATGAGGTAATAGCGTTTAATGATAACAGCAACGGGTCAAATGGCGGCTTAGGACAATAACGGATATCCTGAAGGATGTTAATGGGGTGAAGGTAATTTGTGGGAATTGACCCGTCTCAAGTCGAAATCATTGTTTCACTAATGTTTATCATCTTCTTAAGGGCCTTCCACACTCGTGCGCGAATCGCGGCGCGAAGCCGCGTAGTCTACAGCGGACTTTAGCTTTTTTTCGGCATTTGAAGAGCCAGGGGTCTGCTCGGTAACCTAACCTCAAAAATTGGCATGAGCACTAGTTTTTTATGCGATCTTTCAACCAAGAGAGAAACTAGGCCTTATTGGGACTAGTCCGGTTTCCTCACGACGTGTGTTTCCTTCAATATTTAATGTTATGAAATTATTGGTATGAACTGAAGTTTGAACCTGCTACCCTCGGCTTGAAAGGAAACCCATGAATGGTTCTTTTTTTGTTTCTGAGGACCATGGGTAACGATGTTCGCTTCCCATCCCGTGGCTCGGTAGCTCGATTGCTACGTAATTTTTTTCAAAACTAATATTTATTTATGTTAGGTGATCAAATTAAAGTAAAATTCCGACCTACCTCACATAAGCTTACTGTTCCATAATTTTTACAAGCTTTTTATTAACTTGCAATGTACCTATGTAATATGTACAGTCGAAGGCAAAAATATCGATGCAGACAAATGGCTCAAAAATATGTGAACACGACTTTATTGTCTAAGGTGTTAGAGCACACATATTTTTGAAACTTTGGGAATGTATATATAATATTTGTGCCCTTGACTGTATGTATGTATGTTTGTTAGTGTCAAATCTTGCAAGTTAAATTTGACCCACTTCGCGACTTCCAATAAAGTCGCATGACAATGCAATATTATGGTACGATCGAGCTGATTTGATGATGGAGACAGGAGGTGGCCATTATGACGTCATTATGACGCCACAATTGCGTCATTATGACGCCACAATTGCGTCATTATTACGTCATTATGACGTCGTTGACGGCACTTTGGTACCTGGCATGTCAATTCCATACGCGTTGACAGCCATGTCCTACCCAGGCCTGCACCGACTTTGCTGTGTTAAAGTGTGCAAGTGCCATTATAAACGACATAATATATTTTCATAGTAATTTGGCGTTTATCGTAACCCTATCAGACTGCTAAATCTGTACAGAGTAATACCAGGTATGGCTCACTCCGCGATCTCGTCGCGTCGCTACAAGTACATGCGGCCCACACCAATTTTGGTGTCTAGCCATAGTGGTTGCCGCGCACCGCTACGGAACGGACGCAGCTCGCGCTTGCGCCACCTAGCGGTCATATCTGTCGTAATATACGCGTTTTGTTAGAGAGTGAACCTTCGGTACCTAGTACTATTATTTATTCTGTGGTAATATATGCAGTTTGGTAACTCAGCATGCCATGATACTTTTAACAAAAGTTGCTAAAGTCAGAAAATAAACGGCACATTATCGCCAAAAGACACTATCGCAGAATTTACCGCCGGCGATAATTTCAACCGAAACTGGCCATTATGGCCGAAAATCCAATCACAAGCGGAATAGATAATGCGGCATTAAGCGTCACGCGTCACGCAGCGTCAACACGCGTTAGCATAATCAAATGCCGCGTGCGTGCTAACGACGCACTGGGGGCAAAACGCTGCGTTTTTTATAAAATGGTGCGACTCTTGTGAAGGCAATTTAATGGCTCCTCTACACGATGGCCGAGCACATAATTGGCGCGACAGTATCTCGCCGCGAGATAGACTACCCGTCTTTTACTAACAGTATGAATTAAAGAGGGACGGGTAGTCTATGTCGCGGCGAGATACTCTCGCGCCAATCATGTGCTAGCCCGGCGGCGCTATGACAGCGAGATGGCCATGTGATGGTTGAAACGCAACTACTCGATGGCGACATTCAGTTATGATCTATTCGTTTTACAAGATGGACGTGGAAGCGCCTAGTCCGCTGCAGCAATTTATCTATACGCCACGTACCTACCAACATTTTCATATGTGCACATTAAGAGTATAGTATTCGTCCTATAGTGTTTGCTAAATTGGTAATTATACAACACCTATTGTAGACACCGGCTCGACAATGCCCTCACAGGCTCGCATACACATTAAGTTCACTTCCACAAAAGTAATCCAATAGCCTGCGGCCATCGTACCATAGACAGTGACACTTACTTCTTTACGGCTTTGCCGCCAACACAAGGACACACGAGACGGCGTATGTATGCTATTTAAGCCACTCGCAATATCGCATACACTACAAATACCTACTACGTACTCTTCCATACGAAAAGCGAAAATATTTTTCCACTTCTAAATATTTTTCATTCTCCATGATTTTTTAGTACGTTATGGACACAATGAAAGACTAGGTTTATGGGTTTTTCTGTTTTCAAAATTCGCATTTTTTTTAAAGCGAAACTTATTAACCTAGAATATATTATGCTGAAGCGATCGACATGGAAATCAAAGTGATTTATTAAGATTTAGTTAATGGAAACCGTTTTCTCCCGAAATGGAAATTCCATCAAAAAAGTAACTAGAATCGCAAAGCTAATCATTCCTCTTAAAAAAGTCAATTTAAATTTATGCAAAAACTCTTCAAAGCTTTAAGACCTTACTGAAAAATCATTACCTACTTGTTTCATCCTTAATATGCCGCGAGAAAAAAATTCAAACAGCTTCCAAATCAGTGTTCTAAAAGTTGATTCAACCACCAACACATGTACGGACAAGTACGAGCAAAATGCATAACTGAATGAAATCATTTAGATGTCATTCTGATATGAGTATGTTTCTAATTGGCCTGTATCTCAAACCCCCCTTTTCACCCCCTTGAGGGGTGAGTTCTGGGATAAAAATTATCCTATGTCCTTCCCCGGGACTCAAACTATCTGTAAACCAAATTTCAACTAAATCGGTTCAGCCAGACAGACAGACAGACTTTCACATTTATAATATTTATATTATTATATTATTATCCACGTGATAAAACTCCGCGGGATAGAAAGTGACGGACATTGTTTTATCCCACTGTCATGAAGACAAAAACGACCATCATATCCGTACTGGCCGACCAAAAAAGGTTTAAAAGTCACAAAAAACCGCTGCGCATCCAACCAAAATGCGTCACAAGTTAAACAGTAAACAACGCCTAAGTTTATGCAGCCTCTCACCTAACTTAGAACACAAGCAGCCAGCGATTTGATCAAACATTTGCGCTGAAAAAATAGAACGTTTAGCGCTCAGTTGATTGAATCGAACGGTGTGGCTACTTTAAGGAACGTGAGTGCTTAAGGGAGACATTTTGAAGCATATAATAGGCAAAAAACCGGCCAAGTGCGAGTCGGACTCGCGCACCGAGGGTTCCGTACTTTTTAGTATTTGTTGTTATAGCGGCAACAGAAATACATCATCTGTGAAAATTTCAACTGCCTAGCTATCACGGTTCATGAGATACAGCCTGGTGACAGACAGACAGACGGACAGACAGACAGACGGACAGCGGAGTCTTAGTAATAATAGGGTTCCCGTTTTTACCCTTTGGGTACAGAACCCTAAAAAGAACGTTTTAGCTTTAAGAGCCTTTACGATTTTTTCCGAGGACTATAATGGTAGGGACCTATATTGAAAAAAAAAAAAAGATACGAGATAATTTTAGGTCATAGTTGGGTGACTTTGCGGTATAGGATCTCTTAAAAAACACTTTGTGACTAACAGTTACTAAGTGTATTTTAGGAATATAAAGAACATTTTTATTTATTTATTTAATTTCTTAACAATATACATTGTGCCGAATATTAATTCATGCATTGTAATTATTACATACACTAAAACTTTAAATAGGGTCACATTAAAACTAGTAAATTCACCGTACAAAACAACAGAAAAAACATTCTACTAAATTAATGACTGGAGGACCATGGGCAACTTTGTATGGAGTTTGGTCCAAAAACCAACAGAAATGAGTTAGGTCTTCACTTATTAGATAGGTGTTTCTAATATGCACTTCATTTCGTTCTATAGGCACCAAGACACTCCAAAATCTGAGTTACCCTCTAGTCGCGCCTAAAGAAGTTTTACTTCAAAAATTATTATTATTCACGCAACGCATTCACATAATTATTACTTAAATATTTAATTTATGAATTTAATAGTTACTTCCGATAGTTCCGATGACACTTGACATTCACGTGGCATCTTTGCATTTATCATGAGAATTTATCATTGAAACCTTATCGTTGAGACTATATAAAGGAGCCAAATCTCTATGTATGAAAAGTGTCCATCAAAAAACATTAATTAGGCGGCGCCACCATACACCGAAATACTACCAAAAACAACCTACGTAATTTGGTTGGGTTATTTGTTGGTTAATGTTATACTTATGTCCCAGAGTCTAACTAGCGCCACCGGAGAGATTAGGAACTATTATTTAAAGCTGAAAGCGGTCACTTTCGCAACAATTCTGCCATAAGAGATTGGCATCCTTTCTATACCATCCATAATTGAAACCATGGAGACTATATAAAGGAACCAAATCTCTATGTATGAAAAGTGTCCATCAAAAAACAGTAATTAGGCGGCGCCACCATACATCGAAATACTACCAAAAACAACCTACGTAATTTGGTCGGGTTATTTGTTGCCTTACATGGTTCATGTTATACACCATGTCCCAGAGCCTAACTAGCGCCACCGGAGAGATTAGGAACTATTATTTAAAGCTGAAAGCTGGTCACTTCTGCAATAGTTCTGCCATAAGAGATTGTCGTCCTTTCTATGCTGTAACTTTGCACCAGTAATTCTGAAGACGGAATAAAAATGTATTCTCCCGAATATTTGCGTTGAATTACGAGTTATATAAAAAAACTAGCTTGTTCAGCGCCATTTATTATCCCATTATTCCCAAAGAAAATCTAATAGACCCAAACCGCTAGTTAAAAGAAAATATGACACAAAATCTCATTCGCAAAGAAGGACCATA
This sequence comes from Cydia strobilella, assembly GCF_947568885.1. Classification (NCBI taxonomy): domain Eukaryota; kingdom Metazoa; phylum Arthropoda; class Insecta; order Lepidoptera; family Tortricidae; genus Cydia; species Cydia strobilella. The sequence continues at coordinate 16,266,364 of NC_086057.1, forward strand.
GATATCTCTCACTAGATTAAATAACACGGATTTATTACGTGCTCGGAATAGGGAGGATAAATAGTGGGTAGGGTGTACGGAATACCAACTAGACTCGGGAAAAATTAAATTAGCAAGGGAGTTTCAGTTAGGGTGATGTTGTCTTGTCATAGTTTTTTAGCTGTAACTGACTTGAAGCGAGATACAGACTTAACAATTTTTATGGTTTTTAATATTGAACTACTAACGTATAGAACCGGCACAAAGAACCAATATTTTGCGCTATGAGTTGATGTTGTTTTGACATCAAACTATAGAAGCGCAGCGTGAATCTCGCGACCTAAACGCGTAAGCGCCATTAATCGCGTGGTACAGGTTGTGATTGCGACAATTTCCAAGATGTTCATGAAGGTCGTATCAAAACCAGTTTGAAACCATAAAAAATCGGTAAATTAGAATAGATCTCTTAATAAAACGGTTGTTTTTGATTATTTGAGGGTACTATATCGCCGCTATACTTACTCAACCTCGTATCTGCAACACTCATTTGATGACAAAAACACCCGTATTCCGTATGAAAGAAAAGCGACATTTCCATCAAATGATTGTTGCAGATATGAGTTTGAGTAAGTATAGCGACGATATACAAAATTGAGAAAAAAAAGCCTTAAACTTTCATCATATCCTATTGTTACTTTGTATGTTAACTGCTGTGATTGAAAACTATTCGTTTATGAGTACGCCGAAAAGCTAATGGGGAAATCAAATGATACCTAACCTATTAGGTATAATTTGTTGGTACGAGCCTGGATTCGAACCTATGACCTCCGGATTGAACGTCGATCGTCACCACCGCTTTTATTCTTAATTTTAATTTCTTTTAAATATTTTGTTATCGTTGGATCTGTTAATACAAAAATAATATTGTACTACAGATACTAAAGTCAGACTAAGCTAACTCTGCAGCGATTTTGACTGCACAGACAGTGCTAGTATTATTTGAAACGTCATAATTTCATGGAAGTTTGACGTTTAAAATAACACTAGCACGCACAGTCTGTGCGGTCAAAATCTGCAGAGTTAGTTTGGTCTGACTTTAGTAATCGTTATTTGACCCGAACATGCTATACGTTAATATTATCTAAAACAGGAAATACAAACTAAATTTAATCTAAATATTATCCTATTGTATTAATTCTAGCTTTCCAATATGGCGGCTATTTCCAATTATCGAATCCATATTTCCGATAAACACTCGAATATTCGAGCTGATTTATTTCAATAAGCGCTAGGTACTTAGCCTTGATATCAAATTACAGAATGTACAGTCAGCTGCAGAGACAAGTAAGTAAATATTCTTTATTGCACCAATAACAATACATTATACATGTAAAACTACAAAGAAATTTCAAAGGACAATCTTCTTCTTCTTCTTTTTCTTTCCCTTGTCCCATCTACTTGGGGTCGGGTCTCCTTGATCGGGTGCGCCAGACATTTCTGTTCTGGGTTGTCGTTTCTTGAAGTGCTGCGGTTTCCAAATCCTTCGTGACACTTGACCACGTTGCTTTTGGTGGTCCCCTACCTGGGGGGTTCTCGCACAAGTTGAGCGCCACTTTGACTGCGAAGTTGTCATCTCTTCTCATGACATGGCCATACCAGCGTAGTCTACGTTCTAGTAATTTCAAAGGACAATATAACTAGTTAAAAACAAGCGGTAATAACTGACCCCCTGCAAAGATTTTTTTTACAGGGGCCCTAATTTCCTTTGAAATTTCTGACTAGTTTTACACATAAAATGTATTGTTATATAAAAATCTTCCACTGACCTACGAAAAAGTATGGAATTTTCGTAACGGAAAATTACATAAATCATATGGGGATAAGCGGCGATTTCGTATTTATTCCAACCAAAATGTTATAAGCTCACCAAAACAACCAAATTTTAACGAACAAAATAATTGACAACAATATAAAAATCAGCCCATTACAATTTAGACCCAAAATCCAATCTGTGGCAGCATAAAAAATCCCAGCGTATGGGTTAAAACACTACTTCAGGTAAGCGAGTCGGTAATATATAGCCCTAATCGGGTAATTTGTCGCGGAAGATTGCTGTCATTTTTCCAACAAGCATATTCGGCATTTATAAATCTTGCTCGATTTGTTACTGGGGCAATTTTCATTTTGTTATCGATTTTATTTTAAATTTGGATAAATGTGGCTGATTTGAAGAGCTAATTCTGGGCGGAATAAATACAAGATTTGAGATTTAAGCATTATTCATTTTTACACCCAAAAAATTGTCCTATTACTACTAATTGTCATATTGTCCTAATATCCTGGCATTTTTTGTATAAATGTCAAAATAATTGCAGATTTTATCGAGCGAAGCGATGGTCTACGTATCAGCTCGGGCAAAAAAGCTTTCATATGTTTAGCTGTTCGCCACTTAAGGTCGGATTTCTTAACCAATTCACATGCAGAGCCACTCGACTTCGTCTGAGCTAACTTTGCACCGATTTGAACAGAATAAAGTCGGGCAGTGTCATTAGAAACGTAATATTTTCATATAAACTTGCCATTAATGACGACATTGCTACCCTTTTTCATTGTAAATGCTATGCAGAGTTAGCTTAGTCGGACTGTAGTAAAATCTAAATACCGCTGTCGTTTCTACAACAAGTCATATCATATTACCGCTCTGGTTTCTACAGTGAGTCCTATCATATTCATATCATATAAATAATAAAGCATAAAGCATTAAGTCCGCCCTATGTACTGTAAAGGTTTGTAACCTTTACAGCCTTTTTATCAGTAACTGGCAACAGCCACGTTTTGAATTTAGAATCGTATCGCCCTGTCAAATGGAACGGAGGTGCGTGTTCGCCATTCCTTGAGAGGCAGCCATCTCGGCTAGTCATATTTATTTGTAAATTAGCTAACCTGAAAAATAAGAAGATATCCATAACAGCAGTGCTGAAATACCGTCTTTCCATTCCACATCCTCCCACTAGGCGTAACCCCTTTACATTACTATCATGTAGTATGCAATAACGATTAAATAAATAAAGGTAAAGCTAGTTATGATACAAGAATTGAGCACTCTAAGCAACAAAATCGGACTAAGATTAAATGCTTCAAAAACAAAAATTCTCACTAACAGTATAAACACACCTATTGTAATAGACGGAACACAACTTGACTATGAAGACCAGTATATATACCTGGGGAAGCTGATATCTTTCAAAAAGTTAAGAAACATAGATGAAATAACCGAAGAATTAAACACTCATGGAACAAATTTTGGTCCTACAAGGAAGTATTAAAATCAAACCTCCCTCTAAAAATTAAAAAGAAAGTAATGGACTCATGTCTTCTACCCTGCCTCACCTACGTGGCCTAAGTCAAACGTGGGTATACAACAAAGAAACAAAAAATAAAATTCAAATTTGTCAACGAGCTATGGAGAGGAGTATCCTAAACATCAAACTAAGAGACAGAAAAAGAAACACTGATATTAGAAAAAAACGAATATTATAGACGCTCTACAATATGCCAAACGCCTAAAATGGAAATGGGCAGGCCACATAGCCCGCTACACAGACAATAGGTGGACAATAAAAGCTACAACTTGGAAAGGCCCAGTAGGCAAAAGGGAAGCAGGAAGACCAAAAGAACGGTGGGCAGACGAAATATCGAAAGTGGCCGGTAAAAGCTGGCTGGAGACAGCCAAAGACCGAAGTTGCTGGATAAAGTTGGAGGAGACCTTTACCCGAAAGGGGCCTTAAATAAAATAAAAAACAACTATTATCTTCAACAAACTTTAATAACAACTGTTTATGAAAGTATTATAAAAAAAAAATATAACAAATATAACAATATGTAACAAATAGACTAATTTTACTTAAGGAATAAAGAAGGTTTATAATAAAATAAAAAAAAGCTAGTTAATGTTATTACAGTAAGAACAGGCCTCCGAGCGTCGCAGCATCCGAAATATGGTAGTCATTGAATTGGCGCTTCCATTTTTAGGGTTCCGTACCCAAAGGGTAAAATCGGGACCCTATTACTAAGACACCGCTGTCCGTCTGTCTGTCACCAGGCTGTATCTCATGAACCGTGATAGCTAGACAGTTGAAATTTTCACAGATGATGTATTTCTGTTGCCGCTATAACAACAAATACTAAAAAGTACGGAACCCTCGGTGGGCGAGTCCGACTCGCACTTGGCCGGTTTTTATTGTTTCTCGAGAATCTTTGATAGGTATAATTATGACCGGAAGGACTTTAAATACTTAAGTAGGTAATATATTTTGTACAACGGAGTAATCAGATAAATAAGGAAACCATAAGAAAAACTACTATACTATACTAATAAAGCTTTTTTTTTAACCACCGCAAAACAGGTGTATAAAAGTATGGTACCTCTTCGAAGTAAGATGAAAGTCACTTAAAAATCGAATTCTAAAGCACACAGAGCAGAATGTGTATTTTAAAGGTTCAAAGCGAGCGTTAAATAATTCCGTCAGCGCCGCTACGTCGAGGCTGTCGGCGGTTATGCGGTTTAGCTCACTGAAATGTTACTGAGTTTATTCTAGAGCCCGATTCTGTTTAAGGTGACGTAGGTTCAGAGAGTGGAGTTTTTGAAAAAAGTACCGCTTTTTTAGATCGAAATACGTTTGCCAAAAAATGTATAATTTAAATTTAGCAATCTTGAGGTTTTTTCCAGTGACTACATCGATTCGAATCATGATTTTTAGGGTTCCGTACCCAAAGGGTAAAAACGGGACCCTATTAATAAGACTCCGCTGAAATTCTGTCCGTCTCTCCGTCTGTCCGTCTGTCTGTCACCAAGCTTGTAAGAAATGTTCACAGATGATATATTTCTGTTGCCGCTATAGCAACAATAATAAAAAGTATTGAACCCTCCGTGCGCGAGTCCGACTCGCACTTGGCCGGTTGTTTGACATTTGCTCGATAGAAAAAAATCACGAACATAGGTCTAAAAAGCACTTTAAAATTTTGTAACAATTTATGCACAAATTAAAGTTATAATATGAAAATTGCTTTTAATTTTATTTTATTTCTGAGGAAACTCGTCGATTTCGGTTTTTTTTTTATTAAACTTATATCGGGGCGGGCCCGAGCACGCACATCCATCTCGCTCACGCTTACGCTCAGTGAGATTGATAGAAGTAAGTACATAAACCTACGGGGCCTTAACAACTTGTTACGGTTTTTATCTTATTTTGATACGACCTTGAATATCATATATATCTGATTGGTGCATGTGAAATGAAGTGAGTCATGCGTGAGATGCGTGCCAAATACCAAGACCAAAATCAAAGTAGTATTAAAACCGTAACAAATTGTACACTCTGAATCGGGATCCTTGTATTTAAATTGCCAGGACATAATGTGTTTATACCTCGTTCTTAGGGTTCCGTATCTCAAAAAGAAAAAAACGGAACCCTTATAGGAACACTTTTAAGGATTTAACCTCGCTTTGAATTTCAATTGGAGCAGTTGCATTTTTTTTTGGTTTCGTTCGATTTCAACACAAAGAAATTCGACTATATTTCCTTCGCTATACATTTCAATTTCAAATAGTAATTATTTGTATGGTGGGTGTAAGGAGGATAAAAATATTAATATTTCATTATGAATATTAATTTATCTACTTGTTTTTTATACATGTACCTAAAAGTAATTAAGTGTGTGAAATGAAACTGAAACCCTCATTAACATGTATCAAAATCATATTATCTACAGAAAACGCGTTCGTTTTCCTGAAAGTGTTTGACCCATTGTCCGAAGTGGCAAGTGAATCCACTAGCACTTGCAACTGCACTGAACTGCATACTTGCACGGTGCATATTGATGACGCCCGGCTAATGCGTGCGCCGTGTCCAAGGGCAGGAGTACCCCGGTGTCCGTATTCTGACGTAACGGACGGATTTCATTACAGAATAAGTACCTAGGTAAAGACGCATATAGCCTTAATTCATAGTAAAAAGAAATAAAACTATGAAAACGGATTATATCGCGTATATTGAATTTATAATACATCCCGAAGTTTCGAACCCACCACCACCAGTGACCACGAACGCTGTAAAGGGTTCGAGACGTCGGGATGTATTATAAATTCAATATACGCGATATAATCCGTTTTCATAGTTTTATTTCATGAGTAACTATCGCGGTAACCGAAGACAATATTATGTTCATAGTAAAAAGGTTTTTGACCTATCTACTTTGCGAGCCGGGATGACCCTATTTTTACCTACCTGCCACTAGTTGCATCACTTGGCTACCAGTGCTCAATAGTAATCCCTCATTTCCCAGGGGACTGTTAGACAAATAAACATTTGACTTTTAAATTTAGAATTGAATGTTGATTTAACATCGGTGAGATACGATACGGAGGTTAAACTAGCAATTTTTTGACTGGTAAATTAGCTACTTGCTGTCAATTTCTGTTGTGTTTGTTCTGGTCTTTTGGTCTAACCCGTCATATTCTATAAAGGCTGATCTATGGGCTTAAATATAAAATAGGGTTTATTTCGCCAGAATAAATGTTTTTTTTTATTTAGCCAAGATAAAAAATCGCTGATAGAAAGTGCCAATAGAAAATTAAATAATGTTCGAACAAATTGTCATTTGACTATTCGTAGAATTTGTTGACCCAATTTTTTTTCTATTCTTTTGACGACGTATGATTGATATAAGCGTTTCGTTCGCTATGGAGTATGGATGGTATAGAAAGGATGCCAATCTCTTATGGCAGAATTGTTGCAAAAGTGACCGCTTTCAGCTTTAAATAATAGTTACTAATCTCTCCGGTGGCGCTAGTTAAGCTCTGGGACATGAGTATAACATGAAACAACAAATAACCCGACCAAATTACGTAGGTTGTTTTTGGTGGTATTTCGGTGTATGGTGGCGCCGCCTAATTACTGTTTTTTGATGGACACTTTTCTACATAGAGATTTGGCTCCTTTATATAGTCTCCATGCTATGGAGCATAAACGATTGGCCTCTTCGCTAGGCACCTTGATTTAGAAAAACTAATAAAAAAGTGAGTAATACATTAAAAGTGTTTATTACAAACAAGTTACAATAGTTCCGTAAATTGGTCCCGAATAATCCATTTATACTTATTTATTTAAGGACGGAGCCAAAGTTTAGAGGCGTGACTGGATCCAGGCAGTATAGGCAGAGATGCGGCCGAAGCCGGCGGGGCCAGCGTTGCAGCCGCGATCGTGGATGAAGGACATCACGCCGATCAGCAGGGTATTGTCCGCGGTGGCCAGCGGGCCGCCTGCGTCGCCAATGCACGGCCCCCGGCCACCACTCGTAGCCACACAGATAGTAGTATCCCGGACGATATGCGTAGTGTACGTGTCCGCGCACTCTTCGTTGCTGATAACCGGCACAAGGACGTGCGACAAGAACGCGTCGGTCGTGACGGAGCCACCGTCGGTAGTCACACCCCAGCCGGAAGCCCAGGCCCAGGTACCTGCGAGATCCTCGTTGCCAGTCGCAATAGCAATAGGCCGAATGTTGTTGCTGTAGGTGACCCATGGAAGTCTCATGATAGCGATATCGTTGGCGAGCGTAAATTTACTGTAGCCGGTGTGAATTTCGACGTCAGCGGTGACCACCCTAGTACCGCCGGAAAATAGTGTGGTCGAGCCCAAGACGACTGTGAAGAAGCGAGCCTGGGTGAAGAACGTGGCCCAGCAGTGGGCGGCGGTGAGGGCGTGGGTGTTGGTCAGCAGGGAGGAGCCGCAAATGGATGTGCGTTCGTTCGTCAGGGTGATGATCACACCGGCCATGTAAGAGTACCGTCCGAGATTGGCAGTCTTTCTGCCCACGATCCTGGCACCATCGAAGTGTAAAGCCTCCTCGGCCGCCTTTCTGCGAGTGGCCAGCGGGATGCCAATCTTGTTGTGGTAGTCGATCTCCACGCTGGAGCTGGCAGGGGCATCTATGACTGCACCAGCTACCAGGCCGATCAGACCGAGCACGATGAGAACCTTCATATTGGAGTGCGACTCAATCTGTACCTGATGGTCTGCTACGACCGCTTCTATAACTTGATTTAAGTATTTAACGTCTTCACTTATCTCCGATTAATTTATAGATTGAGCGAGATTAGTTATCAAGAAACAACACCATAACATAATCTTATTTATATTTGGGTACGCAAGTTAAAAGCGAAGTAAATTAAACTTTAAAATTTTAGCAACATTTTATTCTGTTCAAATCATAAGTCACATTGACATAACGCGAACATGAAGTCAATATATAACAATGTGGAGGTACGTTAAAAAAGAACAATAAATAAAAGAAGAAACGGTGAGTAATTATGAACAAGAAACGTTATAAAAATTATATTTAAAAAAAACACATGTATTTTACTTTAATCTTATTCGAAATGAAACGTAGTTTACTCGAGTAAAAGGCATAATTTCAATCTCGGGCTATTAAACTACCTCGGCAGAAATGAGTGTCTTTTATCCCTTGGTTAACAATCTACTATAATTATTCAATACTATACGATCTACTATATCTAGCAACACTACCTACTATACAACCTACTATATCTAGATCAGTATCGGACTCGCCTCGGAATAGTCGTTTGGAGGTAACAAGTGGCATCCATTTGAGTTCGCTGTTTGCGGATCGCGTGTGAAGTGCTGCTGCAATTGCAGTCTAATTGTATAGTTCGACTATGAGTCTAGCTACAGCTTTAAGAACATTTAATACAAATCTAGGTATATCATTAGGTAGACCAGTAATGCACTAGTAACTGCTCTGGTGTTGCAGGTGTCCATGGGCCACGGTAATTGCTTACCATCAGGCGGGCCGTATGCTTGTTTGCCACCGAAGTAGTATAAAAAATATAATTATTAATAAGTTGTCTGCGTAGTCTCTAAAAAACATCAAACCTAATTTACACCTCTTTTGCTATTGAATTTCTAAAACTACTTTCTTAGCACGGGTTAGGCTGTGCGTACATTATCTTCGTGTCGATAATAGATCCGTTTTTTAAAGATATCTATATAAATATTCGATTTTTAGCCATTTCAAGAGAGTAAAGAGATCAGTCAATATCGAATTTGCCTCGGAATAGGCGTTTCAGAGGTGACAAGTGGAATCCAGTTGAGCTACTGTTTGAGAGCCGAGTGTGAAGTACTGCTGCGATCGGTTCCAGCTGAAATGCGTAGTCAAGTGCTATTAATAGAGTACCGGTCTGATTCGAACTATAAAGTACGTCAAAAATTTGCTAACGATACGACATGGCACGGATATATCAGTGTCAAAAGTGACATTTCCTCAAACAAAAACATTATAAAGTTCGAATCAGGCCATACAACAAAACATGATGTTTTACGAATCTCGTTTCATAAACCCATAATCGTATTTTAATTCCTTTCATTACATAGCAGTCACATTAACTACTATTAAGTAGATATTAGATTTTAACCATTATCATAGATAGAAATCAGTCAATATTGAATTCGCCTCGGAATAGGCGTTGGAAGGTGACAAGTGGAATCCATTTGAGCTTCTGTTTGCGAGCCGAGTGTGAAGTGCTGCTACGGTTCAGCTGGGAGGCGTATTCTGGTATTAAACAAGTGATATTAGTTTGATACTCAAAGTCAAAGTCAAAATATTCTTTATTCAAATAGGCCTAGCAACAAGCACTTTTAAATTGTCAAGTTTTACAAATATTAACTTAATGCATACTCTTGGTGCATGTCCCTAAGAGGGGATGTAAAGCCTGGAAATTAGAAAGGGACAAAAGATATGGCGCACCGCACGAAACTTCGGCAGATTTGGGGATCGGGGAGTAATGTTGCGCTGTAATAGTATGATAATGAATATGAGTATGAGTAATACTGATTTTGCCTGCCGAATACATTGCTGCCACAAATGTCAACATTGATATTTTTAAATCACATTTACACACACATTTCACACATTTACATTTCACATTTATTTATTATTTGATGTTTTTAAATTCGCGATAGACCCGATTGTAAATGTGATTTAATATGTGTTCAAAACACGAAAGTTTTAAATGTTATATTGATGTTTATGCCGGAATTTTTGACATTTGTGGCAGCAATGCACTCAGCAGTTAATGTCGCGCCGCATTACTGCAGCAGTATTGCTGTTGGATTTTGAATCCATGAAATGTCAATAATAAAATTGCTAACGTTATGTTAAAATTTATGTTGTGAACATCCGCCATCATTTCCTTTTAGTCAACATTTAAGATATGTTTATTACAAAATGAAGCGTGGTTGCGGCTACATAATAAAGCTGCAAGTTAAGCTGCTGGTTATATTTACGTCGCATATATTCGAGAAAACGTGTGTAGGTAATATTTAATTACTCGTAATAAACATAGAGAGACATCAAACAAATACCGTTGTGTGTTAATTAACTCTTGTTCCAGCCATTCTTATACAAAACAGCACGTGTATTGTCGCAGGGAAAGATGCGGAGATAACTACAGAATTTAGATAAGTAAGAAAATTTTGCATAAACTCATTTCCAATACTTTCATATAAATTCAAAAATTAAAAAAAACTTTACGCGATGAAACGGATGAACCGATTTTGATAAAACATGTCCAACTAGTGCTGGTTTAGCACTTAAAAATAACCGCATACAAATTAATTTTCCCGTTTAAAAGCTACGTTGCTACAGAAAGACACACAGAGCGGTCAAGCTAATAACACCGTACTTGTTTTGCGTCGGGGAATGGAAAAAAGCATATAATTTACAAAACTGAATAAACTGCCATCATTTTATGCGTCTTTATTGGAAGTTCCGTTCCAAAGAAATGGTATTCAGTGAGAGTACTTACTTACTTACTTCGCTGGCTCAGCGACCCGAAGTGGATCTTGGCCTCCGATACTAGATTTCGCCATTCGTTCCTATCCTGTGCGATCCGACGCCATTCAGCCGTTTGGAAGTCACATAGGTCTTTCTGGACCTCATCGATCCACCGGTACCTAGGCTTTCCGACCCCAGTCCGTTCCGTCTCCCAGTTGGTCGCCCCAATTCTGTGCGAGTAAAGTATTTATGGCCAAGGCAGGAAAGACCGTCAGCAAGGTAAGACCGTATACAAGCTCTTTCGTCGCTTCCAACTCTTGCATTTGTACACATAATCTACTTACAGACGGTCGACAGAGCAGAAGAAGTGAAGCACTGCCTGCCCGCGGGCCAGGAACAGATTTCCATGACCAATCGCCTCCCGGGCGAAAACTCGCATAGTGGTTAACAGCTATGTATGATGAACCCTCGTGAACGTCAGCTGCCGCTCCGTTGGTGGGTTCAGGAATGGCAGCAAATAGTGTATAAAAAAATTTGGTCATCGCCTCCCGCTTGATACTTTGTCAGATGATAGTTTAGATGCTATTGTTAATAATGAGTAATTATGCAATATGAATGACATTTAACCAAAGTTTTGTTTATTATCATAATTTATTTAGCAATTTCCGAGTTCAATAATGTATTATTTGTAAATAGTTCAGTACCTAGATTTGATTAAGATTGTTGCAATGCCCTATCATGTACCTACTTCAAAATGTTTTGTACCATCCTCTGTAATAAACATGATCGCAATAAAGATATATGAAATATGAAAAAAATAAACAAAATCGTCAGCCGATTGTATCGCTGTGGAAAGACCGTCACCTGGTCACATGAACATGTAAAAAAGAAAATTCTTTTCAGTCATTGGCGTCATCGCCTCCCGTTTGATACTTTGTCAGATGATAGTTTATATTCATATTCATATTCATTTTATTTGGTAATATTTAATTACATGTCAACCTTAATATAAAATATATTACAAATAGCATTATTATCATTAGAGCGTCTTACACTATGTATTAGAGAATAACTCCCTATGGTCGTAAAACGCCTGCTCGAGAAGCCATTTTTTGAGCTTAGTCTTAAATATAGGCGCACTTGGTGCAGCAGTAATGTCACCCGGTAGGTGGTTGAGCACCTTACGACCCATGACGTTCGTAAGTTCGTTAGTTTAGATCCTATTGTTGATAAAACAAATCGTCAGCCGGTTGTATCGCGGTGGAAAGACCGTGTTACGTGTTTCGGTGGCTACCATTCCTCAACCCACCAACGGAGCGGCAGCTGACGTTCACGAGGGTTCATCATACATAGCCGTTAACCGCTATACGAGTTTTCGCCCGGGAGGCAATGACTGACGAGATTTGCGCCTGGCTCGCGGTCCATTATAAATAATAACTTATTCGGATTGGGTACTTTACATAATTACGCTTTTGATCAAAAATCAGATAATTGATATAAAATTACAGCTTGCTTGCAGCAACCTACTTGTAGGTAGGTACATAAGTTCGATTTACCACTCAGCCACTCAGATCTCTTTAAGCTAAACCCGCGGAGCCACGCGCCTGGGTTCAATGAATCACGCCGTGCCTGGTGCATGCTTAACCGTCTGAGAACAGGAATCGGCCACTGTGCGTACCTCCGAAAAAAATGAGGATGGAGTGATCAGGAGTGCTGCGAATGCGGATGCCCAAAGCAAACTGTTCGGCATATCGTCTTGGAGTGCCCACTGACAAAGTACGATGGCCCAGTGGAAGATTTTAAAACCGTAACGAGTGCAGCCATCACCTACTTGGACAAATGTAGATTGAGATTATAAGCTAGCTAATAAATGAACAGTGTAAAATATAATTGCCATACGATAAATAAATAAAACCACTCAGCCATTAAAAGCTTACTAATTTTAACTAAGAAAGCTGCTCCCAACATTTCCATACTTACGTGTTGCTATATGCTTCTAAATGTTGTGTATTTATGTGAATACATTAGGAGAACAATAAGAATGTTTAGTACCTATATATGGCTTTTAACTGCTTTTTAGTTCTCTAGTTCTCTTTTCAGTTTTAAAACAAAAATTACGGAGGTTTCACGGATAGAATTTTATTTCAGCCAACTAAAACTTTTATAGATTAATCACAATTTCTTTTTAATAGCGGGAAATTGTGTATTGAGTAATATTCAAAACTGGGCGTGTCTGTGGGGGTATATTTCGTGTCTGGACCGTTTTTGGAAGCCACGTTTGTACTGGGAGCTTAGTCTATATACCTCTTTATTCCGTCGCTGTTAACAGCAGTTGTGTTCAAATTATCCGTCTTAGCTACTTTTCTTGCTGACTGTTTATCACATATATATATCTGAAGCATATTGTTTAGCAAATATCTTGGAAAAACTAGAGATATCAATCAGTCCATATAACTTTTTAAAGAAATCTCTAGTCAAAATTTTCAGTTTCAAAAAGACAGTGTAAAGTTGAAGTTAAATTGTCTTTCTTTGACAAATTCCCGCGATAGAAACCATCCTCAATCCACGCCAAAATACGCCCATGATCCGACGTTCACAAATAGCGAATAAATCTAGGCATAACCCTCTCGTTTAATATAATCAGAGTAGATTGAAGCGGAGTAATCTATCTTGACCTCCTGAGTATGGAAGACGTCACGTTTCAAACGAATTAAGACTTTAGCACGTATCATTTTCGCTTTACTTTTAGCACACATTTATTTGACGTATAAATAATGAGTAAATAAGACATGACAATCGTAAAAGTATTCTTTGTATTATTAAAGTTGCTTTAATATGACAGAAGCAAGAAAAAAAGACGTGACAATAGATGTAAGTATAATATTATTTTTGTAACTTTTGTTTCCTTTAAATGATTGTCACTTGGTAATCATGAGTCATGAATAAAATAATAAACAATAGGTTCATAATTATATACGTAACATATGACGTATTATGTTACCGAAAACATGCAATACCTACGTGTCGCATCATTTAACTACATCACGATTATTATAGTACATAAGTGCTCGTACATTAAGAAGAAAATCAGTTGGTGTATATATCATATTGTACACTGTAAACTACTGTTGATTGAGTACTTACTTACTTCACTGGCTCAGTGACCCAAAAAGGATCTTGGCCTCCGACACAAGAGAGCGCCACTCTGCCCTATTCTGCGCCACTTCACCCCAGTTGGGTGTTGAATGAGTATAATTTTTATTTTTATTTTTAATCACAGTTCAAAGAAAGAAGTGGGGAACCCTCGAATGAAAGTTCCCATATTTTTTTATATACCGAGTCGGTGACAAAAAAGCATACCTATGGCCCGCCTGATAGTAAGCAGTCACCGTAGCCTATGACGCGTGCAACTCCAGAGGTATAACATGCGCGTTACACTCCTTTTTCGAAGAACCCCATACTGTAGCCCCTCGAGAAAACCAAAAATAATAAATAGCCAAAGATAGGCTACTATCAGCTTCTCTTACTACGTCACAACACTCACAACCCTCGCTTATCTCCCTCCGTTGTTTCTTCTAATCGTGCGATATCGTAAACGCGATATAACTCCGATGTCGCACCTGGGCCGTTAAACCTTTACGTGACCACACTCTTTACAATTATTACTTTCAAACCTGTACAGTGTTGGCCCTGTTACAGTGTATTTTTATATCGGGAGCCCTATTCAGATTTAAGAAGAAAGGGGATGATCACTTCACCATACAAACGTAGTTCCCACTTTCCTCTCTAGATATTAAGCAAGCATTAAATACAGTATATTTATCGTTTAACTTTTTTCGATTTTTAGGGTTCCGTACCCAAACGGTAAAAACGGGACCCTATAACTAAGATCCGCTGTATGTCTGTCTGACCGTCTGTCACCAGGCTGTATCTCATGAACCGTGATAGCTAGACAGTTGGAATTTTTAACAGATGATGTAGGTCGGTATTTATGTTGCCGCTATAACAACAAATACTAAAAACAGAATAAAATAAATATTTAAGTGGTCCCATACAACAAACGTGATTTTTTTGCCGTTTTTTGCGTAATGGTACAGAACGCTTCGAGCTCGAGTCCGACTCGCACTTTGCCGGTTTTTTTGTTTAAGTATGAGTTAGGAGCGAAAAACAAATTTCATACAACATTTTAAATACTTCTAACTCAAAAAATCAAAACAGTATTGCTTTGGTTGCTATACTTACATACATAAAATTGTGTCAAAATATTTTCAATAATGTTGACATCCAAAGAGGAAAATGGGGACTACATTTGTATGGAAAGTTGCGGGGTGGTCGTCCACTTTCGTCTTAACAACTTGTTGTGGATTTGAACTGGTTTTGATACGACCTTGATGATTGGCGAGCATTTTACGCACGACTCACTTCATACTATCCATACTAATATTATAAATGCGAAAGTTTGTCTGTCTGTCTGTCTTTCTGTCTGTGTGTTCCCTCTTCACGCTTAAACCGCTGAATCGATTCGGATGAAATTTGGCATAGAGATAGGTTGAGTCCCTGAGAAGATCATAGGATAGTTTTTATCCCGAAAATCATCCCTTAAAAGTAAAAAGCGGGTTGGAATTGAGATAATTAATGAAGTGCCTGCTAATTTGTGTGCATAATATGCTCAAATTGAATGATTGCTATGAGAATTTTTCCAGGCGCTTTTACTTTAGCTGCTGTTACTAAGTCCACGCAGACGAAGTCGCGGGCAAAAGCTAGTAGATAGATAAAGCGTTTATTTGATTGCTGCAAATACACACAATTTAGAAATATAGGCAAACAGAAGAATACACAATTAATAAAATACACAATCGATTAAAACAAAATACAAAATCTTATAAATATTAGAGACAACACCAAAAGGAACAGTGGAATGACTAGCACTGTGTGCATTATTGCAGCAACAGCGAAAGGGTGCCGACATGGTGCCGACTTAGCTATATAAAGGGGCCCACTGACTATCAGTCCGTCGGACGATATCGGCCTGTCAGTTGTTCGGAACTGTCAAGATTTTGTTCTAACTGACAGGTCGATATCGTCCGGCGGACTGATAGTCAGTGGGCCCCTTTACGCTTCCCTCTTTCGAGCAAGGCACTGATATTCTGCCGGTATCGGTCTCACGAATGTCATTCTAAATTGGACTTTAAAAATATCTTGATATGATATTACAGTGTCTCGATTACTGCGTATCGATTGGTGTCTATTCAGAATTGTCGAATGTGACCTTCAAACAAGGGCAGGGCACAAATTGCTACTGATTTGACCCAAAAGTAAAAAATATGCCTTTGTGTTAATTTTCTTCGCGAAAAAAGAGGTGTGAGGAGGAGGTGTGAGAACGATTTAATACGTACCCATACATATAATATACAGATGTAGGGCATAATTATTTTCCATCGTTTTTTCACGGAAACGTACGAACATGTCTTTCTATGTCAGGTAGTCTCGGTACAAAAAGTACTGACATTGACTGAAGTAACATGATAAATACGACCGTTTCCGAGAAAATATGATGGAAAAAATTACACACTACATATGTATCAATATCATACATCATTTCAAAATCTGAATGTCAATGTCACCATCCCACTAACCTGAGGTTAACTGGTAAAACCGTTAACCCAGTGTCAAATTGTACTGGTAACCATGGTAACTCCAGGTTTAACTGTTAACCTGTGTGTGTGTGTGTGTGGTTTGACGACTGGTCTGGCCTAGTGGGTAGTGACCCTGCCTGTGAAGCCGATGGTCCTGGGTTCGAATCCCGGTAAGGGCATTTATTTGTGTGATGAGCACAGATATTTGTTCCTGAGTCTTGGGTGTTTTCTATGTATTTATGTATTTATATATTATATATTATATATAACGTTGTCTGAGTACCCATAACACAAGCCTTCTTGAGCTTACTGTGGGACTTAGTCAATCTGTGTAAGAATGTCCTATAATATTTATTTATTTATTTAACCTAGGGTTAGTGGGATGGTGCAAGTGACCCTAAGTATTTATAGTTATAAAATTATGGCAGTCGATAGTGTCGAAACGTAAATTTAACATGAGATAGAGAGGTGTTAATCAAATAATTAAAAACGCTTCTAAATAATTATTATGTAAAACATTAATGTTCATATTTTACCTTATAATCCGAATTTACTCCCCGTCATCAGCGCCTATCAAAACACCAACGTTAATTATACATTTAATCTCGAACCAAATAGCTCGGCAAAAAAAACTCATTTGAGAACATTCTGTAGCTTATTAATTACTAAGTAATAATTAAGGAATCTTTTCATTAGGATGGGAAACATTTCCTTTGTTACTTTTTCCAAAGGACAAATGTTAATTTAAATGGGAGCGAGGGTTTTTAAATGACTTTTTAGGGCAAGGAAATTTGATTGTGTCATTTCCTTCATAGGAGTTTTCTTTTTTGTATCATAAAGCTTATAGTTGTATCATAAAAGCGTTTTGAGGAATTAATTTCCAGCAAGCTGGAAATCATTTTAATACCTTCATTTGGTCCTAAATGCGTAGGTATAAATCCGAGCATAGAGTAACTTATACTAGAGCGTTACTGTCATAGTAAATTTTGTAACCCCAGTAAATTCACTGCCATCTGTCGACACACTTTAAAACTAAAAATGAAGATTTATAAAAATACGATAGAATGTATTTAAATATAGATAAATGATTTCTTTTATTTGCATTAATTATTTTTATGATTTTGACCCATGTTCTTTCACTGATATGCGTTAAAATTGTTAAATAACAAACGAAACCGTCAACGCCATCTATACGACTGTAGGCCAAAACTAGTAGCGCCCTCTGAACGAGAATCAAATTTTCTTGATTTTCGAGGCACGTTTTTTCCTTAGACTGTATCCATCTATTACGGAGTTATATGTATCTTTGATCCGAGTTTGCTCCATCCCAGGTGTGAATAAATTTTGGGAGCCTTGGGAGATACACATTTTACCTTGGATTGACAAAACTACTCGATGTAGAATCCCACCATCAATTACAATATCACCACCAGCAAGGTTGATGTGGATCAGACACTAGTAAAAATTTATTTTTCACCTCAGCAGCTCGAACACGCCTACTTTCGTCACTCCCTGGAGGAAAGTGCGACTTTCCTCACTCCAGGGAGTGAAACAATGTATTTTTTTTTTTTTTTAATCAGGTTTTTATGGAGGCTTTGGACACTCTAGGTGAACATGTCAGCCTCATGGGTGCTATCATAGTTCCCTACTCAAGGGAGAGGTCAATAAAGTGGTAAACACTGATTGTAGCTTTTTAATTTAGTGAAGGCCATGAACTTCATACTTTTTTACATTTTTTTTATGGTACGGTACGGTACGGTACGGTAAGGTACGGTAAGGTAAGGTACGGTACGGTACGGTACGGTACGGTATTATAATACTTTTTTTTTTGTTTATTCTGTGTAATTCGAAATACATTCTCGCTCGCTTCGCTCGTGATTCAATTATACAATCTTTCGCTTTCTCGGGACTCAAAATAAACACTCGCAAGAAAAACCAACTTTCCTCTCTTGTTGCACAAATAACTAATGATTATACAAAAAAAAGAAATTCAAAGTTGCGGGCATTTTTTGCAATCTTTGACGACGAATTCATATTAACCTCGTGAGGCCCACCATATAAAGTTTCCCTGTTTTTAATTTGAACCTTGTTGCATAGTAGATAAGGGTGACTTTCGTATGCTTTAGAAAACAGTGAAACAAAAGAAATGCTACCTTATTTAGTTTTTGAAAGGTGCAAATTGAAACAGAGTGTGCATTGTAATGCACATGGGGCCTTACGAGGTTAAGGTACCTTTCGGATCCTCAGATGTCAATTTTTATCATGATTAGAGCAAATTTCATTGGAGTCTTTTCAAGCACTAAAGGTCCGTTTTCCTAATTCCGGTGCCGTCATATAGCGGCCATCTCCATACAAAGTAGTATTATTTGACGGTACCACTATTCTATTCTATTCTAGGAAACCACAGCTTAATAGTATATGAGCTGCGCAACAATAGCCGAGCGCTGCGTACTGTCGCTCGCCACGCAGCGAGATAACTCGTCTTCGGGTCTTGCCATCGATCTTAAAGTCTGGGTCTTGGTTACGAAACTTGTTGCGGGAGTGTCTTAAACTAAGTGAGTTAAATCGTAAAATTTAATACAATACACTTTAATCGAATTTAAACTGTTGTAAGACATACTAACATTAAATCATTTTACGGTTTAGACTCACTTGTTTTAGTCACTCGCGCGACATGTTTCGGAGAGCCTAGGTCTCCTTTCTCAAGCACTAATAGTGCGAGCAGTGTTCACGACGACCGTGTATTGCGTACTGCCGCTGCCGCGCGCCGCGTCGCTCGCTGCGCGCGCGCCGAGAAAGCCGGTTGGGGGAGGTCTTGCGCTATCGTTGTAGGTGGGCACAGTGGTGTGTTTGGGTTTGGGTCACCTAACACTTAACAATACACTTTATTTCATTTAAACACAACTAATCAAACATAGAGGTTATCCGCCACATGCTTCGTCAAAACACAAACGTAATCCGCACAGGCATCGTCCTGATCTTATTCTACATTAACACTAAACATAATTTCTGCAACAAGCTTTGTCAAAAACAACTAAACTAATGCCCATCCCCACCACCAAGCCTGGCCCAAAAGTTCCCATTACGCTTGCAGCATTCCCACGCTGTATGGCGATGGAAACTTGTTGGACCAGCCAACCGTAAAATTAGCTTAACATTAGTATGACTTACGACAGTAGTTTAAATTCGAGTAATGTCTATATTTTTAAAGGGATGTTTACTAGAAATGAGACTGGTGAATATTCTCCCTTAGGTATTTTTTTCATATGTGTTTGGTTAATGAAATAATAACTACGGCCAATAATTAGAAGTTCTTCACCTACTCTAACAGTAAAACAGTCGGTTCGTTGATTCCCTGTCTTGGCTCGAGTTGGACTTGCCCGAGTTGCCCGAAAGTTGCCAAGTTAGAGCAACTTTGGCCAATTACGGCGATTAGTTCTGTCTAGAACTCGGTCAATTGACGCTGTAGATAAATAATGGTGGTAAGTTAGAGTAGAAGTGTTGTTTGGATTGATTAAATCAATTCTTATAAATACTTTAGTAGGAGAAAGTTGGATAGAGCCCCTCTAAAGCTAACTTTGCACCGCCTTGAATAGAATAAAGTGAAGGAATGTCATCATAAGCGTAATATTTTCATAAAAATTTGACATTGATGAGGACATTGCCACACTTAGTCTGATTCTAATATTGTGTGTGTATTATGTATCAGGGTAAATTGATTCGCCTTTACACATTACCTGCTGGATAATAGCAACAATATCTATTTGAAAAGTCAATAAATGTGTTTTCTTTGCATCGCTACGAGTATAACTATAATTAATTTGTAACAAGCAGAAACGTCTGCTCACGGCCTCTGGATCGATACTTCAGCGCTCTGCCAACTGAGCCCTTGGGCCTGAGCTTGGGCTTGGGCTTAAAGCTGAGGTCTTGGCAGCTCAGTTGGCAGGGCGCTGGAGTGTTGATCCAGAGGCCGTGAGTTCAAGTCTCACCCACGGCAGTGAATTTCAACTTTTAAATTTATTCTAAGCTTTATAGGTAATGTTGTCGAGGGTTTTTCTAAATGTTTTTTTAACACTATTGTTGGTTGTAAGTGCGTTGCCGGCCTTTAGAATAGCTTGGTTTGAGAGTAGATTTATGGCCCTATCTCCATTCAAACTTCAGTAATTAATCTCATTTTGATACCTTCCGCTATCAAACGTCGGTTTTGTTAGCGTGAATTCTGCATCTAAATTTTGCGATTTAGGATGGATTCAGGTTACATTCCAAAATGAAACATAGCCACAGATGCTAGTTTGCGACCACATATTTACCGCTATCTACCTAACTGGCTTGTCCACATAAACAGTTAAATCCGAATATAACCGGCCCAATAAAACCGGTTTCAACCGGGGGGCCAATTCGAACGTATTCGAACTTCAAAACGACATCTAAACGATGACTTTTAGGCATCATTCGCGCGTGTATTTCGTTCATACTTGTACATATGTGTATTCGCACGAGCGAGAAGTACGAGTGAATGGTAACAAAACGACATCATTTAGATATCGTTTTGATGTTATAATGTAAGTTTGAAATGGCCTCCCGGTTTCGGGCGGTCGTTTGGCGGATTTACGAGTAATGAGCTGTTATCTAGCTATACTCGGTGCTAATTAATTATAGGGTTATCTAGGCTGGCTGTACAATTCAAGTAATACCCAAACTTTATACGAATTACGAATTTTAAAAGCCTTTTATTATATAGGGCAAATGGGAGCTGACGAATAGCCTGTTGTTAAGCCCATGGACACCTGCAACATCAGAGGGGTTGCAATTGAATTGCCGGCGTTTAAGATGGGATTTCATAAAGGTTTGAAGGTCGTATCGGTCTGCCACATTATCACAACCCTATTTGGTAGTGGTATAAGATAATTAATTAAATTTGTTCGATAAGCACAGTTAGGTATTTATGTACGGGTATTTTTGTCAAGTCAGTTTTTGATAATTTTTGAAAATAACGGTGTCATGGGGTTCGCGAGATCTACAGCTCACAGAGTTAATATCGTGCGCCTAATTTCGATTAGTACGATAGCTGTGGTGTGTGTAATCATTCACCTCAATTCTCCTGGCAATACCTACATAACCACCCGACTAAAGTTAATTTTTTTTATTTAGGTAACTAAATATATTGAGCCTTAAATGGTTGCCAAAGACATAATTTAAAATTTCGAGTTTACTTTAGGCAACGATTTAAAAAACCCTTATGTACTAGTTCATACAAAATAAAACGATTTTGTACTGGAAAACGATTTATAGTTTTTCTTTACGCTTTCCAAACAGGCAATGTACACGAATATTCTGCACATCATTTCGAAGCTCGATATGACTGTTAAATTAAAAACGTAAACTGCACAAGAAACTATAAAACTCCCGTGAGACTCAAACATATTAGATTATTTTAAACGGGTTTAAAATAATCTAATATGCACAAGAAACTGTTACCCGACTGCGACTTAGCGGTATAATTCTGAAAGTCGAATATAAACCAAAAAAGAACAATGGTATTTATACCTACATACGTCATTGTCATTACGTAGGTATTGATCTTGTGGCACATAGTTGAAGTACTGTAGGGCTAAGATGGTCGGCTCTTTATCATTTGTCACCATGCCTGTCACGTTCTAATAAATAGCTAGCCATACACGCACGGATTTGCCCGTCGGATCTGCCTGAAAGATGTGTCTGGCGGACACATCCGTCAATGTGTGGCGAGAAATAGACACAGATGGGCCGCGGGCGGGCATCCGGCGGACAAATCTGTGTCTATTTCTCGCCACACATTGACGGATGTGTCCGCCAGACACATCTTTCAGGCAGATCCGACGGGCAAATCCGTGCGTGTATGGCTAGCTAATATGTAAGTGACGCATGGCATGACAGGTGATAAAAATGGGACCATAATACCGTTGCTGGAATATAGTTAGGTGGTTTTAGTTAAAGTTCGTCACGTTATTGAAACACTCCGTATTTGCTATTAGGTATCCATTCTTATTATTCTATCCAAGCGGTTAGAATAGAAGATAAATGCAAACTTTACATTAAATGTCGAAATTCAAACTCCAACCTCATTCAGAAAATGAATTAGGCATATTGCGTGCATTTCAAAATTGGTCCTACGTCCGATATCAGTTCCGTATCAAAATTGAATTGCCTCTAAGCGCATACTAATTAGTGGATTCGGCATAGCGTTTCCACAGACTACACAGACTGAGCAACTTTTAGTATTATTGACAGATTCATACATTTTGACACATCACAGTCATTTCGACTTTTTCAGTCGGACAGCCAAATTTTTGCACGATTTCGGCGGTGAATTTCTACTGCTACAATGTAACATCTATGGATGGTATAGAAAGGATGCCAATCTCTTATGGCAGAATTGTTACAAAAGTGACCAGCTTTCAGCTGTAAATAATAGTTCCTAATCTCGCCGGTGGCGCTAGTTAGGCTCTGGGACATGAGTATAACATGAACCATATAGGTATGGATGGTATAGAAAGGATCGCAAGCTCTTATGGCAGAACTGTTGTAAAAGTGACCGCGTTAAGCTTTAAATAATAGTTCCTAATCTCTCCGGTGGCGCTAGTTAGGCTCTGGGACATGTGTATAACATTAACCATATAAGGCAACAAATAACCCGACCAAATTACGTAGGTTGTTTTTGGTAGTATTTCGGTGTATGGTGGCGCCGCCTAATTACTGTTTTTTGATGGACACTTTTCATACATAGAGATTTGACTCCTTTATAGTCTCCATGCATATAAGGCAACAAATAACCCGACCAAATTACGTAGGTTGTTTTTGGTAGTATTTCGGTGTATAGTGGCGCCGCCTAATTACTGTTTTTTGATGGACACTTTTCATACATAGAGATTTGGCTCCTTTATATAGTCTCCATGGTAACATCGTCACCGCCGTGGTTGCTCATGTATGCAGACGACATCGCACTGACAGACAAACAAAAAGGTATTAGAGCGAAAGGTGAACCAGTGGAAGGGCACGTTTGTCGCAGGCCAGCTGACTTCATAGGAAACATAATATATGCCTTAACCTAGCCCTGGACGGCCCCCGACCCCAGGGCAGACCAAAAAGCGATGGCTCGATGTCGTGAAAGCCGATATGAGCGTAAACGGGCTCACACGAGAGGACGCCCAGGATCGCGCAAAGTGGAGAAAGGCAAGTAGGAAAGCGGACCCTGGCAATTTTATGTTTAATTTTTTAAACCATGTTTGTATAGTTATTTAAGTATTTAAGAACTATTTTAAGCGTATGATTATTTTGGTATGATTGTTTTAATCATTGGCTATTTTTCAGTGAAATAAATTTAATCTTATATGCGAAACATGCAGTCTATGATGTGATAAAAATCTTATCGATCTTAAGTCGAGAAACACGTACGGCAATGGCTCTTTAACAGTGAGGTTGTGCCCACGATTAATCAAAGGTGCAGTATGTAGTAAACTGGCTATTATCGGCAAATTGTGCTAAAGACGGTCAAATCGGTTCAATTTGCTCGCACACGTAACTCGGATGGTATCGCCTATTAGCTGCCGTAACATGGCCTATGCTATGTGATTGCCTAGTTAGGAAAAATACCTACAAAAAGTACGAAAAAAAATATGAGAGTAACTTTTCATTTCTTCTTCTTCTTCTTCTTTTGTTACCCCCTGCTGGGGTGTAGGGTTCGAATCTTGTTTTTCCATTGACTACGGTCTTGGGCAGCTTGGGTAACCTCCTCCCACCCCATCCCCAATACACCCAGCTCTTGCTCCACAGAACGACGCCAAGTGGATTTAGGGCGACCATGTTTCCGCTTGCCGGGCATCTTCCAGGTCAGGGCCACTTTGGATAGGTGGGTGTCAGGTTTCCTGAGGATATGTCCAATCCAATGCCATTTCCGCGTCTGTATCTCCTTGTGTACGGGTGTTTGTCCGGTTATTCTCCATAAGTGAGCGTTTGTGATCCAGTTAGGCCAAAAGATGCGAAGGATTTGCCTTAAGCATTTGTTCACAAACACTTGGAGCTTCGTCATTAGATCTTTGCGGACAAACCAGGTTTCGCACCCGTACAGCAGCACGGCCTTTACATTGGAATTGAAGATCCTCACTTCTCGTCAGGGTAGAGGAGTCTTTTCTTTTTATTTAATGTTTTTTTTTGGAGATCTATATTAGGCTAATGGCATATGGTATAGACAGAGACATATGAATGACGAATTGTAAAGATACTAAATATTACCTATCGACACTAAATGTGCGTGGGAAGAACACAGGGCCCTAAGTAATTCCCATTGTCCTTTCAGATCTCAAATTTAGACATCCTTGTATTACCTTAACAATCCAACCTAATATCGGCGACATCAATTACTCCAGAGAATTAAACCAATAAAACCAAAAAAGGTCATTTAAACCTTTAAACGCTTGGTATTGTTAGTCCCATTTTGTCAAAGCTCAAAATACTATTGCCCCACTGTTGCTGGCCGCCATTGAAATATTGTTTAAAATTAAAACTTCTTGCGAAAGAATACGGTTCAAAATTGAATGAATTCTCCAATGGTTGTTACGGCTTTTTTGTGTGTAATTGTTATTGGAGTTGCAAATTGTGCAAATTATTAATTCGTTATTATTATTATTTATTCTATATTAAAATCTTACATTACATCAGACAGAAAAGTGCCGTGAAACCCTATCGGGTTTGTATCGACACTGCATTCGTGGATACATTTTACATTTAAACATTGTTGTGGTACATAGGAAAAATAAAAATTAAAAATTATATAAAGTTAAAAGTGAGATTACCTAATTACAATAAGAGTTATCGGCGGGTAAAACAAAATATCTCCCACTCAAGTACACAACCGGCCGTGCCGTGAATTCCTTATCGCTGGGCGATTTACGTGTCCAGAAAGTCGTAAGCGGCTCAGGTTTTCCTAAGCGTATGACATTAGTTTAGTGAGGCATTAATTACAATAGATCGAACGAGTTTGAGTATGCACCGAGTGGGGCGTGTAGCGGATACAGGATGATTTATTTCGTTAAGAATATTTAATTCATTGATAATTATATTAATTAGTTAGTTACTTACTGTTAGGGTTATTTATTATGTTTTAACATTATTTATTTAATATTAATATGGCCAGCAGATTATATAATATGTAATTATACACATATATATTGGATGCTTTATGTAGGTAAAGTTATGTTGAGACGCCGTCAAGATAGTATTTTTTTAGTAAATTCTTTTTATTTTTCTCGTTTATAGTAATTTTTAAATTTATGGGTAGTTCGTTATATAACCTAGGTGCTATATACGATGTTTTTCTTTCTCCGTATTTGTTGTTACTGTTGATAGTTGTAACTTTCATTTGAGAAATCTTTCTTATATGTATTTTTGATTGAATAGGTTTCATTATTTGTTCGTTATGAATGTTTTCCATTAAAATTAAGTATTTTATTTTACATTGAATAGGCATAACTTTACAAAATTTGAACAGTTTGCTATAGTCGTCTCTAAATTGATCTTTTATTTTTCTGGGAACTATTAGTTTTAGTAATCTGAGTTGAAGATTGTATATTTTGTCTAAGTAGCTTTTGAACGTTCTGCCATAGCTTGTAAGCCCATACGCTATGATTGATTCAGCTAGTGCATTGTACATGTTAATTAGTATTTTGTATGGTACTTTATATCTAATGACTGAGAACTTAGAAAGGATTGCTCGCAATTTATCGCACAAGGCATCAATGTGAGGACCCCAATTAAAGCGTTCATCTATAATAACCCCAAGGTATGAGGCTTGATTAGTCTGCTGTATTTTTGGACACAAGCATCTAGGACAGTTGTCGTTCAGTGTATGAAGACAATTGTGGTTGTGAGCTATCAGATTAATATTGTTCGGTGCTACTCTGCGACCTGAACAGATATGTATCAGCTGGGTTTTCTGGGCGTTCAGCACAAGACCTGCATCATGAGACCACTTGCTTATGGCGGTGAAGTCAGCTTGCAGTTTCTTAAGAGCCACATTTACATTTTTATCCGATATGACCAAACACGTATCATCTGCATATTGGTAGATTGAGCAGTGTTTGATTACACTACCCGCATCATTCACGTACGCTAGATAATGTAACGGGCCGAGTACTGATCCTTGTGCTGTGCCGATTGTCACGTCCACTTCTTCGCTCATAGAATTACCTATTTTAACTTTATAATATCTGTCGCTGAGATAATTTTTACACCAGTTAAGTAGAGGGCCCCTTATACCAGTGTTATCTAATTTCTCTATTAATAGATCATGTTTTAGTGTGTCAAAGGCCTTGCTATAATCTATCAGTACTAGAAGCACATGTTCTTTATTATTTAAGTGAGTATTTATTTCCTCTGTGAACTCTGAAAGAAGCAATGTTGTACTTTTTTTGGGCCTAAATCCGAATTGCCTATCTGTAAGTATGTTGTGCGAGTCATAGAAGTTAAATATTAAATTAGATATATATTTCTCAAAGATTTTATCGATTATTGGTAATATTGTTATAGGCCTATAATTCTCATAGATGTCTGTTTGTCCTTTTTTATATATTGGTCTAACGATTCCTGCTTTTAATTCTTTAGGGTATATTCCAGTCATTATGCTACTGTTAAGAAGGTTTGCTATTGCATTAGAAATGTATTTGCTTGCCAGTTTTATGTCTATGGGGCGTATGGAATCGCATCCTGGGCCTTTGCGCTGATCTATACGGCTTATTATTTTGTGAAGATCAAACTCGTTACATTTTTTGTAGTAGATTGACTTATCAGAACGTCTTGTATAGCTAGCTTTATTTAAAATCTTTTTGTCACATTGAGGCACTGTAACACAAACTGAATTATGAAAAGATTTAGCGAAGTTGTCGGCAATATTTTTTTGAGTGAAGTTATAAGAACTAAATGCTTTATCTATTATATTTTCAATTGTATTTTTATTTCTACCAGTTAGTTCATTTAGTATTAACCATAGGTTCCTAGGGTTATTTTTACATTCGTTAATTTTATCGTTTATGAATTTGTTTTTAGAATAATTGTTTTTTTTATGTATTTTATTTCTTTCTCTGTTATATACTGATCGTAGGATTCTGTTAGTCGGGTCTTTTTTACATTCTTCATACAACCGGTCTACCTCATTACATTTGTCCCGTATTTTTTTTGTTACCCATTTTTCTTTATTTCTTTTTGATTTCGTTGATATTTTTATTTTTTCGGTACATTTATCATATATAGCCAAGAAGTTACTTTTAATAAAATTATATATTTCTAATGGACAGTTCATTTCATTTGTTCGGTGCCATGGAACGCGCTTAAGTTCTTCCAATACAAGTTGCGTGTTTATTTTTGCGATTATTTTTGAATCATCCTGTAGTCGCGTCAAGCCTGCGAACGTTACACAAATCATGCGGTGATCCGCCAGAACAGTGCCGAGCGCCCCGGAGTAAAGGTCTTCTTTGTGGTTTTTTACGAATGCGTGGTCAATACAAGATTGCGTAATGTTACCATTATATTCTTCTATCCTTGTGAAGTCTGATATAGCACACAGAAGACCTCTCTCCGATAACATGCTTAGGTACATGTTCTTTATGCTGCTTTCCGTTTTTATATTTATGTTCAAGTCGCCCATAAGCATGAAATTAGGTCGCGACTCGTAACGTTTAAGTATACATGCTAGGTCGTGTGTTAAGAACAAGTGTTTACTTTTGGAAGGTGGTCTATACAGTGCACACAAAGTTAAATTGAAGTTGTTTTGAGTCGTAATGGTTCCGATTAAGTTTTCACAATATAAAGTGTTATAAGTGTCCGTTTTAAATTTATGTTTGTTTTGTACATATAATATGATCCCCCCTCCACGTTGATTTTTTCGTAACTTTGTGTGCATTGTGAACCCTCGTAAATTAAATAGTGAGCTAATTTCCTCTGAGATGTTGGCTTCGGTGACAATAATAACATCTATTTTAGTTCGGCAATCATTTATATAGCATTCTAATTTCGAAAAATTCTTTATCATAGATCTTATGTTAATATGAATACAGGTGAAATTTAGACAGGCGTTGGGTATATGAGAAAAATAGTTACATAGGTTCGTGCAGTGAAATAATTCAACGATATTTGTATTAACGATATTAGTATTAAGATTAGGCATTATTAAAAAAATTAAATAAATTTCGTATGGGAGGGAATTTACGATTGCATAGTTATGGAAATGGTTGTAATTGTTTTTGATTTTGAAGCTGTGGTTTTAGTTTGATTCGGGGATAAATTGATATGAAATTCTTGTTTATATTTGAAATTGTTATGTTTATAAATAAAATAATTGTGAAAATAATTGTGTTAAATATCTTAATAAACTTAATAAAATAATTTAAGTAAATTATGCTCAATTAATGTGCTCAATTAATAATTAATTAATGTGGGCGGGGCACATTGGTCGCAGAACTGATGGCCGGTGGGGCCGGAAGGTTCTGGAGTGGCGTCCGCGTACCGGAAGACGAACTGCCGGTAGGCCTCCAACGAGATGGAGCGACGACCTGGTGAAGGTCGCGGGAATTCGGTGGTTGCGAGCGGCACAGGATCGGTCGGAGTGGCGAGCCTTGGGGGAGGCCTATGTCTAGCAGTGGACGTCTATCGGCTGACATGATGATGATGATGATGATGATGCTCAATTGGTCGGTTTGACAATTGTTTATCGACAAACGCCAAACAAAAAGCAAAAATGTATTAGGATGACAGATGATATGAAAAGGACGTGACTATTTTCATAATAAATATTATGTATTATTTATTCAAGTTTCAATTGGCGTTTTCTATGAACCCTGCAGCTACATAGATACCTGTATTGACCTTATTCGGGGGTAAAATTTGACATCAAAATGATATCTAATCTAAATGATGTTATTTGGTAAGTATTATTCACGCGTGCATTTCATTTGTACTTGAATGAAAATGTTGGCGTGAGCGAGACGCATGGGCAAATTTAATGATAACAAAATTACATAAATGTAAATTTGAATTGGCTTCCTCTTCTACAATTCCCCTCATTGCCGTAGATGTCATTTCCTGTTGTTAAGCGACCTAACATACCAAATGTTTTTTTTTTTTTTTTTTTTAATAATAAATAAATATTATAGGACATTCTTAGATACACAGATTGACTTAGTCCCACGGTAAGCCCAAGGAGGCTTGTGTTATGGGTACTCAGACAACGATATATATAATATTTAAATACTTAAATACATAGAAAACACCCATGACTCAGGAACAAATATCTGTGCTCCTCACACAAATAAATGCCCTTACCGGGATTCGAACCCAGGACCATCGGCTTCACAGGCAGGGTCACTACCCACTAGGCCAGACCGGTCGTCGATTAGGCCAGACCGGTCGTCAATGTTAATTGTTAATATGTTAATTTACATATTGCCTCTATATCGTACCCATGTTATATTATCAAACTATTAAACCAAACCGACCAATGCCTAGTAATAGGGTTTGCACCCGAATGAGGAATGGGACTCATTTGCAATTCAACTAGGCTACAATTGGCTCGGTGTACGACAGCCCTAAGACGATTTGTTCGTTAAGGGGCCCACTGACTATCAGTCCGCCGGACGATATCGGCCTGTCAGTTAGAAAAAAAATTTGACAGTTCCGAACAACTGACAGGCAGATATCGTCCGGCGGACTGATAGTCAGTGGGCCCCTTTAAGGTAGTCCATTAGTTAATACTGTCATGATTATAATTGAATAAGGTTGTGCGTTTTGGATGAAGTTAATAAACTGAATATATTATTTGGAACTTGACGTATCCTCAAGCATTAAAAAATTTATTTAAATAAATCAACATTATTTTTATTATGAAATAAAACTATGAAAACGGATTATATCGCGTATATTGAATTTATAATACATCCCGACGTTTCGAACTCTTTACAGCGTTCGTGGTCAACGGGTGACTGAGGAAAAATTACAAAATGCAAAAATACCCACATACAAAAATAATGAACAATCATAGACTACAAACTTTAAGGCTGGTTGTACATGCAAAATCGGTTCATAAGGCTAGTTATACACTATAATTATTTTTCAAGTAAAGATATATATATATATACGCGATAAAAAAAAAAAAAAAAACCCAAATAGAAATATCCAAACTTTAATAGGGAAGATGGCTTTTCTCTACCACCAGCTTGGGATCCTGTAGTCCACCTGATAAAGGAGCAAGCGAGACATAGACTGTGAGACCGTAGTGTTGGATGATGCTGGACATTCCGATGTTTTGAAAAGATGTGTCCCGCCGAGTTTGTTGCCGGTCCCATATTGGGATACCCTCCTACAATTTAGGAGGGAATTAAATCTTCTCGGGTCCGTGGTGTAGGGTTGGAGCCGGCATAGTTTTTTATCGCGTATATATATATATCTTTACTTGAAAAATAATTATAGTGTATAACTAGCCTTATGAACCGATTTTGCATGTACAACCAGCCTTAAAGTTTGTAGTCTATGATTGTTCATTATTTTAGTATGTGGGTATTTTTGCATTTTGTAATTTTTCCTCAGTCACCCGTTGACCACGAACGCTGTAAAGAGTTCGAAACGTCGGGATGTATTATAAATTCAATATACGCGATATAATCCGTTTTCATAGTTTTATTTCATGAGTAACTATCGCGGTAACCGAAGACAATATTATTATTTTTATTGTCCACCTTCATCCCTCAAACACATTTTTACAGTCAATATTTTTGCAAATTAATATGTGCAATTTTTTTTACTACAAAACTATGTACTCAGATTTTTTTTAAGTGAAGCTTCTAATGCGACTTCCAACACCGCAACCTGCGTTAAACATTTAACGCTACCATAGATAATTTAATTTTATACTCTATTATTAACTCACTAAAGTTAACTTTCGCTCGACCAGCACCGTGTCTCTTCTCTCTCTCTCTCTCTCTGTCTCTCTCTATCTCTCTCTCTCTGTATACTTGTTGTATTATGCCACCACGTCGATTTCAAGTTTAGACATTTTGGGAAAGTGGTACCTATTTTGAGAATAAAATATGCATTCCGAGATTGTGATATTTAGGCATTAAGACACTAATTCCGCTTTGTTATTTAGGAATTTCGGTAAATGGGTAAAACGAAATTAAGGTACAATCGGGGACATTCCCGGTGAACCGCTTCAGAATTTTTTTACCTCGATCTTTACGAGCGAGCTAAACTCCGCCTCCCATAGAGATAACCAATTACGATGCACTTAGGATTCTTTATGTTAATAATGAAAACGTTAAAAACAGGTAATGAGACAAACAATAGGTAGTAAGGCCAGGATTACACTTGTAAGTTGTTTTACTTACGTAAGTAGGGACACAGCTATACTACAGAATGAGATATGAATATCGTTATCTCATTCTAGCAAATAGCTTTGTCCCTACTTACGTAAGTAAAACTTACAAGTGTAATTCAGGCCTAAGGACAGTTTATTAGTTGTTGTTGTTAAGGCTAAGCTTCGTCTCCCCATAAAGATAACCAAATAGGATGCATTTTGGATTCCTTATCTTAGCTTGAAAATGCCGGCCGTCACAAAGGCAATGGACGGCAATTAACTACCTGAGCTAACCTTTTTTTTTTTCAACACTTCCATTTTTAAGTGTCATGGTATTGGTCATCACTTTTATGATATCGCCTGACCATCTGCAAGACGTTTAAACGATTTTTGCCCTTAAGGTTCACCGGGAATGTCCTCGATTGTACCATTAAACCGAAACCTATTTAATTACCTACTTCAGGTGTTGCCTTGCAGTCAGTACTCCGCGTAGTTTTCCCCGGCATGTCTGAGCTTCAGTAAAGAGGCAGGTTATTTCAAAAGGTGTTGCCCTGCAGTCAGTATTGCGAGTAGTTTTTCCCGGCACGTCTGGGCGTCAGTAAAGAGGCAGGTTATTTCCGCGCAGGCTGCGGCCGCTCTAATTACGGCGCGAAGATAATTGAATCTAATTACACTGACTACGGTATCCAGGCTGACGAGTTGTCTAGGACAAACTGCAGTTCCCCATCCTGTGCAAACTCATTATTTCATCTACTAGCTTCTGCCCGCAACGTCGCGTCGTTGTAATAATGATGATGATTGATGAGAAAATATTCTATGTCCTTTCCCGGGCCGCAAGATTTATATGCCAAACTTTATCCAAATCGGTTCAGCAGTTGAAGTGTGAAAAAGTAACAGACAAACAGATAGACAGAGAGACAGAGTTACTTATGCATATGACATTAGCAGGGATTAGGGTAAATACAAAGAAAAAAACTTACATAAAAATTATGATCATATTTCATGTAAGTATTTTTTCTCAAACATGCTATGTAATATTGATATTACGTTATTTATATTAAGGCTGGGAAGTATCACGTTTCAGGCGCGGCTAGACGAGAGGTCTGTAATGAAATTTCATACAAAGTTGCAGGCCTAGGCCGGAAAGTGGCTTTTTTTAAATTCCTTTTTACATATAATTGTGGCACAGCATCATGGCATTCAGCCATTAAAAAAAAACTATAAGCAATAGTTGCTTTTTGGTTCGTTTATGACATTCTGCCAATACGCCTATTAAAAAAATAGTTTTTTTTTGGTTTGTTTTTTTTTTGTGTTTTTCTTTTTTTGGACCTGGCTTGGCACTAGAGCCATTAGAGCGGTAGGACTGTGTGGGGGGATGGTAGCCTGGGGAAGATCCAGGACCCTTCCGCAACGATATTTGATTGATATATATATATAGTTGGTCAAGCAAATCTTGTCAGTAAATAAGAACTCAAAACTCTAAGTAAATAAGAACAAAAAAAACTATACTCATCCTTTTCTTTTGGGTGTTCGTACTAGTGTAAGACAAAGATAGTATGATTCTCTCTGTCTATGTTTGAAATAAGACAGTCCTTTGACAAACTATATACCTATATTAAATGTTTGAGAAAGCACTATACATACATCGGCGTGAAAACGGGTTGTCGGCCTCATAAGTATATTCTATATTCTATTCGGCCGGCAACCCCTTTCTTCCTGGCCTCTGTAGTAATGTACTATTATAGGATCCTAAGTATTTCATTGACTTGTTAAAGAGTCCTTGCGGCGTAGGCAGAATATTTTCTTTTTGATATTTTGAATCAGTTACAGGCATGTAGTAGTAGTAGTAGTAGTAGTAGTAGTAGTAGTAGTAGTAGTAGTAGTAGTAGTAGTAGTAGTAGTAGTAGTAGTAGTAGTAGTAGTAGTAGTAGTAGTAGTAGTAGTAGTAGTAGTAGTAGTAGTAGTAGTAGTAGTAGTAGTAGTAGTAGTAGTAGTAGTAGTAGTAGTAGTAGTAGTAGTAGTAGTAGTAGTAGTAGTAGTAGTAGTAGTAGTAGTAGTAGTAGTAGTAGTAGTAGTAGTAGTAGTAGTAGTAGTAGTAGTAGTAGTAGTAGTAGTAGTAGTAGTAGTAGTAGTAGTAGTAGTAGTAGTAGTAGTAGTAGTAGTAGTAGTAGTAGTAGTAGTAGTAGTAGTAGTAGTAGTAGTAGTAGTAGTAGTAGTAGTAGTAGTAGTAGTAGTAGTAGTAGTAGTAGTAGTAGTAGTAGTAGTAGTAGTAGTAGTAGTAGTAGTAGTAGTAGTAGTAGTAGTAGTAGTAGTAGTAGTAGTAGTAGTAGTAGTAGTAGTAGTAGTAGTAGTAGTAGTAGTAGTAGTAGTAGTAGTAGTAGTAGTAGTAGTAGTAGTAGTAGTAGTAGTAGTAGTAGTAGTAGTAGTAGTAGTAGTAGTAGTAGTAGTAGTAGTAGTAGTAGTAGTAGTAGTAGTAGTAGTAGTAGTAGTAGTAGTAGTAGTAGTAGTAGTAGTAGTAGTAGTAGTAGTAGTAGTAGTAGTAGTAGTAGTAGTAGTAGTAGTAGTAGTAGTAGTAGTAGTAGTAGTAGTAGTAGTAGTAGTAGTAGTAGTAGTAGTAGTAGTAGTAGTAGTAGTAGTAGTAGTAGTAGTAGTAGTAGTAGTAGTAGTAGTAGTAGTAGTAGTAGTAGTAGTAGTAGTAGTAGTAGTAGTAGTAGTAGTAGTAGTAGTAGTAGTAGTAGTAGTAGTAGTAGTAGTAGTAGTAGTAGTAGTAGTAGTAGTAGTAGTAGTAGTAGTAGTAGTAGTAGTAGTAGTAGTAGTAGTAGTAGTAGTAGTAGTAGTAGTAGTAGTAGTAGTAGTAGTAGTAGTAGTAGTAGTAGTAGTAGTAGTAGTAGTAGTAGTAGTAGTAGTAGTAGTAGTAGTAGTAGTAGTAGTAGTAGTAGTAGTAGTAGTAGTAGTAGTAGTAGTAGTAGTAGTAGTAGTAGTAGTAGTAGTAGTAGTAGTAGTAGTAGTAGTAGTAGTAGTAGTAGTAGTAGTAGTAGTAGTAGTAGTAGTAGTAGTAGTAGTAGTAGTAGTAGTAGTAGTAGTAGTAGTAGTAGTAGTAGTAGTAGTAGTAGTAGTAGTAGTAGTAGTAGTAGTAGTAGTAGTAGTAGTAGTAGTAGTAGTAGTAGTAGTAGTAGTAGTAGTAGTAGTAGTAGTAGTAGTAGTAGTAGTAGTAGTAGTAGTAGTAGTAGTAGTAGTAGTAGTAGTAGTAGTAGTAGTAGTAGTAGTAGTAGTAGTAGTAGTAGTAGTAGTAGTAGTAGTAGTAGTAGTAGTAGTAGTAGTAGTAGTAGTAGTAGTAGTAGTAGTAGTAGTAGTAGTAGTAGTAGTAGTAGTAGTAGTAGTAGTAGTAGTAGTAGTAGTAGTAGTAGTAGTAGTAGTAGTAGTAGTAGTAGTAGTAGTAGTAGTAGTAGTAGTAGTAGTAGTAGTAGTAGTAGTAGTAGTAGTAGTAGTAGTAGTAGTAGTAGTAGTAGTAGTAGTAGTAGTAGTAGTAGTAGTAGTAGTAGTAGTAGTAGTAGTAGTAGTAGTAGTAGTAGTAGTAGTAGTAGTAGTAGTAGTAGTAGTAGTAGTAGTAGTAGTAGTAGTAGTAGTAGTAGTAGTAGTAGTAGTAGTAGTAGTAGTAGTAGTAGTAGTAGTAGTAGTAGTAGTAGTAGTAGTAGTAGTAGTAGTAGTAGTAGTAGTAGTAGTAGTAGTAGTAGTAGTAGTAGTAGTAGTAGTAGTAGTAGTAGTAGTAGTAGTAGTAGTAGTAGTAGTAGTAGTAGTAGTAGTAGTAGTAGTAGTAGTAGTAGTAGTAGTAGTAGTAGTAGTAGTAGTAGTAGTAGTAGTAGTAGTAGTAGTAGTAGTAGTAGTAGTAGTAGTAGTAGTAGTAGTAGTAGTAGTAGTAGTAGTAGTAGTAGTAGTAGTAGTAGTAGTAGTAGTAGTAGTAGTAGTAGTAGTAGTAGTAGTAGTAGTAGTAGTAGTAGTAGTAGTAGTAGTAGTAGTAGTAGTAGTAGTAGTAGTAGTAGTAGTAGTAGTAGTAGTAGTAGTAGTAGTAGTAGTAGTAGTAGTAGTAGTAGTAGTAGTAGTAGTAGTAGTAGTAGTAGTAGTAGTAGTAGTAGTAGTAGTAGTAGTAGTAGTAGTAGTAGTAGTAGTAGTAGTAGTAGTAGTAGTAGTAGTAGTAGTAGTAGTAGTAGTAGTAGTAGTAGTAGTAGTAGTAGTAGTAGTAGTAGTAGTAGTAGTAGTAGTAGGCGTTTTTCCCCGCTTGTTTTAAAGGATAAAAGACGGCTTTCCGAGCTAGTGAGGGGAAAAAATTATTATCTCATTTTAAGTATATATGTTTCTTTATAATGTATCTAGCTTGCCCACATGTTTTACC
This sequence comes from Cydia strobilella, assembly GCF_947568885.1. Classification (NCBI taxonomy): domain Eukaryota; kingdom Metazoa; phylum Arthropoda; class Insecta; order Lepidoptera; family Tortricidae; genus Cydia; species Cydia strobilella. Next base: position 16,302,599 of record NC_086057.1, read on the forward strand.
TTCTAGTGAGCTTATTAGTTCATTTGGAAATTTATTCAATATACACGGTACAATGCATTTCCAATTATTCTTCGACCGTATTCATTGTTTGTTTTTGCGATCTCAAACATTGGAAAGTTATCTAAGTTACGTAACCGTAAGGGTCCCGTTTTTTTGTCTAAGTACTTTATGTTATTGTAATGGGTTACAATTGGTTGATTGGGTATGTAAGTGTACGTTCGAATGGGCCGGTATGTCGCCAATAAAAGTCATATTCAATTCTAATTTTCAACGATGTGGTAAGTTACAAACTTAGTAAATAGACTGAAGTTTACTAATTGGGATACACCTATAAAAATCCTGGCCTAGTCACCCTAGCTCGCGTGCGTTCTTCCCGCAACCCACATCGAAAGGCAATCTACAATTTTGGAATCCGAAATGCAAATTTCAATTTGAATGCTCCGTTTAGGTATCAAAGTTGCACGAATGGAAATTATTCCCGTTATTTCCGATATAATTTAGGCAGAGAGCCAACGGAGCTTTTTAGATCGTGTAATGTTCCGGTTTCGCTACTTGAGTTTGCAAATCGATGCTACTGTATTGGGAGTTGGAGCCAGCATTTTTCTTTACAAATATGGTTAATTTATTAGAAGAAGAATACTCATACTCATTTATTAATAATACACATACACACGTGTTACATATTACACGTCAAAAATTTAATTTAATTACATTTAATTACATGAGATAGATTACATTATTTTAAAGTTTTGGATTGTGTAGGTACAAATATGTCAATTAATTTTACAATTTGTGAGCCTTATCATATTAATTATTAGTATTGTTACATTAAAATTATTTTTTGGATGTCAATTAAATTATATATTGTAGAAGTCGTTCAGACTGTAAAAGGCATGGGAGAGGAGCCATTTCTTTAATTTACGCGCAAATGAGTTGGGCGATTCTATCGTGGTGATGACTTTTGGCAATTTGTTAAAAACTTTGGGGCCCAGCACCTGCATAGTCTTGGAGGACTTAGTCAGTCGGTAACATGCGGGAAGCAAGCGTTCTTTGCTTCCTAACCGGCTACGAGTGAGTTTGCTTGTATTAAATGTGTGTCTGTGTGTATGTACGTGTTTGGCGATGTTAAATATGTATTGTAATAGAAAATCAAAGCCTGCGTCTTTTAACGTTACAAAATGTTACATGTTATCTTTCTTGAACAATAAATTTAACAATTAGGATATCATTTACTTAGATTTTTAAAGTACAAATTAGGCTTTAAAGTTCATTTATTTTATATAATGTCAACTGGAACGTCGCATAACCTTAACTTGATCTACAAGTCACCTGATGGGAAGCGGTATTCTTTCCCATGGACTTATGTCTACCCACTTCTGTAAAACATCAAACTAGCCACATAAAATACGTTAGCCGACTTTTGAGAACCACAAATGCTTCTATTTTAACACGCTAACTGCGGCACTGGGCCAAACATAGAACCTAAAACCAGTTACACTTTTTGCCGCAGTGGAAGTGTTAAGGAAGCAGAGCCTAGTCGTAGCATTGCGCAAAGAAAATACTTCAGATCAGATTTTAATCAATGAATGGCCTGGGTGATATTGGCAATATTATTTATAACCAATTTTCGAAAAGAAGGAAAGGACGATCTCGAAAAAACCTATGGTTTTCATCTTATTTTTAACCCGTTTCCAAACGCAATATCAAAACACTAAGTGTAAGGCCTGAGTGGACGCTCAGGTTGAGCGTGCAGAGGGGCGGGGCGTGCGGCGTGCATGTTAAACAAATGCAATCGTATAGGAGCGGCCTTAGTGCACGCTGCTCAAATCACTTGTGAGCCCGACGCCACGCTGCACGCCCCGCCGAACTCTCCGCTTCGAGCGTCTACTCAGGCCAAAGGCAAACAGATCCAAACTCTAGCGGATTCAAATCTGCTTTATACAAAAACAATACAAGCGTATAAGTTTCAAGGAGCTTTTGTACGAGGTAACGTCAGTAGTGGAGCTTAAATAAAGCTCTCAGCTAAGTTAGTCGCAGAGGCAGTGTCAAGCGAGCGGCTTACCTAGGTTTAGGCCACGTCATGAGATGTAGCGGAAGCGGATAAAAAGCTATCAAATATTTCATGTTAAACTTAGTTAAATATAGTTCTCACAGAACTAGAACAGGAGGAGGAAGATCAAGCGAGCGGCTGAGTGTAACGAGCGAAGTCATGGGTGGTAGCGGAAATGACTTGTAGTTAAAAAAATTAAGCTCTCAGTGAAGTTAGTCTCGGCAGAGGCAGTGTCAAGCGAGCGGCTTACCTAGGCTTGAGCCATGGCATAAGAGGTAGCGGAAGCGGATAAAAAGCTATCAAATATTCCATGTTAAAGGTAGTTAAATATATATAGTTCTCACAGAACTAGAACAGGAGGAGGAAGATCAAGCGAGCGGCTGAGTGTAACAAGCGATGTCATGGGTGGTAGCGGAAATGACTTGTAGTTATAAAAATAAAGCTCTCAGCTAAGTTAGTCGCAGAGGCAGTGTCAAGCGAGCGGCTTACCTAGGTGTAGGCCACGTCATGAGATGTAGCGGAAGCGGATAAAAAGCTATCAAATATTCCATATTAAAGGTAGTTAAATATATATAGTTCTCACAGAACTAGAACAGGAGGAGGAAGATCAAGCGAGCGGCTGAGTGTAACGAGCGAAGTCATGGGTGGTAGCGGAAATGACTTGTAGTTAAATAAATAAAGCTCCCAGTGAAGTTAGTTTCGGCAGAGGCAGTGACAAGCAAGCAGCTTACCGTGTAGTAGGCCAAAAGATGAGAAATAGCAATGATATCCTTGAGCATCGAATCGAATGGATCGAAGCATATCTTCCGTCACTTGTACCACACGAGCGACATCCCGCGACGCGTGTCCCGCGACAAAATGCTCATTGAATTGCATAAGGCGGGATTACGCGCGTGTATGGCCGTTTTTATTTACACCCCTTTCGGGGAACATGAATTTTACAGGTGAATTTATGTGAAACTTAGTTTAGGAATAGTGGAATGAAGGATATTCATGCAGTGAATGTTTTGATGTAATTTTATTTTAGAGTGAACTTTCCACATACTTTTATATATGCATGATTATTATACTTTGATTGACGTAAAATGACATTCCGTAGGTACGAAGTGGTACAGAAATCAAAACTTTCGACTGTACATACAAGCTGAAGTTTGAACCCAGAACCAGGCCTATGGAACTCTCCGCGCGAGCTCGGATTTATACCTACGACTTGCTCGCCGCCGGCGGGACTCAAGCTAGCCAGTTGGTTGCCACACGCGCTCACGCACGCACGTCACCGGGCGCTATGTCAAAGAAATGTCTTCGTCACGACCAAATAACACAGCTTGTAGTGTGGATGGATGCAGAAACAACAAAGCAAATAAAAAATATACTTTTTTCCTCTTTCGACGGATGAAGAAAAATTTTTTTTTTATACTTCGTCGGTGGCAAACAAGCATACGGCCCGCCTGATGTTAAGCAGTCTCCATAGCCTATGTACGTCTGCAACTCCAGAGGAGTTACATGCGCGTTGCCGACCCTAACACTCCTCTCCCTCGAGCTCGCGAAATTGTTTTAAAGATGTAGGTAATGTTGGTAACAGGGTATCATGTACCGATTATATTTTATTTACCACCTGTATGAAATGAACATGATTGCAATAAATAAATGAAATGAAATGAAATGAAATGTTTTTACGACACATTTATACCATTTATTTTTTTAGCGAAGAAATATTTTTTTTTTTTTTTTTTAAATAGCCTTGACCATATTTCTTTAGGCAACCCTATTTATTTACATTCAGGAACATATTTTCTTTCATAAAATATAAGTTTCATCCGTCTGACGTATCGGTGAAGGTCGACCATATATATGACGTCATCACGTATCTTAGACTATGCAGGGAGCGACTCGTTGAAGGTCTTGTATTTTTGTGTAGGTATCAAAACGGTTGCGTTTTCTTTGAGAGATAAGTATCTGTTCGTAAGAACTATTATATAATAACTATTATAGCCTTACTGCTTAGCTGACGGCGCGCTTACTTACTTACTTTTTTAAACAGCCTATTGTGTGTCCCACTGCTGGGCAAAGACCTTCCCTTTCTTCCTCCACTCATCACGGTTTGGTGTCTGCTCCCCCGCCAGTCGCTGAAGAATGGGTCGAGATCGTCCCGCCATCTCTTTTTTGGTCTGCCTCTTACTTCATTTAACACAAATGTTTAACAGGAAAGTAAAATAGGTCAAAATCATTAACATTCTTTGTTCCCAATTCCTGTTTAGATTTTACTGGCCCATTAGTAATTAAAAAGAAAACCCTCGTCTTGCGAAATATGCAATAATTCACCATTACCCCGAAAATCCACTAACGACTTTATTCATTTCTTCTGTCATTAGCAAGGAATCCTCATTACTGCGTGAGTCGACGGAACCCGGAGATGTTTATCTCGGGATCGATCGCGATTTTATTAGGGTACCGTAACAAAAATAGATGGACGCGGGCGATAGGACTAAAACGTAAGTCATCGTTAGACGAGACATGGGTATACGTACAGATGGTACAGATATATATCCCATCGTTGTGTAGGATTAAGAGAGGATAAAAAAGTTAATTAGATGAGATAGGTACCTACGATTGTCAGACTTTGACTGTCGTTTATGAATTTAGTGTTGCGTTAAGACGAAAGTGGACGACCGAACCCAAACCGCTTTTCCATACAACCGTAGTTTATCCTTCCGTAATTTCCTCTCTGGATATAATTATTCAAAATATTTTGACACAATTTGATGTACACATCAACCACACATCTATGGCCGCTCGTTTGATTTTTGTCGATTTTTTAATTTTAGTTAGCTTTTAAAATTTTGTACGGAATTCGTTTTTCGCTCCTTGTTCTTATAATACATAGGTAATTAAAAAATAAATAATAAATTAAAAAGCGAGCATAGCTGTATTTAAATTTCATCAAATTGTGTAAACATATTTTCCATAATGGTTACGGAAGGAAAATGTGGACTACGTTTGTATGCAGAAGTGATCATCCCCTTTCCTCTTAATACCATGGGTCTTGTATAGACATTTTAAGCAAACCGCATCAACTCTTACCATTAAAAAACTTCCACGACAATACTCTAAAGAGTTGAATTTAACAATGGCTTTCACGGCTGCTATGCGTGGTCTGTGACTGGACATGTCTCATATCTAACGACAATGAAACCACTACTATGACCCCTTTAATTTGAATTCCCGTAACCCGTAAGGCAAAGGGAATGCTCAAAGCCAGCAAATCACAAGTACGGATTGTAACCTACATATTGGTTACGATTACGAAGATATTGGTCACTGCTGGCTGGATTTAAATAGCAGACCTAGACGGACGAAAGTACGTATTATTTTATATCACATCAATGGGAAAAAGCGTTTTTAATGAGATAGGAGGTCGTTGCACATGGACACCTGCAACACCAGAGATTAAGATGGCAGTACGCTCTTTTCTAGAAAGGTCATATCGATCGGTCCGGAAACCATGGGCGACACCGCTTCACGGTAAGTTTTTAATTACCTATTTGCTTATGCGAGTTGACAACTATTTAGAAACAAATGACGTTGTCGACGGATAACATCGTTTCTTTTGTTTTATTTTTGAATCAAAGAATCTCATATTATATTTACATGATTTCGTCTCTTAAGATAATCAAATTCATATCATTATGGGGTTATCTACTACCAAAACATGTTAAATATATTAATAACTGGTCACTCACGTATTTTAAGTCGAAAAATGCGTCGTCATCGGGCGCGGGACGGCTGCAGCCCGCAGTCTGCGCCGGTCCGTCACCGTCAACGCAAGCTCCTGATGACGCTACTCGGTACGGAGTGAAACATGTCCAGCGTTTTTCGACTTAAAAAACGTGAGTGACCCGTTATTAATATATATAATATGTCTGTGTCTCACGGAAGTTGTGTTACCTAAACATGGTTGTCAGTAAAATGTTTAAAAATTGTTTGGCATCTACTTTGGCTTTCTTGAACCAATTTATTCTTCTTCTTCTTCGTCTTTGCCTTTATCCCATTATTTGGGGTCGGCTCTCCTCGTTCTCATGCGCCAGGACCGTCTGTCCTGGGTTGTCTGTGGATTTAATTGGGCTCATTCTAAATCCTTTGACACGGTGGACCACCAAGTAGCAGGCCGGCGCCCTGGTCCTCTTTTGGTTTCCTGAAAGACCAGTGCCTTTTTCACGACATGGTCATCGCCACGCTTCATAATATGTCCATACCACCTCAGCCTCTGTTCGGAGAGTTTCTCAGTGATGGGCGCTATTTTGAAATTTCCTCTGATGTGCTCGTTACGCACTTTATCAAGTCTAGTTACACCCGCAGCCCATCTCAGCATCCTCATTTCGTTGGTATGGACTTTTTGTTCGTGCACCTTTTTCAGCGCCCAGCACTCAGCACCATATGTTAAGGCAGGTCTTATTGCCGTTTTATACACTTTGCCTTTGGTCTTGATCGGCATTCTTCGGTCACACAGTTCGGTCACACACTTGAACCAATTTATTGAACCTAGTTTTACTGCACACAATGTATGTTACCGATCAATATATTCCCAATGTCGCATGTTAATCTCACTAGACCCTAAATCCTAGGCAACCTGCCCCTAATAGCATTCGGTCTGAATCTGTGATTTACTACAATTGCTTAGTAAATCATAGCCGTTGATCTTTCTGTAACTGTGAGATTTAATTGCTACGAGTATGTCATTTGGTGCTGTAAATCTTGATGTTTCTATACTAATGGCTGTGTGAGCTGGAGACCTCGCAAGCATAATTTAAAACTGAATGAATGTATGGCTCTTCCGTTTTTTTTTAAATTTCCAAAAACTGGATCGACAAGAAAATCTATTTATTTATCTGCTCACAAAATTTCATGAAAATCGGATAAGAATTGAAACCAGTAGAGGAGAACATCCGGACATACGAAAGCATTTTTTCCCAAGCTGAAACGGAGACCCTCGCTAACGCTCGGTCAATAAAGCTATTATTTGACCTTTGAGCTCCAAGTAATATATATACTGATATAGAGATATTGTCACGAAGATAGGTTAAGAGTAGGTAGGATAATAAGTTACTAATACATTATGGAAATTGAATTTCTGAAATAAATAATTATTTAATTTATTTAATTTTAATGTCGTAATACTACTAAATACTTACAGAGAAAAATAGGAAAATTATACATTTGTAATGATTGTAATGAAATAAAAAAAATATAGATTGTACCTACAAATTTGTACGGAACCCTCGGTGGACGAGACCGACTCGCTCTCGTCCGGTTTTTTATATTTGAAAGATACATTACGCAGAGGTACTCTCTTCAAACCTTCAAGAAGAGAGCGTTATTCCACTTTAAAGGCCGGCAACACATTTGCAACCCCTCTGGTGTTCATGGGCAACGGTAATTGCTTACCATCAGCCGATTCGCCTGACACACTTTATTCATTGAGTTATTATTACTATAGAGACGACATACCAAACAATGAAATTATCGCAACCACAACTTGTATCACGCGACCAAAATGTCGTAAGCGCCGTAAAAATTCATGGCGCTTACGCGTTTAGGTCGCGAGATTCACGCTCCTTTTCTGTGGTTTGATGCCAAAACGGCAGCAACTCGTGGCGCAAAATACTGGTTCTCTGTGTCGGTACTTTACGTTAATAAAATGTATTGAATATATTAATAACGGGTCACTCACGTATTTTAAGTCGAAAACGCTCGACATGTTTCACCCCGTACCGACCCGACTCCGTTCGACTTAAAATACGTGAGTGACCCGTTTTTAATATATTTAATATGTCTGTGTCTCACGGAAGTTTTGTTAGTTAGTAAAATAGTTCAATGACTTTATTTACCAATTTACTATTTAATCCAGAATAATCGGCAAAGGCTTTTATATGATAATAAATATCATATTTTACATTATCGGTTTAACGGATTGGCAAATTATAATATAATTTTGATCAAAAAAAACAAAACAATAGGGATGTTGACATGAATCCCGAATATATAAAATGTTATGTTTTTACCATAGCAGGGAATATATTAGAATGATGAAAATCATATTTTGTAAGTGTAAATTTAGACACTAAACTAATTTTAGACGATTTTTTTATTAAAATTAATGAATAAAATTTTAAACAATTTTCGTTTTTAATAATTACGTGTCTATCTATAAAATGAAAACAGTTCTAAAAAATTGTCATATTATAATAATATTGTTTTCTCCTCACTAGCTCGGAAAGTTGTCTTTTATCCTTTAAAACAAGCGGGGGAAAACGCATTTTATCCACTAGTTGGGAAAGTAATTTGACCTTGGATGGAGCGTGTTAAGTAGCTTGACAGATAACAAAACGTAAAACGCTCATAATAATGGTTCGTTCGATAGTACTTATCATTAAACAAATGGTTTGAGAATCTAATAAAAAATACCAAATTTAGCTTTATTTAATGATTTTATGTCATAAACCTTAAAGTTCGTTTGTTTTTAATAATGATGTTAAATATAATTCTGAACGCACAAGTTGAGTCGATTTCATTCGTCAGAAATATCAACATTGTCAACAAAATGTTTACTTAATAACTTCTCACGTAAAAATACAGAATTTCCAGAGTTTTTGTTATAATATCGTAAAAAATGAGTGATTCCAGTGATAAAGATGATCTAACGCCTGTGGATGTTGCACTTTCCTCGCTGTAGTGAGGTGAAAACTTTGTGTTACACACGGGTGAATGTATTTTACTTCTCGTGTGTTGAAACACTCGCGGGTAAAATACAACTTTGCACCCTTGTATAACAAATAACTATTTTCGGGTGTAAGTGATCACAATTATTTTACATTATTACATAACATTTTACTTTTCCAACTTAAATGTACAAAATCATTTTAAATACCACATTTTATTTTAAAAATACTTCTAAGGAAAAATCAGTCCCGATAAAACATCGCTGGCGACGGCGAAAAAGCCTCGGGAGCGTAATGGAGGAGTTAATCAACTTGCGTAACTTCGGGGCCCCAGAATATATACAACCGGTCTGTATGTCCGTTGTTTCAGATGTTGGAAATTTGGTATCAGAAAAATAGTTTAGAAATAAAAAACCGGACATGTGCGAGTCGGACTCGCCCAGCAAAGGTTCCGTAGAAATTTTTTTTTTTTATTTTTTACAAATTTATAGTTTTCAGATTTTTCACTGTAGGTTGTGTAATAGATATTACTTGCCTTTCATAGTTATAGGTCAATGGGAAGTACCCTTTAAATTTTGATTCTCTTGAGAGAGTTTCTTTACTATCTTTCTCTATCAAAGAGTGTCAGGCCCTTGTACAGGATGTGGTCATCGGCAGATTTTTGATATAAAATTCAAATCATTTTCGAATACCAGGTGCGAGGGAGAGGCGGGGAGATGGTTTAGTTTTATTTATTTATTATAAACTGATCGGCGATTGGGCCTAGTCACACCTGATGGAAAGTGAAGACAGGGCCTAAGATGGAGCTCACCGGTTCAGTAACAGCCTATTCACTCTTGTTTTAAAGAGACCGAGGTCATATTGATTTCGTTGCGGATTCATTAGTGACAATGGATCGCTGGCCAGCAGAGCATCGTACAAAGTAAACAGCAACACACGTAACTGTCCATTAGTGGACTTTATGCCTTGTTTAATGCCTTGTGTATTAAAGTTGTAATAAGGTTGTAATGGAGTTGGATCGGACACGTACTCCGTAGGCCGGACAGCCATCTGGCCAAGCAGGGTCTCCGCTGGCATTCGGCTGGCAGTAGACGGTCGGGGAGGCCGTGTACTACATGGAGGCGATCAGCTGAGAAAGAGGCTGGCTCAACTGGACTTAACTGGAAAGAGCTGGAAGTAGCCGCTCAAGATCGGGACAAATGGATAATTCTTCTGCGAGCCCTATGTCCCTAATGAGGGACACCAAGAATGCATCATCATCATTAAGGGGTTATGAAACTTATGAACTGTCAGTTGTTAACAGTGTGGGCGATGGTACAAACTCGTATCGTAATAAGCAAAAACCGGCCAAGTGCGAGTCGGACTCGCGCACGAAGGGTTCCGTACTATTACGAAAAAAACGGCAAAAAATCACGTTTGTTGTATGGGAGCTCCACTTACATATTTATTTTATTCTGTTTTTAGTATTTGTTGTTACAGCGACAACAGAAATACATAATCTGTGAAAATTTCAACTGTCTACCTATCACGGTTCATGAGATACAGCTGGTGACAGACGGACAGATAGACAGACAGCGGAGTCCTAGTAATAGGGTCCCGTTTTTACCCTTAGGATACGGAACCCTAAAAATGCACATTACTGACTTAGTGCATTACCATCATTATGTTTACATTGCTTCTGACTGCGTTAGCTGCCCACTTTAAATAATTAATGCGTTGCACACAATTGTAAATTTCGACTGAATATAATTAATTATTGTATGACTTCAATTAACAATATTCACTTAATTATCAATAAAACAGTATTGATGTCATATATTTAAAACCGCGAATTTACTGTAACAATAGTATTAATTGTGTTTTATTAATCACTTTCACTTTTCACTTAAGTTTTTAACTAAAATTAATGTTTACAATTTATAGTTAATACAGTTAGACCATTGTAGTAATAAACCGTAAATAAAAAATAATTGGTTTTTGAAAAAAAAAAATACAATTATTATTTTAGGAAAGACGTCAGAAAGAAAAATTATAATCATAAGTACTAGTAACTCATAATAATCGTATAATCTCTACTATACAATACAGTACAAATAAATATTCTTTATTGCTCATCAATATGAAATTATTCTCAACAAACTTATTCTTAAAAGAGTTATTCTTAACAAATTTTTTTATATATTTCCTTTTGTTAAGCTAATCAATATAGTTTAAAAATTATTTTTATAGATTATTCCCAATGAGACAGGAAAACCCTCACGCAATATCTTGTCTCACTTCCCAAGGGGAAGGTGTTAGCCGCACCCCTTTTAAGGGCTTATTTTACGAGACTTTTTTCCTGATTTCATTCCCGTCTCGGCTGTGGTGTCAGGCTTGTTAAATTATGGATCACTCGGTGACCGAGTGTAATGATATACAGTGTGGAAAAAATAATGGGCCCTGGCGGGAGTGCCTTAAAACTTTAAGTTAGCTTATTTTAAATAAAGGAAACATTCTTTTTTTTCATAGGCTTCGGTAACCGCTAACCATCGGACGGGCGGTGTGCTTGTTTGCCACCAATATTTGAATTTAAAATAAACTCTATTATATCGCCAATAAATAAGTAGGTACTTATTTTGCGAAGCTAATAACAACTCATTAAATTTCCTGTCAAGAATTACCGAAAATTCTTTTAAATCTTGTGATAATTGTCATCATCATCATTATAAACTTACCTGTTTTTTGCCGATATAATAGTTTTTTTTTAATAAATACAATGGGTCAAGAGAGTAAACAGTCAAAATATTATTTATTCAAATAGGCCTAGCAACAAGCACTTTTAAACAAGAATACAGCCCGCCCGGCGGTAACCGTAGCCCATGGCTGCCTATGACGGCCTGGTGGTGCCTGTGCCTGTCACAATAGGGGCCTATGACATGAGCTTTCTCTGTCAAAAATGTGGGAGGTCATGCCGCTCACGCATAGGCCTCCACAGTTACCAAACCCGTTATCTAAATGAAATGAAAATGAAATGAAATTTATTATTCATAACATACAGTTATAGGTCAATACATTATTAGATTATTTCACATTTCACATTTGGTATATTTAAGTACTTATTTTTAAGTATTAATTAATTAATTTGTTAAAATACATTATATATATTTAATTACAAAAAAAATATATTATTTATACTGCAAGAGGCAGATTGAAAAAATCTTGATAATTATAAAAATTATTCTCCTCGAGCCACGACTTCAGTCTACTTTAGTCTAAACAGCAATGCATAGGTAAATCATCTGCAATAGGCGCAAGAAGGCCTGTTGTGATGATGAAATATGTACGTAGATAAAAGTAATTTACGAATATCTTTCACTGTTGTATTCTTGACTTCCAGCATTTCTAAGCAAGCAGATAAAGCTATAATCCCGTCAGAAGTGGCAAAGCAGCCCGAATCCGGTCTCGGAGCGTTTTGCATAAAACAAGTCAAAATATAATGGCGGTAAGCTGGGAGTCGGGATTGTCGGTATTTTTGTACTGCATTGTGAGTGTAATAACTAATGCGTGTAGTTTCCGCTACCTAAAGGTTGTCTGGAAAATATCGCTTTTTAGCGATAAGACCGTCTGTTGTAACGCAAACGTCCGTTACGCTATCGAGTAGTTTTTTTGTATGTCGGTGTTCTTTTGTAATTATCGTCAATTAAATTTTATACATCTCTAAGTAATTATAATACTTTAGTTTGAATTGATAGATATATATTAGTTAGATGTATTTTATAATTTTAATTGTTGAGGTGTTTTTGGGGTTCCGTACCCAAAGGGTAAAAACGGGACCCTATTACTAAGACTCCGCTGTCCGTCTGTCCGTCTGTCCGTCTGTCCGTCTGTCCGTCTGTCCGTCTGTCCGTCTGTCACCAGGCTGTATTTCATGAACCGTGATAGCTAGACAGTTGAAATTTTCACAGATGATGTATTTCTGTTGCCACTATAACAACAAATACTAAAAAGTACGGAACCCTCGGTGCGCAAGTCCAACTCGCACTTGGCCGGTTTTTTTTGCTTATGTGTAAATTCCATGTTAACGTGTAAAAGTGCCCATGTGACCTATTTGCTGAATAAATGTTAAAGTTTTGAAGTTTTGAATGAAATTTACACTCTAGGGGTACAGATTTTACTTCGACAGCGAGAGTTTCTGGTGCGGTTCGATTTGAGATTGTGTATCCAATTTCCTTACGAGAGGCGAAGCAAACGTATTTGTATTGGGTGGTGTGAAGTTAGAAGGCGGTATGAGGTGGAGCTTCATGGAACTGGTTAATTTTTTTAGGGTTCCGTACCCAAAGGGTAAAAACGGGACCCTATTACTAAGACTCCGCTGTTCGTCTGTCCGTCCGCCTGTCCGTCTGTCTGTCTGTCACCAGGCTGTATCTCATGAACCGTGATAGCTAGACAGTTGAAATTTTTACAGATGATGTATTTCTGTTGCCGCTATAACAAAAAATACTAAAAACAGAATAATATAAATATTTAAATGGGGCTCCCATACAACAAACGTGATCTTTTTGCTGTTTTTTTCCGTAATGGTACGGAACCCTTCGTGCGCGAGTCCGACTCGCACTTGGTCAGTTTTTTAAATATGATTCTTTAAAAACAGCGCTGGTAGCCTATCGGGAACAGCGTATGAGTTCGTACTTGGGAATTTAATATATCATTTGATTTACCAGTCGCTTTTCAGTGGAGGATAACTTCAACCTAATTAACTATTCTATACCTATTTACAAGACTGTACAATATATATACACTGCTGGAAACATGCATTTCGCAGCAGTGTCTCATATACGGACAGTCAAGTCTGTCCGCTATCATACACAGGATGAGGTTGGGGCTGGCCCGCACCCGGAGCACCAGGGATGTGCATCGTTTGCGAATAGTCGCATAAAAACAGTCCACGCGCGCTTTTACGAACATCCCTGATGCGCTGCAGAAACGAGGCAGCCCCATCAATACCCGGAACGTTGTATTGGATCCGAAGGGCTCCGTAGGCCCGCTGCGTATAGAACCTCCAAAGGCTGCACGTACCTATACAGGGAAGTACAATACGCTTTAAATAAGGTAAGTTTTACTTCCCTTGTACATCGCGTAAACCTACGTGAAATCATATTTGCCCTAACCGACAGAGCCCTGCGTTCTTTTTCTACGTCCTGATTGTCCTTTAAGTCAGTCGTAACAATATGGCCTAAATATTTGAAGCTTCGTAAAGTCTATAATATTTATCTAAGCGTTAGTAGTTGAAATTCTAGGGCCTTAATTTATTTGTCACAAATATTTGTTCTTGAGTTATGGATGTTTTCTAGTTCATTCGTTGTCTAGTTCTCAGAACAGGAGCTTTATTGAGCTTACTGTTAAACTGGGTCTATTTATATAAGATTGTCAAATACTAATATTTATCTCCGTGTGAATGAATACCACTACCATCCTTATCCAATACGTAACTATGTGTTCTGAGCACGGATATATCCGTCCCGACACCCGGTAGAACGGTTAATGACGTAACAGCTCTTGTGAGAAACAACATGACGTTCGGATTCAGAGTGCACCAGCATTACTGCTTTAGTATTGCAGCGCGACTTTACTGCCGAATGCATTGCTGCCGAAAATGATCCATCCTAGACTGCATCGGCACTTACCATCAGGTGAGATTGCGGTCAAGTGCTTGCCTTTTTGTAATAAAAAAAAAAAAAAATGTCAAAATCGATGTTGCTACCCGGTTACTCTAGTAATACCTGCAGGTATAGTCTGAATTCGGTACCTTTATAGTTAGTTTATAGATGTTGTATTTTACACAGAAATCTAAATGGTTTATTATATAATATTGTTTTCGGTTACCGCGATAGTTACTCATGAAATAAAACTATGAAAACGGATTATATCGCGTATATTGAATTTATAATACATCCCGACGTTTCGAACCCTTTACAGCGTTCGTGGTCAACGGGTCACCCGTTTTTCATGGTTTTTTCATTTCATGGTTTATTATACTTAACATTACTAACTTAGCGGTTTCACTCGCGTATTTTTAGTCACTCGCGCGACATGTTTCGGAGAGCCTAGGTCTCCATTTTCAAGCACTAACAGTGCCTGAGTGAGTAACGGTCACGACGGATGGGCGTCACGTACGGCGGGTGGGCGGTTTATTATACCAAAGATAGATATAACTCCGTAATAGATGGATACAGTCTAAGGAAAAAACGTGCCTCGAAAATCAAGAAAATTTGATTCTCGCTCAGAGGGCGCTACTAGCTTTGGCCTACAGTCGTATAGATGGCGTTGACAGTTTCGTTTGTTATTTAACAATTTTAAAGCATCAGTGAAAGAACATGGGTCAAAATCATAAAAATAATTATTGCAAATAAAAAAAAATCATTTATCCATATTTAAATACATTTTATCGTATTTTTATAAATCTTCATTTTTAATTTTAAAGTGTGTCGATAGATGGCAGTGAATTTACTGTGGTTACAAAATTTACTATGACAGTACCGCTCTAGTATAAGTTACTCTATGATTATACCAACTGACCTAGATATGTAATGTATACCTAATACGAGTCAAATTTTAGTCTAAATAACATTTTCCTGAAATAAAACTAGGAAAACGGATTATATCGCGTATATTGAATTTATAATACATCCCGACGTTTCGAACCCTTTACAGCGTTCGTGGTCAACGGGTCACCCGTTTTTCATGGTTTTTTCATTTCATGGTTTATTATACTTAACATTAATAACTTAGCGGTTTCACTCACGTATTTTTAGTCACTCGCGCGACATGTTTCGGAGAGCCTAGGTCTCCATTTTCAAGCACTAACAGTGCCTGAGTAAGTAGCGGTCACAACGGATGGGCGTCACGTACGGCGGGTGGGCGGTTTATTATACCAAAGATAGATATAACTCCGTAATAGATGGATACAGTCTAAGGAAAAAACGTGCCTCGAAAATCAAGAAAATTTGATTCTCGCTCAGAGGGCGCTACTATCTTTGGCCTACAGTCGTATAGATGGCGTTGACAGTTTCGTTTGTTATTTAACAATTTTAAAGCATCAGTGAAAGAACATGGGTCAAAATCATAAAAATAATTATTGCAAATAAAAAAAATCATTTATCCATATTTAAATACATTTTATCGTATTTTTATAAATCTTCATTTTTAATTTTAAAGTGTGTCGATAGATGGCAGTGAATTTACTGTGGTTACAAAATTTACTATGACAGTACCGCTCTAGTATAAGTTACTCTATGATTATACCAACTGACCTAGATATGTAATGTATACCTAATACGAGTCAAATTTTAGTCTAAATAACATTTTCCTGAAATAAAACTAGGAAAACGGATTATATCGCGTATATTGAATTTATAATACATCCCGACGTTTCGAACTCTTTACAGCGTTCGTGGTCAACGGGTGACAGGAAAAAATTACAAAGTGCAAAAATACCCACTACCCACATACTAAAATAATGAACAATCATAGACTACAAACTTTAAGGCTGGTTGTACATGCAAAATCGGTTCATAAGGCTAGTTATACACTATAATTATTTTTCAAGTAAAGATATATATATATATACAATTTAGGAGGGAATTAAATCTTCTCGGGTCCGTGGTGTAGGGTTGGAGCCGGCGTAGTTTTTTATCGCGTATATATATATATCTTTACTTGAAAAATAATTACAGTGTATAACTAGCCATATGAACCGATTTTGCATGTACAACCAGCCTTAAAGTTTGTAGTCTATGATTGTTCATTATTTTAGTATGTGGGTATTTTTGCACTTTGTAATTTTTTCCTCAGTCACCCGTTGACCACGAACGCTGTAAAGAGTTCGAAACGTCGGGATGTATTATAAATTCAATATACGCGATATAATCCGTTTTCATAGTTTTATTTCATGAGTAACTATCGCGGTAACCGAAGACAATAACATTTTCCTGATTACTGTACTTGTAAAACCTAGGCCAAGTTAATAGAATAAGAAGATCAAAGACTCAATTATGCCCGCTCCTGAAGGTCTTAGCCCTCTTTTTATATTTACTGTCTACGGCTTGGTGTTAATTAAATGAACTACGTATTTGTTCATAATAACTAAGTTCGGAAAAACTATACCGAAATGTCTTTTGTAAGAAAAACTTTAAGTAACTGTAATTTTCTTGCTTGCTTGATTTTTTAAATAATAGTGGTGGCAAATAAGCGTACGGTTTGCTTTATGATAAGTTGACACTGACACGTGTAAAACATCAAAAAATTATTCTCAGTTAAAGTGCTTTGTAAAATTGGATTTTTCTGGATGGTTCTGTATGTATGACGCAACATGCTCACAAAATCAGTAGTGAAATTACGGCCCGTTTGCCCCACATACACTTTATTACAATCGTCACTGGTAAACTCCATAAAGCTATTCATTATTTGATTTAGTATTAGTTCCGGCCAGTAAAAAAAGCGCTGGTGGCCTAGCGGTAAAAGCATACGACTTTCAATCCGGAGGTCACGAGCTGCTTCGAAAGCAGCCACTACTGTCCGCGCGCGAATTCCGTGCACGGCTGAGGAATGTTAGGAATGTTGGGCGTCATGACAGTGTTGGTGACTGGTGTCATTTTGTACGTACGGGCGCGGCGCACACCCCCCCACTTCCTCGACCTCCGAATGCACGGAATTGGCGCGCGGACAGTACATCAACATCAACATCGAAACATTTATTCAGCAAATAGGCCACACTCAGGGGCACTTTTACATGTCAATTTTTACAAGCAATAATATTAACCAAAAATTAAACAAAATGTCGAATTACACAAAAAAATCTAATAAAAAATATACAAACAACAGACAAGTACTAAAATTGTTTAGAGATGTAAAAGTCTCTAGGTGTCAGAGATAAAGTATATATAATAAATAAAAACCGGCCAAGTGCGAGTTGGACTCGCGCACCGAGGGTTCCGTACTTTTTAGTATTTGTTGTTATAGCAGCAACAGAAATACATCATCTGTGAAAATTTGAACTGTCTAGCTATCACGGTTCATGAGATACAGCCTGGTGACAGACAGACAGACAGCGGAGTCTTAGTAATAGGGTCCCGTTTTTACGGAACCCTAAAAAGAAGAGGTGAAAAGTGTACACTAAGGATGCAACCGAGATAAAAAAATAAGATGAGAAAGAGAGAGAAGCAACCGGGATAAATATCAAGATGAGAAAGATAGAGGAGAGAATTTTCGCCGCTCAATGTAGAGAATGTGCAAAATCTCGCAACACGATCGACTGCGGGGTTAGAGCCCGTCTGCAGAGCCCATTTACATTCGGGAGTGTACACATACGACTATAAATATTATGAACACCAAAAGAAGATTTTATAAAGCTACATTACAGATGCCCATAACCTCCTAAGTCCTGCAGTACCAAATTTTGTACATAATAAAATTCACCCTTCAGTCCCAGCATTAAGTAAAGTACTATAGTAATAAACAACGATAGTACATATTTCGGTACAACATTTTTAGATGCCCCCCGCTTTCAAATTTCAATGCTCGTGCGGAGTATTCTGACAGTCCATAGAGTTTTAAATAGTCTGTTTAGGACTGACAACAAATATTTATTATGTGCAAAAAAATGAACAAGAGGCCTCTAGGACTATGACGTTTAAAAAAAGCTGGGACTTAGGAGGAGATACCAAAGGATATCTAAGGGATAACCAACCAAGTGAACCCAAGGGACCAAGGCTGAAAAAGTGACCAACCAAGTGAGCGTTCAAAATATTTATCAGTACGGTTTTTACTCACTATTATTTTTAGTCGCTTTTGGCGACATGTTTCGGATATTTTGAAATATGTCTCACGATAGTTTAAGTGCGATCAAGTGAGCGTTCTTTGCAATTTGTATTAGCGGCAGATGCGTAGACCACTTGGCCACCCGGAATATTTTCATAAACTAATTTGACTTGTTTCCTAATAATATCTTAAGCAGAGGAGAGCTAATATATCAAGGCAGATTAGAACTTACTTACATAGTGATGTCATGACAATTTCCGTTCGTTTTTATCTCATCTGCCTGTTTTTCTCGTAAGTAGTTTTATAAATGAATAATTGATTTTGTAAAAATAAATCTTGAACCACGCCGTCGGTCGCTGTCGAACCATCAAAAAGAATAATGCCTGCAACAGGACAAAAATAAATTGTGATCGTTCAAAAACCATTCACTTAGCTAACGCTTGTTTATTAACGTTTGTGTAACTTCGAGAAACGAGGAAAATGTATCTAATCCCGAAAGTGTGTACGCAGCTTTAGGTACTTTATTTAACCGTCGATCGCTGTTCCAAATTTGAAATTTAAACTAAGAACGATTTAACGGCTTTTGGCCCATTATTACGGCCAGTTGCATTTCGTATAATTTAAAAAGAAAAACACCACGAGTGCCCTGTCAATTGAAAATAAATTCTAACTCTATTAACTTAGAGTATGTTTCTCGTTGTAATCTCAAATCTTGTAGGGGCCATACAAGTGAATTTAGTGGCGGACTTTTGACAGCGGAATTGAAAGCGAGGCAGCGGTGCATCAATAAAATGTTGCTCATTTTGTATGCATTTGAGGTTAACATTTTTGAATTTTCGTACATATAAATCTTTTTGCTGAAAAATGATGTCATCGGATCTCGATCGCGGAAACATTTGCACAATATTACGTGATTTAAAATGAAATAAGATGGGTATTAACTACAAGTTTTTCACTTCCACTGCGTAAAACACATGAGTTCAGAGGTCCTACCGCGAACACCGAAGTTCCCAAATTGCGGGCATCTTTCTCTGTCACAATTATGGTCTGGGAGCCCAAGAGGGTATTTTTGTAGTTACTCGAGCGCGTCTGATTAAGATATGAGTGATATCAGATCTTGCTACTCCATGGAGTCTACCTTTACCAATTTTAGCCGTCTATGTTGAGCAGTTGGTTGGTGGGGGGTTCAATAAATTGTTAAGCAGATTGTGGATTTGGTCATTTTAGTCCAAATTAATGCTATAATTATGCTATCTTACAATTATTTGTACGCATTTCCTTTATCTGACGGTTTTATTGTGAAAATCGGGCGTCTAAATTGTGGTCGTCAGATTAAGGAAATACGACCAAATAAGTGTCGTATTCAGTTATAGAATTAACTTGGACCAAAACGACCAAATCCACAATCTACTCAACGATTTTTTAACCCTCCACCAACCCCCCGAAATTTAAAAAAATCTGTAAACGCTTTCCTGCTCGCTGGAAAAGAAAACTTTATATAACCTTTTTTTCTTCTTATCATCTAATCTTTCGATTCTAAAACGTCTCTATGACGCTCGAGTAACACATTTAGCATCGTCGGCTCCCCAGCTATTACGCTTTAATTGGAGTAAAAGAGAAATATGCTCGCAATATGCGAACTGTACTTGCGGTAGGCCCTCTGACTGACTGTGACTTATGTTTAGGAAAAGGGACTTAAAAAATGTTATAGATACTTTTATGTACTTTTGCGAAAGTATTCATATGCACCTTTCTCAACAACTGGCCGGAGGAGGCACTATATCGGGAGTCGTGGAAAACAAGGGGAGAGGCCTTTGCCCAGCAGTGGGACACCATAATGGGCTAGTAAAAAAAAAAAAAACACACATTGCATAATTTACATACGAGATAACAAGCAAACGCCTGATGGTGAGCCACCGTCGCATATGGACACGTGCAATTGATCCTTATGTTTTTGTTACTTACTTAATTTTGAACTTATTTCTGCTACCCAGTTAGTTTTAGTTTTAGTTCTAGTTTTAGTTTTATCAGGCCTCACTGAAAATCAGCGTCACGTAGTGTGTCCTAGGATTCACTTCGGTACATTAAGCTGAGTGAGGACCTTTTATCAAAATTCTGTTCGTCTATACTCTAAATGAATCAATGTTTTGTGTTATTTTTTTGTGCTAATAAATATGTATTATTCTTATTCTTATTCAAAATCAAGAGGGGTTGCAAGTGCGTTGCCGGTATTTAAGATGATAGTACGTTCTTTTCTTAAACGTTAGAAGGTATTACTATAGGGTATTGGACTACTAGGCAAATCAGTTTCTTTTTTCGAACTGTAAAACCGGGTTTTAAAATAGAAATTGTATCTAAAAATAACTTGCCTGCGTTTCTCTATTAATCTTCTGGTGCTTTATCCTGCATGGTGTAAAATAATTTATTTTGACGACCGGTCTGGCCTAGTGGGTAGTTACCCTGCCTGTGAAGCCGATGGTCCTGGGTTCGAATCCCGGTAAGGGCATTTATTTGTCTGATGAGCACAGATATTTGTTCCCGAGTCATGGGTGTTTTCTATGTATTTAAGTATTTATATATTATATATATCGTTGTCTGAGTACCCATAACACAAGCCTCCTTGGGCTTACCGTGGGACTTGGTCAATCTGTGTAAGAATGTCCTATAATATTTATTTATTATTATTTATTTATTTTTTATTATTATTATTATTTTAAATACAGTCAAATACCCTATTGTGTATATGCGAGGCAGAAATTGTCCCACTGCATTCAGCTACAAGCAATGACATGCATCGTGCAGCAATGATTTTGCGATATATTGAACTAAATTAAGCTTAAAATTAATGTAATTTTTTTTTATACTACGTCGGTGGCAAACAAGCATACGGCCCGCCTGATGTTAAGTAGTCTCCGTAGCCTATGTACGCCTGCAACTCCAGAGGAGTTACATGCGCGTTGCCGACCCTAACACTCCTCTCCCTCGAGCTCTGGCAACCTTACTCACCGGCAGGAACACAACACTATTAGTAGGGTCTAGTGTTATTTGGCTGCGGTTTTCTGTAAGGTGGAGGTACTTCCCCAGTTGGGCTCTGCTCTAGATCTGGAATGACATCCGCTGTCCTGTGCCCTACCACACAAAGCGAGATGTCATTCGCAGTGCCCATACCTCTCTTTTGGACATAGTTTAAGGACATACCCGGGTCCAGACGTAGTTTATGGACATACCCGGGTCCTAAAAAAAATATTTACTTTATCAGAATTATCAGCATCTCACAAGAACTATTGTATAATAAGCCCATGTTAAAGTAGTAAAACGGCCAAGCCATATTTATCATTTTATGTATGAAGGGTACACGGAAAGAATATGTCTAGTCACTTTTTTCGGAAAATGAGATTTTCATTTCAAAATGTAGAGCTCTTAATGAACTATTGGTTATATCTTTTGCTACCACTGTATAATATAATAGTGCGTTTTTGGACCAAGCCAAGGAGAAAATCAACGTAGTGACGTATCAGGAGCTCAAAACAGTGGCAGAAAGAAGAACGGAGTGGCGGTTACTCCACCGACAAGAGCTAGGCTCTTAAGAGTTATGATGATGATGATGTATAATATATAAATAAATAAATAAATAATAAATAAATATTATAGGACATTCTTACACAGATTGACTAAGACCCACGGTAAGCCCAAGGAGGCTTGTGTTATGGGTACTCAGACAACGATATATGTAATATATAAATACTTAAATATATAAAAAACACCCATGACTCAGGAACAAATATCTGTGCTCATCACACAAATAAATGCCCTTACCGGGATTCGAACCCAGGACCATCGGCTTCACAGGCAGGGTCACTACCCACTAAGCCAGACCGGTCGTCAAACATATATGTAACACAACTTTTAGGTAAAAAAGACCTGGTCACGGAATTACCATACATTTTGACATGGTTTCAAATTTTAAAACCGCGATTACTCAAAATGTTACTTAAGTGTACCCTTCATATATTAACCTATCTCTATCTTACTAGTACAGTCCTGAAAGTGATTTTTAACCTAATGTGGTCGTAATACCAAGGCACTAACCGTCCAAAACAAGACGAAATACTTACGTACTTACAGCTAAATTATTACCCAACTTTATTTATTAACTACCGTCTTCCAGTTAAGAAAGTACAGAATTCCATTCCGGAGGCCGATTCGAATTTACAAATGTATGTCAACATCGTCACTCGCCAATGTGTCTCGCTTTTTCAACTTAAGCGCGAGTGAGATGTACTGTGAGTGATAACGTATTAATGACAGATTTTTGCAGGTCGAATTGAGCTCCAGAATTTCCGGCGTGTAATATTTATGCAAATGATCGTTAATGGGGAAACAATTTGCGAGTCTCTTGAATGTATTTACAACTTTAATTTCTGTGCGTACTCACCGCCCTTGGCAAGGGAAATGTCTAGGGATAAACGGTCAAGTAGGACGCGCTGACGATTGAATAATAAGGGATTTTTGAACCCTTAGGGCCTGTTTACACATTGATTAGTGTTAAGTGCGAGTTCATACATTTGCTACTAAACACAAAAAAAAGAGTAAAAAATGTATGAACTCACACTTAAACCTTAATCAATGTGTAAAAAATTTATAGCAATTTGCTGGTGTTTTGGCAATGGCTATTTGTCAATGTGGTATGTAATCATCCGTTTTTCGTAAATGATGATTTAACTTAGGATATTTACAATGAATAATGTCTTTAAAAGCAAGTACAGCCACTCATACGAAAACACAGGGGGTCGATTTAGCTTCGTGTCACTATGCTCGCCATACATTCGACTGGTATCCAGAAAAATATGTCGAATTTGCTGTGGAAACGTTAAATCCCCCGAATTGCCCTGAGATTAGGCCCATCCATCGAGAGGCTTGGCTTAGAAAACAAACTAAACCTATACAGATAAATCAATTTGAAACAGACTAGATTCGTAGCCGAAAACCTACAAAACAATTGCTGTCCAGGAGTTAATGACAGCAAAATCAAAGTCATGAAACCAGCCAATGGAACTAATAAATAACTGTGTTAGCTTACATTTTTATGATTAAAGATACCAGAATCCCATAGTATTTTTTTCCGAAACTATTGGTATAATACAAAAATCCAAGTCTACCTTCCATTCATTCATTTAAACAAATTCATTCGCTCAATCAGTCATTCGTTCAATGTCGATTTACTTGCCTCACTTGAGCGACCAGTCAACACGAATTTTTACTTTGCCGACGCCACCTATACTGCTATACTTATAATAGAAACATAATGTTTTAACACAAATTATGCCATTTTACTTGCTTCCATAATTAAAGATACGGTCCTTTAGTAATTCAAGCATTGAAAAGCACCAACACACATGGTATGTTTTTGAAAATGATATTCGTACGATTTTCGGTCGTTTCTGTTTACCAGTGACCTGGGGTAAGATGAGATTTACCGTTGGATAAGCTTTACGTTCGTGATGGACGTACGGACAGACAGATGATCGCCGGATAGCCGGGACTTCAGGTTAGATATGCGTACAACAATCCCTTCAGATATTCGCTTTCAAGTTAGAAGATAGATTATCTAGTTTGCTTACCTGTTCTGTATTTATCTTTGCTGTGTACGGCAATTGTTATTTTGTTACCCTAGTGCATCTTAAGGTGCCGTTTACCAAAATATACAGAATGTTTTTTTTCCTATTCGATAGTGATCCTGCCTACGAAGCAGGAGGTACTGGTTTTTTTATACCAAGTCGGTGGCAATCAAGCATACGGCCCGCCTGATGATAAGCAGTTACCGTAGCCTATGGACGCCTGCAACACCAGAGATATTACACGCGCGTTGCCGACCTTTTAAAAACCTGTACACTCCTGTTTTGAAGAACCCCATACTGTAGCCCCTCGGGAAAACCTCGGCAGGGAGCTCATTCCACAGCCGAAGCGTCCGTGGAAGGAAATTCCTGGGTTTATCCTGTTAAGGGAATTAATTTGTGTGTTCATTACAAATATTTGTTCTTGAGTTAGAGCTCTTGCCCACTGACGTCTAGTTTTTTGCAGAATACGGTTTTCTGCAGGATGCCGTTTTAGTAGTACTCACTTACTTACTTACTGCTGTGGCGCGACGACCCGAAGTGGATCTTGGCCTCCGACACCAAAGACCGCCATGCTACTCTGTCCAAAGCCGTTTCTGTCCAGTCGACGGCGCCGAGTTCGCTGAGGCCTTTCTTCACTTCGTCTCAGACTCTTCGTCTTCGTCTCGTCTTCGTCTTCGTCTCTTCGTCTTCGTCTGCAGTTCGTCGTTTGGCTTCGTCTTTGTTCGTCGTCATTTTAGTGGTATACGTGCTAATATAGTAACGTTCACACGAGCTTTCTGTTTGCGGGATACTGCACGCATACAACAGAAAACGGGATCCTGCAGAAAACCGTACCCGCAAAACACTGGACGTCAGTGGGTAAGCGGCCTAACGGATGTTTTCTATGTATTTATCTGTATCTATTCATCTAGTTTTATTTCATGTATCTATTCATTTTATCTGTCGTCGTGTAGTACTCACAATACAAGCCTTATTCAGCTTACTGATCTAGGTGGAGCTCGATCGATTTGTGTAAGATTGCCCCATAATATTATATTTATTTTACAATACTTAACCGCGTAGATATTGTAACATGTCAGAGGCTCCCTTTCCATGTTAGCATTATATGTAAACATAATATTGTTCTATTTTGAGTCGGTTAAATTCCATTCTTGTGTCTCACGGTAATTCAAACAGCTATATTTCTTTTCATATCTTAAGTGGACCTTGCTATTTGAAATTCTAGATACACCACTTGGAGAGTTTAGCTGATATAGTAAACCAAAATATTAAGAAACTTATTTTTAATATAATTTGAACTTTATTTCAATGTCATAAAGCTTTTTGCGTTATAAATTTTTGTGCAAAGTTAGTTTGGTTATTAATTTCAAGTGTTTGTTTAAAATACCAACTCGGATTTCACGGTAACGATAAAAGTTAAGTTATGACTGTAAAATATTCTATGCAAAATTGAACCATATTATTAAGAATTAAAAAAAGGCGTATCCCTACAATATGTGTCTATATAGAAAAACAAAGACGTTTAGAATAAAAAATTTAAAGACATCCCACCGACGAGAAGGAATAGTTTTGGCTACACCCATTAAGTAGGTCAATTTGGACCTTATGTTAATTAGGAAATAAAGAGTAATTTGTATAGGGTAGTACGGAATCATGAAATTCAGGATTGGTTTAGGTGTTACCAATGGGGTGCAAGGAGTTTGCTAGAGCGGGGAAATCGGGATCTGGGAAGGGATTTCATAAAACCCCTTTGCGGGGAATTCTCGTGGCCATTCGCGAAGCGTTGGAGGAAGTTCTCTAGTGTAGGTTAGGTCTATTTAGGTTACCTATATTGTGTCCTGGTCTAGATTTTGCTAGTATCTTATGATGCTGGTAGAGTTCGGATTGGAGCATAATATGGTGTAATCTATTGTGGGGTTTAACTTGAATATTTTTAGAGAAGTGCATTTTAGATTGTGTTTATTTAGTGGGTTTAATTGTTTTATTGGTTTGTGGTTTAAACAAGCGCTAGTGTTTGATATAATACTAGTGAGATCTAAATTATAAATCAATAAATTTAATAAGATTGTAAAGTTTGTTTTGTTCATAGTGTCATTTATAAACTATTTAGTGAATTGTAATTATTAGTTGTTTGTTGATTTGTGCCTAGACAAGTGCTAATGTAAGTAAATATATTGGTGAAATTTTACTTACAAATCAATATATTATTAAAGGTTGTAAAGTCATGTTTGGTTCATAGTGCAATTTATTAATTTATGTTTTAATTGTGCTTAATATATATAGTGTTTTAACCTGGATTATTTTAGTGATATTTAGCACTGGAATGATTTTGGTTGGAGTACTTTATATATTATTTTAAAGTTAGTTTTGCAATTTATCTCACAGCTTTCTTAAATAACTTATGGGGTAGAGAGAACTAATTCCGATCCAGTACAGTGCTGGGCAGATGGAGAGATAGGGCGGGTACCTTACGGTGACAACGACAGTCTTAATTCTCCTACTGCGCTGGGTTGATAATATCAGGTGGGTCCCTGACAGTTCCTGGGTTTACAAGGACAGGTTCTAACCCCTGGGGTCTGGACAATTTGGGTTGTCACCTAGACTTCTTAAAAAAGCCAGATTCTAGACCAGTTATCCCATTACCTTTTTCCCGACCTACATCGGCTGTCCCAAACCCTATCGCTGATGCTGGTCCACGTGGAGAAATAGGGGGTCAGTTCTAAATCGAGGTGTCTCCACTCGTCTTAGTTAACTGTAGCCTAGGAATTTCTCATTGCACTTCGAGAAATTACGCGAGTAAATTAAATGTACATCCCGGGATGTTAGTTTGCAATTATATCGACAGATTAGTTGGTTAGTTTAACTGTTAGGGCTAGGGTTTATATTTGTATGGTTTAGGAAATTGTAGAATTGATCAAGGTTTATAATTTTTATATAACAAAGCCATTAGATCTTTACAGTAGTTAGCTAGGTTCGCTTCCGATATATTTATGGCTATTTAAACTATATAGTACGAGTATAATTATGGGTTTATGGGTTAAATTTAAATAGAGGTAGCTAGGATGTAGTGTGGGTTTAGCGATTGTTAGAATTGTATTACATACACTTATTTATGACTTATTGACAAACTTGGCACATTTATGACTTTGAATATAATTTGGTCCTTTGCATCACTACTGGTAGAAAAATATATTGTGGGAAAAACATAACAAATAACCACAATATAATGTAGTATTGTAGAATCAATTTGTTTGTAAAAGAAATATTTGTTTTGCCTGTCCCTTGGCAGTCTGTATGACGACTTCATTCTGTTTTCTAGAGATCTGTAATTTTCACATTCGACCTTAAAAATACAAGGTCATATTATCATAAAACTTTATTATTGGAAATATATATCAATGAGTGATTTACCCAAGCTAGATCGATGCAGAGCAAGATCGTGGTTTATTTTGGTCCGAAAGGTGATTCAAAATGACTACAACTATAGTTTGGTTAATATTATTTCATTGAATACCTACTAAAATATATTACAAAATTACAGTATTCTGGGAAATTGGAGTGGATCAAATACAGCTGCTCTAACTACCAGTATTTTGTTATGTTAAATTGTCCCTTTGATGTCCTCTCATTTATGACGAAAAATGTCATAAAATAATGTTCAGGGCAAATGACGAAGTAGCCCTGTCATTATGAAAAGATGTCCCTTCAGGACCACATGATAGTTCCTTCAGAACTGGGGCGGGGGTCTGCCCTAGCAACTGGATGATGACCACGGATAGTCGCGGCGGAGCGGGCGACATCTATACCCCAAAAACAAAATATTTGTAAATTGTGACATTTATTAGTGATCGTACTTTGACCATCTGACTATTACATTCGACAGACTACTTATTTTGACATACATTATTGAAGACTTAACTAAGACATTCTTCAGACTTATAAAATTATGTTTTACATACTATTTATTGATTACAATTTAAATCAGGCTTTGTCCGATTAAGACATACTTTACATTTGTTTTACAAACTGTCTTTAAACTTACAATGATCTTTCTAAATACTCTGACATACTTTACACTGGCATAATTGACGTTTTATTAATTATTTAACATTATTAGGATTTATTGACGTATTAAATAACTCTTTCCTATTATGCGAAAAGGATTTTGGTTACTATTAACGGTTATGACGAAGGGTTCTACATAAACACAAGACGATCATTTGGCCAATTTACTGATCCAATTCAAGATATTAACTTATATATTTAGATTTGATTTAGGTTATTTACATTATTTTATATTAATTAGTAAAGGTAATTACGGATTGCGGTATTTTAAAGGTTTTTTAGATTTTTAGATTTTCTTATTGGAATTTTTAGTATTTTAGGCAAGTTTAGGTTTAGCTGATTAGGGTTAGTTAGAGAGAGTGGTGGGAGAGTGTTACAATTGGTACAACGTGACCAGGATAGTATATTTTTATAGTTCATTTATTTTTACTATCAATTGTAACATACATTATATGTTTCAATTGGTGCCGTGACTGAGGATAGTATATTTTAATAATTCATTTATTTTTACTATCAATTGCAACATACATTATATGTCGCAATTGGCGCCGGAGACCAGGATAAAAGAGACCGGGATAAACTTTAATATTTATAATGTATATTTAACAATAATTCGTTCACGCAATTGGTGCTGTGACCGTGAATAACATTAATTTGTATAATATAGTTTATATTTTATAATAATTCGTTCATATTATGCCGCGACTGTTTTATCTGGAGATTATTTGTTGTGGTTTTTATTATTTTGATTAACGGTTTTAGTTTCATGTTGAGTTACATGTCTTGTTTTGGATCAAAACTGTTGTTATAGTTGATTTGTGTAAACGGTCGATTATAACAACACAATTGTTGTCGTGAAAACGGATAGCATAGTATGGGAATAGAGCTTTTTCTTAAACGAATTTAGGTGTATGTATTCAATGCCAAGTTAGTCTTCATTATTACATGTTTTGTCTACATGAATAAACTATAATTTATTATTTCTTAATAAATAAATTGTTGTTATTTGAAAGTAGTTAGCTAAAATTATTAGAGTTGTATACATGGGGAGGCGTACAAATTGTAGAATTTAGAAATTAGAGATGAAGCATTCTTAAAAACTATTGAGAATAGGTAGACTGGTTATAAATACATGTCTTGACGGCCACTTAACTGAGTTTGAGTCTGTTATCGTGTTAACTTACAGTAGTTCGTAGAAGTTTCAAAAAGCATTGTGCCAAACCACTTGAGTGCAACATGAGTGTGTTTTTGTAATATTTTATTGCTCAGTTAGTTGTGGGATTAATTTTTTTATCATGAAGGGAATACTTTTAATATAAATATTGCTAACATGTTTGATATACTTCCTTGGCATTGGATTATAGAATGTAGTGTCGGTATTCGGTTATTTATAAAGCGGGTTGTTTGTTTTCAAATGTTCGTTATGGTTATTGAAAATTAAATAAGAAAATGATTATATTGCTGTTTAGTTCATTGTATAAATATGTGAAAGTAATTTTTTTTAGTAGAATTTGAAATTCATTAATGTTTTTATTTCAGTATAAGAAAAAAAAATAAAAAAAAAAAATAAAAAAAAATAAATAAATCATAAAACGACATAAAATATACAAAAAAAAATATATATACTAGTGGCAGTTAACTAATTTAAACAGTGATAAAGTGTAAAAAATAGTGACATTTTAAATTAATTTACTTAATTAGTGATAGTGTTTAAATACAAGTGACCTTTAAATAATCAAACAGTGCAAAAAGTGTTTAAATAGAACGGAAAAATGGTGCGACCAGGGCTACGTAATAAACGAGCAAATACACAGGAGGTTCCTCAATCTACTGAAGTCCAGTCACAATCGATCAGAAGCAAACAAGAGCTTGTATCACCAGTTGTGAAGCGCAGAAGAGTAATGGCACGGAAAGTTAAGAAAAATGCGCAATTCGGTGCATTAATGGCAATTGTTAAGCGATCTATTGGTACGCTGTCATCAAAAGTAAATACGTTAAGTGAAGAGTTAAGATCGGTTAAAATGGTGAATGTAGAAGAAACACCTGTCGAAAGCAGCGGCATCTCCGAAATGGACTCCGAAAATGTCAGTAGTGACAAAGAGATGGGTACGACAGGCAACAACGTCGTCTATAATATTCAAAATGTCAACTTAGAGAAGCCTCGTTTTAATGGAAAGTCATCAGCGCAACCTATGTTGTTTTTAGAAGACTTAGACAATTACATAAAGAAAATGAATAAAAAATCCAGCGAGTTAGATATAATACAGGAATGTTTAACGGAAGACGCGCGAGATTGGGCTCGTGTGTACCAGGAGAGGTGGAAAACGGTAGAAGATTTCAAAAAGGATTTTCTTACCACTTATTGGGGCGAAAATGAAGAAAATCGTTTACGGCGAGAGATTGTGCAAGGAACTTGGAATAGAAATGAGTCAATATCAATGTTAAACTATTTCTTAAAGCTAACGGGACGATCGAAGTTATTAACATATAAAATACCGGAGAAGCAACTAGTATCTGACATAGTTAGGCACTATCCTAGATATATTCAGCAAGTTTGGGCAACTTCGAACATAACAACGATTATCGACATGGCGGAGTTTTTAAGAAGCATGGATGACATTAATAAGCAAGAGTCACACGCGTACAATACTAGTCCGTCTACATCTGGATCGGGTCAACGACACTACGAAAAGAAGAAGAAGGAGTATCAGCAAACTTATAAGAATTGGCAGAAACCTATTCAAGAACAAAACAAAACGAAAAATGTAAATTCTATGGAAGAAGTCATTGAAACTATCGATTTAAACTAGAAAAGGCTGGTTGTGTTCCCGAATCAGTCACAAATATAGGGAACAAAATCTATAACATAATGTCTAAATGGGGGTGGAAACCAGGTCAAGGGTTAGGGAAAACAGGAAATGGCATTAAAGTACCGGTAAAAACTAAATTGTTAGACCGTGAAACATATGAAGGAATTGGATATAGGCAGTTTTCCACGAAAGAGGTAGACTTAGTGAATCGATTAATAGAAGTTCTCAAATTAAAAATAGAAGAAAATTCGCTCGACGTAGAAAATTCAAAAATAAATTCGGTATTCGAAGAAAATTCATTAGAAAATGAAGAAAAACGTTCATTTAAATCTGAGATATTAGTACGCGTTTTTGAGTACGATATTGTAGCATTATTAGATACTGGCAGTGATGTTACGTGTATTTCCGAGGAGTTTTGGAAAACCTTAAAATCAAAATATTCAAATATTCCACTCATGAAAGTCAAACCTTTTCGGATTAAAACGGCAGTAACTGCAGCCAAAACTGTAGAAATTCGAAATATAGCATTATTGCCTCTTAAAATGGGTAATTATGAGAGGGATGTAGCTTTTCTTATTATCCCCGATTTAAGCAGTACTTTAATACTAGGATTTGATTGGATGAAGGAAAACGAAATTGTAATTGATTTAAACAAACGTGGTAGTGGCATTTTAATTGAACAGGGAGGTAAGACTCAATTATATCGGTTTCATGAACAGGAAAATGAGGTTTCAATAGTTGACAGTCAAAACCAGTCAAAATTACATATTAATGAAATGAGTTTTTTAGACAAGAAAAACTATAAAACGGGTTTAGTTTTAAATGACGCAGATAGGGATAATTTGGAAAAGTTGTTAGGAAAATACGAAAATTTGTTTAATGACAGATTAGGTAGAGCGAACTGCTATGAACATGAAATAAAAATGGAAAACCAAGAACCTATAGTAAAGAGATCATATCCGGTTCCGTATGCGTATAGAGCTAAAATAGAAGAAAAATTGAGGGAAATGGAACAACAGGGTATTATTAGTCGTACATCAACACCTTATTGCTCTCCTTTAACATTCACTTTGAAAAAGGATGGGTCTATTAGAGTTCTCTTGGATGCGCGTGAAATAAATAAACATATGGTCGCTGAAACTGAAAAACCCACTATGCAATTAGACGTTATGAATTCGTTTCACGGTACTAATTATATAAGTGTGATAGACTTAAACAATGCCTATTTCCAAATACCTATTTCTCAAGATAGTAGGAAATATACGGGGTTTAGCTTTAATGGCAAGTCGTATGTTTATAACGTATTACCTCAAGGTTTAAAAACTTCAGTAGGAAGTTTCAGTAGAGCGATGGATTGTATTTTAGGACATGAAGTGCGAGATTTTTGCGTAAATTATTTGGATGATCTAGCAATTATAACTACTGGTTCTCTTCAACAACATCTAGAGCACATAGATATAGTTTTGGGAAAACTAGAAAAGGCAGGAATGACTTGTAATATTGAAAAATGTAATTTTTTATGTAAAGAAGTAAATATGCTCGGGTATATTATTTCTACTGAAGGTCTGAAAACCGATCCAGAGAAAATTAAGGCTATTCAAAAATTTCCAGTACCAAAAAAGATAAAGCAGCTGAGAGCATTTTTAGGCTTATGTAATTTTTATCGGCGATTTGTTCCAAACTATAGTAGATATATACAACCCTTATGCGAATTATTAAAAAAGAACGTGTCTTGGAAATGGGGTAGCTCTCAACAACAGGCGTTTAACGAAATAAAGACTAAATTTATTAATGTAATACAATTACATCACCCTGATTTTAGTAAACCTTTTTATTTACAGACTGATAGTTCATCTATAGGACTAGGAGGATTTTTATACCAAATTGATAATAAAGGGGAAATGAAAATATTAGGTTTTCATAGCAAAGCGTTAAGGGGAGCTCAGCTTAATTGGACAGTGACAGAACAGGAGTTTTATTCCGTAATTTGTTGTTTAGAGAAGTTTGAAACATATTTTAGGGGTTCAAAAGTAATTATTCAAACAGATCATAAAGCTTTGTTATTTGTGAAAAACTGGAAATTATATAATGCAAAAATTACTAGATGGATTAATTATTTAGAGCAGTTTAATTATGAATTTAAACATATTAAAGGGACACAAAATATTGTCGCTGATATTTTGTCTAGGTATCCACCTGAGGGAGATTTATTACAAGAAGAAAAGGTCAAACTCCCTGAAATTTTGTACATAGGTAACAATGTAAATAAGAGTCTTATATCGAAGTTAAGAGATATATCTAAATTACAACAAGAAGACTCTGAAATTTGTCAAATCATAAAGCGTTTAAATGAAATCACTGATCCAAGTGAGTTGACGAAAATAGAGCAACGATGTATGTTCGAGAATAAAATCTTATATTTTAGGCCAGATAACTTACAAGAAAGGGTCATTTATTTACCTGAAGTTTTAAGGATAGAGTTGATTCAACAAATACATAAAGAAATGGGACATCAAGGCATGTACAAAGTGATTAAGTACATAAGAGATCGATTTTATTGGAAGGGTATATCACCTTTAGTGAAACAAATTATCCGAGCTTGTCATGATTGTCAATTAGTAAAAAGCGATACTTTTAAACAAGTAGGACCTTGTCAATCTATAGTTACTCAAAATATTGGTGATATGGTCATGGTAGATTTGTATGGTCCATTGCCAACTGGTCAATTTGGTATGAATTACATATTAGTGATACAGGATTCCTTTAGTAAATTTGTTAAATTTTATGAATTAAGAAAAGCAACAGCTAGTTCAGTATTAGGGAAAATGCGTAAATTTTTCAATATAATTAAACCGAAAGTTATTATGTCTGATAACGGATCTCAATTTTCTTCAAGGCTTTGGAAAGAAAATATGGCAGATGACGGCGTTAAAGTCATATATTCTACTGTTAGGAATCCACGTGCTAATATCGTTGAACGAGTAAATCGCGAAATAGGTCGTTTATTTAGGCAATATTGTAAATCGAATCATCGTGGCTGGGTAGCATTATTACCACGGTTAGAGGAATTATATAATAATACCTATCATAGTAGTACAGGATTTACTCCTTGTGAAATTTTGTATGGACAGTCAACAATTTTATCATGTGATAACGAAATTAAGAAAAGTACTACTTTAGAAGTTGAGAAAATTAGAGAAAAGGTTAGAGAAAATTTAAGAAAAGCTAGTGAAGTACGTCAAATAAAGTTTAATCAACGTTATCGGCTCGTACAGTTTCACATAGGAGATTTGGTAAAGATTAAAAAATTAAATAAATCCGATGCTAGTAATAAAATAACAAAGAAATTTGAACCATTGTATGAAGGACCATATATCATTTCTGCCATACCCTTCAATAATGTGTATGTTTTAACAGATCCGAAAACTGGGGAAATTAGAGGAAAATTTAACACTATACACTTATCCAAATATTATCAGTTAGGGAATTCTCAAAATGTGACTGGTTCAGGTTAGATATTATTATAATTGTTAAAATAATGATTTGCATTTATGTAACATCATTTGATTAAGTAGCTTATCATTTTAATTAAACATTATTTACTGTTTGAGGTAATTAATTTGCCATTGTTTTGATTTATGTAACATCATTTGATTAAGTAGTTTATCATTTTAATTAAACACTATACACTATTTGAGGTAGATAATATACTAATGTTTTGATTTATGC
Organism: Cydia strobilella; assembly: GCF_947568885.1. NCBI lineage: Eukaryota > Metazoa > Arthropoda > Insecta > Lepidoptera > Tortricidae > Cydia > Cydia strobilella. Next base: position 16,337,382 of record NC_086057.1, read on the forward strand.
AGTTTATCACTTTATTGACGTTGTTTACTGATTAAGGTAGTTAATATGCTATTATTTTGCTTTGAACAATGTATTTTTTTTAAGTAGTTTTTCATCCTATAAAAACTTTTTATTAAGTGAATTAACATGATACTAAGTAATTTTAGAATCAAGTACAATATATTTTGTTGTAAGTCAAATATTAATTAGATAGTTGATTTATATCATATAATTAAGTTTTTTTTTTCTCCACTATCTCTATTAGGTTAGCGTATTAAAAATGTATTTAGTAAGTAAGATTGTAATAGGTTAAGTCAAATAAAAATGAAAAAAAAAAAAAAAACAATGGGAGAACCAATTTGGAACCCATTACCCTAGAGAATCCCTTGCATTGTATAGAGAAGGAGGCAGAGGTGAAGCTCAAAAACAGTTAACAGAGCACAAGTCGAGGTGATTCTATTACATCCTAATTTTTTTTAAATTAAAAATCAAACAAAATATTTGCTTTTGAACTCTATCGTAATCAATTGTGCATTAACTGTTTTTGGAGGGGATGTGAGGCGGCTTCATTCTTCCCTTATTTTAATTTTTTTTTTTCCACCAATAATCATGAATAAAATTGTTCTTAAATTGTTTAATTCTAATTATTTCAGTTATAAGATTTTACTACAGAGAATAATCAAACTTATTTAATTAATAGAAAGCACGCTGAACCTTAAACGTTAATTTTGAAAAAAATAATAATATAAAACGTTTACATAACATACATTAAAATAAATAAATTACTTCTCATTATTTTATAATTTTATAAAAAAAAAACAATAATGAATAAAACATTTTATGTCACATTTTTGCGTTACATATAAATAGTTTCAGAACCATGACTTTTTAATGATCAGATAATTTGTTGTAATTTGTGTCACGTATAACAGGAGCGGTTTTTTTTTTAATGAATGACAAATTTGACTTATGTAATTCGCGCTTGTATTTAGATTGAATTATGTGGGAACTTAATAAGTAGATTAGGTTTAAAAAAATAAATAATGAATATCAATAAAAATTACAAAACATTAGGTTTTCTTTGAGTAGAACCAATTAAATTTACAATATCTGGTAATTGCAATGTATTATCACATCAAGTATAGGTAGTTCCTTTATGATAACTTTAATTTAATTTTGTTGATTTTAAATAATTTCAAGGTTTATTATTAATTTGCTAGGCTCTCCATAGTTATTATATTTTAATGGAAAGGAGATGCATTAGTAGTGTAGTTTTCCTTTTATATTTAAAACTTTCACTTTGTAATTTATTCCATTAGCATTTTCAAATGGGTAATAAAGTCGTAAAAAGAAAATAGAAACTTTTAGTATAGATGTATTGATTGTATGTTTGCTAACAGTAAATTTTCATAAAAGTTGACACATTATTAATACTTTTTAGATTTCAATTGTTTTATTATTCAAAGTATTGTTAGATTTTCAGGGATGTGTGAATAAAAAGAATGAAGAAGAATAAATACGATGAATGTTAAACTATGAGATAGTGCACGCTAGTTATTGCATGAAATATATTTCTTTGTGCAGGGCCCTGAGAAAATAGCAAAACTAAAATCAAGATACCTTTTTGACATTTTGACTGAAACATTACACTTTACAAAAGAGAGATAAAACGGTAGTTTGGTGTTAGGTTAGGCTCGAAAAAAAAAAAGAGCATATTTGCAGATTTATAGGCTGCCGCCGTGTTATCTCTATACTACACACAACATCAGATCTAGAAACTCACACACCCATCATTAATGTGACGTCATAGTGCTTTCATCATATGGAAAAGCATAATGCGAAGTGAGTTTAGAAAATGTTTAAAGATGACATGTATTATTTAGCTCATTTCGAATCAATTTAATGATTAGTTGTGCTTTTTTATTGGTCAGTACTATTTTGGATTTTTGTTTTATACAATACTCATACTCATTTATTGATATTTTTTTAAATATTACATTATTCCTAAAATATTACAATAAAATGTTTATAATAAATCAATTTATTTGGCGCTTCATTATAGAAGCTAAGGGTTAAGCAGAGCTTAATCTTTTATTTTAACGTCCCGTTAATGATGTACATGCTCCAGACTAGGAAAGGCGTTTTGAGGATATAAGTCATGAGTTTCGGTGTTAGAATTAAATCTTTTAAAGATAGTGACCCCTCGAGTGGCATAGAGTGCTCCTTGGTAAAAGGTTCAATCTTGTTTTAAAAAGAGATACGTTCTATTCCTTTCTTGGTCGTTAAAATGTAGACTAAAGTCGGAAGCGTGCGTATGTATCATTCGGATCGGTAGAAGAGTAGGACAAATGTACTACAAGCACAACTTCTACTTTCTTGTGAGGCAAGATTAACTGGTTGCGTCTTTGATTGTTTATTTTTAACATGACTGAACTTGTAAACTTATACTTTCAGAAATGTTCATTCTTTTGTTTGGTTTAAACACACACTACACACAGCCGCAACAAAAAAAAAAGGCACACACAGAAGGGAAGAATGTTAAAAAAGGTTCTTATTAGAGTCTAAATGCATTATTTTCAATACAATTGTTTTTCTTATTTTGATTTGTTTCGAAAATTTACTTTCGCAAATATATCATTAATATATTTAAGCTACAGCAAATTTTGGGAGGCGATTGTAACATGTCAGAGGCTCCCTTTCCATGTTAGCATTATATGTAAACATAATATTGTTCTATTTTGAGTCGGTTAAATTCCATTCTTGTGTCTCACGGTAATTCAAACAGCTATATTTCTTTTCATATCTTAAGTGGACCTTGCTATTTGAAATTCTAGATACACCACTTGGAGAGTTTAGCTGATATAGTAAACCAAAATATTAAGAAACTTATTTTTAATATAATTTGAACTTTATTTCAATGTCATAAAGCTTTTTGCGTTATAAATTTTTGTGCAAAGTTAGTTTGGTTATTAATTTCAAGTGTTTGTTTAAAATACCAACTCGGATTTCACGGTAACGATAAAAGTTAAGTTATGACTGTAAAATATTCTATGCAAAATTGAACCATATTATTAAGAATTAAAAAAAGGCGTATCCCTACAATATGTGTCTATATAGAAAAACAAAGACGTTTAGAATAAAAAATTTAAAGACATCCCACCGACGAGAAGGAATAGTTTTGGCTACACCCATTAAGTAGGTCAATTTGGACCTTATGTTAATTAGGAAATAAAGAGTAATTTGTATAGGATAGTACGGAATCATGAAATTCAGGATTGGTTTAGGTGTTACCAATGGGGTGCAAGGAGTTTGCTAGAGCGGGGAAATCGGGATCTGGGAAGGGATTTCATAAAACCCCTTTGCGGGGAATTCTCGTGGCCATTCGCGAAGCGTTGGAGGAAGTTCTCTAGTGTAGGTTAGGTCTATTTAGGTTACCTATATTGTGTCCTGGTCTAGATTTTGCTAGTATCTTATGATGCTGGTAGAGTTCGGATTGGAGCATAATATGGTGTAATCTATTGTGGGGTTTAACTTGAATATTTTTAGAGAAGTGCATTTTAGATTGTGTTTATTTAGTGGGTTTAATTGTTTTATTGGTTTGTGGTTTAAACAAGCGCTAGTGTTTGATATAATACTAGTGAGATCTAAATTATAAATCAATAAATTTAATAAGATTGTAAAGTTTGTTTTGTTCATAGTGTCATTTATAAACTATTTAGTGAATTGTAATTATTAGTTGTTTGTTGATTTGTGCCTAGACAAGTGCTAATGTAAGTAAATATATTGGTGAAATTTTACTTACAAATCAATATATTATTAAAGGTTGTAAAGTCATGTTTGGTTCATAGTGCAATTTATTAATTTATGTTTTAATTGTGCTTAATATATATAGTGTTTTAACCTGGATTATTTTAGTGATATTTAGCACTGGAATGATTTTGGTTGGAGTACTTTATATATTATTTTAAAGTTAGTTTTGCAATTTATCTCACAGCTTTCTTAAATAACTTATGGGGTAGAGAGAACTAATTCCGATCCAGTACAGTGCTGGGCAGATGGAGAGATAGGGCGGGTACCTTACGGTGACAACGACAGTCTTAATTCTCCTACTGCGCTGGGTTGATAATATCAGGTGGGTCCCTGACAGTTCCTGGGTTTACAAGGACAGGTTCTAACCCCTGGGGTCTGGACAATTTGGGTTGTCACCTAGACTTCTTAAAAAAGCCAGATTCTAGACCAGTTATCCCATTACCTTTTTCCCGACCTACATCGGCTGTCCCAAACCCTATCGCTGATGCTGGTCCACGTGGAGAAATAGGGGGTCAGTTCTAAATCGAGGTGTCTCCACTCGTCTTAGTTAACTGTAGCCTAGGAATTTCTCATTGCACTTCGAGAAATTACGCGAGTAAATTAAATGTACATCCCGGGATGTTAGTTTGCAATTATATCGACAGATTAGTTGGTTAGTTTAACTGTTAGGGCTAGGGTTTATATTTGTATGGTTTAGGAAATTGTAGAATTGATCAAGGTTTATAATTTTTATATAACAAAGCCATTAGATCTTTACAGTAGTTAGCTAGGTTCGCTTCCGATATATTTATGGCTATTTAAACTATATAGTACGAGTATAATTATGGGTTTATGGGTTAAATTTAAATAGAGGTAGCTAGGATGTAGTGTGGGTTTAGCGATTGTTAGAATTGTATTACATACACTTATTTATGACTTATTGACAAACTTGGCACATTTATGACTTTGAATATAATTTGGTCCTTTGCATCACTACTGGTAGAAAAATATATTGTGGGAAAAACATAACAAATAACCACAATATAATGTAGTATTGTAGAATCAATTTGTTTGTAAAAGAAATATTTGTTTTGCCTGTCCCTTGGCAGTCTGTATGACGACTTCATTCTGTTTTCTAGAGATCTGTAATTTTCACATTCGACCTTAAAAATACAAGGTCATATTATCATAAAACTTTATTATTGGAAATATATATCAATGAGTGATTTACCCAAGCTAGATCGATGCAGAGCAAGATCGTGGTTTATTTTGGTCCGAAAGGTGATTCAAAATGACTACAACTATAGTTTGGTTAATATTATTTCATTGAATACCTACTAAAATATATTACAAAATTACAGTATTCTGGGAAATTGGAGTGGATCAAATACAGCTGCTCTAACTACCAGTATTTTGTTATGTTAAATTGTCCCTTTGATGTCCTCTCATTTATGACGAAAAATGTCATAAAATAATGTTCAGGGCAAATGACGAAGTAGCCCTGTCATTATGAAAAGATGTCCCTTCAGGACCACATGATAGTTCCTTCAGAACTGGGGCGGGGGTCTGCCCTAGCAACTGGATGATGACCACGGATAGTCGCGGCGGAGCGGGCGACATCTATACCCCAAAAACAAAATATTTGTAAATTGTGACATTTATTAGTGATCGTACTTTGACCATCTGACTATTACATTCGACAGACTACTTATTTTGACATACATTATTGAAGACTTAACTAAGACATTCTTCAGACTTATAAAATTATGTTTTACATACTATTTATTGATTACAATTTAAATCAGGCTTTGTCCGATTAAGACATACTTTACATTTGTTTTACAAACTGTCTTTAAACTTACAATGATCTTTCTAAATACTCTGACATACTTTACACTGGCATAATTGACGTTTTATTAATTATTTAACATTATTAGGATTTATTGACGTATTAAATAACTCTTTCCTATTATGCGAAAAGGATTTTGGTTACTATTAACGGTTATGACGAAGGGTTCTACATAAACACAAGACGATCATTTGGCCAATTTACTGATCCAATTCAAGATATTAACTTATATATTTAGATTTGATTTAGGTTATTTACATTATTTTATATTAATTAGTAAAGGTAATTACGGATTGCGGTATTTTAAAGGTTTTTTAGATTTTTAGATTTTCTTATTGGAATTTTTAGTATTTTAGGCAAGTTTAGGTTTAGCTGATTAGGGTTAGTTAGAGAGAGTGGTGGGAGAGTGTTACAATATTTCCTTTTTTTTTAGCCTACTTTGGTGTCCCACTGCTGGGCAGCCTCTCCTCGTTTTCTCCACTCGATCCTGTCATCGGCATTTTCCCACCATTTGGGGTAGAATGCGTCCAAGTCGTCCCGCCGTCTCCTCTTTGGTCTGCCTGAACCCCGGCCTGCACCGTCTATGGTGCTCCGTGGGTCCCACTCAGTAACCATTTTGGCCCACCTTTCCGGGTGCATGCGTCAGACATTTACATAATATTAAACAAAGACCCGTAAGGAATAATTTGATTGAAATTTGTTTAGTTTGGGCACTATGGTTTTAAAACGGCCTGCCTTTGTGTTTAGCCCACAACTAGTTCTTTTTCAACAAGGTCTTTTTCTCTGATGACTAACTCAGACGTATAAATCTCTTCAGTATTTCACGAAGCCTTAAAAAGCTTCGCATCTAGACTACTAACGAGGCTGAACTTAAATGGAAGACATTTACAGAAGAACTCAATATTCGAGCCGCGGCTTTGCTGAAAGGCCCTCTTAAATCGTATGTATTGTAAATCGGGTGGAAATACCGAATTGAATACATGCCTTTGATAAATGATTATTTTTCAGAAAAGAAAACTAACGCATGGGTAGTCTATGTCTATCTAACCAATGGCTCTATGACTTGGAGGATATAACTAAACAGAGTAGCCATTATCAGGCGTTCCAGTGTCGAAACTATATGACCAATAGTCATAAGTCATAAGCATATAGTTTTCAAATGAGAGCGTAATTTTAATTGTATGGCGGCGCGTCTAAATTCGTCTGACTCTTAACTACCAAGAGTGCGCAGCGGCCAATCGTAGCAAACTTGTCACATTTGATTCCCCTTTGTCCTGTCATCATAGACTGCCAGTGATAGACTGCGCGACTTTCATAGATTAAGATTGAACAAATTAGAAAGCATATGATGAAAATTTATTTTGTATTAAGCAGAAACTTCTGCGAACGATTACCAAAATGCAAAGTTATAAAGGAAGAGTGGAGTGGAGTGTGTGTGCGTGTGTGCGCGCGCGCGCGCGCGCGCGTGTGGTGTGTGTGTGTGTGTGTGTGTGTGTGTGTGGCCCTAAACAGTAAATTTTGCACTTTTCCTTTATAAACTTAAATAAAGATTCAAAGATTTATTTGTTCAACATTGGAAAGTTACAAGATGTTAAATAAAATGTCGTATGTACTAAGAAAAAGTGGCCAAGGCCTCCAGTGCCTTTATTTTACTCGCAGTTTTCATAAAAGCGAAATATTATAATTATCTTTGTGTGGTACTCGCCTGTTCCTATCTCTATCGCACGCGCATAATTATAATGCTGCCCGGCCGATGGCGGCGGCGGTCAATGCCACCGTGCGAACGAGATATCAATATAATTATGCGCGTGCGATATAGATAGGAAATTGCGGGTCAGTGTACAAAATTATTCGTGATTGGCGTTCTCACTTCTCAAAGGGCCATTTTTTTGTCGATTTTTTTTTGTCAGATTTTGATAAAAAATTTGTAGGTTTGAAAAGCTCCTTATTCTGGTCGGAATAAACACGAAATCCGGAACAAAAAAAATCAGAGTTACATAAAATTCCATGCGGTTTCCGTAACTCAGTGTAAGATTTTGTAGGACATACAGTCAAATTGCCATTATCTAGGATGTACAGAATAAGGAACTCTATCTATCCACCAAATGTTATCAAAATCTTAGAAAAATTAAAAAAAGTGCAAAATAAAAAATAACCCAAATTCTACATTCAGTTAAGTAGGCGATCTGTGTCTGGCGTGGTCGGAAATAATTTCCGTTGTAAAGTCACTTGGCAAATTACGCCGTGATTTACCCTTTAGGCTGGTGCTACACTGAGCGCGACCTTCGCTTAATGTGTTTATCTTAAATTGATTTTCAGTAAGCCAGTCTGGATATTTAAATACTTAACGTTTGGACTAATTTTATTCTATAGGGAATTTATGAAATAAAACACGTTCAAATGAAATAAAATACTTTTTTTAACTGTTCAATAAAATATCATTTTTATTATTTAATTAACTAGCAAAACTGAATTAGCAAAAGATATTTATGCGGCATTCGTTGTGTAACATATTATTGCAGATATCATTTTGATGTCACAATGTAAGTAGCAATTGGCCTACTAGAGCCCGATTCAGTTTAACAACTTCTGTCGGTTTTGATCTTATTTTAATACGAACTTGAAGGTCGCTTACGCGGCTTGGTCCATGTGAAATGAAGTGAAAATCATGCGCTATGACTCACGACAATTATATTCAGAGTTTTGTTACAAAATTTATTCAATCTTATTTTAATTAAGAAATAAAAAGCAGAATGTAATCTCCGAGTACATCCAAGCCCATGCAGTGACAATAAGAATGTATAAGCGGCGTGATTATTAACTAGGGACGTTTGACCGAAACGAGGCCTTAAAGGTTGAAGGGTAAACACCCATAACTTAAAAAAATGGGCAAAATAGAAATGAATTACAATTTTGATTTATGAAAGTAAGCAAAGTACAGTCAAATAATTTAATATCCGTACCATTTCGTACCGTGATACCACAGTGATAATCAATATAAAAGTGGCTAGAGAACTCATACTATTGTCACTGTCACAAGGTAGGAAATGGTGCTGAAATTAAAATCCTGGACCGTACAATGGAATTAAAGATGTTATATACAAATTTAATAGCCCAACTACCTTTTAAAGTGAGCACATACACACACACACACACACACACACACACACACACACACACACTTTACTGCTGCAATGTTGCAGTGCAGCACTGCAACATTGCAGCAGTAACGCTAGTGCAGCAGCTGTGCAATATTGTTGTCGACTGCACTGCTGCAGAAAATGTCATAATTGACATCCTGGATAATTCCGGGACATCAGCATTTTGCCATATCCTGCAAAAATGTAGCACAAAGTCAAAGTCAAAATATTTTTTATTCAAATAGGCCTAGCAACAAGCACTTTTAAATTGTCAAGTTTTACAAATATTACCTTAATCTAAATATCAGAACAATTAATTGATGCAGTTATTATTATTCTTAAAAACATTGAATTATTATAGATATGCAAAACACAGAAAAGTCGCATGCAGACTGGGCTACAGAAGACGGAAAGTAACTATTACATTTTATCCAGACATTTATATTAAATTTAACGTTTTCTGCTGCAATTCAATGTCAAAATCAATGTCAAGGTTTATTTATTTTTTGTTTTATCACAATAATTATAATATTGGAAACGAGGGGGACTTTAATAAATAATTTAATAAATACTTTAATAAATACTTTAATACTTTAATAAATACTTTAATAAACTTTAATAAATCAAGAAATTACAAAATGAAAATTGTATCCGTAAACTTTGGTTTTTTATATTTTTATATCATAAACCCTCTATGATTTGTTCAAAAACTGTAAATTACGGCAATAATAATTCATATTTCCTTATCTCAATTTTTGCAAAATTTACATTTATGTAACTTTGCACTGTCGTTTATTTCCGCTCATTTGCAAATGGCCACCACTGTCATGTCCCTCATTCCGCACATAAACATGGACTATTAATTTAGACCTTTGGCATTAAAACTCCTTGATGAAAAGCCGTTAGAGTTCTCCACTTTTGGAGGTTTTAAAACAAATGACAATTTTCATGACAAACGGGACTTTTCATGACAAACGGGCAGTACCTTAGCACCTTGCATACAAATTTCTATGCAGTGGGGGCCCTAACCTTGTCTCTGCAGTTGACTGTACTAATATATTTATGTTTTATCATGCTTTAGTAAACGTAAATATCGCATCGTGTGGTCTTTGTACAAAGATTTACCTACTATTAGGGTTCCGTACCTCAAAAGGAAAAAACGGAACTTAGGGTTCCGTACCACAAAAGGAAAAAACGGAACCCTATTAGGATCACTCGTGCGTCTGTCTGTCTGTCTGTCCGTCTGTCGCAGCCTATTTTCTCCGAAACTACTATACCAATTAAGTTGAAAAACATATGTATATATGTAAGTTTGTGACCCAAAGAGGGACATGTAACGTATACAAATGAATTTTAAACATGAGGGCCACTTTTACCTTACCCCCCGTAAATGTGAAAATTAAAAATAAAGTTTTTCAAACTATATCGTGTTACATATCAAATGAAAGAGCTCATTGTGAGAATCTCAATTATATTTTTTTATTAATTGTAGGATAAACAGTTTAGAAGCAAAGCAAAAAATGACCATTCCCCCCTTTATCTTCAAAGCTACTGGGTCTAAAATTTAAAAAAAAACACACTAAATAGATCTAAACCTATAGATCACAGGAAAACCTATTAAAAATGTGCAGTCAAGCGTAAGTCGGACTTAACTACTTAGTTTTTGATCCGACCCCTACGGGTTTTTTAAAGACATTTCACTCACGTTTCACATAAAAAATACATTGTTTAAATTGTGTAATGTACAGAACCCTTGGAACGCGAGTCCGACTCGCACTTGGCCGGTTTTTACTTTCATACAACTAAAATTAACCTCAATTCTTACTAGTACAACTACAGTAAAAGTACAGTTGAATACTTGAACAAGTTTTCGTTTATCTTTGTGCCTTTACGAGAGACTATCGAAAATATCACACATAATAGTTGAGCTAACTTTAATACAGTAAACATTGAGTCAGTGGGGAGCTTTAATTAGTATTGGAGTTCATTGGCGGTTATTTAAGCCTTTAGGTCATCTACACACAGTAGATGAAGTACAATAAAAGTACGTACAAGTAGATAGAAAGCCTACCTTGCCTTTATATAAAAAAAACCATGCAATACATCACTCGTATACAGTAACTACCTTCAGGTACTATTAAACCACCAAATGGTCCCACTATGATCCAATATTGACTTGAATATCCTCGCAATTCTCAGGCAAGATATTTTCATGTGAGAAATAAAATAACTTAGGTATTTTTTCTAATGCTATTTACTTTTAACTTAGTTTTTTGCACCTCCTAATTGGTTAATTTATGTGTGTCATTTCTCCACTACTTAAAGGTTGTCTGGAAGAGATCGCTCTTTAGCGATAAGGCCGCCTGTTGTCACCTCTGTCTTCATGTATTATTTGTGTTTCCATGTACATTTATTCTGAGGCAATAAAGAGGATTGGTATTGTTGTATTGTATTGTAAATTACACAAAACTAAAAAGAACATTAATTTGGATATTTAATAACGTACTGAAACTGTGGAGTATAGTTGTAGAACTGGACTAAGTATCGGGCCATTTCCATCAATATAATGTGATACTGATTTAATATGGATATGACATCATTTCAATATGAGATGGTTCCAATATCCTTTAGAGGACCTGCTGAATTGCCTGCACGATTTTGACACTGACTGATCAGTGTCTGACACTGTAGGGCTAAGATGGTCGGTTTTTTATCATCTCTCATCATGCCTGTCACGTTCATTAGAACTACTTATTAAAGTATGTTAGTGCGAAAGTGACACATGACATGACAAGTGATAAAAATGCGACCATGATAGCGCCGCAGATCAGTATCATGGAATGAGATCTAAACACTTAAACTCGAATTGGACTTACGGTAGTTTTATGGTACAGTAGCTACTAGTAAAAGTTGAGTCAGTTGGGAGCCTTAGTGTTGGTGTAAAATTGTACATTGGCGGTGGAGGAGCGGCATATTCGAGCCTTTATGTGCAAATTGTATCGGCGGTAACGACGCGGCGCAAATCGTCGGCTCTGCCGTGGAGCCATGGGACCAGCGATTTAGCAAACAATTCCTGGTAAACAATTAGCTCCATGCATGAATTTATTTTTATTTTTGGATTCATAATTTATATCGTTGGAACACCGGAAATGATAAAAATACTTTTGTAAACCTTAACATTATTTTATTAAAAAATATTTAAAATGTTGAAAATTTTTGAGCGGTTGAAACGCTCATAATTTTTGGCGCGACACACATCTAACCTCAATGTTATGTAAGCTACAGATTGTTTTTTCATGATGTATTGTCTGTTGGTGATCCAAAAAAAAAAAAAAAAAACCGGGTCTAACGTGATTAAGTTTTATTATTGTACCTTTTGTTCCGACGTTTCAGTGGTCATGGTCGTTTATATAAACTAAGTTTTAAGTTTTAAGCGGGTAGTTTGGTGTTGTTTACAAATATCTAAATTGACATTTTGCTTGGACGTCAGTCTTCCGTGACCACAGCTAGTGCAACCTAGCTGAAACGTCGGAAAAAAGGTATAATAATGAAATTTAATCGCGTTAGACCCGGTAATTACATTAATTATGTGTACAAAATGCGAGAATTTAAAGTATTATAACAGATTTTGTTGCTAATTTCTGTTAAACAGCGTTTATTGGATTACATTCAATAATGGAGTTCCATCAAGGAACTAAAGGCATGGACCAATTGGACCACTAAAGTTGCGACTATCCATAGGCTACAAGGTCCGCTTACCTCCAGGTGTGTTGTTCGCTTAAAATTAACACGTAATAGTCGTATTTTTCTGTGGTCCAGTAAATATTATAGTACCGTAAAAGTTGAGTCTGTTGGGAGCCTTAGTGTTGTTCATCGGCGGTGGAGGAGCATCATCCTTTATGTGCATGCAACATGTTTCTCAATAGAAAGAGTTTATTTGCTGCGACATAAAACAGTTTCATTTTTGTACGCCCCGCCTGTTAAGTGGCTCCACCTGGTTTCGGCGCAACGCAAGTCGCCTGCAATCAGAGGCTATTGCTGCGAGGTGGAGTGACGTGCCAGTCGTGCGTGACAATGCAAAGGGATTTTATTACGCAACATCTACTAGTTCAATTTTTGTTAATGCCCCGCCTGTTTAGTGGCTCCACCTGGTTCCGGCGCAACGCGGGGCGCCTGCAATCAGCGGCTATTGCTGCGAGGTGGAGTGACGTGCCAGTCGTGCGTGACAATGCAAAGGGATTTTATTATGCAACATCTAATAGTTCGATTTTTGTTAATGCCCCGCCTGTTTAGTGGCTCCACCTGGTTCCGGCGCAACGCGGGGCGCCTGCAATCAGCGGCTATTGCTGCGAGGTGGAGTGACGTGCCAGTCGTGCGTGAAAATGCAAAGGGATTTTATTACGCAACATCTAATAGTTCAATTTTTGTTAATGCCCCGCCTGTTTAGTGGCTCCACCTGGTTCCGGCGCAACGCGGGGCGCCTGCAATCAGCGGCTATTGCTGCGAGGTGGAGTGACGTGCCAGTCGGGACACTGCAATGGGGTTTATAAGGCAACATGTTTCGCGATAGATTTTGAGCCTTTGGCAGTTTTGGGTTCAATCCGTCAGTGTTGTTACTCTACCTGACTTTAGTTGTGGCAAGAGTGGGTAAGCAGAGTAACTATAATATCATGTTTAGAGATGTTTTATGCCTTTTGTGATCTTCGTTGGTTTTGGTACTATGGTCAAGTTTTTAAATAAAACACATACGGTTGAAATATTTATAAATAAGACTTACTTAGGATTAACAGTTCCTTAGTTATTACTTATATTTGAAACATGTTAATTAACTTTATTTTCATGACAAGTTTTTCATTTGGATTGAATTGAACGAATCTTTATTTGTTTATATTTAATTTTACTTACAAGTCAAGTGTAAAAATATGGGGGCACACATCATACTCAAAAGTATGTCCCATAACTCTTATGTCAGCGAATGGGACATACTTTGAGTAGCTATATGCACCCATATTTTACATTTCTTGACTTTACATACAATTTACGTAAGCGTTATTTATAAACATTTCTATTATATTGTATAGAATAAGGAACTTTATCTCTCAACCAAATTTATTAAAATATAAATTTATATAAATATAGATATCCGACGACAAAAAAAATATGGACAGCAAAATAATTTGAAATCCGCCCAGCAAAGTCTTGAATGCAAAACAATTTGCAAGAGGTTTTCAAACTATTATCAATTCACTAGAAAACACCCGTGCACCCTACAAATTCCATTTAAAAGATTATTTTCCCGTCCAATCGCAAAGTTTGACTTCTGAAGTCACAAAGTTTAAAGTGCAGAATATTTATAGTCGAGAACACTTATTATAATGAGTTTGTAGGGCTTACGAGGGCAGTTTAGAAATTTCGTCTTGCTCATTCATCATCATCATCATCATGTCAGCCGATAGACGTCCACTGCTGGACATAGGCCTCCCCCAAGGCTCGCCACTCCGACCGATCCTGTGCCGCTCGCAACCACCGAATTCCCGCGACCTTCACCAGGTCGTCGCTCCATCTCGTTGGAGGCCTACCGGCAGTTCGTCTTCCGGTACGCGGACGCCACTCCAGAACCATCCGGCCCCACCGGCCATCAGTTCTGCGAGCAATGTGCCCCGCCCACTGCCACTTAAGGTTGGCAATTCTGCGAGCTATGTCGGTGACCCTAGTTCTACTGCGGATATCATCATTTCTGACTATCACGCAGAGAAACCCCGAGCATAGCTCTCTCCATTGCCCTTTGCGTGACCTTGAGCCTTCTTCTTGCTCATTAATATAGTGTAAACTCGCATCATTTGGTGACACGCCTAATTCGGTGATACAATTAAGTTTTGAAGCATGACACCGAGGAAAGCTAGTGAATTAGGGCCTTTTAAATGGGACCTCACGAATTAGGCGTGTCACCAAATAATTCGAGTTTACCCTAAATGTTAGTTTTAGAGTTAACGGCGGTTTTTAGGGCTCCGTACCCAAAGGGTAAAAATGGGACCCTATTACTATTAAGACTCCACTGTCCGTCTGTATGTCCGTCTGTCTGTCACCAGGCTGTATCTCATGAACGGTAATAGCTAGACAGTTGAAATTTTCACAGATGATGTATTTCTGTTGCCGCTATAACAACAAATACTAAAATGTACGGAACCCTTGGTGGGCGAGTCCGACTCGCACTTGTCCGGTTTTTTAACACCTACCATTTAAGCATTTTTAGGGTTCCGTACCCAAAGGGTAAAAACGGAACCCTATTACTAAGACTCCGATGTCTGTCTGTATGTCTGTCTGTCTGTCTGTCACCAGGCTGTATCTCATGAACCGTGATAGCTAGACAGTTGAAATTTTCACAGATGATGTATTTCTGTTGCCGCTATAACAACAAATACTAAAAACACAATAAAATAAATATTTAAGTGGGGCCCCCATACAACAAACGTGATTCTCCTTCCGTTATTGCGTAATGGCACGGAACACGGAACCCTTCGTGCGTTCCGACTCGCACTTGCCCCGTTTTGTTTTGCTTTTCTTTGTGTTTGCACTTGGTACCTAATGGAATCATTTATCATAATAAAATTACAAACTACACTACGCACTGATCCCATTAATGTAACGACGCAATAACACCAATCTAACAATCACAAAGCCATAAACACAAATATTTAAACACACGAACGCAATACATCAAACACTCTTTGTACTCAATTACCACTCGAGCTCAAACAACATTAACGTACAATAATCAATCTTGAATCAAAGACAACATAGTCTACATTTCCATGTCAAAGAGCGAACATTTTTAAAGAACCTAACATACATTTTGTAGTTTAGTTTGTAAATATCTCGTTAGTGATCAAAGCACGAGCGATGCGTTTGAAATTCTGAAATAGATTCAAATACAACTCGAGCAGTGACAGAATGTTTATTTTAAAAACGGAACAGCAAAATCCATCCGGAGTGAAAATATTCAGATATTACAATTCGTTACAGTCTTGACATTATTATGTAGCGACATTAAGTAACTGGTGACCGAAGAGCTGGCGGCTTCCTCGCACAACGTATCAGCATTGCGATACAGCGAGGAAATGCCGCCAGCATCCTTGGTACAATGCCTCAAGGGCCTATTTTAGATTTAAGTTAGTTATTAATTTCGTTTACGTAGTACCACTGTATATATCTTGTATGTAAATAAAGAATTTTGTGATTATTAAGTAAATCTAAAATCTCGTAATTTTTGAGATATCGGCACTTTTATAACCAGGATTCTTATAAAAGTGCCGATACCTAAAAAAAAGAGATTTTCATTAAGGGTAAATTTGTTTAATCTTGTTGCCCATTAGCTGTTCTAGCCCTTTAAGTCTTGGTGTTGGTTTTGGGGATATTCTGTATATAGACGAAGCTCTCAGTAGATTTTTGACTTCGAAAAACGGACTATGTGACTGACACTAGCCTTACATATATCACTGTTCACGGGTCTAACGGATATATTAGAAGTAACTCCAAATGTAAAAATAATATGTTTAATCATTCTTATGGAAAATGAATAAGTGTTTGACAAACAGAAAAACTAAAAAAGATACGTCAACTTCTTTATGTATGAGCTGCCAGCATCCGCGGAGGTGTAGTTCAGCTTTCTTGCAAACAATGACTGACAGTTATCCCTTCTCCATAAATATATCCATCCTTTCTATTAAATTTTTAGGTCGATTTTTTTTTCACTCATTTCAATCGCCTCTCTCGATCCGCGGATATTAATAGTGACGCTCCATTGAGAGGACTTTGGGTTTTAATGTAGCTCATTCCAGTGATTCATTCCAGTTGTCAGTCAGTAGCAGGTGTTTATTGCGGATTTATGTATTAGCGATTATTTACCACCCAATCCAACAAAATAAAAAAATTATCAGTCGTAGTTCAGTCCATTTAGGGGTCTCCGGCAAGCTCGGTTCTTCATACAAACGTAGTTCCGCTCTCATTTTAAAACGACTAGCTAGATTGCTCTGAAACTTTGTACTTATAATAGGATAAGGTATATTTATGTCTGTAATTAATTTATGTAGCTCCAGATACCATAGTTAAAAAAATACAGCGAATTTAAGTTTTGCATACAAAACTAGTTTTTGCTCTATTTCGTTTGTTTTATAAACTGGAGCTATATAAACTATTTTCAGACCTTATATACCTCATGTATGTGCAAAGTTTCATTACAATCCAACACGTGTTTTTAAACTGAGAGCGGAACTACGTTTGTATGGGAAGGTGCAATTCGGCCGAGCTTGCCGGGGACTTAGGTAGCAAAACTACACGTAATTCTTCGCGTGCACCACATAATTTACACACACTTATGTCAACCCGGCCCGAGTAGCACAACTTTGCCGGAATGAATAAAGTTGCGTAGTTTCTTGATACATGTAGGCAATAACAGGCAGTTATCACGTTATTAAATGTTCTTGTTAATTTTGTTTGTTTACACGGTTTTTATGTTCTACGGTTTAATGTCTAAGTAATATCTTTAAGACTAAGATTTGCTTAAGATAGTCCTCCGTCCTCTTGAAGAGGACATTCGGAATCGCGGAAATGTCAAATTTGACATGACTTTCTTAAATATCTCGTTATCGTTTCTGTTTCATATCTAGTGGATATATAGTTGATATCTAGATCATTGTTCGAATTGGCCCCGTAGTTTAGCCACTTAGGTAGCAAAATTACGCGTGACCCGTCGCGTGCAGCACATAATTTACACACACTTATGTCAACCCGGCCCGAGTAGCACAACTTTGCCGGAATGAATAAAGTTGCGTAGTTTCTTGATACATGTAGGCAGTTACAGGCCGTTATCACGTTATTAAATGTTCTTGTTAATTTTGTTTGTTTACACGGTTTTTATGTTCTACGGTTTAATTGCATGCTGAGGATAGTGGTGGTGGTGGTCACAATATTTATATGTATTTAACGGAATGAGTAGATCATTTATAATGGCTAATAAATAAGTGCAAAATTATCCTTCCATAGAAAATGGACCAGCCAAAAGGTATGAAACAGACAATTTTTTTTTTGCGATTTCGGCGAAAAAAAATCCCTTGCTCGCCAATTCAAAAAGTACTACGTTTGTTTATTTGATAAAGTTTTCATTCGACACAAAAAGAGGTACTTAGTTCAAACTTCGCGGTCAATAGTTGTATATATTAGACCGAGGCGAATTGGATCACAGGGCAAATCGGATCAGGCTAAAAATTTCTTGATATCTCAAATATTACTTATGACTGACGTCACATGCTAAGAGGAGAGACGTACGGCCACAGAATAACTAATAGTATAGTTAACGCTATCTCTACTGACCTCGTTCACTTACGTACTAACAATGGCATTCTGTTAAACAAAAGCTATTATTTCTTTTGTGTGAGCGCGTGTGGCTTTTGTGCCTGAGGCTCACACACAATGACCACGCGCTCAGGCACAACGGCCACGTGCTCACACAAAAGAAATAATGGCTTTTGTTTAACAGAATGCCATTGTTAGTACAGGTAAGTGAACGAGCTCAGTAGAGATAGCGTTAACTATACTACGTACGGCACAATGTAAGTGCACACATATATAATAATGTACGTTTTTAAACTGTTTACCAATTTCATAAAAACGAGGTTCCTTTCACCTTAAAAGTCACTTTAAACCCCAAGACCAATAAAAGACAAGTTAAACTACAATAAAACTTAACCGATACGGAACTAACGTAATTACCGGAGTTTTAAGAGATGGCAGTTGCAAAAACTGACTTAGCGCTCCGTTGAAATATGCCGGTCGTTTGTCTCTGTCGCCCATCCCTTTCGGCGGACGCGCAAAACAGAGACGGGCAGTAGGTTAATATGATAACGCTGTTTTATCTACACACATATCATAAAATCTGTATAATGCGTTCAAGAAGCTATGGCCAGCATAGGGATAAACTATTTTGTTACAAACAAATCATTTATCTGTGAATATGTTATTATTATGTAATAATAACATCGATATCGATTTGATAATGATATTGAAAAATTCGAGCATCACTGAAAACTGAGTTTGATTTGACCTCAATCTAGTATCAGTCGAGATGACGAAATTTGAAATGAAATGCCAATTGCAAACAGTATGACCAAAATGCCGCAATGGCGGTCGTAACAAGACAAGTAGTTCCTGAGCACATCATAGAGAGCTGTGTATGTGTGTAGATAAAACACTCGTGTGATATACGTATTGCTATGTAACGGTTATGAACATTATCTGATATGATATGTCATTTTTGACATTTCTGGTCCAAAAACGTGACAGTAGGCAGTTGATAACTTGATTATAACTATCTGAATAGGCCTCCTAGATCCCGATTCATATTGAGCAGCTCGTTACGTTATTCATCTTATTTTGATACCACTAAATATCGCTCACGCTGCCGCTGACTGATATAGCTTATGTCCATGAGCGACGGTGACTGCTTACCATCAGGTGGCTCGTCTGCTCGTTTGCTATCACATAAAAAAACAGTTCAAAACCATAACAGGGCCTAATAAGTGAAATTAGAAAAGGAGTTCCGCTTGTAATATTATAGTTTTTTTTTTTATAAATATTATACGGACATTCTTACACAGATTGACTAAGTCCCACGGTAAGCCCAAGGAGGCTTGTGTTATAGGTACTCAGACAACGATATATATATAATATAGAAATACTTAAATACATAGAAAACACCCATGACTCAGGAACAAATATCTGTGCTCATTACCCAAATAAATGCCCTTACCGGGATTCGAACCCAGGACCATCGGCTTCACAGGCAGGGTCACTACCCACTAGGCCAGACCGGTCGTCAAAGTTTATTATGCAATCGGCCCCAGGTTGTTGAATTTGAACCGGGCTCCTTATTGTGTCTCTTCTGCGTGTCGTTGCCTGTGAGCCCAGTCCGAATTGGAGCTGCCAGCTAATTGGCCGTTGAGTTATTGAGAATATTCGGACGTTTACAATTTTGCCGGCTTAGTGATAGCCCCTTGTTTATGGCCCCGCAATCTTGAGAAGTGGTACAAAATTAGTGCCTTTACCCTGAAATAGTGAAAAAGATACACAAAAATATGCTTTTAATAACATTTTTAAAATTATCACACAGAATATATTTTTACCTGATTATGGAAAAGTTTAGAGTGACACCAAGATGAGTCTGCGACTCTTGATAGCATACGCAGTGCAAGTGTTATATTTATACGTCATAATTTTATAGGAGTTTGACATTTAAAATAACACTTGCACTGCGAGTGCTATCAAAATCGTTGCAGACTTATCTTGGTCTAACTCTAAGTGTTTCTCCCTAGCGTCTAAAATAAATTTCATAATTGAAGCGTTATTTATTAGTTCTTCGTTATGTTCCAAATGCTATGACATAACTACATTTCTATCGACCACAAAAAGGGAAAATTTCTAAAACATAGTTATTCTTCTTCTTCTTCTTCTTCGTCGTTCCGTCATGACTGAGGATCGTGACCAAGAACTATATCCCTCCATTTAACGCGATCAAGGGCTATGTGGGCTGCCCTCTGCATGGAACCACATGCTTGTCTAATGGAATCCGACCATCTTGCCGGGGCTCTTCCTCTAGCGCGCTTGCCTTCAACTTGCCCCAGAATGATGTCACGTTCGAGGCTGTGGTGTGGTGATCGCATTATGTGCCCAAAGAATCTGAGAGCCCTCTCCTGACAGATTGTTGAGAGTCGTTTGGTGATTTTTAGTTCTCTCAGAATGTTATAGCTAATTAGTAACAGTAAATTAGTTATAGCTAATTAGTAACAGTAAAAACAAAGTTATAGCTAATTAGTATTAGCTTTAGTTTTAGTTTTAGCTTTAATTTTAGTTTAGTTAAGAATTTAATATAGTATTGGCATGTAGGTACTAATTATAATAATTATTATTTTAATGTAATGGGTTGATATCTGAATAAATAACATTTTTATTTATATTTATTTATTATTATAGATTATTGACCGTCATGGTTTGTCGTGATATCAAGCAAGCAAACAAGTAGTCGGTCAAAAATCAACAACAAAGTCCGAATTATGGACCATAAGTACAGTCAGCACAGAAGATCGTCTTATAGAAAAGTTTTCTACTATTTTCTGGATGGGTGTATAATTAAATAAAGCTTCTATTGAAAATATAGAAGGTACAAAATTGAAATAATTATACACAATTGAATATTTTTTATTGCGTTTTCAAATTTATTAAGATTTTCTGCTACGAAGTAAATAAGCCGGTTGCTTGATTTTCAGGGTTCCGTAAATCCGTACCCAAAGGGTAAAAACGGGACCCTATTACTAAGACTCCGCTGTCCATCCGTCTGTCTGTTTGTATGTCTGTCTAATCTGTCTGTCTCCAGGCTGTGTCTCATGAACCGTGATAGCTAGACAGTTGAAATTTTCACAGATGATGTATTTTTCTATATTCAATCCAATTCAATTCAAATAATTTATTTCAGAATAAAAATTCCATATACATTTACATTTAAAATAAAATAAAATAACTAATCCTTAATTAAAACTAAATATGTTAGTAACAATAGGTAATACTTAGAACAACACTATGTTAGTACACAGGAAATGATTTGTTAATAAAGTACATTAAAATAAAATAAAATTACAATTTTAATAACAAATGCATTATATGCATAACAACAAATACTAAAAACGGAATAAAACAAACATTTGAAGCCTGACCAGTAATTTAATGATCATTGTCAAGGAGGGCGCTGTTGTTGCGCATGTATAGGGTGACAGCTAGTCGGGATAGTATAAAAAAAATAGTTCCAGTGAAATTCCGCAACATGGCGCGTGATCATATACATTCCTGGTCAGGCTTTAAGTGGGGCTTCCATACAACAAACGTGATTGTTTTTGCCGTTTTTTTCGTAATGGTACGGAACCCTTCGTGCGCGAGTCCGACTCGCACTTGCCCGGTTTTTTATTTTATCTTTATTAAGTAAAGTGTACAGTATGCTTGATTGCCACCGACGTGGTATAAAAAAAAAGAAAGTTAATCTTGAATTAATAAGTAATGCAGAAACTAGTGTTTAATAATACATATGTATGATTGATCTAAAGTTACGCTTTTCCCTTAATTGTAATTTTCTAGTAGATTGACATTATACACAGCTGTATGTACAAAAAACCTGATGAAACCAACAACCAACATCATTTGAAAAACACCTTCCTTAAAAGTCTAAAAACATAACCATTTCCTCCGCCATAATCGGGTAACGCTTTCAGCGTTAAAGTTTACCCTTCAAACATCTCTGCTTACATTTTCTGAACTAATTTAAATTTTTCCAGTAAAAAAACTCGGAGTTGGAGCAGATGTGTCGCCTTTGAAATATGGCGGCCATAGTTTTATATTAAATTTGTCCTCTCGGGGCTGGGATTGTGACTGGAGTGAGTGTATTCGGATTTTTGAAATATGGTTTTGATTTATAACAATTAAAAGTATCGCGTTTTGTACTTGCTTTGCTCGGAAGACATAAAAACTCAAAAATGCGCGTAATCCAAGAGAGACCTAGGTAGATCGATTTTTCGCCCTCGAAAACCCCCATATAGCAAATTTCATCGCAATCGTTAGAGCCGTTTCCGAGATCCCCTAAATATTCGCCGTCGTTTTGGGAACGACTGTGTGTATGTATGTATGTATGTAAGAATTTTATTGCACATAAGACAGATTAAGATATACATACATACATATAATCACGCCTATTTCCCGGAGGGGTAGGCAGAGACCACGGATTTCCACTTGCTACGATCCTGACATACCTCTTTCGAAACCTCCCCTCCTCCTCTTTCATACCTCTTCCTCTTTCTTTTCTTAAGATATACAATTAAACAGAAAGTACACAATGTACAAAGGCGAACTTATCCCTGTAAGGGATCTCTTTCAGTCAACCTTTGAGCAACTGTGTGTCAGGTGCTTGCAAGCTTTGTCACTACCGGCCGTTATCCAACCCCACGACCCCTACGGTGACACCGTATGAGCGGGGCCAGGTTTCGGGGCCGCAGTGAAGGCGACCGGCAGTTTAGTCTGGCGTGTGCGTCGTGCCTTTGTGTTGGCGTCATCCGATTGTGTGCTTGTGTTTTCTTCGTCTTTGTGTAGGAGGGTTCGCGGTAGGTGCAGACCCCCATATTAGTCCGGTGGTCGTATGTAGTGTGGTGCGATCTCTCGTAGGCGGCGCGACCTAAGCCCTCCTACACACACACCCGCAACTCGACTGGACAACTCCATTGCGCGCCGTGTGACCACTGTCACACGACCTACCTCTCTCTCTCTCTCTGGTGTAAGAGGTACAGGTGTTTAATTCAAGACAAAGTTTGGTTTTGCGAGCCACACTGCTTATTTATATTTCTCTTAGACTGCAGTTGCCCTGGCAGGTTGTAGGTTGATGACTTTCACATACTAATAACGTGAAATTATCAAAACAAAGTCTGATTTCTGAATTTCAAATACCGCTTCGGAATATGGACGTTTGCGAAATCGGCTTCTGGTTACGACTGACGATACATAAAATATGTTTTCTGAAAAAGTGGTGAATGAAAAAATTGGGACACAATACAACCAGACGATAAGTTTTTTGACAATAATTTCAATTAAAAACTGTAATAGATGTCATATATTAAAGAAAAAGTGACGAAGCCCTCCAGTGGTGAAGGCCGGTTTCGAACCGGCGTCTTTAGCTATCGCGGCTATTTGATTTGTTCCCAAACTTGTTAATAATTTCAGTATTAAAAAATACTTTTATTGCTGGCTTATCTTTCAACAAGCGACTCTCTCAGCTAGCTAGCAGCCAGGCAGTTTGATGTTTATAGTAGAATTCAGGTAGTAATTACTTGTAATTAAATGGTTATCATAACGGCTATGGTAATTTATATAACCAGAAGTGTCATTGTTGATAGCTGACAAATCATACCCATAACCAGTTTACTTTGTCAAATTATGTGTCTTTAATTTTGTTCTGACGATATGCTACCTTCACACCTGCTTTTGAAAACGCTATTAAAGTTATATTTATAGCTTATAATAATTGTATTAAATATATTAATAACGGGTCACTCACGTGTTTTAAGTCGAAAACGCTCGACATGTTTCACTCCGTACCGAGGAAGGAGGAGGTTATATTTAATATGTCTGTGTCTTACGGAAGTTTTGTTATTAAAATTATAATAATTGTGTTTATAGCTTTATATTATACTCTTTATTTATTGTCCTTCCTAGGCTAGGTCATTTATAATAATATGAATATAAAAGCAAAATATAAAAAAAAACACAAAACAATACAAAAAATAGACACATTATAAAAATCTAACATAGGGTGCCACCAGCAGCAGCGGTCCCAAGCTGCCGGTGGTCAGAGCTGCAGAGTGCGGAACCGACGTACTATACGCGCCGTATCCAAGATTACCTTCTGCATCTGACCCTTGATCCAACCACCCAGTGAGAGTCTCTCGTGTTGGTCGAGACTCTTCGCTATGAGACAGTTCACGCTTTTTAGGGTTCCCTACCCAAAGGGTAAAAACGAGACCCTATTACTCTCCGCTGTCCGTCTGTCTGTCACCAGGCTGTATCTCATGACCGTGATAGCTAGACAGTTAAAATTTTCACAGATGATGTATTTCTGGTACCGCTATAACAACAAACACTAAAAACTAAGAACAAATTAAATTATTTTCTATGAAAATATTTATTATTTCAGTTTATAAATACTAAAAAGTACGGAACCCTCGGTGGGCAAGTCCGACTCGCACTTGGCCGGTTTTTTATTTATTATTATTGTTTTTAATTGTAATTTTAAATTGCACTGACTTTATTTCCTATTGTATTAATTTCCGAATTGATAATTGAAATTTTATGTACCTATTGACTTTATTGTAATTCATTTTGAGCACAATTGTAATTTTTAACCAATGTATATTGTGTGTATTGTATTTTTTTTAATCAGTACGAGTACCAATCAATGAATCTGTCTATCTATCTATTTATCTATATGTAGTTTTTAAACGCGTGTATGGAGCCAGCTTTGTAACAAGTTAATAAGCAGAGGAATGTTCTAAGTAGGCAATTTCGTGAATTAATAAGGCTCGGGTCACACCGGCGCGATTAATCTTACGCGAATATAAATTGTGAGATAGTCGTTGAATATTATATTAAGCATTAAATGGATTAATGTAAGTATGATGTGGAGAAATGTAATTTATACTTTTAGACATTGTAAAAAGTTTATATTTTTGAACTTTGAAGTTAAACTTACGCGAAGCCTTTTTTCTTACTAGATGTTGAATTAAATACAATAAGCGCCACTTGCACCATCCCACTAACCCGGGGTTAACCGGTTAAACCGTTAATCCACTGTCAAATTATACTGGTAACTATGGTAACTCCAGGTTTAACCGATTAACCTCGGGTTAGTGGAATGGTGTCAGTGGCCCTAAGTCTTAATTAATAATTAAGCATTTCTGCAAATTATTTAATGTTGGTACTGTACATATGTAAATTGTAATTATAGTGACGGGTTTATTTGCTATTTTGTTACAAATTTTATTATTTATTTATTTAAACTTTATTGCACATAAAATTATAAGTACAAATGGCGGACGGATGCCATAAGGCATTCTCTACCAGTCAACCACTGGGCTAAAAAGAGATGGTTTAATGATTTGTTAACACTTAACAGCTCCTTTGATTAATAATATTGTAGATAATTTACTTAACAAATACATTAAATATTTGATAAAGTAGATACTGTAGGTAGTTTAATTTAAGGTCACGAAAATTATTATACATATTTAATGAGAATATTACAAAGAGTCATCATTTAAACCGTCATAAACAACACGCTAAATTAAACCGCTTCTCTCAAGTGACCCGTTTCGTCAAACTCGCACGAATAAATAGACCGTGAGCCAGGCGCCAATTTCGTCAGTCATCGCCTCCCGGTCGAAAACTCGTATAGCGGTTAACGGCTATGTATGAACCCTCGTGAACGTCAGCTGCCGCTCCGTTGGTGGGTTGAGGAATGGCAGCCACCGAGACGCGTAACACGGTTTTTCCACCGCGATACGACCGGCTGACGATTTGTTTTATTAACAATAGCATCTAAACTATCATCTGACAAAGTATCAAATGGGAGGCGATGACGCCGATGACTGAAAAGAATTTTCTTTTTTACATGTTCATATGACCAGCTGACGGTCTCTCCATAGCGATACAATCGGCTGGCGATTTTGTTTATTCAAAATAGCATCTAAACTATCATCTGACAAAGTTACTAATAGTAGAATAAGTAACTAATATATTATGGAAATTGAATTTCTGAAATAAATAATCATTTAATTTAATTTAATTTAATTTAAAGTTATTATTTACAACGACGGGACTTAATCGCGTAAAATAAGTTTTAAATTTACCTCCGACGTTTCTAGGACGGCGTTGTCCCCGTGATCTCGGAGAAGACTGGCTAAAGTTGACATCAACATCTTCTAGGCGCGCGAGTTTTTTGAACTACCCGCACTTGGTCTTGTTAATTGGTGGTCTTGTTGTTTGTTGGTGTTGTTAACGTCGGAGGTAAATTTAAAACTTATTTTACGCGATTAAGTCCCATCGTTGTAAATAATAATGAGTAAAAATCGTGAAAGTTTAAATCAGTGATCTGACAAAGTATCAAGCGGGAAGCGATGACAAAAATTTTTTTACAGACTTTATTTGCTGCCATTCCTCAACCCACCAACGGAGCGGCAGCTGACGTTCACGAGAGTAAATCATACATAGCCGTTAACCACTATACGAGTTTTCGCCCGGGAGGCGATTGGTCATGGAAATCTGTTCCTGGCCCGCGGTCTAAAAGATAAACATGACATCCTTTAACTTAGCCCCGATACCTTTGTTTATCTGCCGCTATTAGCAAGGAATAATGGCTATAGTGTCCTTCATAATAAGGCTCATAATCGTTCATCAAACGGACAAGCGAATTTTAGTTTTAATTATTCGATTTGTTTCCGATATGATACTGATCACGGTCAAAAGTGACGCTTTTGTTGAAGTAATATCACTTTTGGCACTGACAGAGCAGTATCATATCGGAAACAGATCTAGTAACTGAAACTCGAATTGGCCACGGCAGAGCCTAAATAAATGATATCCGCACAATGAATGTTGGGAGGCGTTATGTAAGAAAAGCTTTTGGGAAGGATGATTTTAGTATGTTTTTAGGATTCCGTACCCAAATAAAAACGGCATCCTATTACTAAGACTCCACTGTCTGTCTGTCCGTCTGTCCGTATGGCCGTATGTCCGTATGTCCGTCTGTCCGTCTATCCGTCTATCCGTCTGTCCGTCTGTCCGTCTGTCCGTCTGTCCGTCTGTCCGTCTGTCCGTCTGTCCGTCTGTCCGTCTGTCTGTCCGTCTGTCCGTCTATCCATCTGTCCGTCTGTCCAGGAGACCGTTTCCGTCACCGTCAGAAAACTACGGACACCTGCAAGTCCAGGGTGTTACATGCTTGTTGTCTTTTTGTCAACTAAATAACATAGACAAAACCATTTTGAACTTATTGATTGCGTCATAATATTGATAATTGTTTGCTGGAAATAAATTTGATTCTTTTCACAGTTTTTCTTTATAATGTCCAAAGAAAGATATCCTCAAATTAAAGGCGTATTTAATTAAGAAATAGTTTCTAATTAACTTTATGAGGGATCTAACATTTTTAGACATTTTTACGTCTCGTTGCGACCTTAATAAACTTAATTTAAAAAAATGGCTCAAGTCTAGACCGACTAGGAACCAGATTCACATTCAACAATCTCATTTTCTTACGACCTTAAAGATTGCTCACGCTGATTTGATAGAGAAAGATAGTCTTATTGCGATTCCTATAAGAGGAAAGAGAAAATAGTGCCATGCTTTGTCCTTATCACCGACCGGGTTTTTTTTCATGGTCGGGTTATGGCAGCATAGGTATGAGGCGATGGCGAAATACCGAAATTTATAAGAGTGAAAGAGAAAAAGGATTATGCTGCCATACATTAACCTGTCAATACATGAATATGTCTTTCTCTTACCCCTGGTCGCTCGGTTTTATGTCTATAACTACTATACTATGTCTATGATGCGAAATGACGTGAAAGTCGTGCGTGAGGCGCCAATCACGAAGAAAATCTTCAAGGTCGTGTCAAAACCAGATCATAACCATAACAAATTGTTAGACTAGAATCTACCTCGTCGTTATTTGAAAAAAGTTTTAATAATCAGAGGCAGTGGATATATAATTCGGGCATATTTAATTTCGTGGGGAAAGAAAGAATATTTATTTTCAAGTGAAAGTAAGGAGTCTACAAAAAACAAAATTGATTAAAAATATTTTTCTTATTTTCTCTCAACATCAAATAATTTTTTTCTGCTTCTCTTATCTAAAACACTGTTGCTTGAATAAATTTCAAAAATTTTACAATATCCTCTTGTTCAAAGTTAGGCGTTATGATTAAATTAAATCAATTTTATCAGATAGACACACTCTGCCAACGATAGTATTTTTACGACCTTTTATTACAAGCTTTTATTTAACTTGTGTTTATATAAGATTAATAAGATACAAGTTGCTACGTTACTTACTTACTTACTGCTGTGGCGCGACGACCCGAACTGGATCTTGGCCTCCGACACCAAAGACCGCCAAGCTACTCTGTCCAAAGTTGTTTCTGTCCACGGTACGTAAGTAAGTGTTGCTACCACGAATTAATAAACTAGTGGATGTGAAATGACTGCTATTTAGTATGAAAACCAGTGTCGCTAAACTCACACATTCATAGCCACGTTAAAATACGTCACACACAAAGTTTCTCTGATTCGTAGCAACTTTCCATACCAAAAGGTTATTACCGGTGGACATTTCTCGAACGAATATCAACTGTAGGCTACACGAGCGACGGTTTAAAATATAATGTCAAAGTTATAAGACATACGACTCTTTAATTATCTCATTCCTCTCACAAAAGCTCGCTCAACGTTCACCTAATACAACTACTGAACACCAGATGGCGCTATTTGATATAGTTTTAAAATCACTTACTTATTACAGGCGAGAAAAGGGCTAAAGAAACCAATATAAGTAAGGTCTAATTACGCGTGGTTTGTTACGGATCTCACGGTCACGTTACACTGGTGTTTTCGAGATCTCTCCGTGGTTGCTACGTTACCAATCATTTATTGAATATTTGACAGATTCCTATAAATATTCTAGGATAAACTAGCGTTACCTAGTTTGCATTTATAACAGCCACATCTTTGAAGTAATTTGAACAACATACTAAACATACTCCATATCGTCTCGAACAACTTGCAATGTGTATGTATGTAACTATTTTTGTACGGGTCGAATCTTGCAATTTAAAGACCCACTTCCCAGTTTCCGATGAAGCTGAAAATGTGCATACATAATATGTATTATGTATGCACATTTTCATATTACATATTATGTAAGTCGGGTGACAATGCAGTATTATGGGTGAGCTGATCTGATGATGGAGACAGGAGGTGGCCATAGGATCTCTATGATAAAACAACGCAACCTAATTGTGTTTGGGGTTTTTAGTTTTGGCCCGATGAGTATTAGTTGCCTGTGGAAATAAAAGTACAGTCAGCGATAAAAGCTTTTATCAAAATGAAATTTTTGAAAACTTATTTATGTTAAAGCGTGTAAAAAAAGGACTTAATTGAAAAATTTCGTAAGCTTTGGTACAATACGTACCCTAAATTAAGTAGGTACCTACGTCGTCATACTAGCTGTGCTTATAGAAAAGTGGATACTTATGTCAGGAAAGTGTCAGACTTATGTCACACTAAAATGAATAACCTCCTAGCCATGAAGACTATATAAAGGAGCCAAATCTCTATGTATGAAAAGTGTCCATCAAAAACAGTAATTAGGCGGCGCCACCATACACCGAAATACTACCAAAAACAACCTACGTAATTTGGTCGGGTTATTTGTTGTCTTATATGGTTCATGTTATACTCATGTCCCAGAGCCTAACTAGCGCCACCGGAGAGATTAGGAACTATTATTTAAAGCTGAAAGCGGTCACTTTTGCAACAATTCTGCCATAAGAGATTGGCATCCTTTCTAGACCATCCATACTCCTAGCTCATGTACCAGTTAATCAATTATAGGTATACATAAGTCATCATGGATAAGTGTGAATAAATGTGGTAAGTGTGGCTAGCCTTCACATTATGCAGCACTTACCATATTTAAAGTATTATTGCATAATTTAATTTTTATTAACCCTATAAATGTAAAGTAGAAAATTAATAGCAACTCCCAACTGTATTATCACGGAAAATGCGGGTTTTTCAAATTTCCCAGCGACTAGAACGCCTAGTGAGTTAAGATGTTTATTCTTTAAGAAAAATTGCTCCTGAACCTTTAATATATATGCAGATAGTGTTGAGCGCTGAAACAGAGAAAACGCGAGAGAATATACCTTTTTAATACAGTTGCTCAAAAAGTGGTACTTTTTGTGGCTGCGTAGCGTGTGAGAAGCTCAATTTCTCGAACTAGTGCTTTTTACTTTTTAGTTCCAAACTATACTTTCGAAACGCAGTTAAAATTGAATTTAGCGCGGAGCAGGTACCAGGGACTCACTCGTTACTCGGAGGTGTCGTTGACCAACCCGCGCCGGGCCCGCGGCGGCCGCGGCCGGGGCGCGCACGAGTATGAAGGTATCGCGGGCTGCGGCAGCTCAAGTATCGCGGGCTGTATAGGTACTTTTGGTTTTGGTTTGGTTTGGTGGTATGATTCTACTAATGATATATTGATTTATTATTTTTTCGCAATTGTATTAAAAAACGTCGTTTACAACACGTGTGAAATGTCTTTTCACACTAGTTGTAAAATGTACTATTTTTTATCTAACAAATTTCTTTTTACGGTTCCGTTCCCAAAGGGTAAAAACGGGACCCCTATTACTAAGACTCCGCTGTCTGTCTGTCCGTCTGTCAACAGGCTTCTCATGAACCGTGATAGCTAGACAGTTGAAATCTTCACAATTTTTTTTCACGTATTTCTGTTGCCGCTACAGCCTACATAAATATTGAAGTGGGGCTCCCACGCAACAAACGTGATTTTTTTGCCGTTTTAGGGTTCCAAACCTCAAAAGGAAAAAACGGAACCCTTATAGGATCACTCGTGCGTCTATCTGTCTGTTTGTCTGTCCGTCTGTCACAGCCTATTTTCTCCGAAACTACTGGACCAATTAAGTTGAAATTTGGTATACATATGTAAGGTTGTGACCCAAAGACGGACATGTAACGTAAACAAATGAATTTTAAACATGGGGGCCATTATTGGGGGGTAAATAAGAAAATAAAAATAAAAAGTTTTTCAAACTATATCGTGTTACATATCAAATGAAGGGCTCATTGTGAGAATCTCAAATATATTTTTTATATAATTTTAAGATAAACAGTTTAGAAGTTATTCAAGAAAATAGTCAAAAAATGACCATTCCCCCCCTTTATTTCCGAAACAATTGGGTCAAAACTTTTGAAAAAAATACACAATATAGATATTTATCTATAGATCACAGGAAAACCTATTAGAAATGTGCAGTCAAGCGTGAGTCGGACTTAATTACTTCGTTTTTAATCCGAATACATTGTTTAAATTGTGTAATGTACGGAACCCTTGGAACGCGAGTCCGACTCGCACTTGGCCGGTTTTTTGTGTAATGCCACGGAACCCTTCGTGCGTGAGTCCGACTCGCACTTGGCCGGTTTTTTTTTAAAGGTAGGTTCGGATTCAAACTACACCAGCAATATCTACCTACTGCTAGAGTAATTCTTGCATTTACGTTAAATTTGACATTTGCGACAGTAATGCAGTCAGCAGTATAGGTGTGCGACACTATAGCCGACTGCATTACTGCCGCAAATTTCTAAATCGATGTTGCTGCTCGGATTTTTGACATTTGGGGCCGCAATATCACACTGCAATACTGCGGCTGTAATTTAAATTCCGTGCCTGAGTAATCAGCCCAAGGGTTGTCAGACACACAGTCCAATTCGGACGTGCACCTGATATAAAACCGGTATTAGAATAATATTGGAATCACATTAGTAAGCTGTTATTCGCGCGGGCGTCTCGCTCGCACTAATAGGTACATGAACGGACAAGTCAGAGCGAAATTAACGCGCGAATGTCAGCTAACTGATGTGATTCCAATGTTTCTAAATATCGGTTTGATGTCAGGTGCATGTTCAAATTGGCCTGGCCCCGTAAACAACGTGCTAATCGCTAACGTAGCGAACGAAACGCAACTGTCACTGTCACACTTAGGAAGAGTGATAGAGAGACACAAAGCGATTCGATGGCGAAGCGCAAGCGATTGTCACCTCGGTTATATCAGCCTGATATTTCGGAACGTTGTAAACTCTCTGGCACCATCTCTGCCAGCCAACGCTGGTCGGTAAACAATTGGTTTGGGCGGTGAATAATTCATCGCCGCTCGCTTATTCCGTCCTATTTGCCCACCGTACACTGACTGATTTAAACATAAAACTTATTTGCCCACCGTGCAAGGTGTGTTGAGGTAACTGTAAATGTAAGCGCTTATTCCGTCTTATTTACCCACTGTACGCTAACTGATTTAAACATCAAACTTATTTGCCCACCGTGCAAGGTGTGTTGAGGTAACTCTGTAAACGCTAATTCCGTTCTATTTCCCTACCGTATGAGGTGTGTTGGGGTAATTTTATAAACGCTTATTCCGTCCTATTTGCCCAGGGTACCCAGAATTATTTAAAATAAAACTTATTTTCTCACAGTGCAAGGTGTGTTGAGGCAATTTTGAAAAGCTTATTTTGTTCTTTTTGCCCACCGTGTAAGGTGTGTTAGAGTCATTCTGTAAACGCCTTTTCTGCCCTATTTGCTCACTGTACCGTACACTGACCGTTCATTACATTGTCAAAATAGATGTGGCTGCCCCGATTTTTTATTTATTTGGGACAGTAATACAGTCGGCAGTAATGTCGCGCTGCAATTTACTGTTGCAGCTTTTTCTGCTGCAATACTGCTGCTTCTTTATTTTTCTTTTTTTGCGGTTCTTTGTAATTTTTCATGTAAAATGTAATGCAATGTGCAATTAAGATTATTTGCTTACTTACATACCTTTATTCCCTCAAACACTTATGAGAATAACCCTTACACACCTTACTGATTTAAACATAAAACTCCATGTTGTGTTTGCGCGCTGTACTAACATTTGCTACGTGGCTATGCAGTTCACATTAAGGGATAATGGTCTTTCTGATATTGGCGTAAGGTTCAATTTTATTTGTCCCGTGTTATGAATTTTTTCATTCATATAAAACTAAACGTGAGAGTTAAGGAATAACGTTGAATTTTGCTTAGTTGAAGTTCTGCTTGTAAAATAATATATATTTTATTAACTTTATTACCTAGTATTATGTTCATCGGTAGGTACTCGAAAGGCATTCTTGTAAAAAACTTTTTCATTTATAAAAAACTATAGCGATATTACAAACAGGTAATAACACAAAAATATAAACGATCGCGCAATTACATGGTACTTCATTACATCTGGTTTTTGCAAGACACTTTCAAAACACACACACACACACACTTTCACTTTCTTTCGGTCTTTTTCACTTGACTGCTACTGATGGATTTAAAAAACAATTTAAAACGTTTTAAAATTCAAAAAATACTCAGGTTTACTCAGATGTTTGACATTTGACTTTATGCTCATAAGAATAATTTTATTATACCCTGAATATTGCTCTTGCATTTCAAATTTTACACAAGATCATTTTGATTTAAACGAGATCAAAAGCAATATCACTTTTTAATAAAATGTTTTAATATAATAATATTTTGCATCTGTATATCTTATTCTATTTGCCGATGACTACTTGATTTTATTATGATAACTGTGAGTGTCGTCTCGTCTCGAATATATTTATTACACTAGCACTAGCAGAGTAGTTGTTTAAAGTAGTCCATCTTGAAAAAGGAAAAAAAGGAGTGTACAGGATTTTAAGAGGTCGTAAACACATTTCGTTACAGGCGTCCATAGTCTTAATGACGGTTTACCATAATCATTTTTTATTTGAAAATTTCATGCGCCCCGTTTGTAATAGAGCCAAAAAGGTGTGCCTACTAAGGTTTTTATTACATTTGCCTCCTCCTTTTTGGTACGGACGGCTAAGGAATGGAATGCGCTCCCGCCATCTGTATTCCCTGATCAATATGACCTCGGTCTCTTTAAAACAAGAGTGAATAGGCTGTTACTGAACCGGTGAGCTCCATCTTAGGCCCTGTCTTCACTTTCCATCAGGTGTGACTAGGGCCAATCGCCGATCAGTTTATAATTAAAAAAAAAAAATGTTTCGTTACTTAACGAAACAATTTATATTAATATTTTTTTAATATTTTTTAATATTAATATTTTTTTAATGGCAACAACGAAACAGACAGTCCAAAAAATATCATGCTTTTAGGGTTTTTCTGCTTAAAGAATTGAAATATCTCGTGTCTGAGTAGATCTAATATTTTTTTCCACATCTAAAAGGGTATTTGCAGCAATGTATCTTGCCTGGAGTAAACAAGATTAAAGGATGACTCACGTTAGACTGGGCCGTGTCCGGGCCGGAGCTTCCGGCGCTTACTTTTCTATGACATGACAGGTGATCACGTGATGCCTTCCATAGAAAACGAAGCGCCGGAATCTCCGGCCCGGACACGTCCCGGTCTAACGTGAGTCATCCTTAAGTCCGGTCGACTTATAGTAAGTCTGTTACCTGTTATTATGTCAAGATATTAACATGAGACGTGAATTTCTAAATATTCAATTAGATTACGGTCATTATTCCTAAACTGTGGCACTCGAGTAACGAGAAATATTATTTTATGAGACATTTGTACGTTTGTGTTACAACGAAGATAAGATAAGAAATTAAACGTGGAGATGATAGACATTATCTATATTATTTCGTTTACGTTATAAATACTTAATCCTAATTATGGGACATAATACACAATCTTACTTAGGTAAAACAATTAACAATAGTAGTCATACAATTAAATTAAAAGAAAAAATATTAGGAGAGCCCTTTTATTTAAATTTTTACAATATAATTAAATATTATTGTATGAAAATGGGTTACTCACGTATTTAAAGAGGAAAAGGGACGGCCTCTTTTTCATACAAACGTAGTCCCCATTTTCCTCTCTGAATATTGACACTATAGATAAAATAATTTGATGAAAAGCTCTGGATAACAGCCGTGGCGCGCGGTTCACCGAGGCTCACCCACACGGAGCATGCAGCTCGTTAAACCTGCCGAACACGGCGCTGTCCTGCCTCCCGGGCCCCGGCCACGACCTGCAGGAGACTGTTGGGGCTTCCCCTAACCCGTCTGATGAGCAAACCCCGGTTTGACAGGAGCATAATTAAATGGACTACTGATAGGCTTGATTGAATGTTAACTCTTCTATCGACATCCATATGAAGCAATCTTTGAATGATCGTAATTATAAAACAACTGTGTCAATTCTATATAGGTACTTTTCCAATTACTTGCAAAACATATTGTAACAAAAAGTCCGAAAAACTTATCAACAATCAAGGATCGAATAATATTTCACTGACTTAAATTAATGTTAACGTGTCTCGCTTTCTTTTCCTTTTTATTTTCTTTTTTAGTACCTAAACCTCAAAGACTCATAGGTAAAGTTCCTATATAGAATTGACCTTATTTTGTAATTACGACCATAAAAAAATTATTTTGTATGTCGATAGAAGAGTCGAGCACAACGAGTCCTGCCAAACTGGGGTTTGCTGTGAGCGACGCGACTTTATTGCGCATGAGCGCATAAAAGTCATCAGTGTGCGCGTCGGCAAACATGCCTGACGCGCTGCGGTATCAAGGAAGCCCCACAATCTCCCGGAACAGGTTGCAGAACAATAAAAGAAAATCAGTTATAAATAACCTAAGCCAAATCATGCAACACTTGTAACCAACATTCCAAAAGCAAAACACATTTATATTTTACAGATACTTTTGTCTAACTGTTGAACGTAATTCCATTTCCCATCTATTTCAGAGCACTAACCAGATTTAAATTCAACGAAGTTCGGGATGAAGTTAAATTAGAATTTTACCATGTACTCGAGTGTCCAACAAACGGGAAACGGGCAATTTTAAACGGGAAACGGGATATAATACAGGGTGATTTCTGGGTCGCGATTCAGAACCACTTTTTCTGACTGTAAATGATCATTATCATAGTATTTGATTACAAGATAATTAGTTTAATTTTTATTATTTTTCAAGTAAAATTAATCTTATACTAAGTAATTATGGTCACCCTATGGCTTTTGACATACGTATGGAAAGCGACAAGACATCATATTGAGTAGGGTGACCAAAATGTATGCAAAAGTGTTTTTTCGACTTGTCATCTGAAAAAATTAAATAATCATCATGTTTGGTGATAAACAATAATTTGCAACATCATTAGGCTCACTTTGAATTATGTATGATGCCTTGTTCAATTGCTCCACGACCCCGAAATCACCCTATATACTTAGTGAGTAATTATAAACAACTATGTAGTTAACGTGAAATACGATACTAATTGGTGTCAATGTTAGTGCGTCGACCTCTGAGGTCCTACCACGAAAAACGAAAATCTAAATTTCTTGTTTAATTCTTCAGTGGTATCTAATACATCAGTCGTACACTAGTCGTAAAGCTGTAAGTGATTGACGGACAGATGGTATGCACAGCGAAACTCCGGGTGATAAAATTATTAAAAGTGGAGAAGAGAAGTGGAG
Organism: Cydia strobilella; assembly: GCF_947568885.1. NCBI lineage: Eukaryota > Metazoa > Arthropoda > Insecta > Lepidoptera > Tortricidae > Cydia > Cydia strobilella. The sequence continues at coordinate 16,374,071 of NC_086057.1, forward strand.
AGAGAATGCCTCCTTGGGGTACACCGGTTGCTAGGTCGCACCAATCTGATAAAGTTTCATCTAAATCGGTTCAGCGGTTATTGATCCCCTATACAAATTTCCACCCCCCTTTTCATCCCCTTGAGGGGTGAGTTCTGGGATAAAAAGTGTCATATGTCCTTCCCCGGGACTCAAAATATCTGTATACCAAATTTCAACTTAATCAGTTCAGCTGTTTAAGCGTGAAGAGGTAACAGACCGACAGACAGACACATTTTCGCATTTATAATATTAGTATGGATGGATTTATAGGTATATATTTGTGTTTATATGAATATGTATTACATATAATTATATTAAGTACAGGTTTTAATTGTTTACGCTTGTAATAATTGAACCATAATTTACCTACTTTTCATAGTGTTCGTTTCTTTCATGAGTTTTTACTCTCAATTGCTCAAAGGTTGACTGGAAGAGATCCCTTATAGAGATAAGTACGCCTTTGTACATTGTATATATTTTATCTTTATTGTGTTTGTAATCCGTCTTGTGCACAATAAAGTGTTTACATACCTATACATAAATAACATATCCAGACATAACGAAAGCATTTTAGTTCAACTAACTGAAACAGAGAGAGAATTAAATATTAGTATATTAAAATATATATGTATGTAGGTACTTGCCAGTTTATATTGTATACTAAACATACCTCTCAGCACAAATATTTCTGTTTTACATCATTGCTTAGCAGTTTATTACCCTTTCGACATTATGACGAACTGTGAAATATTGACGCCATCTTTATTATTTGACAGATGATTAATGTGGCTACGGTATTGGCTCGTTGGAAAGATCGTTAAAAGGCTTTCAAAATTGCTGATCCATGTTTAAGAGCTTTGTTTTTAGCACTATTCGTAACATTAAATATTTATGTTACGCTTTTATATTAGTAGGTATTTTTGTTTTATAACGTGTAGCATAAACAGTAGCGCATAATTAATTTTGACGCTTGAAGAGCCTTAACACCTCCAAATCTTAGGTATTAGTACCAATTTATTTAGAACATTAGTATTTATTCTTATCTTATCTTATATTACATTACATTATCTCATCTTATCTTATCTTATATTATCTTATCTTATATTATCTTATCTTATCTTATCGAATCTTATCTTATCTTATATTTTAGTAATTATATTGGTAGTTAAAGATTATAATAAATAATGTACCAACCTTATGTTTACCCACGTATTGGATATTGTATTTATAAACTTCATATCCCTATAAATGTTGTTGTATTGACTTGTGGTAAGAGCCCTTGAGGCTTACTTAGGTACAGTTTTTTTTTCAACTGAATTTCGGTTTGAAAGCAGCTTAACTGTACGCAGTGCAATAATGAAACGCAGCCGCGAGCCGCCGTAACTTTTTAATTATCCGCCGCTTAGGTACAAGTGCGGTCAGTACGCTCCCACCACACACAGCGCACATAACCACCAGATTGTTATTCTCAAATAGTACGCAAATGTTAACTAATAAAGACACACATGCATGTGCAGGACCAGACAATTCGTTACAGACAACATTCTGAAGCATCACGATTGGTTAAGCCAAAGTCAAAAGCAATTATTGTGAATAATTTTTGTAAGTTGTAAATAATAATAAGCAATATTTCATAATAATAAATGCGCTTTCAAGGGCGCAGCAATCTTAAAATTTTATCTCATACAATTTTTGTTATTAAAGTTTATGTGATCACATTGTTAAATAGGTAAGTACTTAAAGGCTGATTTACCTATTTTCAGTATAATATTATTCATTTCATTAAGCAGCAATAAGACAAGTGAAGTAGTTTACAAGTGAATTAACCATTTTATGTATGTTTAATTGTTTATATATTGTATTACTGCGCATTTTTCTCAGAAAAGCAATGTACTCTTGGCCGGAACACGTATTTCCAGCCTCGTGTTGCTAAACGGCCTAGCTTTGCTCGTCCAATCATGTTACATTCAGCTGGCAATTTCATATTTCGTGACTCTTGTAGACTATACGTATATGAAACGAAATTGGTGTGATAGAATCTGATCTCGTAAAATTAAGTGAACTAGGAAATAAATCGAATTATTTTACAACCCGGTCACAATATCTGTGCACCTCGCTGGAATGTGGCGCCTCTCCCGCTTCCCCTGTCACCTCTCCGCGCACTCCCCGGTGCGACAGTACGGTTAGCATCTTCGTTGCCGCTACACCTCCACATTTCTCGAAAAAACTTTTTTCACACCGTACCCAGACCGCCGATATGACGTCACGAGGTCAGGTGCACAGATATTGTGACCGGGTTGTATGAAAATATTTTCAATCGTGTTATTTCAAGTAAAACACTACTAACAAAACTTCCGTGAGACACAGACATATTAAATATATTAATAACGGGTCACTCACGTATCCACACATGAACATGTCGAGCGTTTTTCGACTTAAAATACGTGAGTGCCCGTTATTAATATATTTAAAACACTACTACTACTTTTAGCAAGAAAACATCTAGAGAGTCACAGCGATTATCGCCGCCATCATGGAATCTGACTGCCACACCCAAGCGCGGCGTATGCGACGCTAGTGTTGCCACCACTCCTCGTAATAGGGTGGGGCGAACATCAAAAAACCGCTAACACTACACACTACTTTATTATAAGCCCATAAGAGATCGCATATACCTACGAGTAGGTACTCGAGAAAATTCTACCCACAGTCCCACACCGCCGTGATTTCGGTGGCCGAGTCGTTGAGGCATCTGCAGCCAATTTAAAGGACGCTGGTTCGATCCAAGCTTCCCAGCCCTGGACACTGGAGGCCTTAGTCACTTTTTCTTACGTGTATGACATCTATTTGAGTTTTGATGTACTGGCTGGCGCGGCGCGCCACTAGTGCAGCACAAAGCCGCACTGGCAGGATCGCCATGTGATGTGGGACGTTAATTAAGACAACCAATTGGTTATAAGTGTGTCTTCATTCTGGATAATGTTCCTGAGTGTTCGTTTATATAATACGAGGCTACGTAAGAGTGTGCGTGGCTTGGCGCACAGTACAAAGTGAACTGTTTGTTAAACTAAGCTGCGTCAAAGCTAGCCAAGTTTTAGCTCGTTTGCAACTTAATGATTCTTTTCATCTGTGTATACATACTTGTTACAGCCGCTATGTTATTATAATTTCCTTTTGCTCGTTTAGAATGTTTGCTTTCGGGATACGGCCGTAATGAATAATTCTATGGTGCCTACGGAATATTTATTTTTTAATATGTTGTTTTATTTTTTTATGATTTACGAGGCAAACGAGCAAATTAGTCGCCTGATCTGGTCGCCCATGAACATCTGCAACACCAGAGGGGTTGCATTAGCAAGATCCTTAAGATGGGAGTACGCTCTTTCATTTAATAATTTGAAGGTCGTATCGGTCCGGTAATACCGTAAACTTTAAATTAATCATTACCTGGCAAAAACGAGTCAATGAAAAAATGAAATATCGACACGACGTAAACGTTATAAATTATATAATAGCATAAAAATAAGCATAATAGTTTTCTGTGATTAGATTGATATTACTGATAGTACTAGTATGATATTTTACGTTTCTGAAATACGTCCTAACTTAGTAACCCTATCAAATGAAACATTTTCAATTATGACTTATGACTAATTTAAAGTGATTGATTATGATTACTGCACAATAGTTTAATTGGTTTGGTAATTAAAATTTTAACTTTGAGTGAAATTTAAAAGTCTATCTTGATATAATTTAATACCAATATTTTAACAAAAGTGACTAGGAAAAAAGTTGGGTACTGACTACGAATATTTAATGTTAATTTGATAAATTGATAGGTAGTTTTGTAACTTTACAACTTCAGAATCTTTTTCGTTAACTTCGAACCGTTTTTAGGGTTCCTTACCTCAAAAGGAAAAAACGGAACCCTTATGGGATCACTCGTGCGTCAGTCTGTCTGTCTGTCCGTCTGTCACAGCCTCTTTTCTCCGAAACTACTGGAACAATTAAGTGAAAATTTGGTATACCATATGTAAGTTTGTGACCCAAAGACGGACATGTAACGTAAACAAATGAATTTTAAACACGGGGGCCACTTTTGGGGGGTAAATGAGAATTTTTTTTTTTTTTTTTTTCAAACTATATCGTGTTACTTACATATCAAATGAAAGAGCTCATTGTGAGAATCTCAAATATATATATATTATAATTTTACGATAAACAGTTTAGAAGTTACTAAAGAAAATAGGCAAAAAATTACCGTTCTCCCCCTTCATCTCCGAAACTACTGGGTCAAACATTTTGAAAAAAATACACTAAATAGATCTATACCTATAGACCACAGGAAAATCTATTACGAATGTGCAGTCAAGCGTAAGTCGGACTAAATTACTTAGTTTTTGATCCGACCCCTACTGGTTTTAAGACATTTCACATAAAAAATACATTGTTTAAATTGTGTAATGTACGGAACCCTTGGAACGCTAGTCCGACTCGCACTTGGCCGGTTTTTTATGATATATGAGGCAAATGAGCAGAAGGATCGCCTGATGATGAGCAATTACCATCGCCTATGTACACCTGCAATAAATAATCTTTCATACTAAAAAAATGACCCTTGTGGCTAGTTAAGAACTTAATTAGCGCCAAATTTAAAAAATAAATAAAAAAAAACAAAAAATAAATAAAAATAAAAATCAATCAATCAACACAATTTTCATCACAAACAAATCTCCGTTTAATGGCGGACCAGGCGACCGCTTTAAGACAAACGCTGGCGTTGTAGATACGCTAGACTACAAAGATTACACATGCTAGATGTAGCATAAATCCACTTGGCGTCGTTCTGTGGAGCAAGAGCTGGGTGTATTGGGGATGGGGTGGGAGGAGGTTACCCAAGCTGCCCATGACCGTAGTCAATGGAAAAACAAGATTCGAGGAAAAGAAGAAGAAGAAGATATGTAGCATAAACTATAGGTCCGGCCTGCCCGGGTTAAACTATAAAGTCAGCATTCAGCGTAGTTCTGATAGCTTACCGTAAAAATAGAACATTAATTATCTGCCTCTTTATCACTCCAACTTTCAAGAGGGTCAGTCAGAGTGAGAGTCAAGAGAGGTCATTTTGATTTTAAATTTTCACGGTAAGTCCTCAGACTACACGAGAACGTGGTACTTTAATTATTTAAGCCAACACGGAAGGCCACATATATCACTCAACTATTAGATGTGCATGTAAAGCGATATAGCATGTAAGGCGACTGGTGGCAGTAGTATGTCAGATTTCGAAAATATTCGTTTAATCGTGTCATCACCGAAGCAAAAACCCTTAGATAATCGCACTGTATGTGTAACCAAATATGTTTACGGCGAGTGTTTTCTGTTTGCCAAGCGAGTAAAGCGGGCATAATCAAGTGAGTAAAAAGAGTGAAGCAAGCATCCCCAACTAAATAAAACGAGCATCGTTAGCAAAAACGGAATGAGTGTACGCGCCGTTATCATGAACAGTCACCGATTTGCGACGATCTCATCTCTCTCTTCATTTAGCATCTCTTTTATTCATATGAGATCTACACCTATTTGTAAGTTTCTTGCACGAGAGCGGAGAAAATAATCATTCACTACTTAATTTTAGCACCGCAGGTTGGACATTAATTTAAAGCCTATTCGTGAGCACAAGTCTTCGTAATGCTGTATCTTTAGGATGTAATCTATAGTTTTACCAACACCACAAACCCACTATAACTCCCCGAGATTCCCGCATTTCCGCCTTTTTAGCTCCCACACAAACTTCACAAACATTAGGAACTCTGAGGTTTTCTGTTCCCCTAGTTTTGTTTGTTACTCTGACAGTTTTGGGCTTATTTAGTCCTTCCCAGGTAACTTTGGTGAATTATAAATGGTAACGGTTTAAGTGTTTTAGGGAGTTGATTTGCCTGTTTAGTGGAAAGCGGATTTTCGAATTATAAGCTGTAGAAAAACGGGTTACCGTAATTACAATATCCTAAAGTTATTAATTTAGTTTATCATGAATACTGTTTCATACAAAGGTCCAGGAACAAGATTCTGATTTAACAATTACTCACCTTTGACAGGTCCGTGTAGAGAACTCATGCTGACCCTCGAAATGTGCAGCAATTCAATTCAATTCAATTTATTTATTTCGCTTTAACCTACACAGTTGTTATCACCGAGTTGGAATCACCGAGACAATCGTCAAGATTGTATCAAAACCAGTTCAAGACGATAACAAATTGTTAAATTTGGACCATCCTAGTAATCCATATACAGAATAGACTCCATTTTATTTTATACTAGCTTTTGCCCGCGACTTCGTCTGCGTGGAATCAGTAACAGCAGCTAGAGTAACTTTAGCGCCTGGAGAAAGTCTAATAGCAATCATTTAATTTGAGCATAATATGCACACAAATTATCAGGCAATTCATTAATTAATTTTTAATAAGCAGAAACGTCTGCGATCGATGCTATTAAGCTTAGAATAAAATTAAAAGTGGAAAAATTACTGCCTTGGGTGAGACTTGAACTCACAGCCTCTGGATCGATACTCCAGCGCTCTGCCAAATGAGCCACCAAGACCTCATCCATAGTCAGCAAATCTTCCCACTATATAGGTCTAGGGGACCCTAGCGACACCTACCGTAAGAGCGTTACACTTCTTAAACGGCCACCGGAGTTCCAAGTCATATTGGAAATTCACCAGTTACGATGTGCTACCCATTCTAAATTAATTTTTAACAAGCAGAAACGTCTGCGATCGATGCTATTAAGCTTAGAATAAATTTAAAAGTGGAAAAATCGATCCAGAGGCTGTGAGTTCAAGTCTCACCCAAGGCAGTAATTTTTCCACTTTTAAAATTAATTCATTAATTATCTCAATTCCACCATGATTTCATCTTTCATCCCGCTTTTCACCTTCTTAAGGGATGATTTTCGGGATAAAAACTATCCTATGTCCTTCCCAACTCAAAGTATCTCTATGCCAAATTTCAACTAAATCAGTTCAGCGGTTTAAGCGTGAAGAGGTAACACGCAGACAGAGACCTACTCTCGCATTTATAATATTATACAGGGTGGACACAGGGATTCCGACAGACTTTAACCGTGGATTCCTGGCAGTGTTACGAAAGAAAAATGTTATATCAACATGGGTCCAAAATTGCCTAATTAATTTACTTAATTTCTGGAACAAAATAAATCAATTAACGATAGTACTAACTTGTGAACGTATCTTTAGTTTGAAAGAGTGAAAAAGACAACATGCGACACCAATATGACACTTTATCTAGTCTAGTTTATAGCAGGTGACAGGTAAGTTTACTATTTTTAACACTTCTGCTTTGCATGTGTGATTGTTTGTGTCTTGGTATGTATGATTACGTCACATAAGGGCGTGTTAGCCTTGAGTTTTTTTAACTTCGAAATTACTTAAATAATTGAATATCTCGTAAATTAGGCTTTCTATGGCATTGTTATATTACTTTTTTTTTATCCAAATAGGCACTAGAATTCATGGTTAAAGTGTGTCGGAATCCCTGTGCCCACCCTGTATAGTATGGACTAGCATGGATAGGTACTTACTTTCTATTATATTTTTCAAGTGCAGTTTTCAAGATCTACAACAATCCTCGTGTAATCCTTAAAGTTTCGTCTTGAGGACGTTCAAAGCTCCAACTTGTAAGTTGTTCTGCAGCCGACTGTACTCCATTCGATTTGACATTTTAACTTTATATTCCTTTTGCTTTTTGAACGTTTTCCGGTTGAACTTTAAAATGGCGAAGTCCTTTGTTTTTTTTTACTACGTCGGTGGCAAACAAGCATACGGCTCGCCTGATGTTAAGGAGTCTCCCAGCCTATGTACCCCTAGGAGGAGTTACATTCGCGTTGCCGATCCTAACAGTCCTCTCCCTCGTTGAGCTCTGGCAACCTTACTCACCGGCAGGAACACAACACTATGAGTAGGGTCTAGTGTTATTTTTCTGCGGTTTTCTGTAAGGTACTCCCCCAGTTGGGCTCTGCTCTAGATCTGGAATGACATCCGCTGTCCTATATTAAATCACATTTAGAAACGGGTCTATCGCGAATTTATTTTGTTACCTTTATTTACCGACGTTTCGACACAGGTTTCACTGGTCGTGGTCGCGGCTAACTGACGTCCCAGCAGAATGTCAAAACAGAGATTTGTGTGACTACCCCACGAAAAGTGCATTTAAAGTTCGAGGTAGACATCACATTTTCAAACCACCCACTACACATAAAAGTTAATTATTGTCAATAGTCCGACACACAACACTCACAACATCCGCGCACACATCCGAAGATAGATCCCTTGGCTTTAACTTCTGGATCACTGGTCCCCAAGTTGCCGATAAGTTAAAACCATCTTCCCTATTAAAATTTCTGGGGTGCTTCTTGATTTCAATCGCTTCTCGCACAACTCGAGGATAATAATGGCGTTCAGTGGAGACAACTTTTGGTTTATGAAGCTCAATCAGTTTTAAATGTTATATCCGCTGTCCTGTGCCCTACCACACACAGCGAGATGTCATTCACAGTGACCATACCTCTCTTTTGGATGTAGTTTAAAGACATACCCGGGTTTTGTCTTGTTTAAAGTTTAATATTGATAGTTAATTAACGTGGAAGTGCACAGCTAATTAAGAATAGGCTAGATGACAATTTTTCATTAATGACATCAATCGATCAGGGTTATTTTTGGGATCAAATGTCTATATAGGACCCACTGCATTAAAGCAATACAAAAGTTAGAAATGATATTCAAAGTCGACAGTCGTACTTTATTCGCGAAACGGGCCTGATCAAATCGGGCCGTGAGTTCCGTGAAAGAAAATAATACATACATAATAGTCATACCTATTTCCCGGAGGGGTAGACAGAGACAACGGATTTCCACTTGCTATGATCCTGACATACCTTTTTCGCTACCTTCACTTTCATAACATTCCTCATTCACGCTTGCCGGTTTAGGGTGAGACCTGGCCTTTCTTTAAGTTAATAAAATTGTGTGAAGATTATCTAACAAACTATCGTGAGACATATTTCAAAATATTTAGATCAGTACGGTTTCACTCACTATTATTTTTAGTCGCTTTTGGCGACATGTTTCGGATTCTTTGGGAATCCTTCCTCAGGCACGAGTGTCCGCGGCGGTTGTACGTCGTGTACTGCCCGCGCCGCCCGCCTCGTCGCAACGAGCGAAGCATGTCGCCAAAAGAGACTAAAAATAATAGTGAGTGAAACCGTACTGATCTAAATATTTTGTGTGAAAATTGTTAAAGTTTCAATCAGTTTTAACCTGTATCTGATGGCTGCTAGAATAGGTCGCTTCTTTTAGAGCTACAAGTACTAGTCCTCGATCTATAAGAATCCTCGATAATCCTTAAAGTTTCGAACCGACTCCAACTTGTAAGTAGTTCGGCTGCGGCTGACTGTACAGTCACCATCAGATATATCGGAACGGCTGAGGTGCTCACAAATATCTGAACAGGCACTCTAGCGCCTTGACAATAGAGGCGTGTTCAGATATTTGTGAGCACCTTGGCCGCTCTGATATATCTGATGGCGACTGTACTGCACTGGATTTGACGTCTTCGCAACTTTGTATTTTAGCCCTGCTTGCCTTCAAGACTTGTTGACAGTTTAATCGGCCTACAATTCAGTGCCTCAAAAACTACCCAATGTCCTTCTCCGGGACTCAAACTACCTGTATAGGGACCGTGCGCGTTTGAGGGTCTGCCATCTTGTGACCTGAATCGGAACCATAAACATGTACATCACATGTACTTTGACACTTTATGCCAAAGCAAGTGCTGCCATCTTGTGGGCTACTTTGGAAGCATAAACTACACATTTACGCCTCGCGCCAAAAATCTGACGTCTCCTGTGCTGCCCCCTACAGTTTATGCACGCTCCCTATACCAGCAAATTTCAACTAAAGCAGTTTCAGCGGTTTAAGCGTGAAGAGGTAACATACAGACAGACACACTTTCCCATTTATAATATTAGTATGGACTTTTAAGCGTCAAAGCTTTTGTCTGTTCATATAAGAATTAATTTGTTTGTATTGTAAACTCATAAATCCTAGCTGCAAATCACTGACTGATGGATAACTGAAATTACACACGCGAAAATAATTCTAAATTTAGCATTGAAGCTGACAGGTTCACGTCAATACAGTAATGGCGTTATAAATCAAAGTCTGTCAACTATCAATCCGTATATAATCGTTTGTCTCTATCTATCATTTTGTCATTTGTGTTTGTTAGAAATAGATAAAATTTAACAAAGGTAAAGGTTGCTAAGTTTTATGAATAAGGCAAGTATATACAAGTAGTTATTGACATGAAGCCTACCGACCAGGGGTAAGAGAAAAACATATTCATATATTGACAGTTTCATATATGGCAGCATAATCCTTTTTCTCTTTCACTCTTATAAATTTCGTTATTTCGCCATCGCCTCCTTGCTATTATGCCATAACCCGACCATGAAAAAATGCCCGGTCGGTGATAAAGACAAAGCATAGCACTATTTTCTCTTCCTCTTATAGGAATCGCAATAAGACTATGCTTTTCTATCAAAGAGTGGCAGGCCCTTGAAATAAGGGCGTATATTTTGTTTTTGTGTATATATAATGCAGAAGTTGCTAAGCGGGCGAGGTGTTCACAATTACCTTAAGACGCTCTTATTCTCTAAATAGTAAAGTCGCGTCAAGATCATTTTGAACACCTGGCCCGCTTAGCAATTTCTGCTGCTGATGTACCGCTGACTTACAGTGGAATATTTTTATTATATTTGTGAAAATATTCGATTCTATTCATTCTGCAAAATATCATCTATATTCGCATTTGTCCAACTATATTCGATCTATTTTTCAATTTGGCTACCTACGCACAAACACGGGTAAGAATGTCTTCAATGTCATTTCATATTGAATAACAGAATCTATCTTTAGGCGACTTCAGATGACGGAGATTTTTAACCGTCGTCAAAGTTTGGACACTTTGGACAAAGGGAATTCTGTAGGGTTATTTTTTATGTAAATACGAATATGTTTCGCGATGACTTTCGGGCCGATTTGGGAAAATGTTGTTATCAGGGTAGATTATATTATTACAGGAAAAAGCTCCATTCTGCTCGATTCGAACCATGGAGACTAAGTATATAAAGGAGCCAAATCTCTATGAAAAGTGTCCATCAAAAAACAGTAATTAGGCGGCGCCACCATACACCGAAATAGTACCAAAAACAACCTACGTTATTTGGTCGGGTTATTTGTTGTCTTATATGGTTCATGTTATACTCATGCCCCAGAGCCTAACTAGCGCCACCGGAGAGATTAGGAACTATTATTTAAAGCTGAAAGCGGTGTCTTTTGCAACAATTCTGCCATAAGAGATTGGCATCCTTTCTATACCATCCATAATTCGAAACTTAAGATACGTCAAATGTTACGTCTAGATACGATATAGATTAGATATGTGTCAAAAGTGAGGTTTTATTTGAAGTAACGTCACTTGACACTGACATATCTAATTCATATCGTATCTAGACAAGGGTCTGACACTCTTTGATTTAGAAAGATAGTCTTATTGCGATTCCTATAAGAGAAAAGAGAAAATAGCGCCATGCTTTGACTATATCACCGACCGGGCATTTTTTCATGGTCGGGTTATGGCATCATGTGAGCATCATAGCAAGGAGGCTATGGCGAAATACCGAAATTTATAAGAGTGGAAGAGAAAAGACATTGGACATGCAAACCAGATAAATTGCGTAGTATAAATTTTAATGAATATTCTTTCTCTTACCCCCGGTCGCTCGGTGGCGCGTCTATTACTACTTCTATATACTATGTCTATGTATCTAGACGTAATATTTGACGTATTCTAAAGTTCCAATCGGGCCGTTACTTATATTACCTATGTCATTATGTGCTGACAGATGACTGATCATATATTCATAACCGATTCATAACAGGATTATAGAGTTCGAATTGCCCTCCCCTTCCAAGTCTCCATCATGCTCGTATCTTTTCTCAAAAATATTTATTAAGACTTTTTAATGTCTTCATTTCATGACTTACTAAATAAACTAGTCGTCCCACTGGAATAATATAGCTGACAAAATCCACTCAGGCAGATTGAAATTACGCGTAAAAGGTCTAAATGGAACCCTAAAATCTGTGGCCATCGATCTCGCATGGCGGTAAGCGTTACGGATGGCAGAGATCCGTCAATTTCACAAGGATTGTGACTAAGCCATGTCGTCTAGTTGACACGCGTGCTAATAATATGACTAAGCTAAGGTATCTAGTCGACATGCACGCTAAGTCATACAGCTAGGTGCGCGATCTTACTTTTTTATCACGTAGGGTACGTAGGTAGGTAACCATAACAAATATACAGTATGATTCGTTCTCTCTATATTACTCTGAAAAGCAATTCTTGCCAAACTATAAATTAATTTCGACCCGGAGGCCGAATTAGCGATTTACCAATTTGTTCCGGTTTTGATTTTATTTTGACACGACCTTAAATATCGCTCACAATGACTGGCGCATGCGAAACGAAGTGAGCGTGAGGTGTGCGCCAATCATCAAGACGATCGTCAAGGCCGTATCAAAACCAGTTCAAAACCATAACAAATTAACACACCTAGATTTAGAGGGCGTAACACTAAACTTTTCGCACTTAGGGTATATAAAAACAATACTTCATTCTATAATCCAATTCCAAGAATATGCCGCCAATATAACGATTTAGTAGCCGATGATCATTGCGGTAGGGGCATTTATATTTTTGACCCTCACATTGCTAGGTTTAAGAAATGGTTGGCTGACATCTTCTTCTCTTCTCTCACTGACTGATGACATTTGCTGTGATCCTTTAAGTTTGTTTCATTTGTGAAGTTTAACCTTAATAACGTAAAGTTTATTACTCTCTTATACTCATACTCATACTCATACTCATTATTTATAATAATATTTCATATTACACGTCATAATTGGATTTACATAATATATTCAATTCATTAAAATAATCATTAATTAAAGTAAAATAAAACAATATAAAAATAATCAACACATTTCAAATATCCAATAATTATTAAAAATATAAAATATAAGATTAAATTAAGATAAATCATTATTATTTTTTGTTTTGTTTTTTTTTCTGTTTTTGTTTTTGCTATTATTTTTATATTCCCTTTTTTAAACATCTTTTTTCTTTCATTGTATTGTCCTGTGTATGTGTGCTTTATGGAATAAATGTCTTTCTTTCTATTCTTTCTTTCTTTCTATTATATTGTAATATTTAGATATTTGTTCTCTGCACTGTAGCTCTGATTATTACTACTTTATGACTATGACTATATGAATATGACTAATATTCATTTGTAACATTTCCGCTGAATTGTAAAACATGCTGTGTACACTAAACTTGTTTTGGATCTCGTGCTATTTTTTTAAGCCATAATGTGCAATTGTATGTTTCTCATGATATTGTACGATCAGTTTAGTGTACCTAATAAAGTACAAAAAAAAGTTAAATTGAAATCGACGTCCAGGCCAAGACGTTACTAAAATACGTTGTACAGTCGAGTTCATAACTATGTATACATTTTTTCCCCTTATTGCAATGGATTAAGGTGAAGAAATGTATACATATTTATGAACTCAACTGTACAAACAGCAATACTCCAACTGTCCATCGGTGGACCTTATGCCTTTAATAATAAGGTTTACGAACTCTCAGTTAACAGTGTGGGCGATGGCACTGAAATGACATCTCATATAATTCTGTCCCATATAAGAGACAACAGAAACCGAAAGGTCACGTTTTATGTGTCTATCAAACGCGACCTTCGATTGTACAGCTTGTCACACCTTTATCCTGTGATATTCGTGTTTCGCATTCTCTTGGCGATCTTATTCTGAATTGAAATGTAGGTAAAGATTTGTTTCTAGCAATATTCAGTGCTTAATAGTATTTTGTGCAACAGACATAATAAGGGTTCTTAAAATTCAAGGGCCAAAGTTAATACAGGCTCGAAAATTTTAAGACCTAAATAATTATGTGCCGCTGGCCGCTGCACACAATATTTTTTTCTGAGATAACAGAAAACACCAAAAATGAAAAAAAAAATCGAAGTAAGTCTATACAAGAGTAAATTAATTTAGTTTGTAGGTCTCTGCCTAAACGTTATTAAATAAACAGTTGTACAATATTTAGATAGATAGAGAGATAGATAAATTATTTGTATTAATATTCATTATGGTCCGAGAGCTGGTAGACATTTTGGTCTGGTGTAGGTCCTTGGCGCAAGTTTTATGTTCATTTCCTAGGTTTTTGGGTATTTATGATACATTTTTCTTAACTCAAAAACTACGAAAATAATAAAAAATCCCAGTAATTGAATACTTGTTTATTAAATGAGGATTGATTAAATTGGAAATTAATTATTCTAATTATTAATGAATGTTGAGAAATGATTTAGCAAAATAGAAGAAATGCGTAAATTTAGTGTTATTTCACTGGAGGTCTTATATATATGTTCTGTGGTCTTACCCTACCTAGATTTTCTTTGTGGATTAAATGTTTAGAAATTATCGTCCGTCCGTGCGTCATTGGACTATAGCCAATTCATCTCCACTACAAAAACGCTTTTGGATTTACACAAGACCGTTTCGAAGTTACGCTACTCATTTTACTCTGACTTAGCCTAACGCCCTGTGTGATTCGAAATTAGTATATCTTAAGCGTAAATTGATATTGCTTGATGGGATTACTCGCTCTTGGCTATAATTATACAATTGATTAGGTACACATAAACGACAGATCGTCATTTAATTACTATACCATGCCTGGCATCAACGGAAAGCTCACAAGGGTGCTCCTTCAATTAGGAAAGACCCGACTGAGCATGGTAACCAATGTCATAACAGGTCATGGACTATTTAACAAACATCTTTTTATAACAGGTGTCACAGACAGTCCCCTATGCAGAGGATGCATGGAGACAGAAGAAACAGCCTCTCACGTGGTGCTGGAGTGCAGCGGAGTGGCCCCATACAGGTCAAAACATCTCGGATCCCCTAGAGACCTCCCCGAGGTCCTACTCAACATCAAAGGTTTGATAGGTTTCCTCGAGGAGCTGGGCTGGCAGGACTAGCCCACCCCCATGTCACGCAAAATAGGCGCCAGTCGTCGAGTTGCGGAAAATCGCCCGAACTACAATACAATACAATACTATACGATGTACAGACGCTATTAGATATATTTGAGCGGGTAAGGTGCTCACAAATATCTGAACAAACAACGGATTGACAATGATACCTTAAGAGGCATGTTCAGAATTTGTGAGTAGGTACATTGGCCGCTCCGATATATCTAATAGAGTAAGACCAAGGAAACTCTACAGCGCTCGATTAAA
The DNA here is from genome assembly GCF_947568885.1 of Cydia strobilella. NCBI lineage: Eukaryota > Metazoa > Arthropoda > Insecta > Lepidoptera > Tortricidae > Cydia > Cydia strobilella. The sequence continues at coordinate 16,389,560 of NC_086057.1, forward strand.
AGTAGTTTTTAGCAATCAGGATGTGACACCACATCATCATCATCATTACATCAGCCCTCTATCGCCCACTGCTGAGCATAGGCTTCTCTTTCAGTACGCCACTTGTCCCGGTCCTGAGCTAATCTCGTCGTCCACCCAACGAGCCAACGGACGCCAGGGGCTTCTTTCATTTGAAAGCGGCCACCACACACCACAGAAAATGGATTAAATGGTCTTGATACTTGTGAAATTTTCTACCATATTTACTGTCTATGAAAAATATACATTTTTTGAAAAATATACATTGTAAGAACTAAAGGTCAGATTTATAAACAAGCCGTAAGGCCTGCGTTATTATATGGATCGGAATGCTGGGGTTTAAGGAAAGCTGACGAGAAAAAACTTCACACCACCGAGATGAAGATGCTACGTTGGGCGGGCGGCGTCACAAGACTTGACAGAGTTCGAAACACCTATGTCCGAGGAACTTTTAAGGTTGCTAGCATTAGCGACAAATTGGCGGAAGGCCGCCTACGCTGGTATGGCCACGTTATGAGGCGTGATGAAAGCCACATGACGAGAGCGGTATTAAACATAAGGGAGGGTAACCGAGGCCGAGGACGACCCCCCACAACTTAGAGCAGCACCGTTGAAGGAGACATGGAGGCAGCAGGCATAGATAAAAGTATGACAAAACACGAAATTTAATGAGTTGTCACTATTGTAAATTGTCAAAGGTACCATTCGGACAGACTATAGGCGTTACTGCTGTAGTAGGCCGGCTCGACATTGCTTCCGACAATGTCAACGATTCGTCTGTCAACATTGATTTCGACTGGCAGTGAAGCAGCAATGTCGCGCCATACCTACATATATAAAATATTAACGATTTATATTTAGTTTTCTAAAGGCATGTATTTAATTAAAACATGCATCTACATTTAAACCATAACAATGTGGAACTCAAAGACGAAGTTCATAATTTAAGTATGTAAGTATACATATGTGCCATTTTCAACCAAAAGGGTACTTATTGTCGCTTGTCAGTAAGGCGCTATTTCCATATAGCTTCAATTAGAAATCAACCTTATCAACAAGCGACAATGTGGTACCTTTTGGTTGCAAACGTCACATATACCTATTAGGTGTGTTCAATTTGCTGGAAAATCTTAGTCTAAACCAATATTATATTATCTACATATGGTGCAAATATTAAGATGTTTCATTCCACTTACCTGTCATTAACTCCAAATATTGTAAACATTGTAGTTTTTGAGCTTTAAGCAATTGAATTGCCTCGTTCAGATTTTTTAATAGTCTAAAATGATTCGTCATGCGGAAAAATAAATCCCGCCGCCGGTTTTGTAAGGTTTCACCATGTTTTTCAGGGTATTCTTATTGTAAAATTCCACCTCGATTAGATAGATAGATAGATAAACTAGATAGATAAACTGTTTATTTGATTAGATGTTAATATGTAACGTTTTCAACCATAAGGTACCATTGTTGCTAATCTATAAAGTTGATTTCAAATTGAAGCTATATGGAAATAGCGCCTTATTGACAACCGACAATAAGTACCCTTGGTTGAGAATGGCACATATTAGTCCTATCATAGGTAATATCAAATCAAGATCATAATTTAAAATCTGAACGACACATCAAGGTTTAACAGCTTCAAGCGAACACAGTGTGCTTTGATCTGTAGACCAGCTCACCCTGCTTCTAAAACCCGGATTTTCCTTAAAGATTTTATTTCTATTTTCCACATAAACTCTTTCGAGCCCTTTCCCAGTCGACGGGACGTGATTGTAGGAGCAGCATTAAAACCTTAGAAATCTGATTTTGATTTGATATTAATCTTTCTCGTACCTTAATAATGGTCATTCTATATTTTTATTATTATTTATTTATTTAATAAAATACAGAGCATTCATACAATAATCATAGCCCCGCAAAACTCAATAATGAGTTTGACTGTGGGGTCATCAGTCTCTAATTACATATGTACTTAACTTAATTTTATAGTAGTGCAATTACTACAAAATATTGAGGTAGTGTATTTTTAACATAGATTTAAATTTAGACTTCTTATTTTCACATCTTATGGCTTCGGGCAAACTATTAAGCAAATATGGAATTCTTTTCCTACAATCTGACAACCCCTCTGATGGTGTCCATGGATGACGATACGCGCTTATCATCAGATAATCAGTCTAGTTACTCATTTGCCTCCTACATCATAAAAACCGGCCAAGTGCGAGTCGGACTCGCCCACCGATGGTTCCGTACTTTTTAGTATTTGTTGTTATAGCGACACCAGAAATACATCATCTGTGAAAATTTCAACTGTCTAAGCTATCACGGTTCATGATACACAGCGGAGTCTTAGTAATAGGGTCCCGTTTTTACCCTTTGAGTACGGAACCCTAAAAATAATAATTACGTTGCGTATAACTGGGGCCGGGGCGGTTGTCAAGAAAATATTACGCTGATTGGTGTGTGCGAAATGAAGTAAGAGACGTGAGTGAGATGCGCGCTAATCACCAACTAATCGTCAAGGTCTTGTCAAAACCATAACAAATTAATAAATTAGAATGACCTCAAGGTAGTTACCAATCAAGATAAGTTTTCAAATCCGATTACCGATGCTAGAGTTGTACTACGATCAAAGAATTTAACTTCGTACCTTGTCACAGTGACTATAGTATGAGATCCCTAACGACTTTCATATTGATTTTCACTGTGACACGGCACGAAATAATAGATAGATAGATAGAATACTCTTTATTGGCACACCTCATCTCACCTCATCTTGGCTAATATTGAAATTAAATTATTTGAGTACGTAGTTTTTTTTAAGAAGAATTGCAAACAATCATCAATGAGGATATAATAAGATAGAGCGGTACTGTCATAGTAAATTTTGTAACCACTGTAAATTCACTGCCATCTATCGACATACTTTAAAACTAAAAATGAAGATTTATAAACTACGTTAAAATGTATTTAAATATGGATAAATGTTTTTTTTATTTGCATTAATTATTTTTATATGATTTTAACCCATGTTCTTTCACTGGTATGCGTTAAAATTATAAATAACAAACGAAACAGTCAACGCCCTCTATACGAGAGTAGGCCAAAACTAGTGGCGCCATCTGAACGAGAATCAAATTTTCTTGATTTTCGAGGCAAGTTTTTTCCTTAGACTGTATCCATCTATTACGGAGTTATATCTATCTCTGCAATCAGTGTCACATCAAGATCGTATTCCTAAACTCCAAATGCCTCAACATAAGTCAAGGGGTTACGGCAAGGCAACCCCTCGCTTCGCTCGCAATATATATGCCGTATCGAGATCGTTCCGGGACACATGTTCCGGAATTACCTGTACTGGATATAAATGGAACAATATTCCGGGAATATGCGGTGGAGGGGAGAAGTGGAGTAATTGTGTTGTAAATTAAGAAGCTTGAGATATTGCCGAATTCAGTTTTTCGTCGTGAAACTCGTCAAGCATGAACACAAACGTTGTCCACGTTTTTCACTCTGAATTTTGACTTTATGTAAAAAAAACTGTTTATTGTATGTCGACATACTAGTCGGAAACATCACAAATCTAATCCATTAGCACTAATAAATATCTACCTACATATAATTTGTCATACAAAATGTTATGTCAAAAATCCATCCTACAAGCTAAATAAAGAAACAACTCAGAATTTGCAACAAATTAGTTTGTAGTACAAAGTTTGTACTCTAAAAGGTAATAGTAATTTACAGTACATATGGTGCTACTTTCTCGCACTAGTTTTTTTTTTTTATGATGAATAGGCAGGCGTTTGACCACGATCTCACCTGATGGTAAGTGATGATGTGATAGTGCGTAAAAACTGTAAAACGTTGTACGATACACGTGCTAAAAGGTAATTCGCAACTCGTGTCGATTTCAAACACTCCCTGCGGTCGTGTTTTAATTAATCGCCACTCGTTTCGAATTTTCTCTTTTCCGCACTTGTATCGTAATAGTTATTTACGTACAACGTTTTACAGTACATATGGCCTCTTTTACGCACTACTGCGAGAAAGTAGCACCATATGTATTGTAAAATATATAACTACACATTGATTTTAAATGAATGAACCATGTGGTTCAAATTACAGTTACGTAACAGAACACGTTCAAGGTCATTGTCATCAAAAGCTCAAAACTGACTTCTACAAGTACGTATTCTACATCATTACAAGTACATTCGGCGGTTATGTAACCCCTCCGACGCTCATTATCCCCAATATTACTCCAACTTGGATAAATTCGTCATTTATGAGAACTTCTGGCATTTTGACTAATTTAATTTTAAAGTTTAGTGCGAGCGCCGAATGCTCAAGGTTAATCCGTTAGGTATTTAAATTATTGAAGTCACCACTAGATACTGATTTGTAAGATTCAGTGGTACCTATGTAATACGTAGTGTGCTCCGGAATTGTTTTTTTTTTATACAAAATCAGTCCAGAAACCTGGAATTCCCAGGATTTGCCAATCTCAGACTAGCAATTTTTTTTATCCCTATACTTACGGGTCGCTTGACTTCGCAATTGATGACTTAGCTCTAACTGGATCTGTCTCTCAGCCTACATCTACTACATCATAATGACAGCAAATATATTTTATTTTTATATCTTTATGATTACCAGTCACCTGACTTGATGACGTAGCTCCAATTGGGTCCGTCTCTCAGCCTACATCATAATGACAGCAAACTAAAGTTTTGAGTGAACAGTTGAACACACTCATAAGTCTTATAACTTAATTTTGATTTCTCCATTCGGGTCGCTTGACTCGGTATTTAAACTTAATAATTATGTTATTCTAACTGAGCTCTGGATGGAAAGGGGTAATCAAAATACATTGAACTATTTATTACTACGTATAGAACCGGCAAACAGAACCAGTATTTTGCGCCATAAGTTGTTGTTGTTTTGACAACAAACCATATTAGCGGAGCTTGAATCTTGAGATCTAAACGCGTAAACGCCATGAATTTTAGGGCGCTTACGGCGTTTTGGTCACGTGGTACAGGTTGCGAATGCTACATTTTCATTGTTTGGTATTTGAATAGAATAGAATAAAATAAAATTTTATTCGAAACTAAACTTTCGTGAGACATATTTAAAAATATTTAGATCAGTACGGTTTCACTCACTTTTATTTTTAGTCGCTTTTGGCGACATGTTTCGGATTCTAATTATAATTTTAAGCAATTAAATGATAACTTAATAACAAAAACCGGCCAAGTGCGAGTCGGACTCGCGCACGAAGGGTTCCGTACCATTACGGAAAAAAACAGCAAAAAAATCACGTTTATATTATTCTGTTTTTAGTATTTGTTGTTATAGCGGCAACAGAAATACATCATCTGTGAAAGTTTCAACTGTCTAGCTATCACGGTTCATGATATACAGCCTGGTGACAGACAGACAGACAGACAGACGGACAGACGGACAGACGGACGGACAGACGAACCGCGGAGTCTTAGTAATAAGGTCCCGTTTTTCCCCTTTGGGTACGGAACCCTAAAAATGCATGTGTAACATGATATAACTGTAACAAACATCCGAATAAAAAATATTTCGTTCAAATATAAACTTCATGCATGAGGCTAATTGACAACTATTTAGATAGGTACCGTAAATTCGTTCAACGATGCTCAGGTACCAAGCCAAACATAAGGCAATGTTGAAACTAGAGCTTGAAATATGCTACTCATGTCAATAACAATGGCCGCCATTTTCCCATTAGATATCACCATAGAGTAACTCTAGGAGCGGTACTGTCATAGTAAATTTTGTAACCCCAGTAAATTCACTGCCATCTGTCGACACACTTTAAAACTAAAAATGAAGATTTATAAAAATACGATAAAATGTATTTAATAATAGATAAATGATTTTTTTTATTTGCATTAATTATTTTTATGATTTTGACCTATGTTCCTTCACTGATATGCGTTAAAATTGGTTATAACAAACGAAACCGTCAACGCCATCTATACGACAGTAGGCCAAAACTAGTAGCGCCCTCTGAACGAGAATCAAATTTTCTTGATTTTCAAGGCACGTTTTTTCCTTAGACTGTATCCATCTATTACGGAGTTATATCTATCTTTGATACCACGCAACTATATATGATGCTTTTGTTTGTTATTTTGTTTGACTGACAGAAGTCTGAGGGGTAGCATGTAGGTCAAACTGAACAACTTTTACTATGGGGCCAACCCCGAAATCGCGAAATAAATATCTGTTGATCTATATTCATATATTATTGATAAAGCTAAATACACGTTAAGAGTACATAAAATAAAATTACACGTTCACTAAATGTAGACATAATCGATTAAATAAAAAAAAAATCAAAGCGTACCTAAAGTAAAACGAAATAAAAAAAACTATAGCAAACATTGACTGATTCACCGAAATGTAAGAGAGGGCAGAAATTTTTGTTGCGATTTCGGGGTTGGCCCCATAGTAAAAGTTTTTTAGTTCAGTTCAAAAATTTTTATGTTTTTCAGTAGGACCTACATAACCTACATATTGACCCCTCAGAGTTTTGTCAGTGATAACAAAAACACTGTATATTTCTAACTAAAACATGTTTTAAAACAACATGTTTTAGGCTAGGTTAGCCTAAAACCCAAAATTCAAAATTGTATATCACTACTTCAAAAATTTGGATATGTACACGTATTGTAGGTGCCTGGGTCACTACACAGGTAGCTTAATAATTAATTATTATTATGGCATCAGCCACGAATGCTGAAGAAGCAGGTTGGATTCCGTCCCCAAGCACTGGAAGCCTTGTTTTTATAGAAAACTATGTAGAATGAAATATCTTGTTCGCGATATTTCCGATTATGACCTTTAAACCTCCAAGAAAAGAGTGTACTCCCCCAGTAGCATTTATACGTCATTATGACGTCAGCGACGTTATTATGACGTAATAATGCCGTCATTAAGACGTCGCTGACTTTTGCTACCTGGGTCCTATCGTAATTGCCGGCAACGCACTTGCGACCCGTCTGTTGTTGCAGATAACCATGGGCAACCGGTAATTGCTTAACATCAGGCTATTTGTGACCTCATTTGCCTTCTAAATCATAAAAAGAAGAAATTTTAATATAATTTAGTTCTAAAACATGTATATAAATACGAAGCATACATACAAGCAGGTAACTAAACCCAATCGCACTGGCACTCTCAGTACTGGCATAATGAAGCTAAACAAACGCATTTATCTGCCGCAGGTGGCGAGTGCACGAGCTAGTGGAGAGTAAATTGCAACTTGCACGCTTACCGTATATCAGAGACCGGTGGATAATAAGGACTGTACTGGTAAACGCAATTATCCAAAGCATGCAAGAAAATATTAAAAAATAATATAGGTGGCCTGGGTGACGAGATATTGTTATACATACACTATTGTGTATGAACGAGCAAATGTAATATTACCTATTCAAAAACCAAAGTGCTCTGCATACATTGAATTTTAAAGAGGTACGATGTCAGTATTAAACGAAAATATTCTAACTGTAGAATAAACTTAAGGCGGGATTCCACCAGTTTGCGATACAGTATTATTGTATGATCGGCACTGTGCGGCACGAGCATATTCAGTACAAAACTGTTTTATTTTTAGAAAAAATGATTGTACCGCGCGCTGAAATGTTAGAATCCCGCCTTTACATGTGCAAACTTAATATTTCTAACACAAAAAAACAGAGGTTAACCTGAAATCGGGTTAAGACATCAAAGTGATATCTAAATTAGAGATGAATAGTGGTTTTGGTCGAATACCGAATATTCGGCTCCTCTCTCGGCTGAAGAGTCGAATATTCGGCATGAGATGCTAACATTTTTGAGTTACAATTATTATGAAAACTGTGCCATCAAAGCACGTTTGCTAAGATATATTGAATGAACAGAATTAATGAATGAAATCAGACCCATGATAAAAATAAAATATTTTGTAATCAATAAATGCTCAAAAAAGGGTCATGCTAAGGCTGCGTTTCCACCAGAGTTGCGCGAGGATGCGAAGCAAGGGATGTGTTAGTTAAGAACCAATATAAAATAGCCAACTAGAGCTGCGTTGAGCGAGGATAGGTAATTTAGCAGTCGCATATCTCTGAGAAAACGCAGCATTATAGGCGCGTAGTAGCGCCATTGTAGCATCTTACCTAGGTCTCTGTTCCCACGAGCTGTTCTTGTTTTTTCGTCGTGTGTCTGTTATCGTTTTAATACGATTCTTCTTTTTGACTCAGCTTCCAACTAGTCCCTGTAACATGACAATAACTTATAAACGCACCGTGTATTCTATGATGAGTATATCAATTCTGTTACAGATTGACAGTCTTTATTATTAACGTGTCTTGAGGCTAAAAGTACAACTTCGTTGTTCAGTTTAATCGAATGCGTTTTGTTGGACGAAGTTATGTGCCCCGTGCGTGTTTACACAGGTTGGCCGTATTTTTGTTGAGTTTACCGCTTTACCGGCAAAACTTACATTAACTTTGGAGAAGAGTACCTAATTAGATTTAGAAGAGCAATTAAGGCCGTTCCATCGGTTTGCCGCTGTCACTGTCACATTTCGCAAGAAAGAACGGGAAAGATCATGCGCGCAAGTGTCAATTTTGATCGAATTTTGTCGATTTTTATTTATTTTAAAAACGTTACCTTACAATATCGAAATTCGAAAGCTATGAAATTACTATTTAAATTAAGATTGTTCTTTCTTCTTTTTTTGTTTATATCACATAATAAATAACCGAATAAAGTTTGATTAAAAGTCCGAGTTAGAGGTTACTTTGGGAATTAATTGTATCGAGCGAAGTGTCATAATTCATGTATCGGAAGCTATGTTATTAAAGATAATATAGTCAAGAACTACATATATTTTTTCCACATCTACGAATATCAACGCCTCTTAGGAAAACATGATCATATATGGAGATTTTTCGCCTTCTGGCTCAAGGAACCGCCTTAAAGCTAAGACTATTTCAAAGGCTGTAATTATTATGATGATAATAATGATGCTTAAAAATTCAGGAGGTGGAAAACTCACTGTTTTAGGCGAGACTTGAATTCCAGAATCCGGAATACCAGCCAGCCGCTCTACGAACTGAGAAGTAACTCGTTGACAGCGAATATTTTCACCATATCCTTCATTATATGCCTTAGGGGAGGCCAAATCCTTTTGAAACAAAGGATATTTGCTATACCTAGTTATAAGCAATTAATAGATCATTTTAATTGTAAACTAAAATACAAGTTTTACTACTACTTCTACTACAAGTCATAGGTATTCTCGTACTAAAAACCAGAAGTGACCAAGACCTCCAATTCCCGAGGCTGGATTTGAACCGGCATATTCAGCATTCGTGGCTACTGCCCATAAACAAGACACTATATTATACTCGTGCGCCATAACCTTACGATTCCCGGATCACTTTTTTTTTATACCACGTCGGTGGCAATCAAGCATACGGCCCGCCTGATGGTAAGCAGTTACCGTAGCCTATGGAAGCCTGCAACACCAGAAATATAACACGCGCGTTGCCGACCCTTTAAAAACCTGTACACTCCTTTTTTGAAGAACCCCATTCTGTAGCCCCTCGGGAAAACCTCGGCAGGGAGCTCATTCCACAGCCGAAGCGTCCGTGGGAGGAAATTCCTCTTAAACTGCACAGTACGCCACCATTTAGGTTCTAGGGTGTGAGGTTGAACACACACACATGCCGATGGCGAGGCACTTTACAATACAAGGCTAGGCGCCTTTGACCATACACGAAGGGCCAGATTTTTTTTTGATTAACATTATTTTTCCTAAGCACTATACCTTATTTATCTAACCTTAAGATCATCTTCCTATTCCAAACCCTCAAGGTCGTTCCAGTAGACTCATTACCTGCTAATCAACGATCTCGGTGTAAACGGACCATTAGCATACAATCTCGACCGAAAGCACCTGATTTACCTCCTTTGCACATCAAACGCCTTGATAGTGGCGTATTACGCGTAAATGAGTCCAAAGAGCGGCGGCGCGACGAAGTAACCAATGTAAATTGAGCTTTACTTAGTTACTTAAGAGCTCGTTCCCACTATGTCGGATGTCGGGACGATTTTTAATCGGGTGTCGGCGCCTCTGTTCACACTAGTCGGCTGTCGGGACGATTTTTAATCCGATGTCGGTGCCTCTGTTCACACTAGTCGGCTGTCGGCCACGAACGCAGCTGGTGCCATTTTAGCGACAGTTCAAACGAGGCCCCACACGCGATGCGACGCGCGGGAGGCACAGGGGGTGCGGCGCGGGCGCGGGGTCGGCCCGACATCCGACATCATGTGAACAGCGCCGCCGACACGGTTTTTTTCCGGACTGAGGGCTGACAAAACACACGATATTTTATGTCGGATCCGACACAAAATCGTTGTCGTTCGTGTGTGAATAGCTTCATGTAAAATGTTCTTCCGCTACGACACCCGATTAAAAATCGTCCCGACATCCGACATAGTGGGAACGAGCTCTAAGTCCCCGGCAAGCTCGGTTCTCCATACAAACGTAGTTATGTTCTTATTTTAAAACGACTAGCTAGATAACTGTAACTTTGTACTTACAATAGAGTAATGTATATCTAGGTCTGTAATTTGTTTCTGTAGCTTTAGATACCATAGTTAAAAAAATACAGCGAATTTAAGTTTTTCATACAAAACTTGTTTTTTCTCTATTTCGTTTGTTTTATAAACTGGAGCTATGTAAACGAATTACAGAACTAGATATATCTAATGTCATTGTATGTGCAAAGTTTCATTACAATCCAATACGTAGTTTTAAAATGAGAACGAAACTCCGTTTGTATCGGAAGGTGAAATTCGGCCGAGCTTGCCGTGGACTATAGTCTATAGATAGACCGAGAGTCAAAGGGATCAATTTAAGCTGGTTCGTTCGTCGTCATTACGTCTTACGCGTTACGCTTAATTTAGTTACGGTTTGCGGCGAGAGATGGCGCTGAGCGTTGATTTGCATCGGAATTTCGGTTTGTTATCCTTTAAGTGTTTGTTTTAAGTGTATGGTAATGATTGGGAATGAATTGTTTACGCTTCAAGTAAAGTTTGTATAAGAGGTTTTAAGGGTTTTAAGGCAGAGGTAATATATTTCCCACATAATTTTGAACTGCTTCAAAGTGATAGAGTTCAATTATGCATAATTTCTGACACCTCCAAGCCTTACAAAGGGTTAATAGGCGTTTTTACCATAATAGGTATTTGATGGATCAACTTAAAATAAAAATATGTTCGTATTTGTCGGTAAGCGCCACCTATTCTGATATCAGTGTTCAAATTGGCCTAAGAGTCTTTAGGTAAATAATATTAGTCTTATAAATTAAAACAAGCAAATTTGTACAATTTAAATATTAAAGGTAGTGTGAAAATTCTGTCGTGTACAAATAAGTAGGCACACAATTTTCATTATTGTATAATAACAATAACATCATAACACAAAAGAGAGTATATTCCAATACAAAAACATATGAACATTAAAACAACAGAACCTTAACTACACTCATTCCTCCTTCGAATTCATGCCATAAATTGAGCTATAGAAAGCCCAAAAAGACTAATTTCGCAATTCAAGAGCGTTCTTCTGTTTGCTAACGGTCTAAAATACGTGAACATTTCTTTACCTTATTACATTGACATAAGGTTGAAATTTGTACAGATATTTATAAGGCTGGTTGTACAAAGAATTCACAATCAAGTCTGGAAATTAGGGCAATATTAGAACAAAGGTTCCATCAGGGCTGAATTAGGGATCATTAGGAAGGGCTCCGATGCCTTTGATCTAGGTTTCTGAAAAGCTGGTCTAATTTCCGATGGGATATAGTTGTTTACGTGGTACACGGAAATTATGTAAGAGCCTCTTCAAAGTTAGGTGAGGAATTATCGGGAAAACCTGTTTAGAAAATTAAATTTGACTTGTTTAATGCGAATGTATTTTTTTTTGGCTAGGCTTGGAATATCAATTATTTTTAAGGAGTTGGCCAAGCGCCTAATAGACGCAACGGGTGACAGGAAGGCTAAAGCATACATCGCCCAACGCATCGGCGTTGCCGTTCAGTGCGGCAACGTCGCCAGCCTTCTGGGCACCCTACCGGACGGCACAGACCTGGAGCCAATTTTTTATTTGTAGGACTTTTTAGGTAGTTTTAGTTTGTTTAGTTCGTAGTTTAATTTATTTTTGTTAGTTTTAATTTCTTTTTAGTTTTATAGGTTACTTTTAATAATTGTTTATATGTTTTGTTATTGTATATATGTAACTATTGTGCAATAAAGGTTTTAAATTATTTTTTGACTGCTCAAATGTCGACGTTGCTTTTAGTTCCGCATTCAGTTTTTACAGCTTATTAAGAAAAACAAACCGGTACTCAGACTGACGGCCCAATTAGAACAATGCTTATTAAATACCAAACTGATACGATACCGATCTGTCAGTGCCTAAAGTGACGTTTTTGGTTGAATAAATGTCACTTTTGACACTGACAGATCAGTATCGTATCGGCGTGACATCTTATAAGCATTGTTCGAATAGGGTCATTAATCACTTGGCTAAACATCTTCATTAAAATATCGCAGGCGGTATTTCCGGACCGATACAACCTTCAAATCATCAATAAATGGGCGTACTCCAATCTTAAAGGCCGTCAACGCACTTGCAATAATTATGGTGTTGAAATTGTCTATAGGCGTCGGTAATTGCTTACCATAAGGCAAATCGTCTGCTCATTTACCTCCTCTTCTTCTTCTTCCTGCCCTTATCCCACTTTATGTGGGGTCGGCACACCATGTTTTTCTCTTACATTCTCCTCTATCTTTCGGCACACTCCTTTCTTTATCATATCCTCTTTCACACAATCCATCCATCGTTTTTTGGGTCTACCATTCGCTCTCCGTCCATCAACATTCATCCTTAACATTCACCTCCTATGGCATAAAAAAACCGGTCAAGTGCGAGTCAGACTCGCGCACCGAGAGTTCCGTACTTTTTTGTATTTGTTGTTTTAGCGGCAACAGAAATACATCATCTGTGAAATATTCAACTGTCTAGCTATCACGGTTTATGAGATACAGCCTGGTGACGGACAGACGGACAGACGGACAGCCGAGTCTTAGTAATAGGGTCCCGTTTTTACCCTTTGGGTACGGAACCCTAATAATATATATGCCTACAGAATAAAATGCGGCAGCCAAACAGCTGTAAAATATGAGCCTGTAGACTTCGTCTGACTACCAGCAATAACAATGTGTTACCATCGAGAGCTCCTCGCCTCGCTCATTATTCATTAGATACTTACCAGGGAGGCTATTACGAAACGGCCGATATTTTTGTAGTGATTTTAAGTCAGAGTAAAAAAGTAATGAGAACCAAAACTGTGGGAAAAATCAATAGTACGTTTTGAGGTGCGCGTGCCGCGACCGCGGCAGGGGACCTTCGAGTGCGCCGACTTCTGGCTGAAGGCGGTTTCCTGAGTCAGAAGGCGAAAAATCTCCTTCTATGATCATGTTTTTCTAAGAGGCGTTGATATTCGTAGACGTGGAAAAAATATATGTAGTTTTTGACTATATTATCTTTAACAACATAGCTTCCGATACACGAATTATGACACTTCGCTCGATACAATTAATTCCCAAAGTAACCTCTAACTCGGACTTTTAATCAAACTTTAGTCGGTTATGTATTATGTGATACTATAAACAAAAAAAAGAAGGAAAAACAATCTTAACTTAAATAGTAATTTCATAGCTTTCGAATTTCGATATTGTAAGGTAACGTTTTTAAAATAAATAAAAATCGACAAAATTCGATCAAAATTGACACTTGGCGCGCATGATCTTTCCCGTTCTTTCTTGCGAAATGTGACAGTGACAGCGGCAAACCGATGGAACGGCCTGAAGTGGCTGAAACGCGTCGTCTTTCGGAGGTTTCGGGGCAAACTGCCGAATCCGACACAAGAGCAGATGGTTCTGAAACCAAAATAGTACTTCGTTTTATAGAAGTATGATTTACCTACCTTTTTATTAACATAAATAATAAAATGTCTGTCACGGGCCACTTTTGTTTGTTACATATTCAGAATGAGTCCCATGTATTAGCAATGTGCTAAGCTGACCTTAGCCGAAGTTGCAAAGTCAGAGGCCGCAGCGCCCTCTACGGGCTAGTTGTAGATTACAAACTATTGAACGTACTACAGTGTATGGGTGTATGTTTGCAAGGTGCAAAGTTAGATTTAGCAAGATTGTCATATAAATAGAACTAGCTATGCTGAGTACCTATTGCTTAAAATCTCGGGTTCGAACGCTGGTAAGGACATTTCGTGTGTTAATCACAAATATTTGTTCCTGAGTTATAGATGTTTTCTACGTGTATCTAGGTATAAGTATTTTCATTATATTGTATACATATCGTTAAATCATTTTACGGTTTAGACTCACTTGTTTTAGTCACTCGCGCAACATGTTTCGGAGAGCCTAGGTCTCCTGAATCCTAAATGATTTAATGTTAGTATGTCTCACAACAGGTTAAATTCAATTATACATATCGTCGTCTTTTACTCACAACACAAGCCTGAGTTAGGACGGTATGTGTAAGATTGTCCTATAATATTTATTTATTGAGCCCGGAGCCAATTCGACAAGCTTTTATTATTACTTTTCGACAGAGAATTAAAATATATCATAATAGGTAATAGTAGATTGTTAACCAAGGGATGAAAGGCATTCATCCCTGCCGAGGTATTTTGGCGCTCGAACGCAGTGAGCGCGCCAATAGTCCGAGGCAGAAATGATGCCTTTCACCCGAGTTAAACACTCTACTTTTCATTTTGAATAAGAGGAAAGTAAAATGCATGTGTTCTTCCCAAAACATGACTAAGTATACATTTCTATAGTATTTCTTGAGAGTACTTTCAATTAACAATTCAGACAAAAGTATTGTTATTTATGGAATGGAGAGTCAAATATCAGAATGGAAATTGTATAACAAATCCATTTAAACTCAAATTTCAATTGCTTATCGTAAAAAAATTAAAAAAATCGTACTTCGAACTTAAAATGCTCTAGTGCAGACATGTATCATTTTCTGCATACCTTTTAGAACAACAATGACCCTCTTTCAGAGCATGAGAAATGAAAAATAACATTACTAAATCTTTGGACATTTCTCAGTAAGCATTTAAATACTGTGCGGCTACAGAATAGCCCCCAGTATCCAGTAATCAGGCTGTTCGTATGCGACTTGTTCGACTCCGGCTTATCGCTATTTTAATGGCCCTACGAGGAAGAATTAGCTGCACTGCACTTTCCTGCGGGCCAAGGTACAGTCAATAGAAGCGGGCAAGGTGGTCAGAATGATCTGAACATGCCGTGATTTATTAAGAGACAAATTATATCATCATAAGAGCTGACGAGATGCTCTGAGAGTAATTATCATAAATCAATAGCAAATAATAATAAGAAAAACCGGCCAAGTGCGAGTCGGACTCGCGTTCCAAGGGTTCCGTACATCACACAATTTAGACAATGTATGTTTTATGTGAAACGTGAGTGAAATGTCTTTAAAAAACCCGTAGGAGTCGGATCAAAAACTAAGTAATTAAGTCCGACTCACGCTTGACTGCAATTTCTAATAGGTTTTCCTGTAATCTTTAGGTAAAGATCTATTGTGTATTTTTTTCAAAATTTGAGACCCAGTAGTTTCGGAGTAAAAGGGGGGGATTTGTAATTTTTTGCCTATTTTCTTGAATAGCTTCTAAATTGTTTATCCCAAAATTATAAAAAGAAAAATATTTGAGATTCTCACAATGAGCTCTTTCATTTGATATATAACACGATATGGTTTGAAAAACTTTATTTTTTAATTTTCTTATTTACCCCCCAAAAGTGGCCCCCATGTTTAAAATTCATTTGTTTATGTTACATGTTCGTCTTTGGGTCACAAACTTACATATGTATACCAAATTTCAACTTAATTGGTCCATTAGTTTCGGAGAAAATAGGCTGTGACAGACGGACAGACAGACAGACAGACAGACGCACGAGTGATCCTATAAGGGTTCCGTTTTTTTCCTTTTGAGGTACGGAACCCTAAAAAGGTAAAAACAAACACAGAAATGAATTTTCTTAAATTAATGTATGGAGGTGAGATTGAAACAGAAGTATAAGTTGAAACAACGGCAATTTTGAGACATCTTTAACAATTTATCCAGCTAGAAAAACGATGCGTAGCGGGTCCCTCCGTCGGCTGGTCCCTCAATAAGCGTACTTGCCTCAGACTATTATCAGTACCGCAAATTTGACGTCATTTCAATTTACCTGTTTTCGATCACCCCGGTCTCCCCTACTTACTAGTAACAAAATTGTAACCTCTTTAGTCCGTCAGCTAAAATGTTAAACTTCTCATACAAATGTACTTAGTTAAGTCGCAATGTTCGCTATGTATTACCTACTTTAAATAACTAAAACGTACACAAATATTCATGGGACTTAACCCTTTCAGAACTCACGGTGTTCCCCATAAATATCTACACAGTTTTGTATTGTATGTCAATAGCATAAGGTGTAGAATTGTGTACATATTTGTGATTATGACTACTTGAAATGTAAAGAATTCTCGAGTGGACGCTGCGAATGCAAATAAAGCATTTGAGTGGAGCTTGCAACGGTAAGTTTTATAAGGTAAGTATAAATGTGATTTCGTAATGAAAGCATTACGAAAAGTACATTTTAACATGCTCAGGTACATCATAATCAGACATAGGACTGTTCGTGGCATAATCGACAGTTTGAGAAATTTAAACATCGATAAATCAGTCAGTCATAAATTAATTAAATTAAATATGTAACTTCTAGTTGCTGTAAATTACCAAGAAGTTTCAAGAATGAAAATCAATCCATACTAATATTATAAATGCGAAAGTCTGTCTGTCTGTCTGTGTGTTACCTCTTCACGCTTAAACCGCTGAACCGATTTAGTTGAAATTTGGTACACAGATAGTTTGAGTCCCGGGGAGGGACATAGGATACTGTTTATCCACGGAGTGAAAAGGGGGGTGGAAATTTGTATGGGGAATCAATAACCGCTGAACCGATTTAAATGAAACTTAATATGGGGATAGTTTGAGCTGTGGGAAATGATATAGAATAACTTTTATCCCCGAAATCATCCCTTACGGGTGTAAAAAATGGGGTGGAAATGTATAGTGTGGACCAATTTGGGGGTGAAAAAGGATGGATTAAAAAGAAGATTTGTTTAGGAATTAAGGTACCCAAATTACTAATTCCACGCAGACGAAGTCGCGGGCAAAAGCTAGTTTCAAATAAAAAATAATAATAATTCTTTATCACATATTTATATTAAGTACCTGAATATAAAAACGAAATATACCTACTTACAGTACCAAAATAATATACTCCTATATTATTATATCAAAGAAGATATCAGACGTATTATGTATTTTGCGGTAGTAGTGTAATATCTTCTTTGACAACGTTGAAAATATATATTACGTTAAGATAACATTGAGAACTTTAGGTAGGTATATTTAATTTTTTTCAGTAAAAGTCCTAAGTTCCTATCCAAGGTGAAAATCGCTTGCGCTATTACGATAACGAAACTCTTTGTGTCTCTCTATCACTCTTCCATATTAGTGCGACAAAGATATTTGCGTTTCGTTCGCTACGGATTGGCATGTTGGCTATGGCTATACACATTATCTATATCATACTCGTAATATTAATAATTTATTTGTCAACAAAGGACAAGCTCTGCACGTGTGGGTTCGAACACAAACTCAAACTAACAATGAGTTAGTTTCTCGGAAATTGTGTACAAAATATTAGATTTATTACTAATCGGTTTTTGGTGAAGCAAAAACATCAGAAATCCTACTGTAAATTTCAGTCGAAAGCGTGACAAGTGTTCACGTTGGCATTATGTCTATTTTTGTATGGGATTTAGAACAGACGTATATTTCATTAAAATATAGATTATATTGTTTTCGACTTAACTGCCTGTGACATATGGACAGATGGCTGACGGACATGATGGACCTAATAAGGATTCCATTTTTTCCATTTTGGCTACGGAACCCTAAAAACATAAAATCGCCTGATCAGCGTAGGGTCATGACCCCATTAATTTTATCTCAGAATAAGCCCATTCTTCCCGAAAACTAACATAACTGGCATATTCCCCTCAACTTAAATATATGTATTAGGAATGTCTTCATTGTTGGCCTGTAGTAACTCACGCATTCTTCCTTTCCGGGCCGTCGCACCTGAAAGGCGTCATATAAATAACTGGGATAATTTATCGGCAGTGACAGCCCTGGGGCGGTGCCCGTTGAGATAGTTTGGAGACGAAGTGGTGCATATGTGCCGCAAGAGAGAAGATAATATCGGTGATTCTCAATACCTCCATTTAAAATCTCTTTTTAAAGTAACATCGTTCAAAAAGTCAATAAAAATGGCCCATTGGCATATTACACAATAGTTATTTGTGCAACAAGAGAGGAAAGTTGGTTTTTCTTGCGAGTGTATATTTTGAGTCCCGAGAAAGCGAAAGATTCTATAATTGAATCACGAGCGAAGCGAGTGATTCTAAGGTAGAATCTTGAGCGTAGCGAGGGACTCAAAAACACGAGATGTAAAATAACTTTGCTCTCGTGTTGCACACATAATTTTTCACCTCAGTAGTGAGAACATATTAAAGGTTAAAATGTATTTCGAATTACACAGAATAAACAGAAAAAAAAGTATTATAATATGTACGATACGATAAGATACGATACGATACGATACGATACGATACGATACGATACGATACGAGACGAGACGAGACGAGACGAGACGAGACGAGACGAGACGAGGCGAGACGAGACGAGACCGGACCGGACCGGACCGGACCGGACCGTACCGTACCGTACCGTACCGTACCTTACCGTACCGTACCGTACCGTACCGTACCGTACCGTACCTTACCGTACCGTACCGTACCGTACCGTACCGTACCTTACCGCACCGCAACGCACCGTACCGCACCGTACCGTACCGTACGGTGTAAAAAAATGTAATAAAAGTATGAAGTATGAAGTTCATGGCCTTCACTAAATTAAAAAGCTACATTGTTTCACTCTCTGGAGTGAGGAAAGTCGCACTTTCCTCACTCCAGGGAGTGACGAAAGTAGGCTTGTTCGAGCTGCTGAGGTGAAAAATGTATTTACTTATATTAATCAATATTTTTTGTTCCAAACGCAGTCTTCTTTTTTTCTCATAATTTTTGTTTTCGTTACACTAAATTTCTCCATTTTTTAATAAAATGTAACTTTTAATACCAGATTTCCGATGTTGATTCTCTTCAATTCCGCGATTGAAATATCGTAAAAATCAATCCGATACTCCGGTATTTCGGGATTTTTATGTAACTAACGTGAGTATTTCATTACAATAAAAGCTAAATCCTTATAAGCTGTAAGCTTTAAAAGTTTTAGTAAAACTGTTACTAAAACCATTTTAGAAAAAGCCCTATTCTGTAGACTAAAACAGTTAACAACATAGGTACTCGTAGGTTTTTTTATTTTATTTGAGCCTCAAGGAACCTACCTACTGCAAAAATGTAGGTAGCGGGCCAATTCGAACAATGATCTAGATATCGACTAGATATTATGAAACAGAAACGATAACGAGATATTTAAGAAAGTCATGTCAAATTTGACATTTCCGCGATTCCGAATGTCCTCATGAACGATCTCTTTAAGATTTGCTTAAGATAGGTATTACTTGGACATCCAATGGATATCCCAAAACGTCATAATAATTGTAGTATGAAATGACAATTGGTTTCTCGAATCGAACTGCAAAAGATTAACTAGTTGAGAACTAAACTATAACGTATCTATTAGATCTTGTATTCATAATCATAATCATAATCATAAATCTTTATTTGCAATAGATATAGTACTTACAGATCTTAGGTAGAGATATAGTATATACAGGTCCATATATCTAGACTTAAATAAGTCATGCAAATTTTACATTTTTAGATTACTCGCTAAACTAATCTATGTTACATGCTCACATTATTAAAATATTCAGTGGTACTATAAAAGCATTTTTGTACCAGCCAAGTAAATAGTTTTTGCCTTAATTTTTTGAGGGGTAGTTCTCTTAATTGCTCTGGTAAATGATTGAATATCTTAATACACATGGCGTAACAATTTATTGTTCTCGTATCTAGTAATTATTACGTTGTTCGACTTGATCGGTAGGTATCTCACTTGTAAGAGTAAAGCATACAATTTTTTTTGGATTTTTTAAACTTTGCTATGTCTACTTGAGAGACGCAAACGAGTTATGCATAATACAATAATGTGTAGGTAAATGCCTTTAAAGCTGTGAACTTAAGACTTGAACCCGTCTCTATCACGAGGTGTTTGTGTTGATCCCACTGATCCCGTAGATCAGGTGACAAACGACGCCCGTCGACCGATTTGTTCCACTGTGTCTTACTTTTGTATTTGAAACAACAAACCGAGGCGCGACATTAAATTTTTTCTGAAAAATAGAAAAATTTGAATGTCGCGCCTTTTTCTACTGACAAAGTTCTTTGACAGGCTATAACATAAAAACCGGTCAAGTGCGAGTCGGACTCGCGCACGAAGGGTTCCGTACCATTACGGAAAAAACAGCAAAAAAAAATCACGTTTATTGTATGGGAGCCCCATTTAAATATTTATATTATTCTGTTTTTAGTATTTGTTGTTATAGCGGCAACAGAAATACATCATCTGTGAAAAATTTCAACTGTCTAGTTATCACGGTTCATGAGATACAGCCTGGTGACAGACAGAAAATTAGACATATTTTCGTGATTTTCTTCTATCAAGCTCTCTAATCTTTTAAGGTTTTGGTTGAAGTCTGCCCTGGCTAATGTATTCTAGTTTCTATTTTTTTAGGGTTCCGTACCCAAAGGGTAAAAACCCTATTACTAAGACTCCGCTGTCCGTCTGTCCGTCTGTCACCAGGTTGTATCTCATGAACCGTGATAGCTAGACAGTTGAAATTTTCACAGATGATGTATTTCTGTTGTCGCTATAACAACAAATACTAAAAAGTACGGAACCCTCGGTGCGCGAGCCCGACTCGCACTTGGCCGATATTTTTTTTATGACGTTTCCCTTGAAAGAAACGTAAAAAAAAACAAAATATAAACTACAATTTTATGTTAGCCTCCTCTTAAACCCTTTAAACTTAATTAACTATAAACTAAACTTAACTAAACTATTAGGTACCGCACCCGATTACGCAATATGAAACTGGGGCGAAATTGGAAACAATCAGACAGCATTCGTTTGTTGATTTAAGATAAGTAATCGGTAGAGATTTGCATAAAGGGGTGACTATGATAGAGGGGCTAAAGCGTCATCCGACAGGTAAACTAATTATAGGTGAAAATTTTAAGTTTATGTTTTTTTTTTTATACCACGTCGGTGGCAATCAAGCATACGGCCCGCCTGATGGTAAGCAGTTACCGTAGCCTATGAACGCCTGCAACACCAGAGATATTGCACGCGCGTTGCCGACCCTTTAAAAACCTAAACCTATGTTTTTAATTTATACTAAAATTATAAAAGTACAAACGTAACTCTGCCTACCTATACATCTGTAATTTTGTAGGAACATAGGCTGAATCTCGGAATAGGACATAGGATAGTATTTATCACGGAAATCATCACTTAAGGGGGTGAAATGAAGGGGGTGGAATTGACCGTGGAAGTGGTGGAAATATTAATTCAACGCAGATAAAGTCGTGAGCAGAAGCTGGTTTATTATTAAGTTTACAAAAACACTTATATTATTTACATAGCCAAGAATTGTAATTATTGATTAATCTTGTCCACTAATAATTAATACTCCTCTTATCCTTAATTTTTTCTCCTCTCATCTACTCAAAGGTTAATTGGAAGAAATCCCTCAAAGGGATAAGTTCGCCTTTCTACTTAAGTTTTCCTAATTGTAAAATAATTTTATAATGGTTTTTTGTACAAAAAAGAGTACAATGATACTACTTCGTTACTACTTCTAATTCAATTATTATACTATAGATTTAGATTTATATTTATATTCTCATAATTTGAAATTACATTATAAATTAATTATGCTAGACTAATCTACATTAACTTATATTATGGTCGTCGTATAATATGCGTTTTTGTAAAGTGTACTTTCTTTGTAAAGCGTACTTCTTTGTAAAGTATACGTCTTTGTAAGAGGGGCTTTACTAAAAAATAAATAAATCATTTATTCTGGCGAAATAAACCCTATTTTACATTTTCTTATTCTGCCAAACTGCAAGACAGTTTGTTGGGGAGGGGAGTTGGGGAGGGGAGGGGTGGGGAGGGGTTGGGGAGGGGAGGGGAAGTTTTCTACCTATGCATACACTGCATTTTTTATTTGTATTATACGGTCAGCAGAAGTAGCTAAGTGAGCCATTTGCCAAAAATTATTTGTAGCGTCGCTCTGCATTTTCTATCTCATGTCTGTGGGGAGTGCTTCGAGGAATTGTTTGGATTAATCCCTACCGCTTCTTCTCGCCATCACCCTACGCGACAACATTCCCATCCTCAGCACATAGATGGTTGGCAGTTCAGCTCATCATCATCATATTCCTCGCGTTATCCCGGCTACGGCTCACGAGAGCCTGTTCGCATAGCAACTAATCCCATGAATTGGTGTAGGCACTATATTGTTACCTTGCATTGCTACCTTGATTTATCATCAAAACATCAAGTTTATAATCGTTATTTTCCTAACATGACCTTTTTAACCCATAGAATATTCGTACGACTCAAGCCAAGCACTTCATTCAAGGCAGATAATAATAGGTGTACCATTAATTGTGCCGTACAATGGTGCACAAAAGCTCTAGTGGGTAAATAGGCCGCGCTATGCGTGTACAGACGGGCGCGCAAGCGTTATGCTATTTTTAATTCCAATGTTGAGTTATTATGGTGTGCTGGTTGATGTAAATTTTTTATTAAATCTAGTTTTTTTTTTACTAGCCTAATTTAGTGTCCCACTGCTGGGCAAAGGCCTCCCCTCGTTTCCTCCACGACAGGGTCGAGTGGAGGAGGAAATCTAGTTAGCTAATTTAATTTATTAGTACGCGTTGGCTTTGCTAAAATAAACTAATTTTACAATGCTAGCATTTGTAACTAGTATTTGTTATTTTGTATACGTTTGTAAAAAATTAAATGTTTTTACCAATAAGCTGAACAATAAACTGGTAATAAACATAATACACTATATTTTATAGCAATAAATACTTGCATGCAAATACTTCTTCTTCTTCCTGGCCATTATTATTCCCATCTCTAGTTGGGGTCGGCCCTCCTTATACCATTACGCCACTTTATGCGGTCTGCTGTCATACTTTTATCTATGCCTGCTGCCTCCATTCCATGTCTCCTTCAACGGTGCTGCTCCAAGTTGTGGGGGGTCGTCCTCGGCCTCGGTTACCCTCCCTTATGTTTAATACCGCTCTCGTCACGCCTCATGACGTGGCCATACCAGCGTAGGCGGCCTTCCGCCAATTTGTCGCTAATGCTAGCAACCTTAAAAGTTCCTCGGACATAGGTGTTTCTAACTCTGTCAAGTCTTGTGACGCCGCCCGCCCAACGTAGCATCTTCATCTCGGTGGTGTGAAGTTTTTTCTCGTCAGCTTTCCTTAAACCCCAGCATTCCGATCCATATAATAACGCAGGCCTTACGGCTTGTTTATAAATCTGACCTTTAGTTCTTACAGGTATTCGGGGATCACACAAAACACCAGAGAGTGATCGCCACTGAAGCCAGGCTGATGAGATTCGGTGCTGGATGTCCTTTTCTGCGGTAGTCTGCGGTGACACTATAGATCCCAGATATTTAAACGACTCCATCTGCTTGAGTGGGACTCCTTCGATACACGGCGGTGCAGTGGTATTTAGCCTTGTTTTTGTTAGGTGGCAGAACATATATTCGGTTTTCTCCCGACTGATTCTAAGTCCCTGTGTTTCTAAAGCTGTTACCCACTCATTTAATTCAGCTTGTAGGTCCTGGAGGGACTCGGCAATTAAGACTATGTCATCCGCATATAACAGTGTCCATGGTGCGGGTTTCTGTAAATCCCTAGTTAAATAGTCCATGACTATGTTAAACAGTAGGGGGCTTAGTGCTGAGCCCTGGTGCACACCGACTTTAACTTCAAAGTCACCCGTGACGCCTGCAGGGCTTACGACTCGGGTCGTTATGTTCTGATACAGGTCCTGTATTACCTCTATATAATGTTCTGGGATGTTTTGCGCTCTTAATGCCTGCCAAATGAGTTCTCGTGGCACTCGGTCGAAGGCCTTTTCAAGATCAATAAATACCATGTGTAGATCCTGTTTCTTGGATTTGTATTTCTCGATTAAGATCTTGACCGTATGGATTGCGTCTATTGTGCTCACTCCGCTACTGAATCCGCATTGGTTCGGTGTTATATTAATCAGTTTCTTAAGTCGGTTAACGAGTATACCTTCATACAGTTTCAAGGTATGCGAAGTGAGTTTAATGCCTCGATAATTACCGCAGTTTGCCACATCTCCCTTATTCTTGTAGAATGGTACGAGATTGCTGGATCTCCACATGTCTGGTATGTGTTTGCTAAGAAATGTTGTGTTAAATAGCATCGTAAGCCACTGTACTCCTGCTAACCCCGTCTTTTGTCCACACTTCTATTGGTATTTCGTCGGGTCCGGTAGCTTTATTGTTCTTCATTTTGGTCAGGGCGATCTTAGTTTCCGTCACTGATATATCTTGGACAGGTCCCAAGATGGGTAAAAGTGGCGTAAGCTTGTTATGTGGAAATTCTTCGTTAAGCAATTGGTGATAATACTCAAACCATCTACCATTTATATCCCCGTCGGAGGTCAATAGCTTTCCAGAGTTGTCCTTGATATATTTGTTGTGTTTAATATCTTTAGTGACATTGTTACGGTATTTAGCTAGCTTGAATATCTCAGTTCCGGTTGCAGCATCTTCAAGTTTTTTGTAAAAGTTATTTTGGGCACTGGCTTTTGTGGTAGCTACCACTTTCTTCACCTTTTTCTTAAGGATTTTATATGTAACTCTGTCGCAGTCCAACCCCGTGTTCTGCCAGACTTTAAATGCATGTTTTTTCTCTACAAGTGTTTTTCTTACGTTATCGTCCCACCATTTTGGGTCTTTATGTGTTTTTAGTATGCCTTTCGACATTCCCAGGTGGGTTTTAGCAGTACCGGTGCAGAAATTGTGAAAATTTTGCCAAATTGTGGTAGCGCTGTTAGGAGCCTCGCTTATATCGTTCTTTAGGTATTCTACTATTTTACTGTTAACTATATCGCCTACGGGTTTAGACAGCTCTTGCCATTTTATTCGTGGCTGGCTTTTTTGCGCTTTTTGCTTAACGAACCACTTCGGCAAAGTGAGGCAGGCTACCAAAATTCTGTGCTGCGTAGTAAGAGGTTCGCCAGGGATAACCTTGCAGTCCTTTACGTATTTCAAAAAAGATCTATCGCAGAGGAAGTAGTCTATTTGGGAATGCTTTCCTCCACTCTTGTACGTGACCAAATGTTCTTCCCTTTTCTTAAAATACGTGTTCACTATAGGAAGATCGAACTGGGTCGCCAACTCCATTATGGTGGTGCCTTGGCTATTTACGGTCCCGTAGCCATAGTTGCCGTGAATATTTGAATTTGGTGGTGCTTTGTGTCCCACATGGCCATTAAGATCGCCAGCTACCAGTCGTCCCTCCCCCTTGGGCAGAGATTGCAGGAGATCACCCAGGTCATCCCAAAACTCCTCCTTTTCGCTTGTATTACAGCCCATCTGTGGGGCATATACGGAAATGATGTTCCATGCAGGGCCATTATACAGGGCTAGTTTGATGCACATCAGCCTGTCGCTAATTCTGTTTACGTTAATCAATCTCTGCTTAAGTGTACTGTCCAGGACAATGCCATTTCTCTTAGTTGTCGTTCCGTTGTATATAAGTTGGTAACCCCTACCAATGTCACGGGATTTACAGCCTTTCCACTTCAGTTCTTGGATGCAGCAAATATTGATATTTCTTCTTTGTAAGGTTTCCGCCAGTTCTTGGCTACGTCCGGTCAGGGAACCAATATTCCATGTAGCTATGCGCAGTTTATTTGCGCAGTGTCTGCCGTCGCTTACAGGGTACGCCTTAGCATTTCCATTCGCATTTGATAGCCTCTGACCGTCGCTTACGGGGGACGCCCTAACTTTTATAGCATTTAATTTTTGGTGTACTTTCATGGTATTGGAGAGGTTTTTGTTTGGCTATGTGTTTTCCGGCCGGTTGCCACCTGACGCCAAGACTGTGGCCTTCCTGGAGGGCCATAACGCCGCCGTTGGCTCCGTGAAGCTCATCCGCCGCCGCATTTCTGTGCGCTCCAGCCCACGCACAGCACCCAGTCCAGCCTTAACTCAGAAGATGTCCAAGCAGCCTAGACTGGGGGGAAGTATTGTTGACGAAGTTTCCTTCTCCGGCCTGTTTGGTCCGCGGGAGGTATTTTATTTCCCTCCAGCCCCGCTTACGCCCCTATCCGCCACCCGGGGACGCGTTCTCTAGGGGTAAGGCTCCCCCGAAAACACAACAAGAAAAATTGCATGAACAAAAATAACACAAATAGTTACACGTGTTTTTCAAATCATTTATGCCCTGTTGGGTCTGTCATAATTTGTCAATTCTTGTATGGTTTTTTGTATTAATTCAAAAAACTTGAAATGCTCTGTTTTTGTTTCTTTTCAACAAACATAAATGATTAATAGACAGATTAAAAAAGTCGAAAATGAAAGGTAATTTAGATTTAACAGACTATTTTATTGCTAATATAATAAAATTTGACGCTTGTTCCTAATTTTTAGCTAAATGTCTCTGCTTTGTGCCGACGTGTGACCTCGTAAGACTGAATGTGCATTACAATGTACTTACTCTGTTTCAATCTAATTAAAACCTGTCATAAACCCATTAAAGCAGCATTGTTTCATTGCTTTTATGGATTTCGTTCATATCAATTTACTATAAAACGAATTAAAGTTAAAATCTATTATACATAATATAAATTTAGTGTACAGTCGCCATCAGATATATCGGAGCGGCCAAGGCGCTCATAAATATCTGAACACGCCTCTATTGTCAAGGCGTTAGAGTGCGTGTTCAGATGTTGTGAACACCTTGGCCGCTCCGATATATCTGATGGCGACTGTACAAGATTCAAATTAAAAATGGGAAAATTTAGTATGGTGAGCCTTACGTACCAGACTTGGCAGAATGTTTAAGGCATAATTTATTTAATTTACATGACTATAAACATCTCAACGCTTTCGCCCCCACCTGTCCGCTCAATCATTAATCATTGCAATGATAGCGGTGAAAAATGGCCGCTGTAATTGAAACATAGCGTGCGCAGGCTGGCTCTCCAAATCGGTCACTAATCGGGGACGCGCAATTAAATCATAACTAGTAAATAATATATAATATACAAATGTAGTTCCCATTTTCCTCTCTGGATATTAAGGTTATCGAAAATATTTTGACACATTTTGATGCTATATTAATACCAGCTATGCCCCTTTGTGTAATCTTTTTCGATTTTTATTATTATTATAAGAGTAAGGAGCATTTAAAACGCGGTAAGAGCGTGCGACTTGCAATCCGGAGGTCGCGGGTTTAAACCCCGGCTTGTACCAATGAGTTTTTTCGGAACTTAATGTACGAAATATCATTTGATATTTACCAGTCGCTTTTCGGTGAAGGAAAACATCGTTAGGAAACTGGACTCATCCCGATAAGGCCTAGTTTACCTTTTGGATTGGAAGGTTAGCTGGCAGTCGCTTTCGTAAAAACAAGTGCCCACGCCAATTCCTGGGACAGTTGCCAAGCGGACCCGAGGCTCCCATGAGACGAGGCAAAATGCCGGGACAACGCGAGGAAGATGATGATGGAACGTGATTCCAATAGTAATAATAAAAAATCGAAAAATTAAATAAACGAAGGGTCAATATACATCAAATTATGGAAACATATTTTCTATAATGTTAATATCTAGAGAGGTAAATGGTCACTACGTTTGTATGGAGAACCGGTCACTTTCCTCTTAAGTGCACTCAACAATGTTCAAACTACTAAATATTTAACAAGACCTTTTAGCAAATTGGATGTAGTTGGAATCTTATCGATTTACAAGGACTTAATAAATATGTAAGCGATTTGTAGAATATCATTTTTAAGAAAATATTCCAACACAAGATTTACTTCAAAGGATAAAATAACAAATCCTATTTCATTCTTATTCAGCATACGATTAGTTTAGAACAAAACTAAAATACTTACCACTTTAAAAACTCAGGGGCTGATTCAGATTTTAACAACTTGTTACGATTTCGTTCTTATTTTGAAACGACCTTAAAGATCGCTTTAGCGAGGCTTAGACTGGCAACTTGCATGCAATTTTCATTACATTGCGGTATCTGATCAAACTTTTGAATGCAGTTTACCTCAGTAGTCGGCCATGTAACTTCAATTGCATGCAAGTTTTTGCTAGTGTAAACCTCGCTTTACGCTGTTTGGTGCATGGGTAAGGAAGTGGAAGTCGTGCGTGACACCAAAATTATCAAAACTTCAACAAATAGTATACTAATTTTTAACAAGCAGAAACGTCTGCGATCGATGCTATAAACTTAGAATAAATTTAAAAGTGGAAAAATTACTGCCTTGGGTGAGACTTGAACTTACGGCCTCTGGATCGATACTCCAACTCAAACTCAAGAGTCAAGAGTCTTGAGTTCAAGTCTTTTTCCACTTTTAAATTTATTCTAAGCTAAATAGTATACTGTAAAACCTGGCTACTACTAAAGTTTTAAGATGCTTAATATTATTAAGAAAAAGTTAAACACTGTAACTGAAGGTAAAAAAAGTACTTCAAAGCATCAAAAAACCCAAAGTAAAAACCAGGTGTTAACAGAATTCAGACCAATAAACACAGAGTGCGTTCGGTTTCGAGGTGCCCGGCCTTAAGCAAACAAACATACATAAACAATCTATACAGAAGCAAGCTTGGACCAACAAGCCGATCAAATAACCGACTGGGGGCCTATTTGACTTGTCAGATCGACAGGCCGTGACTTGGAGCGAGCATACAGAGAAACTGTCAACTCAAGAGTCGGAGAAGCTTGTATTGTATTGGTGTTGGTTAAAATATGTTGTACTTACACTAATACATCTACCTTTCTGTCGTAAAATGAAATGTGCAAATAAATATAACCAACCAACATCCAATAGGAAGAAACTCGACATGTTACGTCTCTCTACGAAGTATCTTTAGAAGATGATGGTAATTATGACGCATGACTTATTGTTCCTAATCATCCATCATGATATAAGTAAGACGGAATAGGATTGAAAAGCCTCCTTAATATTATATTTTAAGCTCAAGAAAAAGTAAGAGGCCCATACTATTGTATCTCACTGTGATTACACTTACTTACTCACTCCGTTGGCTCAGTGACTCAAAATGAGACTTGGCGTTCGATACAAGACAGCGCTACTTTTCTCGGTCCAGCGGTACTTTTCGCCAACTGTTCATGCGGCTCCAGCGTTACCTGGGCGTCCGACAGGACGATCTCCTGCTAGGCGGCCCAGATACTCTTTTCACACTTCGATCTTCATCCATTATCTCAAGATGGCCTAACCAATGGAGTCTGTGAGCTTTAGTTGCCACAATGATGTTAGATTCAGCCACCAGTACATCTGTCTCATTTTATAATAATTATTATACAATATTTCATAGTGTAGTCAATTTTTTTATTCCAGTACTTGATTAATTGCGTAAAATTAAAACGGGCCGACACAGCCGGACCAAAACACAAATTATCGAAACAAAATGTGACAATCAGTGTTGGCTCACAATACAAATGGCTTCCGAGACTGTATGGCCGCCGTCACACCAAACGCGAATATAGTAACAAATTTCCACAAAAGTTTATCTTATCATTATAATCGACGAAATTGTTTTCGACGCTATGACGGAACATAGGAAATTTATTTTTTCTTCACTTCGTACCACAAAATGGTACTACTTATTAAGCGGTTTAAGTCACGTATTTTTAGTCACACGCGCGACATGTTTCGGAGAGCCTAGGCCTCCACTTTCAAGCACTAATAATAGTGCATGAGTAGCGTTCACGACAGCTGCGCGCCGCGTGATAAAATAAGTGAAAAAATACGAGAGTTAACTTGTATTATTAGCTTAGCGCCACTTGCACCATCCCACTAACCCGGGGTTAACTGGTTAAACCGTTAACCCTGTGTCAGATTGTACTTGTAACCATGGTAACTCCAGGTTTAACCGTTTAACCCCGGGTTAGTAAATGGTGCAAGTGGCCCTTAGTGCTAATATGACTCACGACAGTTTAAATTCTATTAAATCAAATTTCCTGTTCACCGTCAGGTAAAAAAAAAGATTAACCATCCATCCAAGAATAAATATCCGTCCATTCATCCAAGTGTTATTAGTCATACAGTCATACAAATTGGTTTGTTGATGGTGCGACAGCCGAGCGACAATATTAGTCCGCGTCCACACCAACACGTTATAAATTTAAGCGTGCAAACTAAAGGGGCCCACTGACTATCAGTCCGCCGGACGATATCGGCCTGTCAGTTGTTCGGAACTGTCAAATTTTTGTTCTAACTGACAGTCCGATATCGTCCGGCGGACTGATAGTCAGTGGGCCCCTTAAATGGACACTTGAGCGGACGTGTCCCTAAATCTAATTCGATAATGCTGACCACATTTTTGAGATTTGCAAATAAATAAATCATTGATTGGTTGCGCCAGGCTGCGGCTGGTGCAGTCTGAATCAGAACGGTAGGCACCTTTAGACGCTTGGTCTCACATTTACTTGTCTTAACAAATTCCGAGCGAATTCGCTAGTTATTCCACAATACGGTGTGACAGCTAGTCAAGAGTATCGCTAGAAGTCACATCACGCGAACTCACCATCAGTTCGCGTCCGACCGACACGTCATGCGAAACTTTACACTATTAATGAAACCACCCGACAACTCGGTGGTAATGGGTCTATTTCTACCAATGGTCGATCAAGAGTAAACAAATATAAAATATAAACATCGGTGGGGGGCACTCTTTTGGGATTTATGTATACTTCATTCCGCCTGACCTCGTTCGCATAGAAAGCCGGTGGACTATATGCTTGTTCGCCACCAGTTTGGCTTAAAATTGTATGTAAGCTTTATGGGGGTACGAGTGCTACAACCACAATGGTTTATGTAAAACGTGGTGGACAGCTATTGCAAAGGCCGTGGGCCGAAAGCCGCGTATCGTCGAAGGCATGAAGCATCCGGGAGAGGCGCGTCTATACGCCAAAGGCCGAGCTGCGAGAGCTTAGTTCTTAAACACAGAACAATAGTAGGTACATAAAACGCCGGCTGTCAACGATATGCCAGGACCAAATGCTTACTTACTTCGGACATCTCTCACGTCGTTCTCCGGATAGCCTGGAAAGAGTAATAATGACGGGTAAAGTTGAAGGCACGAGACCTCAGGGCCCTCCTCCCACTAGATGATGTGCTTAAATTACGGCACCTATGCAATTAAAACTGCACGAGGCCATGCGCTTGGCGAGGAACAGAACCCTATGGAGGAACCTGGTCTTAAGCAGAAGGACATGATGTCACGATCCTCAGTATTGAGGGACCGATAGGTGCATGTTTTCTGCAACTTCCACGGTATCTTCATTGCGAAAGCTAAAGGCTGAGCTCGGCGTAGGGCCGAAGGACAGATGTATTCCTGCAAATTACACATATCTTAATTGAGAATTTCGAACATTATAAGAATTTTGGAATCCAAATTGGCGGACATGTAAAAATCTAGGAAAATCCGACGAGTACACAGGTGATAGTCCTTCTATCTCCTAATCTGTGTCTATTCTAGCCGTTTAGCATTCAGCTTGATTAATGTTCGAGCAAACATGCGATCGCAACCCGCCCCCAGGGGCATGTTCAAACTGTATGCTATGAAATATGTTTATAAGAACACCCGTTACAAGCTGAGGGTGTTCCAGCTCTGATCTCGCCATTATGTGCACTTCAGCCTCGTTCCTCCAGCTGCTGGAAACCATCGCGAGCGCAGTCTTTTGACTGAAGTATGTGGTATTGCGGCAGTTTCGCGGGAAAGTACCGAATCCTACACCACAGGTGACGCAGCGAGAAACTGTTGTCTATTATATTTTATTAACAAAATGTATGTTAGTCTAAAAAACTGACAATTATAAATGTGGTGGTTACATCGATGGTCCTTCTGTATCCTAAGCTGTCTCTAGTCCTGTGCAAATTGCAACAGCCCAGCCGTTTAGCGTCAATTAACATGCAGCATTCAGCTTGATTAATGCTCTAGCAAACATGCGACATGTGTGTGAATCGCAACCCGCCCCTGGGGCCGGTACAGTCAGTTATATTTATGATTACAGAGGTATTAACAGAAACTGTAACTAATAGGTCATTGACAACTCTAAATGTTGAGATTAAAATCTCATTTTTCAAAAAAATTGACTAGACATGTTCTTTCCGTGTACCCTTCAAATATTTTCTACTAAAGCGTTGGAAAGTTTGTACAATGTACATGACACCAAGTGATTTTTGCTTGTGGACAAAGGCTGGGATTTGATGTAGATTAAGGTTGCGTTTGATTTCCGTTTATTTCAGTATTAGAAAAAAATTGTCTCAATGGTTGAATGAAAAACATTATAGGTATTATAGAACCCTACACTAAGCATGGCTCGACATGCTCTTGGCCGATTTTTAGAATTGGATAGTATATCGACCGGGAAATTGACCATAAAACAAAAGGTAAGCACAACTGTTTTAAATTGCTTATGTTTGAAGCATAAAGTCTATCGAGTTAAGTGGTGAATAATTTCATAACAAAATTCATCCACAGATTCCAGTTCCAAATTCTCAATCGATTCTTCAAAATTCCAAAATAGAATCACAATTTCTTTTAAATAGCTCAAAGTTATTCGATTCCCAAAACCCATTTAATTTTATGGCTACCATAATAAAGTGATTCTCAAAACTTATAATAATTAAAGTTTCTTACTAACTACACTACTTACTACAAAGGGGGCCGACACTATCTATCAGTTTACTTTATCTTGTCAATTCTCTCCCATTTTGAACCTTACTTGTCTACAATAAAGCTTCTTTTGCAATACCCAAGCTAAAACTAACCTACTAATAAACAAATCAACTCGTTGTTCTTGTAACAGATCTTGCGACAAATCGGGCGATTAGTCCGACGACTCTTTGATCTCGTTAGCTATAAACAAAGTGTTTCAAAGGAAGTGTTCTTGAGAAACGCTGAGTGTGTTTAAAAATAAAATCTAGTTTAGTGAGATGAACTCGTAAGCTGTAGATAAGTATGCTAACTTTAAGAGGATATGATAAAGAAAGGAGTGTGCTGAGGTGACGAAAGATAGAGGAAAATGGAATATAAAAACATGTTGTGCCGACCCCAAATAACGTGGGATAAGGGCAGGAAGATGAAGAATTATGCTACCTTAAAGGGGCCCACTGACTATCAGTCCGCCGGACGATATCGGCCTGTTAGAACAAAAATTTGACAGTGGGCCCCTCTCTCTCTCTAGAACTCTCTCTATCTCTCTCTCTCTCTCTCTTCCAAGCTATATATCCCACATGGTGATGGGATCAGCTTTCCGAATCTTTCGCTTCCACTTCTGCCTCGTCCTCGGATACTTTGCACAAATCATATCTTTTAGCACTACATCTTTCCATCTTGTTTTCGGTCCCCTTTAGAATGCTATCAGAATAATGGTATTTTGTTTTTTCCACGTCAAAAAGCATAGAGCAAGGCTGAGAGTAAGCGGTTACCGTAGTTTACGGAAACCTGTACCCCTTTAAAAATCGGTATACCTACTCTTTTTAGGGTTCCGTACCTAAAGGGTAAAAACGGGACCCTATTACTAAGACTCCGTTGTCTGTCTGTCTGTCTGTCACCAGGCTGTATCTCACGAACCTTGATAGCTAAGCAGTTGAAATTTTCACAGATGATGTATTTTTGTTGCCGCTATAACAACAAATACTAAAAATTGAATAAAATAAATGTTTAAGTGGGGCTCTCATGCAACAAACGTGATATTTTTGCCGTTTTTTTTTTTTTCATAATGATACGGAACCCTTCGTGCGCGAGCCCGACTCGCACTTGGCCGGTCTTTGAAGAACGATATGATTGGAATAGTTGTTGAACCTACCTATTTGGGTAAGCTTTACTTAGACAACGATATAAAGGTAGAATAAAATTATATAAATAATTTCTATTTCTATATAAATACCATATTATAAATATTTAAACAGATAGAAAACACCTATGACACAGGAACAAGTATCCGTGCTTATTACACAAATAAATGCCCTTACCGGGATTCGAACCCAGAACCATAGGCTTCATAGGCAGAGTCACTACCGACTAGGCCAGACATGTGGAGAATGCGTTTATGTTTTGACCCGCGAATATTAAAACCTCTGTCAATGCCCAATTACCGAAGGACCCCAAATTTAATTACATTACAAAGCATGGGACGGATCTCGACGGCATAATCACTCAGTAATATCAATTTCAATTAAATTATTCGCTAGTCCTTAATAAGGCGGTATAATAATAATTGTAATTTTAGAGATTTTAATAAAGTTCTGGTTTAAAAAAAATATGGTTTTGTAAGTGTTGTTTTTTCATTGGTCCATATATTTTATTTTACATTACATATGGTGCTAATTTACCGCCCTAGTACGGTGACTCTAGCACTATACGTGCGTATGTGGAAAATTTTAAGTTGTACTGTAAAAACGTTGTACCTTGTAATCATAAATCATAAATCATAAATCATAAATCACAAATCACAAATCACAAATCACAAATCACAAATCACAAATCACAAATCACAAATCACAAATCATAAATCATAAGTCATAAATCATAAATCATAAATCATAAATCATAAATCATAAATCATAAATCATAAATCATAAATCATAAATCATAAATCATAAATCATACATCATAAATCATAAATCATAAATCATAAATCTTAAATTATAAATCATAAATCATAAATCATAAATCATAAATCATAAATCATAAATCATAAATCATAAATCGTAAATCGTAAATCATAAATCATAAATCAAAAATCATTTACCATTAATCATTTATTTATGATTTGTACCTTGTAATGTACTTATAATTCCATTGTAATAACCAAAACTACCCGTAATGTATGCCTAATATTGGTAACACAAAATGTTGAGTATTAACTATGAAATTTTTATTTAACAACTCCATTGAGAGATCATAATTGATTCAGATTTAAAAACTTGTTACGGTTTTGATATTATTTTGATACGACCTTAAGATCGCTCACGTTGATTGCTGCATGCAAATGAAGTGATGGTCGCGGGTAAGATGCTCGTATCAAAACCAGTTCAAAATCGCAATAAATTGTTATATCGGAATCTTACTGCGACTTTATTATAAACTGTTTCATTACCAATTATTTCACTCCCTATTTATCTCTTCCCTAAAGGACATCCTCAATAAAACAAAAAAAGGGAAACTTACTTTCAACACAAAAATACACTTCTATTTGTGAAACCCACCTCCCCTTAAACATGTTAATCATTCAATAGTAAGCCTTAATGCTACGGGATAAGATTCTCAACAATTAGGTTTCGTTGTTCGCTTTTAGTGACAGGGCGACGACAGACGAAGCATCTAATAATGGATATTTCTAGAAAATACATCTGAGGTGAAGCGGCAGCATTCAAGTTTGCCTCTACTTACACTCAATTTGTATATGATTTTGAATCTTATTGTCGTGTAACAAAGTGCATTTTGAAATGAAAATTTGAAAAATGAATGTATCTACATTTAGAATGCTTACTACATCACGTGAACAATACAAATAAATAAGCATCAAATGAGTTGCATGCATTTTAATTTTATACTTTATTTGGTGTGTTTTAAGGTTGATAATTACGTTTCGTTTCCATTTTACTTAAATCTTATTAATAGTAAGACCGCCACTTATATCGAATATGGTTAGAAGCTATCTAAAATTATAACGTCGTATGTACTTCAGTTTTAATTGGCGAATACTATATTTTTCTTTATTGTGTTTTATTTTAGAATTAAAATAGATTAATCTTACCAATTAGCTTATAGTCTTTTTAGTTAAGTATATGAAAACTTTCTAATTTTAATTTTGATTTTATTTGTTGATATTAGTTAGATCAAACAAAGATTTATTTTAGGAAATCCTTAAATACGAATACTGCGAATGGACTAATTCAGTTTAGCTCAAAGGGGTGAATGTTGGCAGTCTGACAGACAGACAGATGGAATGGAATAGGCGGATACGGAAGCTGAATTTTTAAATCAGTGATGATATGTATAGTTAACGCTATCTCTACTGAGCTCGTTCACTTACCTGTACTAACAATGGCATTCTGTTAAACAAAAGCCATTATTTCTTTTGTGTGAGCGCGTGGCCTTTGTGCCTGAGGCTCACACACAATGGCCACGCGCGCAGGCACAGAGGCCACGCGCTCACACAAAAGAAATAATGGCTTTTGTTTACCAGAATGCCATTGTTAGTACAGGTAAGTGAACGAGCTCAGTAGAGATAGTGTTAACTATACATGAGAGTACAAATTTCGTAGTATTATTATCTAATAGCCTTTGACCGTGATTTTGTCCGCGAATAATTAGCCCCCACCCCCTTAGTAAGTACATGCATGATTATACTAAATTTCAATTCATCCAGCACACTTTTAGTTGACGAGTTCCGGAAAAAAGTATCCTATGTACTTTTCAAGGTTGTAAACTTTTGACTTGAAACTGTCTGAAGAAAATACAAACAATTCAAATATTCGTCGTGCACGACGAACAACCGCCGCGGACACTCGTGCCTGAGGACGGATTCCCGAAGAATCCGAAACATGTCGCCAAGAGCGACTAAAAATAATAGTGAGTGAAACCGTACCGATCTAAATATTTTGAAATATGTCTCACGATAGTTTAATTCAAATATTATAACATAAATATTATTTATGAGCCTGCCTGACCCTACTTATTATAATCCTGTGATAAAACTGCTTAATGCACACCTACCTAACGTAGTAAGATATATTTTTAGCGCGCAGATCTGCACCAAGTGTTATAAGCGCTCAACTTGATTTCGGACAGTTATTGCCAATTTGCCACGCTGAAAAATGGTCAATGCCGCGGGCAGGAGCTAGCTAGTGAAGCCAGAAATATTACTTTTGTTCTGAACTTGCCCGTTATTTGGCGCTCACAGTCTATACGATCAGATACTTCATAGTTCATAGCTTACGAGCCACCAATTATATAGTTAGTTTATGTGACTGCTACATTTTTGATACTGACGTGGCAAACCGACCGACCCCCTTATGGTAAGCAGTCACCGTAGCATATGGACGCCTGTAATCCAGGGGTGTTACAAGCGCGTTGCCGACCCTTTAAAACATGTACTCCTTTTTTTAAGAACGCCAGACGAAGTAGCCCCTTGAGAAAACTTCGGCCCATACCGAGGTTTTCTCATGACGAGCTTATTCCACAGAAAAACCGGCCAAGTGCGAGTCGGACTAGCGCACGAAGGGTTCTGTACCATTACGCAAAAAAGGCACAAAAATCAGGTTTGTTGTATGGGAGCCCCCCTTAATTATTTATTTTATTTTGTTTTTAGTATTTATTGTTATAGCGGCAACAGAACTACATTTTCTGTGAAAATTTCAACTGTCTAGCTATCACCTACACAAATTGAAATCATTCGATTGAAAATAATAGTAGATTTATTATTGTGATACAATTTGTGTGTTTTTTAAGAAATTGTCAGGAAATCACATTTAATGTTTTGTCCCTATTCACCCCAGCTATTCCCATTCACCCCTGTTGCCGGTACCTAATAGTTTATTAGATGACTATCGTAAGTTAGCAACCGTAATGACTACGAGTGTTGTTTGCTAATCCAATTATACAACTTTACGTTACAGCTGTTACCTAGTGTATTAGCACAGTTACAGAACAACACAGATTATGTAGATTACGTATGTAATACATTATTATAGGTCCTTGGCTGTTTAGGGAATTTAATTTCTGTATCACTCCGTACTATATCGAACTATAGATAGAACTAGAATACTGTAACAGAAAGCCACTTCAGAGTTGCGGTGATCTTGCGATTGATTATACTAAAAGAACTATTTGTATAATAAAAAATAATGAATATTGAATCAATTTTTCACCTTAAGGAGCCCACTGACTATCAGTCCGCCGGACGATATCGGCCTGTCAGTTGTAGGGAACTGTCAAATTTTTGTTCTAACTGACAGGCCGATATCGTCCGGCGGACTAATAGTCAGTGGGCCCCTTTACGTCCATGTAGCGAAACGGCCACGCCACATATTTTGACTGAGACGTAGAGTTTGTGAAGTTAGTACTTGTAGAGTTAGAAGCTTGGCTCTACAAGAGATCGAAGAGAGCCAACATTTTGACACTGCGAGCCCTATGGTTTTGTCTTGGCAACATTTTACATGAAAATATTATTGGTGGTTCTCTTTTCAGTATTTGTTGTTATAGCGGCAACAGAAATACATCATCTGTGAAAATTTCAACTGTCTAGCTATCACGGTTCATGAGATACAGCCTGGTGACAAACAGACGGACAGATGGACAAACAGATAGACAAGCAGACAGACAGACAGACAGACGGACAGTGGAGTCTTAGTAATAGGGTCCCGTTTTTACCCTTTGGGTACGGAACAGTAAAACCGAGTGAGTCCTCCTTTAAGAATCTCCTTTTTAGGGTTCCGTGCCCAAAGGGTAAAAACGGGACCCTATTACTAATACTCCGCTGTCTGTCTATCTATCCGTCTGTCACCAGGCTGTATCTCATGAACCGTGATAGCTATAGACAGTTGAAATTTTCACAGAAAGATGATGTATTTCTGTTGCCGCTATAACAACAAATACTAAAAACAGAATAAAATAAATATTTAATTGGGGCTCCCATACAACAAACGTAATTTTTTTGCTGTATTTTGCGTAATGATACGGAACCCTTTGTGCGCGAGTCCGACTCGCACTTGGCCGGTTTTTTTAAGTCGGTTTAAAAATAAAGTAGAAATGAATCATCTGTCCCACTCTAACTGTGGTGTTTGTTCTCGTTCGCAGCTCGTAAAATTACAAAGTTTTTAACGGTCGTTACATTTCGTCAATAATCGTCGGAGTACCGATCGACCCTTATTTCTATAGCTATACGGTTTAAAATCGAACGGGTGTGTAAGAGGGTAATAAAAACGTAAGTAAGGAAGATTGAAGATGCAGCTATTGATGCCATGAAATGTTTTAAATGGGGGTTATTATGGGACCAACCCCGAAATCGCGAAAATAAACTAGGCTTTTTCATATCGGGGGGCATGGTGGAAGAATGAATGCGCGAGCCGATGATGCCCCCATACAACGTCTGAGAGGGTGACGCCGCAGGGGATGTTAGTGGGTATTCTCCTCCCCATCCTCTGGTTAGAGGATGTACGAGAGGAGCGAGTTCCACATACCACCCCCCCCCCCCGGCTTCCCCAGCCCGGGGGGTGAGATGCGTAAATGCATTTACCCCTGCGTAAAAAAAGGCTTTTTCATACATTTTGACTGATCCGATGTCGACATTTCGCGCAAAATTCGCGATATTAGGGTTGGTCCCATAATAAAAGTAGCTCAGTTTAGCGAGTAGAATCGAGCCCTGAATTTGAAGCCCCATGGTCAGAGACATACTGTATTTAACGCAATATAAGTAGGACAAGTGTAGGTATAAATAAAATAAATAAAATAAAATAAATAAATATTAGGGGACATCTCACACAGATCAACCTAGCCCCAAACTAAGCAAAGCTTGTACTATGGATGCTAGGCGACGATATACATACTTATATACATAGAAATCACCCATGACTCAGGAACAAATATTTGTGTTCATCACACAAATAAATGCCCTTACCGGGATTCGAACCCAGGACCACGGCTTCACAGGCAGGGTATATATATCCGGTCGTCGTATAAATAGTTGCTAGGTGATGAATATTAAGGTAGCGTTCGGATTCAGACTAGGTACACCAGCATCGCTGCAGCAGTCTACAACGTTACTGCTGTTACAGTCTTCATCTTTTCAAATGACTTTTTCGTCTAAGACGGTAATCTGTTAAACAGAAAGCCTTTGTTCTTTTTGTGTGCGCGGTCGCCCATTGTGTACCGTTGAGACTGAGCGCGTGCTACGGCGCGTGCCATTGTTAGAGACAATGGTACACAATGGGCGACCGCGTCCACAAAAGGAACGAAGGCTTTTGTTTAACAGATTTAACAGATATTTAGATGAAAAAGTCATTTGAAAAGATGAAAACTATACCTTGGTCAAAATTCTTCACATTTTCTTGTTTTTTGTCCCCAAAAAATGTGTCGGAGTAGATCTTTGTGTTTTTTGTTGGGTGAAATTTATTTTTTATTTTTTCTCAAGAGAATTATAATCTGCAGCTAGAAAGACATCCAATAGCACACATCTTTATTTATTTATTTGACAAAAATAGAAGCGTGACAGAGTGGTCAGAAACAAGACAACGAAAAAAAAGGACTGTCAATTGATAAAATTATTCTTGATAAAATTATTGATGGAATGGAAGTCATAAACGCGCCAGTAATGCAACAATGGCGCCGCAACAGTAAAGCAGCTGCAGTTGATATTCGAATGATACCTTTACGTTTGTTATGCGTGATTGCAATAGCAATGTATGAAAGTAAGGAGTAATAAACCCTTGATAAACAAAAGGGGTGGAATTTTGCACTTGATCACAATCTCAAGAGTTTCGAGACCCCAGGAGAACGCAAACAGAGGGGTGTGCCTTGTTGGGTTTATCTGTTTTATAATAATAAAGTTCCACATAATGAAGAAAGAACGTGATGTAAGGTGTATTGAGAAAACTTGAACAACTTCTTGGGTGGTTAGAGTAGCCCCTTCCTCGTTTTTCACGCAAAATAGGCACAATGGTGGCAAAGCGCAAAATACCCAGGGTGCATAGACAAGATACCAATCGTTAACGCTCAGTAGCGAACGAAACGCAACTGTCTCTGTCGCACTAATATGGAAGAGTGATAGAGAGAGATAACTACGCTACGCTACGGAGTGTGAAAGATTGGCATCTTGTCTACGTACCCTGAAAAACTAAGTAAATTATATTTATTGTGCACCATAAAGTTAAAAAATACACAGAAAGCGAAATACAGGGTAACAACAGGCGGTTTTAACGCTAAAAAGCGATATCTTCCAGTCAACCTTTGGGTAGCGGGAAAGTTAAGTACTTTGAACGGTTAGTGCCGATATACATATAAATTAAAAACAAAACAAAACTAACTACACGTCAAAATTTACCAAGACAATTGTAATTTTGATTTGTCAAAATAAAAATTCAAAATACGATGAAATAGGGCGGCCAGAGGATAAAAACACGTTTATTATTAAAACGGATTATTTGTAAATTACTAATAGGTATTTACTATTATATTATAGACGCAGCGCTGTAACACTGATTTTAACTTTCACATTTTTCTCGTTATTATTCACAACGACGGCACTTAATTAAAATAAAATAAAATAATAATATATATATTTTTTAATTCTGTAGCGTTTAATTACATCAACAAGGAATACTTAATAACGCTCAACTGAATCTCTTCAAACTAAGCATCGAAAAAATTTGATAAATTCGCGGCCTTTGAAGTTAATTTTAGACAAAACAGAAATGTAAGCATCTTAGGGATGCAAAAATCTTGGTTTTTTTTGCGAGTTCGCCGATTGAATTATTCTTTATAAAGATGTAATCTGCTTTTTGAGGACTTGAGAATTTTTATTTTTATTTTCAATCAATAACTTTGCTAATATTATTCGTGATCGAAATTACTGATAAAGAAAGTACAGAATCGGTACGTACGCTTAGTTCAATCACATTTCAATGCCCTGATACACTTCTAACTTATTAAATATATTAATAACGGGCCACTCATGTATTTTAAGTCGAAAAACGCTCGACATGTTCATGTGTGGATACGTGAGTGACCCGTTATTAATATATTTAATATGTCTGTGTCTCACGGAAGTTTTGTTGACACTTCTAACTTGATGGAATAAACCGAACTCATAATACTGCCTCTCGAGACATGAACGCTCTTATACATAATGCCTAATAATGAAATATGCAGCATGGTATATGTAATATGGTAGCGTTTGAACTGCGCACAGCGCCTGATGGTACGCAGTCACCGTAGCTTATGGACGCCTGCATGCGCGTCACCGACCCTTTAAAAACTTGTACCCCACTTTTTCGAAGAACCCCATTCTATATGTAAATAAAATAAAAATATAATATTTTATATGTTAAAAAAAAAATATTTTAATAGATAAAAATAAATAAATATGTAAATTGTAATTAAGTATATTAATCTGTTATTGAACAACACCGACCGAACCGAACACCGACCGAAGTCAATTACAGCAACTAGTCTCCAAAATGGATGAAATTTTTATTCAATTCGGACTTAAAATAAATTGCAAAAAAACTAAAACTCTTACAGTTGCAAAAAACATTCTGACAGCATCGAACCGCCCAAAAGTTTACAAACCCATCATACTACAGGACACACCCATAGAACAAGTCAATCAGTACAAATATTTAGGAAGCGTGATAACCAATGACTCTAGATGCACCGAAGACATTAAGCAGAGAATCGCTATGGCTAAAGGAGCCTTCAATA
Source organism: Cydia strobilella (assembly GCF_947568885.1). Classification (NCBI taxonomy): domain Eukaryota; kingdom Metazoa; phylum Arthropoda; class Insecta; order Lepidoptera; family Tortricidae; genus Cydia; species Cydia strobilella. Next base: position 16,432,633 of record NC_086057.1, read on the forward strand.
ACAAAAAAGACCTACTTAAGGCACGCATTTCCAAAAAAGCCAAGAAACGATTGATAAAAGTGTTTATCTGGAGCATTGCGTTGTATGCGAGTGAGACGTGGACACTGAGACAAAAAGACAGAAAAAGGTTGGAAGAGGTTTTGAATATGGTAGGAGAAAGGCGAAGCTTATTAAATACCATAAGGAATAGGAGAGGCAAGATGTTAGGACACCTAATACGAAACGACAACTTTTTCCTTAACATCCTGGAAGGAAAAATTGAAAAGACGAAAGGCAGTGGAAAGGCTAGAATCGCATACCTGAGCCAAGTAAAAGAGAATGCATCGTACGAGCAAATCAAAAGACTGACTCAGGAAAGAAAGGACTGGCAATTACTCCACCGACAAGAGCAAAGCTCTTAAGTGATGATGATGATGATTGAACAACAACGTTAAGTACCCATATGAGAATAACCCAGCACCCTGCCACTTTATCATACAATTAAATACATAACATAACTCCAAAGGCAATTAAATCCCAGTTTTAACGATACATTTAAAGTGACAATGTATCAACAAAGACAAATCAATAGTAAAGAATAACAATATCTACTTATATGAAGTATTAGATTATTTTAAAACGGGTCACTCACGTATTATTAAGTCGAATAGCTCGACATGTTGAATAATCTAATATGTTTGAGTCTCACGGGATTTTTATAGTTAAAATCTATATGAAGTCTCATTAAGTGACAGTTCGGTTCACTTAATTAACGCGGTTACAGACATTAAATTTTTATTGAGTTTCATTTATACCTAATTAAAAATTATACCTATAATTAAAAATTACACCTATAATTAAAAATTTTAACGGAGCTATAATATTAATAACGCTTGAGTATCAATATTGTGTGCATGTGCGTGCGTGCGTGTGTGTGCGCGCGCGCGCGCGCGCGCGTGTGTGTGTGTGTGTGAGTGTGCGTGCGCGTCTGTCGTTTAGTGCTCCCGTATTTTATTTTATTCTCATTTCACCACTTAGGTACTAAATTTGCACACGAAAAACTATGTCCTTACATAAATTAATGTATCAAATTTCATCTAAATTCATTTAGCTGTTTGACTTGATTGTTTAGCAAACATTTAATTCATCAAACACCCAAATATAGGTACAAACATACACATTTTATTATTTATATTAGTAGGATTAACCTGTGTCCGTTTTATAATTTGTACGAAGATTGGCAGTCCGTATTACAATCTCGTCTTTGCCACGACGGTGTATACGTAGGGCGAGATGCCCCAGGGGCAATCATCCCTAGCCCTGGGGGCGTGTTAGGGCTATGTGCACTTGTGCAGTAAGGGGATCTTTACCAGTCAACTTATAGCAATCGATAGCGACACCGAGTTTTGGTGATTTTATGTTTTGAAAAGATGGTTGGTTGTGCTTATTGTTTTATTTGTGTGACTTTTTTATTATAGCAAACAAATGAGAAAAGTTATTATAGCAGTGTTTATGTATGTTTATCATAAAACTAAATATTTATCATAAGACCTCGCAAATCCTCATGGTCCATTTCGGAAATTTTCTTATAACTGAATCTGAAAACAGTTATGTTAAATTATCGAACCTGCTTACCACGAAAATCGATTAAGAAAAGTGACCTGTAGAGGAGAACTGCAAAAATTGTACGGGCATATGAAAGTATTTTTGCCTAAGCTGAAATGACAGTAGGTTCTCTATTTTAATTGATTTCAAGTGTAGTTATTATAATGTGTACAAGAACCAAGTAATCTCGGCCTCATCCCATGATGAGCGCGCTGTGGCCGTCTTGATATTTATCTTGGACGCAATAGCACTCAGTGCTAATGTGCTTACACTGCTCACATTTTTGACGAGGAATAAGTACACGATACGTCCCACTGCTGCGGACCGCCAATTATTATAATTTATCTACATTCTTCTTCTTCACGCCTATACTACAATAGTATTACACTAACGGCGTGATTCGGGAAATGAATTAGAGATTCACTAGATATGAATGAGTAAAGATATGTGACGTCCCACGAGTAAAGGTACCTTATGGCGGTTACGTCGCATAGCACTGCAATAATTTGCGACGCTATGCGACGTAAGCGACAGCCGCCATGATGTACCTTTTGCCGTGAAATATCACATATCTTTACTCATTCATATCTAGTGAATCTCTAATTGATTTCTCGAAACGCGCCGTTATTCTCTCAACTTACGTGTAGATCATAAAGTACTTACCCCTCATCACATAAGTTGGCAGGAAAGTTGCGTGGTGATTTTCTGGTAAAGGGTAGCTGAATTCTTGGACCAAAACCTATTTACAAATAACAATCTTTACAGTTTACACATTTGACATTTTCACATACAAGAAATCCGCTCCACCCAGCCAAGCATTCAGCTTTGTGGCCAACCACTAGCAACTTCTCACTATCCACCTCGGTAAAACCATATAATTATAACCTTAGTCTTAATTTAACTTTAAGTATACACAAGTGGTGTTTGCCTATAATTAGCTGTGCAATAAGCTTAAGAATCGAATGTACCTATACACGTAACAATGTATCATTGTAACCGCAGACCTTTTATAAAAAAAAATAAGCTGTATATTTTACTGAAGTGTGCCAATGAAGAGTATTCTATCTATCTATCTATAATTATAACCGGGCTTCGGAGTTTTCATAACACAGTAAGATTTACGTGAGCTAATGGAGTCGATATTAACATTAAAGCTAAAGTCACACTCATTCTCATTCAGTAATTTTATACACATATGATAATTATCATATTTTTGCCCTGCAATGGAATTAAAAGGAAAATTTACCGCTTCGGGCAAAACTCGAAAATGAGATCTTTTGTGTGGTTTGTGTGTTGTTGTGCAATATTGAATAGAATAGAATAGATTAGTTTTTATTCGTAAACACACAGACGATAGACATACATTAAAAGAACAGTGAAAATAAAGTGTCACGAAATGGCCCCATCTCAGCATGCTGCTGGCGACTTCCAGCGCTGATCTTCCGATGAGACCATCAGGTGATAATCACGGAAGGTATAACAGACAAAAAGAAAGCAACATAAAGGAAAGAGACGTAAAATATGGCGAAAAATATATTACACATAGTTTACACAAACTAATTGTGTTTTTTAATGATTGAATACACGTTAATCCAAGCGCAATGTGAGCACACCGCATGTTTGCCTCGTTTGATTTAATTAAATACCTTTCGAGCTCCCACGAGCTGCCTGGTTTTCCAGGCGAGCGATATACGTGATCGCTGTTCTATCGATACAGCTCCTAACCTTTTTTTTTCTCGGTGTGGGAATACTGTTACGCATCGTCCCCCTGACCTAAGGTGGGCCTTTTACGGGGGGTATGTGGGACTCTCACCTCCTGGCTCTTTCCATTGAGAAAAGAGGGGGAAGAGCCTACCCACTAAATCCACACCGGCGTTTCCCACAATATGCTGTTTGGGGGCGCGTCCTGGGATCGCGAACATTCTTCTACGAAAGCTCCTAACGACCTCGGTGCCCAGTCGGTGGTGACCCTGCCTATGAAGAAGGAGGTCCCAGGTTTGAACTCTGGTAAGGGCAGTTATTTGGGTGTTTATCATCGTATTCTAGGGCTAGCTACTACTTTTGTTTTACCGTCATGTAAGTACAAATCTTAGTTTCAGGTATTATTAATAATACCATTTCGTATTTAAGTATCTCTCATCATATTAGCCTTCTATCGCCCACTGCTGAGCATAGGCCTCTCCTCGCGTACGCCACTTATCCCGGTCCTGAGCCAATCTCATCCATCTGTATCCATCCATCCATCCAATCTCATCTCTCTGTTGCTTAAGAGGAAAGGGGACGGCCGTTTCTTCATATAAACGTAGTCCCCATTTTCCTCTCTGGATATTGACATTATGGATAATATTCTTACATAATTTTATGTATATTAACAATATCTATACCCCTACGTTTGACTTTTTTCGATTTTTCGATTATTGTAAAAATTAGGAGCGAAAAACAGATTTTACAAAAAAATGCTCCTAACTAATAATAAAATAATATTTAAAAATTCGAAAAAATCTAGCATAGGGGCATCTAGGGGCATAGCTGTAGGTGATATATTATACAACAAATGTTTTCAATGTCAAAATATTTTCAATAATGTTAATATCCAGAGAGCAAAATGAGGACTACAATACAATACAAATCTTCTTTATTGCTCACCAATATAAAAAGGACATGACATACAAATTAAGCACTTAAACTATGACTACGTTTGTATAAAAAGGCGATTTCGCGCAGGTCCTCCACTTTCGTCTTAAAAATTAGCTGGACGAAATCCCTTAAGGGAATAAGTTCGCCTTTGTATACATTTATTGTATTCTATAAATTTGTTTTGTGCAATAAAGTTTTTTACTACTCAGGTAGGTACAACTAATATTGAATTTATATCAAACTTTACGTATCTCAAATACGTCCCCAAAATTATTGTACTCAAATACACCCAAATCATAAAATTATCTCACGATCAATGTCGGTCGGTTTGCCACTGACCCGAAATATCTTCAATTAAATTAAACTATAGATAGAATCACTTGCCCTTGATATTTAAGGGCAGTAACCATAAATCTCTCCAACTGTCATCGTATTTCAATAGCCTTCGGCTTCTGTCTTGCTTGTCCGTCGTACTTGAGAGAGGGATGGATTGTAAATAGTCGATATTGTTTACTTGTATTGTTGTTTTATGTCATTTCAGATGTTGGAAGTTCTTGTGTTCATTATGGCGTAAAAGAGAAGATTAATTTTATTTTAGTGAAATAATATAAATATGCGTGTATCCCTACTTAGCGTTAGGTGTAACTTTGTATTTGTACAGAGTTAAAGAGAAAAATCAATTAGATTGTTATTGTAAGAAGGTAACGTATTTTATGTACTTATCGCCATAATATCACTATCCCTCTATAATGCTTTCAAAAATCCCAAATTACGGCCTACATAAAGATAAACACATTTATTATCTGTGAAAATGTTATTATTGCGTCACAAGTCACAATAACGTCGATATCAATTTAATAATAACTTCCACAAACATCTCTGAAAAACAAATGAATTTGATTTAACCCCATTTCTAGTATCAGTCGAGATGATGTTTTATCGAGTGTGTGATCATCATCAAACGCCGCACTGGCGGTCGTAACATGGGTCCCTGAACACTTTATATAACAAATTTTCCGTGAGACAGACATATCAAATATATTAATAACGGGTCACTCACGTATTTTAAGTCGAAAACATGAAACATGTCGAGCGTTTTTCGACTTAAAATACGTGAGTGACCCGTTATTAATATATTTAATACACTTTATATAGTTAATAATATGTGTTGTTTGGATATTTTCTAAATGGTGGAGCCTTGACGGTTTACGAGATTTACAAATCAAACCACAAGTAATATCTTTTAATTTTAATTTTAGCAAATTTTTTTTTTTTTTTTGTTTTTGTTTTGACGAAGCATGTGGCGGATTACCTTTTTGTATGATTTAATTACAAATAAATTATTATTGTTTTAGCAAACGAATTGTAGAATAAGTTCAACTTGTATTTTTTAATGCATGCGGTGGTCTTCTATAAGTGATAAGGCGCATAGCTTTTTATATGCATGTTCGTTATACTCTAAGAAACACTGTACTTATTGTTGAAGATAAATAAAATATGAAATATTTAGAACAATTCTACCAGCCTTGCTGACTAAACATTAAATAAAATGCTCGTTCAGTGAATAAAGGAATTACCACCGGCGCTAATAGAATACCTAAATGAAGAATAAATTAATTATTAACAGCCTCAGAAGGTAATTACTCCGGAAATGGCGATAATAAGGTTCCTCGGGGCTCTTTGTACGCAAAAACTTTTACCCGACTTCTAAAAGTTCTAAAGATAAATTAGGTAATAATATGAAATATATTTTATACGAATGAATGAAAAAATGATTGTTAATTTGCGGAATATGGGTTATAATAAGTTGTTAGAATTTTAATAAAATTATATAGTGTGTAAATTCAATACTGGCGAATTTTTAGACGGTGGTTAGCATAATAGAACCTAAGAAGTATATATATATATATATATATATATATAAGTTTTGTTTAAAAGAATACAATGAAAATATTTACCATACAAAATAATTCGGGCCGCAATGTCAAGCAACACACAAGTTACGAGATAAATGAACTTTTTATATTTTGTAACTGTCAACGCTTATTGAGACAAAATATTTTAATTTAAAACTGTTATTTCAAATTAAGTAACTTATCCCTTTCAATCCTTCAAACCTAGGTAACTAGTTTCCCGATTTGCAACAAACAAATAACTTTTTCCACTTGATGCGTAGGTAGGTACTAAATAACACGAAAACATGAAAGCTGCTTCTCTACTGTAGCATGAATGTAAATAAACAATTAAAGCGGATTGTATCGAAACATTAAAACGCATGGATTATATTTAGAGTGGAACACAAAATAACAATTGTAACTTTTGGAAATATTTAGAGTAAGTTGGGGAAAAATTACACTCATTATAGTCGTTATTATTTAAGGCGGATACTCTCATTATATTTCTCGTAGTATTAAGTTTATTAAAAAAATAAACTCATTATTAAGCCATAAACTATACCTTCCATTATTGTTGAACCATAATAGGAATGCATTTATGTATTAGGTACTAGCGACTCGCCCCGGCTTCGCACGGGTAAATCTTTATAAATTATATACCTTTCTCAATAATCGCTCTATTGGTAGGTGAAAAACCGCATGAAAATTAGTTTAGTAGTTTTCGAGTTTATCGCGAACGTACAGACACACAGACATACAGACAGACGTGAATGTTTTATAATATGTATAGATATTGACATCCTCATTATGCAAAACATGTTGACCCAGTAACATAGATTCAATATGCACATTCATTCGGCGCGATTCGGGAAACGAATTAGAGATTCACTAGATATGAAATAGTAAAGATATGTCACGGTATACGGCAAAAGGTACCTTATGGCGGCTGGCGCTTACGTCTCATAGCGTCGCAAATTTGCGGCGCTATGCGACGTAAGCGCCATCCAATATTAAAGCCGTCCCATCGGTTTGCCGCTGTCACTGTCACGTTCCGCAAGAAAGAACGGGAAAGATCATACGAGCCAAGTGTCAATTTTGATCGAATTTTGTCGATTTTTATTTATTTTAAAAACGTTACCTTACAATATCGAAATTCGAAAGCTACGAAATTACTATTTAAGTTAAGATTCTTTTTTCTTCTTTTTTTGTTTATAGTATCCCATAATAAATAACCGCGTAAAGTAGGATTAAAAGTCCGAGTTAGAGGTTACTTTGGGAATTAATTGTATCGAGCGAAGTATCATAATTCGTATATGGGAAGCTATGTTGTTAAAGATAATATAGTCAAGAACTACATATATTTTTTCCACGTCTACGAATATCAACGCCTCTTAGAAAAACTTGATCATATAAGGAGACTTTTCGCCTTCTGGATCAGGGAACCGCCTTAATTGGAGCGGCGTTAATAATAGCGTAAGCGCCAACCGCTATAAAGGGGCCCACAGACTACCAGTCCGCCGGACGATATCGGCCTGTCAGTTGTTCGGAACTGTCAAATTTTTGTTCTGACAGGCCGATATCGTCCGGCGAACTGATAGTCAGTGGGCCCCTTTAGGTAACTTTACCCGTGGGACGGCACATATTTTTACTATTTCATAATCTATAATTCATTTCCCGAATCGCGCCGATTGTCTAAACCTAAGCCCACGATCACGGCGCATGATTTGCTATTTAGTTCCATTTCTAACCCCTAATGGAGAAAGATTCCTCGCGATTTCTTTGGGAGCTACCCTCATTTCTAAAACGCACCATACCGTGATAATCATAAAGTCCTAATTTAATTAGCTTACACTACCTGATTCACACGCGCGTGGATTTTGAACTGTGTGCCTATTGGTTTATGGTTGATTTTTAGTTGTAAACATACTTGTCCGATGACGTGTAAAGGTGCGCTGTAGTAACGTGGGACCGACGCATCTGGCGTTGTGAAATATTGCTCCCAACGCCAGTTAAAATATGAACCATCGGTGGTAAGCTTTGATATGTCCACGCGGATCAACTTACGTTGGCCGGTTGCCTTAAAATTCACATTCTAAAATCAAATTGAATTAAGTCGTTGGCAAAGTGTAATTGATTTTTAGATTAACAGTTATAGGAATAAGAAGTATAATCGTGTGAAGTCAGAAGTAGATATAATTTGTTTTAGATTTGGATTGGGAAATTGTGACGCGTTGCTTTAAATTTTAAGTCGGATGAATAATTGTTGTAAAGGGCGGCTTGTGAGCAATTTGGGAGTTTTTAAGGTAATTTTTGTGTTGGAAAAGGGAATGAAGCAACTAATGTTTTTGAAGGTTCTTTGTGCTAAGTGTTAAAAAATAAGAAGAGTGGTAGAAGCGCTAATAACCTAGCAGCATAGAGTAACTTATACTAGAGCGGTACTGTCATAGTTGTAACCAAGTAAATTCACTGCCATCTATCGACACACTTTAAAACTAAAAATGAAGATTTGTAAAAATACGATAAAATGTATTTAAATATGAATAAATGTTTTTATTTTTAGTTTTATATATTATTTTTATGATTTTGACCCATGTTCTTTCACTGATATGCGTTAAAAGTGTTAAATAACAAACGAAACCGTCAACGCCATCTATACGACAGTAGGCCAAAGCTAGTAGCGCCCTCTGATCGAGAATCAAATTTTCTTGATTTTCGAGGCACGCTTTTTTCTTAGACTGTATCCATCTACATATTACGGAGTTATATCTATCTTTGCTAGCAGTAAGAGCGTGCAACTTTCAATCTGTGCTTTGTGTAACGTGTATAGAGAAATGATAACTAAATAATCAGTGCTCATGCATGAGTTTTCTTACTTAGTGCAATAGCAGGGTATAAGCACAATAGACTAAATGATAAATTTTCATTAATGGTATCAATCGATCAAGTTTGTTTTTAGGATTAAATGTCTGTATGGGACCCATTGTATTAAAGCAATACAAAAGTCAGAAATGATAGTCAAAGTCTGACAGTCGTACTCGCGAAACGCATATAATAAAACGATAAGTGAACGTGACGTCAAGGTCACTGAGAGCCAATCTTGAATGTATGGAAAATAAGTAAAATTGCGATTTTGTCGGTGCAATATTGCGTTTATAGTTGCTATACAATCTTTTGTCTGATAAAATGTAAGGAATCGAATATTATAGTACCCTTACTTTTTCCATTTTTGGAAGCTAAAAAAAACTAAAATTTTTGAAAAATTCAGGTCTTGTTTTTTTGTATTATTTCCATATAATTATTTTAATATCCACATTATTGTGATACATTGCTCATTTGCTATCTATTTTACTAGATTTTGTTATAAAATTCAACATGTGTCATCATCCCTATTAAATGGTATTATAAAATTAGGTGCGCCGGTAAGTAATTGACCCAGCACCGTTCGAAAACAGGTTCTAGTACCTACCTACCTACTAATAATGTTAGATTAGAATGTTACTTGTTTGTTACTTATATCTAATGATAAGGTTATAATTAAGTACTCAATGGTGTTTATGACGTGTAAAATGTACTGTTTATATTTACCAATAAAGTCTGTATTTCTGTATTTCTGTATTTTATGCCTTTAATGATTCTTGGAGTTCAAAGGATTAAATGACTGTTCTATAAAATGGTGCTTATACTTAAAAAAATAGGTATTTTATGCCTTTAATAATTCTTGGAGTTCAAAGGATTAAATGACTGTTTGTAGAGGTCACATAAATTTATCTAGCGTTGACGACCGGGCCTGGTCAAACACGAAGTTTGTATTTAAATTATTGTTAGGGAACCTGTCGCCTGTCGCCATGAGATAACACATTGAGGTTACACGATGATATATTGCTTCTAACAAAGAATTATGATAATATAATTTAGCCTAGTTACGTCCCACTGCAGGACACGGGCCTCCGTTTAAACACTAGCGGTATTAGGGTATATAGGTGTAGGATCTATATCTTCTTCATGTATAGGTAGACACAATTAGCCTCATGCATGAAGTTTATATTTGAACGAAATATGTTTTATTCGGATGTTTGTTACCGTTATATCATGTTACAAATGCATTTCCGTTTTTAAATTACCATTTAATTACTTAAAATTATAAATAAAAAGTACAAAAATTTGCCCGCGAAAAGCTAGCGAGCGAAACGCTCGAAACGCCACGTGACGTCACGCGTTCGACAGATTAGTGTCATTAGTAGCAAACGTCAGTTGGGCCGCCTAACTTGTGACGTCATCACGCTCTGTCGAATTCGCGCCAAAAATTATGAGCGTTTCAACCGCTCAAAAATTTTCAACATTTTAAATATTTTTTAATAAAATAATGTTAAGGTTTACAAAAGTATTTTTATCATTTCCGGTGTTCCAACGATATAAATTATGAATCCAAAAATAGAAATAAATTCATGCATGGAGCTAATTTAGCCTAATTACGTCCCGCTGCAAGGCACGGGCCTCTGTTTAAACACTAGCGGTATTAGGGTAAGTGTGATGTACAGTCGCCATCGGATATATCTGAACGGCCTAGGTGCTCAAAAATATCGGAATACGCACTCTAGCTCCTTGACAATAGAGGCGTGTTCAGATATTTTTGAGCACTTCGGCCGCTCAGATATATCTGATGGCGACTGTAGGTATAGGATCTACACCTATGCCTTCTTCACAGACACAATTGTAATATTGTTAATGAACAAAAATTAATAAATATTTTATAAATATAAAATTACACCTCGGCAGGAAAAATAAATTAAATAAAATGTAATTTTTTAAATTTTTCCTTTAATTTCAAAGAATTGGAGTAACGCTCGCAGACGTTTCTGCTTCATAAATAGATTAATTATAAATATATGTGGTAATTGTTTAGGAAAACACTATTAAATTTGAAATCATACTACGTGTCACTAGACTTGTATTGACCGGGATATAGACCGTGATTACCTTTTGTATCGGGAGCTCACAAATAATACAAAAGGTAATCACGGTCTATATCCCGGTCAATATAAGTCTAGTCAAACTAACCGTGAATCATTCAAAACTCTAAAAAACTCTACATACTACGTGTGGTTTGACGTCATTGGCACTAAAAGTACGAGCCCTGTTTATAAGAAACGTATGATTTATATAATAAAATTTGCTTTGTTTCTACCTTTTTGCTAATATTTTAATTGTAGGGTCATCGACCCCTGCCCTGGGTGCTCAGCCGCGCTCAGCCAAGGTGAAAATCGCTTGCACTACGACAAAGCTTTGGGTCTCTCCTGACCAGGCCGCGTAGCCAACATGCCGATCAAAACGCAACTGTCCCTGTCGCACTAATATCGAAGAGTGATAGACACAAAGCGTTTCGTTGTCGAAGCGATAGTGATTGTCACCTTGGCTAGGCCGCCCGGTGACCTAGCCAAGGTGACGATCGCTTGCGCTTCGCTATCGAATCGCTTTGTGTCTCTCTATCACTCTTCCATATTAGTGTGACAGTGATAGCGTTTCGTTCGCTACGGAGCGTAAGCGATTGGCATGTTGTCTACGGGGACAGACTTCCATATTCCGTTCGCTACGAAGCATATATTGGCATGTTGGCTACGGACCCTAGGCAGTAGAATGACATTGGTCATTCTTCCTTGCACTTATAGAGGCGCGCGAGGTAAAATCAAGTAGTGTCAAGGACTTTTTATCTATGCATTATAGTTATCTCTCAAATAAGGAAGTATGGGGTATCAATATTTAAACAGCTGATTGGATAATAAAAAATAAACATATTACATTCACACACACACACACACACACACGACACACATGACATACAAATGCAAACCTGGTCTCCCGCGGTACAGGCCTAGCCTCGTGCGGGGACCCCTGGAAATTCTGTACTGTAACCCATGCTATCCCTATCCACCCACCCGATGTCACACCAATTTTTGTATCGTATAACTGTCCTGTTTTTATGTGCAATAAACTTATTATTATCTTTATTCTAGTAATAAATAAATACAATTTAAATAAACCTTGTAGGTATGTCACATCTCTCAACGCCGTGACGCAGAAAATTAGCTAGCTATCTCCCCTTCAATAACCCCTTCTCGCTCGAGTCAATTTTTCCACGCACGGTCACGCTCCACCCACACCATGGTCGGTAAATCAGTGTAAACGTGAAATGGTATGGAACCGTATATTTCCCGGCGGGCCGGTTAACCCGGTAATTGTGATTTGCGAGGCGTCGCTTTAAAATTATCCGTTGACGTTTTATTGTCGGCTATAGACGTCAATTGACAAGCCAGAATAAAGCGAGAATATTTATTGGCTTCATCTATTTACTACTGTCGTATTAAATTGTTAAGCGCGACGAGCTAAAGGCCAGACCACCTGTGGTCATACTTTACAATTATGTCGGAGGGGTGCTGACCTGCAGCGAGTGTGGTCTCACATTCGCTGCAAAAATTGGCTATGTCAGTCACCTGAGAGCGCACCAGCGACGCTCTCACTGTTAAAACGCAGTCGTTGTGGCCAAAATCGGCTAGGGGGAGATGATGATGATTAAATTGTGTGCACAGAAAAAACGTTGACATGGACCAAGAAAAAAAAACTTGTACGAAGAAAACTTGAAGGAGGACCGAAATAATCTTGAACCAAGAAAAAAGTTCTTGGCTCGACAGTTTTGTCTTGGCTCAAGAATTTTATTTCTTAGACCACTTTTTGTTTCTGTGTGGAGGCCTCGTTCAAAAATACCAAATCAAAGAAAGAGAAACTAGGCAGGATGATATCAAAAAGATTGCAGGCCCACTCTGGAGAGAAGCAGTAAATAGGGCTGTTTGGAGGAAAATTGGAGACGCGTATGCTCAATTGCCCAACAGTGGGCGCATACTCGCTGAGGGAAAAGAAGAAGATATTAAAATGAATGCACCAAACTAGCCACAGACTTGACCTCACAGGATGGATGGAGATGGTGGCCAACCTTAATACATTCTGTAAATAATGGTGAGAGTGTGTATTGGATAGGACCAAATGGCGGCAAAGAGGGAAGGCCTTTGCCCAGCAGTGGATACTCTTATAAGCTAGTTAATAATAATAAATTCATTTATTTCGACCAACTTAGGATCATATCACATTACATTAGTATATTACATTAAATAATAAAATTATAGTTCAAATTAAAATTAACATTCAAATGAAATTAAATAATTAAACATAATTATTAAACTTAAAATCCGATCTAAATAATAACGCCCGGTCGAGCCTTAGGAAGGCTTGGACACCAGCACGTGAATCATAATAATATGACAGTGATTCAAGTACTGGCAGTCAAACGCCCTCAAGATGCCGCTGGATGGAACTAGCCCGCCGCTCTGCGCACCAGGGATAAAATACAATAATTTTTGATTTTAATAACATGTCCATATCCAATCCAATCATTGTATTTTATTCAAAATCAGACCAAAATACTGTATTATCTCCCATGTTTTTAATTTACAACAAAACAGTCTAATGGATATCGATGAAATTTGGCTCACATAGGTATACTTATTTAGTTAACACGTTCACGGACAGTCCGTCGAGAGATTATGATTTTAACTTTGATAAAACGGCCAACCAGTCCACCAGAATTATAATGAAATCAAGCATCATGTGCCGTTTTAGGTACACCACCAGGATCTCTATTGTCACAGCAAAATCTTCAAAGTGGCTTACAAATTTTTTGGATCATCAGTATAGACTATAGAGCCTTGACCGTGAACTATAAAATACTTTTGATATCAGAATTCATCCCTAAGAAGGGTGCAACGGGGATCAGCCTACGTTTTTCTAATGTTTCTCAATCTAGACTTATATTGACCGGGATATAGACCGTGATTACCTTTTGTATTATTTCTGAGCTCCCGATATTTCGACGCAGTTACATGCATCATGTTCACGGGTGACTGAAGATAGCGGGTGGGTGTCAAAGTTGTGTAGACAGCGCTCGGTCTACCCTCATTCTTGCGCGTCGGCTGCGTTCGCTTTCAACGTTACCACCGGTCGCATTCACACTTGTTGGTCTGGTCGCGTTCACACTCGTTGGTCTGTCCAAACACACTACACTCACGGTGTCACTACGCGTGTTTGATTCGGATATCACTGGTTTTTTACACAAACAAATCACCGGATTCCACAATACAAAAGGTAATCACGGTCTATATCCCGGTCAATATAAGTCTAGTGAAACTAACCGTGAATCGTTTCTCAATCTGTTTTTCGTTCATTTTATCTCTTAAATTTTTGTCACCTAGTGAAGTTCTTACCTTCGCCGTTTAGTTTCTACTCTACCTACCTCCGCACGTGCCGTTTCGCTCGCGTTACTCTCTTTGATTTCTCGACTTGGTATTTTTACTACACGCGGCAAACAACAGCTTTGCGCCTGGCAGCATTATAATTAAAAGAAATTAAAACAAAAGTCGACCTCCAAATTAATTACAAAGGATAACAAATACTTTTCCGTAAAGAAAAATCAGAACAAAGACTTCAAACGGGAATCCGGAAAATAATAATGGATAAAGTGATACGGTGATACCTCTTACTCTTAGAGGAGGACCCTTGATCTGGACGTATTGTCGTTACTAGCAAAGCCCGGGCGAGGTACGCTCTAAAGAATAGTGTACCTACAGTCAAGGAATTTGATTTATGTACCTTCCACAGTGACAAGCAATATGAATGCCAAAGAATCTTATATTAAGTCATAACCCCACTGCTGCGCACGGCCGAGCTATGCACGTGATGGGTACGAAAAAGCTTCGTATAAAAATGTACTTCCACAGCAGGGCAGGAAATGACGTCATGATACACGCGTGGCCTGTTGCGAAGTGCTCCCATGCACACGCTAGCGCGCATGACTGGCGAAGTCCCACTGCGACCCACGCTCGGCTGTCCCCGTAACGGACGAATGCCGTATCTATGGTGGGGGAGCGAGGAAGACAATAATCTTGCACCATGTTGGTAATTTACGTGCACGTGGCCCTTTTCGTGGGTAGCATGGGCCGCGTGCGCCGCAGTGGGGAATGTTCACGCAGCTGACCAATTTACGCACGTGGGAAATTTGTTTAGCGTATGCGTGCGGTGGTTGCTGTGGAAATGTTAAAACACGCAGTTAGACCAATGGACCCACGTGGGTGACGTGTATAGCGTGTGCGTGCGGAGCGTGCGCAGCAGGCTTAACGATAACAAAGTGCGAAATGGTACAGAAATTAAATTCCTTGATCCTACAAGTACGTACGCCCTGCTAACCTCGAGTTGTGCGATGGTGAAATAGTAGCTTAAGTTGCCACTGGTTTTTTGATTTGTATAGTACCAGTACCTAATAAATGTTATTATTCGACATGTTAGGAGCGCTCAGCACAACAACAACAGCACGTACATTAGGAAGCTCAATTAACACTGGTTACTCGTAGGTATTCTCGTGTTCGGGTCTCGTATGGTCCCAGCGCGTGTAGCTGCTTCTGAGCAGGCACTGTAGCCTTTTTACTGTCCGATTGTATTGCCGTATTGTCAACTGATAGCACATTGCATCTTGAGCAGCTTTTGTCTTCTATAAAAAGGCCATGGGCCAATTTCATCTTTCATAGATGTATGGATTATTATTTACGAAACGGGAGTTATTCATTATTTATTTCGATCTACCCGCACTCGGCCTTGTTAATCAACTTGAACGTTTAGCATCAACCGGCGATTTTTATGCTTACTTACCTACATAAAAACTTGATTACATGTGGATGAGATCCTAAAACCATCGTTTCGATTGAAATTTCTATGTTGTTACTATGGAGTCGCTAAAAGAGATTTATCATGTGACGTCATGATGTGTTTACTGATGAATCCACCTCATCCTTAAGAGTTTCATAGATAATTTTCTAAAATCAGACAATAATAATAAAACATATCATAAAACCTTTATTTTCTACTATTTTAACACAAACCGTTTTCCTTACATTTTCAGCAGCATATATTTCAGTCCAAACCACGGGTCCAGGTCCAACCTTTCCTCACAAATAATTCCGAGCGTGCGAATAAATAAGGCCAAAACCCGCGCTGTCGGCGCTTGTTTTCGTCCTTAAGTAACTCCCGGCACTACATTCCTTTCCATTACGCATCAAGATAAGGTGTTTGGGAACGGGATGGGAACACAATTAAATCGGGAAATAACGATTTAAGTGTAAACATTCTTAATCAAAAATCAACCTTAAATGAAAGCGAGAGGATTGAATTTTGAGCGCAGCTTTGAGAGGACTTATTCAATACCGTGGAAGAAGTAAATAGTGAAATGCATAAGTGTGACAAGGATGGGTTTGATATTTATCGGGGGTCAAGCTGAACAATACATGCTGTATTCCAAAACGTCTTAACCGCCATTAACGATGTTGTAGTTAAGTCTTTTAGAACATTTGTCGTTGTCACGATGGGAGTACTGTTGTAGCGATTAGTTAGGAACACGACAGATATTAGGGTTTTTTTTTATGTACTGGAAATACAATAAACAACTAGTGGGTTTTGGAGTACGTTTAGTGGTCCATATATTTCAAGTGGTGCATCTAGTTTGTGTTTTTGAACGGACAGGGCACTTTTTTAGTTGATTTAGCGGGTTTAAGTGTTTTAACCTCCTGACGTTTCAGCTTAATTTTAAATGTCAAATCCACGGAGCGTCAGGAGTTAATGGGGGTCTATGTATTATAATGAAGGATGCGGCGCATCAGGAGTTTAAGGATGAAACGTAATGTAAACATTCTAGAAATAGTACATTTCGATGCTAGTGCGGAAAGTATGTCATTACTTTACGAGTACCGAGATACCTTGCCACGAGCCGTAGGCGAGTGGTAAGACTCGGGACGAGTGAAGAATGACATTTCCGCACGTGTATCGAACGACGTTTTTTATTACAGTTGCGAAAAAATAAGAAAAGCAACAAGTAAGGAATGGAATTCGGAACTTTTATATTATTAATTCTGTGACATCATTGACATTGACATTATGAAGAGATGTTTTTCTTCTAGCTTTTATTCGATTAGAATAGATTATGTTATTATTATTGAACCCACTTCAATGAAAGTTTTTTTTTCAAATGCATGTTCTATAAGACAGAAACAATTGTAAATATTAAAACATTGTACTATTATTACCTAAATATCGTTATGTATGATTATTTGTGTATCGTGTATTTATAAAAACAATATCGAATGTTGCCTTTGGAAACTTAAAACATTCTTGCAGTAAGAAAATACTCCTCTTCTTTGACAGGCGTTCCGTTCCATTCAGACAACTTATTAAGAACGGTTTTTCAACATTAAAAAATAAATGTTATAATACTTATAATGATGAAGAGGTAAGTAATAAAATATGAAATATGCATATTTTTCGTATTCTTACATTAACAGTAGGTTTTTATGTTGATTACGACGTTTAAAGGAAACTAATATTAACACTCATCAATAAGTAGTCATGAATTGGAACAAGTCAAAATTTTAAAAAATTGGAAAAGTAAAAAGCACTAGTTCGCGAAAACCAACTTTCCGCACGCCAAACAGCCACGAAAAGTAGCACTTTTTGAGCAACTATATTAAAAAAGAATATTAAAGTTCAAATATCAGTCACAAAGTTATTATTGAATACGGAATTTACCTATATATTATTTAATGTGTTCCGTATCTCATATAGCCCTTTTAGAAACACGTTGTACAGGAATGTTAACTATCAGGCTAATTCGAACGTACATCAGAATCATAATATTTGAATCATGTTTCGTCTCGTAGTGCATAATTGTTTCAAGGAAACTCACGAACATGTTATGTTTTATGTATTACAGTCAGGCTCAGAATAATAAGTACTGCAGTTGACAGAAGTAGCATGACAAATACGAAGGTTTCCAAGAAAATACGATGGAAAACAATTATGTACTACATCTATAATTCTATACCCGTACCATGAGTCACTGACAGTGTCAAAACTGACATTTACTTTAACGTCTACGTAATTTACTTTCTATACATCCGACTTTCGGTTCGATCGCCATCTTGATTAACCTCGTGATTAATTTCTTTGTTTTTTGCTCATTAATATTGTTTAAAGTGTAATATCGATAGCTTTATTATACAGTAATCTAATGTGGTAGTGTGCAGTGAATGGAGAATTAATCTCAAAGCGTGTTTAACCACCATTCTGGAGTCAACGGCCGGTAGTCCACGTGCTTCTCGTAAAATCCAGCTATCGGTTTTACGAGACAACTACAACAACCACCGAACAACGTCGTGCTCTAAGAGCATTTGGTATTTCTACCTCTAACCGTGTCTGGCTAGAGCCCTAGAGGCCCATAATTTTATTGTTTACCGTACACTGGCTATGGCCGATGGCCGATATGTTTTAATCAAGAAATATTAATTCGATCCCACGTGGATCCCACTTTGACGTTGGCGAAATCATCGACAGTATCGATGGAGCCATACTACCTGAAAAATTGAATTGAATTCTATACATCTCGCTCGCACTAATATGTCAGTACGAGCGAGATGCATATAAAGTTACGTTCCCGCTAGCAATTATGTCAATGCCGAACTAATGGTAGCCGTACTGTGACCCTTTTACAAACACGTTGTACAGATGTTAACTAAGGCTAAGTGTTAAACTATGACGCCCCTGAAAGGCAAAATGTCCGCACCGAGTGTTCGTGACGCGGTTGATCAATGAGTAACGTCACTCCGAGGTGGAATTCAGATTTTTAAATATTTTACCATTGTAGTTTACATAGATTTACGTTTATTTATATACTGCATAACATATGATTGCAGTACAAATTAAATACATGTCAACTTACATGATTCTAGAAGTATGTGATCGTCAAAAATGAATTCAAATAATAACAAAATAATTCAGATACAGTGAGAAGATAAAGTGAGTCAATAGTAGTACCTTAGTAATATACAGATATATTAATAATAGTCAAGCATGATTTAATTACTTTAAATACAACTTATAGACTATTGCAAACATAATTTCTGGTTAAAGGTTAACTGGAAGAGATCCCTCAAAGGGATAAGTTCGCCTTTGTACATCTTATTATTTGTACCATGTAATTTTTAATGTGTATATTTGTACAATAAAGAGTTTACTACTACTACTACTAATTTCTTACCAATTTCATGTAAATTAGAGACTAATCACAAATTTATGGGTCTCGGGTCTCGGGTCTGCTCTGCTCTACTCTGCTCTGCTCTGCTCTGTTCTGTTTAGTATGGCTTGTGACGCCAATATTTAACATTTGCACTATCGCACTAGCATGGTTTGTGACGCCAATATCAAACATTTACATCTGTCGAAGTAATATAGTCTGTGACGGCAAAATCTTTTGTTTTCTCCTAGCCCCCATCCGCAAACCGTCCGAAGGAAGTTCATTCCAAAAATATAGTACTTTTTAAGTAAAACATTGATGAAAGTAACACATTTGGCCCTAGGTACGAGTATAACTACTAGTTACATAACCTACCCTTAGAATATGTGGTCGTATCAAAAATACACGCTCTAGGCTAATACTTCTTATATATACTATAGTAACTCCTCGTTTAGAACTACCTCGCAAAATTTCCAACCAGAACCAATATAAGCTCTATTAACCACTACGGTTGTACCTGTACCTAACAGGAATTGATAACGGCCGGATAAAAGGATATACTGGTCTCAAATGAGATATCGGTTTCCAGCTCGCTACTAAGGAGACAGGTTACGTTTATTGCTTGTTCGACAAAACCGGTAAAAAGAATTGTAAACGTAATGGAAACTAGAGGGATTTTGTCACTTTTTCCATATTATATGGCATATGTTTCAGTTTTCTTCTATTGGAAGAAACCTTGACTAAAGTAGGTATACAAAACTATACAAATACTCTTTTCTCAAAAATGGACGGCAAAGTCGACGTTGCCGGTTAAAAATTAGGTCGCGAAGTGCGTAGTTTATGGTCAGTCAAAAATTAAAAAGTAAAAAACATTGCAGTCTCGATTTCGGGACTGCAATGTTGCATACAAATTCCATTATATGTCGAGTTCCAAACTTTTTAAAAGTTTAAGTGACCATATCAAATGAAGGCATAGGTTCATTAAACAGCCAGACAGATGATCAGTACTTATTATTATAATGCTGGTACTGCGACTATTTAGCTGTCTCATACAGGTTGGCGTATTTTCGGCAGAAAAATACACTTCGATTTTCAATATTTTTTTTAAAAAAAGCGGCAAAGCAAATCTTATCAATTGTTTTTACTTTTTTCTGTGAAAATATATACGTAAGAACGTTGCTTCTGTAAAATATTTCTATTATATTCGTATTTATCCGCCATTTTTGAGAAAAGCACTATATATGACTCGGCTGGAAGGCTACTTGCTGGCTTCGGATTCAATTAAACGGACTCCCAAGGTCGTCCGTTTAAAACGAATCCTCAGCCAGCAAGTAGCTACTTCCGAGCCTCGACAATAATTTACTATTATTGCACACCTGAGTAAAAAACAATACAGAAAGAAAACAGCAACAGAAGTAGAGGTAAACAACAGGCGGTCTTATCGCTAATAAGCGATCTCTTCCAGACAACCTTTAGGTAAAGTATTTCTTTTAATTTGGCATAATAGATTATTTATTCGAGTATTTATCAACAGTAAATGTCAGTATAACAAAAAAGACATAACAATACAATAACAACTTAAGACTAAACTTAAGCCTAGTCAAACTTCTTCAGTCAAAGTTCTTTTAATTAGATTGGAATTAGGTCGCTTCCAGTTACGATAACACAAAAATGTTAAAATAATAACAATTTACTTTAAATACACTTTTATTTCTACATGTATTCTGGATATTTTCTTCGTTCTTTATTAAAGGAAAAACGAAATATTCGTGATTAAATTATCTTTTGTGTAATAACTGAGGAGCTGCACTGTGCAACAGTAAGTAACTAGGTTAGTTATATACCTATATGTTACCGTGTTGCATAGTATTGCTCCGCTTCTACGCAAGTCAACTGCGTAACCCGCCATACTAAAGTAAAATCGGCACTGTTCAACCCGAATGGCATCTGACACGTCCCTTCAAGCGATATAAAGCAATTTGCTTTACTATCACTAGATAGGTGACAGCCGCAGAAAGACCGGAGGAGACTGGCTTGTAACCAAATATTGCTTAAAAGTGTTACGACAGCCAAAACTTTTTTGGTAGCAGGTCTTGTCTTGAACAATTTTAAACTAAAATAGATATACTAAAGAAAAAGTAACCAAGCCCTCCATTGGCCGAGACCAAAATCAAATTATCATCTACACTCTAATCTACAGCTTACGCGGCTATTGCCCTGATCACTAAGATAATGTAAATCCGTCCCAAATTCTTGAGTGTCTGCAATAATTTGAAGATACTTTTTTAATACTAGTTCTCCATCCCTAATCTGTGACGAACGAAAGTAATTTTCATAGTCAGCTGCATTTCTCATACTAAACTACGCTCGGCGCTCGGCTGTGCCCGGCCCGAAAGGCATTTGAAGCGTCAGCGACGTCAGCGTCCCTTCAAGCGCGATAAAACAGTTTATCAGCGCGATAGCGGGTGACAAGCGCACAAAGACCCCAGGGACTGGCTTAAAATGCTTGTAAGATGGCGTTATTCATAACCGTCCGTCAAATCTGAAATGGCGTTGATAGTCGTTTGTCCCTGTCCGTTATTTTTACATTTCAGTTTGTTAAAAAGAGATAATAAATTAGGTTTGCAGTTTTATATGATAAACTTTCTCTGACAACAGTCTAGATTTTTTGTTAAATAACATTAAAAAAGAATGTTCCTGAAATTAGATCGGAAGTTTAAACAGTTTTGAAGGATGCCGGCCACGTGTAAAATCTTAAACAAAGATCAAAAGTTAACAGGAATAATTAAAGTAGAAAATTGATTTAAATTAGATTAAAATTAAAACAAATTTTAGTCTAATTAATTTTAAGAATATTCCTGAAATTTGATCGGAAGTTTAAACAATTCTGAGGGATACTGGCCACGTGTAAACCTTAAAAAAAGATCAAAAGAACAGGAATAATTGAAGTAGAAAATTGATTTAAATTGGACTAAAATTAAAACAAATTTATCGTTCTACTTTTAGCCCGGTGTAGTAATGTTACTAAATGTTACTGATTTCTTGAATAATTTTCTTAGTTATTCAATGTCTTATTTTCGTGTTGTTTTTATCAAACTTGCAGAACGTGTCGTCAAACTTTAATGGTTGTATATTATTCGTTTGCTACCGACGTGGTAAAAAGGGCTGGTTTTCTATTTGAAGCTTTAGATTTTGAAAGGAATTTTACACCCACACGGCTTGTCAAAGTTTGCGTCAAAAAGTCTACTAGAACTTTTCCTGTTAACCCTTTACCAACACGGCAGTCAAAGGAGGTTATGCTTTTGTCACATGCCAGCGGACGGTGACGGTGGTTAGCGGGCTAGAGCTAAACGTCCCAAACTGACGTAGTTAGAAGGGACATACGTCTGCTTTCAACGAGACCGTTTTACACGGTGTGATAGACTGTCTCACGCTAGGTCCTGCATCAGAGCGGTTTTAAGGATGAATTGTTGTGTAAAAAGTTGACATCGCTATTATTCTATTATGGTTTAAGCCAGGAACTGTGTTGTGGCAACTTTCGACCGCAACGTGAAAACTACAAATACGCAAGCTATAGTACAAATTTTAACAGGTTTAAATTGTTTTCGACGAATTACTAATCTGCCCCATATTATGACTTTGATATAGGTATTGTAAGATCGCTCGCGCTCATTGGCGCGCACGAGATGCCGTGTGATACACATAATGGCATCTTGCTTGCTCTTATAGTCGTGCGCAAAATTAACTGATGTATCAAGGTCGTATCATAACAATAATAAAACTGAAATAAAACTATGAAAACGGATTATATCGCGTATATTGAATTTATAATACATCCCGACGTTTCGAACTCTTTACAGCGTTCGTGGTCAACGGGTGACTGAGGAAAAATTACAAAGTGCAAAAATACCCACATACTAAAATAATGAACAATCATAGACTACAAACTTTAAGGCTGGTTGTACATGCAAAATCGGTTCATAAGGCTAGTTATACACTATAATTATTTTTCAAGTAAAGATATATATATATATGTCGACGCGCATGTGATATAATTAGTAAATTCAAATAATGGTCGCTTATATGACGTATTTGCGATTTATCATAAAAGCTTGTAAGCGATGTGGATAATAAAGATCGATTAAGTACAATTACTTCAGGTGCCCGGTAAACGGGACATGTGCGAGTCCGAGCTTTGTTATTATGGTTTGATACAAAAAACTCGAAGGCGCCGGCGTCCCGCTGCGCGACTCTCCATTAAGACTTCCAACAAATAGAGTGTGAACTTGACACCACTTGATTTGGCGGCAATTGGCGCACTTAAAATGCCGATTGGATGTGTTCTCACGGGTCGTGTTTGGTCATTAATTACGTTAGTGATTTTTGTGGCGAAGCTTATCCTATGAGGCGCCAAGCCAGGCAAGCCGATGAAGAGATGACATTCTGTTCTGCGACTGAGCGCATGAAACACGCATCCGTGAGACTACATCTCGCCCAGTAGTCCTAACTTAGTATTTAACTCCTTTCGGAATACGCATTATGTTTTAATAGTGATCTCGCGTTTTACCTAGTTTCGCGTTGAATACCTACGCCTTGAGATGTATTATCTAGTGCATCTAGCCATTCCTGAATAACCTAATACCTAAATTACGCTCCGATATATATTATAACGCTGTAAAGAGTTCGAAACGTCGGGATGTATTATAAATTCAATATACGCGATATAATCCGTTTTCATAGTTTTATTTCATGAGTAACTATCGCGGTAACCGAAGACAATATTAATAATAAAACTGGTTGAAATTTCATTATTTTAATCAGGTTCCTGTTAGTACAAATGCACATCGCGCTTCATGTTGTACATATTAGGCTGCCATTCCACTGAGGCAATGACGGTAATGAGGAATCAACCAAAAGGATTTCTTATCTCCACTTCGCTGGATTACAAAGAAAGCACAATGCTGTTGGTTGATCCCAGACGTCTCCTCTCATCTCCGCTCATGTCTGCCTCAGTGAAAAGGCAACATTATGCTCTATCTAGAAGTAGACAGCAATCTGCCCAGTGCCCAAGTATGCGGGTGCAGTTTTATCCCGAAATTTTATACCTAAATTACGCTCCGATATCAGATCGTGGGATCGTAACGTGAAGGGTTCGCGAGGTTTTTACCTAAAGAGGTTGTGAACGTTGTGATTTATTTTGTGATATCGTGAAATTATGGACTGAAAGGTGAATACATAGTTCAAATTGTGCAAAGACTTGCAAAGAAGGTGAGACTGGTGGTTTCCTGTAAATCCTGTCTGGAGTTTGGACGTCGAATCTGAATCTGGTCAGTTCGTTCCTTTATGTTTGATAGCTATGATTTACCATTGTTAATTTGCCCACATGAGATGATCCATAAAAAAGTGGATTGTTGGTTTTATTTAAAATAAAACCTTAGATATTATTCTTGAGTGTTTATTATAAAATTGAATTGAGGATTTTGTCACTATATAGTTAAAGAATATTGTGGCGTTTGTCCGATGGTGACATGGTATGTAGCCTGTTTGGAGAATTTGTAATGGTTTTCCAAGACAATAAGTCGATGTTTTTATTTGATGATAAATGGATCATATCTATGAGTAAACTTAAAATTAAAATTGAGATGCTTTGCGATAGAAGTTTAAGATAGTAATCGAAGAGTAATCAACTTACGTCATTCATTTCACTATAATAATAAATAAGGGCTCAAGAGGCCGCTGTTTGGCGATAAGTCCGTCTGCTGTTACGTACCGGTTTCTTTTTGTGCTCGATTGTGTACCAGTTTTTATAGTGTATCTACGGTGAAGCATTTTATTGTTTTTATTATAAACTCGTAGATGGGCTAACACGATTGAGATAATTTGAGATTCTCGATTACCTACTAACATTTTGTCTGTTTCTAGACTAGAGTTTTGAATGAGGTATTTAAAACCGAATATTTTCAAATTATGAAATTGTCGCTTTTATAACCTGTCATGGAGTCCATTGTTAGGATACCTACCCAAAAGGCTAAAAGAAACATTGAAGTTGGTTTCTTGTTTAATCCGCTAATTCATAATGCAATAAATTTCAATGCTTAGTTTTGAGCGAGTAATTAAATTATACGAAAATTGAAAAGAGACTTTTCGTAACAAACTAACGAATTATTTAGTTGTGTCATTTGAACTGACGGATATTGGTTGAAAATTGATTTTGAGAGGAACAAGAACTTACATGATTTTGTAACGAATGTTTTGACTGAGTAAAACACTCTTATTTCATCATTAATTAGTATGGGCTTTAAACTGCAGTTATTTACATGATTGAAATTGGGATCGTTAAGGGGAGTTTAGTCAATTATTAAGTGTTTGACCGGTGTTTTGGTTTTGATATACCCGAATAATATGTTAAATCAGAAAGAATGCTAAGATCAATGAACATGATACAAGAGCAATGAATTTTGTAATGTCAATGGATTGATTACAAGAAAGTTATCCGATTAGTAACATTTTGTAAGGTAATCGTTTTTGTGGCGACTGGAGAGGTCATAGATAATAATCTTTTACATAGTCACCCAGTTTTCAATTAAAGATGTAAGCTCGTGGACCTAAATTAAGATTGAGGCTTTCAATCGGATTATTTTGGTCTAGGTATGGCTTACAACACATTACTTATCGTATAGTCAAAGTATTACAACCGACAAATTACGAGACGTAAGATGTACGCCCATTTCTGTGAAGAATACAAACCTTATTATCGATTGAAATAGAGTCTAAAGTATGTTGGCAATGAAACAGTGTACCTTGTAGGGAGTAGTTGGGTCATGTTGGTACCTGCTGTTTTTTTTGTTTGTGGCCGTAAGTTGTTTGGCTTTTTGGAGTACCCAATGATTTGGGTCGTTTTTTTCTTTGGGTCGTAAAGTTGACGACTTGACGTTTCTTTGATAAAGTTGTTTAGCAATAAAAAATATTGCAGATATGCTTTGGGAAGACGGCAAAAACATGACCAAAAAAAAAAAACTGAAATCGAGTTAATTTGAATGATGATTAGCCAGTAGTACATTGATGAAGTACAGTGATGTAATATATTTGGGAGAGTATTGGCTCTTTTTCACTGTTAATTTTTTAATTATTTGGAAGAAATAATCAGCGCAATTATTGCAAATTCTGTTTGGATTAACTATTGATATTTTTTTGGAGACATTAATCAATTTGTCCTCACGTAAGGATGTACGTATGTAATGATATAGGTGCCTACCTAACTGAATGAAGGATACCTGGTATGTAGATGCGTATTGTATGACTTGCAGCTCGAATAATAAAGGGCGGAGTTATAATTTTGAGTTATTAAAACGATTTTAATTTCCGTTATTTTCGGCTTTAAAATTATAGTATTTTCGGCGCGTAAGAAAATAAGAAACTTGCATTGATAGTTTTGTAAGTTGTAGTAGTGGTAAAACCAAGTTTTAAACATAACAGTGATACTAAGTATAGGTACACGAAATCTAAATCGGAATTACAAGTTAAATTGTAGTATGTGCGTATGTTTGTGTACGATAAAGACACGTTTTTGCTTATGAAGTGAAAACAAAGTTTCTGAAATCCGCTCTCGGATTTTTCTCTTTAGACTGATGAAGTCGAAATGCGTAGAAAAAAACCGTTTACTTCAGATCAATCAATAACGTTGCTAGTATAAAAATCTGAAAACATCATTCGTGATAGGTACATTTATAATCGATACCTAACTATAAAAGATATCTGAAAACTGTGAATTTTAAAAACGAATGAAATGCTGTGAATTTTCTTTGTTTAGGTACTAAATCAGCGCTTTCCAGTCATGTGAAACTGCTCAATTTTTTAGAGAATATTTTTTTTTGCATTTTCTGGTTTAATTTTTAGTGGTATGGAAATAAAGTTTTCGAGACACTGAAATGCTGAAACTAGATAAAGTGAATATTAAAGGTTCGATTCCTGGTTTGGGGCTGCTAGTAAATGCTCTATTTTTTTTTGTTGAGACCAAGTTGGTCAAGTTGCAAAGAACAGTCAGTTATAGCCGTTGTCGACGCATAAGAATGTTTACCTATTCTTTGAATAATTTGGATGGTTGAATATTGGAACTGATATTCAGTTGGTTTATGTGACTTCAATGCAAAGTTATTTTAGAAAGTGAGAGTTAAGTAATTTGAGTACTGATGACTAGTGACCTAGGTGCATCACTTTGTGTCTAATCCGCTGGGCGATCGTAGGTCACATACCCGAATCAGATATATTGTCACGCATATGTAGTGAAAATGTGTTTGGTAAAGGAGGCTGCGCGGCGCCCACAGATGATGATACATTGTGTTAGGGATGATGACACCCGTGGTGGTGTTTATGCCTGGTGTGGCATGGTTTGGGTTTCTGTGTGACACCAGTGGTGGTGTTTATGCCTGGTGTGGCATGGTTTGGGTTCCTGTGTGGAACCGTTGGAGTGATTGGTGTATCACTTTGGAAGTGGCCTGAGTGCTGCTGGATGTGATGGTGGTCAGTGGACCATATGTGTTGTGGCCGGTGTGTCACAGGTGTTGAGATGTGACAAGGTATGTCGCATGCTCGCATGTGTTGTGGCCGATGTGCTACAGGTATTAAGACTTTCGAGAGTTGAGATTTGATAGTTGAGACATGACATCTTTGTGACTTGTGATAGATGTGGTCGGTGTACCACACGTGCTGTGACGTGACAAGGTGTGCCACAGGTTATTGAGACAATTGAGACATGACAGCTTTGTGACGGACGTGGCCGGTGGACCATGTGGTTACGGTGGGCGTGCCGTGTAAGAATGACTATAATAGAGCAGGAGACAGTGACATTTAGTACAAGCCGTAGTGCCTGTTGACTAGTAGAGACTATAGCGGAAAATATTCCGTGATGACAAAAGTGTCATATGACTTTAATGACGAGAGTAACTTTTTATGTGGTGGCCGAATGTGGTAAGGGCCATAGTGCTATTTGAAAAGTCACATAAATGTTTTAACAACGAGGTGTTGTTTTGATCAACGTAACTTTTAATGAAATTAATAATGTTCTTATAAGAAAATAAACTGAAACTGTTCATTGTTGCTTGTTACTTTGTACTTATGCTAGAGTTCATTCGATTCATTTCATTGATCATTTATCGTTGTACTCTTAATGATATTCATGGCAGAATAAACTTCGTTAGTTAAGTCGGATCTTCGACGATCGTTCGTCGAAAGTTAGGTCGGATCGGTAGTGATATTAATTGCCGAATGGATCAAAGTGTTCTGTAGTGATATTAAAAGCCGAATGGATCTTAGTGATCTGTAGTGATGTTAATAGCAGAATGGATATTAGTGATCTGTAGTGATATTAGTGGCAGAATAGCCGAACGGTAAAGTTAAATTAAAGTTTGCTGAGTTGTCATATGTGATGACAATTTAATAGCTCATTGCACACGAGGACGTGTGACAGTCAGGATCGCCGTGTCGACGCGCATGTGATATAATTAGTAAATTCAAATAATGGTCGCTTATATGACGTATTTGCGATTTATCATAAAAGCTTGTAAGCGATGTGGATAATAAAGATCGATTAAGTACAATTACTTCAGGTGCCCGGTAAACGGGACATGTGCGAGTCCGAGCTTTGTTATTATGGTTTGATACAAAAAACTCGAAGGCGCCGGCGTCCCGCTGCGCGACTCTCCATTAAGACTTCCAACAAATAGAGTGTGAACTTGACACCACTTGATTTGGCGGCAATTGGCGCACTTAAAATGCCGATTGGATGTGTTCTCACGGGTCGTGTTTGGTCATTAATTACGTTAGTGATTTTTGTGGCGAAGCTTATCCTATGAGGCGCCAAGCCAGGCAAGCCGATGAAGAGATGACATTCTGTTCTGCGACTGAGCGCATGAAACACGCATCCGTGAGACTACATCTCGCCCAGTAGTCCTAACTTAGTATTTAACTCCTTTCGGAATACGCATTATGTTTTAATAGTGATCTCGCGTTTTACCTAGTTTCGCGTTGAATACCTACGCCTTGAGATGTATTATCTAGTGCATCTAGCCATTCCTGAATAACCTAATACCTAAATTACGCTCCGATATATATTATAACGCTGTAAAGAGTTCGAAACGTCGGGATGTATTATAAATTCAATATACGCGATATAATCCGTTTTCATAGTTTTATTTCATGAGTAACTATCGCGGTAACCGAAGACAATATTAATAATAAAACTGGTTGAAATTTCATTATTTTAATCAGGTTCCTGTTAGTACAAATGCACATCGCGCTTCATGTTGTACATATTAGGCTGCCATTCCACTGAGGCAATGACGGTAATGAGGAATCAACCAAAAGGATTTCTTATCTCCACTTCGCTGGATTACAAAGAAAGCACAATGCTGTTGGTTGATCCCAGACGTCTCCTCTCATCTCCGCTCATGTCTGCCTCAGTGAAAAGGCAACATTATGCTCTATCTAGAAGTAGACAGCAATCTGCCCAGTGCCCAAGTATGCGGGTGCAGTTTTATCCCGAAATTGTTGCGCGAATTTTCACCCGGCTCCGGAATTCCGTGTACGAGCAATCGTTAAAACGGAATGTCATGGAATCGTTGCGTTTTATTTGTCAGTTACTGTCATGACAAGTATTTTATTAATTCCTTTTTGCGAATTACTTACGGTAGTTGACTATTTCGTTTGTGATTATTAATGTGATCAGGGTTTCGAGTGTTATTTATCTTATGGGTAACCTACTACCTACTACCATAGGGTACACTGTATAAATTAAAACACGACCGAAGGGAGTGTTTCAAATCGACACGAGTTGCGAATTACCTATTCGTACATCAATCGCATTGAAGTATAAAAAGTAGGTGAGTTGACCGTGACGTCATTGTATAATGTTTCATATATATTCCATATTAGCAAATTGTTTTGATAGTTCTAAAAAAGAAACTGATTTGACTAGTAGAAGAATACCCTATTGTAATATGTACCTGTTTAAATGTATTATTTAATATAAAGATGTCGTCAAAATAAAATAAGATCATCTATTGGCTAAATTGAGGCCAAGGTGCGCTTCAGACCAGATGGCGCCACCTGACGGAACTTCGGAGCGGTGCGGCGACAAGCAGTGGGAAGGCATAAAAACCGGTCCACTGCGCCCGAACTGTTGCGAACCTCCGACGGATCGTTTTGCCTCTAGTGATTGACTTAGAATATTTCTAGTTACTTATACTTTCTCAATTATTGGAAGTGATTAATGTGTCATTTGTTTTGATCAATATACGGCATATTAAAGAGCTTCCATTGTTTTACTTACTACTGCTGAAATAGTCGTCTTACACGCCCACATGTCAGACCTTGAGCAACCCAAATAGCTTAGCATCGGCCCTAAGCCGTCAGATATGATAAGAGCAAAATTGTAACGAGGAGCCTTTTTTTATGAAATAGGAGGCAAACGAGCAGATGGATCACCTGATGGTAAGCGATTACCGCCGCCCATGGACACCCGCAACACCAGAGGGGTTGTAAGAGCCTGATTAAGATTTAATACTTTTTTATGGTTTTTACCTGGTTTTGATAAGATATTAAAGAGCGCTCGAGCGAGTCGTTCGTGTAATGTCCGCCAATCACCAAGACAATCGTCAATGTCATATCAAAACCAGTTCAAAACCGATACAAATCACCTGGCTTCTCGCCTTCGAATTTATCTAAACTATAACGGCTATTCCCAGTATTGTAATTCGCACTATCACAGCATTATTTCACTATCAAACGGGACATTAGCCGCTTAACCCGTATTTATAGGGGCCAGGTCAACCTTTATTTAGGGGCCCCTATCGGTCCGTATTGTTTAGGGGCCTTTTTGTTTTACCTGTTTGTTGAGAAATCTGTTCGGAATAAATATTGGGTTATTGCTATAGCGTTTTCCACATACATTGGGTACGGTGACAGATGTCATCGCAATACAATTTTTTTGTTTTAAGGTCATAAATTGCATGGAAATGATAGCTGTCACCGTACCCAAGCTAGGTGAAAAATATTATAATATAAATATGGCATGAATGCCGGATTATAAGTTTATAATCCCAAAATTTTGGTTGTTATAGCTGTGACCTTGACACGACTCGCAGTGCATCTCACACGCTCCAATAAGTGCGAGTGAGAATACCTATGCTAAGACTCGAGTAGTGCGTTTCGCGCGTACTAATTAAAGCGCCTGTAATCAAACCTACATGACTATCAAAACCCTAACGGGTTTATAAACCAGAATACGTTTTAAGACGATTTGGTTCAACTGTTCCTCAATCTGTGATTTCCATGTAAACTTCCAAACAGAAAACTCAAAACTTCACAACATATAAGCAAAGATAGATATCTCCGTAATAGATGGATACAGTCTAAGGAAAAAACGTGCCTCGAAAATCAAGAAAATTTGATTCTCGACCAGAGGGCGCTACTAGCTTTGGCCTACTGTCGTATAGATGGCGTTGACGGTTTCGTTTGTTATTTAACAATTTTAACGCATATCTGTCAAAATCATAAAAATAATTAATGCAAATAAAAAAAAACATTTATCCATATTTAAATACATTTTATCGTATTTTTATAAATCATCATTTTTAGTTTTAAAGTGTGTCGATAGATGGCAGGGAATTTACTGTGGTTACAAAATTTACTATGACAGTACCGCTCTAGTATAAGTTATTCTATGATATAAGTAAGTGTAAGTATGTATAAACCCAAACCACACACTAAACAAGAAGTTACCAACTCCAAGCTTATATGAATAAAATATCGCCATCCCATTACCAACTCGGTAATTTCACCCTCACTAATTACGAACTACAAATTGAGTCAAGTGAATGTTAATTCTTGTAAAGTTTATACGGCGAAGGCTGGGTCTCAACGACGGAAGGAAAAATGCGACTTATCGTAAAGTTTGTAAAATATAAATTCTAAATGCTTTTCTTGAAGTAGGTATGAAGTTTATGAGAAAACTTTGTTTCAGAAATAGGATGATATGAATAAACATATAAATTTAATTAAATCACATTTAGAAACGGGTCTATCGCGAATTTATTTTGTTACCTCTATTTACCGACGTTTCGACACAGGTTTCACTGTTCGTGGTCGCGGCTAACTGACGTCCCAGCAAAATGTCAAAACAGAGATTTGTGTGACTACCCCACGAAAAGTGCATTTAAAGTTCGAGGTAGACATCACATTTTCAAACCACCCACTACACATAAAAGTTAATTATTGTCTAAATGTGATTTAATATGTGTTTAAACCGCGAAAGTTTTAAATGTTATATATAAATTTTATTTACAATGCATTTTGTTCTAATCTTGTCGATGCAAAGTGACTCGAAACATACAACGAAACTAAACCCAAGAACCCTACTGACACTATAGTAGGTAGAATATCGATTCACATTCACAATTTATTGCCCATGTTTGTAATCGTGTTATGATCTCACGGGTGACAAAGTGACCGAAGTGTAGGACCTAAAATGAAGCGACTATGGGCGGATTTCGCTAGCACCAATCGTCAAGGTCGTGTCAAAACAAGATTTAAACCATAACATATTGTTAAATCGGAATCGGGCGCAAGGCAACAAGTCTTGTTTTCGGAAATGTTTGTTTAATGTATGATGCTCACCTCACTGAACAGTGTGGATCGTACCGAACCTTTCTAGTCTAAGAATGTTGAAACTTAATACATATTTAATACGAGTATGTATAACATAGCAGCATTGACTGATAGAAATTCAAATCTGTATATCTAATGTAACTCCTGTGGGTAGGTTTCAAATTTCGTTCAAATACTTACATCTAGTGAGATGACTTTGTTGCCCCATCGGTAGAATACGGGTAGCCGGATTCGTAATATAGCTGTAGGTTAATTAAAAAACTAGGTATCATTAATAAGAGAGAAGTACGTCTAATTAAATAATGTAAAAAAAAAAGAAAAAGTTTGTCTCTCTCTCTCTCTCTCTCTCTCTCTCTCTCTCTCTCTCTCTCTCGGTGTGTGTGTGTGTGTGTGTGTGTGTGTGTGTGTGTGTGTGTGTGTGTGTGTGTGTGTGTGTGTGTGTGTGTGTGTGTGTGTGTGTGTGTGTGTGTGTGTGTGTATGGTGTAATAATGTAAAAAAAAGAAACAGTAAAGAAAACGTTTGTCTCTCTGTCTCTCTGTGTGTCTCTCTCTCTCTGTGTGTGTGTGTGTGTGTGTGTGTGTGTGTGTGTGTGTGTGTGTGTGTGTGTGTGTGTGTGTGTGTGTGTGTGTGTGTGTGAGTAGTATAAAACCTTAAGTAAATTATTTGACTGTACTTGTAAATTACATCTTCTATTCACACGGGAAGAAATTTGATAGGCGCTTAATTAACCTACTATTATTATGCGTTGACCTCGTATGACCCAGGCTAATTTTTGCATTGTTGAATTTGGAACATTATTACTTTTAATTTATTTCTAAGCTTAATATTATCGTTCGCAGAAATTTCTGCTTGACACAAAATTACTTTTTTGTTTGAACTTTTTAAACTCAAATTGAATTTTCACTTTACAAGTATGCCGGAACTCACGATGATTATTACGTTTAATCTCGTTAAAATTAAATATATTAATTAAAAAAGCAATTAATCATTAAAATGTAAAATTTGTTTGATGTTTTGGGCGTCGCTGACCCAGATGTTAAATAAACTTACGACAAATTGACTTCCGTTTAGCCACATTTTGCTTTTAAAGAAAATATTAGTCGGTCCCATTTTTGTCCGAAGCCGTTCTAATTATGAGTTTTATGTGGAATTAAGAAAATACAAAAAAACAAGAAAATACAAAAAATCAACCATACAAAAATAAGACAACACACAAAGAGCATAGATGCTCTCAGCTATGCCAAAAAACTTAAATGGAGGTGGGCGGGCCATGTAGCACGTACTCAAGACAGGCGCTGGACAGCAAGGGTGACGTCGTGGAAAGGACCTCTAGGAAAAAGAGGGATAGGAAGACCTACTATGAGAAGGCAAGATGATATCACCAAAATTACTGGGCCAAATTGGATACAAGTGGCAAAGGACCGAGATACATGGAAGGCTTTGGAGGAGGCCTTCACCTGTGTAAACGGGGTTCTTGAATAATATTATATATATAGAACGCTTAAACAAATATGAAAAAATGTAAAAAAAAGTTCAAGAAATAAAAGGCTTTTTATTTTATTTATTATTTTATTATGTGGAATTAAGACAACACCTCAAATCTATCATGATTTATGTATTTTTTACAAAATACTGGTCAATAATACCTCCAAGCAACTATAAAAAGCTTTCTTCCTTTCTTATCGGATCTTGTTATTACAAAATCATCTTTCATGCCGAAAAACAAACGATCATTTCTAGGGTTCCGTACCCAAAGGGTAAAAACGGGACCCTATTACTAAGACTCCGCTGTCCGTCTGTCTGTCACCAGGCTGTATCTCATGACCCGTGATAGCTAGACAATTGAAATTTTTACAGATGATGTATTTCTATTGCCGCTATAACAAGAAATACTAAAAACAGAATAATATAAATATTTAAATGGGGCTCCCATACAATAAACGTGATTTTTTTGCTGTTTTTTCCGTAATGGTACGGAACCCTTCGTACGCGAGTCCGACTCGCACTTGGCCGGTTTTTTTTAAAAACGACCTTTTTTTAAATAATTTTCATCTTCCTCACGTTATTCCGGCATTTTGCCGAAGCTCATGGGAGCCCGGGTCCGCTTGACAGCTAATCCTAAAAATTGACGTAGGCACTAGTTTTTACGAAAGCGACTACTAATGTTGGGATTAGTACGGTTACTTCACGATATATTCCTTCACCGAAAAGCGACTGGTAAATATCAAATGATATTTCGTACGTAAGTTCCGAAAAACTCATTGGTACAAGCCGGGGTTTGAACCCGCGACCTCCAGATTGAAAGTCGCACGCTCTTACCGCTACGCCACTAGCGCCTGTATTTATAACCATTTTATTGCCAATGTATCCTAGCCCTTACAGAGTAGGAAGCGAAGTACTAAACGAATTCGTCGTGTTACGACTTTAGTGACTTGGTGACCATTTACTTAAGGTTTTATACGACCGGCGCAATGGCCACAAAGTTGGCTTTAATTATACTATACCTAGATGCTAATAAAGTTCGGATCAAGAATACTGCTCTTACTGCTCTGCTGAATTACCAAATGTTCACTATCATTACATAGTATAAAACAAACGGCGCGATTCGGGAAATTAATTAGAGATTCACTAGACATGAAATAGTAAAGATATGTGACGTCCCACGGTTAAAGGTACCTTATGGCGGTTAGCGCTTAAGCTATTATTAACGCCGCTCCAATTAATATTGGATGACGCTTACGTCGCATAGCGCCGCAATAATTTGCAGCGCTATGCGAAGTCAGCGCAGGTATGTATGTATTTCATATCTAGTGAATCTCTAATTCATTTCCCGAATCGCGCCGAAAGTCGCTTTCCGCTGTCTGTCCGTCCGTCTGTCCCTATGTATGGTTAGATCTTTAAAACTACGCAACGGATTTTGATGCGGTATTTTTATGTAGTGATTCAAGAGGAAGGTTTATGTGTATAATTAGTAAAGTGTTGACAGCATTGCCAACATTAAGAATTAAATTAGTGATACTGTCTGTGGTACGCTCGCGGACCACGCATTGTTTGTAAGTTATCTGTGCTCCCTCTTTTTCTCTCAGCACGCATCAAGAGCGGTTGTGTCAAAAATTGTAAAATGTGAAAGTTAATAAACGATGTAGAAAGTGAACCAAAACTATAATTTATAATGCAGTCCATTAAACGTAGGTACCCAATTCAACATAAACGTTTTGCGTAAATTAATTGAACTACCCGTGCGAAGCAGGGGCGGGTCGCTAGTATCCTATAAAACTAAAATGAAAATGAAACTTACCTATTTACAAATCCAACTATTACTTATAGCCGCGAACACCATCTTACAAACACTGGCCGAGAGGTGGGACTCCCCGATACTGCGGCGATGGATTGAACTCCATTCCACAGTGGGGAAATAAAAATTTGAAGGATTTTTAATTGTAATGAATTTGTTATTAAAATTGTAATTTTATTTTAGTTTAATGTAATTTTATTTTATTTTAATGTATTTTATTAACAAATTATTTCCTGTGTACTAACATAGTTCTAAGTATTACCTATTGTTACTAACATATTTAGTTTTAATTTAGGATTAGTTATTTTATTTTATTTTAAATGTAAATGTAATTGCATATGGAATTTTTTATTCTGAAATAAATTAATTGAATTGAATTGAATTGAATTGAATAGCCATTACATCAGCGCTGACTTTTGAGTTAGCATTATGCTTTGGCGCGACCATTTCGTGGAAAACTATTTATTTATTTTTATGTTTGTATTTCTTTGTTGCTTTTATACTTTCGTATGTTATAGTTTATCACGAATAAATGCGATGATTTCTGATGTCCATTGGTTTGGTATTCACACCGGATGCGTGTGCGTAGACGTGCATGTTGGAGCCGCGCACGCACACGTCACGCAGGCGGTGTGCCGTCTCTCATACAATACACCGAATACAACGCGCAAGTACGTCTACACACATGCATCAGGTGTGCGCAGGCCTTTGTCATGTTACTTTTTAGGGTTCCGTACCCAAAGGGTAAAAACGGGGCCCTATTACTAAGACTCCACTGTCCGACTGTCCGTCCGTCTGTCACCAGACTGTATCTCATGAACCGTGATAGCTAGACAGTTTAAATTTTCACAGATGATGTATTTCTGTTGTCGCTATAACAACAAATACTAAAAAGTACGGAATCCTCGGTGGGCGAGTCCGACTCGCACTCGTTGTTACTTGCTCGAGTCAAATTAATTCCTTTATCTTAAACAATCTTACTAAGTGCAAAATTAAGAATAAGTCTATAAATGTACTGTCGGGTCACTTCCACAAAACTATATACAACTAGTTTTTGCCCGCGACTGCGTCTGCGTGGAGTTATTAATTTGGGTAGCTTATTATTTATCCAATCTACTTTTTATAGATTCCCCATACAAACTTCCACCCCCCCTTTTCACCTTCTTAAGGATGACTTCTGGGATAAAAAACTACCGAATGTCCTTCCCCGGGACTCAAACTATCTCTATACCAAATTTCAACTAAATCGATCAGCGGTTTAAGCGTGAAGAGGTAACAGACAGGCAGACACACTTTCGCATTTATAATACTAGTATGGATTAGTCATCATCATCATCATCTTAGCTTTTGTCCCATGTCCTAGGGTTTGGGGTCGGCTCTCCGTATCATTTTGCGCCATTCTTCTCTGTTTTGCGTCATGTCAGGGCTTGCGCCTATCGTCCTCAAATCTTTCGACACTGTGCTCATCCATGTCGTAGGGGGGCGGCCTCTGCCCCTTCTACTTTCAGGAATGTCATTTAGGGCTCTCTTAGTCATGTGGTGGTCGTCTCTTCGCATCACGTGGCCGAACCAATGCAGTCGGCTCTCGCACATTTTTCGGCAATAGGTGCAACCTTGAACGTTCCACGGATATGGTTATTCCGGACCCTGTCCATCAGCGTCACTCCTCCTGCCCATCTGAGCATGCGCATTTCTGTGCGTATTAGTATGGATTGAAAACAAAAAAAAAAACCGGAAGACTGATCAAAGGATGATCTAATTCGTTTCCTAGGTATAACAAATACCAAAACTTCCGTGAGACATAGACATATTAAATATATTAATGACGGGTCACTCACCACCACGAACCATTAGCGAATGACGTAGTGAGTGTTGTGTGCAACCCATCATTTGACAATAATGCCGTAAACGAGGGTAGTTTCTCGCCCCCCCTGCCGCCACCGGCGCCCGCGCCGAGTCATCGGGCGCGGAGGGCTGCGGCCCGCAGTCTGCGCCGGTCCGTCACCGTCGACGCAAGCTCCTGATGACGCTCCTCGGTACGGAGTGAAACATGTCGAGCGTTTTCGACTTAAAACACGTGAGTGACCCGTCATTAATATATTTAATATAACAAATACGTTAGAAAGTTTTCAAGTAGGTACTCGTACTTACACTAAGAATCCAATATAACATAGCAAACAGTCGCAACAAAGTTATCAGAAAATAAAACTACAAATTGAGCTCAAAGCCACTGTCAGACTACAATGTTGTTTCAACAGTAAAAGAATACGAATAACATTTACACGTGTTACTTTTTATCTATGTCGTATCTTCTTTTAGTGTTTTTAACAATATTGAACTTTATTCACTAATAACAAGGTAGCTTTTACAATACTTGTATAGAAATAAATATGCGATAAGTAAAGTGATTTCTGAATTGGTATGCAACGTCATCTAGCTGTCACCATAGAGTAACTTATACTAGAGCGGTACTGTCATAGTAAATTTTGTAACCCCAGTAAA
Organism: Cydia strobilella; assembly: GCF_947568885.1. Classification (NCBI taxonomy): domain Eukaryota; kingdom Metazoa; phylum Arthropoda; class Insecta; order Lepidoptera; family Tortricidae; genus Cydia; species Cydia strobilella. Next base: position 16,471,365 of record NC_086057.1, read on the forward strand.
CTCACTGCCATCTGTCGACACACTTTAAAACTAAAAATGAAGATTTATAAAAATACGATAAAATGTATTTAAATATGGATAAATATTTTTTTTTATTTGCATTAATTATTTTTATGATTTTGACCCATGTTCTTTCACTGATATGCGTTAAAATTGTTAAATAACAAACGAAACCGTCAACGCCATCTATACGACAGTTGGCCAAAACTAGTAGCGCCCTCTGAACGAGAATCAAATTTTCTTGATTTTCGAGGCACGTTTTTTCCTTAGACTGTATCCATCTATTACGGAGTTACATCTATCTTTGCTGTCACTGACAATATTGTACATTTGTATGTAACAAGCAGAAATGGTAGATTATACAACAAGGGCATAAAGTAACCCATTATATCCGAGGCAAGTCGGTCCAAGCGCAAGCCGCCCTCGCTTATATGTGGTCGAGGATAAAATGGGCATTTATGCCCGTGTTACACTAAATAGTCTGCTTTTCACTTTTATTGTGAGAAAAATATACAGAAATATCACAAATATCAAATATTTAATCTCAATAAGACTCGCAATATATTATGATTTTACTTTGTGTACTAGACCAACAAATTAAGATTCTCCACCGTAGAAATTTAGAGGTCAGTTAAAAAGGATTCATCATGATCAATCGTAAAATATTGTTTTTTTTTTTATGAAATAGGAGGCAAACGAGCAGACAGATCACCTGATGGTAAGCGATTACCGCCGCCCATGGACACCCGCAGCACCAGAGGGGTTGTAAGTGCGTTGCCGGCCTTTAAGATGGGAATACGCTCTTTTCTTGAAGTTTTGAAGGTCATATCGGTCCGGAAATACCGCAGGCGACAGTTCATTCCACAGTTTAGCTGTGCGATCTATATAAAAGATCTATATAATTGCATTTTTATGTTGTATCTGTTTGGTTTCATAGATGTATAACTTATACTTGATATTTAATGGGATTATGTCATGATTATGCTTACTAAATATGTAAGGATTATTTATATTTAGTATTTTTTTTAATTTGTATCCAAAGTTCCAGACTGAAGTTTAAATTAGCTTTACGAATAAAATGATGATGATGATGGTCTCGATAATCAAGACTTCTCTCTTTTTAAAGTAATTTATTAAAGAACAGCCTTTAAAGGGGCCCACTGACTATCAGTCCGCCGGACGATATTGGCCTGTCAGTTAGAACAAACTTTTGACAGTTCCGAACAACTGACAGGCCGATATCGTCCGGCGGACTGATAGTCAGTGGTCTCCTTTAAAATAAAATCGACCGCCCACTATCATAATGAGATATCACTACTAAGGTTTCAATCAAACCACCATCTAACCCTAATTTAATTATGTCCTTTTCCCTCCTACGAGCGAAAGAGAGGATGAAAGTTGAAATCGTACAAATGTGATTACAAATCACATCAATGTAATTAAGGTCAGATTTTATTCGCGACCAGTGAATATTAAAGACTGGAAATACTAAATTAAATTTCGTGTCTCATTAGCATAGAAGTTTTTGTGGCAAAAATGAGTGTTTGAGAAAATTAAACATCGATAAATCTGTTATCGATAAGAATAGATTAATATTTAAAAGATGTAACTTCTAAATATATTAATAACGGGTCACTCACGTGTTAAGTCGAAAACGTTCGACATGTTTCACTCCGTACCGAGGAGCGTCATCAGGAGCTTGCGTCGACGGTGACGGACCGGCGCAGACTGCGGGCCGCAGCCCTCCGCGCCCGATGACTCGGCGCAGGCGCCGGTGGCGGCAGGGGGGGCGAGAAACTACCCTCGTTTACGGCATTATTGTCAAATGATGGGTTGCACACAACACTCACTACGTCATTCGCTACTACTCGCTACTTGCTGTAGAAGCTACATAGCTCATAGTGTTGTGTTTCTGCCGGTAAGTAAGGTTGCCAGAGCTCAACGAGGGAGAGGAGTGTTAGGGTCGGCAACGCGCGTGTAATATCTCCGGTGTTGCAGGCGTCCATAGGCTACGGTAACTGCTTACCATCAGGCGGGCCGTATGCTTGATTGCCACCGACGTGGTATAAAAAAAAAGGTAAGTTACCGAGAAATTTCAAGAATGCAAATCAATTACAAAGCGGTACATAATTTCCTTATTTCATATATTAAGTACTTAAAAATTAAAACGTAAACATGTAGTATACCGTGCCAAAGGAATAGAAAACTACCAATATATCAAATGAGAAGAAGATATCGAACGAGTTGTTCATCGCGATAACTAGCTTCTTATACATGTAATAAATAACTATAACGTTAAGGTAACATCGATAACAGACATGTCGATATTTCATTTTGACAATCACTTTCACTTGTCAAAATATATAACAAGTTACCGGCGAATATAATTGCATGTAGACAAGGATAACGTTTTTAAAAGAAACCTAAAAGCTTTTCTTTCCGAGAAAGCCTATAACACTATTTTAGAATTTTTGACTGAATTACCTAATTAAGATTTACTGCATGACATAACCCTGTTTTGACCATTATTGTTTTTCTGTGATATTATGTTTAGTGTGTATTTTTTATTGAATTTGTATGCCAATAGGCACGACATAGTGACCCTGTAATATTTATTTAACATCTTATAAATCACCTATGTTGAACAATAAATCTTTTAAAAAAACTATTTTGCGGCAAAAGTTTTTGTGGCAAAATTTTTGCCACAAAAATTTCTATGTCAGCTCATTAGCATTGATGATCGATTATGTAGTTTTCGCAAGTGCAGAGCTACGGTCGATTTTGTAGCCGACGCTGCCGATACTACGTTTTCTATAAAAACCGGCCAAGTGCGAGTCGGACTCGCGCACCGAGGGTTCCGTACTTTTTAGTATTTGCTTTTATAGCGGCAACGGAAATCTATCGTCACCGTCATCGTCGCTATCACGGTACATGAGATACAGCCTGGTGACAGACAGACGGACAGACGGACAAACGGACAGACGGATAGACGGACAGACGGACAGACAGACAGCGGAGTCTTAGTAATGGGGTTCCGTTTTTACCCTTTGGGTACGGAACCCTAAAAAGCATCACCGGATTACCGATCACTCGTCATAGAAAAGTGTAACGTCTAGTGTGAGTCAGCCTTAAGAAGCTCGTTCTGAGCAGTTACTGATAAGGCCACCATGGGCCATGAGACGAAAACTGCTTTGTACTGGTGATTGACAGTCTATTTGATCTTGGTCTCTGGTTTTATCGAACGAGTGCAATTTAAACGTTGTCGCTTTTACATTGTACAATCGCCATCAGATATATCGGAGCGGCAGAGGTGCTCAAAATATCTGAACACGCTCTTTAACTCCTTTACAATAGAGGCGTGTTCAGATATTTGTGAGCACCTTGACCGCTCCGATATATCTGATGGCGACTATACGAGTTCTCCCGACCACCTTTTACCAATGCCAGCAAAAATTCTATTCAATTATTTGAAGAGACTAATGTAACATGTCAGTGTCAAAAGTAACGTTTCTTCAAACAAAAATGTTACACTGACATATTCGATCCATATCGTATCTTTAGCAAATTATTGACGTATCTTAAAGTTCGAATCAGGCCGTAGGAGTCTGTTAAACTCTCTATCCGTTACCCGTTTTCTTATTGCGGTTATCTTATTCTATACCTTCTATGTTTTTTCTACGAGATATTATTCGAATTATTTTATTTTACTTATTGGTGTACCATTCATATTTACTTCGCCTACTTATTCCCTTACATAACAATAACCAGCGTGTCATTGTCATGTCGCGCCTCACTGCGTCCGAGCTGTCCGCTACCGGCGGTCTGTCAGCAGCCTTACCACAGCCCGAGTTACACAATTACGCAGTTACGGGTTACTCACTTCGCACGTATAAAAAAAATTTAATATATTCGAGTCGCAAAAGAGTTTAATATTAAAGATGTTGTTAGTGACCTTGAAGCCTTAGGTTTATAACGATTTATTCATAATCATAATCATAATTATAATCATTTATTTATTCATTTATTTTTAGTTATTGTTGTTTTTTAATTTTCTCGCATCTTTGTAGGTCGTATCTAAATAAGATCATCGTTTCTTCGTCCGAAGAAACGCTGGTCTGAAGACATTACCCAAATAGCCGGAAAACACTGGATGGAGACAGGAGAGAGGATAGAGAAAGTTGGAAAAAACTGGAGGAGGCCTTCACCCAGAGAGGGATCCATAAAGACAAATAAAACAACTTGCTCAAAAAATACAAAAAACAAACATTAAGAAAGAATATGGAAGCAAAGGAAGCAATATCTAAATAAGATCAAAGCCGAAACAAAAGGTTAAATCTGAATCGGGCTCCCAGTCTTCCTTAATATGTTTTATCGTACATATGGTGCTACTTTACCGCACTAGTGCGATAATTAGCACATTACGTCACTATGTCGAATATTTAAATGGCCATGTACTGTAAAACGTTGAACTCGTGTCGATTTAAAACACTCCCAGTCGTGTTTTCAAATAAGATAAAAAGCCAAACTTTAACTTGTTGATTTACAACCTCGAAATGTGGAAAATGTATATTTTATGCTGTATTTTCTCCATGTAACTATACCTATCTTTATTTTCTCCAAACTGACCCTTTGTCCTACAAAGTAGTTTTATATTCTCAACATCAAAAGAATCGTAGAAATCGGTTCAGTAAATTTAGAGGTTCATTCAACCATATAAGCATCGATAGGAAGCTTACAAAATGTCGTATTTATTTCAGTTTTGTTTAAAATTTATTCGACTTGGGGTTTAATTCACCTATACAAAGTGCTTTTGTTATTACCAAAGATAGATATAACTACGTAATAGATGGATAGAGTCTAAGGAAAAACCGTGCCTCGAAAATCAAGAAAATTTGATTCTCGATCAGAGGGCGCTACTAGCTTTGGCCTACTGTCGTATAGATGGAGTTGACGGTTTCGTTTGTTATTTAACAATTTTAACGCATATCAGTGAAAAAACATGGGTCAAAATCATAAAAATAATTAATGCAAATAAAAAAAATCATTTATCCATATTTAAAGACATTTTATCGTATTTTTATGAATCTTCATTTTTAGTTTTAAAGTGTGTCGACAGATGGCAGTGAATTTACTGGGGTTACAAAATTTACTATGACAGTACCGCTCTAGTATAAGTTACTCTATGTTATTACTGACCAAACTCTGAGGGGTGAATAATGTAGGTCATACTGAACAACTTTTACTATGGGGCCAACCCTACCACACAAAGCGAGGTGCCCATACCTCTCCTTCGGAGGTAGTTTAAGGACATACCCGGGTCCAGGACATAGCCATATAACGGAACACATTAGAATAATTTTACGGTATCTACCTATTTTTATTACGCTTCATAAACACTCCATTAAGCCAGTGTTTTAAAGAAAATATATTTCATCTTAAAAGTCACCTTCGCGCCGTCAAAGGGGTTCCTAGCCATATTATAATAAAATCTAGCAAACGTGATTAAAAGGCAAAAAACCAAGCCGAGATATAAACCGACATTCGCTTTACTTACGTAATAACCGCGCTACGGCGTAGACGCTACGGGCTAGGGGTGTAGAGCCTCTACGACGCGCGGCTGTCGAGGACTAACACACAGTACGAGCCTTTTTATGACTTATGGATTTCAATACCAAACTTCCCTAGTGAAAATAAACTACCTATAACTGCTCTGTATTCTACAATAAATTGTTATATTTCATATCGATAAGTAATGTATATGGCAGTCATAATATTCAACAAGTAAAAAAATCAAATTTTGTTAAATATTTTTTATGACATGCATTCAGAGGGTTTAATAAAGTTATCGACATACTAAAGGATGACTCATGTTAGACCGGGCCGGAGCTTCCGGCGCTTCGTTTTCTATGGAAAGCATCACGTGATCACCTGTCATGTCATAGAAAAGTAAGCGCCGGAAGCTCCGGCCCGATCACGGCCCGGTCTAACGTGAGTCATCCTTAATGTAGAAAAAAACTGTAATTTTAGTAATTTAACGCTTTTGACTTAGTCAACTATGATTTGCTGTGGAAAAAGCTTTTCACGTCTGGAACACCTCCCGAGGTTGTAGGTCTGTTGAGGTTCTGGTACGAGAACCAAACTAACAATGTAAAATGGGGTGACGCACAGTCTAACGACTACAGGCTAGACTGTGGAGTGCGCCAAGGTGGGTTGACATCTCCGGACCTATTCAACCTATATGTCAACGACCTTATCGGGGAGCTGAGAAGCTCTAACGTCGGTTGCCACATTGGTAACGTATGTGTTAACAATCTGAGCTACGCAGACGATATGGTGCTTCTTAGCCCCTCGATAAATGGTCTTGTAAAGCTGCTTAAAATCTGCGAACACTATGCCAGTACGCATGGCCTAAAATATAACGTGCTTAAGACCGAAATGCTCGTTTTTAGGTCAGGGAAGGGTCCGGAGGTGATACCTACGGTGTGTATGAGTGGTGCGCCAATTCGGGTTGTAACGAGCTTCAAGTACTTGGGACACATCCTGAGCGAGTACTTGAAAGATGACGCCGATATGGAGAGGGAGCGCAGGGCTCTCGCGGTTCGGTGCAACATGTTGGCTAGACGGTTTGCGCGTTGTTCGAGTGAGGTAAAGGTGACCCTGTTCAAAGCCTTTTGCCAATGTTTTTATACTTGTCAGCTTTGGAACAGGTACACCAGGCACTCCTTCAACGCGCTGAGGGTACAGTACAACAACGCCTTTCGTATTCTGTTGAAACTACCGCGTTTCTGCAGTGCGAAGGGCATGTTTGCGGACGCGAGAGTCCCTGACTTTTTCGCCATTCTGAGAGCCAGGTCGGCTGCCTTCCGGGCGAGACTGCTAGCCTCTAACAATGAAATTCTGTCACTGGTAGCTAAAGACTACAGTGACGAATTTAACAAACATTGGCGTAAACTGCACCGGTCCGAGAACGGCCATCTTTAGACCATAAGTTATTCTTTCTTATATCTTTTGATAGGCTTGCGTGGGGATATAGATCCAACACGTAGAGGCCCCTTGGAGAGCTTTAATGTCATGTAGAACGCCTGCTGGAACCCGTTCACAGGTGCAACAATAGACACCCATGAACCGGTTGCAACAGGCATTGGGACTATTGTAGAAAAAGTGAACAGTACACCGGTCTATGGATTGAAGTTTGAGTGGACAATGAGACTGGGCTATTGAAAAGAAGTCCGGACACCTGCCATAACAATGCTAACACACGTTATCGAGGCAGGTGGTGACTTGCCGCTGACTAGATGGGCCCCTGAAACTGCCGTCGTGAAGACGACCAGGAGCAACACCGGTGTGAGCGGCTCAGGGGTGTCGAGAGGTGTGCGCCGCTTTCTACCCAGTGGCTGTTACCAGCCACTGTGCCAACTCGCGTCTTATGCATCTTTCACTTCCACCCCTGGAGCATATAGCTCTAGCGACTCCTCTCTGGACAGCCAATGAAGGCAAGCCAGAGCTGAGAGTCCTGCGGGTCCCCTTGGGGTCCACTCCGACCGACGAAGACACGCCGGAGACGGAGACCCTGACCGACTCTCGGGAGCACTCGGGTCCGTGGGGTCGTTACTCCCCAACAGCTCGCCACAAGCTGCCCTGCGGGCTTATTATTATTTTTATTAACGAAACAACTGATCAAAGGAATGCTTTACAAAAGATTTCACCTAAAATTTGCAAATAAGATTTCAGTTTCGCTTATAGAGCAAAAACTTTAGCATCTCCAAAAAAATTCAAAGAGGATAAAAAATGTGTGCATTATTAAAACTGCTAAGTGTAGGGTCAACAAAAACAGTCGAATAAATAAATAAAATAAATAAATATTACGGGACATCTTACACAGATCAACCTAGCCCTAAACTAAGTAAGAATACTATGGGTGCTAGGCGACGATATACATACTTATATAGATAAATACACACTTATATACATAGAAAACACCCAAGACTCAGAAACAAATATTTGTGTTGAACACATAAATAAATGCCCTTACCCGGATTCGAACCCAGGGCTTTCACAGGCAGGGTCACTACCCACTACGCCAGACTGGTTGTCATTGTACCATGTTCTTAACTGGCGCAGTCGGCCTGGATTTTATTTCAGTTTTTGCTGAACTTATGAGGCGGGTGAGGTGCATAAATTGAGCTTAGAATGAACTCGCCGATGCATTTTTAAATTTTCTGAAAGGAATTGCTAGAATATTTTATTTTAATCTTTTATTCGCATAGGTTATTACATTTTTGGAGAAGCTGATATTGGGTATTCGTGTTTTATATTATGGGGTATAAAACTAGACTTTATTCTTTATTCTTAATTCAAACAAACACAAGTATAAGTTTACAGCGACCTACGCCAAGACACTTATACTGTTAATACATAGTCAGTATCATAAACATGTATACATTTTTCGAACTACGAGTATCTCTAGGAACTTAAATTAAACATACATACTACAAAGTTACATAGGTAGTTTAAAAAAATAATAATAATAATAATAATAATAATCCTGACACTACTTTGTAAGGAGGGCCACTTGTCTGCGAATATGTCTGCGTTTTGGATTGAAGCTAAGAAGTTATTTAGTAATTCTATTGCTCGGTACGTGGGTGCGTTTGAACCGTGATAGGTGCGGACATTTGGATATGCGAAAAGGTTTCTGGCTCTACGTGCGCTACGCCCTACTGCAGCTATGTAGTTGTCTGGGGTAAAAATACGCATACGCTCCAGAACAGATGGGTTGTCAATTTGATTTCTTAGAAGTAGACAGTAGTTTAAGGCAAGCGTTTGCTTACGCCTTAGCTCGAGAGACTCCAACCCTACCATTCCCAGTACAAAGGATGACGGAAATAAGTACGGGTAGTATCCATAATACCTTTTGTAAAGATGTCTAGTAAATTTACGTTGGACGCGCTCGACCATGATGTTATACTTTGCTTCCCGAGGGTCCCATGCGATGGAACTGTACTCAAGCTTGCTTCGGACATAGGCACTATATAGAATTATTGCAATTTTTGGGTCACGAAACTCTGAAGTCGTTCTTATAATGAACCCTAAAATTTTGTAGGCACTTTTGCAGATATTTATAATGTGAGAGTGCATGTTTAGCTTAGTGTCGAGTGTTAACCCTAGATCTTTTATTTCTGTTACTCGGTCAAGGGGAATGTTTGTAAGAGTATATGTCTGGAGGATAGGATCTAGAGACCGGCTAAAACTTATTACTTTGCACTTAGATTCATTTAAGTACAAGCGGTTTGTTTTAACCAAATTTTATGTTAGGAACAGAATGTAAAATGGGCTCGAAAATTAGGGTTTTAAGAGACAGTACCTTGTCGTGAGAGAAAATAACCTGATAATCCCGCGTTGACGGGCCCGCTTTCTTCTTTCTTCTTTTGTGTTCTTCTTTTCTTTCTCTCAGTTTATGTCTGTCACTGTCCACTTATGAAAATATGGAATGCTTAACTTGTTCTAGTTCTTCGAATTTTACTACTTAATGGCTTTTCAATGATATTTGAATCCTATTTTGACACCATTTGCATCTCTCTCGTAGCTATAATTATAGATACGAACGATTATGATGATATTCTAAAGGGGCCCACTGACTATCAGTCCGCCGGACGATATCGGCCTGTCAGTTAGAATAAAAATTTGACAGTTCCGAACAACTTACAGACCTATATCGTCCGGCGGACTGATAGTCAGTGGGCCTCTTAAGAACAAATTAAATTACTTTCTTATGAAAATATTTTAATTTGTGCTTTTACAAGTTAAATAGTCACACTACTATTGAAACTATAAACGAAATAAATATCATATACAAGGGAAAAAATAATAATTTAGACCCACGCCACCGAGCCCTGGAGGCCGAGCAGTTGAGGCATCTGTCGCGTAAACGGAGGACGCTGGTTCGATTCCAGCCCCGGGCAATTGAATGGATGCCTTGGTCATTTTTTTCTTTGTATATGATATTTATTTCTTTGATTGTGATGATATTAAAATGACATTAGTATTAAATATATTAATAACGGGTCACTCACGTATTTTAAGTAGAAAAACTCTCGACATGTTTCATTTCACAAGGAGTTTCATAAGGAGCTTGCGTTGACGGTGACGGACCGGCGCATACTGCGGGCCGCAGCCCTCCGCGCCCGATGACTCGGCGCGGGCGCCGGTGGCGGCAGGAGGGGCGAAAAACTACCCTCGTTTACGGCATTATTGTCAAATGATTGTATTTAATATGTCTGTGACTCACGAAAGTTTTGTTATTAAAATTGACATCAACAATTGGTATCAGATGGAGATCAACTTGTAAAAGTTCGAAGGACGATTCTGTTCGAAATTTGAAATATAATTAACTGATTCAAAGATCGTCATTAAAATTACTCAACTACTACGACATATGACATAAACATTAATTATAACATTTATAACCATGACTAATGATATATTTTAATTGTGTTCGAACTGTATATTAATAAAATTGTATTTTAATTTTAAATGTAATTTAATGCTAATTTTAATTGTAATTTATTTTAATTGTGTTCGAAGTGTATATTAATAAAATTGTATTTTAATTTTAAATGTAATTTAATGCTAATTTTAATTGTAATTTATTTATTTTATAAGATAACATTTTGCGCATTTCAATATTAATTAGATTCTCGCTCTCTTTGACATTTGTATGCCAACCGGCAAAACATAGTGCTCAATGTATACCTACACCTAAGACCCATGTATACCTATGTTTTACAAATAAAGCATTCTGATTCTGATTCAAAAATGATGTAACTTTGGAATGATAATGATGATGATAAGTATGTCTGGCTTTCACATTCTGGGGCTACTAACAGTTTGGCACTGACATAAACGCTATCGAGAACGTTCTATGCATCTCGCTCGTACTGGCATATTAGTGCGAGCGAGATGTATAGAAAGTAAATTACTTAGACGTTCGCGTATATGTCAGTTTTGATACTGTCAGTGACTCATGGTACGAGTACTGTTTACATTTGGTTAATGTTTATTACAAGTTCCTAACTTTGACCCTTACGTCTTGGCCACGACATTGCGTGACTGGCTTCGGCTAAGGCGAAAACCATAAGTGGGAACTAAAGGTCCGATCGCTGTCTCGCTCCAACCTATGGTTGTGCCTTAGCCGAAGCCAGTCGCGCATCGTGGCCAAGTATAAACGTAATTAGCAACTAGAAACAAATACACGAACTCACATAATAAACACTAATCAATGTATTACAGGCCCCAATTTGAAGGCCAGCCACAATTAGCCGTATTGACCTTAATTATGTTACTTCAGTGTAGCTATGAGTATTTTCGATCTTTGTCTTAAGAGTCCCCGGCAAGCTCGGCGCAATTGCACCTTCCCATACAAAACGAAGTTCCGCTCTCATTTTAAAACTACGTGTTGGATTGTAATGAAACTTTGCACATACAGACATGAGGTATATCTAGGTCTGTAATTAGTTTATGTAGCTACAGTTTATAAAATAAACGAAATAGAGCAAAAACAAGTTTTGTATGAAAACCTTAAATTCGCTGTATTTTTAAACTATGGTATCTGAAGATACATAAACTAATTACAGACATAGATATAGCTTATCCTATTGTAAGTACTGTTTCAGAGTAATCTAGCCATTCGTTTAAAAATGAAAGCGGAACTACGTTTGTATGGAGAACCGAGATTGCCGGGGACCCTTAAAGAAAGCAGATTTTCCCTATTGTGCGCTATTATTTTATAACAAACCTTCGCTCAGCTCTAGTACCCTATTCGTACTCTGCAATCTTGTTCCCAATTCTTGTGTAATATACTATTTAGCAGTTACGTGTTCCAGTTTTCCTGGTGCCCGATTCAGATATAACAATGTGTAACGGTTTTGATCTTATTTTAATCCGACCTGGAAGATCGCTCTCGCTGATTTTTGCATGCGAAATTAAGTGAGCCGTGCGTCACCAACACGACCTTCAAGGTCGTATCAAAACCATTAGGCCAATTCAAACTTACATTTGACATGAAAATGGTAAAAATGATGTAACGTATTTTTGTTATCATTTCCCCGTGCATCTCGTTCGCGTTAATACATGTACGGACAAGTACGAGCGAAATGCACGCGCGATTGGTAACTAAATTACATTTAAACATTTTTAATGTCTTAGTGTACAGTCTAGTCTTCCCAAAGTTTCAAAAACATGTGTACGCTCTTACACCTGAGACAATAAAGTCGTGTTCACATATTTTTGAACCATTTGTCTGGATCGATGTTTTTGCCTTCGACTGTACGTTTGACTTGGCCTCCAAGACACGTTCGTATCAAAACTATAACAAATTGTTATATCTGCGTCGGTCTCTGTGTTACACTTTTCCCGCGCCACATTTGTACTATCCACACTGTTACCTGACATTCAACTTTATTTCAATGACATTAAGGTTCACCGACAGTCAAAATATTTTGCTGTTACTCGTACAATGTTCAATTTTTCCTCGCATTTGTTCACAAATGTATTGCCTTGACGTAACGCAATAAAAACAAAAAGGTACCTGTTTCTCACTCGCTCTTAAACGTTAATGGAAAGAGCGAGCGAGACAGGTTTTAAATAGTTTTAGAAGTCATACAAGTTCGTGCCAGTAACAATTAAGTTGCTGCATTAAATTAAATATTCTTAATAGTTTCTGCACATGGACTATTACTTGAAGTTTTTTTGTCATTCTTACTGTTAACAAAGATAGACATAACTCCATAATAGATGGATACAGTCTAAGGAAAAAACGTGCCTCCAAAATCAAGAAAATTTGATTCTCGTTCAGAGGGCGCTTAGCTTTGGCCTACTGTCGTATAGATGGCGTTGACGGTTTCGTTTGTTATTTAACAATTTTAACGCATATCAGTGAAAGAACATGGGTCAAAATCATAAAAATAATTAATGCAAATAAAAAAAATCATTTATCCATGTTTAAATACATTTTATTTATCGTATTTTTATAAATCTTCATTTTTAGTTTTAAAGTGTGTCGACAGATGGCAGTGAATTTACTGGGTTTACAAAATTTACTATGACAGTACCGCTCTAGTATAAGTTACTCTATGCTGTTAATTAATTTATTCTATATTTCTAACCGCCAACTAAGCTTTTCTAAAGCTTATAATAAAATAAGTACCAAAAGAAATGGAATACGTGTGTGTAGTAAGTAAAAAAAAAAACAGGACTATTTTATACAGATCGACAGAAGCTCAATAAATGTGACGTTTTCAACCAAAAGGTACCACATTGTCGCTTGTTGATAAGGTTGATTTCTAATTGAAGCTATATGGAAATAGCGCCTTACTGACAAGCGACAATAAGTACCCTTTTGGTTGAAAATGGCACAAATAAGGCTTGTGTTGTGGGTATAGTCTGCACCTTCTCAAATGATTTTTACGCCTAGAACGGTAATCTGTTAAACAAAAGCCATTGTTTCTTTTGTGTGAGCGATCGGCCATTGTGTGCCATTGTGTCTGACAATGGCACGCGCCGTAGCACGCGCTCAGACACAATGGCACACAATGACCGACCACTCGCCCAAAAGAAACAATGGCTTTTGTTTAACATATTTATTAGGGTGTAGACGTAAAAATCATTTGAGAAGATTCATACTATACTAGACGATGATAGGAACAAATATACGTGATAAACACACATATAAATGCCCTTACCAGGATTCGAACCCGGGACCTACTGCGTCGTAGGGTCACTACCGACAAGGCTAGGAGGCCATCAAAAAGTACAAACTAGTAAATTTAGGTATACAGCCTGTTGTTTAACCTCTTCTATTCTGTATTCTTTGTATTGTTTTCTGTAATGAGATGTGCAACAAAGAGTATTTGTATTGTATTGTATTGTATTGTATTGTATTGTATTGTATTGTATTGTATTGTATTGTATTGTATTGTATTGTATTGTATTGTATTGTATTGTATTGTATTGTATTGTATTGTATTGTATTGTATTGTATTGTATTGTATTGTATTGTATTGTATTGTATTGTATTGTATTGTATTGTATTGTAATGTATTGTATTGTTTTATATTGTTTTGTACTGCATTGCATTGTATTGTGTTGTGTTGTGTTGTATTGTATTGTAAAACGAATGAAGTTTTTTGTAGAAAGCCATAGTCGAGTAGTTTCTTTAGCACAAAATTTATGCAACTTACATGGAAGCCTAGTATTCGGTAACTTAATAACACAAACATAGACTAGGTACTTTTTAAGGCATGTTTGAGAAAAACAATAACTTGAATTCTACATTTATGTGGGCGGGAAAGGTTTTCGTGGTAAAATAAGATTTTCCCCGAAGTTATGTAACTGTATTAGGATTGTTAGAAAGAGTTACACTTAAATATATGTCGTGTTCTAACCGACGTAATATTCTTTTTGTTTGGAATGGAGAGAAAATAATAATATTGAAGCGATTTCAGTGAGTAAATAAGTAAATGTATCAATGAATACGTAACAGATATTTTATATTGCGTACTTACTTATATTACAATTATTTAAATAAAAATACTATTTAATAACTACGGGGTATATTCCGTAGGAAAACCAAGAGCCAGATGGGAAGACGACATCACACATACGGCTGGCAAACAATGGATGACACAAGCCAAAGATAGAGACCGCTGGTCATCTCTGGAGGAGGCCTTTACCCTCAGCTGAGAGGGGTTCTCGCTTGACATTGCTATTTATACTTTATTATTATATTACTATTGACTATTGACATTTAAACTATCAATCAAACTTTTTACGAAGCACCTTTGACTATAAATTTAACTCTATGTGTACTTTTTCTTATATCTGCGAGAAATAAAAGGCTTTTTTATTTTTATTTTATTATTTATTTATATTCCATGTATATTTTGAAGGGTACACGGAAAGAACATGTCTAGTCACTTTGGAACCATGTCTGAATGTATGGTAATTCCGTGACCAGGTCTTTTTTAACAAAAAAAAGTTGTGTTACATATAATATTGTCTTCGGTTACCGCGATAGTTACTCATGAAATAAAACTATGAAAACGAACGCTGTAAAGAGTTCGAAACGTCGGGATGTATTATAAATTCAATATACGCGATATAATCCGTTTTCATAGTTTTATTTTGTGTTACATATATTATACAGTGGTAGCCAAAGACATAACTAATAGTTCATTAGGAGCTCTACATTTTGAGGTGAAAATCTCAGTTTCCAAAAAAAGTGACGACATGTTCTTTCCGTGTACCCTTCATTTGTTTTGTGAGTTTCCGATATTTTGGCACAGTCGCACATACCGTAGTTGAACCTAGATACCTAGATTTTTTTATATACCTAGATTGGCCATAGCAATCCAGCGCGGGAACGCTGCCTGCGTGATGGGCACCCTACCAAGGGCACAAAATTTTGATAGGTATTTTTAATTTTTAGCTTTAGTTATTACAATTGTAGTTAGTTTTAGTTTTATTATTAATTTTATGTGTAATTGTTATATTTTTTTGTAATACTCTTTGTATTAATAAAAGTATTTGTAGTCGAACTGCAAGTATTGCGTGCATTGCGTGTCTCAAACGTGATCGAGTTTCAAGTGAGAATGCTGACCGAATTTCTGACATGCAGTTGACAGTAATGTCGCACCACAATACTGCAGCAGTAATACTGGTACAGTCTGAATCGATACGGTACCTTATGTCAACATTCTGCTAGTGACAGAGACAAAGTAGTGCTTATGTCAGCTAATATCTCAACCTCGCTTCATCTGCGAGTCGTCGCATTAAAAATAAATCCGGAGATAAATCTGCAGACTCGCTAAAGTATTACGACTCGGAGATACAGCGTTTGAGCCTGGCGGTACATGTGTATAGAAAATTGCATATCATAACTTACAGCTTGTGAATGCATAGGTACTGCATTAGTAAAAACAAACCGGCCAAGTGCGAGTCGGACTCGCGTTCCAGGGGTTCCGTACATTACACAATTTTTTACAATGTACCTATTTTTTATGTGAAACGTGAGAATTGAGATGTTTCAAAAATCCGTAGGGGTCGGATCAAAACTAAGTAATTAAGTCCCACTCACGCTTGACTGCACATTTCTAATAGGTTTTCCTGTGATCTATATTTCAAAATTTTTGACTCGGTAGTTTCAAGGGGGGGGGGGGGAATGGTCATTTTTTGTGGCTATTTTCTTAAATAACTTCTAATTTATTTTAAAATTACAAAAAAATATATTTGAGATTCTCATAACGAGCTATTTGATATGTAACACGATATAGTTTTAAAAACTTTATTTTTTAAGTTTCTCATTAACCCCCCAAAAGTGGCCCCCATGTTTAAAATGTATTTGTTTACGTTACATGTTCGTCTTTGGGTCACAAACTTACGTATGTGTACTAAATTTCAACTTAATTGGTCCAGTAGTTTCGGAGAAAATAGGCTGTGACAGACGGACAGACAGACAGACAGACGCACGAATGATCCTATCTTTCCGTTTTTTTCCTTTTGAGGTACGGAACCCTAAAAATAACACTAGGAAGCTGAAAGACAAAATATTTTATTTTTCCAGCTTTCCTTAGAGCAAAATGAGCTAACTTAAGGTTTTAAGGCACTTTTCCTCCAAGGCCCAATTCTTTCCACACTATATTTATGGAGAAGTGATAACTGTCAGTGGTAAGTGTCTGATAAGTGTCAGTCATGCGGACTGTTTTTTTTTAAATTAAAAGTGCAGCTTCATCTGTATACGAATAATATATATTTCGTCGCTGTTTAGGATGCAACACCGACAGCACTAAGTTAGAGGATTGTTAGTTACTTAAGATGGTTTAAATTCCTTCCTAATTAAATAACTGAGGAGCGTAATAGCATAGCGCTGTTCAAGAATGTATCAACTACTAGTCTTGTTCCTATTTAAAATATCCCTTACTTTTTTAGAAAAATGAAGAAGGAACAGTAATTTGTTTCACAAGGGGGCGTCTACGAGTAAAATACTAATTATACTACGACACAAATAAATATTATATAGGACCTATATAATATTATTATACTTAATAATAGCTACGAATTTATGCTCCCGTGATAAAAAAATAATGGGTAGGTTGTGAAACAGAATCTACCTTCCTATAAAAATAAATATAGGGTACGTTCCAAAACGCATGTGTAAGTGAGTGAATGATAGAAAGGTGCGTTCCAAATTTTTTATACTGTTATAGGTACTATATTTGTCGTAGAAATGGGGTTTGGGGGGTCGCGAAAAAATGTTAGTGGTCATAAAGGGCCGTGACACCATAAACTTTGAAAAACACTGATATAGGTAATTCACAATAATTACTTAAAATTCAATTTCACCCGACAACATGAAGAACAAATCAAAATTTGCATCAAATTACTTTAATAATAATAAATTCATTTATTTACGACCAACTTGGATCAATTTGTATCAGTGACAGTTTTTATCTTAGGCTCATGTTAGTATACACAATTCTAGTTTTTAAATAAATAAATAAATAAGCAGATTTTCTCAAAAACCAGTTTAAAGAACTCACTTTGCCACTCTTGTGGATAAAATGCAATTCTCTCATTAGCGGAAGAATCTCTCACGTATTGGTGCGCGCGTCGAGTCACCTGTTAAAGCGTATCATTTGACGGCCTGCTAATAGCCTATTCGGTAGTTACCTTTCGGTAGTGAAATTACTGCGAAGATGTAGACGAAGACGATATAAATATCTATGATATTATATCGTCGTCTAGGACCCACAACACAAGCCTTATATTCTGGGACAAACTAGGTCGATCGGTGTGAAATTGTCCTATATTTATAAGGTTGTGATTTTTCCTTACAACATCTGACTTTATCCTATAATTAAACTTGGAATGGGCTCCTATTCGCTATAGAGTACTGCTAAATTCCCGGGCACAGCAGTGGTGAACGATACACGGGCCGTAAGTGGTTAATCGTTGGCGATGTCGCAATGCGGACCCGGAGAAAGATGTGCTATTGGAGATCATTGCGAGCTTAATGGGTGTTGGATGTAAAGATTTAACCCTCTGTTTATGGTTAGGTCATATACAGGTTTTAATACAAAAAATGTCGCTACTGTGGATAACAGTTAACATGTGCATAATAAATAATGATTTTATCAGATTAAAGAACCGTTCGGATTTAATAACAAAACTTCCGTGAGACACATACATATTAAATATATTAATAACGGGTCACTCACGGTCACTGATAAGATACGTGAGTGACCCGTTATTAATATATTTAATACGTTCGGATTCAGATTTGGATTCAGAGCAGATGAAGAGATATTTTATTTCTGCTGTAATATTGCGCTACGACATTACTGCCTACTGCTTTGTTGATGCCTGGATTTAGACATTCGCAGCAGTATTGTAGTCGGCAGCATTACTGCAGCAGTGATGCAGCACGACATTACTACTGAATGCATTGCTGCCGCAATTGCCAAGGCTTTACTTAGGAGGAGAGACATGAACCTAATTGATTCGGTTAACTACAGAAAATAAAATTAGAGGATGGCTTAACAATACGTTAACAAAGTACTTTTAGGAATATTTCTCCTAGTTACGCATCTTTTACAAAATGCTACTACACAACTAACAGTAATTTAACTAAAACTAAACGTATTGTATTAGCTTAAAAATATTATCCTTAAATTTGATACATTAACGCAAACGTTTGTTAAAATTATCGACAATATCCCACAGTAAAAAACATTACAAGTTAATATTGAATTGTTGTGTGTTTATTTTTGTTTTAACATTTATAAAATAAATCATTAAAAAAACAATTAAATACATGAGTGACCCGTTTTAATATAGTTAACTTAGTCAAATTAAACATATTAATAACGAGTCACTCACGTATTTTAAGTCGAAAAACGCTCATCATGTTTCACTAGAGGAGCGTCATCACTCACGCTCGTCGCCTTGAGCGTTTTTTCGACTTAAAATACGTGAGTGACCCGTTATTAATATGTTTAATATGACTGTCTCACGGAAGTTTTGTTATCAAATTCGTTTGTCCGCTTCGTTAGTTCGTTTCGTTAACTACTTTTGTCGTTCAAATATAAGTTGAGTGGTTCATCGATGAGAAACAAGCTGTTTTATGTCGCTAGAACAATTGTGGTTGCGGTCTGTCGAGCGGGAGCGAACTGACAACGCGGCATACACCAAGAGACCGATTCAAATTTAACAAGTTGGTACAGATAAATCTCATTTTGATACCCTTGAAGTTCGCTCACGCTGATTGCTGCATGCGAAATGAAGTGAAAATAATGCGTGTGACATGCGCCGAACACCAAGACGATCGCCAAGGCCGTATCAAAACCATAACGAATTGTTAAAATTGAATCGACTTCCAGCATTCTAACGAAAAACAAATTCTACTTTATTTTTATTTTCATGTGACCACTCTCCTCAAAAAAATTAAAGAATATAGTTTTACTTTCTAGTGTAACGTAGGATTCAACTTTTCGTAAGTAGTATATTCATAATCAAAAATGTATAACTTATCTTATTAATTTTGTTTAATTTTATAAATGTATAATTTGTGTACAAAACAACAAGGATGAGCAAACTTTTGTAAACATGCACTAATGTTTATACAATAAAAAAATTTGATTGACGATCGAATTGCGTCGTCCAAGGTCATATCAAAATAAGAATCGGTAGTGACCTACGAAGCAGGAGGTCCTGGGTTCGAATCCCGGTAAGGACATTTATTTTTGTTTATTCATGGCGGATATTTTGTACCTGACTTATGGATGTTATCTATATATCTAAGCATGTATTTATCTATATTAATTATGTATATCATTGCCTACTACCCATAGGACATTTGATTAGTTTGGGGTTAGATCGATTTGTGAAAGACTGTCCCCAATTTTTTTTTAAATCTGAATCGAGCTCTCGGTGTATAGTGGCTATAAACCGGACCAATCTTGCGAAGTAATGGCGGCTATATACCTACGTCGTGTTTTTATTTATAAGCCCAGCTATTCGTCTCTTCCTTATCCGTGCTACTTGTTTTTGTTTTGATACGCGACGTTTTGTGTTGTTCCTTATTAAGTTTACGTGTGCAAAAAAAACGAACTTTTTTGTATGTACTATGTATATAAGGTTTTCCTAATTTATTTCCTGAAACGAAAATATCACTAAAATATAAAATATATATAAATAGAACTATGAAATCGGGTTATATCGCGTATATTGAATGTATTACATCCCAACGTTTCGAATCCTTTACAACGTTCGTGGTCAACGGCTGAGGAAAAACTACAATGTGCAAAAGTACCCACATACAAAGATGATGAACCATAATAAACTATAAACTTTAAGGCTGGTTATACATGCAAAATCGGTTCATAAGGCATACATTACGACTATTTTCAAGTAAAGATATACGCGATAAACCTACGCCGGTTCTAACCCTACACCTCTGACCCGAGAAGATTTAATCGCGGTAACCGAAGACAATATAATACATAAATAGGTATCTTTTCAAAAAGGTCTTCTAAATTGGTTCGAACGCGACGGAGTTCTGAAGTTTTTAGGGTTCCGTAAAGGGTAAAAGCGGGACCCTATTACTAAGACTCCGCTGTCGGTCTGTCCGTCTGTCCGTCTGTCTGTCTGTCACCAGGCTGTATCTCATGAACCGTGATAGCTAGACAGTTGAAATTTTCACAGATGATGTATTTCTGTTGCCGCTATAATAACAAATACTAAAAAGTACTGTACTGTAAAAAGTTATGAATTATTATGAATTACCCTCGGTGCGCGAGTCCGACTCGCACTTGGCCGGTTCTTATGTAAATAATACAGTCAGCATCAAAAGCAAACGGATTTACGCGTCGAAAGTATCTATTGTTCTCTGACAGCTTAACAAAAACATTAATCGCTGTATGTAGGACAATTAGACTGTGAAAGATACGTTTGAATGCCAGCTGTATAAAACCGGCAAAGTGCGAGTCGGACTCGCGCACGAAGGGTTCCGTACCATTACGCAAAAAATGGCAAAAAATTACGTTTTTTGTATGGGAGCCCAAGTTAAATATTTATTTTATTCTATTTTTAGTATTTGTTGTTATAGCGGCAACAGAAATACATCATCTTTGAAAATGTCAACTGTCTAGCTATCACGGTTCATGAGATACAGCTTGGTGACAGACGGACAGACGGACGGACAGCGGATTCTTAGTAATAGGGATCCCGTTATTACTTTTTGTGTACGGAACCCTAAAAAATATCTCTATTCGGGTGGCAGACACTTTTGGAGCGTTGTTGAATCCACTATTGAGGCACTGTACATTCAATCTTACTATAAATCCCCTTATTTTTGAGGTGGTTTAAAAATGTATATACTTGTATAGTCGCCATCAGATATATCAAAGCGGCCAAGGCGATCACGAATATATGAACCTCTATTGGCAAGGTGTTATAGTGCGTGTTCAGATATTTGTGAATACCTTAGGCGCTCCGATATATCTGATGGCGATTGTATATGCCTAAGTACGTATTTAATATTTAGTATTGACTACACATTTTTCCCAAAATCATCAGTCAATGGTTGACGACCGGTCTGGCCTAGTGGGTAGTGACCCTGCCTGTGAAGCCGATGGTCCTGGGTTCGAACCCAGGTAAGGGCATTTATTTGTGTGATGATCACAGATATTTGTTCCTGAGTCATGTGTGTTTTCTATGTATTTAAGTATTTATATATTATATATATCGTTGTCTGAGTACCCATAACACAAGCCTCCTTGGGCTTACCGTGGAACTTAGTCAATCTGTGTAAGAATGTCCTATAATATTTATTTATTTATTATTATTTATTTATTTAATGGAACTAGAGTAACGAAAATAAAAACGATACCTATATAGATGATATTACTGTAAACGAATGAAATAGACGGAATTTCTACAAAGTTATAAAAATACAGTAATTTATATCGGCCTAAGCAAATACTCATTCAAAATGGCGGCCCAAGTCAATCTTGAAGTAAAACTCCGTATTTAAGGTAAAATAGGGCCGGGCTAAGCAGCCGGGCAACGTTACATCCACTTGCAGAGAGATAGTGATTCATAGTCTTAGGCCAACTAAGCTATACTCATAACCAATGAATACAGGTCCGTATTGAAGGTAAAATAGGGCCGGGATAAGTAGCCGAGAAACGTTATATCCACTTGCAGAGCGATAGTTATTGGTCTTGGGCGAACCGAGCTACACTTATGAGCTATGAAAAGAGGTCATAAAAGTATGCACATTTTAATCAAAGTACATTTTACGTGATAAGCTAAATTGAATAACTAGGAAAACAGGACAAGGAAACGGTAGCAACAGTCAGTCACTGATCGCAGAGCGTAGAGCGCGCACATAATTCGTACCGAGGTCCCACCTGTTCCTGCATTGCATACC
Source organism: Cydia strobilella (assembly GCF_947568885.1). Classification (NCBI taxonomy): domain Eukaryota; kingdom Metazoa; phylum Arthropoda; class Insecta; order Lepidoptera; family Tortricidae; genus Cydia; species Cydia strobilella. The sequence continues at coordinate 16,493,851 of NC_086057.1, forward strand.
TACATTTCTATAATTATTTCATTAAAATATAATTAAATAATACAGAAAGGTAATCGGCCACATGCTTCGTAAAACACAAACGTAATCCGCACAAGAATCGTCCTGACCTTATTCTACATTAACACTAATACATACAAAACATAATTCCTGCAACAAGCTTCGTCAAAAACAACCATAAATGCCCATCCCCACCCTGCACCAAGGCTGGCCCAAAAGTTCCCATTATGCTTGCAGCATTCCCACGCTGTATGGCGATGGAAACCTGTTTCACCAGCCAAGATCCAGAGCGGGGATCATTACTTACTAATTAATAATCTTTTTCCTCTCCTGGACTCGTAGTTCAAGCACTATGAAGAACCCGAAATTAACCCCCATTTACCCTCCACTCCTCCGCACACACCCTCCCGCCCGCTCCATCAGCCCTAGGGATGATCTTCTTATTCAAACTGTAACGGTTCTCAAGGCCACGTTATACTAGAAACCCTCGCCCTCGCTCGTTTTTCAACGACAATACTCGGGCAGAAACCTAAAATATTTTGAGCTCCCTCGGGATTTTAATTGCGGCCGTCAATCTGCCGGGATAAATGGCTCCGATTGGACACTTTTTACCCGCTGCTATTAGAAATGTCTTCGCGGACGATTAAGGGGTTCTATTTCAAGTAATACAAGTACCTACTTACTGTCTAAATCTATGGTGAAATATATTTGGCATAACGACAATAAATGTAAATTTTTTACTCGGCTATTAAAGTAAGACTTAGGTATAGGCTAATTTTAATTAAGTAATTTGATTGTTATTTGTATTCAAGCTTTCCCTTATTTATTTTTTACATTGTGTTTACTAGTCCATCTCCTGGGCCTTACTGAAAGTCAGCGTCGCGGAGTGTGCCATGTTGGCTCACACCGTGACACCAAGCTGAGTAAGGACCATTTAGCGCAACCTCATTCTGTTTAATTATTTCTAGTTTTAGTCTTGTTGTGCTAATAAATGCTTTTTCTTCTTTCTTTCTTTCTTACCGTTGGTATTCACAATACATCAGCATTGCTGCTGCTAATCGCAGCGCTTTACTGCCGACTGTATTGCAATGGCAAAAATCCGGGCAGATCGATTTTGACATTCGCGATAAATCAAAAAAATTATTGACATTTATTTTGTTATTTTTCCAAGGACAAAAATATTTACAACATTTAAGTGTGTATTTTCCCACTCCATCCACGTAGCTGTGATTGTTTGATTGCTTTAGCAAATATTTACACACAGTCCACAGTTTAGGAGAAAACATAGTTTGAAATTTTTTTTCACTAAATTCAAGGTAGGGGGCTGAAACTTGGATTGATTAGTGGTAATGAGCTGACAATCAATTCTTCTTCTTCAGTCGGTCCCTCAATACTGAGGATCGTGACATCATGTCCTTCTGCTGAAGACCAGGTTCCTCCATAGGGTTCTGTTCCACGCCAAGCGCATAGCCTCGTGCAGTGACAATCAATTAGCATTGATTATTTCAAATTAATAACATAATTAGGAACAGGGGCCATATCTCCTTTTTAATCCTAATAGACCCTTTTACCCCCAAATCATTCAGAAAAGTCTGCGCGACCTAAAAGATCCGAAACATTCTTAGATTTAAAGTCAAGTTATTGCTGAGGGCTTAAGCCCAGTCTAAAAATAACACAAATCGGTGAGTTCCCATAAAGTACGCTTATCTAAAGACCTTTATTTACACACAGAATTAAAAAACCGGACAAGTGCGAGTCGGACTCGCCCACCGAGGGTTCCGTACTTTTTAGTATTCAACTGTCTAGCTGTCACGGTTCATGAGATGTATCTCAAAACGAAACGTGAACCAGGCTGCCTGGTGACAGACAGACTGACAGAGGAGTCTTAGTAATAGGGTCCCGTTTTACCCTTTAAGTACGGAACCCTAAAAACGGAGGGAGCCAGAATTGATATTTCATGAAAAGGGTTTGTTTGAATTTTCATTTAAATATTCTGAGGGCCGCTAATGTGATGCGGGTTCACGTCTAACCAGTGTGTTTTATCGACTTGCAAAAATGAGCTTTTAATATAACCGTAATAAGAAAACTGTAAAATATCAAACAAAATTAAAGCAGATCGGTTCAGAATGAATGTTATTAAATATTAATCGCCCAAAATCATAATTTAAAAGTCAAGTCTACCAGCCAACATAAAAAAACAACTCAAAATTTGCATTTGATTTCTTTGCCTCGCATGTGGATAAAATTGAACTTTCTCATCAGTTTTTGAACAATCAAGAGAGCCTTTACCAGCTGGTGTGGTGACTGTTAACCTATGTGTAAAGTTTAATAAATAAAAAATAAAAAAACAAGTAATTTTTAACTCATCAAAACATAATAAATATATCCTAATGTACGCACGCTCGACTCAATTTTGCCGAATGAAAAACGTGTTCCGCTTTAGGTATATTCTAACGCTTATTGAAAGAATCTTTTTACATTTTATTTTTATTTAGCTTCATGCCTCTTTGGCCTTGAGCATATATTAAATACTTGTCAAATGTATATTGGGTTCACTTCCATAAAATGCAACTTTTTTATCAGTTTTTGAAGAATAAAAAGCACATTTAAGAGCTGGTATGGTGAAACCATATAAACAAGCCTAAGAGCTTGGGCTTGGACACATACACCGTCCCCGTCCCGTAGGAGTTAATGACTCTTATTTCGCCGCCTATATTAAGCACAAGTGGAAGTTCTTATCTCAATCTAACGCCATAACTATTGTTTACGACATACCGGTACCGATACCGGTACCGATTGTTATAGTCCAAGTTACCGCTATTACTGTTGCAAGTTTAATCTCTGTCGGCTCGTACTCAAAGTGATATTCGAATTTTAGAAATCTGTTATTGATATGGTTACTTTGCAGCGCATGCAACGCGTCTAAAGGAGCCCACTGATTATCAGTCCGCCGGACGATATCAGCCTGTCAGTTGTTCGGAACTGTCAAATTTTTGTTCTAACTGACAGGCCGATATCGTCCGGCGGACTGATAGAGTGGGCCCCTTAAAGGTGACATCCGCATAGCGACTGCAGCGCCATTGCTATTTAATTTCCTTGATTGCGGAGCTGTCCTTGCGGCCTCGCAGCGCGATTGCTGTCGCAATTAGAACGTTCAATCCGATACTAACTGATCAAGGTTTATAGTGACATAATGGCCCATTCCACGCCGCTGCAATGCTGCACGAGCAATGTTGATGGATGTCCGAGCCTTGACCTCGGTGTCCGACATATCAGCTTACTATAGAAAGCATGACGACATCACCGACCACACATTAGAAAACGAAGTGTCGGAAGCCTCGGGTCTAGCGTGAGTCATCTTTATTCGCATATGAATCAACTCGAACACCTAAGCTGCAAGTAGCAAGTAAGCGCAAGTAAGTAAAGCAAGTAGCTCGCAACTTGAACGACAGTGGGCGACAGAGCTGTCTTAGGCAAATTAGTTCGGGCTTTGTGACCACAGCTGTGAGCGGCTGCCTCACTATTAAACAAGCAAAGACAAGGAACAAAATATCAAGTTAGTGGTAAGGCGTTTACATTATTCGTTTTGTGTACGTAGGTAAGTAAATCTAAATTTGATTTGTCGTCGAGTAACTGTCGTGAGTCATACTAATTAGTTTAGTTTTTATCATCATCTTCCTCGCGTTATCCCGGCATTTTTGCCATGGCTCCTGGGAGCCTGAGGTCCGCTTGGCGACTAATCCCGAGAATTGGCGTAGGCACTAGTTTTTGCGAAAGCGACTGCCATCTGACCTTCCAACCCAGAGGGGAAACTAGGCCTTATTGGGATTAGTCCGGTTTCCTCACGATGTTTTCCGTCACCGAAAAGCGACTGTTAAATATCACAATCATGTTATTTCGTACATAAGTTCTCAAAAACTCATTGGTACGAGCCGGAGTTTGAACACGCAACCTCCGGATTGAAAGTCGCACGCTCTTACCGCTAGGTGACCAGCGCTTTTAGTTTAGTTTTTATGACAGTTGTATTATTTTTTGTGGTTGTTTCTATCTAAATGTATAATATAATTATTATGAATTGTCCTAGTATATAAGCGACGTGGTTTCTGTTGACTGTCATGCTTACATATTTTGTAATAAATAATAAACAAATAAGTTAAAGAAAAAGTAAGGGCAAATCGCCTAGCATGGTACGGGCATGTGATGCGGAGGGATGAAAGTCATGTGACAAGAAAGGTATTAAGAATGAATGTGGAGGGAAGTACGAGGAGTGGAAAACCGAGGAAAAGGTGGATGGACTGTGTGAAAGATGATATGAAACTAACGCAAGTGAATGATGAGATGACGGGTGACAGAGATGTATGGAAGAAAAAGACATGCTGCGCCGACCCCAAGTGAATGGGACAAGGGCAAGCGAATGAAATAAGTTAAACCAAATCAAATGCTTGGAGCGCACCTTGCAGAAAGGATTTCGAAAGACTATGCTACAATAACATTTAATGTAGGTATGTAAAACATATAGCAGGTGTGTAAAACAGCAAACCATCAGTGGGTTTTGGACATAGACAGAAATATAAATACCGCTTCGTAAGACTGTTAATTATTGATGACGTGAGAAACTTGAAAAAGGGGACACAAGGTCATTGTTAGTCAACGTAAAGTATGAAAATATATTCACTAAAAACGCAAACCGCCGCGCCGTGTAAAGCGGATGTGGTAGCATCATCTACAAGATTGACACATTTTGTGGCTACAAAGTTTTACAAGTCATAGTGAACAACTTTTATATTGGGACCAATGCCGAAATCACGAAAAAAATTGGCTGATTCATATATTCCAGTTGATGTGATGCCGCTGTTTTTTTTTTTTTTTTTTCAATTTATTTAGGTAAACACACAATCACTACAAGGGAAACTTTAATATAGTAGTTTTAACACTATTTACAGTATGTGTGACCAACACTGTTCACCACTTAATAAATACAAAAATTTTGATTATTCGGAGCTTATATACAACTGGAGCTTAAGGCTCCGGGAGACATTGATAAAAGAAAATATAAGTATTATTAATACATTATAAATTCGTGAAGAAGATAAGAAAAAAAAATCCTTAACGCTAACCAGTTAACAGTGATTTATATGGCAGCCAATTTTTTTTTCTAAAATTTCAAAATTTCATCCTGTATTGTATCTAATATATTGTATATGTATCTAATGTTTGTCTTTAAACTAAGTTAGAATGACTAACTATTAATAAACAAAAAAGGAATTTAGAGTTCTGAAGCATCTGCAAGCATCTAGCTCAGACTACAACAACTGCCTGCGAATACAGCTGTCCGGAAAATTAATTAGTTTATTTATTCTTGGCCCGAGTGGACGCGCCTGTTCTAGGGAAATAAGGCCGCGTTTACACCGCACGAGTGCTTGCGCAAGTACTAGATGCCAATTCTATTCGAACGTGCATTTGACATCGGAACGATATCGTTTGTATCGGACTTGTCCGTACATTGTGTTAGCGCGAGCAAGACGTACGGGCAAATTAACCTAAAAGTTCATGAGTTCGGTTATAAGCAGATGCTAAGTATTCGTGAAAAAGTAGCGAAGTAATTCAGAAGTAAACTATTTGAAGAATAATAAAATACATTCTTAAGTGATTTAAATACAATGATTCCACAAATTTATTTACATACAAGATATATACAGTGGTACTACGTAAACGAAATTAATAACTAGCTTAAATCTAAAATAGGCCCTTGAGGCATTGTACCAAGGATGCTGGCGGCATTTCCCCGCTGTATCGCAATGCTGATACGTTGTGCGAGAAAGCCGCCAGCTCTTCGGTCACCAGTTACGTCAACCAGACGCTTCGCGATTTCTGCAAACAACTTATGCGCGCTGGGACCCCATGGACCTAGAGTTTCAACTCCAAATGTAACGAAATGATACTCTCTACCGAGGCTCTTATATTTATTACGTTTTAAAATTTCGGCGCTTTCCGCCGCTCCGCCCGCTTTTACATTAGTCCGTTGGAGGTGGGACGGTGCCAGTGTGTCTACGCAGGTAGCATCCCACACCAACATCCGTACCAAGCTCCAAGGAACCAAGGACATCCCATCGGGCCTCTTGCCATCATCTCTGATAATGCCAGTCGGCTCAAGAAGAGCGGGTACATACAATGATAGTTACTCGCCAGGTGTAAACGAGAAATAAGCTCAAACAAACACTGTTGCCGTTTAAAAGACTGCTTTAAGCTTTTATTAGATAAGTCTTTTTGTTGCAGCTTTCTAACGAACTTAAAATGGGGAAGAATAATGCAACACTATTTTTGCACACCTTTTCTTTACAGCTAGTTTTATAAATGTTTTTGTAGGTACATTTTTTTTAAAACAAAAACATGTACCTACTGAGAAATGTATTAAGAGTTTATGCAATTGATACACAATCAGAGGCCTTAAAACACAAGTGTGGTTTTATGAAACGAGCGTCAGCGAGTTTCATAATAGAATCACACGAGTGTTTTAAGGCCTAATTATGTACAGTTTACACTACTATATCTACACACATATCATGTACTCTAAGATGGGTTCAGAAGCTGTAGGGAAATGACCTGTGTTGCTACTACAAGTGCCACACTGTAAAATATCTATAGACTATAGATATTAAAATAATGCAATAAAAAACCGGCCAAGTGCGAGTCAGACTCGCGCACGAAGGGTTCCGTACCATTACGCAAAAAACGGCAAAAAAACACGTTTGTTGTAATCCTCACTTAAATATTTAGTTTATTCAGTTTTTAGTATTTGTTGTTATTGCGGCAACAGAAATACATCATTTGTGAAAATTTCAACTGTCTAGCTATCACGGTTCATGAGATACAGCCTGGTGACAGACGGGCAGACAGACAAACGGACGGACAGACAGACAGACAGTCAGCGGAGTCTTAGTAATAGGGTCCCGTTTTTACCCTTTGGGTACGGAACCCTAAAAAACAAATGAGTCAACTCTCTGTAGTAGTAGGTAAGCATCATACTTACTACTAGAGTATAAATACAATAAATACTTGTTTTCTCTTGTAAAATAAATAATAAATTTACAAAGTGTAATAGATGTCATATATTAAAGAAAAAGTGACGAAGCCCTCCAGTGGTGAAGGCCGGATTCGAACCGGCGTCTTTAGCTATCGCGGCTAACGCCATGAACCCCTAGGCCACCCCGCCACGGCGGTGCCCGTCCGAATTTCTCGACTATATGCCATCTTAGTAAGACTAGGCGTCTTTGACCAGCTCTAAGGGCAAGCAGTGCGCGCTTGCACCTCCTAAACGAACTCCTTACGGATTTACGTTGTAGCGAGAGAGACTGGTGCTGCCATCTATGAACAAGTTAAACCCCAAACTTAACCAAACTTCCAAACTAAACTTGTTAATAAATTTACACTTCGAGTTAATGCAGAAATATTAAATAGATTCAATAAAACTTCTCGGAAAATGTCCTGTTATTGCTTGAAACGCACCCAGAGCAATTCAGCTGTAACGTACGTAAATCTATTGGAGTCGTATACGAAACAAGCTTTGGGGCATAACTCGGTCCTTTGTCTCCCTAATCCGATTCATTTGCAATCACTAACATGGATTCCTCTGGAGAGAACTGAAAAACACGCTTTACATTTGTTGTATCCAGAATTTAGGTTAATTTGGGATTCAGGCTCTACCAACGCTGCCTGCGGCGTTGCTTTTTAGGGTTCCGTACCCAGAGGGTAAAAACGGTACCCTATTACTAAGACTCCGCTGTCCGTCTGTCCGTCCGTCTGTCCGTCTGTCTGTTAAAATTTTCACAGATGATGTATTTCTGTTGCCGCTATAACAACAAATACTAAAAAGTACGGAACCCTCGGTGCGTGAGTCCGACTCGCACTTGGCCGGTTTTTTTATTGCTGTCGACTGCATTGGTGCAGGAAATGCCAACTATCCAGGACATGGATATTGATTTTAATATTTCCTGCAGCAATGCAGTCAGCAGCAATACCGCAGGCAAGGCCAAAAAGGTAGTTTTTTGGTCTTTCCTGCGGTATTGCTGCTGCTATTTATGAAGCTAGCTGATGAAAACTATCCTATATCATTTTCCGGGACTCGAGGAAAGATTATTTTATTTATTTAAATAAGCAAAACTGCATTAACAGTTTTTTTTTATTATGTCACCTGGGAATGGAACAGACTAAAAAAACTTGCTATTTTATTCCACTAGTTCCACAGTTCATGTTAATGTTAAAATATCTCCAAGAAACATTAGGTCTTACACTCGTCTATCGTACAAAATATTTATAAAATCGAATATTTAGTATTTTTTGAATTTTTATTGAATAAAAAAAATGAATGCAGTTTTGTTTCTTTTTTAAAATGTTTTCTTTAAGTTAAATGAGCTAACTTCGGGTTTTAAGGTACTTTCCCTCCAGGGCCCTTTTTTTTCTCACTGTATATCATAATAATAATAATAATAAACATCTGCATGGTCTTAAATTTGAATTCAAATAGCATTTAATTGCCGAAAGCATTGAATTGAACCCATAATCCAAACATCCGTTGTTACCGGATTCAATTAATTTTGAATAGCATGACTCTATGACTTGTAAACTGCCATCAAATAGTAAAACTCCACAAATCAAAAAAGGTTGTTTTTTAAAAATCACGTTTAAAGAAAAAATTGTATACGTTTCTAAAGGATTGCCAATGCACATGTGACACTTCTGCAGGCACAATAAGCTTCCTTAGGCTACCGTAATCGCTTCCTGACAGCCCGGGCCATATTTTTATTTACCAGTGGCAGCAACGTGATTTAAAATAATTATAAGTCATTTCAATGGATTTGGCGCAGTCACGGAATTTGAAAGTGTGTCACTTTTTGATTCTTTGTAATGACATAAAGGTTCAAAAAGTGACAAACCTTCAAATTCCGTGACTACATTTTATGAATATACGACAGGTAGAATTTTAGTAATACTATTAACTGAACAGGAACAACACTACATAATTATCTAATGTGTTATCAAAAAGACACAAAAATGTATGTAGTTGCAGGTTCAAAAATCTGAAAACAGGTACCTGCTAAAAATAAATGATTTGTATTTGTATTTTTTTTTTCTTAAAGAAAAAGGCACAGTATTTTACAAAAAGGGATAAAACTTAAGATTAGAACAGAAAACAAATAATAGAATATAAAATAAATAAATAAAACAAATGTGATAAAAAAAGAGATGTCAATGTATACATAGATAGGGCCAACCTAGGTATTGGTATTGTCGAATGTCAAGAACAAGAAAAAAAAACAACAAAAAAGCAGTACTCTAGAAAAGTAAAGAAGAATCGTTTGGTCCAGAACTCAAAACTCAGAAACTCGAGTTACAACCTTTTGCAATTTTATTGTGATTACAAATCTAACCCAAACGACTTTGAGACGACTTGGGTCGAATGCAGCCTTTATGTTGCTAACTCCATTTCTGTCTGAATGTCATTAACTTGCCTGCTTTCATTTACGTCCCAAATTATATACGTACAAAGATATATCTATATAGAGACTTAGGCATGTTTTAAGGCAGACTGCCTGGGGGTTAAGATTAAAATGTTGAATTTATCCTTAATTTTAATCCTCATGTCATGTAGTAGGGCAGTTTCAGGTGATAATGTGGACACATTTACGACAATTTGTTTGAGCACTCGGCCCCACTAATGTGTTTGCAAAACATTCGATTTCATTTGTTGTGCAAACGAAGAGACTTTATATCAGTGTTCAGTTCACTTGAGATAACAGATTTTGTCACTATTTCACAAAAATCTTTCTGAGAGTCCCTAATCGGCAAAAATCCCATGACAATTCGGTGTTTAAAGCTTTTGTAGTCTACGGTGACTTCTTGCCTTCACCCGTTTAGGTATTTGCCGGTATGGTTATCATCTTCCTCGCGTTTTCCTGGTTTTTTGCCACGGCTCCATTTTTGAATTGGCGTAGGCACTAGTTTTTACGAAAGCTACTGCCATTAGACCTTCCAGCCCAGAGGGTAAACTGGGCCTTGTTGGGATTAGTCCGGTTTCCTCACGATGTTTCCTTCACCGAAAAGCAACTGGTAAATATCAAAGGATATTTCGTACATAACTTCATTGTAATGTTAAAAATCTCATCTCACGAGCCGGGGTTTGAACCCGCGACCTTCGGATTGAAAGTCGCACGCTCTTACCGCTAGGCCACCAGCGCTCTGAGATAAATCCTCACTCACTCATCGTTACTGTAATACCTACCTAATAAGTACCTATTTACCTAAAATAGTCCTTCAAAACTGACCTTCCATCACAATAAACTTGTGCGCATTGTGTTGATACGTACGACAAAAGCAACGGCACCAAAGACCGCACAATACATTGTTGCCTAAGCCAATACTCGAAACAAAACCTCTTGTTTGCTACTTCCAAAACATTCCTTCAAGAAATACTTTGAAAATCAAGAATAATTCACCTTCCACTGCCGCTCAGGCTCGCGGGCTCTGAAATTATTTTGACTCAAAATCAGCATGCTACAGGTAAGTTTAAAGGCTATTGTGTCGACAAAGACAGTGATACGAGGGTACCGTACGTTATTTTGATCAAGGAGACAGTATGATCTGTTTTAATTAGTAGCAACAATCATAAGGCTCAGCAGAGCAAATTTACGGACGAAGCCGCAATAAAGAACAATGGCTGAATTTTGATTGTGTTTTGTGCATATTGTTGGAAAGGGTTGTTTTTGAAATACAATTGAGTGAGGAGAACAATTGGATTTTTGGTGATTTTAAATATGGGGTTGAGGCGGTTAAAACAATAATGTTGGTACTATAATAATTTTAATAATTTATAAGTTCGCAATAAAAACAAATTTATAAATGATTCTGGTTATTTTAGAGGAGGAAAGTGGTACAATATACCTAATAGTGACAAACGAATGGCGACAGCAATATTACCTACTGTTGCAGTATTCATGTGGGCGGTATTACCCCGAACCCATTTTGATAAAAACAAGTGACGGATTGAACGTCTAATCGTGGTATCGACAGCTACGCAATTTATCAAAGAAGATTTTTCCAGAAATGTAACTGTTGACATCTTACAGATCAAAATCATAACAGTTTCAGTACTAGAAATTAAAATTAGAATCAAGCTAGAGGTCACAATCTGAATTCCCGCTTAAAATAGTTGTTATAAAAACTGCCGCTGCATACCTACAGCAAAAAAACGTTGACAAAGAATTTTTAGAAATATTTTTGCTACTTACACGTCTTTGTAAAAATGTCAGTATAAATTAAAAATACAATCATGTAACTACAATAAGACGTATAGTCATCAAAATATTCTCATTTAGCTTCGATGCACAAACGTGAAAATTTGTTAAAACTATCGCAGTAGGAGTAGGTAAAGAAATAATTGTCAACCTATTTTTGGGCCATCCTGATTTGAAACATTGCTAACCAATGATTGATAGAGGACCTATCATTTTCTATCTATATTCTCATAGCTTAAAGAGTAATCTGATTAAAGTCATTCAAGTTTGTAATCACTAGGTTGAAATTAGAGGTTACGTCAAAAATTTAGAGTGTAATAAATAATACACAAAAAAATTTACGATCTCCCAGCCTAGTTAGTCGGTAGTCAGTCTCAAATGAGATCACTCACAAACTGCTGTCATTTTTCTCTTTCTAATTCTAAAGGTCACCATTTCAGCTTGGACAATAATGCTTTTGTATAACTGTCTGGGTGTCTGTCCAGATTTTCACCTTTACAGGTTGCATTTCTCAACAAATTTTCATGAGAAGTATCGATAATTATAAGTACATATAGAATTATTTCAATTTAGTTGTTTAACAACTGTAATAACTATGTAAGTAGGTCATGCTATCTGGTGAAGGTCAGGCCAAAGCTAGCCTAGCTGCGTATAATGAAAATGGGAATATGGTCCGAATGAGCGGTGACAGGGAATGATAAATTCGTCATGCGTGTATTTCAACGGGCTAATTCGATTAAAATATCCTGCGTTCAATGCTATACTATTTTATCTAAAGGGAGGATTATACCAGAAGCATATTATGTATTTATGTAGGTAACTTCCGCTGGAATTTGCTACGAACATGCGCGTGCAAACGCCGGTTGTAAAGTATGAATTATAATATGAGATGACACATTGCTTGCTTTTGAATAATCTTATTGTATATGCAAAGGAAGATTATAATTCCATAAAAATATAGTACCTTTTTTTTATACCACGTCGGTGGCAATCAAGCATACGGCCCGCCTGATGAGTACCTATTTCAATCCTATCATCATCATCCTTCTAGTGTTTATCCTGTACTGTAACGGAGTCCGCTTTTCTCTTTCTACTTCCACTACGCTCTATCCCAGACATCATCTTTAGCAAATCCACAGCCGTTCAAATCTTTGCCGATGACATTGCGCCACCGCTGCCTTGGTTGTCCTTTTCTATTTGGACCTGGCAAAGTAAAGCTAGGGGCTCTGTTACCTACGTATCATATTTTAATCCTATACGAATTATTAAATTATGGAAAGGGCAAACCCAGAGACTTTAAAGAAACCGAGGTCTCTTTACACTGGTTCGACCAAGAACTTTGAACCCGTGTAGTAAATATCGGCCTGTGTTTGCACGACGGATCAGTATGTTTTATAACGCCCCCAGCTACCGAAAATGTCTGCGACATGTTTCAGCCTGCCTCACCGCCGACGAGCGAGGTTATCGAAGACAATGAAATGGATTTATTAATAGCTTGTTAGTTATCTAGAACAACTACTACAACTCAGTTAGGTTCCATGTTTCTCTTGCTATACTTGTAAAAAATGTAGACATTTAATTGTACCATAAGCTCAATATTTTTTTTATTCAGGACTAGTATGTAAATCTAGCCGCGATCTGTCAATATCTGAAAGTGTTAATATACCTATTATGTCATGTTTGTCGATATTCGCAAATTCTGTGTAACCTTTTACTAATCTGCTGAACTTAAGCCAAGATAGGTACTTTTTCGTGCTATATATAAAGATATGTTTAATAAAAATGGAAACTATAGGTCTAGACTAAGAGAAGAAACTGTAAAGAGGCCCACTGACTATCAGTCCGCCGGACGATATCGGCCTGTCAGTTGTTCGGAACTGTCAAGTTTTTGTTCTAACTGACAGGCCGATATCGTCCGGCGGACTGATAGTCAGTGGGCCCCTTAACAATATTTTATGTATGACCGTTTGTTTCATATTTGAATAAATAAATAAATAAATACTTAATTCTTGCATTGTCGTCCTGTTCTGATACAGAGAACACTAGTCAAGGATAAGTAAGGGATAAGTTCGCCTTTGTACAAATGATGTGTTTTTTCCTGTTTTAGTTTCTTTTTGTACAATAAAGTGTTTTACTGCTACTACTAGTCCTAAACTTTACCTGTAGCCCGATTGAGATTTAACAACTTATTACGATTTATAACTAGTACTGATACGACCTTGAACATCGCTCACGCTGGTTGGTACGCTGATGAAGTGAAAGTTCACCAAGAGCATCATCAAGGTCCCATCAAAATTTATGAATGCAAACCGGTTTATAATGGTATGGAAAAACCGGTTAATAATCGGTTCATAACCGAAATTTCATACAAATAAAAACCGGCTTGCATTCCCTACAAAATGTGATCAAAATCGTAACAAGTTGTCAAATCTGAATCTAGCTCCCAGTTAGCTCCTAATAGCTTGCACCTACAAAGTGTGCCTGTAATGTCCCGTGTACCAAACACGGCCCTTTGCACTGTGCATTGTACAATTGCACAGTCCAATGGCGCTACAGAAATTTTGTAGCGTGGAATACTGAGGTAACAACGTTGTTTCAAACGGGCATTTCACGGCAATACATTGTTAAGGTACCATTCTGATTCAGCCTACACCAGCATTTACTGATTCAGTATAGCGGCGCGACATTGCTGCGAACTGCGGTGCTGCCGCAAATGTCAAAAATGTGGGCAGCAATATCGTTTTCGACATTTGCGGCAGTAATGCGGTCGGCAGAAATATTTAATTTAAACTTCATTGACCATAAAAAAGAGTACAGCAGGCGGACTTAATGCCACTATAGTCATTCTCTATCAGGACAAAACAGAAAAGCGTCAATGCTGCCGTAATGCCACCGCCTAAATTAAAAATGTTGTCATTTTCTTATGCTATTATTATGTCATCTTATTTAAATGTATCGACATACGTCTTTGTTGATAAATATAAATAGAAATACATTTTATTTAGCATCATAAACATTGGAAACTTTAAAATAACAATACAACACAAACTATAGATGCTAAACATGACAGGATTTCGATGTCAAAATATACGTTCGAATTTGCCTCCTTATTGCGAAGACATATCGCCGCTATACTTACTCAACCTCATATCTGCAACAATGATTTGATGGAAATGTCGCTTTTCTTTCATTCTGAATACGGGTGTTTTTGTCATCAAATGAGTGTTACAGATACGAGGTTGAGTAAGTATAGCGGCGATAGGGACAGTAGCTGTTACTATTATCTAGTATTATTAGGCAGCAAATTGGTTCTGATTTAATTTAGTGGCAGGGAATTGATAATGTTTCTGTAGCGAGACCATTTTGCATGGGCCTTTGGTGGAGCGCCGAAATTTATGGCGGCGTGAAATTCGCAATTATGAGCTCATATTTGCCATCCATTAATTGCCTATCAGGCTGATTCGAATACTGACATCAGATTTCATCTTAATGATGTCATTTAGTAATCGTGCGTCTCACTCGCGCCAATACATGTAAGGACAAGTACGAGCGAAATGCACAAGAACGAAATGATATGTCAGTGTACCTATGTTCGAATTGGCCTGTGTGTGTGTGTGTGTGTGTGTGTGTGTGTGTGTGTGTGTGTGTGTGTGTGTGTGTGTGTGTGTGTGTGTGTGTGTGCATGTTGTGTCGAGTTAACACTGTCATTTTAAATCTTGAACTACGAGTATACATTTCAAGTGTTAGTAGAAATTATTGTTCCTAAATGATTCGAGGATTATTGTACAGTGAATAGAAACTTTAATTTTAGTTTGATTGAAAATTAAACATAACCAACGTAATGAAACAATCAAACGGATTTTGATAAAACCTATCTCAATTACTAGGGCTAGAAAATTTACATTCAAATTAAATAAATCCGTTTACTTTATTAAGGGGCCCACTGACTATCAGCCCGCCGGACGATATCGGCCTGTCAGTTGTTCGGAACTGTCAAATTTTTGTTCTAACTAACAGGCCGATATCGTCCGGCGGACTGATAGTCAGTGGGCCCCTTAAGAGCTACGATGTTACAGATGCATAACCGATATAGCGGTCAAACTTATAACAGATATAAAGGAAGGAAGAGAGGGTCTGAGAGTTGGGGGTTAAAAATGTACCTAAATACATGTAGGTAAAATTATTAATACATCATTACCATCATAATTTAAGAGCATGGCTCTTTTCGGTGGAGTATGCGCCAGTTTTCGCGGCCCTCGGCCAGGTTCTTTAGGTTCTTGTAAGACACAACATTTGCTTTTGCTTTCAGTTGTTGTGTGTAGCTTACTCGTGGTTTTCCACTGCCTCTTCTCGCTTCTATCTTGCTTTCTAATATAGTGTTAAAGAAAGTGTCGTGTCTTATCAAGTGACCTATCATTTTGCCTCGTCTATTTTCTATGGTTCTCAGCAGGTTTCTCTTCTCTCCCACAATTCGCAGCACTTCCTCGTTCGTTTTTTTCTCCGTCCAACTTATTCTCTCCATTCTTCACCACCACATCTTAAATATTAGTACATAGTACATAGCAGTTTTTAATTGTACTTGTTTAAATCTCAACTGAGTAAAACATCACCATTAACCAATAAGTCAAACCTAAGCACTACCTCTAAATTAGCTTACCTCAGTCAACCTCATCGTTCCGATCGTCGTTTTCAAAAGCAAAATCTCTAAATGTGCCAACATTCACGGTTAAACGTAATTGAACCTTATCACACAGACATAAGCTATCAATGGACATAAGAGACAGTCAGTAGTACAGCAACACTCTTAAGAGGGGGTGTAACCCAGAAAAGCACTAAAAATAAATTATTGTGGCGCGCCGTGCGAAACTTGCGACGGGTGATTTGGCAATGGCACGGTTTTTTTTATTTAGAACACACACAGTCGTAATAAGCATATTACATAATATTGTACACAATGTACAGAGACAAAGATAAAGACAAAACCGGCCAAGTGCGAGTCGGACTCACGTTCCAAGGGTACATTACACAATTTAGACAAATGTATTTTTTATGTGAAACGTGAGTGAAATGTCTTTAAAAAACCCGTAGGTGTCGGATCAAAAACTAAGTAATTAAGTCCGACTCACGCTTGACTGCAATTTCTAATAGGTTTTCCTGTAATCTATAGGTAAAGATCTATTTTGTGTATTTTTTCAACATTTTAGACCTAGTAGTTTCGGAGATAAATGGGGGGAATGGTCATTTTTTGCCTATTTTCTTGAATAACTTCTAAATTGTTAATCCTAAAATTATAAAAAAAAATATATTTGAGATTCTCACAATGAGCTCTTTCATTTGATATGTAATGCGATATGGTTTGAAAAACTTTATTTTTTAATTTTCTCATTTATCCCCCAAAAGTGGCCCCCATGTTTAAAATTCATTTGTTTATGTTACATGTCCGTCTTTGGGTCACAAACTTACATATGTATACCAAATTTCAACTTAATTGGTCCAGTAGTTTCGGAGAAAATAGGCTGTGATAGACGGACAGACAGACAGACACACGAGTGATCCTATAAGGGTTCCGTTTTTTTTCTTTTGAGGTACAGAACCCTAAAAATAGAACTGGAGGTTCATTAATAGGCATAAACAAAAACAACGTTATAGACTGCAATAGATATCATACACTAAAGAAAAAGTGATCAAGTCTACCGGTGGCCGAGGCGGGAACCAGTGGACTTGGTGAACATAAGTAGTCTTGTTTTCGTGTGAAATTTTTCATGGTGTTTTCCCTTTTTTTTTATACCACGTCGGTGGCAATCAAGCATACGGCCCGCCTGATGGTAAGCAGTTACCGTAGCCTATGGACGCCTGCAAAACCGGAGATATTACACGCGCGTTGCCGACCCTTTAAGAACCTATGATTAAAACGTATATTATATTCAACATAAAACTATAAATTTAACCTTAGCCTCCTCTTAACAGTTTGGACGATGGTACATTTATTCAGTCCTCAGACCACGGTCCCCGGGGCTTGGAACTTCACCTAAAAAGGACTTAAGTGCCTTAGTTTGCTTGCAAACATAAGTCCCTTTTCTTTAAAGAGAGGAATGACGTAATACTTGTACGGAACAGCATACAATTTAGTATTTATAAGTCATTTCCCGACTTCTCGGGCCTTAAATTACAACGCTTGTCTATATTTTGGGGATTATCTTTTTTAGTCGTTTTGCTTAAGCTGTGGATTATTTTATTACAGACTTATTTTTGTGTAAAAACGTTTGTACTCTTAAGACCTTATATGACGTCTTTTAAGACCTGAGTTGTGTAACGTCTTAACTAAATATTTTTAGTTAGAAAGACTGAGACACATTCTGTGGGTACCACACGTTTTGCTTGCTCTATAGCTAATTTTTGAGTTTTTGCTAGTAAGTTTTTGAGTTCTAGAACTAGAGCCTCTAAGGCCCACTTGCACCATTCCACTAACTCGGAGTTTACCGGTTAAACCGTTAAATAAATAAATATTATAGGACATTCTTACACAGATTGACTGTCCCACAGTAAGCTCAAGAAGGCTTATGTTGCGGCTACTCAGACAACGATATATATAATATACAAATACATAAATACATAGAAAACACCCAATATTCAGGAACAAATATCTAGGTGCTCATCACACAAATAAATGCCCTTACCGGGATTTGAACCCAGGACTATCGGCTTCACAGACGGCTTCGGACCAGTCGTCAGATATCATTTGATATTTACCGTTGCTTTTCGGTGAAGGAAAACATCGTGAGGAAACCGGACTAATCCAATAAGGTATATTTTCTATAATGGAAGCAACATACAGTCGACTACAGGGTCGAGAGGGTAGTCGACGCGAAATGACAAAAGACTTGTTTACTTACGCTGCGATCTAAAAAAATCCAATTATCGAGAAATACCATGTGTGTTCGTGATACATCTATATGTATAGAAAGCTAAGAACATGTGCCGTGTTATAGTGTTTACAGTGTTTGAATCGGACCACTAAATCGTGAGTTATAGTGAAAATACTTTTGCTCAAAGCAGAGGATCTTAGCGCCGACCAGCTTAAATCTTATCTACCGCGCGGTTCAGTCATTTACGCTGTCACTCGACATTCTATTTCGGACCTTACGGCGTTTATAATAAAGTTCAATTTCATTGAAATAAAATAAAAACAGAAAACATTAAAGATGTTCTGTTTAGGTTGTGAACTTGAAACAGACAGAACGGAGCGCCTATTCTGTAGTCTTTGTCAAAGATGCTATCATTACAGATGTGCAAACTATACATCCGCATTCTTTAGAGAGCACCAAAGCGAATTACAAGCGAGTTGGAAATGTCCTTCGTGTGAACTAGTCACGCGCCGCCCGCGAAGCGACGACACCCCGGCATCGCCGGCAGCTAGGAGACTGCTAGAACAAGCGGCCCTAGAACAAGCGGCCCTAGAAGATACCAATATGTCTTATGATGACAGCAACATAACAAATATGATTGGCGATACTAAGATAATATCACCACAGCAAAATTCAGAGCTCATTTCGTATAACAAATTCAGCCAATTAATAAAAAGCGAGTTGGTAGCTATGGAACAGCGATTAATACACTCCGTTACGAATAATATCAAACAAGCGCTAGTACTCGAATTTAATGCAAAAATAACCAGCTTGGAGCAAAGTATATCAAACAATTCGGCAACTTTGTTTCAAGAAAAAAACAAATTAGAGAAAAATATAAATAATGTAAACATAAATATAAAAAAACTTGAGGCTGAAAACGCAAAATTACATACAGATTTAGAACAGCTAAATAAAAAAATTTCAGAAAAAATTACAGAAAAAATTCAACCAAACACAGAAGAAGCCCAGCACGGAAACTGCATAGTTCTCTATGGGTTAAATGAATACCCCGACGAAAATGAATACAACATAATTGGACGTATTAGTAATATTTTCTATGACATACTAGGCACAGACATAAACGGATTTATCGAAAAAATAAATCGCATTGGCAAACGTGGCTACCGTAGGCCGCTAAGGATAGAATTACTGAGTAAGAGGATGAAAAGATACCTACTGGACAATAAATACGCTTTCAAAAACACCGGGCTAGCAGTATCAGAGTTCATGGACGCGACAGCATTAAGACAACGAAAACTATTAAAAGACACTTCAGCACATGCAAGAAAGAGAGGACTCCACCCATTCATTAAGAAGGACAAAGTGTACGTGAATGGATACGAGTACACGATACCGACGGAAGAAAACGTAACAACACTAACAACCCGCGCTAGCTCACATAACACAACTGAACAGGCAGAAAAAAACCTAATAAGCCAAGAAGAACCCCATTCCTTTCGAGAATAAATTTTTTATATACGTCCAAAATATGCAAAGCATAAAAAACAAATCCCATATATTAGATCTATTCATAAATAATAACAATATACATGCAGCTTGCCTGTCCGAGACATGGATTTCTGAATCTCAAAAAGATTTAATACAAATTAGCGGATACAACTACGCGGCGGCTTACTATCGTAAACACAGACAAGGAGGCGGGGTGGCAATTCTGCTACAGAAACACATCAAGTATAAAGAACGGCCAGACATCGCAGCCTTATCTCAAGAATATATTGTGGAATGCTGTGGAATAGAGATCCCTGAAGAAAAAATTATATTAGTTTGTATTTATAGGCCTGATCGCGAAATAGACAAATTTTTTAAGTGCCTTGATGAATTATTAAATAAAATTCAATGTTGTGAACATAATAAAAATATCATTATAACTGGCGACTTCAACATTAATGTAAATATAAATAACATGTATTCAAAAAAATTAATAGATATTATGATGTGCTATAACCTCAGACAAATAATAAATAAACCAACTCGAGAAGTAAATAATTCAAGTACCTGTATAGATTTAATATTTACCAACATGACAAACTATATTATCGATGTAAAAGACCACGGCATATCGGATCATAAGGGATTATTGTATGAAATTATAAGTAAGAGCGCAAAGACACAATCACAAAACAAACAAGATCAATGGTTTACCTGGGGTAGAATTTTTAGTGAAACTAATATGTTAAATTTCAAAAATTCTTTAAACGACATTGAGTGGGCTAAAATAATAACTAAAAATAATGATACTAATACAAATTACAACGAATTCATAGGTAAATTAAAAGAATGTTTAAATATACATATACCACAAAAGAAAATAAAATTACAATCTAGACATAAACATACAAACACGTGGTTAACTAAAGGTTTAAAAAAATCATGTAAAAATAAACGACTGCTTAAAATATTCATGAATAAATCTAAAAACGACATTATCAATAAATATTATAAAAAATACGAAAAACTCTTAAAAAAATGTATATACCAATCTAAAAAGAACTCATACGTTAAGTATATGGAAAAATCAAAAAATAAAACCAAGTCAATGTGGACTATCATAAAGCGCGTTACAAACAGAAATACAAAAAAATTATACCAAAACATAACTTTAAAACACGGGAGTAATATTTTAGAATCGCCCAAGATAATAGCAGATACATTCAATGAGCATTTCGCAGCTGTGGGTGAGTCATCATCGCGACCGGCGGCGGCGGCACAAGTGACGAGTGCATCGGCCAATTCGGCCATGCCAACCGCGCGCCCCGACCCGCTGCCCGAGCGCTCGCGCTCGTCTATTACATCCGCGTTAAATTCCATATTTATACACCATACTACTACTCGCGAAATATATAATATTATAAAAAATATGAAAAATAAAAAAAGCTACGGCACAGACGAAATCCCGCCGGCATTAATTAAACTTTGCGCTTCAGAACTATGCACTCCGATATCTTGGCTAATAAACCAATCCTATGATGAAGGAACATTTCCGGACGCTCTTAAAATATCTCTAATAAACCCAGTTTTGAAACCGGGTGGCGATAAATATGATGTAAGTCAATACAGACCCATATCTTTGCTCCCGGCCCTCTCGAAAATATATGAAAAAACAATGTCAAATCGTATTTATTCTTTTTTTGAAAAATATAATTTATTAGACACCAATCAATACGGATTCAGAAAGAAAAGGTCTACGTTTTTGGCAGTGTACACATTTATACAATCAGCTTTAAATCTAATAGACAAAAAACAATACGCAGTAGGGCTACTATTGGATATGTCCAAGGCATACGATAGGGTATCCCACCCCATCCTACTAAATAAATTATACGCTATGGGAATCAGGGGTATAGCATATCAGTGGATCAAGTCGTACTTGCAAAACCGATACCAACAAGTGCAGATCGAACACTACCACAGAGAATCGAACGAAATTAGAACAGTAAAATCGAAAATACGTCGAACTACTTGCTCTGTCCCTCAAGGATCAGTAATCTCTTGTCTGTTATTTATTGCATATATTAATGACCTACCAAAAACAATAGACACAACATGTATTATGTTCGCCGACGACGTGTCACTACTTTTAAATACTACAAATAGCACGGAATGTACCGACCGCATACGGAAAACTCTTGAAGGCGTCACAAATTGGCTTACCGACCATAATTTACAGATAAATTTCAAAAAAACTAAAATCATTCAATTTAGACCAACTCAGAAACAACCCTTGGAAATTAAACTAGAAATAAACGGTCAGTCTATTGAAGAAGTTAGTGAATTTAAACTATTAGGGATAACGATCGATACTAGCGTTAACTGGAAAAGTCATATTCAAAATGTAAAAACTAAACTATCACGGTTTGTCTATGCGTTAAATATTCTAAAGAGAAACACAAATTTCGAAACAGCGCTAACCGCATATTTTGCATATGCGTACGCGTGGCTCCGGTATGGTGTGGTCTTGTGGTACCCAAGCACTGACGCCAATGATTTGTTCATAATGCAGAAAAAATGCGTCCGTATTCTGACAAACACACGAATACCAAACAGCAGTCGCCCTCATTTCGTAAAACATAGACTACTTACCTTACCGTGTATATATATACTGGAGTGTGCACTTTTTGTTAGAAACCACTCGGAATTGTTTAAAACCAAAGGAGAAATCTGTAAAACTAATAGTAGGTCTAAGAATCAGTTAGCCATACCAAATACCAAGTTAGCTATGTGCAGAAAGGGACCTTATTATCAATGTATTAGAATCACAAATAAACTACCCGACAGTATAAAACAGGAACCGAATGATAAACTGTTTAAAAATACGCTTAAAAAGCTTCTTCTAGAGAAAGCATATTACACAATAGACGAATTTCTAAATGACCAAACACTGAAATAATGCTATGTACTTACCCAAATTGAATTAATTAAATTTTATTGAAATATTATTGTAAACATTTATTGACATTTATGCATTTTCTAAAATGACATATAGTTAATTAACATTAACTATATTGTTTCACATCATTTAAATCTATGTATAAATTAACCTGGACATTTAATATTTAGCATCATTATTTTATTATTTTACTAATTTTCTAAACGAACTTGACATTTAACGTTGCATAAACGTCAATAAAATATAAAGTTATAAATATAGATTTAATTGCTATATGTATGAGATGCATGTAATTTTACCTAGACTTAAGAAAATTGAGTGCCCTGACAGGGTGTCATGTACCTACCATCCTCAAACTGTAACACCTAATGTATTATGAACATGACTGCAATACAATAAAGAATAAAAGAATAAAAGAATACAATAGTTATAAATAGACAAGCTACATAGCTGTACAAACAGTGGAGTATGTTTGCAGACTACAGTATCTTCGACAAACTTTGAGTACCCAAAGTCGACAAAGTAACAGCCCTGCCGGGCTAGCACATGATTGGCGCGAGAGTATCTCGCCGCGACATAGACTACCCGTCCCTCTTTAATTCATACAGTTAGTAAAAGACGGGAAATCTATCTCGCGGCGAGATACTGTCGCGCCAATCATGTGCCCGGCCTACTGGCCAATTATCAAGCTTATTAAACATAAGAAATTGAATTATAAACAAAGTTTACCTGTATCCGTGGAGGGCTGCCAGGAGCCGTCCGGTATCGCCGAGCTGTTTGCGCGGAGATTTAAGGTGAGCCCACTGACTGCGGAGCGTGTGCTCGATACTGAAACTAGTCATGACGATGACGTCATAGAATTTACACGTGAGGACATCTCGAAAGTCATACTGAGTATGAAGCGTGGTAAATCACCGGGACATGACGGGCTCAATGTCGAGCACATACTCTGGGCCAGTGACAAGATTTTTATACATTTATGCCGTCTGTTTAATATGTGTATTAAATATAGTTACTTACCTGAGGCATTGATGCGCACCACTGTGGTACCAATTGTCAAGAATAAAACGGGCGACCTTAGCTCTGCGTCTAATTACCGGCCTATCTCATTAGGGACTATACTAGGCAAAATATTAGAGCGTCTTCTTCATCCTGAGCTGCTTAAGAACATTATAATTGATGACGCGCAGTTTGGTTTCCGTCCCGGTCTTTCAACAGATGACGCTATATTCAGCCTAAAAAGCACCGTCAGCTACTACACGTCGCGCAAAACATCGATCTATGCGTGTTTTTTAGATCTTAGTCGTGCATTTGACCTCGTTAACTATGACACCTTGTGGGCGAAGTTACGTGCATCCCGAGTGCCTAATGGAGTAGTTAATCTGCTGAGATTCTGGTACGGAAACCAAACAAACATTGTAAAATGGGGCGACGCAACCTCTAGCGAGTACAGGCTAGAGTGTGGCGTCCGTCAAGGGGGGGTTACCTCTCCGGTCCTGTTTAACTTGTACGTGAATGGCTTGATCGAGGAGCTGAGGGGCACCAATGTCGGCTGTCATGTAGGGAATGTTTGTGTAAACAACCTTAGTTATGCGGACGATATGGTGCTGCTCAGCCCTTCGATCAAGGGAATGAGGAGGCTACTTTCGGTCTGTGAGCATTATGGTAATGCGCATGGACTGAAATATAATGTTTCCAAGACGGATATGATGGTATTCGCGTCGGGTTCTGGGCCGGACAGCGTACCTGCGGTGTATTTAAATGGGTCGAAAATTAATGTTGTTAAGCGGTTCAAGTATTTAGGACATTTGTTGACGGAACGGCTGCAGGACGACGATGATATTGAGCGCGAGCGGAGGGCCCTCGCCGTCAGAGGCAACATGCTCGCTCGACGGTTTTCTAAGTGCAGCAAGGATGTAAAGACCACACTCTTCAAGGCGTACTGCTTAGGCATGTACACCTCTCAGCTGTGGATAACGTTCACGCAGAAGGCAATGAGCAGAATAAGAGTTCAGTACAATGACGCGTTCCGAGCTCTTATGCGGCTGCCGCGGTGCTGCAGCGCGTCGGGCATGTTCGTGGACGCGGGGGTCCCCGACTTTTTCGCGATAATTAGATCCCGCGTTGCCTCGTTCTGGAGGAGACTGCGCTGTTCCGACAACAAAATACTTGTGGCTGTTTCTGACGATATAAGGAGTCCGGTGAAACAGAAAATGACTGAACCTAGATTTAGACTTATTTTTAACATGACTGGCACCCCTTTACAGTGTCAATTAGTTCTTAAGTAGTATTTAATTTTGTACGCAATATGGGTAAATGCCTGAAATAAAAGCTTTTTATTTTTATTTTATTTTATTTATAAGCTACATCAAAGGTCGCAGTTCTGCCGAATTTTTATGCCAAAAATATTTTTTGCCGAATTATAGAATGCCGAATTTAACATGATGATTAAAATACTTCAAAGCATTCGATTTATTCAATGAATGGAGGCTTAAAAAGGAGCTAAAACGTTCTCAGAAACGGTGTTATTGTCATATTTCCTCGAAATTGCTAATTTTAAAAAGCCAACTCTTTGGAGTGTATTTTCAATGAAATCAACTCTTAAAGTACCTACCTAAAGAAGAATGTTCATGGCATTCCTGAAAAAAACATCAGCCAGTCACAAACCAAAGAAATCGAAGATTTTCACGGCTTCAGATGTTGAGAGGCTTTTAAATGAAGCGCCTGGCTGTACCTACATAGGATTTTCTCCCAATTTGTGTACTAGTTAAAATATAGGCTCATTTTACACATTTTAGTTGTTTTTCTTGTATCTATGTAGTATTTTCCTCGCTTTAGTGAGGTGAAAAGATTTGTGTTACACACGGCTGCAAAGTTATTTTACGTCTCGTCTGTTACACTCGCTACGCTCAGGATTCAAATTTTAGAGACACTGGCTTCGCTCGTGGTTCAATCTTAGAATCCATTCGCTAGGCCGTAGTTCAACCGTAGAATCCAGTTCGTTAGCTCTAGAATAATAAATAACTATTATTGCAGTTTAGGTGTTTGTTTTGATTACTTAAACGTAAAATTGTGATAAATAAATAAACGTTTTTCTACTCGTCGAGTATAATCTGTGTATTACGACCTCACATGCAACACTACAACCTTACTCTTTTCAACGTTGGATAGTCTATGGCACTTCCGACTCAAGCATAATAATTTTATCGATACGGTTTAGTCAATTATAAAAATTTTGAAAATAGAACTTCATACATTTCAGTAAAATATTTCTTGTTTAAGGAGACTCGATTCAATGCAAATTAGTCTACTTAAACACGCTGCTGCGTCGTATCTGCTTTGTGATTGGTTGGCCAACAATTGCTTCATAAGTCATAAACGCGCATGTGACACCCTTCATATAGCAACATCCATATCCTACGAAAACCGCTTAGCGTTGCGTGTTAGTCTCCATAGGCTACGGTGGCCAAAATCAAGAAAAAAACTGTCTTAAAATTGAATTTAGCGCGGAGCAGGTACCAGGGTCTCATGAGTTACGAGGAGGTGTCGTTGACCAATCCGCCGGGGGCGCCGGGCCCGGCGGCCGGTGCGCGTACGAGTATGAAGGTATCGCGGGTCGCGGCAGCTCGCGTATCTTAGCTGTATACTTTTGGTTTGTTTACTTAAGTATATGATTCTACTAGTTGAAAGTATTATTTTTTTGTCTCGTAGAAAAAGTATTGTATACAATAGTGATATAATCAAGCTTTTCAATCTCGTACCTTAACTTAAGCAACTCAGCAAGCTTCGTTGCTTAAACACGGTACTCGACTGAAAAGCTCTCTATTATATCACGATTGTATAAAATACTATTACAGTTATTCTTACCTTTTACAGTGAGTCATTACCTACCGACAGCATCACGACAGGAAACTTTTTTATATAAATATCTTAATAAAATTACCTTTTATGACGTTTCGTGCAGTAATAGTATTTGTATATTGTGAATTCTGAATGATCTTAAATTTGTAATGAGTCATTACAAATTTAAGATCATTCAGAATTCACTAATGACTGACTGACTAATTAATGACTGAATGATTACTAATGACTAATGACTCTATAAATGTAAGTATTTTAATCGTATTTGAATGTTTATATTGTTTAATTCTATAGATTTTTTATTTTATTTTTTATTTTGTAACTTAGTATATAAGCGATTTGGATATGATCTGTAATGCGTATGTATATTTAATCAATAAATCAATCAATCAAGACAGTCGGCAACATTACTGCCGAAAATGTCAAATTAGTGTTCCAGCCGCAATCTTGACATTCGCGGCAGCAATGTCACGCCGCATTACTGTAGCAGTAATGCTGGTGTAATCTGAATCCGAACTGTACCTATGTATGTATGTATGAATGTATGTATGTAAGCTAAGTTTTTACTAATATCGACAGAGCAACGTATGGCCGTGCCACTATTAACGTCATATTATAGTAGAAATTCGACATAAATTATGACAATCCACACTTTGTCCGACTCTAACTAAACTGAAAGATCGATGTATAAATCCCGCATAATCCCAAGAGTCCCAAGACGCAATTCCTGTGAGCTGCAATTAACCTGAAGAGCTTTTGACCGCGACTCGACGATTATGCAGCTTGGTGGAGCTGAGTTGAGCATTATTGAAATCAAAGCCAATTCGAACATACTCTGGCATCAGAAAGATATTTTAATCATGTTATTGAGTTATTGTGCCCGCCTGCGCCAATACATGTACGGACAAGTACGAGCAAATGCATGATAACTAAACATGATTCAGATATAATTCTGATGTGATTTCAATAATGCTCAACTCAGCTTAACACCAAGCTGCATAAACGTCGAGTCGCGGTCAAAGGGCATTTCAGATTAATTGCAGCTTGCAGGAATTGCACATTAGGATTATGCGAGAACTGCGAGATATTTACATTGGCTTTCAGAGTTTATTATTGGCCTGAAAACTGAGTTGAGTCACAGAATAAGTAATAGTATCATACAGAACGGCCACGCACCGCCCCGACCCGACTCGAATTACCTCGCCCCGCGACAGAAATCTGGCGGACTTCTGGCGTGCTCACAGTACTTTTAAGCAACTTACTCACACTATAACGCATGACGTGCCTTTTGCACATAGAAACGCTGGTGATTTTTGATGTATAGCGTGTCCGCTCTGTGGTTGAGTACAATAGAAACCATCAATTTAAGTACCGTAAAACCTTTCAACTATAGTCCAGTACTACAAAGTAAACTTAGTCCACAAGGTTCAACACGTAGTTAAGTGCCTATAAATAAATAAATAATAATAAATATTATAGCACATTCTTACACAGATTGACTAAGTCCCACGGTAAGCCTAAGGAGGCTTGTGTTATGGGTACTCAGGCAACGATATATATAATATATAAATACTTAAATACATAGAAAACACCCATGACTCGGGAACAAATATCTGTGCTCATCACACAAATAAATGCCCTTACCGGGATTCGAACCCAGGACCATCGGCTTCACAGGCAGGGTAACTACCCACTAGGCCAGACCGGTCGTCAATAAATAGATAAAATTGTATTAGCTTAAGTTTTCTTTCTGCTTTTGTTAAACTAAAAACTACTTGTTGCTACGGAGGAACGGGGCTTCCTGATACAGGTATAATATACTTAAAAGGAAGTCCCAACCTACTACCTTGTAATGTAACATTTTATTAATGAAATAAAAAAAATTCATTTTCATTTTTTTCATTTTCATTTCACGGCAAAAGGTACCTTATGCAATAATTTGCGACGCTATGCGACGTAAGCGACCTCCAATATTTATTGGAGCGGCGTTAATAATAGCGTAAGCTCCAACCGCCATAAGGTACCTTTACCCGTGGGACGTCACATATCTTTACTATTTCGTATCTAGTGAATCTCTAATTCATTTCCCGAATCGCGCCGTATATTAACAAGCGCATTTCTAAAATTTAAAGGAGACGTTCCAAGTATGTATAGATACAGGAATGCCATTTTATTGTTAGGAAAGAATGTTTAATATCTCCGGATTCCTCGGGGTCATATTACCTCGATATCGCAATAATATTGCTAGGAGAAATCATTATTTTACTTGATGAGAAAAAACGGAAGGGAAATAATATATCAGGCACGTGCTTTGAAGGTAAAAGTGGGTCATACCTGTAAGGGACATTTTGTTTTTGTGTGACAATTATTTAAATACCATAAGTCTAACCTCTAGCGGCTCACAATAAAAATCGACAGTTAAATATAGAAAATAGAATAGAATTTATTGTTTCATTTTAATATTATTATATTTTATTAGGAGCCTATAATGTCCCACTGCTGGGCAAAGGCCTCCCTCCACTTTTTCCAATCTTCCCGATCCTGTGCAGTCTCTGGCCATTCCTTTAAAAAGGAGTCTAACTCGTCCCGCCATTAAACGAAACGAAACGAAACAAATCAAAAGGAATTAACACTGTTCCATTTAATAACGAATTAAATTATAGGAGGTTTTAGGACCGTGCGGCTCTATAGAGGCTAAATTAATGGAATTTAGCAGCCGAATAGAAGTATGGCGTGTCATTTAAGTCACAAGAACTTAACCGCTGTCTTACGAGTAAGTACATTCAATAAAAGTAACGCATTTTTTTTACGATAAGCAATTAAAACTGTTTTAAAATAGATTGGTTTCAGGTACAATATCCTTTCTGATAATTAACTCCCCATTCCATAAATAACGAAATTTTTATATAGCCGTGTTTTTTAAATTAATAATTATTTTAAATTAAATCCATGGATGATGGATGAGATGAAAATCCAATAATATTTAAAATATTTCATTGATATGAGCACACTAACATTGAACCGTACGTGTCTGCTCGTAGTGTGCGACGAATAAATATTTTAAATATCAACAGAATTTTTAGTCAGGTCCGATTCGCCCTGTGATCCGATTCGCCTCGGTCTGCTATATTCGAAATGAAAAGTAAAACCTGGACAGAAATGAACGCTTTTCAACCTTTGATTAACAATCTACTATTATCATCTTGTTTTGATTCAGATCACGAAACGCAATCAGAGTCGTGTCGTTTCATGAGTTGTATCATAACAAAATCAAAACTTTAACAATTGCTAAACCTCAATCAGCCTCCCAGCATAAAGAGGAAAATATAAACAACATATTTTTTTCACGTTAACCTATAAATATAGGCGCCCTCTGTAGAAGACAGTTTTTAACCCCATTTGTATATTCTTTTAAAAATACACTAACTTATCTATTACAAAGGCCAGCCAACACGTAGCCCGCAACACCCGAAACCCCCGTGTCGTCACTTCCGGCGCTCCCGCGGATATTTATCTTGTCCCCGCTGCTTCCGGCTGTTCCCACACATTAACATGGACCGTATAGTTGACAGTTAAGTGAATATGAACAATATTGAGATGAGGTAAAGTCTGTTAGTGGTCAGTGAGGTTGCTCTTAAATAAAACAGTAACACCGTCCACAGAATTACGAACATGCACGAAAATATTTTTTTCACCACACCAGCTCGTAATAGTATTTTATACAATCGTGATATAATAGAGAGCTTTTCAGTCGAGTACCGTGTTTAAGCAACGAAGCTTGCTGAGTTGCTTAAGTTAAGGTATGAGATAAGCTTGATTATATCACTATTGTATACAATACTTTTTCTACGAGACAAAAAAATAATACTTTCAACTAGTAGAATCATATAGGTAAACAAACCAAAAATATACAGCTACGCGAGCTGCCGCAGCCCGCGATACCTTCATACAGTTCATACCAATGCCCCGGCCGCCGGGCCCGGCGCCCCCGGCGGGTTGGTCAACGACACCTCCTCGTAACTCATGAGGCCCTGGTACCTGCTCCTTGCTAAATTCAATTTCAAGACAGTTTTTTTTTCTCGATTTTGGCCACCGTAGCCTATGGAGACTAACAAGCAACGCTAAGTGGTTTTCGTAGGTTATGAATGTTGCTATATGAAGGGTGTACATGCGCGTTTCTGACTTATGAAGCAATTGTTTCTACTACAACATAAAATAAAATGTTTTTGTTGGCCAACCAATCACAAAGCAGATGCATTATTATCGAGTCTCCTCGAAATGTATGAAGTTCTATTTTCAAAATTTTTATAACTGACTAAACCGTATCGATAAAATTCTTATGCTTGAGTCGGAAGTGCCATAGACAATCCAACGTTGAAAAGAGTAAGGTTGTAGTGTTGCATGTGAAGTTGTAATACACAGATTATACTCGACGAGTAGAAAAAGGATCTTTTTATTATTCAAAAACTGAAATTATAAACACAAAGAAGTCACAATGATTTCATTCAAAAAACCATCCATCAATCCATCGTATCGGTTTCTTTCTCACCGTTTCTCATTCTCAAAGTTTCAAAAATATGTGTACGCCCCTACACCTTAGACAATAAAGCCGTGTACATATATTTTTGAGCCCCGAGGAAGGGGAAGACCACCCAACACCTGGTGGTCAGACATGCAGAAAGAGATCCGGAAAGAGAACCTGAGTACGCAGACAAGCCAGAACAGAGCACTCTGGCGCAGACAGATAAACTGGGAAGAGGGACAGGCAAAGAAAGAGAGAAGACATATATTTTTGAGCCATTTGTCTGGATCGATATTTTTGCCTTCGACTGTACCTACCTATGTTAAATTCGCATAATTTTAGTCACTCGCGTCACATGTTTCGGGGAGTCGGTCTCCATTTTCAAGCATTATGTGAGTAGCGATTACGACGGCCGCGAGGCGTCCCGCACTGAGGCTTAAAGTTAGTCATTGAGTTACTATTACTATAGAGACGACATACCAAACAATGAAATTGTCGCAGTCATAACCTGTACCACGCGACTAAAACGTTTTGTAAAATTTATACAATTATTTTGTAGGCATAAGGGGCATTATTCATAAACGTCCGTCCACTCTAAAAAGCCGTTGATAATCATATGTCCCTATCTGCCATTTTGACATTAGTTTTTGTTAAAAAGATACAAAATTTAACAAAGGCTTGCTAAGTCATATGAAATTATTTTAAAACGGGTCACTCACGTTTTATTAAGTCGAATAGCTCGACATGTTTCGATCCAATTTACGAGGACCGTCTTCACGGAGCAACGACACGTCTTCACTGGTCGAGGGCGCGCCGTGTACCACCTCCGCCGCCGCCGCCGGCGCCGTGTGCGTTTAAATCTCACGGGAGTTTTATAGTTTGCTAAGTTTTATGAATTAGGCTGTGTTTCCATCATAGATATTGTGCGAGGATGCGTAGCGAGGGATGTGCTTGTTTTAAAAACCAATAGAATAGGGTATCCACTAAAGCTGCGCTGAGCGGAGATAGGTAATCGTGGCAACCGGACGTTAATCTTTTTTTTTGTAAATTGTCTAACCAGAATAGCCGGTAAATAAAGGTAACAAAATAAATTCGCGATAGACCCGATTGGAAATATGATTTAATATATAACCAGAATAGTGTTTTAAAAATCTATTGAATGGACTTGTTATCGAATTTTATTTCCGTTCCAATTCTACTGTTGTCGGTCTTTTAAAATTTAACGCAGCAGAATATTTCCCTTCCGTATGATTGCATCCCGGAATAGAAATAAAATCCCACTGTCTGTTTCAATTTTATTTTTATACAATCTTGGAAATTTAATTACGGGTTCGAGTTCCGGTGGCCGATACAGATTTAATAATTCGTCACGGTTTTGACACGACCGTGACAATAGCTCACTGTGATTGGTGCATGCGAAATGAAGTAAAAGTCGTGCGTGAGATGCGCACCATCGCTAAGACGATTATCAAATCGTGTCTAAACCAGTTCAAAATCATAACAGATTGTTAAATCTGAAACGGGTTCACGATATTCATCTCATTTTGATATGACCTTGACTAAGCACCAATTAGCGTTAGCGGCTAACACTGATTGGTGCTGACGTAAAGCAATCTGGAGTCGTCTTTTAAGGCCTAGTAAGTTCGTATTCTTCTCTCACTCTTACTAAGCGTAAGCGTGAGCGAGATGGATGTGCGTGCTCGGGACCGCGGATATCATGTTTGTGAATTTAAATTTTTAGTGTGTTTAAATAATAAAAAAGTAATCGCTGAGTTGCCTCAAGCATAATATTGTTCAATATTAGGAATAATATTTTTTTTTTAGTTTTTGTAAAAAAAATATTATAATTTTTAAAGTACATTTTAGACCTATTTTTTGTGATTTTTTTCTGTCGAACGAAAAACAAAAACTGAGAATATTGCTAATTAAATCTTTGACAACCGTATTGTGATCTAAAAAAGCGCTAAGACTTTTCAAAAACTCCGTTCTCTGAACCTACTGCACCTTAAGACATTTCGCTCGCGCTTACTGGTGAGCATGAGATACCTAATGAGACGACTAGCTAGTATCAAAATGAAATGAGGTCTGTGCATCTCGAGCGCTTACGTCATAGTGACGTCACTGACAGTTAGGAGTCACCCGATGACAGACCGCGAGCAGAGCAGTCGTGTCACGTGATGTTCGTGTTGGCAAGCCGTTAATTCTAATTTAACGACGACCTTGACTATGGTCTTGGTGATTGGCGCACATCTCATGCACCACTTTTACTTCATTTCGTATGCACCAATGCATAAGCGTTCTACAAGGTCGTATCGAAATAAAATCAAAACCGCAACAAATTGTTAAACCTGAACCGGACTATCAATTTGAAAAAAAAAAGGAACCATAGTACCCCCTGGGATGAATATTCCATCATTGGTTGTTGGTTGGTATGAAGCTGAAATTTCTGAAGCCACGGGAGATTGAGTAATGAATAATTTACTTTTGGAAAGCGTCGGAATAAATAGAAATTCAATATAAACATGGCGGCCTGACAGATGAGAATACTTTTTGTTTTCCTTAAGCATGAAATATGAAATAGATTAAACGTACTCGTGCTTGTAAAATTTAAACGTCAACCACAAATAAATAGAGTTAGACCCAGTTGGTGTATTTTAAACGTCAAACTTTTATGAGAATATCACATTTAAATAGCACTTGCACCGTCTGTGGGTTATCAAAATCGCTGCCCACTTAGCTTGGTCTAACTATTTTTTTTGCACCATTTGTATATTTCTGTTTCGTCCTATGGTTCACAGGTAGAGGGTGCCATATGGCATTCAGTCCAAGTTTACTATTGTATTTCGATCAATAATTGAAACGCAAGTATCACTGTCAAACTTAATTATGATAAATATATATTTTTTTGTTACATAATAATTATATATTTTTTTGTTACATATTTAGGTACATAATAATTTCTTGTTATAGTTATAACATTTTTGGTTGACAAAATGTAACTGCTTTATAACAAGAAAATAATATCCGAATAGGCCTCCTGTATAAAAGGCTGCCAACAGAGGTCAAAGGGCCCTTCAGGTTAATTGCAGTTTGCTTCCGAAACTGCGTTTTAGGATAATGCGAGATATTTACATTGAGGGTTTTCGGAGAGTTTAGATAACGGGCCACGATAGTTATCTTCTTTGATAAAAGTCTCAATACCTCCAATGGCGTATCGTTGGTGACCGTACATAACGACTTTATCTGTCAATGAGATTATGGCTTTACTCGTCGAGGTTGGAAGAGTATGTTAATTTACCTTTTTTTAAGAGTACCTACTTCGTACCTATTTGATTTCCTATAAGTAAATTTAAGAACCAGTCACGTACGAGTCAGACTTGTAGATTGATTTGCATCGTCGTACAAGATAATTAATACTATAAACTACCTCAAACACAAAATAACAATAGAAACGGAATTTTTACGCAATACATAGAGAATTTTCCTTCTTGGGGTAATGGAGAAAACATAAAACCAACAATACAAACAAAAGAAGTTAAACGGTCTAGGTGTCTGATAAGCTCTGGACACGGTCTTATTTTGTTTTATAGCACGGTGTGTTCAGATAATTTTGAACAACTATCCAGCTTACCTATTCTGATGATTCGAAATGGGTGGCAATTTAAGATAGGTTCGATCTGACTGAATAAGGTAGATAGTCTTTGAAATGTTAACATCAAACCTAAAGGAGAAAATAAATATTCTTAACGATATCTATGAGCTCATGCTTTATTTACCGGCAAGTATAATACAGGGTGAAATTGTATTCACCAGCCATACATTATTGCGCATGCCTTGTCCAAAACCGGGTATTTTGGACTAATCTTCCCTAGATAAAAACACCCATGACTCAGGAACAAATATTTGTGCTCATCACACAAATAAATAAATTCCCGAATAGGTTCCGGATTCGAACCCAGGACCATCAGCTTCATAGACAGTAGGCAGGGTCACTCTCACTACCCACAAGGCCTGGCTTTCGATGTTACAATGTAAATTTGAATTCTAAGTCGAGCCCGTTCTCAAGTGGATCTCTTTGAGTCCGAACGTACACAAAACAAACTCAATTAAACAACCTCGGTTTATTCGACCGAATTCAAATTGGGCACCAAACAAAATTCCCTAACGAATTAAATAACCGTCCGACAAACAACTTAGTTAATTCCAAAAACAAAGAACGATCAAAGAACAAAGGAAACCACATTCTTGTTTCTTATTACATTGCTTAAACACGGCAAAATAACATTGATTGTCCACTGAACACAAATCAGTGTACATTCACGGTAAATCTTTAACAAACGAAACAATGTCGCTATAAATGTAGCAAGCAAATAAGCAGTTAGGAAATCTTCAAAGGGGAGTATTTTTAGACTGTGTCTTTCAGTAGCGATGACTGTGAGTGTATTGAATGATAGTTGCAGTTCCCGCGACATCAAAGAGGGTCATTTGTTCCGGTGATGTCTTGGTCGGGAGGGAGGGGAGGGAGGGGGGGGGGCGGGGTTGCAGATGTGAAAATTGCTGATATTTGTATCCTTTACCACGGTCTTTGTACATTTTAGTTTATATCGCACTTTCCAGGTATTTTGACGATGAAATTATAGTTGTTAGTATCTTTATTTTTAGACGAGATCCACTCTATCAAATTTCGGCCTAGTTATTGTATGTCCTATTCGTCCTTTATGTTTTTCATGTAATTTAACAAATTAAAACTATTGTGTGTTTGCTCCAGTTTTTGCGCCATGTATGGCGCCATTAAATTTAAAAGTAACAAAATTCTATGAATAATAAAACTTAAGCATCTCTATGGCTCTTCATTGTTGCCAGTGTTTAAAAACTGATGATAAATACTTATTTTACAGGATTTGACTATACCATCCCATCTTCTCTTCTTCTTTTCTTCTGTCTTGCAGTTTGGCAGAATAATAAAATGTAAAATAGGGTTTATTTCGCCAGAATAAATGATTCATTTATTTTTTATTACTGGGAACAGTCATAGGGGTGGTTATACGTACATACGTTTGTTTTTGAAGCCATAATATAGGTAATGCCCCTTGAGGCGAAAATTGGTTAAATTCTCGTATGAGTTCACAAAATATTATTCGGATTCATGTTCGGGGCCGTGGAAGTGATTATATCGCCATCTTGGAACTCGCCAAATTAAAGTTCATTCAACTTAACGGTACCGGGTTTTAATTGTTAAGAGATTGAGAGTCGAGAGTCGCCTTTACATTGAATATATATTATCAAGTATTTTGAACAACCAACAACAACCAATTACGTACGACGTAGCGTAGCGTAGTTTAGCGCAAAATATCCATTCTCGAAAGTTTGTCCCCAATTTAGTTATTGAATGATCGATTCGTCTGAGTTTTTTTTAGCAACACAGCATGTATAGGAGGCGTAAACAGGTTAAGAATTTGTCGCTGACATATCATATCAATAACAAATCTAAATAAAATGTATAACCAGTTTTTACAATCGAAATACGCGTCCAGCTTGTAACAAAATCCTTTTATCTATCAATAGATATGTCAACTCAATCATTATTCTAGATTTACACTCAATACTCAATATATAAATATTATTATCATCTTCCATACGCGTCCAGCTTGTAACAAAATCCTTTTATCTATCAATAGATATGTCAACTCAATCATTATTCTAGATTTACACTCAATACTCAATATATAAATATTATTATCATCTTCCATACGCGTCCAGCTTGTAACAAAATCCTTTTATCTATCAATAGATATGTCAACTCAATCATTATTCTAGATTTACACTCAATACTCAATATATAAATATTATTATCATCTTCCTCGCGTTGTCCCGATTTTTTACGTCTCATGATAAGGTCCGCTCGGCAACTATTCCGAAGAGTTGTCGTAGGCACTTATAGTTATTACGAAAGCGACTGCCATCTGACCTTCCAACCCCGATGGGAAACTAGGCTTTATTGAGATTATACAGTATTCACAACGAGGTGGGAGTAATTTTGATGATATCATTCCGCTGAAGTAGAAGGCACTGCTGTCTCTCCGCAGTTTTGGAGACCTAATACCACGCCCAACAACATACTAAAAGTTAGCGGCAGTTTCCGGCTCTAAACTATGTATGTAGGACTAATAAAGTTTCTATTCTATGCTGCCATTGATTAGTTTTTTAAACATCCTTAACTTATTATAATAGTACATTTCACACGTGTTGTAAACGACGTTTTTTAATACAATTGCGAAAAAATAATAAATTAATATATCATTAGTAGAATCATACCACCAAACCAAACCAAAACCAAAAGTACCTATACAGCCCGCGATACTTGAGCTGCCGCAGCCCGCGATACCTTCATACTCGTGCGCGCCCCGGCCGCGGCCGCCGCGGGCCCGGCGCGGGTTGGTCAACGACACCTCCGAGTAACTCATGAGGCCCTGGTACCTGCTCCGCGCTAAATTCAATTTTAACTGCGTTTCGAAAGTATAGTTTGGAACTAAAAAGTAAAAAGCACTAGTTCGAGAAATTGAGCTTCTCGCACGCTACGCAGCCACAAAAAGTACCACTTTTTGAGCAACTGTATTAAAAAATCATATTATTCAAGCAACTCTTATCACCCAAACCGCTTGACGCAACGAAAGCCAAATCAGTGTTGCAATAAAAATCCTCCACCAATTACATCCTGATTTCTTAGCTTCACTTATTCGATCTAGCGAACGCTCCAACAAGATTAATGGCCCTCCCCCTCCTCCTTTAACCCCTCTTTCCCCATCAATCACTTAGCCCTTTGATGTATTATTTACTTGGAAAACTTTATTTTCGTGTCTCCTATGTTTTGAAGGGAACGCAAATATTTTTCAAGAGCATCTGTCATTGTGCTAAAAAGGGGGCGCGTGTGTGGGTGAATTGTTACCTTATTAGGGAGGTGTAAGATTGTTTTTTGATTGGTGAGCTGAGAGGAGTTGGGATGT
This sequence comes from Cydia strobilella, assembly GCF_947568885.1. NCBI lineage: Eukaryota > Metazoa > Arthropoda > Insecta > Lepidoptera > Tortricidae > Cydia > Cydia strobilella. Next base: position 16,531,842 of record NC_086057.1, read on the forward strand.
TTTTGTGTGTCAGAGGAAAATGATTACGTGTGAGAATTGTATTTGTAATGATAATATCATTGATGTGATGATGTGTAACGCAGAAGCTTAATTCATATTACGGGCTTAGAAGTATTTACCGAGGCTTTTCTTTGAATCTCTCATGTATGTTTACAAAATATGAAGCTATTTATTAAAGTGTATAGGTTATTTCGATAGGTTTTTTGGGTTAGTTGAGAACTTGAGAGCAATGTGTACGCTTGGATTCTAAAGTTGTGGAGTTGTGTGTAATTAATTTTTCCTTAATAAAACTAAAATTAATTATGTATTAAGCAGAAACGCTAGGACATGGTGATAATGAAGGACATGGTCTTTTTACTGTCAACGGATGAGTCTCTAGTCTCTATAACTCCGCTGGTAAAGTCCCGGAGTCGCACGTTCGATTCCGCCTGAAGCAGGGATTATTTCAACATTTCCTTTATTTCTAAACGTAATCAATATTAACACAAGATAAGTATACGCGTGAATTATGGTAGTTAGCAGGTGTTACACAGTTTTTATGGGTCACATATTTCAGCCGAATGACGGCTACAATACAATTATATTCTTCTTATTTTTTAGACTAGCATTAGCGACAAATTGGCGGAAGGCCGCCTACGCTGGTATGGCCACGTCATGAGGCGTGATGAAAGTCACATGAGGAGAGCGGTATTAAACATAAGGGAGGGTAACCGAGGCCGAGGACGACCCCCCACAACTTGGAGCAGCACCGTTGAAGGAGACATGGAGGCAGCAGGCATAGATAAAAGTATGACAGCAGACCGCATAAAGTGGCGTAATGGTATAAGGAGGGCCGACCCCAACTAGAGATGGGAATAATAATGGCCAGGAAGAAGAAGAAGAAGAAGATTGCTATTTATATCTAGATTTTATTTTCATCGTGTTTAGACAAAGTGCTTATCTCAGTGCGGCAACTCAAAATCTACAACAGTAACAATATTCGTTACATTCCTGGGGCTAATATTGACCCAGCGTTTCTAGCAATCGTATTGGAACAAATAAGGACAGCTCCGGTCTGGAGACGTGGGTGGGAACAATCGGGAACATACTTATTTGCGCAAGCACACAGATTATTTCCGTACTAGATGCATTATACATTTATGCATCAAAACTCGATGAAATGCGAGCGAGATGCAATGTCGGTAATGTCAAAATAAAATCCAATAACGGTCATTTTCTAATCGAATTTAAAAATATGATATTGCGTTTGAAAACAATTTTAATGCATTACTCGCACACCAATATGTATGCAAGAGAATAATATTAAATAGCGTGTCCAGCCAATTTCAAATTTAGCTGCAACGACACATATTCTTATTATTGAACTTAGCTCTCATTTCACATTTATGTTTTTGTTGGGATCATATAAAAAAAAAATATCATATTGAAAAAAATATACCTACGTGAATGAAAACTAGTGCTCGGCACTGTTAGGGCTTGAAATTGGAGGTCCAGGCTCTTCGAAATATGTCTCGCGTGAATAAAAATACGTGAGTAAATAATAAAATTACTCGAGTAAATACGGTTCTTATTTATATATAACAGTGCAACAACTTGACACTCGTTTTTCACTACAATTTTACCTGTCAAAAGTAAAAAGTCACAAGTTTCTCCCTCGTAGGTACTTAAGGTGCAGTGAGTTCGCTCGCTCGCTGAGCACTCGGCATTCATGCCCGGGATCGCGGATATACCATTGTTATTAACCTCCTAAGTCCTGCGGTACCAAATTTTGTACATAATAAAATTCACCCGTCAGTCCCAGCATTAAGTAAGTTACTATAGTAATAGACACCGATAGTACATATTTCGGTACAAAATTTTTAGATGCCCCCCGCTTTCAAATTTGAATGCTCGCGCGGAATATTCTGACAGTCCATAGGGTTGTAAATAGTCCGTTCAGGACTGGTCGCAAATATTTATTATGTGCAATAAAATGAACAAGAGGCCTCTAGGACTATGACGTTTAAAAAAAACTGGGACTTAGGAGGATTGTTATTTTTAACGTTTATTAAAATTAGAATGGCCGTATGTGTGGTGATAGTAAGAGTATCTTTGTAACTGCTTCACAATGCGGTGTCTATTTGAAGAAACCTATTGCATAACCTTTAGTTGTTTGCTAGAACGACACAAGATGACATTTACCGAGCTTCTGATACGCAATCACATATTAATCGTCATACCAAGTTAATTTCCTGTTTATGATGGAATTGTTTATTGTTTATTATTTAAGTTGACAATTGTACCTTAACAGCTAGAGCCACAGCGGCAAAAATTGGGTGACAGTAATACTTATACATTGGGTACAAAAGTATTTACATAACAATATTAATTATTAAATAAAACTATGAAAACGGATTATATCGCGTATATTGAATTTATAACACATCCCGACGTTTCGAACCCTTTACAGCGTTCGTGGTCAACGGGTGACTGAGGAAAAATTACAAAGTGCAAAAATACCCACATACTAAAAATAATGAACAATCATAGACTATAAATTTTAAGGCTGGTTGTACATGCAAAATCGGTTCATAAGGCTAGTTATACACTACAATTATTTTTAAATAAAGATATATATATACACGCGATAAAAAAAACTAAAGTAACTGTCGCGGTAACCGAAGACATTATAAATATTAACTATACTTATATAATACTACTTACAGGCATATCTCGCTCTATCACTCTCTTACACTCAATCATCAGTCGTCCATGTCCAATAATGTCGCATTAAGTCTTTTTACTTAAGAAATAATAAAATTATACGTATTTATGTACGTTATCCTTTAAAAATCCTTATCAATCAACGTTAGGTATAAATATAAATTGTGTAAATTATACTTAGGTTAGAATATTAAAATAAATGATAGGTCGTGTTAAATAAATATTGTTTCCATTGTACTATATCTAATTTATAAATCACATTCGTATGACGGAATGACCCTTATTCCCTAGCGGATGGGACGGCCACTTATCTGGGATGCAACTTGTGTGGACACTGGCGCCGTCCCATTTAGCCGCTACTTCATTGAGGCCTGGCGGAGCGGCGGCAGCAGCTGAAGCTCTAAAGCGCCGCAAATATGCTGGACTATCGAGCAATCACTTATTTGCGGCGTTTGCGGTGGAGACTGGGACCTTGGGGTCAGGAGGCACTAAGTTTATTTAAAGATTTGAAGAAGATGCTCCTAGACACCACCAGAGATCCTAGAGCTGGCTCATTCCTTGGCCAAAGGATCGGAATTGCCATTCAGCGGGGGAATGTAGCCAGCATTATGGGCACCCTTCCGCAGGGATCAGATCTGGGGGACTTTTGTAGTTAGTTCTAATTTAGTTGTAATTTATTTTATAAGGTTTTAGTTTTATTTTAATTTAAGATTAGTTATTGTATTTTAAATGTAATTTGTATGTGATGTAATTGTCATTCGTATTGATTTGAGAAAAAATTGTAAACAAGTAACATGCGTTTATTTTTTTTCTTCTGCCACCCCGGCGGTAATGGGAACTTTCGGGGGAGGTGTAATATGGCAGCGCAACATAACGTGTTTATGTTGGCAATTAGGCAGTTTTTTAGAGAATATACGTTCGTATAGTATCACACATAAGGTGTTTATCTACCTACTCCCTGACCCTGCTCGAGAAAATATAACAAGATCCATCTTGTTATTTGAAAACAAACAACCATACATAGAGTGGTATACAAATTTCAAAATCTGTTATGGTTTTAATATTGACTATTTTTTATACCACGTCGGTGGCAATCAAGCATACGGCCCGCCTGATGGTAAGCAGTTACCGTAGCCTATGGACGCCTGCAACACCGGAGATATATAATCTTATATACTATTATATAATCTCTTGCGCTTATTGGTGCGCGAAATGAAGAGTCATGTCAAAGTCTTATCTTAACTATGACGAAACAAGTTATTTACTTGTGTAATAATTGAACCATAATTTCACTTTTCTGTACATAGTGTTCGTTTGTCTGTCTTTTTTAATTGTCTACTCTCAGATGCTCAAAGGTTGACTGGAAATCCCTTACAGGGATAAGTTCGCCTTTGTACATTATATACTTTCTGTTTAAACCTATCTTATGTGCAATAAAGTGTTTACACACATACATACATACAAGTTGAGATCTTATGCAGGTATGGATTAAAATCATAAAAATCTATTTATTTTCTCTTACTCATACAAACAGCCAGTTCGCGTTAACATAAAAGGCGTCCTAAATTACACTCGTCCAGTGTCAACTCTAACACACTCTACCCTAGGGACGCATGATACCCCCAAATCAAACAGGGGCATATTAAGTATCCCTACGTCACCTCAGTAATGAAGTTAGGGGCCCTTCCCGCCCCCAGACATGATACCGGTATGATCGATCGACTTTAATGCGTTTACTAAAACATCTGCGAATATTTCTACGAGGAAAAGCGGGTGAAGTTTTTGGGTCAATATTGTTATGCGCGTGATAATTTGATTACGTGGTGTTGGGTTTTGGACTTTTTATAGCATATCAAAAACTTAATTTAAAATATATGTTTTAAATGGAATATTTCATGGAATATTTAATATTATGCAACTACAGGGCTGGTTATTATATGCAAATATAAAACTGCGTTACGTTATAAAATGTGATACATACCTGCTTTAAAAAGTCTAGTACAAAACTAGGTCCCTATTGTAATTATGACTTAGTATTTAGCAATAAGTGGATTTCAATCCACTGCAATTTGTGTTTAGTATGTAGATAAGCCTATGTCCAGCAGTGGACGTCTATCGTCTGACATGATGATGATGTAGATAAGGCAACCGTTTAATAATTGACTAAACACAAATTATTAAAATAAAACATGTGAAATATTGATAATACTCTGAATAATAGACTAAACTAAACTGAAAATATATTAATGATAAAAAATTTACTAAAAAAACAATTAATATAACCCTTCAAAACAATATAACAAATAAACGCCAGACAAAAAGAATAAAAATATGGCATTATTTTTCCACTCCCACTTTCAAATGCAGCATAATTGATTATTTTCAATTTTCACGTCAATTAGGGCGTCTAATGTGGTGCGACAGCTCTGGGCGAGAGGCGCCCCCTGGCGACTGACGGACGCAGGGATTACTCACTTATATAACTATTATAAATAATACCTAATCCATGGGGTCCCAGCGCGCATAAGTTGTTTGCAGAAATCGCGAAGCGTCTGGTTGACGTAACTGGTGACGGCGTAGCTGGCGGCTTTCTCGCACAACGTATCAGCATTGCGATACAGCGGGGAAATGCCGCCAGCATCCTTGGTACAATGCCTCAAGGGCCTATTTTAGATTTAAGCTAGTTATTAATTTCGTTTACGTAGTACCTCTGTATATATCTTGTATGTAAATAAATGTTTTTACATCCATACTAATATTATAAATGCGAAAGTGTGTCTGTCTGTCTGTCTGTTACCTCTTAACGCATAAACCGCTGAACCGACTTAGTTTTGGTAGATAGTTTCCCCGGGAGGGAAGGACATAGGGAAGTTTTTATCCCAAAAATCATCCTTTAAGGGGATGAAAAGGGGGGTGGAAGCTTGTGTGGGAAATCGATAAAAAGCAGATTGGAAAAAATTTGGTTACCCAAATTACTATAACTCCACGCAGACGAAAGTCGCGGGTAAATGGCCGACCATGTTAACACAAATCGACCTACAGGCCAATTCGAACGTGCACCGATATTAGAATAATATCAGTTAGAAGTCATTCGCGCTTTTATTTCGCTCAGACTTGCCCGCGCAAGTTAGTTGTTACCTAATGACCTAAACGTTAGTGCAATTAGTGCAAAGGGCAAACGAGAGTACGTCAAAAAAGTGTAGTTAGAAATGTGCAAATAAGTTTTCAAGGCAATTTTGTATGTATGACACGGGATTTTAGAGTTCAATTTCGCTTATCAGCCAAACAAGTACGCGATCTTAGGGATTATTAAGTTCAAGTGTACGAGTAGGGGAACTTGCACTATTTGTATTTTTAATGGCACTTGAATAATGATATGTCTAGAAAACGCGTTGCGTGGTTCCAGTGTTGAAAGGGTGCGCTTGATGAAGTTTGGTGATTTGTGTCATAAACAGATTTTTTCTTTAGGATGTACTTTATTGATTTATGTATACCGGAAAATTAAAATGGGGTGCGAAATATATATTATATTTCGTCACTTCATTCTTCAGATATAATTTTATAACATTTTAAGGTGTTTGCATAATATACAGGATGCCAAATAACAGGTATACACTCTGGTTTTGTAATTTTATTCTATGAAATATAAAAAAATATTAAGTATTCCTTGTTTAATATAGTATTTAGGGCCGGCAGTTAAACATGGAAAATTAAAAATAAAAATAGCGGATTTAACATTTTTGAATTAATTTCGGATGTGTTAATTGTATAAACATTATAAAATATTTTTCATTCATGTAGCCCGTACCTATACCTATTGAATAATTTCTGAGTATATAAAATAGGCAGGTTCTAATGAGGGCTACCGCGTTTAATTTCACCGCTAGGGGCGCTAGTGTAGATGAAGGTCTTTCAAAATATCAAATGCATAGAAGCTTGAAACCCCCAAAGGGTTTCAAACTTTTTTATTGGGAATTTTCACTCCTTATTTACAATTGTGGTAAATCTTTGTCCATCTTTGATTAATCACGGTAAACAATAGATATAGCTCAATAATTGTTAGTGGTTTAAAAAAAGTGCCAATTAAAATATATGCAAAATTAAACAGGTTGAGAAAATCGCACATTTAGACGCTAAAATACCTTTGTGTATAATTGGCACGTATTTATTTTATAAAAATAAGCATAGAAGAATTTTGAGATCTGTTTTTCTGGACCTACATCTATAGTGGCGCCAACTGGTGACCACGAAAACGGTAGCCCTCATCAAGTTATCGAACTAATATTTATACGAACGGGTCTACCGCGATTTAATTTCATTGTTTGTTTCATTAAATATTTGTTTAAAACGCGAGAGTTCAGTTTTATCGAACTAATTCTAGAATAAATTGTTACCGCTATTTATAATTCAGTGACTCGCTCTGTGGACGACTGTCGCCGCCCTGGCGGGTATGGGACGCATTACTTATTTAACTGTTGACAGCTGTCAAAAATAGTATGATGTCGTGCCATGAAAGTGTAGGACTTCCAGTTGAGCTCCATATTGGTGATAGCGTTTCGTGAATATTTAATTTGAATTTTTTGCAAATTAATGTTTTGTAAAGTATAATATTTATAATGTATATTATAATAATGATAAAATTCAACCCTTAAATGATGAAACTGTAGGGCATTTGTATGTAGTACAAGTTTTAATTTGAGCTAGCATCTTGAAACTTTATAAAAAGGAAGTTAATTAAAATATAAGAAAAAATATTTCAGCGTTTCTATAAATTGATCCCATGAGACGGTAAAAAGGGGGTTGAAAGTTGGTATTGGGAACAAATATTTTTTGAGCGAGACTTGTAACTTCGTAGAAATACCTACACTAAATAAAAAAGTGAGCGTTTATTGAAAATTTGTTCCATAAGGGAGATTAAACAGGGTTGAAAGTATGTATCGGGAATATGCTTTTTAGTAAAGGGCTTGAAATTTCGTAGATAAACACAACATAGGAAACCCGCCCGAAGTTTTTTTTTAAATCTTTTTTTTTGTTTTAATAGAAACAAAAATCATTCTTATAACATTAAGTCGTCCGTCGCAAGATGGTAATATTATTAATAGTATGTCAACAATGTTTGGCGAGCTACTAAACCGGGCGAGTGCAAGCCGCTCGAGTCTACTTGAACGCGATTACTGGCGCAAGTTAGGCCAGGAGCTGATGGACGAAATTTGAAGCTCGGGAGATTATTTATTGAACTCATGGGTGTCTTAAGAGGGGGCGTAAAGCCAGGAAGTTAGATAGGAATAAAAGATACGGCGCGCCGACTTGCGACGGAAGATTTGGCGATCGCGCGGGTTTTGACGTTATTCATCAATATCTCTAAAGGTATACTTCCGTTTTATATTTTGCTAGTCAAATCCCTCGGCAATATTCATTATTCATTAGCTATTTTATACTAAAACTATACTGCTATATGCGGGGTAATGATATACAATAGAAAATAAATGAAAATTAGACATATTTTCGTGATTTTTTCTCTCGAGACAACTTTTAACCTTTTATGATTTTTTCCCCTCACTAACTCGGAAAGTTGTCTTTTATCCTTTAAAACAAGCGGGGAAAAACGCATTTTATCCACTAGTGGGGAAATTGATTTGACCTTGGATGGAGCGTGTTTAAGTAGCTTGACAGATAACAAAACGTAAAACGCTCATAATAATGATTCGTTTGATATTAATTATCATTAAACAAATGGTTTGAGAATCTAATAAAAAATACCAAATTTAGCTTTATTTAATGATTTTATGTCATAAACCTTAAAGTTCCATAAGAAACGTTTTTTTTTTAATAATGATGTTAAATATTTTTCTGAACGCACAAGTTGAGTCGATGCAATTTCGAAACGCATCATTGACATTTCATACGTCAGAAATGTCAACATTGTCAACAAAATTTTTACTTAAAAACTTCTCACGTAAAAATACAGAATTTCCAGTTTTTTTTGTTATAATATCGTAAAAAAATTAGTGATTTCAGTGATGAAGATGATCTAACGCCTGTGGATGTTGCACTTTCCTCGCTATAGTGAGGTGAAAAGTTTTGTGTTACACACGGGTGCAAATGTATTTTACTTCTCGTGTGTTGAAACACTTGCTACGCTCAGGGTTCTATTTTAGTTCAACTATAGAATCCTTTCGCTTGCTCGTGTTTCAATTCCACACTCGCGGGTAAAATACAACTTTGCACACTTGTATAACAAATAACTATTCTTAGTTTGCCCATGAAAATTTAGTCTAGTTGAATTTAGTGATATTTTTCATGGCATTTGTTATTTAGACTGTAAAAATTCAATATAAAAACTACAATTATGCATTAAGCTTTATAGTGAACGTGAGATGGAGACCCTGTCTATCACACGGTCAATAAATAAAAGTACAAATAAGATGCGCGGGCAGCTGATGTTAAAATGAGATCAAATTGACGAGTGTGCTAGTAAAAACATCTTTAAATCAAAAATTAAGAAGTTGCTATTGGGTACAACGCATGACTAAATATATAAGATAGGTAAATATTGTATATAAATAAATATCCTTTATTGCACCAAAATCATACATTTTACATACATGTAAAACTACAAATAAATTCTTAAAGAATAACAACAACATATATACCTACAACTTACACTTTGATAATGTAATATAAAAGTATTAACCTTAGTAATATAAGTTAATAATTAAATTTAGATTAAGGTACTAACATTGAAAATGAGTGCACCATTTCGCCGTTAAACGCAAGTTTGGCGAAACTTGTATAAGTTTAAAATGTGTTATACTTTTTTGAAAATAAATTAAAAAAAAAAAAAACTACCTTGCAAGCTCAAACGGACTAGTGATCTTAATGGCTATATCATTGTCATTGTAGCCATCATCATCATCATCTGAGGCACTACAGCCGCGGGTGGGCCTTAGCCTGGTGAAGCAAATCTCTCCAGTCCGATCTGTTTGTGGCTTTCCTTCTCCAACTTTTCACTCCTAAGGTCCTGATGTCCTGGTATACGCCGTCCAACCATCTAAGCTTTGGCTTTCCTTTCCCTCTGCGGCCCTCCGGTCGGCCTTCTAGAAGGCGTTTGGGTACTCTGTTATTGTAGCCGCCATCAGATATATCGACAAGCACTTAACGCCTTGACAATAGAAGTGTGCTCAGATATTTGTGAGCGCCTCGGCCGTTCCGATATATCTGATGGCGACTGTACAATGACAAGTTCACTGAATTAGATGACCAATCAACCTCAGTACACGACTAAATAATTAATAGTAATGGCCTTTGACTGCGTCCAGTTGATTGGCTCGTTTGATTATTACCAGCGCTTAATTATCTATGAAACTAAGCTAAACGTTGTTGTATAATGTTATTAATGTTCGCTTGCAATTGCTTCAAAGTTAATGGGCTGATTAAAGTTAGTATTAATTAACTTATATGTTGAACTTTCCTAACATATTGAAAATTTGTAGGCAGCAGCTGAAATATGTAAGTTGGCGAAACATTCTAAAATATGATCGTAAGGGCTCTACACACTAGCGATTTGCGAGCAAATAGGCTAGATGACAAATTTTCATTAATGGTATCAATCGATTAGGTTTATTTTTAGGATCAAGTGTCTATATGGGACCCATTGCATTAAAGCTATACAAAAGTCAGAAATTATAGTCTAAGTCCGACAGTCGTACTTCACTCGCGAAACGCTCCAGACAAAACGATAAGTGAACGTGACGTCAAGTTCACTGAGAGCCCATTTTGAATGTATGGACAAAATAAGAAAATTGCGTTTTTGTCGGTGAAATATTGCGTTTATGTATATAGGTGCCGTACAATATTTTTTTGGATATAATGTAAGGTATCGAATGGTACCCTTACTTTTTTCCTTTTTGGAAGTTGAGAAATTACTTAAATTTTGAAACTTTCAAGTCCTGTATTTTTGTATTATTTCCATATGAAAGAAAGAAGAAGAAAGAAAATACATTTATTTGACGCCACAACATAGTACATAAAAAAGAAAAGCATGCAGACAAAAAAACATTTGGACGCCAAAAAGGATCCCCACTCAGCATAGTGCCGCGGCAAACCGTGGCGCTGGTTTTCTGTGGGGACCTGGCTTAATCTAAAAAACTATATTATTTTAATATCTACATTATTATGATAAATTGCTCATTTGCTATCTATTTTACTAGATTATGTTATAACATTCATCATGTGTCATCATCCCTATTGAAAGCGAGGCGAGTGCGTAATTAGTTTGCCGCGAGCGCGTAACGATGCAATGATTTCGCTGGGATTCTTTGAAATAACGTTCCGCGCTCGCGGCAAAATCGTTGAGCGCTCGCGGCGAACTCGCTCTGCGCACTTGCCTCGCTTTCAACTCGCGTGCAAATCGTTAGTGTGATCGGGCCCTAATGAATCGTCGTGTGTAAATCATTTTAAACATCTTGCCAGTTTATAACATGCGAAAAAGTGCAGACAAATTCCATAGATAAACATTGTATGTACCTAAAACAACTTCCAATGTAAAAATTGGTGACTGCGTCCCGTACCGCCTCGAAATTGAACTCCGAGTGGCCCCGCTCGGCGTCTTTGTGCAACAAAATGTTGCTTCGATTGCTTGCTCTGCTGTACCTACAATGTAGCTACAGGTACATGTAGCTGCAGAAACGTACGTTCAGATACGTGTCCACAAATGTACGGCCACATGCAATGGTAAGCTAAGACAAGCATATGCAAATTTTGTAGCGAATTCGGTGCATGCTAAAATGGCATTTCAATTACCCAATCAGCCACCTACTGTTTTTGTGCAGTAAAATGACAGTTTTAGAAGATTGGAGTGGCCATTCAAGCTTGTATTTTTAATCTACATTACAAAAACCGCAGGTTTGAATGTACAAGTATGCCTGTAATAGTAGTTTATGTGACTGCTACTTAATGAAAGGCAAATACGAGGTGGGTTTAAGAAACGAACGAAGTGAGTTTCTTAAAAGGATCACACGAGTGTTTTAATGCCTAATTATGTACAGTTACATACACGACTTTATCTACAGACATATTATAAACTTTGTATGATATATTCACTAACTTGATATTTCAGCCGACATGGGGCATCGTTGCTCTCTTTGTTTGTTTCTGAACGCATTTTAGAGCAGTTAATGATAAGTGTGTAGATAAAATATTAAAAGCGCGAAAAAAATTAGAGTAGTTTCTCGTTAAGTCATTGAAAGTACTGAATTCAGAAATAATGTGTGATTGCTTAAATTATTTGCTTTTATAACAGTATATTTCAAGATATAACCACCCATCAACTAAATAATACAGCTTCTCGTATATGCGTGATTCATTAGAGTTTACATGATGGCTTCCTTTTTGCACACTTTAATTATTATGTGTTCGGAACGCACCCGAAGTGACGTCACGGACGGCCGACTGCGTCCGAAATGAGGGCTAACGCGTATGAATTCGCCGCTAGGGGCGCTAGTGTAGATGGTGGTCTTTTCCATACTTCGAAATGTCAAATGTCACTTGTCACTTCAATGACTGACAGCTGTTCTTTAGTCTTTTGGACCACCATCAACAGAGGCGCCAACTGGTGAGCAAAAAAACGATAGCCCTCATTCAAAAGATCGGCAATCGTCGGGGGCCTATATAACGTCCGCCGGCAGCGGCCAACGGCAATCTTCGAAACTACATTGAGCGATAAAGTTGTACCGTAATTCAGTCCTAAGTTATAAAATAAATCTTTGTAAACAATTTAAAATAAAAAGTCTTTACTGAAGATCCACTAGGCACGCCCTGGGCCTCAACATTATGTTTAAGTATCATTCTAAATCTGTGATAAACCGGTTATATTAACATATCAATTATTTGATCATAACCTACTAGTCAGTTGCTATTAACTAGTTATGACGGGCTTATTAATCTGGAGTTTGAAGCCTGATATTACTTATATTAGAGGCTTAGGTTAGAAGTTAGTGGCGTGGGCGTGGGTCGACTAACTAGTTAGACGAAAGTCAGGGGTCGATGTCAATTTTTTTCATGCCTGAGCATATGTCATAATCATAAAATAGAATACACATAATTAGGCAAACAAATAGCAAGAAGTATTTGAAAAAAAAGCAGCAAAAAAAGGAAATAAATAACAATAAATAGCTTTACATCAATGTTTTCTTGCTTTTTTCCTGGCACTATTTTTATGTTTCTATTTAGACCTATATACTACCTACTACGTAGTCTGGTAGAGAATGCCATTATACATTTAGTTGCCATTTGGCCAATTTGTACATTTTTGCTTTTGTATTTTGTGCAATAAAGTCTAAGGTGCGGTAGGTTCAGCCAGCAGACTTTTAGAAAAACCGTAGCTATTATTATTAACAGCCTTCGTTGAGGCCTTTCTTTAGTAACTTCTTCAATTCGAAACCTAATGTTTTGACCATACGTCTAAAAACCCACCTTAAAATTTGTTACAATTTTTGCACAAAAGCTAAAACTATGAAAACTACTTCGAAAAATACGCAAAAATATCGAACTCATCGATTACTGCTTTTTAGGGTTCCGTACCCAAAGGGTAAAAAAACGGGACCCTATTACTAAGACTCCGCTGTCCGTCTGTCCGTCTCTCCATCTTTCCGACTGTCCGTCTGTCCGTCTGTCTGTCACCAGGCTGTATCTCATGAACCGTGATACCTAGACAGTTGAAATTTTTACAGATGATATATTTCTGTTGCCGCTATAACAACAAATACTAAAAACAGAATAAAATGAATATTTAAGGGGGGCTCCCATACAACAATCGTGATTTTTTTTGCATTTTTTTGCGTAATGGTACGGAACCCTTCGTGCGCGAGTCCGACTCGCACTTGGCCGGTTTTTTTTGTTAATACTTACAATTTTTTTTTTTTAAACATTATATCCGCGATGCACGATTCCCGACGCGGTGCGTGCCCGGGACGCACAGCCATCTCGCTCACGTTTAACCCTTAAATAACTACAGCTACCACCTATTGAGACGCGGAGTGAAAATTATATTTACGTCAGGAAAGCGATGCTTGGAATGTGGAGGAGTCCTCGGAGACGGGTGCCTGGATGATGGATGGGAGGAAGGTGTCAGTGACTGTAGCTAAACAAACACGCGTACAAATAAGCTATTATATCATGGATAAGGATGTTTGGGGGACCCTTTGTTTGACATAATTATTGAAAGTCATAATGTAATGATTGTCATATAATCAATAGTCATAATTCTGAAACCGGATTTTCAGGATTTTCCTCGGGTTATCCTATAGATAGGTTAGATTAGGTTAGGTTTGTTTTATGGCAATCCTGAAAAGTTACGTGTTTCTGACAAAAACCAAATTATGACTAATGATAATATGACAATCATTACATTATGTCAAACAACAGAGATCCGATGTTTGGCAATAATAACATCCTGTATTAGAAATATATTGCATCAAATGTCTATAAAGAAAGACTGTATATTATTTTATGATTTTTTAAATTTCATACTAATTTAAATTGCATTTTTTTATTTAATGCATGTTAATTAATTATAATATGTAGTTTTAAAAATATGCGTGTGTGTGTGATACCCTCCTACAATTTTATTTAGGAAATCTTCTCGGGTCAGAGGTGTAGAGTTAGAGCCAGCGTAGCTTTATTTGACGTTCATACTCGTAAGCGCATTGTAATATTCATCATCATCATCATTATGTCAGCCGATTGACGTCCACTGCTGGACATATTAGGCCTCCCCCAAGGCTCGCCACTCCGACCGATCCTGTGCCGCTCACATCCACCGAATTCCCGCGACCTTAACCAGGTCGTCGCTCCATCTCGTTGGAGGCCTACCGGCAGTTCGTCTTTCGTAATGTAATATGCCTACTTGAAAAGTAAACTATCATTATCTATCAACTTGCTAAGGTTTTTATTATTTTACAACTATTTGTTACAACTATTGGACCCGGGTATGTCCATAAACTACGTCCGGACCCGGGTATGTCCTTAAACTATGTCCAAAAGAGAGGTATGGGCACTGCGAATGATATCTCGCTTTGTGTGGTAGGGCACAGGACAGCGGATGTCATTCCAGATCTAGAGCAGAGCCCAACTGGGGAAGTACCTCCACCTTACAGAAAACCGCAGCCAAATAACACTAGACCCTACTCATAGTGTTGTGTTCCTGCCGGTGAGTAAGGTAGCCAGAGCTCAACGAGGGTTACAAGTGTTAGGGTCGGCAACGCGCATGTAACTCCTCTGGAGTTGCAGGCGTACATAGGCTACGGAGACTGCTTAACATCAGGCGGGCCGTATGCTTATTTGCCACCGACGTAGTATAAAAAAAAATTAAGATCGATCACTCTGATAGCTGAATGCGAAATAAAGTGAAAGTCTCCTAGCTAATTGGGCTCCTAGTAAATAAATAAATATTATAAGACATTCTTACAAAGACTGACTAATCCCACGGTAAGCCCAAGGAGGCTTGTGTTATGGGTACTCAGACAACGATATAATGTATATAATATCTCATGTTATGTTATGTCTTTTTTCTTCTTGTCTGTTGCCTTCAGTGATTATTCTCACTTGATGGTCTCATCGGAAGATCAGCGCTAGAAGCCACCAGCCACCAGCGATATGCTAAGATGAGGCCATTTCGTGGCACTTTAATCTTATTCTATGTTTTATTTTTATATTATGTAATGTTTGTTTGTGCTTACGAATTAAATTTTATTCTATTTTATTCTATTATATATACAAATACTTAAATACATAGAAAACACCTATGCTCAGGAACAAATATCCGTGCTCATCACACAAATAAATGCCCTTACCGGGATTCGAACCCAGGACCATCGGCTTCACAGGCAGGGTCACTACCCACCAGACCGGTCGATTTAACACTCGGAGGAATTAGTTCCTCTAAGGTTTAACAAACCACAACTCACAACATGAATAATCCCCGCTAGTTCTATTCAAGCTCAATGTTTTAATATATAGACAAAGGAAATTAGCCACAAAGAGCCTTTGTAGGTTCACGTGAGGAAATTTTAATTGGCAGGGGGTATTAAATATTTGATTATAAGGGTTAACAATGGACTCGACTTACTGAACGCCCTCTCTGTACTATAACTATGCGAGTACAAGTATGGAATACTAATAGTTGCTCTGGTATGAATCAAGTTCTGCTTCAAAGCATGACAATCGCAAGAGAGAATTTAAAATTTATTTAAGAGGACATCGTCCTCCAGAAACAATTGGAACGTAAATTTACAGTTATAATAACAAATTGCACGTGTCTCTCAAAAATAGCTTCCATCAATGGAGTTTAATCCAATAATCCATACAGATTTAACATTTAACTGAGATTAATTTCCTATTCCGATCCAATCAGGCTTGGCCAGTTGAAATAAGTTTATAATTCGCATCGCTGCCACAATGGGCTCAATTTAAAGTTTTGGACCGTCTAAGGACAATTTGGAAGGGTAGCTGGTGCTGCAAACAGAAGACGGGAGTTTGGCGAATACCGGCATAGACTGACATATTTCGGAAGTAACAAGTTAATAATGCAAATGAAATAAAATAAAAATTACATACATACATACATACATATAATCACGCCTATTTCCCGGAGGGGTAGGCAGAGACCACGGATTTCCACTTGCTACGATCCTGACATACCTCTTTCGCTTCCTTCACTTTCATAACAAATAAAAATAAAAATAAACAAAAAATTAAAATTAAAATAGAGAGTAGAGAGTATCATTTCGTTCCATTTGGAGTTGAAACTCTAGGTCCATGGGGTCCCAGCGCGCATAAGTTGTTTCCAGAAATCGCGAAGCGTCTGGTTGACGTAACTGGTGACCGAAGAGCTGGCGGCTTTCTCGCACAACGTATCAGCATTGCGATACAGCGGGGAAATGCCGCCAGCATCCTTGGTACAATGCCTCAAGGGCCTATTTTAGATTTAAGCTAGTTATTAATTTCGTTTACGTAGTACCACTGTATATATCTTGTATGTAAATAAATGTTTAAAATAAAATTAAAATTAAATAAAAAATATTGACGCAAAACTGAGTTCATTGGCGTAATTATTCACAAAAGCTAATTGATACAATTATAACGACCCCAAACTCAAAGAAGTTGCGTTTTTTCATGAAAGCATTTGGGACGTGGACCAAAATAAGTAGGTACATAATTTATAATTCTCGTTTTTTTTTTTAGGGTTCCGTACCCAAAGGGTAAAAAACAGGACCCTATTACTAAGACTCCGCTGTCCGTCTGTTCGTCTGTCTGTCTGTCCGTCTCTCCATCTTTCCGACTGTCCGTCTGTCCGTCTGTCTGTCACCAGGCTGTATCTCATGAACCGTAATAGCTAGACAGTTGAAAATTTCACAGATAATGTATTTCTGTTGCCGCTATAACAACAAATACTAAAAAGTACCCTCGGTGCGCGAGTCCGACTCGCACTTGGCCGGTTTTTTTCAAACGATGTAAGAAAACAAGTCTATGGCCTGATGCACCTGGTTGGAAGCGGTTACCGTAGCCAATAGTGTCACTTTGCGCGGTGCCGACTAGAAAACGTCGATTTTAATGAGAATTTAAGATACGAAATAATAATTCAACGCCACTGTATAAAATACATCATTACAAAATAAAACAGAACGAATTATTCTGAAAATATGTGAAAGAACTGGAAAAACACATGAATTTATTGGTGCTTTCAGCAATAAAACAATATCCAATATTGTTACAGTAAGTATCACAGCGCGCGATACGAGTAAATAATGTAGGTAGGTATTTAATATATCAACATATTTACATAATCAGAGTTATAATAAACATGAACAGCTCACACCAGGAGGCCGATTGTTACTAAACAATTGATATGGTTTTCATATTAGGTGACTGGCTGACTGCTATAGTTATTGGCCCCTCCATAGTAATTGGTGAAACCATAGTAATTGGTGACTCCATAGTAATTGGTGACTCCATAGTAATTGGTGACTCCATAGTAATTGGTGACTCGATAGTAATTGGTGACTCGATAGTAATTGGTGACTCGATAGTAATTGGTGACTCGATAGTAATTGGTGACTCGATAGTAATTGGTGACTCCATAGTAATTGGTGACTCCATAGTAAGGCAGAAAGAAACGAGGCAATAGAAGTCTTATTGTTTAGAGTGGCCAATTAGCCTTATGCATAAAGTTTATATTTGAACAAAATATTTTTATTCGGATGTTTCTTACCGTTATATCGTGTTACAAATGCATCTCAGTTATTAAATTATCATTTAATTGCTTAAAATAATAAATAAAAAGTACAAAACTATTCCCGCGAATAGCTAATTGAGCGAAACGCGCGATACGTCACGTGACGTCACGCGTTCGACAGATTAGTTCACATAAGTGTCATTAGTAGCAAACGTTAGTTGGACCACTTGGACCGTCGTTATTACAGGTCAGGCACGGGCACGCCTGTGGATGCCTCTGTGCGGCTATCTGTCGTATCATAACAATATCAAAACATTAACTAATTGTAAAATCTGAATACAGCTCCGGAGCAACGATAAACAGAATCAGCTTCCATCAGGAATGTTGGGGGGAAATTAAGCCTAGAATAAATAAAGTTTATTATACTTGTGCTGCAGGTATTTTTACCCACACATTTTACAATAAAGGTGAAAGTTTATAAATAAACGAATTGATTAAGATAACGATGGATGGACTGTGTGAAAGATGATAATTATAAAACTAATGCGAGTGAATGATGAGATGACGGGCGAGAGAGAGGTATGGAAGAAAAAGACATGCTGCGCCGACCCCAAATGGATCGGATAAGGGCAAGCGAATGATGAATGGTTAAGATGACGACTGCAGCAGCATAACGTTGCCTGCCGCCTGTTGCTACCTTTATTTACTCTCCCCCGTGTGTCTCTGACACTATTAGGCGTGCCACATACCCGTGCCGTGGCGGTGCCGGGCCTGATGCTCGCGCAGGTGTTCCCTCCTGCGGAAGGCGCGGCCGCAGGCCCAGGCGTGCCTCCTCTCCCCCGTGTGTCTCCGAAACTATTAGGCGTGCCACATACCCGTGCGGCAGCGGTGCCGGGCCTGATGCTCGCGCAGGTGTTCCCTCCTGCGGAAGGCGCGGCCGCAGGCCCAGGCGTGCCTCCTCTCCCCCGTGTGTCTCCGAAACTATTAGGCGTGCCACATACCCGTGCGGCGGCGGTGCCGGGCCTGATGCTCGCGCAGGTGTTCCCTCCTGCGGAAGGCGCGGCCGCAGGCGCAGGCGTGCCTCCTCTCCCCCGTGTGTCTCCGACACTATTAGGCGTGCCACATACCCGTGCGGCGGCGGTGCCGGGCCTGATGCTCGCGCAGGTGTTCCCTCCTGCGGAAGGCGCGGCCGCAGGCGCAGGCGTGCCTCCTCTCCCCCGTGTGTCTCCGACACTATTAGGCGTGCCACATACCCGTGCGGCGGCGGTGCCGGGCCTGATGCTCGCGCAGGTGTTCCCTCCTGCGGAAGGCGCGGCCGCAGGCGCAGGCGTGCCTCCTCTCCTCCGTGTGTCTCCGACACTATTAGGCGTGCCACATGCCCGTGCCCCGGCGGTGCCGGGCCTGATGCTCGATGTTATTGACTTTTCTTTGTGGTGCGATAAAGTGTATTTACTTACTTATACTTACGTTACTGCTGCGTTGTTGCCTTGGGTGATGTCAATGTCAATTTCCTCTTGATCTGCTCCAACATGCATAACAGCCAGCATTTATGAGATTCTTTTCACTGTTGTATTAGAAACCCCGAACCGAAAACTCCATAAAAAAAGTTTCTCTACGCTATTTCATAATAATTTATTATCATCTCTATGTCCCTAGATAGTAGATAATATAATTAACTGTATTTTTTTCTTCTAAGGATCAAGACCACATTATTCACAGTAGAAATAAATATAATTCAATACAATACTCTTTATTGCACACCTTACATAGTTTACAATACACATACATATAGTTAAGCAAAATAGAGGTAACAACATGTGGTATTATTGCTTAAAAGATATCTTTCCAGACAGCCTTTGAGTAGCGGGCACAAAAAAAATATAGAATAGTAGGTGTAGATATATAGTGGGTGGTGCAGAGAATAAAATATAAAAAGTCGAACTGAATATTACCAAACAATACAAAACGTTATATTAATATGACTACAAATATTATGTACATCAATAAGATTCTAATGATTTAGATTTAGATATTTATTTTCATAATATAAAATTACAATATAAATTATCCTAATCTACACGAATTTATATTATGATCGTCAGTGCATACAATTTACATTATTTGATATATTCAAAAATACAATTTAATTACATAATATACGTTACATTATCAAATAAATTCAAAATTACAATTTAAAAATGCCTGAGTAAGTAATCAAAATAAAATTATCCACATGTCAAAACATAAATTCGGGAGTAACTAATTACGAGTATCTCCTAATGATCGTCATGTTCTAAATAAAAACTAGGTACAAATTATAATACAAAACAATTTTTGAAAAACGTGTCAGTTGAAAAACTAATTTACAATGTCGAATGTCGAGGTCATAAACTCATTCACTGAATAAAGTGGATTTTCCAATAAAAGGACTCAGTTGACGCTCAAATGTTTCGTCAGATGTTTCTGTACGTAATGTTAAAAATATCAATAGATTGACCCAGTTTCCTTGAAATTATTGACAGAACCCTATAACATGGTAAACACGGTGGTATCTTAAGTCTGAATTTATGAAAGGCCCGGCCGGATGTCGAGAAGGCAATCGGAAATTATCCACGATTTAGGATAGCACGGACGGTTCTGTGGATATCGGTCTGTTGGTAGTTACGTACAATTTTAGGCGTACTTGAGAGTTGATCAAAAACATAAATATTTTCTATTCCCCTGGTGCTCATTTTCTTGGTGTATGGACTGGGGTATCAAGTAAGACCAACGTGTCATGTCCAACAATCATTCAATAGGTCTTTAAAAATAACATTAAGGTTGCTAAGAGAGTTTTTTGATTCAGTGAATACTTTTGGAAATAATCGCTCCGAAAGTCTAAAAGTCCTTCTCATTCAGTTGCCATTTTTTTTATTCCCTTGTCATTTATGTAATTCCCTTGTCGTTTTTTTAATACCATTTGTCGATTTTATCATTTCCCTGGTAGCTAAAGTTCAAATTGCTGTAGTCAAGTAATAAATATACCAAAAGGGATGCCTATTCAATTGATGGGCTTATAATTAAGTTAAATTACATATTTTATTAAAACTTGATCAAAATTTATATAAATGCAAATCGCCCAGGGAATGATATGAGTAATCCGATTTTTAAGATTGACCAATGTACGAAAATTAACCTCTAGCCGCCCAGAGACCTATAAAAAGGTCTCCTGTTCCGTTCTAATTTGAATCTTTGTTTTGACAAATCAGAATTGCATTTGTCTTGGCAAGTTTTGAAGTCCGGGCGGCTAGAGGCTAAGTGAAGCTAACAACTATTACTACTAGTAGGTAGTAAGAGATTTTATATGAAGGTTATTTTATATGAATTTTTATTATGTAGGGTCAAGGCGGGAACAGTGGCTCACGCACCCAAATATCGCTATACACTGTAGCACCTTTACGTGTTAGAATAACCAATTGCTCGTCGTGCCAGCTATTTTATACAAAAATTATACTGGTATATGCAGGGTAACACTGTAGTTTTTATAACCTTCTCGAGTAAGTAGCTTCCAGTCGGCAAAAGCTACACTTTTTCCCCATCTTTTGCCGTAATAATTACTTACCTTATTCATTAGTATAAGAGCACCCCGGGGTAATTAGGTAAACGCATATACATAATGTTACTGGCATTACCATTTGACCTTTAGTTTGGTCCTGCAATATTCGTGGTGAATGTTCTTGTGAGAATGTATCGGCGGCGAAGTGCTCAGTTATGTCTTATGAATATTATGATAATTATGATATTATTTGACGAGCGATCTGGCGTAGTGGGTAGTGCCTGTGAAGCTTATAGTCCTGGGTTCGAATCCCGGTAAGGGCATTTATTTATGTATTGAGTACAGATATTTGTTCCCGAGTCATGAGTGTTTTCTGTGTATTTAAGTTTTTATCCATACTATCCATACTAATATTATAAATGCGAAAGTCTGTCTGTCTGTCTGTCTGTGTGTTCCCTCTTCATCAAATTTGGCATAGAGATAGGTTGAGTCCCTGAGAAGGACATAGGATAGTTGTTATCCCGAAAATCATCCCTTAAGAAAGTAAAACGCGGGGTGGAATTGAGATAATTAATGAAGTGTCTGCTAATTTGTGTGCATAATATGCTCAAATTGAATAATTGCTATAAGACTTTCTCCAGGCGCTATTCTTACTCTAGCTGGGGTTACTAAGTCCACGCAGACGAAGTCGCGGGCAAAAGCTAGTATATTATACACGGTGTTACTTGAGCCACTGAAAACCTGAGACACCCCAACAGTTTTTTTTTATTTTAAACTCATCTTGAGTATTTATTCTTTAATCCGATAAATATTTAGAAAAATATTAGTTGCTTAGTTTTCTTAACAATTCTATTCGACTGGTAATTCTACACAAGATACTTTGTCGTTTTAGTGACAAACAATTGCTAGTTACGAGTACCATCGTAAACACTGTTAACTGACAATTTGCATACCTTACTGCAACGAGATAAGGTTTACCAATGGCCAGTTAACTGTGTTGCTCATTGACAAATAACGTGTCAAATGCTAGTTATTGATATTGTTGCATTATAAACTTGTAGACTGAGCATGTAAAAATAATCAAAAATAAATTTAAAAGTGGAAAAATTACTGCCTTGGGTGAGATCCAGAGGCCGTGAGTTCAAGTCTCACCCAAGGCAGTAATTTTTCCACTTTTAAATTTATTCTAAGCCTAATAGTATCGATCGCAGACGTTTCTGCTTGTTAAAAATTAATTTAGAATGGGTAGCACATTGTAACTGGTGAATTTCCAATATGACTTGGAACTCCGGTGGCCGTTTAAGAAGTGTAACGCTCTTACGGTAGATGTCGCTAGGGTCCCCTAGACCCATATAGTGGGAAGATTTGCTGACTATGGATGAGATCTTGGTGGCTCAGTTGGCAGAGCGCTGGAGTATCTATGTAGAGGCCGTGAGTTCAAGTCTCACCCAAGGCAGTAATTTTTCCACTTTTAAATTTATTCTAAGCCTAATAGCATCGATCGCAGACGTTTCTGCTTGTTAAAAATTAATCAAAAAATTACCCCCTTTAAAATATAGCGCAATCGATTCTCCTATCGATTCTGAACAAACTGTTTTTAGGTTTTCAGTGGGTCATGAAACACCGTGTATATATCGTTGTCTGAGTACCCATAACACAAGCCTCCTGGGGCTTACCGTGCGACTTAGTCAATTTGTGTAAGAATGTCCTATAATATTTATTTATTTATTAATATTATTATGTTTCTATGTTACATTATAAAATAAAGCTCTAGGTATCAGCAGGGACGGAATAAATACTATAACGTTAAAATATCGCTTAAATTTATTATTTAAATTAATAAAATAGGTAGATAGATAATAATTACCTTGTTTATTATTATTTATTTACACACAAAATACAATACACTTCTTTTCGCCATCGCCCTACGCGACAACTTTACCATCCTCACCACTTAGATGGTTGGCAGTCCTCAACTGTGCGTTTCTCTAGAAACTTCCTGCCTCGCACAGCTAAACTGTGGAATGAACTGTCGCCTGCGGTATTTCCGGACCGATATGACCTTCAAACCTTCAAGAAAAGAGCGTACTCCCATCTTAAAGGCCGGCAACGCACTTACAACCCCTCTGGTGTTGCGGGTGTCAAAAAAAAAAAAAAAAAACACATGTTGGTAAGGTAACTCTGCACCTGCAGTCAAGTAATACATAATTTAGTACTAGTTTTGCGGAAGACTTACGAGTAGGTACGTCGCACACGAGTAGAAGCGATTTTCAGATTTTCCTACTTGATTTGTTACCTTGCCCTTGACACAAATTGGAGAAGTCGAAATGCCAAGTCAACTCGAACGCACACTAACATCAGAATAATATTTGAATCATGTTATTGTGCGTGTTGCCTGCCCCAACACACCAATACATGTGCGGCGAACAAGTAGTAATTTAAAAAAAAACTAGTTGTACTTAGCTTTATTACTGTGTGATGTTATTAAATAACATGATGTAAATATCATTCTGATGTCAGTGTACAGTCAACATTAAAAGTAACGGATCAAACTACGCGTCAAAAGTGTAGATACTTTTTCTCTGATAGCTTATTAAAAATATATAAGTCCCTGTGTGTAAAACATTTTTAATAAACTGTGAAAGATACTTTAGGAAGTAAATCTGGAAAATAATTCCCGGATGGCCGGTACTTTTGGAGTGTAGTTTCGTCCATAGATTAGTATATGTTATGGTTTCGTCCGCTACTATTGTTTTTGACTGTACGTTCGAATTGGCCTGTGGATTTCGCAGGCAATAATAAGCAATAACACTAAGTAATAGTGTAATAATAAGTAAATGACTCTAAGAATAAGAACACTAAGACGAACAGGCACTAAGAATAAGAACACTAAGAAGAACAGGCACTAAGAATGAGAACACTAAGAAGAACAGGCACTAAGAATAAGCGCCAACAAACGGTTCTCAGTTTGGCGAAAATATTGTATACTTACCTAGTCATAAGTATTTTTTTGGAAATAAAATAAAAATAATAAAGTGATAATTAATATCAAAATAAAATTGTGACTACAGTCTAAGTTGATAAGATAATAGAGAGAGATATCACTCATTTCGTATAGATTAGATTTATTTATTTTACAAAATTATGATTACAGTACAAATTACATAACAAAACATAATTATATAACATATATATATTTGTACAAAAAATGCAAATAATATTTGTAAAACTGTCACTCAAAAAGAATTTTATAACTGGTTTTAACTCTCAAACTATGCATATTCTAAAAAAGTTTATAGGATATTTTAGTACTGTATATATTGTTAAAATATCTCGGGTTTCTCGTGGGCAAGTGGTATATCATTTTGATAACGAATTCCTGAGAAGATTATCAACTGTAAAAACATAATTATTTTCAACATACACTGGTAATTAATACGGGATCTCGATTCAAGGCCCTCGAGGAAGCTTTGGATCACCTTTAATTAACTAATGTTTGCGATCCCGAACGAATGGGGGGAGGGGGTAGAGGGGAGGGAGGTGGGAGCACTTGATGAAGAACCCCTAATTAGATTAGCGTAAAAATCTGATGAACGTGAGGGTATTCGGTAATGTGATAAGCAAATTACGCCGGAAATTGAGACGGATTTACATGTTTTTTTTAAGTCAGTTGACGATGTTAATTATAAATTATATTATTACATAAACAGAATAATTTTGGAGACGTGATCAGCATCAACAAGGCGCGATGAACTGTGAGGGAAAAAGTTTATTCAATTATTGTAATTTTTTTCAAATAAACTGAAATGAATATTCCTCGTTTCAGCTCGGGCAAAAAACTGGCTGAAGAAATGTGTCAACAGCAGAAGTTATCAGTAACTACTTTTGTGTCTATTCGCTTTTGTAAATTTTTCAAAATGGCGGAGCCATGGGAGTTTGCGAGATCCACAGCTCACAATGCTACTAGTTTTAAACAGTATCGAAGAATCGAACTGTAAGCGAGCAATAAGCGAGCGTCAACTCCAAGTTTCGTGTGCGAGCTCTGAACCAATATCAACGATTATCACAACTTCCACCAACACAAACACGTCACACAACCCGCTTTCGCTGTCGTGGCTGTTTAGTTAAATATACATCAAATCATCAAAATAATATACTGAAAGTTAACCCTTCTCCATAAACATTCCTGCCTGTAGCTTCGAATATTTCTCGTTATTAAAAATAAGTTTTGGTCAATAAAAACTTTGATTGGTTAAAATAAAATTATATTATGTCAAACCTCTTGCGCGGCATTACAATATCGCCGCTATACTTACTCAACCTCGTATCTGCAACACTCATTTGATGACAAAAACACCCGTATTCCGAATGAAAGAAAAGCCACATTTCCATCAAATGATTGTTGCAGATATAAGGTTGAGTAAGTTATAGCGACGATATTTGACGTTGTCAACATGCGCGCAGTAAATACAGTTGTCGTTCGTGGCACAATTGTGGGGTCATTTATGAACTGTAGTCAGACTCTATAGTTTTTCCAAAGATAGATATAACTCCGTAATAGATGGATACAGTCTAAGGAAAAAACGTGCCTCGAAAATCAAGAAAATTTGATTCTCATTCAGAGGGCGCTACTAGTTTTGGCCTACAGTCGTATAGATGGCGTTGACGGTTTCGTTTGTTATTTAACAATTTTAACGCATATCAGTGAAAGAACATGGGTCAAAATCATCAAAATAATTAATGCAAATAAAAAAAATCATTTATCTATATTTAAATACATTTTATCGTATTTTTACAAATCTTCAATTTTAGTTTTAAAGTGTGTCGACAGATGGCAGTAAATTTACTGGGGTTACAAAATTTACTATGACAGTACCGCTCTAGTATAAGTTACTCTATGGTTATTCTAATAGTTCGTTGGTTTGTTGGTAGTACCTAAGCATTAACCACGCATGGTAACGTCAGCTAGAATCCCGCAACCGGCAAACATTTCTCGGCGCAGTTTGTACAGCACACGGCACACAGCACACGTTACACAATGTACAGCACACAACGCTGTAGCACATGATTCTGCGATTAGCTGAGCATAAGGACCTTATCAAGCTAGATGTGCCGTCGATAAGAGTGTTCCGGAAGATCATTCCGTTAGCTAGAGAATCCAGGAACTGGAAGACTTAACCCCTTCGAATTGAAACTGTTGTGAGACATACCGACATTAAATAACATGCTCGCATGCATGTATGCTCGCACTATTAGTGCTTGAGAAAGGAGACCTAGGCTCTCCGAAACATGTCGCGCGAGTGACTAAAACAAGTGAGTCTAAACCGTGAAATTATTTAATACTTAACCCCTTATTCATAAACACGCTACAAACAATTAGGTAGTTAATGTATGTTTTATCCCTTTCTTCTTCTTCTTCTTTATCCTCTCCTTATCCCATTATTTGGGGTCGGGTCTCCTCACTTTTCTGCGCCAAGTCGTACGATCTTGGGTTGTCTGCTCAGGCAATTGGGCTTTTTTGAGGTCTCTTTCTATGTTTTTCCACCATGTGGAAGGGGGGCGACCTCTGCCTCTCCTCGTCTGTATGTTTTATCCCTTTCTTACAAATAAATAGGTCAACGTGACAGATTAAGACAAACGATTATTAGCTAATTGAGATTTGTAGCGCATTTATGAACAAAGGGATTGGCGACTGAACCAAACTTCCAACGTCTGTTGAAATCGGTTTACGGGGATTGGTGTACACCGTACGTGTACCTACCAAAGAATAAGTTAGAGCAGGCAGTTTCCAAACTGCCTCTACGTGTTGGATCCCTACGTATGCCTTATAAAAGACCGGGCTTGAAAACCCGAGAACCGACAGTTTGTATAACGGAGATAAGTAATAATATTAGTTATTTATTTAGATAACCTCCTGGTTTTTATATACCACGTCGGTGGCAATCAAGCATACGGCCCGCCTGATGGTAAGCAGTTACCGTAGCCTATGGACGCCTGCAACACCAGATATATTACACGCGCGTTGCCGACCCTTTAAAAACCTGTACACTCTTTTTTTGAAGAACCCCATACTGTAGCCTCTCGGGAAAATTTCGGCAGGGAGCTCATTCCACAGCCAAAGCGTCCACGGGAGGAAATTCCTCTTAAACCGCACAGTACGCGACCATTTAGGTGCTAGTGTGAGGATGACCACCCTGCCGATGGCGAGCGGTGCGGTGATAGAAAGCGGCCGTTGGCATCATGTCAAACAATTCTTCAGAGCACAGCCCATTGTACAAGTGGTAGAACACACACAAGGAGGCGATGTCTCTCCTTAGACTTAAAGGTATCCCGAGATTGTTAGTTACTCATTATGTTTTAAGTTAAACTTATAACTAAGGTCAGTAGGTTCGTAAAAATAAATAGTCAAATAAGTGTAAAATTACGAGTCGGGACATCCAGCTTAAGTTTGAGATCCTTGGCTGAGCCTGATCAATCAGGTTCCGAACGCATAGGGTTTTGATGACTGATGAATGAGCGTTCTGCCAGGTTTCTGTATTGTGTATTAAGGCTAATAAGTGACAACTAGTGATGTACGATGACTATTGTTTTGGCCGATTAGCCGACTAATCGACGCTTGGATGTCCGATTGTTCGGCCGACTAGTCGGCTAGTCTGCCAAATCCATAAATCATTAAAGTTCTCTCTAAAGTTTCCATTTAGATGATCACAGCAGCAGCTTTGTCTAATTTCGGATGCATTTGAAAAACATTTTTTTGCTCCTTGCGTCGCTTTAGCTTTTTGCGCGTATTTTTTATACATTTTATTTTATGTTTTAAGCAATTAAATGACAATTTAACAAAGGAAATGATGAAAGCCCATGCGTACATTCACAATATGAGTACCCGCTTTTGGCCTGGTTACAACCTTTGAATTTCTTCACAGAAGCATGTCTATGTAAGTTTTGTCAAAATTGTTTTAAGGGCATTTTTATGATAAGTTTCGTTGTGCGATCGAATGGGGTGAAATTGAAGCGAAGGAAATGGTTATGTGGGCTAGGAATTACTCTCCAAGAACCAAAATTTATAGTGCCAATTCTATTAACGTCGAATGAAAAGATTTTTTTACTAAAATCTGTAGATAGAAACTAACGTCCGTCAGATAATTTGGCAAATAGGCTGCGCTGAGGAATCATACATACCTAAACGCCACACGTAAAAACGTTATTTCGCATGCAATAAAACACTTACAGTGTACGCCTCATAAATATGTAAACAGCAGTTTATCTCTGGCTCATAAAAGGGGTGTGCGAAACATGCTGGTGGAGAGATTACGTGAGACTCATTACAAATAGATGAGTATATTATTGTGTTACCAACTGCATGCATACACAGGCCCATTCGAACTTATAAATTGAAGTCAATTTGTTGGCAATATATTTAATTCATTTATATGCTATGCAAAATATACAGAAGTACAGCTTCGCCACAGGCTTTCGGAGTTTTCTCCTCGATTGGATTTTTATTATAAGTTCACTCACTCGCTTATACTTATACGTTGGTGCAACTGGTGCAAGCGTGCAGTAAAAGTATTAATAATTATATAATAATTAAGCCTTTATTTTCATCCTTAATTTATCTTAACTAATACATAATAAAAAGTAATAGCAAATGATATTTAGGTAATTATTAATTAAGGCACCTATGTCGGGTAAAGGTAAGGTAAATACAAGTAATAATATGATAGCAAAAACAAACAAGAGCATTTTTAGGGTTGGCTCACTACTCTTATTATTTTCGTCATATCCGTCTATCTGTCCATCCATCAGTCTGATACCTACGTATATCACAGCCGTTACTCGAAAAATACAAGATATTACGTATATTTTAATGAAATTTGAAAATTATTTCATTCAAACACACAAACACAAAGGTAATCCGCCACATGCTCAGGTAATCCGCCACATGCTTATGTATTTAATAAATTATTATTTGTTTAATATTTTACACCATATTGTACGTATGGTATGCCGGTCACATTTGCCCTGAAATCTTTCCCCGCGAGCAGAGGCGGGCGAAGCGGGCCTCTAATTAATTCCACGGCCTGTCCGCAGGTGCCCGGCCTTCGCTGCTCTGTAATAAGCCGTTTCATTCCAACCAAATTATAAGGACACAATTAGGAAACTTGGCTACTTCACGTGTTCTATGTTCTTAGCTGCGTGCAATCTTGGATTAAGTTCATAAGTGTTTAATACGTATATTTAGATCAGTACGGTTTTTACTCACTATTATTTTTAGTCGCTTTTGGCGACATGTTCGCTTGACACCTTCACTTGACGACTCCATCTGCGGACTGCGCAACGAGCGACGAGGCGGGCGGCGCGGGCAGTGCACGACGTACAACCGCCGCGGAAACTCGAGCCTGAGAAAGGATTCCCAAAGAATCCGAAACATGTCGCCAAAAGCGACTAAAAATAATAGTGTTTTTACTCACTATCTGTACCGTACTGATCTAAATATTTTGAAATATGTCTCACGATAGTTTAAGTTCGATAGTATACGTATATCAAAGGTAGTTAAATTAATAAATATTAAAAGTAAATCTTACACACTCGTACCAACCTAGTCCCATAACAAGCTTTACGTATACAGGTTATGTTTTAGTTTAGATATATAGTAATTACCTCCAGTGTGTCACTCAGAAAGGCGCATTAATATATACTAAAGTATCTAACCCACGTGGGTAACGGCTAAATACCCAGGTAGCATTTAGACGTCATTATGACGTCCGTTACGTCATTATGACGTCCGTTACGTCATTATGACGTATAAATGACGTCATTATGACGTATAAATGACGTCATTATGAGGTCACTTTGCTACCTGGGTAAGGCTTTATCCTGAATCCTTGCTCACTTAATATATAAGTGACCGTAGATCTTCTAGTATATCCAGAATCCTAAATGACAATTTCAAACCGACATTCAGCTCGTTATATTTAACTTACCATATTCAAAGGATATATTAGAAGTAATTCCACATTATACTTTTACTAAGTACTGTCCGCATCAAAATTAGCGTACCTATCTAACTACGAGTATGCACCTAAAGTGTCTAACCTACCATTCTGATATAACACACTAAACTCTCGCGTTTTGTACACATAATTAATGTCATTAACGGGTCTAATGCGATTAATTTAAACTTATTTTTCTTCCGACGTTTCAGCCAGGTTACACTAGCTGTGGTCACGGAAGACTGACGTCCCAGCAAAATGTCAATTGAGATATTGGTAAACAACACTAAACTACCCGATATTCATTCTCTGATAACTTAACAGGAACAGATAAATGTCTCTATGAATAGAAAAGTTAAACTGTTGCAGATGTTTGATCGTGAACTGTAGAAATACATCTCTATTTGGAAGAATTGGTACACCAGGGTGCAAGATACTTTTGGCGCGTTGTTTCATCCGCTATTATTGATGCTGAATTCAAAGACTGCATTCAACTGATGAATTCAAAGAAAAAAGAACAGTATTGTTACATAACGAAAGTAATACTTTGGTTTAAAAATGAAAATTAGATTCATCTATACAGTTGCATTACGTACCCCGGAAATAAGTTTTTGCGCGAACCTTCAAAGAGACCATTTAAACTGCAGCTCCGACTGAGGTTTCAATAACTTATCGTTAATTCCTTCCGATCCATTCTTGCTGCAAGCGATTCTGCAATCACGGACTGCGCGACGGACGTGCTGGCAATATCGCGAGAGGATTACCGCCGTGTTTTACATAACCAAGCTACCCTGATCTACTAACCTCCCCACACCGACAGCGATTGACTAGAAAAAACGGCGCAGTGCAGTAAAGCGCGGCTCAGAGAATCCTGGTGTAATAATGGCTGAGAAATAATTCCGTATTACGACTATTCGGGGAGGCACTCGCCAATTATCGAAATACAGGATGGACACGCAGTGGGCACTGCTGGGAACAGTTCGGTTAATTACAACTTACAGTCTTTGAGGTTTATGTCTGCAAGGGTAATTTGGATCGCGTAGTTATTAAAAGATTAGGCAGGGCTCCAGGAGAGAGAGCAGATGAATAAATATGATGGGGCGGGAATGAAGTTTTTATTTTGCTTTTTAGTGGAGAATCATTGGTGAGTTTTATAGCATTAGATACAGAACGCAATGGCGAGGCAGGCACTCTTACATATATAAAGAGTCATATATCTTTTATGTAAGTAAGGTAAGGTGAAGGTAAGTAAGGATAACTTCGAAAGTGGGGTAATTTTAAAAATAGCTAATATCTGCTAAACCATATGCACTTTATGATGATGATGATTATGGTCGTGTATGTCCATGTGACATCGTGATAAAACAGTGTCCGTCTCTTTCAATCGCTCTGTGTAAAAAGTGACACTTATTGTATCACGTGGATAAAGCCATCCATATTTCGCCTGCAGCGTGTATGGTTTCTGCTATTGGTTGATCCCCCTGGACCAGTGGAAAGGCAGCCTTGTTGGTGCGTGTGAGATTTCTAATATCATAGGAACATATTTCCTAATACGACTTAATGTCGTATCAAAATAATATGAAAACCAGCAAAATTGTTAAAACAGAATCTGCTACTTTAAGTCGTCGTTAAAATGTCCATAAGTCCTTGTCATTATTATTTTCTTGAAATATTTTCATAAATTTTGATTTGTTCTCTAGTTGGATAGATGGCAGCAGCATCTCTCTCCCTATATCGTAATCCAGTAAAGGATTCGTATAGGAGGTGCAAGCACACACTGCAGCAGCAGCTAGAGTTGGTCAAAGGCGCCTAGCCTTTCGAAGATAGCATACACCAGTGAATTTGGGGCGGGTACCGCCGTGGACGAGTGGTCTAGTGGTCAGGACGTTAGCCGCATAAGCTGAAGACGCGGGTTCTATTCCCGCCTCGGCCACACCGGTGGAATTTGTCACATTTTCTTTAGTGTATGATATCTATTTCAGTTCTTGTCTTTTAATTTAACAATTAGTTAGGTTTCTAACTAGTTTGGTACGACATTGACGATCGTAAGGCTTAGAACGCACTGCGGTTTTTCAAAAGCGGTTCCGCAACCGCAAAAAATGTAACGTACGGCATTCTTTATAAGCGCACGCATTTAAAAGAGTGAAACCGCAAGAAATTAGACTGAAACCGCAAGAAATTAATCGCAGTGCGTTCTAAGCCTTATGGTGTTTGGCGCGCATCTTACGCACGAATTTCACTTGATTTCGCTTGCACCAGTCATCATGAGCGATTTTCATGGTCCTAACTATATAAAAAACCGGCCAAGTGCGAGTCGGACTCGCCCACCGAGGGTTCCGTACTTTTTAGTATTTGTTGTTATAGCGGCAACAGAAATACATCTGTGAAAATTTCAACTGTCTGGCTATCACGGTTTATGAGATACAGCCTGGTGACAGACAGACGGACAGCGGAGTCTTAGTAATAGGGTCCCGTTTTTACCCTTTGGGTACGGAACCCTAAAAACGAACTTTGGCCTTAAATAACCCTTCTTATACACGAAGCTTTCACACCTTTCCATCAGGTGTGACTAGGGCCAATCGCCGATCAGTTTATATAAAAAAAAAAAAAAAAAAAAAAAAAAAGCCGTCTAATATAATAAACAACTAAGACCTTTATGAACATCGAGTTGATAACTCTGTGATCCAGTGAGTTTCCGCAGAACCTGTTCAATCAGGGGCTCGCCCTTACATGCGTCTTACGTAAATAATATCCTGCCCAAGTAGTCAGAGAGTTAGGTCCGGTGTTTTTGTCAATAATTTCATTTTTGATAAAAGCTTGTATCGCTGATATGATTATATAGAAACCTCTATAAATAGAAATTTCTACGTTCTTTTGGTGCTCCTTTATTCTATTGAATATCATTGCTGGCTCGTCCCTTTAGCTTTCACCGACAAACAGCTGCCAGGCACTCTGATCCAGTAAAAATATGAACTGCAAACTAAAAGATTTGGTTGTATATACACGGTGGCTAAGAAATAAGTGCATTCCCGTTGCCAGGGAGGTTTTGGGATTATACTGGGCAACTTTTACTATGGGACCAAACACGAAATCGAAAAAAAATACCCTTTGCTGAATAAATGTTTGATGTTACATGATGTTTGATGAAACAACGCAACCTAATTGTGTTTGGATTTGTTAGAATAGGCTAGATGACAAATTTTCATTAATGGTGTCAATCGATCAGGTTTGTTTTTAGGATCAAATGTCTATATGGGATGGGCATAAAAGCAATACAAAAGTCAGAAATGATAGTCAAAGTCCGACAGTTGTACTTCACTCGCGAAACGCTCCTAACAAACGATAAGCGAACGTGACGTCAAGGTCACTGATCAGCCCATCTTGAATGTATGGAAAATAAGTAAATTTGCGATTTTGTCGGTGAAATATTGCGTTTATGCATATAGTTGCCGTACAATCTTTTTTCTGATAAAATGTAAGGAATCGAATGGTACCCTTACTTTTTTCCCTTTTTGGAAGTTAAAAAAAACTAAGATTTTTTGAACCTTTCAGGTCCTGCATTTTTGTATTATTTCCATATATTATTTTAATATCCACATTATTGTCACAAATTGCTCATTTGCTACATATTTTACTAGATTTTGTTATAAAATTCAACATGTGTCATCATCCCTATTGTCTCGATGTGTATTAATTCCCTGTTAAAACTTATTTCATGAATAAAAATTATTTACCATTTTCCGACATCAGCTCTTAGAGCACTATATCGGCGCTGCGCTGCGGGGCGCCGGGCGCCTATACGAACCGTAAGCAGGAGATGAAAATGAGACGCCTTTTGTTACGTGTAGTTTGCTTCACCCAAGTTTACTTACATCGATACAAGTGGGATTTTAGACTTGAATGGAAATCGAAAATAAATGGAAAATTCTTGAAAAGTCACTGTAGAAGGCACTTTTTAGGGTTCCGCACCCAAAGGGTAAAAACGGAACCCTATTACTAAGACTCCGCTGTCCGTCTGTCCGTCTGTCCGTCTGTCTGTCTGTCACCAGGCTCATGAACCTTGATAGCTAGACAGTTGAAATTTTCACAGATGATGTATTTCTGTTGCCGCTATAACAACAAATACAAAAAAGTACGGAACCCTCGGTGCGCTAGTCCGACTCGCACTTGGCCGGTTCTTTTGAAATGGGCCTTGTGGTTATAACTACTTAAAAGACTTCCGTTAGTTAAACGTTACTCACACACACAAGTCGCGTGCTCGAACGCTAGTGTCGGTGCAGTCAGTGCTTCGGCTTAATTTGCCGTATTCGGGTAAAACACTGTATTAGGCAGTATAAATAGTATCAGAATTATCCGCACATTAGTGCGTATCACTAAATCCTAGTTAAATCAAAGGTTTTAAGAATATACCGTCAACCGGGGTGAATAGGGATGTCTGGGGTGAATAGAGACAAAACTTAAAATGTGATTTACCTGACAATTCCTTAAAAAATACCCACACAAATTGTATTATTCGATTAAAAATTATCGTAGGTTTTGTAGGTTAGGTAGGATTTGTGTGGGTATTTTTTTTGAAATCGTCAGGTAATTCTTTTAAGTTTTGTCCCTATTCACCCCAACCGTCCCTATTCACCCCGGTTGACGGTATGCACTTTTATAATAAATGTATTTCTTTTCGTAAGTTCCAATGCCATTCCTATCGTTGTGTTCAACAAGAAAATGACAATATGTTAATATTAAAATCAAATATCTTCGACTAACAAAACAACCTTACCTAACCCAAAAACTTTTACTCATCCGGTTCAACAGATGGCGCTCATATCAACAAATGGGACTAAAATCAAATCATGCAGCGTAGCTTAGATGCGTTCTTTGCGAATCAGGTGTAGTTCAGTTAATCCCCAGTGATATATCGTTGCACGGTGCAATGGGGACATACGGTTTTCACAAATTGAGAACTTGACCTTGAGCATTTAGAAACAAAACAGCAGTGCCCCCTAGGTAGATGTGTTCTTTGCGAATTAGGTGTAGTTTAGTTAATCCCCAGTGATATATCATTGCACGGTGCAACGGGGACATACGGTTTTCACAAATTGAGAACTTGACCTTGAGTATTTAAAACCAAAACAGCAGTGCCCCCTAGGGTAGATGTGTTCTTTGCCAATTAGGTGTAGTTTAGTTAATCCCCAGTGATATATCGTGGCACGGTGCAATCGGGATATACGGTTTTAAAAAATGGAGAACTAAGTGACCTTGAGTGTTTAGAACCAAAACAGCAGCGTCGGCTAGGGTAAAGGTACCGAGATTTAGACTATACACTGTCATTACTGCTGTCGACTGAATTGCTACTTCAAATGTCAAAACTCCGTACGGCGACATCGATTTTGACATTTGCGGCATCAACGCCATCGGCATTAATGTCATGCTGCGGTACAACTTCCGTGAGACACAGACATATTAAATATATTAATAACGGGTCACTCACGTATTTTAAGTCGAAAAATGCGCGACATGCCATCATTTGACAATAATGCCGTAAACGAGGGTAGTTTCTCGCCCACCCTGCCGCCACCGGCGCCCGCGCCGAGTCATCGGGCGCGCAAGCAAGCTCTTGATGACACTCCTCGGTACGGAGTGAAACATGTCGAGCGTTTTTCGACTTAAATTACGTGAGTGACCCGTTACTAATATATTTAATATGTGTTACTGCTTCTTGATAAAAATGAAATTTTTGATCAAACGGCGGTGGTGGAACAGGGTTCCCTGTAGCTCACACACGAAATTATGCACTAAACTGTATAATTAAACGTACGTCGCCAATAAAAATTTGCCGAAATAGAAAACATTACAACATAACTCTACTTACTTTTTTTTATACCACGACGGTGGCAAACAAGCATACGGCACGCCTGATGGTAAGCCGTCACCGTAGCATATGGACGCCTGCAACACCAGAGATATTACATGCGCGTTGCCGACCCTTTAAAAACCTATACACTCCTTTTTTGAAGAACCCCATACTGTAGCCCCTTGGGAAAACCTCGGCAGGGAGCTCATTCCACAGCCGAAGCGTCCGCGGGAGGAAATTCCTCTGAAACCGCACAGTACGCGACCATTTAGGTGCTCAGCTAGGGTACTTAGTTATCACGTTCAGACGAGGGCTCGACAACCATGCTGTCCGATCCTAGAAGCTGTGTGTCGCTATCACGCGTGTCGTACATCGCGGCTGACAACTCAATTTGCCCCCTCCCAGCGCCGACGACAAATGCTCCTACTAACAGGTGCATGTGTACGTGTGCACGACAATAACGGAAATTGAAACAATAGCTAATAATAGATGAAACAATAGCTATTAATTGGTGAAACAATAGCTAATACCTAATGCTATACCGCGCTATTGGCCATAATCACAGGATAAGTAATAGTATTATCATACAGAACGGCCACGCACCGCCCCGCCCCGACTCGAATTATCTCGCCCCGCGACAGAAATCTGACAGACTTCTGGCGTGGCTCTCAGTGCTAGGTGTTTTTAAGCAACTTACACTATGACGCATGACGCGTGTAGTGTACGGACGTGCCGTTCACACATAGAAACGCCAGTGATTTTTGATGTATAGCGTGTCCGCCCTGTGCCATAATGTAACATGATTTTATTCGATCGTGTATCCCCTTTTAAATAGTGTCACCAAAACCGAGTTTGTACAAAACTGTAATGTTCTAAATTTATTTTTCTTTCGTGTTATTCGTGTTACCATTTTCTAAATACGTTACAAGAACATAATGGTAATGCAATAGAAGTTAAAAATATGCATGGGGAGTATTAGTCATTTTTTCTTCTTCTTTAAGGATCACATTAGATCATGGTTCGGGGTAGAAATACAGGAAATGACACGCAATCACTAAGAGCCCGATGCTGATTTAACAATTTTGTTACGGGTTTCATCTTATTTTGACACGAGCTTGAGGATTGCTTACGTTGATTAGTGCGTTTTTTATTATAATACTTGGGAGTTTGTATTAAGCAGGTACATCAATTCCCTTTTATTACCTTCCCTTACAGACTTTTCATCACACGATTCAAGAGCCCAACGGAAAGAGTTGCCAATAAAGGAAAGTAGGTACCTACTTTCCTTTATTGACAACATAAACTCAATTTAAATTGTATTTATTCGAACGAAACGGAATGTGAGCGACGAAACGTAGAGAGATTACGAAGAACATTTTGTAAAAATATATTCAAGATGGTTTCGCCGACTCATGATTGATGGGTACAAATGAATTCATTCTGAATTTGAGTGTACTGAGCACACTTAATTACTTTATAATGAAAAACAGCTGTGTATTGAAATAAAAAGCAAGCGTAGTCGATAGTTTTCAAAGGCTGCTAAAAGTTTTTATTTCATGTTACACGCTGGGTGAAAAATATCGATACCTTTGGGTTTAATTGGCGTAAAGGACATTATGTTGAAAATGAGATTAATACAGTTTTATTCAGAATTCCAAGCCACCAATCACCAAGACGATTGCAAGGTCGTGTCAGTACTAGTTCAAAATGACAACAAATTGTTAAATTAGAATAGATCTTCAGATTAGTAGAAACGTTCAAAGTGAGCATGCATTATTACGACACCTGTGCTCACTTACCCACCGTTCGGTTCAAAGCGGCGTTTTCATAAAAAAAAAGGTTCGGCCCAAAATAGATTTTCTCTGATTCGCGTTTGTTACTATTGTATCGAGTAAATATATTTGCAATAGGAATGAAGCCAGCGGAGTGAATGTTTCGCGCTGATGAATATACCCT
Source organism: Cydia strobilella (assembly GCF_947568885.1). Lineage (NCBI taxonomy): Eukaryota > Metazoa > Arthropoda > Insecta > Lepidoptera > Tortricidae > Cydia > Cydia strobilella. Next base: position 16,570,109 of record NC_086057.1, read on the forward strand.
TTGTAGCTTTCTGTGGCTTAATCCGATCGTTCCAACATATTTCATCGAAACGACCCAATAGATTTCTAAACGAGATAGATAGGTGTCAATATAATTATCTTTTGCGCTCCACTGCATGGATAACCAATACTATTGGTTGATTCCCACACGTCTCCTCTAATATCCGCTCATCTCCGCCTCAGGCAGCTTAAAAACGCTACAATATAAAGATAGTTTATTTTTCAAGTAGGCATATTACAATGCGCTTATGAACGTCAAATGATGATGATATACGCCGGCTCTAACCCCAGGCCCGAGAAGTCCCTCCTCAATTGGACGCAATTAAGACCGGCAAGAAAGTCGGAGGGACACATAATCAAAACATTACACCTTACAATAAAATTAATAACTTATTAATATGTGCGCTCGCAGCGTTTCTAGGGTTCCGTACCCAAAGGGTAATAATGGGACCCTATTACTAAGACTGCCGTCCGTCTGTCCGTCTGTCCGTCTGTCTGTCACTAGGCTGTATCTCATGAACCGTGATAGCTAGACAGTTGAAATTTTCACAGATGATGTATTTCTGTTGCCGCTATAACATCAAATACTAAAAACAGAATAATATAAATATTTAAATGGGGCTCCCATACAACAAACGTGATTTTATTGCTGATTTTTTCCGTAATGGTACGGAACCCTTCGTGCGCGAGTCCGACTCGCACTTGGCCGGTTTTTTTCAACTAAATATACAACCTAGAGACTTATTCGAACTTACATTTCATAAAAGCGAAATGCGCGCAACTAAGTTCCAATTGGCCTCGAGTTGGAATATATTTGTTTTGTATGTTTTATGATTACCATAATAATTCGGTTAATACCACTCTGTTCTAATCTTTGTCTACCACAAGTTTTACTAGCGCACGACGACTATCATAAGAACTATTCCTAAAATAAACTCTATCTCTTAAAAATTTAAGTCAGTATTGTAAAGAATGAGATACGAGAAACAGTATTCGTCAGTCCCAAGGGAAGTGTCAATTTCAAAAGCGGGTGTTAGTGTTTTGGATTATTTCTAAAGGTATTTTGCTTTGGAGATGAACAAATAAAAAATAGACTGTCTATTTTTATATACAAACACGCTCTTCATTTAGTTTATGTGGCGCTATTTTTGGTTCCAGCTTAATAATTGAAGGTAATAAACTTTAATAGATTAAAACTATGAAAACGGATTATATCGCGTATATTGAATTTATAATACATCCCGACGTTTCGAACTCTTTACAGCGTCCGTGGTCAACGGGTGACTGAGGAAAAATTACAAAATGCAAAAATACCCACATACTAAAATAATGAACAATCATAGACTACAAACTTTAAGGCTGGTTGTACATGCAAAATCGGTTCATAAGGCTAGTTATACACTATAATTATTTTTCAAGTAAAGATATATATATATACGCGATAAAAATAAACTCGAGAGTCGAGAGTAAGAGTTCGAAACGTCGGGATGTATTATAAATTCAATATACGCGATATAATCCGTTTTCATAGTTTTATTTTATGAGTAACTATCGCGGTAACCGAAGACAATTTTAATAGATTAAGTTATAACAAGAAAAAAATATATGGCAATAATATTGTAAGTAAAAGTATATATTTAAATGAATTGTTTTACGGTTCATTTAAATCGGTTCAAATCGTTCCGAGAATAAATGCACGAGATAAAATAAAATTATGCGGAATTATGTGCCCATAATATTCGAAGAATTTCCTCAATTTCTCCATACTAATATTTAAATTGAATTGAAACTATATTGAACTCGCTGCCTCAACTGCTATGAAACCAGTCTTAAGCATTAATATTAGATCAATGCAAACTGCAGCTCAAAGCCTTTGGTATCCAGTAATTAATATCCTTAAAGCAACCGATGATTGGGTCTTACTGGCTCGTTTATGAATAAAGACGACTTGTCGTTAATAGCTCTAATGAATGATTTTAGCTGTATTATAGCTAACTTGATACACTCAGCTTAATGCAAATTTACATAAGTTTAGTATTTGGTTCATATTTAATTTAATTTAAACTTTTCTCTACCAGTCAACCATAGGGAGGAAAATAGCTGTTTATACACTGGCATTATAAAACTTACACAAGACTCGCTATATTAAAATGTTTTTTTTAGTTATCGCTCAATGTGTTTCGATCTATTTTGAGGATCCTCAACAGCAGCTCACAATGCACCATCTCTAGCAAATCTAAATACGTGATGCGATTATTCAACGAACAATTACGTGAGTAAACCGTTTAATATAATTTTGATGGGCATAATCTTTATCATATCTTAGATTGATGGGTGATATACAACAAATATCAACAACAGTGGTCATTAAAATTACTCGTTATTACCTACATTATTTATAAACTTTTTTTATACATACATACACCACTGCGGTGTACTTAAAAGTGAACCTCCACGTCTGTTTCTTAAGTATGTTAAGTATATTTGTACTTCAAATCCATCTGTATATGTGACTGTTTGTGTTCTAAATAAACTAAAAAAAACACATATAATCACGCCTATTTCCCGGAGGGGTATGCAGAGACCACGGATTTCCACTTGATCCTGACATACCTCTTTCGCTTCCTTCACTTTCATAACATTCCTCATACACTTAAGTTTTTTTTTAAATACTTAAGTATCTGTGTATTTCCCAAAGTTGTTAAAAATTTCATGTGTTTAATTTGTTTACTGAGTTTTTCTGCCACTACCTACATGAAATCACAGAAAAAAAGAAAAAAGTATTTCTCACGAATCGTTTTTGTAATATTGTTATTTTCATCGAAACTGTTTCCGAGAACGAATTAAAACGTCGATATGTCTGGTTTATCGGTTCTCGTTAACAGCTTCCTCGGAAAAAAACTATGGTTATATTACATGAAATAGTAGATTGTTAACCAAGGGATGAAAGGCACTCATTTCTGCCGAGGTGTCTTGGCGCTCGAACGCAGTGAGAGCGCCAATAGTCCGAGGCAGAAATGATGCCTTTCACCCGAGTTAAACACTCTACTTTTCATTTCGAATACGAGGAAAGTAAAATGCATGTGTTTTTTCAAAAACATGACGAATAATACATTTTTATAGTATTTATTGAGGGAACTTTCAATTAAAAATTCAGGCAAAAGTATCGTTATTTATGGAATGGAGAGTCAAATATCACAATGGAAATTGTATAACAAATCCATTTAAACTCAAATTTCAATTGCTTATCGTAAAAAAATTAAAAATATCGTACTTCGAACGTAAAATGCTCTAGTGCAGACACGTATCATTTTCTGCGCACCTTTTAGAACAACAATGACCCTCTTTCAGAGCATGAGAAATGAAAATATATATACGTACTTAATTATATGAAAAGCTACACGCAGTACTTATGTAATATGCTTATTATCAGTTTAGTAGATTAGTTTCAACAACTTGTTATGGTTTAGAACTGGTTTTGACACGACCTTAACGATCATCTTGGTTATTGGCGCGTATCTCACGCACGACTTTCACTTCATTTCGCATGCACTATTAAGCGTGAGCGATGTTCAAGTTCGTAGCAAAATAAGATCAAAACCGTTTCATCACAGGCCTTCTATTGCAGACGATTTATGCATTGTTGTTTAGACAACGGGTTTGGTGACTGTGGAGGCCGATGCGTTAGCGGCAACACCTCCCACATTTTTGGCAGAGAAAGCTCATGCCACCTGAGGTTCTACTCCCGGTTTGCTTTCTGCGACACCTTCTGCTATCTAACGCTTTAAGACAGGCTTGGTCGCATAGTCTTCTCCCCTCCACAACACGCTTGCGCCATCCATCACGGTCCTCAGCTAAGGTTTCACAGGCATGGTGGTTGATTTCAAATGCTGACATGTCTCGCTTAACACAGTCTGGTCTTCCAACGTTCCTTTTAGCATACGCAACTCCACCAAGCAAGACACGTCGAGGTATTCTAGAGGGTTCCATCCCGTTAAACCGTTTAAAACTAAACCCAAAACCGTTTAGATTATCAATTATATACATTGAATCGGACTCCTGCTGTTTCTTCGTCCGGTTCGAAGGACCATGTGCAAGGAACTTTACATATTTTAGAGTATTTTTTGCTAACACAACAAATATATTCGAGCTATTTTCTTTTAGTCTTATTTCTTTCTTCCCATGGGCCACAAAAAAATTAAGACGTGCTGGATTTTTGAATTCGTAAATACTTACTTAATTTCCAGTACAAACAAATATTTGGTTACTATGTTTACATCCAATAATCTGACGACGACGACGAAAATCGTCAAACAATATTATTGAAAATGATGCTGAGGAAAACATTTTTATGGGTCAACTGTTGCAATCCGATACATCTTCATCCCAAGTTCTTCTTCCCAAGAATTACGAAGTAAAGTTAATTTCAGTAGACTCCCTAAACAAAATTATTCAGATGTTCGAGAAATCCTTGAGGCCTTTGTCTCGAGTGGCCTCAAATTATCTCAAATTTTTGCCCGCAATTATATAACAATGGGGTTGAATTGAAAAGCACTCGGCCTCAGACAGCCGCGGAAAAATGGCGTCTCAATACGTTCCGGATAAAGGGAATCCGCAAATCCCTACAATATCCAATAGCGTAAAAGAAATGCGGGAAATTAAATTCCGAAGCGTAGTCGTTTGTGAGGAACTGTTACGCACGCCCGCCGCACGCGGGTTATTGAAATATACGAATTTATAAAAATACTGCCGGCCCCAGGGAAACGGGACGGGCGTCCTCTCTGCTCAACCCGTTCGCGAAGAGTCCCGCCAGTAACTCCTGGCTACAACCTGCTTGCCCGCACGTAATCAATTGCGCTTTTAAATCCCCTGCACATTTGTATTTCCGATTCCCCAGTTCGGACGTTAAACGACAATTTTATTCCGTCTGCAAATCGGAGATTCAAAATTGAATTTCAATGTCACAACAGCAGATATAAAAATCATCAGAGCCTCCGCCGATCGTTTGGCAGCGCAGTACGCAGGCGCGGGCGGGGTGCGGCGCGCGGGTCCGGGGGGGGGGGGCGGGGGTTGCGCGCGCTGGCGCGGCCGCGGCAGTAGCCCGGCTCGCGCGCGCGGGACGGTCGTGTGATGCCATGCCAGCCCCCCGCGCCCCGCAGCCCCGCGATCGAGTGTAGTGTCGCTAGTGACCCAGTGGTTGTGGTTTATGTGGAGGAGCGAGAACACGCGAGCGCTCTGAACGCGTAAACAAACCCGCAACTTCGCTAGAGATGTTCCAAAGTTTGCGAAACTTCATCTTTCAAACTTTAACTATTACCCCCTGAACCCGTTTCAAACTCGCGCGATATCAATTTTGCGCAGTGACAGAAACTTAGCTGACGGATGTGGCCGAATTGACTGCGTGAATACGAAGGATGTGAAGTGATAATGAGGTAGTTTCTCCGGCGTATCTGCGATCAGCGGATCAAAGGCGCGATACCATCGCAGGTAACCCCGCTCTGAATAAATTTCCTCGGTTTTTCTTTGAATGGAACTTGGACTGGATGGTGAACTTCCTAAAGTTCCTTATTTAAATATTTATAAAAGCTTGCAGTAGCCTGAATAAAAGTGGGTGTTATCGCGGGAATTTGCATTCTCGCCGGTGGCATTAATTAAGGCGGGCAAGTGTGTCAAGAAGTGTTACACGGCATTAGCGGCCGCAGATAGCCTGAATAAAACATTCAATCTCCTCGGAACACTCTCTTTGATTAAACCCGTACGCCTAATTACTTACCCACCTACGGCACTCGTATTTAAAAAATTGACGTCCTTAAAGCCTTAAAGTAAAGGCTGGCGGACTTGAGGGAAAAACAAAGGTTCTCGAGGAAAATTCTTTAAAGAAAAGTATAAAACTTCTGAGATCGCAAAACCGGTGCCGCCTGCACTTAAAAAAATACGGAGACTCAATCTCTTTTGGAAAATACGGACTATGACAAATTTTCAAACTAAGCTTTAAAACTAAAACTTGAGTCAATCTCAAGTCAAATAGCTATCGCTACTTCGCGAAAGTACTGCTCAAACACTGAAAGCGCTGGTACTCAGCCACTTTTAATAAATGGGAAAGTATAAAAAGCCTTCAGCAATACACGAAGCTCTTCTAGTGGTAATGCGCCTTGTAACGGCCACTCCGAGGCTGAGCAAAGCGCAACTTCTTTAATCCGATAGCGAAACTGAATAGCCGGTCAAGAAATAGTTCCAACCTTATTGCAGCCGGGCATTCAGCGCTAGACTCGCTTTACCGAGGGTTGAATGGGATTAGCCCTTCCAAGCCCTGCGATAAACTAATATGCGGACTCGAATTGGCTTCGAATAACCCCATTTATAGGGCAAGTCCGTCAACGGGCAAATAGCTTCTAAGGGTCTTGGGACCTCAAACGTTTAACCTTCTTTTCGTCCAGTTTTAGACATAAATTTTCACAGAATCGTTTGTTTATCTATCCATATTCCGAGCTAAATTGGTAAAAGATACGCGTCAGATGATGACATCGTCGTTTCTTTGAAGGTTCCGCTTGAATCCACTTTGGTATGAGTGAATAAAATTTCATCGAGATAAGTGCCATCTTTGTCCGGGCGTTATCGCCGCAGCCGTGTAAAGCCGGCGATGCGGATCGCTCCCCCGGGGCCTGATAAGCCCGTTCTATAAACCTTCACTATTCCTTGATGTGATTTAACGTTACACTAAAAGCCACAGAGTTATGGCTGTTGTGGACCGTATCTTGGTCATTTCAGACGCTGACCTACATCTCCTATATCTAAAACGTACGCGAAATTGTTCGCAGTCCTTTAGCAATCGTCGAAATTAATTTCTCCTGAAAGGACTCATCAATTAATTATCGAGCGACTCGCGAACCCATTGTGGACGGAAGAATATTCGATTAAAATAATTAAATAATTGTCGAGGGCTGTCGCCTAACAAAGCGTTGAATTATTCACCGGAACAAATTAGATCCCCGTCAACACAACTGTAACCCCCACTTTTCCCGAAAGGGCCTATGATCTTGGCCGCTCAAACGCCCCAACTCCTTTGTGGGTGACAGAGCTTCGGCGCTAGTTAAATGGCTCGGCTATGCGGACACGAAATTGTATCAGAGGAATTAGATTACGATTTGAGTCGGGATAAAATGGATGGCGACCGCGGTGACTGCTATTTGTATTTATGCTCCTGAAACTACTTTCCAAGACAAACTGCGAAATCATGACATTAAACATGAAAGGTGAGGAGTTCAGAGACGACGTGTAAAAGGTTATTCTATGGTTGTTAATTAATATTTAACCTAGCCGTGAGCCAGCTTTCACGGTGTTACAGTTTCATAATACAAAGTGAAATATTTGAGCCCCTAATCCTAAAGAGGGTGCTCGAGTGTCCTTCCTCCCAAATATATATATGTACAGCCAAACGGACTAAGTCCCTCGCGAAATATTACGTGGAACAATATTGTTCTTTTGGCGAATTTCGTAATCAAATCGTACACTCGACGCGGACTTGGGCTTTTTGTTTAAAAAGGAGGTTCAAATAAATCTGTAGGTTTGAAGAAATTATTCTATATTTCCTAGCGCCATTTTGTCGGATAGTACCTACTGTCTTAATGTCGGTCGCTATCAAGCGGGTCGCCGGAGGTTTATTGTTCTAATAGGTCGTCGGGTTACAATAATATCTCCGTACAGTTGTAATGAGCGGCCATTAGTTGCGGTGCGATGCTTATCCGCGCGTCAACTCGCTTAATAGTTTTAAATGAAGTAAGTATAAGCGGCCCAACATACCGCACCCCGGTGGGTGACCCCGCGATATGATCTCTTGTCAATAGCCCGACTCATTTGTTCAAATCGCTTTTCGATTCTTTTAATTACACGTTCATGACATATCGCCGTGTTTGTGGAACACATGTCATGTCCCAGTATTACTTATGCACTGATTGAAAATTAATGGACTGATTCGATCGCGGCTATTTTTACGTTTGTGGATAAATCACGAGAAACTCTTTGAGCCGACCCTTCTCGCTGTCAGGCTCCGACAACTCCACAATTTAACAGGAATTTTATAGAGGGACATTTCTTTTGTGAATTCCATTGAATTGGGCACGCACACGCAGAAACCCTGTAAGTTTTTGCTATTTTCCCGCGGCAGCGACATTTTGTGTACACATTTTTATAGCGCCTATAATATGAGATTACATTGGGACGCGGGGAAAGTTAACGAGTTCGCTGTTAGTGTAGACTTTGTAGGTGTGATCCCGCATCTAGTAGCCCCGGAGGGGGTGTTAGGGGATCAGCTCCACCGATTCGATCCCACAGAGCCGTAGATATGACAAGACATGCAACACGGTAACCCGACTAAGTATTACTCGACAACACGTCTCACTAGCTTGGATGGGACAAGTTGTATTTTCTCGCTTGTCTCTTAGTATCCCTAATCCCTATGCCTTTCTGTAAAGAAGGTCAGAAATATCAAATTTTCTGTTAAAGGGGTCTGTGTTATTTAAACGATGTCATCTACATACATAAATGTTAAGCAATTAGAACCGTTTTGAAATGCAAATGTTAGCGAACGACATCTACTGTCCGGCAAAATTAAACCGAAGTGCATCCCATTCAATAAAGGACAAACTGCCCGCTCGATGCCAAATGCAAATCTGCGGTCATAAAAGCGGACTAGATTTTATACTAGTACTATACTATTTGAGGGTCTATATAATTTTCCATCAACTCCGTTAATTGGATTCCAGATTGGTATAACTTTATTAACGTAGCGAGGCTTTTTTTGGTAGCGTGGTTCGATTAAGGCGATCGCGGGGCTATGATTAGCTCGTTCCTCACCCAAATGAAAGCGGCCGTAATAGGGCGCGGTGTGCCCCGCCGTAATTAGAATCGTGTCTTCTGAATTCCTTGAAAAATTATCTTTCTTGTCTGAGATATTGCGAATTTTCATTCATCACAGCGTCAGAAATATCACGTTTTGATTTGAGGGATCGAGGTTACCGCGTTAACAATAATGTCCGCCCGTAATATTAACCCGTGATTACGGCGGTATCGTCGCATCGACAAATTGGAACACGGTTTAATTTTACTGGGTGAATTTGTTGAAAGCGCTGAAGTCTGAGTTCTTACGCCACCGTCTGCGGAAAGAAAACAATTTTCCTCTCTTTACGTTTCCGCTCCACATATTCTTGCTTGCATTTTGTGTAAGACTTTCATTGTAATATCGCCGCGGCATGTCGATATCACAGGTAGTGAATAATGTTCATGATAACATGGCATTTTCGCGACTCCCTTTATCACCGTCAAAGGCCTGCCATCTCTACGATATATTTGCAAGCATGCGTCAGTAAGTGTGGGGGACTTTCGGAATAAATTTCTCATTGTCGTCACGAACTCTTCAGAAGGGGTGCGGTGACAGTTTCGACGAAAACCAATGATGCGTCGTGCAATTCTGACGTAACAACCTTAAAACTCCAAAGTGTACAATTAAGTAGTACCTACTATTCAAATATTTTCTGGGAAAATTCCTCATTGGCAACAGGATTTTGAATATCAATAATCAAAGCGGATGTTGGCGCTGAACAAGTGGGAAAACATTTAAAACAAATTCAATGAACTTGCGAGCCTTTGTGATCCGAACATAAAGTTCGGGCTAAGAATTTTTTTATACTACATCGGTGGCAAACAAGCATGCGGACCATCTGATGGTAAGCAGTCACCGTAGCCTATGGACGCCTGCAACTCCAGAGGTGCAACTTGCGCATTGCCGACCTTAACACCCCGCACCCTCGTTGAGCTCTGGCAACCTTACTCACCGGCAAGAACACAACACTATGAGTAGGGTCTAATGTTATTTAGCTGCGGTTTTCTGTAAATTGTTTTTTTGTAAAATTGTAAGGTGTAGTCAGAAAATCAGAATTGTGACCAAAAATGTGAACTTTCTTTTTGTGGAAGTCATCCTTTGTCAAGCTTTGGTACTAGTTATAATCATATGCACCAGATTTTAAAGCCATAATACTTGCTGTTGCCAATTTTGTCCTACGGATAGGTGTAAATTAATACAAGTTTAGGTAATTTCAATGCAAAGGTAAACAAAGTTCAATAATAGATTAAGAGCTTTGATGTTGCTCAAATGATGCTTTGATATCTTCAAGCGTGCATTCAATATTCAATGGCGGTGTTCCACCGAGCACATGATTCGATACCGAGTACGGTCCGGCTCGACACGTGAGCACGACGTTTCCTAATTGAATCCCAAGTAACAATGCAAATGGGAAAAGCTAATAAGAGTACGAAGCGTCCATTTTGTGGCTGAAATGCTGTAATGGTGGAGCCATTACGCTGGAGATAGTAATGCAGTTTTTGATGGAGCGCGAAGCGAATGTAAGAGTGTATACCTATTTTGTTCTTAATAGCTGTTTTTCACTTGGTAAATTTCTGTGGGATATAGTAATATAATAAAGAAAACTAAAGGAGTTTACATGTTAAGTAGACTGTAACTAAAAGGTTCTCAATAGATAATCTTTGTTTTTATAACGTAAGATACATAAAGCTTTTTAGAAATAAGTTTTATTTATAAATAAGCTTCCCTTTAAAACGTAGGATTTGGATAAATACGTCGGAGCTCAAAGCGAGAGTCGCCCGCAACAGAATTTCATTTGTCGATGTCAAGAGACGCGGGAGGACTACCGATATCCAGGGTTCGGTCGAAAACTGTTACTCTCTTTTAAAACATTTTCTTAATGAGTAATGTTCTAGTTCAAACGTATCACTATCCACTGAACAAAAAGAGTAACTTGGGGAACACCTCATTTTAATTCAGATAAAGGTCTGGATTAGTTGGCGCTCTATAAGTATTAATTAAGTTATTTGTTAGACTAAATGAGCTAGTTTTCTGGCGCATTATTTAGACACAACTGAGAATAAATAGTAAATCACTGACAATTATAATTTTGCTACCCTGTCCAAAGCTATAGATAAGTCAAAAGGAATACCAAATTCGTCACTTTTGGTCAAAGCCGAAAAAGGCTAAAGAAGTAATTTAGCATACAAACTTTGCACGAACGAACCCAAAACAACATATTTTTTTACAACACAACTTAAGATACACTTCAGCGCGTCGCAAAGTTTTGTCCTTGCGGAACCCAAGGGCGTAGTTGCCTAACTTTGTAGGATATTCTCGTTCGACACTTCCTGAAGTGTCGTTACAATCGCTTTTCGAGTCAGAAACTTAGGCAAAATAGTATAACGAGGCTCTCTAATTACTCGTGGTTCTTACTGACCTTGAGGTCATGTTTCATCGGTTATATTATGTAGAATGTTGTGTGCTCACAAAATGGAGAATGTTCTCCGTCACGACATGACGACTTCCATTAAGTTCTCTAAACAATCTTTGCTTGGTTTTATTCGGTTTATATCTAATGTCAATCATGTTTTTCTACTATCATTTCGTTACTATTTATTACTTAAAGAGTTTTGTTATATTTTAATTTAAAAAAATATATAAAATAAAAATAATTCATTCTTTGTGACGCATTTAGCTAAAGTGATTTTGGAATGAATTATTTATAAACTGAAATAGATACCATACACTAAAATTAATAATTATTTAATTTTTTTATTATGCATCTAAGTGTAACATTCCTGCAGTAAGACAAAATAATATTATTTTAGAGGCATGTGATTTTGTCCACAGATTCTATTTATTTCAATTTCTATTCATTAATCTATCTGGGGTATATTTATTATACGGTTTCACACGTTAACCTCAATATATATTTCCTAAACGTAATTAATCTTGTTTCTCCGAAATGACTCCCAAAATGTTTCAGTACATGTTTACGATTTCACTTAATGATTACGACACGAACAATGGAAAGAGCTACAGTTATTTATTAACAAGATTTAAAAAGATATGTAATACAAATAATATCGATACCGATATCTCGGAAAAAGTGTAAACGATTTGTAATATTTTCATGGAACGTACATTTATATTCATTAATAATTATCGACGATGTTTTTATTTACAGATTTCAGAGAAACAGAAATGGATTAAAAAAGTTCATGAACAGAAGTTAATAAATTTTCTTTCCATCCGACATTCGTAGGTTATATTCCGATTAAATGTGTACGCCCGCCTCTGATCTAGGTCGTATTTTACTTTTTTCGCTTTGAATAATGTGTTTGGGCGCTCGTGTGTTCCTGAGGGAATACCTTTTTAGGACAAACGTATTGTTCTAGATTTGTGTAGGTTAGAATTATTATGACATGCTTTTTGACAATGCACCGTTCACGTTTAGAACATTACCTATATATTTTTTAATAAATTTATATCTTGTTTCAGATGGTATAGTTTATTCATTTTATATTAAATACTGAAAACGCAATTTAATACAATAACATTGAGTAAAAATCATTTTTTTTCTGCTTCTTTGTTAACTTCTACAGCAACTTAATAAATAAATTTATATCTTGTTTCAGATGGTATAGTTTTTAATTCATTTTATATTAAATACTGAAAACGCAATTTAATACAATAACATTGAGTAAAAATCATTTTATCTGCTTCTTTGTTAACTTCTACAGCAACTTCTTTTTCACTTAAATACCTTATACCTTTACGCTTTGGAAATGGTATTATACCTTTTGAATACCGGATTTGTTAATTTTGTTTATAAAATGTAATTTTCATATAATATATGAAAATTACATTTATTTCATATTATGAAAACCGTTTTGGATATTTAAAATTTTTTAAAACAACGTGATTTTTTTTCTCAAATGTTGGCTTTCAGCGTTTAAAAAGTAAATAATAAAATGAATTAAAAATAGTTTATTTACAAAAAATGATACATATAGTTTTATTAACCTATGATCTCCACACTAGGCTAGGCCTGTCTTGTGGAGTCAGTTGAGACAATTCCAATTTTTAATTAACATCTTCCTACGCTGAAGTTTTGTCATTGTACTAATACTAGGTAATATATATAGCTTACAGTATTAAATAAAAATAAAAGCTTAGAATATTTTATAAATTTGCCATTAAAGGTGTTCAACATTTAAAGTGTTTATTCATTGTCTTATACAAACATCTAGTCATATCTGGCGACTGCTATGCAACACAATTTTATACATTTGTATAAAAATATTGAATTCAGAGTTACAACTGCAAAAGTTAATATTTGACACACTCATAAAAATAAAATGTACTTTATACTTATCAAATAAATGTACACCAGTCCGTATAACTTTCTTCCAAGGATCATTTAACAATGTTTTCAGAGATTCAGAAAAGAATACCTCTATTTATTAGGGATGTACCGACTAGTCGGGAAAGCCGACTAATCGGCCAGATTTATAGTCGGCGACTAGGCGGCCAAAATGGCCGATTAGTCGGCCTATTCTTAATTACAGAAAAACAGGACATAAACGATATAAACAGCCAATAACTAATGAATTAATGATGTAATAATAATAAACTTGACATATTCAGATATAGCGTAATAAAATGACACAAAACTGGGGACATTATTGTATGAAATACTGTGACATATGTAAATAGTGTAAATAACTTGCCTGCATGTTGTGCATGACACTAAATATTCTACACCGTAAATATACGGTAGACTGCGGAAAAGGACTTAAATTATCACCATTAACATCTTTTGTATTTCTACCTGTGGTCTGACAATAAATGTTTTCATTTCATTTCATTTCATTTCAATATTTATCAAATGTTAAATATCTATTTAGGATACATAATTATTATTTTTTCAATGTCGTCGCAGACCGTATCATATTTTGTAGTTGGTTACAATTACGAAAGTAGCTAATATGAATTTTAGGTAATTTTATTTCTATTACTTGAGGTGTCTTTAATTAAGCTGCTAGGACCTACCAACCTCATGAAACGCGACCCGCACGAAAGGTGTACTGCTGATCGGGTCAAGATCACGGTTAATAAATAGTTGAATTGTTGTTCCACACGACCAGTCGTTAAGTCTTTACACCGGCAGGAAACGTCTTTCAATTAGTAATTTGATAAATATCGCGACACAAATGGTTTTTGCTGGGTTGGACCAGCTAAAAAATGGTGAATTTTTATCGCGAGTTTAAAGTGTTACATAATAAGACAAAGCTATTGCAGTGAACATCCCTATGTAAACTTTATAGAGAATTAATGGTTACGGATTCGGCCGACTAGCCGACTAGTCGGCCAAATCACTAGTCGGTACATCACTGCTATTTATTTACCCCAATTACGCGTCTGCAAAGAGCTTTAACTTAATGCAAATTCCTCCAAGGCATGCCGGCAGCCAAAACCTGCAATGTACTAATGGAGTATCAGGTTCCTGCATTCTTAGTACTTTCTTCCTTTGGCTGCCACTAACTGATGAGAAAATCTAAAGTAAACAAGTAGCTCGGAAAATTCCTCGAAACGCTAAGCGGACAGTGCAATTGCAGCGTCAACATGACCTAATGTCTTCATCCTTACCCCTCTCGTAATAAAGTTCTTATTACAAAAGCTTATGTAACGATTGGAAATCGAATGAAGACTTATATTAGCTGCTGTAATTGCGCTTTAAAACATGTTCGATTTTATAAAGTTGTTAGTGTAAAGCTTTTGCCTTTGTTGAGCTTACGTAAGCAGTTTGTGTATTTTATATTGTTCTCGACTCGTCTAGTTGACTGAACAGTGAAATGTGAAACTTTTTAACAAGACTAACATTGTTGCTGGGTCGTAAGTTGTTTTCATGTATTTCTAATGAGTAGGCAACTGCGAAATATAGGTCATCATTGGCCACAGCATCTTTACAGATGATAGTTACAGCGACTAGAGGTATTTGAGGAGATGTCTACAGTCTAGGTAGGTATAGTCAATAACTACACTTTAAACTTCTATAAGTTACCTAGATACCGGCTCTATTTAACGAATACTACCAGACAAAGTTATATATTGCGTAAATTTTCATGCCAAGTTTCATGCCATTTAAGCACATCGTTTTAAAATGAGAGCGAAACTTCGATTGTACTTGAGTTATGAAATCAAGAAATAAAACTATGAAAACGGATTATATCGCGTATATTGAATTTATAATACATCCCGACGTTTCGAACTCTTTACAGCGTTCGTGGTCAACGGGTGACTGAGGAAAAATTACAAAGTGCAAAAATACCCACATACTAAAATAATGAACAATCATAGACTACAAACTTTAAGGCTGGTAGTCTATGATTGTTCATTATTTTAGTATGTGGGTATTTTTGCACTTTGTAATTTTTACTCATTCACCCGTTGACCACGAACGCTGTAAAGAGTTCGAAACGTCGGGATGTATTATAAATTCAATATACGCGATATAATCCGTTTTCATAGTTTTATTTCATGAGTAACTATCGCGGTAACCGAAGACAATATTATGAAATCAAGTTGAGATTAAAGGTCTATTTTCTAACAAAATAAACTACAAGTTTTTTTCCAAACATTTTCCCTACCCCTATTACTTGTGAAGTCTGTTTTGTTATGTTCAAAAAGATAGACAGCGGGTGAAAATCGAGGCTAACTTGTACCCCAGGGAGCTCGCGGGCCGAGTTTGTTCGTAACGTTCTGTCAACAAATCATAAAGATGGAGGGTGTTGAAAATTGTAATGTTGTATGTTAAACAATGTAATTTAAAATACGAAGACGACCACCAAAACGGAAAACGGTCACCATGGCCTTAGCTGCATGAAATTCGCGGGCCGTTTTTCCAGGCATCATGCCATCAATGATGTCCGCAGGGTTTGGCAGTGGGGTCTTAGGGTCCCGTTTTTACTCTTTGGGCACGGAACCCTAAACAGGATTACCGACTATACTTCAAAATTACGAAGTCGTCTCGAGGTTTTTTTTTGCTCATAAATGTTGTTTTAAATGTAAATGTGCAGCCAATTAATAATTCGTCTTGAAACGCGTTTAACATTTTTTTAGTAAACACCCGGCAATCTATCGTGGCTATTTTGTAAATTCCAGCTATCACTTCACTAAAAGCAACTACCGAACAATGTCATTCTATACGAGTACACTTTTGATATTGACGAAATCATAAATTTGATGGCAGCTATTTAAAAGAAGACAAGGGTATAAAAATCATAGACAATATCCATCCAACCACGTTGCTTCTCTTGTTAGTTGAAGCCGTAAAATGATGTACCTATGTAATTTATTTTGTGTGTGGTTTTGCATATCCCTGGAGAATATTTCGGGAGTGCGTAGCTTATGTGTCTGGTGCCGGTACAACATAAACACTCTCTATGCAAAGTCGTATCGATCCTGGGTCGCTGTTGCAAGAAATAAAGGAAGCCAACAAATACAATTTTGGATTTTTATTAAAGGTAAAGGATAATGTCTTTCTTCAAGCTCTCTTTGCAAATATATTTTTTAAAAACCATATTTGACAAAAAAAAATTGTATGAGATTTGTATGAGGTAAAAGTTATGAGTATTTCCATCATAAGATTAAAAAAAAGGTTTATAAGGCTGATTTTCCTACTTTATCCTTATAGATATGTTACAACCTTTCTACATCTTATAAGTTGTACCTATGATACCCCAGCAATCGTTTACCACAGGATTTGTGGTTTAAGGTCCACAGAAAAGATGCCGATTTTCCCATCTTGTCCCATTTCCATGTTTTGTATCAAATAATAGTGTTATAAATATAAAAAATACTTAGACAAGTCGTTATATCAAATGTGAGACTATGGGTGCATTTCGTTTTGTTTAAAGAATAAGTAGATAATATCGTAAGTATTAAATTTGTTATTACTTTTAACTGGCAATTGGCTCAGTAAGAACATTTTGAAGTTATAGAATAGATATACTAGCTTCTGCCCGCGACTTCTTCTACGTGGAATCATGACAATGATTGATTAAAACTGTTCTTCCTATGTCTTTACTCGAGCCTCAAACTATCTCCATACCGAATTTCATCTCTAACAGCTCAGCGGTTTAAGAGTTAAGAGTGGAGAGGTAACTGACAAAAAACATTATTTACACATTTATAATATTAGTAGGAGATGTACATACTTACCTATTAGTACTGTTATTGAAAACTGTAATAGATGTCATATATTAAAGAAAAAGTGACGAAGCCCTCCAGTGGTGAAGGCCGGATACGAACCGGCGTCTTTAGCTATCGCAGCTAACGCCATGGACCCCTAGGCCACCCCGCCACGGCGGTACCCGTCACAATTTCTCGACTATATGCCATCTTAGTAAGACTAGGCGTCTTTGACCGGCTCTAAGGGCAAGCAGTGCGCGCTTGCACCTCCTAAACGAATTCCTTACGGAATTACGTTATAGCGAGAGAGACTGGTGCTGCCATCTAAGAACAAGTTTTGGGAACAAATCAAATTATTTTACTAAATATTTTGAATTGTGTTTTTTAAGTAGTTACACTACTATATGTAACTGTAATAGATGTCATACTTGTTGTGATGTACTTGGCATTGACTATATTTTTTTCTAAAACGGAACTGTTATAGATCGGGGCGTACAAAGCAATATTTTCGTTTGTCGCGTGACGAGGGTAGGATGATCAAACAGATGTTTCTTGCGAGACAATCTGACAACAGAGGACGACTATGAAGCATAGATTATTTGATCCTCCAACAAATCAAAAATAAGTATTATTTTTTAAGATTTGAAAATTGAATTTTGCTTTAAAATATTTTTTATATTCTTGAATAAAGAACCAGCAGGCCTACAGACAGGCCTACGTAGGACTTTCAATAATCAACCACTTTTGTACAATCTTACTAATACCTAGGTATATATATTATCATCTTAAGCCATTGTATTTTTCACATAGCTTTTTTTACATAAGATAAACACCGATACAAAAATACCTTACAACGACTATTAATTTAGCAAAGTATCGATAGTAAAATAAAAAGTCAAGACGCGAGCTAAAAGAACAAATCAAACTCATTAGAACAAAGTCCTCAAGATGTAGCAATCGACATAATCAGCTACAAATGAGGCGTCTCCGTGGGTGAGTGTAGGCGCGACACGGGAAACGCCCTCGATTATACCGCGACACACGGCCCCCGTGACAAACTGACAGATCTATTAATACTAATGACTGCAGTTTATGTGGGTGATGAAATCTGAGGTAAAATTAGAACTTTTATGGATCCGATAGCTACAGCTCTGCTGTTGCTGAAGCAAAAGTTTAACTAGATGTAGTACCTTGTAACTTAAATAACAAGGAGTAAGTAAATGAACAGCTAATTCGATTAAAATACTCATAATGTGCAGATTGCATGGTTTGCTTACTCTAGGGACTAGGTTTAAAGGTATTACTCAATTACTTTTGACATATTGCTTGCAATTAATGTTATGTATACCATAACATTAATTTCATACATGTGGCGCAAACAAGTGTGTTAAGGGGCTACCTGAGGTTTTCATCGATTTTTGACAAGTTTTGAATCGTATCTCCTACTTTTGCACTACATATAGAATTATAAGACAAGCGGCTATCGGTTCTTCAATCTTTTATCTCCATTTTTGTCTACCGGATTGTGAAAAAATGAATACTTATTTATTTATGATTGCTTTAAACATTGTATAAAAAAAACACTTTTTTCGTATCTCGATTGCTGTGAAAGATCTTACTTATACGAAATCTACATATTTGGGTTCGTCTTAGACTTCTCTAAAAATTTGTCTAATTTGTTTAATTTGTGTAATTTTAAACTAATTAACACAAAAGTTATGGCCAGAAAACCAGTTTTTTGGCCTAAAATTGTTCAACTTTGATGCCAAATATTTGGAAAACAATGAACTTTGAAGTAAATATGGGATACTATATTGCTAAAATCCGTTGCTGTTAATATGATAAGCTACAAAAAACATTAGAAAACCAAGAGATTCAAATCGAAGGTTATTGGGGCATGGGATCCCCTTAACTTACGGCGTTATTCATAAATATTTCACAAGCCTTACTAATTTTATGATTATTGGTTGTGTCCTATCTGTAACTTTATTTATTTTTGTTATTAAATTAACCAAAAGAGGCTCGTTAAGAGCTTTACTAACCTCTTATAAGTTTTGTCACTTTCTAAAGAAACACACAAAACACATTTAATGTCAAAAATATTGAATAGGGGCAAATGATAAGCAACGACATTTACCTACATAATTGGCAGGTTTGTGAACAACGCCAATTTTTTTTACATATTTTTAACGTAACGTATACTTAACCTGAAACTGACCTCACAGTTTGTTTCAAAACAAACATTTATCCTCAACTGTTAATAATCACAGCACTTAATTATAATCAATTTATTTTGATAAAGCGGAGCTCCCGCTAAGATGCTTAACGCCCTAAATCCGACGGCGGCCATTAAAAATGCGTAAAAAGCGGAAAAGCCTCAAGAATGTTTACACTGACTTCTCCTTATTCTCTTAAAACGAGTATTTGCGAAGACCTTAAACTTTCCGAGTATTATTCCTTGCGCAATTCCTCGATTGCGGTTGGAAATATTTGTTAGTAAGATGCTTGTATCTATCTTGGCATATCTATGCCAAAAGTTTGGTAATACAAATTGGACTGGACTTACGCAGTAGGCACGTGATCTTTGGTAACAAAGTTTTGGCCGACCTTTTTTGTGCGGCTATGTATATGAAATAATATTAGGTCTTGGAGTATTTCTTTGCAAGGTTATTTTATTTATGACACTATTATTTATCTCCCGCATCTTTTAAGGGCAATACTATGTTTATGTTCACACGTATAGATAATTTTGAATCGTATTACCATGACAGACCTACATTTAGATAGATTCAGATCGCTTTTTAACTATAAAGACCGCCTGTTGTTTATCTCAACTTCTTTTGCTGTTTTCTTTCTGTATTGTTGTTTCTGTTGAGGTGTGCAATAAAGAGTATTTGTGTTGTATTGTACTTATAATTTATACTAATATTATAAATGCGAAAGTCTGTCTGTCTGTCTGTCTTTCTGTCTGTGTGTTCCCTCTTCACGCTTAAACCGCTGAACCGATATAAATGAAATTTGGCATAGAGATAGGTTGAGTCCCTGAGAAGGACATAGGATAGTTTTTATCCCGAAAATCATCCCTTAAGAAAGCAAAAAGCGGGGTGGAATTGAGATAATCAACGAAGTGCCTGCTAATTTGTGTGCATAATATGCTCAAATTTAGATTGCTATGAGATTTTTTCCAGGCGCTATTCTTACTCTAGCTGCGGTTACTAAGTCCACGCAGACGAAGTCGCGGGCAAAAGCTAGTTTATTATAAAGACGGCTCGTTACACTCAACCAACATATCAGGAAATGCACCAATACTCCATAATACTAAAGAATACGAATTACGAACAATGTTTACTAATAGAAGCAGTCACATTATACGTACATATAACAATGTCGTAACCTTGTGAGCCGTAACTTATTCTTCGGCTGTACTGTCGCAGCGACCATTCTACGAGCACTGTCGGATGTTTTTATTTTACGACACGGCTTTTATTCCAGCCACTAAATCTATCCCGTCTTTACGATACAGGCTTACGTAAGAGAATTTCGCGAAGATCTGAGCAATCAGGAAAGTGGAGCGAGCATAGTTAGGACTAGTTAACACTTTCAGCGCTGAAGGCAAACTAGTTTCGAAGCGCCTACAGTGGCCTATTTACAGCAATACACGCTGAGTCTTGGCGAGCTTCAGTTTTTATGATCATCTAACACAAGTTGTACTATTTGGCTTGTTTGTACCGGTAGTATGTAGGTAAAAGTAACATAGTGAAGGAGAAAATTAAGAAAGAACAAGTACTGCTATTCGTTCACGATTTATTTCTTTAGTTTATACATTTCATTGGTCACTGGAATATTATGAAGTGGTTTTTAAACCAAAAGGGTTTCGAGACATTTAAGAATGTGCAAATTGTGTGCTAAAACTGTGATTATTTTTTACTGTGTCAAGAGTACTGGGCTATAACCGCAAAAATAGAAGTTCGCATTTTTTTTTTATGTGATAGTCAGAAAACGAGCAGATGAGCCGCCTGATGGGAAGCGGTCATCGTCGCCCATGGACATAAGAAACATCACAGTAGCCACTTAACCGTTGCCGATCCTTGAGAACCCTAAAACTAGCTTCTTGAAGAATCCCATGTCATAGCGCAGAGGAAATACCTCAAGAGGTAACTCAATGCACATTCTCCACGTTCTGGGAAGAAACTAGCGAGATGCCCGCTTATTCTTCTTGCTTAAATTGCGGGTATCTTTCTCTGTCACTAAGACGTAATTGGAGTAAAAGAGAAAGATCCCCGCAATTTGCGAATTTGAAAATGGCAACGCAAACTGTAATCCCTATTAATATTGTTACGCTGTAATCTTAGATTACCGACGTATCTGCAATATGTCTTAAACTTAGTTAGTGTCGACGTCACGTCGCTGTCATACTCGTTCTCATAGGAGCACAGTAACGGGCGCGAGTGCGTTCTCACGAACTTTATTCGGAAGATGACTCTGAGACTTGAATTATTTAAGAGGCGTTACGACTTACGACACGAGGGCCAAAGTTACGACATTTGTTTGAAAATTAAAAGTTTGCAACGTTGTATGTAATGCAGGCAAAGTATACTAACGAGGTTTAATTTTATGGGTGTACGTGATGTCACAATGTCTTTAATTTCTTTTTTTAAGCTTATACATAATTATTTTTATAAGTTTAACTTCAGGTGGTAATAATCGTGATTTCACATAACTTCCAGTATATTATTGTAAGTTTCATATTTTGTAAGCTACTAACCCCCTTATTCATAACACTTTCCGGGCCTGATTTAGTTAAATTATGTTTTATCTCTTTCTTACAAATAACTAAGTCGAAATGATAGATAAAGACAAACTATTCATAGCTAATTCAGGCCAAAAACGCTTTATGAATAACGCCATAACAAATTCCAAACAGTACAAATAATCATGGTATTACATCAAAGCTTTAGCCTTCTTCAAAAATGTCAAAGCAGCTGACAGATCCCAAATGTTAGTACAAGCAAGCCCGCTGCGGTAATGATGACGTCTCTTCCTCGTTAGAACTCGAAAGACACCATTTAACTTACTTAAGCGCCGCAGTCTTGGCCGCGTCTTCCGCAATGTCTCTAGTGCTGCGGTGCCGTGCCAAAACCTCTGAAATGTTTGTACAGTCACCAAATAAATTTGATATTCTTGACGTCGAGCTGTGGCGCGAATAAAGTTTATTCTGACTTGGTTCTCCAGTAAGCCGTTTCGGTTAGGAGCGATAAGAAGTATAAGTTGTTCAGTAAATTGAGTTATTAGTGATAATGTTTATTAAGTACAGATGATCTCATCTTCAAGCGCAAGTTGAATAAATACCTTTTAAATGGCCTTTTGTGTTAACACGAAACTTTAATTTAAAACAGTAAAAATCCATTACAGTGTGACAACCACATTTTATATTTTTTAACAAAATATAAAATTCGGTTGTCAGACTTGATTTCCCGCATCGTTGCAGCTCTGCGGAATCGGCGGCAACAGACTTCCTACATCGCTTAACTTACTTAAGTTTACAATCTTGGCGGCACACCTCGCCAGATGGCGCTATCTCGTGACGTCACGCCTGGCGTTACGTTAGCCAGAAACAATGAAACAGAATTTAAAATAAGTAAGTGCTTCGTCTGGAATATATCGCGGGTAGTTTTTCGAGAAGCCGAATTTAAATTTTTGGACGCGAAGTTTTAAGTATATTTGGTGAGAAAAAAGTATTTACTTCATCTTTATGGATAAAGCTATTTGGAGTGGAGAATGAGAATTTAATGCTTGGAATCTTTTAACTGAATAAATTTTAGAGCAAGGTTGACCTTTTAATAACTTTTTACTTAAATTTTCTTAAATTTAATTCTAGAACGCCTAAGTCTGAGAATTATTATGTTTAGCTCAACATTTTAGTCGCAAAAATAACTTGTTTTCCAAATAGTATTCGACCGTTTTTCTAACGCTATTTAATTTTTA
Organism: Cydia strobilella; assembly: GCF_947568885.1. Lineage (NCBI taxonomy): Eukaryota > Metazoa > Arthropoda > Insecta > Lepidoptera > Tortricidae > Cydia > Cydia strobilella. Next base: position 16,593,149 of record NC_086057.1, read on the forward strand.
ATTATCTGTTCAGTTACAGCGAAATATTAGTTAGTAATCTTGCAAATATGGGATGATTATGAATAAATGCTAATCAACAAAATGTCGGAAGAATTTTAAAACGTCGTTGTAATAAATAAACATTGAATTCAGGCATTCATTATTCATTCATTATTCAGGCATTGATTCATTGTGGTTATTTAAAAATCGGTTTATTATGACACTACTCATTATTAAATATTAAAGCAGAAGATGAATCTCTCTGCGGTTGATCTCTCGATAGTTGACCAGAGTGCGGTTGCTGTCTCACTTTAATTCGGAATTTAGTCGCCATCGAGTTGAATATTATTTATTCATTCAGGATGTCCTAACTCCAAAATTTTGCATTATTCATGTTCAATAACAATATTATTTATAGGTAAATTTCTTATTCTAACTAATACTATAATGCCTAAAAGAAAATTACATAAATTGAATCGTAGAAAATTACACAAAAAATAGCTCACAGAGACTTTAAGGCAAAATACAGACATTATAAAACAATGCAGTGTTCTTAAGTAACTTAAAAAGTTGGAATACTGAGACCAAATCATTCATATTACTTATTGAGTAAAATGCCAGGCACTCAATAATTCAATATATACTACTAGCTTTTGCCCGCGACTGCGTCTGCGTGGAATTAGTAATTTGGGTACGTTAATTCTTATCTGCTTTTTAATCCATCCTTTTTTACCCCCAAATTGGTCCACACTTTACATTTTCACCCCAGTTTTTACACCCTTAAGGGATGATTTCGGGGATAAAAGTTATTCTATATCCTTTACCACAGCTCAAACTATCCCCATACCAAGTTTCATCTAAATCGGTTCAGCGGTAATTGATTCCCCATACAAATTTCCGCCCCCTTTTCACCCCCTTGCGGGGTGAATTCTGTGATAAAAAGTATCCTATGTCCTTCCCCGGGACTCAAACTATCTGTATACCAAATTTCAACTAAATCGGTTCAGCGGTTTAAGCGTGAAGAGGTAACACACAGACAGACAGACAGACAGACAGACTTTCGCATTTATAATATTAAGTATGGATTAACTGGCTATGACGCAGGGTCACGAACCAAGCAATCAGCATTCAACGAACTTCTCGAAGTATACATACCATTAGGTATGTAGACTTAGGTAGTGAAACTTCAGCTTGGCAAGGGTTATTTACTCGCACTTACCCAACTTTGTTCCAGCATTAATCTTTTCCAACTATTTTTTGTTAGCGAAGACGCAACTATTGGTGGAAGTAATTACGGTAGTTTAGTAACCGGACGCGAGACTGCCAATACTGATCCAGAATGTCGTAAGAAGCTCGGTGAAGGAATTTTCGTAAGACCTTTTGCTCTTGAGAGTGTTTGAGGTGCTGAGTTAGTGGTAGAGCAAAGAGGTGCGGCGAGAGGCGGGGCTCCTAAGTTCGAAGTTCACGAAGGCAAGTGTTGCTGTTGGTTTTCGTTGCATTCGCAAAATGACAAATGGGGCTTTATAAAGCTAACAAAAGGTGTTAGTGCTATTTTAGTGAATTTTGTGAAAGAGGGTTTTGATAGTTTACGAGCTGTATGGCTTTATAGTCCGTGAAGTTACCTTAAAATAAATAAATATAATTGGAAAATTTCACACAGATCATAAAAAAATGCCCTTACCAGGATTCGAAATTCGAACTAAAATACAACAATTCATAATTGAGAAAAAAACATAAATTAAATATAACGACGACCTGTCCTAAGTGTCTGGCCTAGTGGGTAGCGACCCTGCCTGTGAAGCCGATGGTTCTGGGTTCAAATCCTGGTAAGGGCATTTATTCAGTGATGAGCACGGATATTTGTTCCTGAGTCATGTGTGTTTTCTATGTATTTAAGTATTTATATATTATATATATCGTTGTCTAAGTACTCACAACACAAGCTTTATTGAGCTTACCGTGGGACTGAGTCAATTTGTGTAATAATGTCCTATAATATTTATTTATTTATTATATTTGTATAAGTACATAATACCTTTATTCAATGAAAACTTTGCCTCGCTTGAGGAATTTTAAATTTATAAGATAAAGCTTAATTCTTAAGACAAAATATAAGAGACGCAATTTTCAGCAAGTTAGAAGTCATGAATTATGACAAAAACGACGCAAACAAGTGTTTCAACGAACATCTTAGCAGACTAAATTAATTTAATAAGAAGTAATGATAGAATAAAATAAAATAATTGTACACAACTTAATCAAGCAAAACATTAAATTACTAAGAAAATGTACAAGCTGTTCATCAAGTAAAATTTTGGGCTAGTCTAACTAACAAAGCGCCTAAAGCAAAGTTCAAGGCATAAAACCGCACAGCCGAAAACGAGGCAATATTTCCAACTCACCTTGAGTTAAATTAAATTATTCAGTGCTCCTTTGAGTATTACAAATAATCCCAAAATCCTAAGCATCTAGGCCAAGCTTGTCGAGTTTAATTAATCAACAGTCTCACTTCATTATCCCTGTGGATCTCATTAACATCGATCCGGCGGGAGCGCCCAATCTCAAATAAGGAAAAGAATCAGGTTGCAGAATCCTTTATATTTGAGATTCCGGTCGCCAGCCCTGCTCGCCTCAAAGAGAGATCAACTCTAAATAGCTTAGTTTAAAGTCCACAATCGATTGTCGCAGAATCACATCAAAGCATCTATTCGCGGCGGCGGAAGTCCGCTCCTCACTCAGGGTTGACACATTTGAAACATTTATAAAAACATATACAGAGTGGTCAACTTGGAGGTATACAACTTTATTGCCGCCATTTTGTTTTGGCGGTAAATATGACAGTTGTTGCATGAAAATCACTTAGTGCAGATACGGCAAGTTTGTTATGTAGCGTTTTACGAAAGAACAACGTGTCACACGTCACGAGCCACAATAAAAACATTAAAAAGAACGTTTCCCAGTCGATTAATTTCGAGAAACGGTGACATTGATTAGCCCCCAAAATCGCCTGATTTAACAGCTCTTGACTTTTTTCTGTAGGGCTATCTAAAGGGACGTGTTTTTGCTAACAGGCCAATGAACCTTCAGCAATTAAAACAAAATATATATTTTTTTTACACAAAGGGTAGGTATATACAAACAAAATTTATGCATCGCCAAACTATTACCAGATTGTTGGCGATTGAAGCGCTGGCTCTATTACGTAATAGAATCATGCACCTAAGCAAAACAATTAGCAGCTTAATCAATAATTAAATTCGAGACACAGTCACTGAGATAACGCAGGAAACGTGTGAAAATGTGACTAAAAACGCGATGAAAAGGGTTCACATCTGCCATGCTGCTACATTTGTCTGACATTATTTTCCATGTTTAACTGCCGGCCCAAAATACTATTTTAACAAGGAATACTTAATATTTTTTATATTTCATATAATAAAATTAGAACACTAAAGTGTATGCCTGTTATTTCGCCACCCTGTATTTGTGCCGGCGTATTTTTTCCTCGTAAACGTACGTATAAATTCGCATTTAAGGTTTTTATGATGCCATAAAAATTAATAACGCACTCTCGCGGTGTCAGGTAATATGAATTTTATTTATTCGCGACAACGGTAAAGTTTGCCTGCTGAATTCCAACTGATTATATTTAAAATGGAAACTGTCACGAACGAATAGTTCCATCTTCTTAACTTGTTGTTTGGAACTTTGCTGGATAAACTCATTTTCTCAAGTTTAAACAGCAATCAGGATTTCTGACTAAGAATTTATATTCTCTTGTTTAATGTAAATTAAAACAGATATTAACAGTTTGGAACTTGCCTGTGGACAGAAATGGGGAAAATGCTATAACAGGAAATACGAGAAGAATTTTATATCCCTTACGCCCTAAGTAAAATTTCCTGTTTTCTTCTCCAACGTATAAAATTGGAATTCAGAAAAAACAATTTGACATGTATATACATATACCTAGTATCGCTGTTATTAATTACATGACTTATAAAAACTATAGACTACTATTCCTTTATTATTTTCCGTCCCTAAACACATGATATTAATAACCTGAACAAAATGGCGTTGGTACCATCAACTAAACGAAGTATGCGAGTATATTATGTATAGTCCGACAAGAAATTGTGGAAAATAAATGAGGGTGCCACTTCCTACGTAACTGTCACATTTTTGACGTAAAATGCTTAAACATGGCAACAATTTAGTATGGAAATTGTTTAGTTCTATTTTATTTTATTTCCACTATTTTATGTCGCACTATATAGAATCTATCCAGAAACCAACAATAGGCCCCAATATACTTCCTTGCGTGACCCTACTTCCAGGACATCATCATCATATACTTAAGAGTAAGTCTCTTGTCGGTGGAGCAATTTCCATGTTTCGCGGTCCTCTGCCTTCTCTTTGACAGCCTGATACGACACGACGTTGAGTTTTTCCTTTATTTGATGCATGTACGCTCTCCTTGGTCTTCCCTCCTTCCTCTTTGCTTCAACTTTCCCTTCTATGATGTTTTTGATAAATTCGTCGTGTCGTATCAGGTGCCCAAGCATCTTTCCTCTTCTATTATCTATAGTTCTTAACAAAGTCCTCTTTTCTCCTACTATACGTAAAACCTCTTCGTTGGTTTTTTTTCAGTCCAACTGATCTTTGCCATTCGACGCCAGCACCACATCTCAAAAGCCTCCAGCCTCTTCCTATCACGTTGCCTCATTGTCCACGTTTCGCTTCCGTACAGTGCAATGCTCCAGATGTACACTTTTATGAGCCTTTTGCGTATATTGTCTGATATCCGGGCTTTAAATAGGCACTTCTTTGTGTTAAAAGCTTCCAGGCCAACAGCAGTTTCCAGGACATAAGTCACATAAATTAAGTAATGTAAGAGCTGACAGGGTGACACAGTGCCAGCGATTGTCCGTCTAGTCCTACCTATCCCTCTATCCTCTTTGTATCGAATTATATTATGACACTTATATTGATTATGTTGGTTGAGGATAGTGTTACGGGAATCGATAGATGGAAAAGTTGTTTTGTTTTGTCTATTATACCTACGATCTTAAGTCTTAACAACACATCTAACTAAACATTGGCGGACTAATTTAAAAAAATCCGTGATTACACACTTAATCTTTTAGCCTGCAGCAAATTTACTATAAAGTTAATTTTCTTTATTAAGTTGCCTCGAATTCCAAGCGTCCACTACCTATGTAAGAGGATAAGCATTAGGTACGACGGCAATCTAGAAATAGGATTCGGAAATGCCTACACGGTTATATTTTCAGACCCAAACATTCCAAACTTCTACATAGTAAATTGATGTCCACAGCTACGTGACTGACGGGTGATTTAGAAATGGCGGTTTGTTTGAATAACCGACAACGTTTCCTTTCTAAGGTTGCAGATTCTATGTTCGATTTAGATTGCGGTTTGTCACTTTGAAAGTTTTTAAAAATAGATAATATGGCGTTGTAACTACTGGATGGTAAGTGACCGGCAATGGCAAGCAGCCTTCGGCCCATGTACTCCACCCCATTCCGCAGATATCTTGTACTAAACAATAATTTAGAAAAACCACTGACAAAAATACACAATTTAAAAGTTTTACTACCTACCTACTGATGAACTATACCTATAAGTATCTCTAAATGGTAAATAATGATCTGTAAAACATAATCCCTCAGTGAATAATGATGAAGATCGTTTCAAAGTGATAATTAAATAGCATCACAAAAGCAGTGTAATTTAGTATTTTTAAATGTTTTATTTACTTTTTGTTTGAACACAACTTTTCTAAAATGTCTACTATTTTAACAGTGGCTGTAACAGACTAATAATTTTTGCCGTCACCAGCAAAGCCGCAAATATTCTCAATCTCCAATCAGCTCTGGCGTTGGGTCGTCCGTTAGTTCATTAATCTAGATGCACTGAAATAGTGCATTGTCTGCCGCTGGACTGATTAAAATGGACCTCTGTTTAAAACTCCAATTCGCTTGAACAGAGTGCTCTGACAATGATGAATCCGTTTTTAGTTTCTTGAAATGGTTTTTGCTAAAGCGTTTGATTTAGATTCGAGATTTTACACTAAATAAATATTGACGTTATAAAATATGAAGAACTTTATTAGCTGCATCGTTGAAATTAACAAATTTTACGTTTAATGTTTCAGAAATTGATTTCTTTTTATTTAATAATAATAATAATAAACAGGACAGGAACTTCACGCCGCTCTCCTTGGCAAACGAGAACTGGCACAAACCTGTGGTACAAAGTGCTGCGGGCCGCAGGGCGATATGGGAGAGTAAGGTGCTACACGGGCGGTTCTACAAGGCCCTCATGGGACCTGATGTAGACCTGCTCGCGTCGGTGAACTGGTTACGATTCGGGGACCTCTTCGGAGAAACCGAGGGTTTTGCCTGTGCAATTGCGGACGAAGTTATGATGACGAACAACTATCGGAAATATATCCTGAAGGACGGTACGGTCGACATTTGTCGGGCATGCCGCCGTCCCGGAGAGTCACTCAGGCATATCATTTCCGGTTGTTCTCATCTTGCTAACGGCGAGTACTTGCACAGACATAATCTCGTAGCCAGGATTATTCACCAGCAGCTTGCTCTTCTATACGGCCTTGTGGACCGCGAAGTACCGTACTACAAGTATTTACCTGTGCCAGTTCTCGAGAATGGTCGTGCCACGCTCTATTGGGATCGATCTATCATCACTGACAGGACTATTGTAGCCAATAAGCCTGACATTGTGATAATAGATCGATCGCAGCGCCGGGCCGTGCTCGTCGACATCACCATCCCCCATGATGAGAATCTCGTGAAAGCCGAGAAGGACAAGTCCAGTAAGTACCTAGACTTGGCTCACGAGATAACCGCCATGTGGGATGTTGATTCGACGATCATTGTCCCGATAGTCGTTTCAGCGAACGGTCTCATAGCGAAGAGTCTCGACCAACACCTTGAGAGACTCTTGCTAGGTGGTTGGATCAAGGGTCAGATGCAGAAGGCGGTGATCTTGGACACGGCGCGGATAGTCCGCCGGTTCCTCTCTCTGCGGCCCTGACCACCGGCAGCTTGGGCCCTGCCCCGCTGCTGGCGGCACCCTAGGTTAGGTTTTTTATAATTTGTTTATATGTATTTTGTATTGTTTTGTAAGTGTTTTTATATTTTACTTTTATATGCATATTATAAAAAACCTAACATGAGAAAAATAATAAATAAAGAGAATAATAATAAAAGTTCTTTATTTAGATAACCAAGATCCACATATTGTTAGTTACATATTTTATGTTTTACTTATAACTAAGGTCTAAATATTGTGATTGAATTTTTTCTACTTATAGGTATATTGTGATTTAAATTCTCATATAAACGAGTAGATTTAGATACCTAAGTGGTTTCTTTTTTAATTATATTTCTAGTGTATTTGCTCTAACTTTCTCTGGTTATTTATCTATGTTGAATTTACAAAACCTATTCAAAATAACAGTTATCATCAGTCGTTCAACTTAACTTATCCTCAATGAATTTGACCTTGTTATTATTTTCATAATACCTAATCAATTCAATATACGAATGTTCACAACAGCACAAAGCCCTAATACGTGTTCCATATCCTCCATGATTAAACTAAGTGTAGTATTATGAACGAAATCATTGTACGGGCACGCGTTCGGCAAGTCACGCCGCATTCAGCGTGTTTTGGTCGGTTAGCGCGCGCCGTGTCACGCGATGAATGGCACTTCCCTCAAGTGACACTTCACAATTTATTAAAATATTGTAAGTTATGTCTAACATAAAAGAGAGTTAGGTTTGAGTCATCTTTGTCATTTTTGCCTTTTACGAGTTGTATAATAATAATTTAATCATCTGCACGAGTAGGGGGAGACCGAGGTAGGTCCATATCTCGCAAACTATATACTCTAGAAGTATGACTCCTAAGAAAGAAATGCTTCATTTTCCATTCTAACAAACTTCATCATAAATAGATTAGTCATCAGATAAGCAGTTGAGGTATTACAGCGGTTAGTGCTAAAATATTACTAAGTTTCTCGACATTTTTTCAAAACCATATCTTTATCAGTTTTAGCATTTTTCCGATACATGTTTCTTTCAACGTTCATCAACGTTCAACGATCAACGTTCTTTAGTAAAGTCCATGTTTTAAGTGCAGAGAAGTGTAAACTCTTGAAAAATACAAGGGTCAGAGTTTGTCAGAGGCTGTTCATACCAGACCAACATGAACACAATTTCATATTTCTCCGTTTTATTTTAGCACTGGTTACCAATTGAAAGATTATTGAAAAACACGTGTATTCCATTATGCTTCAGTCACTAACAACAAAAAGTTCCAAGTACAATTTTATTTATTTATTTATTATTTTAAAAATAGTTGCACAGCATAACAGTATGAAATATACAAAGTCACTGCAAAACTACAAACAAATTAAAAACAAAAACAGGTAAACTAATAATATTATTATACAATAAGCACATTCAAACTGTTGAAGGACGCTCATCCATCTTCTCACAGAACCTCAACAATTCCTCTCGCACTTCGCTCCACCTGCCAGCAAATAAGTCACACTCGGGCGCTGATGCTAAGAGCGCATTCAGGAGGGGTAAAGGGCGAACAAGTGGGGATTTTCTGCGAGACACTGTTCGCGATATCGGGACAATATGATGTTACTGTTTTGGGTGGTAAATGGGTATGAAATTTGCTATCAAATGATACAGACTTCGTAAATCTAGCTTCTAATACAACAGTTATGACCGAAATAGTAAAATTTGTGTCAACTCTCCTTGGTCTCCCCTATAATGTTTCTCATTTATTTTAGTTTGAAATTCAGTAAACTTATTACTGACTAGTCTATTAATTCATATTCACAACACAACTGAGTACTTGAGGACAGTAGATTATTTTTTGGCAATGAGATTAACTAATGTCATATTGACTGTGTAAACTAAGGAACTTAAGATCTAAATAATTTAAATCCATGATTTATCCTCACTAGCAAGAATGATCAAAAATATCTAATAATAGCCGCTGAAAAGACCTTGACAAAAGAAGTTGTGCTTAGATTTAAGATATCACCTTGTGTCGTGTTTAGTTATGACGACCATAACTAAAACTGTTTTAAAGAACAATCTCTCTGTGCCGCAGCACACAACACGTCGGTGATATTTTACTAAAACTGCAGAATTTAAAGCCGTCATTTCGCAAACTTTCGTCGCATCAGCGCGTCTGCTCCAACTTTTAGTAAAATAATGTCCCTCGGCTGCGCTGCGGAAAAAATAATTGCGCCATGTTTTACGGAGGGCTGTTATACAGTTCATTACAATAATGGACGAAATAAAGCGAAGCCTTGACGAACATGTGTCTTGTCGGCGCCGTGTTACGCGTTACATATGGCCGCAATTATATAACCTTCCGCTTTTAGATGGCTAGCGGAAATATTGTGCTTGGCTAATATTCTACATTTACCAAACTTGCCTCTGATTTATGTTTTACGGCGATGGTTAACATGCGACACGCGTACGCCTTGTAAGCGGTCACTACACTCCCATGGTAAAACCTTGAGCTTGTTTGTAAATGACCTTTGAAAGTGAAGGTTTTCTGTGTAAGCTAAGAAGTTACAGTAAGGCGCAGATCTTTCGAAGGGTGGTCATTGTTTCCGAAACATTTGATGAAGGGGCTCTAAAATGCTTACAATTAGATAGGAGAAATTTTAAGAAGTTATTCAAGTGATTTATGGTTGACTGCGCTATAAATAGAAGAAAATAAAATTTAATAGCAATTAAAAATATTAGAAAATATATCATCTCGAGTTGCACTGTATTATTTCATATGAAGAGTGACGGACATTTGTATTCTTTTCTGCAGCCTTTTTTATATAATTATATATCTCGAGTCATAATGTAATTGTTTTTATGATGTTATAAAAATGTATTTTGAAAGAGCTCAAGTGCACATTGTATTTTGATGAGTGTCACAAGTAGTTGTTACATTATTTATTGTCTCTTAACATTTTCATACTGATAGTGATGAGCCACATATCACATAATAATATGATACAAATAAAATGCTATTATGTTCTTCTTACACTTACTCTCAGGAATTTATACATTCCCCAGTTAAGTACCATATCGCTAATTAGCTAACAATTTTTAAGATACAATTTAAGAATTCTTGTTTTAATTAAAGGTAGGTACATATTATTTTTCACTAAATACTTATAAGGTAGTATAAATATTTTTCTGCGGATAAATTTTCCAATTTCTGCTCTTACATTTTTGTCCTAATATTTTTTGAAGTACGTGACTGCCTTTTAATATCTTCATGAAAATCCCAAGGTCAGTGTCCCGTATGCCCACGGCGCCCTCTCATTTCGCATGCGACAGGCACAATCAAACTATCCTGGAATAAATTACCTAAATAAAATTCGTCATGGCTCTAAGCTTACTTATATATGTATAAATAAATGAGAACCAAGTTCTTTCTTAGATATATAAAAGTTTGATGGCTGGACAACGCCGCTACTCGAATACCCATTTTTATTCCTAAATGATGACGCTATCATTCACATATATTTATTTGTGGGGGAACGCAGTAAGAAAACGCCGCAACACGATGAAGCGATGACCTGCTGAGGGCCTATCGTCAACATAACATAGAAAAGTCGAAAATTGTTATCTGCCTCTCTATCGATCCTGCATATTTGAGCGACAGAGAGATAGATAACGTTTTTCGACTTTTGGATGTTGACGGTAGGCCCTCTGGTCGTCGGTTCATCATGTTGCGGCCTTTTCTTATCAGGGCAGCTCATTATAGAACATTATTCTTAGGTTGGGCAAAATTCAGCAATGAACATCTTTCAGTATATACATGTATATACAATGATGAGATGACACGACGATGTAACGTGGGCGCTGTGTTTCAGCTAAATAAAAAAGTTCAGAGAAAGTCGTGGGCCAAACTAGCAGTAAAACAAACTGCTCACATGTAACCTTCCCAGCGCACGTAACCTATAAACAATTCTTTGCCGTTCGTACCGCATTGTTTAGGGTCACGGGGGTTAAGGGGGAGGGGGGGTGTCTTCAGCTTCGGTGAGCACGGATCCTTTTATTATTTAGAGCAAATAATGCGGAACAGTCGGACGGAGACACATTATCGGTGTAGGGGCAGTGCTAAATGGGTGAGACCTCTCGACGTGAATTCTGTACACAGCCAAAAGTAATAAATGTTAGCGGTTAGCAGAAAAAATGTTTGAACGAAATATATTTGGAAGATTTAAAGTTGCCAGTGAAATTATGCGTATATGATAATATTTATGATTATTAAACGTGTTTTCTTCCATACCTAATGTCAACTCTATGCGCTAAAGCGAGCGTTTGTAATAAATCCATATGTTTGTGTGAGTACTCGTACTAGTCGTAGTCATTGCTTCCACAATTGTATATAAGTTGAAATGATTTATTATTTCAAAAAGGAAATAAAACGTCGATAGTGGCCTAGATTAAGAATCAAACCCAGTATCTTTGGCTGGTCGCCAAGCCAAGTTATATTGCAAATATTGCAATATCTCTTATTTCTATACTTAGTTTCAACTTATATTATAATGTCACATTTGATGTTCGAGTTCGTCTTCATCTTGTATTAATGTGCACACGTCGCTTAATCTGGGTTTATCAGTAAGTCAAACGGCGGCGTAACGAGTATTTGCGGTTCATTAGGCTTAAAGTCTTAAGTGGCTGCACTGCACGCTGTTCTCCTTTTACCGTCTTGTATTTATCTCTTCTATTGATTTTACATCACACAGTAGAAGAGAAATACAAGACGGTAAAAGATTTGTGTATTTTTTCTTCATTATTTTCATTCGTTTTTATGTCGCGTACATCGATTTCGTTTCATCGTTTCACAATATCTTTATTTGTTTTATTGATTCTTCACACAGCTATCGATACACAAATGTTTTTATACCGTCCTCCTGATGGTTCTCCTGATGGTTTACACATTATTAATTTTTTTGCGCGCTTCTTGTCTCTTTATTGATTTTTTTTAAGATGTTTGTAGTTCAGAAGTTATTATAGGTTTTTACATCGATTTTATATACTTTTAGTGCTGTTGTTTTGTAAATTGAAAATTTCAGTTAAAGCGCAACTGGCCATTAGGCTCATTTAAATATATAGTACTTATTTAATTTTACAAATTAAACACCTGGGGCACGATTCTTATTTTAATTTCTTGTAACGCCATATAACAAAGTAAATAGAGCATATCAGTTATTATTATATATTTAATTTGAACAACCAATCAATAGTTGACATCTCTATCAGAACAAGTAAGCAATTACTAGTGGATCGGAGGTTACAGAGTATAATACGAGTCTTACATTCCCTTTGCAAGCACAAACGTGGGCACGTCCAATTTTTTTTATTTTTTTTTATTTAGAAACAAACAGTCTTATAAAACATGTAGGTGAATAAGCTGACGGCTAGAATTTATTACAATGTAGACCTATAGTTTCCTGTATGTAAATTTTTAATAAAACTTAAAACTCCAATTTTAACCTGGCCCTGAGATATCTCAGGTTCTTACATATGTAAGAACATGTGTAGAGAGATCAATTCATACTGGGTCTAATCAATCTTCAATTTGTCCTCAATAAAGCAATTAGAATGATGTTGCCGGGGGCGTCAGAGGAAACAATATGATACGTTTCGCTGTATTGTGGACTGTGTCAATAATTGCTGATAATAAACGGTGAAAACAAATTGCTGTAATACAACAATACACCGAAGGCCATATCATAGATTTGGCAACAAAAAGGATAAATAATATCTTTCTGCTTATCAAGGAGTGTCAATATACAATATAAGTATTATACACATGAGCAAAAAATATGATTATCATACTTATCCTGAAACGAGTTTTTTATTATAAATCATGCACGTAATAATAGCTGAATTAGTTTTTCTTTTTGACAAGAGGTAAGTACCATATCTATAATTAAGGCCAGTTTAGTGAAAATTATTTACTGTCCTAAGCTAACCTTGCAACGACTTGAATAAATCAAAGTGAGGAAATGTCATTATACACGTATTTTCATAGAAATTTGATATTAATTATGACATCTCCACACTTTGTCTTTGCAAATCCCTTGCAGAGTTAGCTTCGACCGATTAGTAACTCTCAAGTAAATAATAAAAAGTTTAGAGGTATAAGTAAACTAGATGTCAACAAATGTCTAACATCAGGACGCAGCGCACAACGTGCAATTTTACGAGTATTCATTAAAATACCGCTCCCGATATGCTGCGAGATATTTTCCACTGTATTTTCAGTAAAATCTCACTCAAAATACTTTTATTCAACTACCAAGTTAATCCAAACAAGCAATTATTTTCACATTACAATCTCTATGAATAAATTTCGCTGTATTTATACCCCAATTCGCGTGAATGCAAGTATGGGCCGCCGAACACGGCTACCTACTTAATGCAAAGTAGGTACCTAGGTAATTAAAACTCTAGGTAATGAATACATCTGGAATGGGCAAAAATCTAGGCTATTGTTCTTTCTTCTTTGTCCAGCCCATTTCCCAGTTTAGCTGGGGTCGGGCCTCCTCGTACGTCGGCGCTAGGACAATCTATCCTGGGTTGTCTGTGTTGTCAGGTTTTGTGTCCTCATCTCTTTTTCGACATTGGATCACCAGGTTGCTGGCCTTCTGCCTCTTCCCCTGGCTAGGCTATTGTTCATAGAGACGGAGGAAGCAACATTGGATCTAGCGTCCAAACTTGTTTTTAGATCTTGCTTCATTCACATTACACGCAGTTTCTCTCGTACTTTTCTCGCAGGATGGGTTTTCAACCCTGAGGCACATGACACACTGCATCCGATTCGCACGTCGCTACTTGTACTATGTAGTTCATATTAAACAGCTTACTTTCTTTTTTTGCAAGAGAGTTTTTTTAATACATATATTGTCGCCCCACGTTGGGCGCCAAATCTCCTTCGAGGCTCCTAAATGAATGAGTACATAATTATGATTATAAATAATTACTAGTTTTTTTATTTCAACGTAATAGATAGAAAGTGCTCTGTCACAAAGTTAAGCCTAAAGGTGAAGCACTTTATTTCAAAAGCCAATTACGAATATTTACATTTTAATAAACGTGCTCCTTTTATTTCTTATATTTAAGATAGACGTTAATAATATTGCTTCGCCAGCGACAGTGCAATATACTAGCAATATTGGAAAGTCTCTTGATAAATTAAATTTCATTCATATTTTACGAAATTAATTAACTTCTACAATGGCCGCCGAATTTTAATCAATAACAATGACTGTAGTTTATTCTGGATCAGCGAAGAGTTAACGCCTGTACCTATCAAGGCCTATTCACTTCCTTGGAAATATGTGATCCCTTATAATTGCGCATAAAATATGTTTTCGCCTCCTAGAAAGAGGTTTTTTTGTATAATAAAGCGTTTTAACTACTACAACAACTACTACTACTACTAACTACTATGTTTTCGTCTCTTTTTACGCGATATATTAACGAGATAAAGTAACGAGATTTCATGTAATTCTTTTTAATGTTAACGGTGTCATAAAATAAAACTAAACGTAGCAACAAGAAAAAACAAGTGAACATTCCGCCCACCAAAATAAATCACATACGAATGTTTATTGCATTACAATCCCTGTTAAGGTAATCATCCTTAAGCACATACCTGATACGTCAGTAATTACATTCCACTCGCGTGATCGAACGTTGAGCACCAATCATAGGTGTCTGTGGCAGCGTCCTCGGAATTAGTACTAAGTGCGACACCGTGTTCCACGCACGACATCGAAGGCTTACTATTAGCTAATGGCTAAGAGACCAAGAGCAGAATGGTATATGCTCCATTGCTCAACAATATAATGAATTTGAATCCAAATAAAAACAAATTTAACTGAAAATTTTGTTGACGCACTTCTCGGCATGAAAATATCTCTGCCCTCAGCTGTTACACCAGATTTTCTTGATTAAGTCTTTTCAACTTTGCGCAATTAACAGCTGCGCGACCCACAACTGGATACACTTTGATTTAAAGCCATTGAATATTAACGCTTATATGCATCTAATAAAAATTAATGCATAAACAGGAAAAAAAGGAGTAACATTCCGCCCACCAGAATACAGCGCAGTTAAAAAAAATATTGATCGATAATAAAAACACAAGTAAAAAAACTACGTTATAATATTATTTCTATCTTTATAATGACTACACATACTACGCGTTTAAGTATATATTTCATCGATAAATTATTATCTATTCCCAAATCGATCCCAAAAATTGATTCGACCTTCCGTGATACCACTTTATTGAAACTAGGAACAATAATTAAGCTATATTGGAATATGATTGACCTCGTCTCGTTTAAGTTTCACACGTGTATCGATTTATACTGAAGTTCATAATAAGGCTTATAATTAGTATAATAATACCTTAATCCTTATACTCCTTTTATTCTATAAATGATGCCTACGGTAATAATTGTGTCGGAAATTATAAATTAAAATGTTCGCATTGAAACTCGTTGTAAAGTTGTAAACAATATTTAATTACTCGGAATATTTGTAATAAACATACATTAAGCTCACAAGTACCGCTTCAACTTAATTAGGTATTTAAAAAATAAATTCTAAGAACTTTTCCATCATCAATACTAAACTAAATCGTAATACGTTTCTATAAAAGTTTGTACAATTGTAATTTAAGTGACAGATTTTAATTTTCTATTGTGAATAATTTAATAACTTTATTTATTTAATACCTACCTAATAATACGTTGAAAATTTAAAAACCAGCAATAAAAGAGATACTTGAAACACATATTAATCAATGAAGGGACTACAACTTACTTTTGTCCTAACTGCAACGTTTTTAATGATCTATAAAATACAAAACTCACGTTCGACAAATTATTTTACCTACTTAAAACCATTAGTATAAATGATTACCTACTACATTAAATAATATCGTCACTCAGACGCGCAACGGAGCAAATAATAAATTCCACTTTTGACTTTAAGGTGTCCTCCAAGTTGGTTAGTTCGGGTACTGAATTCAAACACTTGGTAATCGGGCCCCGGTAATAGTCCCGGGGGTCTGGGAATGGTTGTCGGAGTTTCAGGTTTACGGTCTGTCGATAATGAACTTTAGTTTTGCGATTCTAAAATGACTAATGTAAAATTGAGGATCAGAACATTAGTTGTAATCCACATCCATTCTCCGCTTCGCTGGATTAGGCATAACTAATGCTATTTTTATAGTGTATTGTTACATAGTGTAAAATGCATTTTTGATGGGGATGTTACCACTATGGGACGTAGTCTAACTATCCTTATTGATGAAGGATCGTTACGAATGCTATTAGTTGATTCCCGTACATCTTTTCTCATCTCCGCGTCAGTTGAAAGGCAGCCTAAAGCACAGAATAAATAATAGTACTACCGTACAGAAAGGAAACTTCCTACAAAACCGAAGTTTGACAGCGGTTCAGGGTCGAATCATACTGTCTATTTATAATATATGACACTTTCCCTTTCGGCTATTTAGGGTTGTCAAAATTCAAATCATTATCTTTATCTGTGGTCGTGCACGCAAAGTGACGTCAACCCTAATAATTGCTCGGAGCAATGCTGAGCTTAACGGAGCCGAGTTTGGCCGAAGCAAGGAGTTTCGTACCCCTGCCTAAAGTCGGGAGACATAATATATTAAAATTAGCCCCGAAGTTTTCTCAAGGGGGCTACGGATACAATAATAGTTTATAGCGTCAATTAGATACGGTTACCGCTTACCATCCAGTGATCCAGACAATTAGCACCGACATGGTACGATGGCACGTGTAGGTAGATAATTTAATATATTCCCATTATTCCCCTGTAACTTGTAGGTTTTTACATATAAATAAGCTTCCTAAGCTACATGTCTATCTACATAGCGCCATATTTACACAACCTTTTTAACATGGTAACCCAGCAGTTAGCTCCGGACTTAAAACTTCTTAGAAGTAAACATGAAAGCTTAAATTCCTGCGCCTGACATTAAGTTAAGTGATCAAAGCGATTTACCTCACGCTGTAAAATGCCGGCGGCCGATGACTGCGAGGTGGCAGGGTTATTAATAAGAGCATTTACCCGCGAGGGCACGAAATGATATTTTTACAGTGGGTTTTACGAGTGATTTTGAGAGTAAATGCGCAGCAGTGAGCGTAGGGAATTTGTTAAATATAAAATATTAGGGTAGATTTCTTCGTAATATGATTGTACGGTAGGCAATCTCTGAGCCAAATGGCTTGAAATAAATGATTTTTAATTTTTAATTTTTTTGTTTCTATTTCCATATTGGAAGTAATTTAATGTCTCTAAGGCGCACTTGCACCATCCCACTAAGCCGGGGTTAAGTGGTTAAACCGTTAACCCAGTGTCAAATTGTACTGGTAACCATGGCAACTCTAGGTTTAACCGGTTAACCCCGGGTTACTGAATAGTGCAATGGCCCTAAGTAAGTTACCTACTTAATGTTACCGTGTTGCACAGTGTTGGACCAGAAAGTTGAACTGCGCCATGGATGCACTTTAATGTAGAGGCTTACAGAATATAACTAATGATAATGTCTTACCTATATTACTTAGCTTTGGATTTAGACTTATAAACCACCATTATTACCACTAAAGTGTTAAGTATTTGACTACTATGTTGACCAACAAAACAAACCCTCCGCCCGCCATAATTAGCGTTTTATTTATTATTTACATCTTATCTTTCTTTTTTTTCAAGTCCGACCCCAAACGGCGTCGCGTGCCGCCATGTCGGAAGCGTTCCGTCCAACGTCTTCCGCCCCCCACCCCCCTTAAATTCTTTCTCACACCCCCCGGAAACGTTTCCGTCTCCAGCGATCGGGATGCCTCAAACGCCTGTAGAAGCTTAAATTTTTCACACTTCGATATTTTTTTTCCTGATGTAAATTTTATTGTCGACGACGAAATGCTTCGTGAATTGCAACCGGAGGTGGTGTAGATAGAGATATTGAGAAAATTTATCGAAAAATACATTGAATACTTCTTTAGCAAGATTTTAAATATTTGCCTTAACTCACATTGGAAATTGGAATTAAAGATGAATAATTATATTAATATTAAACTGAAGCCCGAATTAGATTTTACACCTTCGCTTGATTTTGTTTTGATACGACCTTGATGATCGCTCACGCAGCTCACGCTGACTACAATGTGTATACCTACGTGAAGTGAAGTCGCGCGTCAGATGCGCGCCAATCACCAATACAATCATCTTGGTCGTATCAAAGCCAACTTAAAACCATAACAAATTGTTAATGAGTGAATAACATAAATTATTATCTTGCGCTTTCATGATGTTGTGTAAAAATAGGTAAAAAATACGTAGGAGGAAAATAAGACGAACTAAATGCTTGAACTATTCTTAAAACTTAGTGATATATGTAGTCAATACGTTCATACGGATCTCCAAGTCCTATATTTACTCGATAGCCCACAGTCACACAAAATTCACGAAGTAGCTTAACCCATGTCATCGTGATAAATCAACTCAACCCTCCCTAACTATTGTTCTCCTACTCGTAGCATTGGGCTTACACGTGTCGGAGAAGTGTGTTAAATAGACGCCTGCATTAGTAACGGGTAGTCTATGCTCTGAATTATAGATGGCGCTGGGTGCGAACGACCCGATGCACGATGGACCCACAGTGTAGGGTGCGTACGGAAAATCGGGTAACATGGACCATTGTCCTTTGTGATTCCAACGCTAAAGTCGAAGCGAGCAGAGATTGCATAATGCCGACATAGTTGGACCACATGGCCTTGACAGCAGAAACGACCGTAGTTCTCGACACTTCTTTCTCAAAAAACCTCAGTCGCTGGACCTGGACATTACCTGGCGGAATATCACACACGAAAGACCCCTGAGAGCAAAAATTAAGTTTAAGACTAAAATTCACCGTAAGCAATTATTTCAGGAAAAGATGAAACAACTAAACGGAGACACACACAAATAATAATTGTAACCACGATCAGTTTAACCAGTTACGAAATAATTTTGACACCTTGCAAGGAGTGGTCTTCTTGCAAGGTGTCAAAATTCACATTCACACTACATTCAGAAGCCAAACCACAACACATTCAGAAGTTCAAATTTAATATAACAACATTATAGTTTAGAAACGGGCAGTAGCAAAATAAAACCGACCCGGAAAGGCAACATAAAACTCGCAAGCGAGTCAAGCGACACATTACATTATTAGAACAACGCTCTTCTGAAGGGGGTACGACTGGTACGAGGCAGGGGAAAAATCTTTTTGGGAATGGTCGCTACTGGGACAAGAGCATGATAATCTTCTATTACTGTATGTACAAATAGTATCCGCATTTCTGCTATTTTCATTAGAAGCTTCTGACTTACTAGTCAATTAGGATATAATTATGTGGGTGCAGGTTTGTACAAGCTTTATTAGGATCTGGAATATGCGATATAACGTCGGTCCCTTAAGTCGAATATGCGTAGAGTTGTGCCGTTCTCGACCTGCTAAAACTCCTGTCAGTTACTTAAAATCACAATGTCACTTAAAGTAAAAAACAGTACGTTTTTATTTTTAGCCAGCATTATGGCTGTTTAAAGCAAAATCGTTATTACATGTATTGTCACTTTACCTATTTCAAAACTTAAAAAAATGCAAAAGTACTAAAGACACTAGCATTACCTAGTGCTGGGTAGTTTATAGCATAAAAGGGGCAAATAGCTGTTTTATAACAACAATCAAAGAGTGCTCTTTATTCCCAGCTGCACTTTGATTGCCAATCAAAACTTTTATTGACGATTTCATGGTAAAGATTGATTAAGAATTGTACCTTTTCTCTTTGTGTTTCCAATTCTATTTCTACTTTGATGTTTATTGGAAGTGTTAATTAATCGTGACTGTTTAATAACAGTTCACCATCACGTTAAATTGAATCTAAATCTAACAGAAAAATGCGACATCAAAATGAAAATAGACCCAGCTACCTTTTACTAGATAGTTACCTTGCAATTTCTATACCAACCTGAGTTGTTGATAGTCCTATAGAATACTTTAACGGTATTAAAAATGTTTGTTGTGGCTAGA
The DNA here is from genome assembly GCF_947568885.1 of Cydia strobilella. Lineage (NCBI taxonomy): Eukaryota > Metazoa > Arthropoda > Insecta > Lepidoptera > Tortricidae > Cydia > Cydia strobilella. Next base: position 16,613,342 of record NC_086057.1, read on the forward strand.
GTAAGCCTGCAGCCGACAATAAGATTGCGCTTTGTCCTGTCATAGCCAAGCTCTCATTCGTCTTCAGACCTTTTGCACTAATCCGAGACGAGACCATTATTAATTTCCTTGTGTTTACTAGAGCTGAATATTTCCGTAGCTGGGTATTTTGAAATAACTGAATAACAGTTACCTTCTGAGAACCGTTTCTTTAAAAACGGTGCCACGTTATTTTGTCCCTTTCACATAAAAGGCAATAAACAAGCACGAACATTCAATTAGAAATTCATCTTGGCCTTATCGATAACCAACGTAAATTCATTTAAACTAAGATACTTATGAAAAAGGCCTTACGCCAAAGATGTCACAAATGTTTGTGATTTTATTATTCGCACAGGAAAGTAACGCAAGTCAAAATGTATTTATGACATTTTCACAATTCAATAGTGACTATAAAGTCAATACAATTATGAAGGAAAAACAAATATAATTGGCTTTTAGATCATTCGATCGCAATAGTCACACGCCGAACTCAATTGCTGACAAAACCGTTTTCCGAAACGATATCACGACAAAACTCGTTACGTTTCGTTTCACAGCTCTCGTGTCCACGACAATTAGTTAAGAGTACCTACACGTGTCCAGTTCACTGGAGCAGTCATGACGTTATTATGTCGCTCATGACACGCTATTTGATAACATTATTTAGCCTTTGTATTTAGGTAAGGAGTTTTGTCTCTTAGCTAATAATTGATATTATATTTAAATTATATTGGTAACTTTTTTAAATCAGAGCCTTTTCCATTCCTTATACGTGATGTGCGGGGTGTGTTCCTAGTTCATATCATATCATAATATCAATGTTAAACAGCAACTGATTTATTTCATATGTTAAATAAATCAGTCGCTGTTTTACATTGACGTATTTCATTACAATATGAACACGAACAAAGTTTACTTAGTTTAGAACCAAACTCGGAACCGCAAAAATACGCAAAAGTTGGAACGGACTATAATTTTTATGAAATTTAAACACAAATAATTATTGAGAAAGTCATTATTTTAGGTATTCAATGTTTTGTATAAACTGTACACAAGAACACACATGCGAGATGAACATTCTTAAGTTTTTTACCTATGGAAATTACCCTGGATGTGAATATTGTAAATACTTGTTAGGTACTAATTTGTGTATGTCCTCAACAATTATTCCGCGTCTCGAACTCACTGGAGCTATCTGAGCCACCCGAGCGGACGTAATGTATGGAAATACCTGCCATCAGCATCAACGTATCTGTACGCTTCGGCGACTGTTCATGTTTAATGGCACTTGAGTGATGGCTCATTTATTATTATGTTGTGTATGAATGTTATAGCCGGTATAGATATACTGACCGATTCTTATTTATTACTTTGTTACCAATTCGACAATGTGTTTTAACACCCCACCCACATTCGATATTACGGGGCTACTTTTTTTTTTATCCCTATAATATTATAAATGTTGTCTGTCTATCTGTTACCTTACTATAAAACTCCCGTGAGCCTCAAACATATTAGATTATTTTAAACCGGGTCACTCACGTATTATTAAGTCGAATAGCTCTACATGTTTCGGTCCAATTTACGAGGACCGTCTTCACGGAGACACGACACGTCTTTATTTCGCCCTCGACCAGTGAAGAAGTGTCGTGTCTCCGTGAAGACGGTCCTCGTAAAGTGGACCGAAACATGTCGAGCTATTCGACTTAATAATACGTGAGTGACCCGGTTTAAAATAATCTAATCTGTTACCTTACGTTTAAACTGTTGTCAGCTGTTGTTAGCGATCGAGGTGGTTCAACCCTAAGATCACTATACCTTTGTTTCTATACATATATTACATAAACGTACTTTAAAGCCATCTACTAGGTATATCTAGTGTAATTTTGTAAGATGGATTTTGTTAAACTTTTAAATTCCATCCATATCCTGGACATTATTTTCTAGGTTATATTCTTTATCTGGAGCATTTAGAAGCAGCTTCTAAATCTATCTTCAGCATTCTGTGCAGAATTCATCCATCTTCAAAGCCTTATGAATCTTACGATGTTTGTATAGAACACGTAGGTACTTGAATACTCTTTATGCTTGCTTCGTGACTTGAAATCTTATGAATGTCAAATTATAAATATTTGTTATTGTGGTAAATAGGTTTAACACGTTATAATTACTTAGAGCGCCATCTATAATTTATTCAAGGAAGAGAAGAATTTTATCTATCAGGCCGATTCGAACGTACACTGATATCAAAATGACGTTTCTGATGTCATTCAGATATCGTGAATTACGCTCGTAATTTTCCATACATTGGCGCGGGCGAGACGCAGGATAACTTAATATCATGATTCAAATATCATTCTGATGTCTACACCATTAAACTACAACATTAAACACGTCATAGTTACTTAAGGCGCCATCTAGCGATAATCCAGGACAGTAAACTTATCTATTATTCAAGCATTCAGGCTGACCGCTCATTATAAATGCAAAAGACGTTGTTTTGAAGACTTTCCTCTCATCAGCGTGTATTTAAAGCAAAGTTGGTTTATTTAAAACCACTTGGCGACATTCTCATTAGGAAGATTGTTGATTGTTTCGGAATCTTTAAGCGAAGTTTGCTTCTCATTAATATCTCGTCATACTTACGGAATACCAGCACGTAAACTACCGTAATATTTTTTTTGTAAATTGTGTAATGGAAATTGCTTTCTAAAATCTTTAAGGAACACAACGTAGGTGAAGTAAGCGATACGTAAGTAATCGAATTAAAGCCTAAGCTTTAATTAAATACTAAGATCACAGAATTTAAATTCCAGCGGCGCTTGGATGCCAACCTTGACGAAATAAAAGCCAGACCACCTGCGGCAATACAATATAATTATATTAATGGTGTATGTGTGTGTGCTCACATGCCCGCAATGTTCGCGAACTTTTACAAACAAGATCGGTTTCTTCAACCAACTTGCGAGCACACCAGCGACAGCAACGGAGTTAAAAGCAGTCGCCGTGGCCGTATCGGCCGTGGAGTGTAGTTACGTAATAGTAGTTTATGTGACTGCTACATAATGAAAGGCATTAAAATACGAGTGTGGGTTTATGAAGCGAATGAAATGAGGTTCATAAAAGGATCACACGAGTATTTTAATGCCTAATTATGTGCAGTTACATGCACTTCTTTATCTACGTCCATATCATAAGCTTAAACAAAACAAACTAATTTTATACTTACAAACCTACTAAACGTCAAATGGCGGCAAATGAAAACTTTTTCACGCATGACACGCATCCGAAGTTTTTTTTTTTAATTCAGAGACAAACTAGAGTTGGGGCCGAATACCAAAATTACCAAATCGTTCGATATCAAGAAACATGCGAGATTTGTCAAACTTGTTTGCAACTGACACTTCATTTCGAATAAAACATGGAGACTATATAAAGGAGCCAAATCTCTATGTATGAAAAGTGTCCATCAAAAAACAGTAATTAGGAGGCGCCACCATACACCGAAATACTACCAAAAACAACCTACGTAATTTGGTCGGGTTATTTGTTGCCTTATATGGTTCATGTTATACTCATGTCCCAGAGCCTAACTAGCGCCACCGGAGAGATTAGGAACTATTATTTAAAGCTGAAAGCGGTCACTTTTGCAACAATTCTGCCATAAGAGATTGGCATCCTTTCTATACCATCCATAGAATAAAACGTCATCTCGACATTCTCGACTAATATTCGAATATTTCGAAAACATTTATTTGTTTCTCAGAGATGTTCTAAATTTAGTTTTAATTTGTTAATAATATGTAAACCAACTGCAGATTTATAATTAAATACATGGAAAATATAAAGGACGAATAAATAGGACATTCAACTTTTAACACATAAAACGGTATAAGTTTTGCAGGTGTCGGTGAAAATACTCCAATTTTGACGGATGGTCAGCTGGCGCAATCGGTAACGCTGCGTTACTAACGCATTGGACCGGCAATCCAAGGATGTGGGTTCGAGTCCCACGTTGACCAGAGTTGATCATCGTCGTTAATCTGTCTATACAACTTATAGATTTTATAAACTGTTAAAACAATTACTTTTCGCCTATTACCGTAATATATAATCCCCCTTCTTCATAATCATCTCTTCTTTAGAATAGAAATGTATTTGTAGATACTAATGAGTTTTTGTTTGTTCCAGGTAAGTCACATGGGCTCCTCATGCTGCGATAGTATTTCAGTTGCATCACATTAAATGCACTTTCAGCTTGGTTTGCGACCCAAGTCCAAAAAGTAAAAAAGTAAGAGTAAGATAGATTGTGTGATTCAACTTTATGAAGACGTTATGTCGTCCCTAAACACAGGAGACAACCATTAAATATCTATAAACAACTTAAAATATAAAAGCAACACTAAACTGACTATTTGTGTATCTTTTGTTTTTACAACAACGTTTACTAACCGACAGTGGAGACGATGGCACATAACAATGCGGTGTCTGCGGGAGGAAGTCTATGTTCGTTGACCTAGTTATGAGCGTGGCTTACAATGCTGTAATGTGCCATTATTAGTTTGTTGTTTGTCGCTTCAGAATATTCTACGTATGGTTTTGATGGGTAGTAATAAGCACGCGCCAACGCCATATGCAAGCATAGTGTCCTAATCTCTTTTATAGGGTTCAGCATAGTCTCCTAATCTCAGGGTTCTAAGCTGTTTACCTTGCCTCTAAACCATCCCTACTTATTATTATAAATGCGAACGTAACTCTGTCTGTCTGGTTGCCTCTTTACGCTTAAACCGCTGAACCGATTTAGATTCAATTTGTAAGAAGTTAGTTTAAGGCCCGGGAAAGGACATAGGATAGCTTTTATCAAACATCATTATTCCACGCAGATGAAGTAGAGGACAGACTTATATAGTTAAATTTGCATTTATAATATCAGTAGGGATACTACGGATTTTAAATTGGCCGTAGGCCGTCTTCTTATCCGTGTGTCTTCAGCTTTTTTTAGAGCACCCGAGTAGAGCACAATCAATCAATCAAACTTTTATTGGTAAAATAGAAGTATTTTATATGTCAACACATTATTATTATCTTATACATAGAACATTACTTACACATTTCACAGGAATAATTATATTAGGTACATTATTATTTTTGGTCAAGTTATTTTTATATGAATTATTTACTGATTTATATTACATTTAATTATAATTAAAAAAATTTAATATTGTCTTCGGTTACCGCGATAGTTACTCATGAAATAAAACTATGAAAACGGATTATATCGCGTATATTGAATTTATAATACATCCCGACGTTTCGAACCCTTTACAGCGTTCGTGGTCAACGGGTGACTGAGAAAAAATTACAAAGTGCAAAAATACCCACATACTAAAATAATGAACAATCATAGACTACAAACTTTAATACACTATAATTATTTTTCAAGTAAAGATATATATATATATATATATACGCGATAAAAAAAATGACTGATGTGATTGTATTATAAATTCAATATACGCGATATAATCCGTTTTCATAGTTTTATACATTTTTAATTAATTCGGTTTAAAAAAAAAAAAAAAAAAAAAAATATATATATATATATATATACATATTTAAAGTATTACTTATTTCTATGACATGTAGTCAGTATTACTGATTTATATTACATTTACTTATAATTGTACATTTTTAATTAATTAGGTATCAAAAAAAAAATTTAAAGTATTACTTATTTCTATTACATGTAGGCAATATTAATATTTAGCTTCTAAATCGTTTAATAATATTACACTATTACACAATCGTTTAATAATATTATAATGTAATAGCAGCATATGCTGACTTAAGAGTCATTTAGCGTAACACTATGCACTGTCCACATTTTAAAGAGACACCTTCTATTCCAAGAGTCATTACATATCCATACGAATGTTACTTGCCTGTTTCATACTCTGTGGTCCCTGTGGTCGAGCGGACTCCGCGTGATCGTGATTACGAGGAAACTGTTTGAACGGGTAGTAATGGCTTCGATGCGGTTGCAGCGTTGGTAATGACCAGACTCTTGCGAGACTGGATTAAAAGATCTAGACGACATATAAATTGTATCCACTTGATCCATTTCTCTAGATAGCTCATATTTAATACTTGGAGGCCTATTCAAGCTTAGATTTTGACATCTAAATGGAGTCAGTTGGTTAAGGCCGTTCCATCGGTTTGCCGCTGTCACTGTCACATTTCGCAAGAAAGAACGGGAACGATCATGCGCGCCAAGTGTCCATTTTGATCGAATTTTCTCGATTTTTATTTATTTTATAAACGTTACTTTACAATGTCGAAATTCGAAAGCTATGAAATTACTATTTAAGTTAAGATTGTTTTTTCTTCTTTTTTTGTTTATAGTATCACATAATAAATAACCGAGTAAAGTTTGATTAAAAGTCCGAGTTAGAGGTTACTTTGGGAATTAATTGTATCGAGTAATCTGTATTATGAAATAAATAAATCTAAATCAAAGGGTAAATAGGCCCCGATATGAAGACCAGCCACACTACCTCGCACACTTAATCCGTATTGACCTTGTATTGACCTTTACGCTATATACTAAATCCATTAAATTTGTTTTATTCATGAATCACATTTGCGCAAAACAAACACAATATCATTTTACGCGTGTTTGTTTGTTTTTGTACTAACTACCTTTGTACTTACTTTATACCTACATCGTTCAAAGGCGTCGTAAACGCTACGCCATTGTTTTATTGTCAAAGACAAAGACAAGATACTTCCCTGTGTCAGCCGCAAGGTAGGTGTTTATCTTACATCTCGTTCTGTAATGCCGCCATCTCCCTCCCTCCCCCCCTTCCCCACCTCCCCCCACGCCCTCGTACGTCTTGTTTGAATATGATTCTCGTTTGTAATATCGGTTTATTATCTCTGTATAATTCTCAACACTTGGCATAGTACACAGTGGGAATTCTTGAGAAAGTAAGCGCATGATGTAGGCACCAATGTAAGTTAGGTACGTTCGAAACTGAAATAGATGTCTATACGAAAGAAAAAGTGACGCACATGCGTATTCTGATTTTAATAATCTTAGTACTCTCTTGACCTGTTAGGTCTCTCAATGTCAAAAATTACGTTTTAGGTTGAAAAAATGTCACTTTTGACACCGACAGATCAGATCCATATATAATCTAGATGTAACTCTTAACCTCTATTATTAAAATCAGAATACGCATGCAAGACCTCCAGTACCTAGGGCTGGAATCGCACCAGCGTCCTCTGCATTCGCTACATAATTATTTATTATTATGCCTAGACCACTCGGCAACCCGGACCACGGCGCGGCGGTAACAAAATTACATCATTTTTACTGAACTCTTGCCAGTTGGTTGAGGTGTCTTACTGTTACAAAACCTTTTACTGCTGCTCTCAACCGTGTAATACATCAGAGTTGTAAGAAGTATGTTAGGCCGCGGCGTTGCCTTTTGAATAAATTGCCGGGACTCTTAGGAGGGGAAGGGAAAAGGGAGAGGGGTGATCAATGACGCGACGCCGTGACGATTGCGTCCATGACGCTTATGATAATTATAAAGATTCTTACTATGCCGGAATAAGCAATTCATCGAGAAAACATCACCTTGATTAACTTTGGCGCTTTTTTCACACAAAATTTGAAACTTCAATCAGATATTGAGGCGCATAGGGCCTACTATGTACTTACAAAATAAGATAATCCAAATACTGTAGGTGAACGTACTCCCACTCACACAGTAGGTACCTACAAGTGCAATACTCGTATTGAAACTCATCATCTTTCTCGCGTTGTCCCGGCATTTTTGCCACGGCTTATGAGAGCCTGGGGTCCGCTTGGCAACTATCACAAGAATTGGCGTAGGCACTAGTTTTTACGAAAGCGACTGCCATCAGACCTTCTAACCCAGAGGGGAAACTAGGCCTTGTTGGGATTAGTCCGGTTTCCTCACGAAGTTTTCCTTCACCGAAAAGCGACTGGTAAATATCAAAATGATATTTCGTACACAACTTCCGAAAAACTCATTGGTTTGAACCCGCGACCTCCGGATTGCAAGTCGCGTGCTCTTACCATCAGCGCTTCATCGTATTCAAACTATTTTGATAAAATTTAATATTGCGAATTATAAGACTTCTCTCTTTATAATACAGATTAATTAAACAATGTTTTAAGGCTTCACGTGGGTCGATGTTCTTATTTATATTTGATTTGTTTTCGCTTCAAAATTGTTTAATTTTATCACAATATTCTCAGAAAGCCTACTTAGTACCGCCTACTAACACTAGGTACCTATTTATATTTTTATTCATCAAAGGGTTGTTAACAGAAAATTTTACGATGTTGTTTTGTTTGTTTAATTAAAATTATGTTCTCCATGAATTTGACGTAGGTCGATGTTCTAAAAATATCTACCCTTAAAAATACACAATATAAAATACATAGCAATTGGCCAAACTGAAACGCGAATTCAAAATCAAGGTTTTGAGTCTGGAACGAAGCTCAAGATTCCTAATTGAAATCACTTTTTATTAGAATCTCTTTTACTTGTGACTGAAAATTAGCACTGGAAGAAATAATAACAAATGTTGCTCTTTTGTTGCACAAATAACTATTAATAAATGATGTGAAACATAGACCAAAATAGAACAAGAAGTAGAAAAGAAAATATAAATCGTTCACGAACCAACGTATCGCTTCCCATGTGGATGTAGAAATATATTAAAGAAATATAGTGGGAAGTAAAAGTTGCTCTACATCATACGGGCTATAAATTTCAAAGGAAGCGAAATATTTCCTTTTAGCTCTCGTTTCACCGTTACATGTGTGTGTGAGCGATGACTACCTCATGTAGACTCCGCATTACGAACGAAAGTACACAAATGGAAAAAGTAGATTATAAGAGAGATTATAAGAGAAGAAGGGACCGGAGCAAAATGTAAAAGCACTATAGAGGAGGGTAAGACACGCAAAGGGTTATAATGCTATAGAACGAAGTAAGAAGTATTAAGAACGATATATGAAGGGGTGATGAAACAAACGCGCTTTTTATACCACCTACTTGGAAAGTAGGTACTTCGCTACCAGCCGCGCGACTTCCCCGCATCCCACAGTTTTATACTAAATGAGCCCATTTATATCCCTGGAATTCATTTTTGTTGATATTTTGTAGCATACGTGTAGTCAAACATTACAATTTCTATGTGATCTCATTTTGACCTCACTCGTCTCTATGAGCAAGTGTATGTGCTATACTATGTACTCGTCTCTATGTACTATAAGTGATGTCGTCATAAGATCCAAATAAAACGAAATAGCGATCAAATTTAAAAATTCTGGGTTAGAGTTTTGAATGATTCACGGTTAGTTTCACTAGACTTATATTGACCGGGATATTCATATTCATATTCATCATGTTCACGGGTGACTGAAGATAGCGGGTGGGTGTCAAAGTTGTGTAGACAGCGCTCGGTCTCTGACGATGCATGATGGTGGTCTGATGATGCATGTAACTGCGTCGAAATATCGGGAGCTCACAAAAAATACAAAAGGTAATCACGGTCTATATCCCGGTCAATATAAGTCTTATTCTGGGTTAGTATGGGAGCCTTATTCAGATTTAACAACTTGTTACGGTTTTTATCTTATTTTTATACGACTTTGAGATCTTCTTACGCTGTTCAATGAAGTAAAAGCCGCGGGTGAGATGCAAGTCATGCAAGCCCATAATCAAGACGATCGACAAAGTCTTGTCAAAATCAGTTTAAAACCATAATAAGTTGGAACTGGATCGCGTTCCGCATTTGTTTTGGGTGTAGTGGCTGCGGCTCGCGTTCAACTATCTAGGAAGTGATCTGTAATGAGAGAAAAACATAGGGCGCCATTTCAAAGAGTATTTATTTAGGTTCCTGCAAATAATGAACACAATATACTCCTTTATACACATTCATTTGTAACGTGTAGTGTAAGTACTGTTCTTTTAGTATGTTAGAATAATTAAAAGGCAAGTTGTGTTACCCGGCGGGCTAGTCACATTGTTTGAATAAATACTTATTCAATTATGCTTTTACACAGTATACACAGGGCCTTTTTGGACCTTGAAGAAATGGGTTTATGCTTGCCACCTGGTCTGGGGGAACCAGGCGGGATGACGGACAAACCAGAGCGCCGCGGGCTCGATATCAGCATTTCAATTTAATGTCGCTAGAGACCTCATACTATTGTCACTGTGACAAGGTACGCAATGGCACTGAAATTAAATTCCTTGGTCGTAGAAATTAGCAATAATTTTACTTGTAAAATTTTACGTGCCGAGTATCATTACATGGTTGCAAGCTACACAATTTTTATAGTCAGCATCAAAAGTAACGTATCAGACTAAACGTCAAAAGTATCTTCCATTTTCTAATATCTACATGTTGAACTATTAGACTGTGTCAGATAGGTACTTTTGACGGGAACTGTTGAAATATATCTCTCTGTGGAAAAATATTCGAGGATGGCAGATCAGGCAGATACTTTGGCGCGTTGTATCATTCACTAATTTTGATACTATCTGTACCCGTATAAGAACTGCCCATTTTCACTCCTATAATAATTAGATATTTCATTTACAGTTAGAAAACCTCGAGGTCGTGCTCTCTTCACGCGTACTAGCATAATCGAACTTAAACTATCGTGAGACATATTTCAAAATATATATAATATATTATATTATAATATATACGGGTACAGATAGTATCAAAATTAGTGAATGATACAACGCGCCAAAGTATCTGCCTGATCTGCCATCCTTATATATATAATATTTTTGTGCCTGAGGAAGGATTTCCAAAGAATCCGAAACATGTCGCCAAAAGCGACTAAAAATAATAGTGAGTGAAACCGTACTGATCTAAATATTTCGTACTAGCATATTTTCCGTCGAAACAAGAACTTTGAGACTATGTCTTGCGTGTTTTTCTCTGTTACTGTTTCATAGTCTTCTCACGAGGTTTATTATTTCATTCTAGTATCCTCACCAAAAGTTTCACGCGGCCTTAGCGATTGCATCTCACATGCAGTTGATGCAGTGTATCTTTATTGCACCAACATTGTGAGTTAGTTTACGCAGTCGCTAGCAAATATGACAGTGTCAAACTCGTGGTACAGAAATGTTCAAGTGGTTTTATAATTCCGTTTATTCACCTTAACTCCAGGTAGCTTAGTATTTACTTACCAAGCTGAACTGTGGAATAATCCAGAACCCAGCGCTGCGGCCATTTAATTAGTTTAGTCGACGTTAAACTCAGGAGGTCTGAAAGCTTTCAACTACCTATATTTAGATTATAATAAATCATGCAGATAGGTAGGTATAGAAATCTGACTTCTTCACGTGCCATCTCCGTCCAGGAGGTCGGCGACCATCCATACTAATATTATAAATGCGAAAGTCTGTCTGTCTGTCTGTCTGTGTGTTCCCTCTTCACGCTTAAACCGCTCAATCGATTTAGGTGAAATTTGGCATAGAGATAGGTTGAGTCCCTGAGAAGGACATAGGATAGTTTTTATCCCGAAAATCATCCCTTAAGAAAGTAAAAAGCGGGGTGGAATTGAGATAATTAATGAAGTGTCTGCTAATTTGTGTGCATAATATGCTCAAATTGAATAATTGCTATAAGAGTTTCTCCAGGCGCTATTCTTACTCTTGCTGGGGTTACTAAGTCCACGCAGACGAAGTCGCGGGCAAAAGCTATTATGTCTATATGTCTCTCTATGTTCAGTCATGCGAATTAGTCTATCTATGCTCTTCACTCTGACTACATTTCTAGAAATCTGACTACATTTCTAAAACAAAATAAAAACGTTCGGAAACGCCGGCGTCCTTTCTGTGAACTTACTCACAAAGGTTAGTTTAGTATAGTTTTCTAATTTTCATTATAAAAAATATGCCGATTAGGAATCCGTTTATTTTATGATTTCCACAGTAACTCAAACGAAAAAAAGTTTTGATCCTTAAGTACTGGGACTCAAATCCAGGACCTCAATCTCCGTAGCCAGGGTTTACCGAATAGCTTACAGAAGACGTTAATTAAAATACGCCTCCAGAAAATATTCATTTACTCTGAAAACATGCCTCATGTTTGTTGTTTTAGGCCACTTAACTTAATCTTTAAGTAGGCCAATCTTCAAGGTGTTTCTTAACTTTGATAACTCTTATAAAAGATTATTCAATCTAAAAAGAACATGCCAATTTGTTTTTAATTTGTATGGTATTTTCTTTGTAAGCTGTTTTCTTTTAAATATTCTTCACTCTCTTGCTTGTTTATTTAAGTGAGTAATATAAAAAAACCGGCCAAGTGCAAGTCGGACTCGCGCACCGAGGGTTCCCTACTTTTTAGTATTTGTTGTTATAATGGCATCAGAAATACATCATCTGCGAAAATTTCAACTGCCTAGCTGTCACGGTTCATGAGATACAGCCTGCTGACAGACAGACGGACAGTGGAGTCTTAGTAATAGCGTCCCGTTTTTACCCTTTGGGTACGGAACCCTAATAGGACCGTTTTACGGTACTTAGGGTCGGTTGCACTAAACTGTTTGTCATCGTTAAAGAGTTCGCAAAATTTTATTGTATGGAAAGCTTCATAGTAAACCGCCGCGGCGTGCCGGGTGACGTTGATCACTCTGTCAAGTGCGGATGGTGCAACTGGCACTTAAACAGCCAATTAAAACGACTTTTTTAATTCAATTCAATTCAATTCAATTCAATTTTCTTTATTTCAATTTAGGCATTAACATAATGCACCTATGAAAGTCAAAAAAGTACAGTTGTACAAAATTAAAATTAAACATTCATCCAAATAATCACAAATCACAACATACATTACAATTTACATACTTAGAAAATACAGAATTATCTAATGATATTGTTAATAGTAGAAAAATTATTCAATACTTAAATGAAAACAGTACTTAATTAAAAATTCAAATAATGTTCTGGAAATAAAATAAATAGGCAACAAAGCGTTTATATACAAGAATATATTTATAACGGGTAGTATTACCACCAGTGTTCAAATAATAAAACAACTAAAAAGATAAGAACTTTAAGAACCCAGTTTTTTTGTTTGTCTTGAGAAAACGGCATAGGATATTCATATTACCTATATTATTCTTTCCTCGGAAAACGGGATCCTCATTGAAAACACTTTATTGCCGAAATACGCCTCACGACTTACCTACCGGTACTATAATCTTTTCCTTGTCGTTTGATGTTAAGACTCCCAATTCCTTTGCAACACTATATGTTTCGGATGGCGTGTAGACGTTTTTGTTATTTTCCTGGTATTTTTTCCTGTTACATTTTTGAAGATTATTTCACGGAAACGAATCTCACTAACATATTATTTTCTTACGGGCGGAAAATGCTCTGAGTGTGGTTGTAAATGATATCAAATTGAGATAGACTGAATGCTCGACAGAGTAGGCAGTGAGTATTTACTGTATTTAGTTCATTTTCAACACACTAACTTGTAACGTTGGAACTTATTGAACCGGTTTTAGTATCTTAATTATAGTTATGAAACACGCGTGTTTTTTTCATTATATTATCGCACTTGTGCGGTAATGTGCGACAGCTGCAGCAGTGGCAGGCATTATTAAAGATGCAGGACTTTTACTAACTAAACTAAAATTTGATTAATATCAATCAACCAATCAATACGTTTATTTCAGACACAACTGTCCATATACACAACACATACAAGTTATTTAAAAAAATAAAGAAAGAACTTATAATAACATAAAAAATACAACGAATAAATTAAAGTAACATTGAAATAAAAATAAAATAGAGATATGCTGAGCTATGCTATGCTGAGTGGGGATCCTTTTTGGCGTCCAAATGTTTTTTTGTCTGCATGCTTTTCTTTTTTATGTACTATGTTGTGGCGTCAAATAAATATATTTTCTTTCTTTCTTTCTTTCTTCTATATCAAAAATTGAGAATTATTAATTTAAAAATTAAAATTTAAGGATCAATATGTAAGTTTCGTATAGGCCACAGAATTTTCCTGTTCTTTTTAACTGAATCTGCCGGTATATAAACTTAATCCTTATATTGACACAACCTAAAACAACGATGAAGGGTTGTGTGCTCGGCGCCGGCGCCGGCGCTCGCTCGGTAAACAGAGGCAAAGGAAGCGTCATTTTAGTGACGACTTCTGTAGAAAATAGCGTCTGTTTGAGGTTCACCGCAAAGATTGACGGGTGAAGAAACTAAGAACCTTCTGGCTTAAATTGAATTTTTAACTAGGTAAATACTGATATTTCATGCTGATAAAGTAGTACTACCCGCTACTTTTCCTTTTCCAGTTAGGGGTAAGTATTTCAATATCCTTGATAAAATCAGTGACGCGACGCGATTATTACGTTTATTGCGTCATTCATTCATTCATGTCTAGGTATAATTTACTCAACAATCACACATTTTTAGGGTTCCGCACCCAAAGGGTAAAAACGGGACCCAATTACTAAGACTCCGCTGTCCGTCCGTATATCTGTCCGTCTGTCACCAGGCTGTATCTCATGAACCGTGATAGCTAGACAGTTAAAAATTTTACAGATGTTTTTCTATTACAAATACTAAAGAATATGAATAAAATCTAAGTGGGGCTTCCATACAACGAACGTGATTTTTTGCCGTTTTTTGCATAATGGTACTCCTTCGTGCGCGAGTCCGACTCGCACTTGGCCGGTTTTTAATAACCTTAAACCCCGCTTTAACCTATTCCTTACGCAAAACACACAAAACAACCAATCACCATTATACTGTTATTCCTGGTTTTTAATAAGAACATAAAACTACTTCAATAAGTACTTACTATAAATGACTAACCATAACCACTTTAATTCAAACCTAACGTATGAACCAATCAAAAACGTCATAACTTCATAAACAATACCCACCACTTACGACCTTCTCGTCTTAAAACATACGCTCATTGTTCCTCGTACCACAAACTTTGAAGATGCAGTGAGGTATTTGCCAGCGCGTGTTTATTGCCTACTCGCTATTAACGGCCCCGTACGGGGCGGAGCGCAGCACGCAATGTACACTGTACGCTCATTAAGACCATATCCGTTTAGCGGCCACTCGACTCGGTAATAATATGGCTCGTTGGGACTGTTATAGCAGTGCATACTTTATGGCGAAATGAGTGTTTATAAAATTAATGTGCACTTTTTACAGGAAGTTTGCTAGTCGTGTTGTTTACTTTACCGATAGTGGCTATTATTTATTTATTACGTTAGTACTGATTTTTTTGATGCAGTACTATAATGATTTTTACAGTACATTTGGTGCGTCTTTACCGCTCTAGTGCAGTAACTAGCACTACACGTGCGTATGTCGAAAATTTAAAGGGCCATATGTACTGTAAAACGTTGTATAATACACGTGCGTAAACTCGTGTCGATTTAAAATACTCCCTTTGGTCGTGTTTTAATTTATCGCCACTCGTTGCGATTTTCCTACTTTTCGCACTTGTATCATAATGTACTGTTAGGCTATATCTTAAACTAGCTTCTGTCCGCGATTTCGTCTGCGTGGGATGATAATGATGATTATTGATAAAACCTATTCTTCTTCTAAAACTGTCCTTCCTCGGGCCTCAACCTTTCTCCATATCAAATTTTATCTAAATCGATTCAGCGGTTTAAGCGTGAAGAGGTTACACAGACAGACTGAGTTGCTTTCGCATTTTTATTATGTATTTGTAGGGATATTTTTAAAGGCTTAAAGTTTTTTTATTGGTTATAAAATTAGCCACGCAGATTAAAAAAGTCAGTCCGATAAGTTGTCTGTGGAAAGAAAAGTACAGTCAGCGATAAAAACTTGTACCATATATGAAATTTTTGCCAAGAGCTCATAAAGATTGTTTTACTTATTTTTAGCTAAGGTACATAGTATAAGATAAGGTAAGGTAAGGTATTCTACCACTTTTACTTAAAAGATAGTCTAAAAATATAAAACTATAAAACACATACAAAAATAAAACAGTAAGTAAAGTAAAGTAAATAAAATAATCATCTCAACGTCTAGACCGCAAGCTGTAAAGAAACTAGTCTAGGTATTCGTAGGTACACATTATGTCTGAGGAATGAAATTACCTACTATCTAGGTTTTCTCAAGGATCTACAATTTAGAAACCTAAGAAAGGGGTACCTAAACCGGTTTTTAAAAGGCGCTTAAGAACATTAACCGCTTACTTTCAAATACTTATTTAAAAGTAGGAAAAGTTGTTGTAACTCCCCGTGCTAATATTGATACCCGAGAAAGCAAAATACCCCAAAATTAAACCACGAGCGTATCGAGTACTTTGCTACCGAGTAAAAAACATAAAAGTTCGAGTACTTTGCTACCGAGTAAATAACACAAAAGTTCGAGTACTTTGCTACCGAGTAAAAAACACAAAAGTTCGAGTACTTTACTACCGAGTAAAAAACACAAATTTCTAAACACACTAACACCAAGTAAACTAACTGCAAAAGATGAGAAATCAAATCCAAATGAACGCTATTAAATATTTATCACTCAAAATTATCATACAAAAGTCAATATTTCCGTTAAATTACTTTGCCACTCTTGTGGATAAAAACGTAACTTTTTCATTCGTTTTTAAATAATTCACGGGCTGATGTGTTTATAAATCAATATTTTTCACCATAATTATTTGTATAAGCATCTGAATATGCCCCTATCTGAATATATACACTGCCAAAGTGCAAGATATATCTTATAGTTACAAACATGTACCGCGATACGTAGACGGGCTACGAGATAGCGTAGCAAGTTCGTAGCGCTACGCGGCTACGATAACACTCGCGTAAAGTTTGAGATAGTGAGTTCGACGTAGTGTATTCTAGAGAAATACAAGTTAGGTCAAACATGTACGTAAAGAATAGTGTGAACTAACAAACTTATTAACTTTGTAATTTGATTAACTTCTTACTGAACTATATTGTTGCTCGAGAAGTATTAATACATTGGTAGGTAGATATTATGTTATTAAATCTTAGACATTGCATATTTATGTGGGCTGATTTTTTTTTTTATTTGATGTTTGAAGGGGTTCCTTAATCTGGGCAAAATAATCACGAAATTCCGATTTGGCACAAAAAATGTATGTAGTTTTCCGACGAGCTTACGAAAATTCCATACGTTTGCGTAACTCAGAAGAAGATTTTTTAGGACATACGGAGAAATTATGCTTATATTGTACAGAATAGGGAACTCTATCTATTCACCCAATTTTAAAGAAATTTGACGAAAAAAAAACATTAATTATAAGTACGTACAACGATAATTATAAATAAATATATTAAAACATAACAAAATATCAAAAAACGGCGCATATAGCGCATTGTATAGGTACAACTGTTTATTAATCATTATCATTCATTTCATTAATAGTACAACTGTTTTTGAATACCGCTACAACCGGCGGTAGCGTTAGAAAGGTTAATATTGACTGAAATAGTTAGCTTATGGCAACGAAATATTGCTTCCATCACGAACCACTTACGTAATTAAATACAAGCACGATTAACAGTTGCCAGATTTGAGTGGCAGAGGGCGGGGCGGATTATCCGTGGTTCTGGTGACTGGGACAGCAATACTTAGAAATACAGGAAAGGTGGCAAAACACTGATTTGACGCATGTGGATATGTTGGAAATATTCGCTGTTAACGGGTAAGTCTCGGTAGCTCAGTTGGTATAGCGGCGGGCTGGTATCCCGGGGTCGTGAGTTCGAGTCTCGACCGAGACGCTGAGATTTTCCACTATTCCTTTATTTCTACGTATCGTCCTTTGCACTTTGACTAGGACAACATTCGACAGTATTTGTTTTTAGGTTTA
This sequence comes from Cydia strobilella, assembly GCF_947568885.1. Taxonomy (NCBI): domain Eukaryota; kingdom Metazoa; phylum Arthropoda; class Insecta; order Lepidoptera; family Tortricidae; genus Cydia; species Cydia strobilella. The sequence goes on from NC_086057.1 coordinate 16,631,297, forward strand.
CTTGAATTATGTTACTGAAAATGATCGAGAAATAAGAAAATGCCGCCCGAGTACGGAATAAAGGGCCGAGCAAAGCGAAGCCATTATATTTATGAACACGAGGCCGGCAATTTTTATCACGGCCGGCAATTTCCTTACCCGGCCGTAGAAAATACGTTCAATGGTTTTCTCAAAATATGCGTGTAAATGGAACCCACAATAACTTTAAAGTTCAGCGAACGGTTCGGTTTGTGACGCGTGTTTTAGATTATGCTGGCCCAGACTACAATATTGTAAGAAAGTTCATTGCCGGCGCGCCACATGTGTTTCGCAACCTATTATATTATGAACGACAATATTTTCATTGTGAAAGTTGTTTATTATATCCTAAATAATCACCTCAAAGTTCCTAAGGGTTAAATAAACATCCAATTTAAATAAAAATATTTGATTGTCCTCAACTGACAAACTCAGGAACGTGCCGAAATATATATTTTTAGATTTAAGATTATACGCCGGATTTTTCCTTAAGCCGATATCTCTAAGAATATTTATATGGCATCCTTCGTGATCCTTTCCACGTGATGTGTTGATCATTTCCAATGACATTTTCCGGTTTTTGAGGATACGGAAAAGGCGGAAAGCTTCTTAATTTTAACCACGGGGAGATAGGGAAATATGTTTTCATTTCTCATGCTCTGAAAGAGGGTCATTGTTGTTCAAAAAGGTGTGCAGAAAATGATACGTGTCTGCACTAGAGCATTTTACGTTCGAAGTACGTTTTTTTTTACGATAAGCAATTAAAATTTGAGTTTAAATGGATTTGTTATATAATTTCCATTCAGATATTTGAATCTCCGTTCCATAACATACGTAATACATACATTATAACGATACTTTTCCCTAAATTGTTAATTGAAAGTTCCCTCAAGTAATACTATAAAAAAGTATACTGTCATGTTTAAAAAAAATACATTCATTTTACTTTCCTCGTATTCGAAATGAAAAGTAGTGTTTAAGTCGGGTGAAAGGCATCATTTCAGCCTCGGATTATTGGCGCTCTCACTGCGTTAGAGCGCTAAAATACCTCGGCACGAATGAGTGCCTTTCATCCCTTGGTTAACAATCTACTATTATCGGATTACTACTGAAGATGTTTACTTACGTCCGTGACTTTGCGAAGTTTATAAATTTATTCCTGTAGATACCCGTACCCGTACCATGAGTCACTAACAGTGTCAAAATTGATATATACGCCAATGTCTAGGTAACTTACTTTCTATACATCTCGCTCGCACTAATGTCAGTACGAGCGAGATGCATAGAAAGTAAATACGTTCACGCTGGCGTTTATGTCAGCCACACACTGCTCTCGATTTTCCTCAATTTACTCTCGTAAGGAATAATTTTTACACCCAATTTCATTTCCATTTTTTTCTTTTAAATTTTGCAAATTGCAATCTTTTGCGACAAAATCTTGACCATCAGAAAAAAGAACTTTTGACAGGACTATTTAAACTGTGCTGTAGATCCTTATTACTCTAATAACGAACTAGAGAAATAGGTTTTGTTATGTACCTAGTTGTACGTAGTTGGATGAAAACGGGCGTTTCTTTCAGGCCTATGTTTCATTACTCGTCGTAAACGGGGCCGTAAAAGCCGTAATTACTACACTTGATGAAACGGCCTTTTTACTACTATAATCTAATTTAGTTATTAATGCTCCTTTTCATTTGCTCGTCCGCTCGCACGTCGCTGGGGAGTTGTAATTTGTTGTAGACAATAGTACTTTATGTGACTGCTACATAATGAAAGGCATTAAAATACGAGTGTTGGTTTAAGAAACGAACGAAGTGTTTCTTAAACCCACATTTTCTTTCCATAGTATTTTGTTACTTAAGTAACTGCTATCATGATGTCATGATAATGGCGGCTGCCTTTTTAACGCAAACATATACATCGTTTAAATTTTTAACAATTTTTCTTTGCATATAGCGATCTTATTTTCGTGAAATAAAAATACCGGCTGGCTATAGAAGCTATGTATAAGAACATTTATTAATATGTGCCATTTTCAACCAAAAGGGTACTTATTGTCCCTTGTCAGTAAGGCGCTATTTCCATATAGCTTCAATTAGAAATCAACCTTATCAACAAGCGACAATGTGGTACCTTTTGGTTGAAAACGTCACATATAAAAAAAAATGTAGAATAGCCCATTGACGACCTCCTAGCTAGTCGGCCTAGTGACCGCTCCCTTTAGCCTACCAAACAGAATGTCCGTGCTCCGAATGTTGGTAAGCGCATTTAGTAGTGTGTTTATCACATATATTTATTCCTGATTTATGTATGGTTTATATATAAATAAATATATATATAAACAGTCTTTATCAAAAACACTGTTTATCAAAATATACACCACCCACACACCACACCACAAACGGGTCACCCGTTGACCACGAACGCTGTAAAGAGTTCGAAACGTCGGGATGAATTATAAATTCAATATACGCGATATAATCCGTTTTCATAGTTTTATTTCATGAGTAACTATCGCGGTAACCGAAGACAATATTAAAATATACAGAAATTTAAATATGTGTATATATAGTTATACTGTATCGTCGTATATATAGTACACACAACTCTATCCTTGGGACTAGGTCGATTTGTATAAAATTGACCTGTAATATTTATATATTTTTAGTAACTTAGGATCAAATTCCGAATACCGCTCGAGGGAGTCATTTGATAGTGCCCGGGCCTAGCGTGCCAACCGGGCATTTTAGATACGAATAGCTAGCGTTTGGAACAAGAATAACAGTACACTAGCTACTTTATCGTAGCGTTTTTACTCGAACATTATTAAACTTTGTACACTCCAACCCGATTAATACACTACATACAAGCTGGATTCATAATTTATCAACTTTTTTAATTTTTTACTAGCTTTTGCCCGCGACTTCGTCTGCGTGGAACTAGTAACAGCAGCTAAAGTAAGTTTAATGCTTGGATAAAGTGTAATAGCAATTATTCAATTTGACCTTAATTGCTTGACATCAATTATTAGGAAATTCATTAAATCTCAATTTCACCAGCCTTTTCACTCTCTTTAGTGATGATTTCCGACATAAAAACTATCCTATGTCCTTCCCCGGGACTCAAACTAAATCTATGCCAAATTTCAACTAAATCGGTTCAGCAGTTTAAGCGTGAAGAGGTAACACATAGACAGACAGACGGACAGACAGACTTTCGCATTTATAATATTGGTATGGATTTATTATAGACTAGCTTTTGCCCGCGACTTTGTCTGCGCGAGCTTACTAACAGCAGCTAAAGCAAGCATAGCGCCTGGAAAAATTTTCATAGCAATTATTCAATTTGAGCATATTATGCACACAAATTAGCAGACACTTCATTAATTATCTCAATTCCACCCCGCTTTTTACTATCTTAAGGGATGATTTTCGGGATAAAAACTATCCTATGTCCTTCTCAGGGACTCAACCTATCTCTATGCTAAATTTCATCTAAATCGATTCAGCTGTTTAAGCGTGAAGAGGGAACACACAGACAGACAGACAGACGGACAGACAGACTTTCGCATTTATAATATTGGTATAATATTTATTATAGATTTATCAACTTGTTACGGTGTTCATCTAATGTTGATATGACCTAGATCGTTTACAGTAATCGATGCATGCGAAATAAGTGAAACTCGAGCGACAATCGTCAAGGTCATATATATATTTTTTTTTTTTAAATTATTTACACAAAGGGTACATGCTTACAAACAAAATTTATACATCGCCAAACTGTAACCAGTTTGTTGGCGATTGAAGCGCTCAATAACAAAATGGAATCATGCACCTGAACAAAATAATTAACAGCTTAGACAGTAATCCTTATATATAACATAAAAACTAACATGCACAAATACCTAATAAGTAAATTTTCCCATGTTCAATTTTCTAAAAGGTATGTTTTTAGTCTCTTTTTAAGGACCGGCTTACTAAACCTAGGTTTATCTCTCAACCACCCTATTTCGTTAAACAGCCTAGGCACTAAATATTTATTTAACCTTCTTCCATAATAGTTGACCGCTGGGGGCTGTATTAACTCCCCCTCTCGTACCCGTCTATATATCAAAACATGGTCAATGCCATAACAAAGTGTAAAATTAGAACTTGAATAGATTATATCATGAAAGAAATATAAAAAGCGGAAGGGAATACAATGAAACCGTTTTGACGAAGGGAAAAAGGACAATTCATATCGTTCCTAAATGCGTGTATAATTTATATTTTGAATTTGAACGTGTTTATACAGGCTTAATGTTAGGTACAGTTAGCGGGCTAATTGTGAACTTTATCTTTATAATGTAAAAAAGTGCTGGTTACTTTAGATATGCATTTTTTTCATATTATAATGATAATAATTGACATAATTTTAAATCAGGGATAGTATATAACTTGATGACAAGTTATTTATGCCTAATTTATACACCAAAAACTTGGTGCTATTAAACAGTAAGAAGAATTATAAGATTAAGAATTGATAACAATGTATCATACTGATCTATCAGTGTCAAAAGTGACGAATGATAATAAGATTAAGAATTGATAACAATGTATGATACTGATCTATCAGTGTCAAAAGTGACGTTTTTGGTTGAAGAAATGGCGTATCGGAATCAGAAATAATAACTAAAACTCTCGAATTGGCCCGTTATTCTTATTGCAACTGTAGATATCTTAATATAGCATTGCCTCTAGTCAAGCTGACGATAATTAAAATTACTTCGAATTTAGTTTATTTTATTGTAAAAGCAATTATAATATTTAAAAATCATTTAACGATAACGGTTTTGTATTACGTCATAATTTTATCGACATCGACCTATAGTAAGTTTCACCTTATCTTCAAATTCAAATCAAAATGCACCCATCTAACCGGGTTATTCTAATCAGCCATTATTGTATACCTACTTCTAACATTATATGTATGTATACATTTTTTATTTTTATTATACTACTTCGGTGGCAAACAAGCATACGGCCCACCTGATGTTAAGCAGTCTCCATAGCCTATGTACGCCTGCAACTCCAGAGGAGTTACATGCGCGTTGCCGACCCTAACACTCCTCTTCCTCGAGCTCTGGCAACCTTACTCACCGGCAGGAACACAACACTATTAGTAGGGTCTAGTGTTATTTGGCTGCGGTTTTACACATGTATATATTTGAGCAAGCAATGTATTGGATCACGTACCTTGGTGATTATGCCATATTGCCTGCTCTCTCCAAACAGCTTTGGGCCCATATCGATGATCATTATCGACATTTAGCTTCGATACGCTTTTTAACCGCCTTAAAAAAAGGAGGTTCTCATCAGTTTGATCTGTATGTTTATCCGCGATTATCTCGCGTTTGGCTGGACCGATTTTGATGCGGTTTTCAGAAAAGAGTTTGCTATATCCTAGGGAAGGTTTTAGTATACAATTATACATGGATGGTTTTTAAAACCAATTGGACCCGGTAGGTGGCGCTGCTATCGGTATATCGTTAAATGTGATTTGCTGAAACCGAATTAGAAGAAATTTTGTGCTTAGATAGATGAAATAGTGGGTATACCTAGTAATAACCCAGAATATAATGCCCAGAATATAATGAAATAAAAATATACAATGCTTTAAATAACGGCATCACAGAATGCAGTAATTTAGATAAATTTAAACATAATTTAAAATCATTTTTAATCAGTAGACCTTTCTATTCCTTAACGGAATTTTTCGAAAAAATATACGAATGAATATAATAATTTATCGTCATGGCTGTTTCATTTATTTTAATTGTAATTTTGAACTTTTTATTATTTATATGTTTCACAATGTGTCGATTATTAATGTATAATATATAATATATTAATTTGTGATTTGTAATAAGTTTAAATGTATACCTATTAGTTAGCTAAGAAGATAGGCTAATTATAATTTTAGTGTAAGATTAATATTTTGCATGCCTATTGTGGCGTAATATGCACTCATGAATTTGTACCACACTGACATGACCAATATTGTATCTGTGTATATTAGCAAAATAAATAAATTGAAAATAAATTAATTTGAAATTAAATTGAATTGAAATACTAGTTATACTAGGGTAAACTCGAGTTAAATTAACCTTCTAACATTACCCGTAACACATACATAACTAGCGACCCGCCCCGGCTTCGCACGGGTAGTTTAACTAATTTACATAAAACCTTTACAAATTATACACTTTTAAACCTTCCTCAAGAATCACTGTTAAAAGGTGAAAACCGCGAAATCCTTTCAGTCTTTTTCGAGTGTATCGCGAACGTACAGACAGACAGACGCGGTTGTTTTATGTAGATATAAATGTAGATCATACTGAACTACTTCTACTATAGGGCCAACTCCGAAATCGCATAAAAAACAGCTGTCTTATACATTTCGGCGAATCATAATTATGTGAATGTTATTAGATTATTTTAAACCGGGTCACTCACGTATTATTAAGTCGAATAGCTCGACATGTTTCGGTCCAATTTACGAGGGCCGTCTTCACGGAGACACGACACGTCTTCACTGGTCGAGGGCGCGGCGTGTACTGCGGGCCAAAGCCCGACTCGCCCGGCCAGCCGGCTCAGTGAGTGTTGTGTGCGATCCGACATTTGACAAACGCAATACGGAGGGTAGAGCTATCCTAGCAACGGTGACGTCGCCGGCACCGCCGACGCCGTCTGTCGTGAGCGGCCGGGCGAGTCGGGCTTTGGCCCGCAGTACACGCCGCGCCCTCGACCAGTGAAGACGTGTCGTGTCTCCGTGAAGACGGTCCTCGTAAATTGGACCGAAACATGTCGAGCTATTCGACTTAATAATACGTGAGTGACCCGGTTTAAAATAATCTAATACGTTTGAGTCTCACGGGAGTTTTATATGTGAATGTTTTCTATGTATCATCAGATTTTTTTCGTGATTCATAGAATTAAAATAAAATAACACATATATGAACTCGTTTGGAACGAATATTTTATTAGTAGCTAGTAAAGCTTAGAGCTTATGCTAATTCGAAAATTGAGTTTTAAATTTTCACGACCATTTTATTGCGAGAAAACTATAATGCCTCTGACGTTAATGGTTAAGCTATTCAGTGCAGTTAACATTGGTCAACACTACGGGAAGTATTGAACAACCAGATTGACAAGAACTCTAAGTGGTTCAACAATCAAAGTCCGTGGCCTTAAGTACTTTCGCATGATATAGTGATTTTCCTTTAACGTTAATCACAATGCCAGTTTGCACTGTCCGACACGATAAGGGCACTTTCATTATGAACCATAGACTGTTAGTAACAGACTCCACACAATACAGCGTTAATACAAAGAATGCGAGACCACAACAAGTTCTTTCACTTGTAAAACAATACGTACACCGATACTCAGATCCAACGCTACTTTGAATCTACTTCAAAAACAAGGGGCTTTTTAATTTGTTAGAATTTCTTAACCAATGTGTATTAGTAGTAGTAGCATAGAGTAACTTATACTAGAGCGGTACTGTCATAGTAAATTTTGTAACCCCAGTAAATTCACTGCCATCTGTCGACACACTTTAAAACTAAAAATGAAGATTTATAAAAATACGATAGAATGTATTTAAATATAGATAAATGTTTTTTTTTATTTGCATTAATTATTTTTATGATTTTGACCCAAGTTCTTTCACTGATATGCGTTAAAATTGTTAAATAACAAACGAAACCGTCAACGCCATCTATACGACTGTAGGCCAAAACTAGTAGCGCCCTCTGAACGAGAATCAAATTTTCTTGATTTTCGAGGCACGTTTTTTCCTTAGACTGTATCCATCTATTACGGAGTTATATCTATCTTTGGTAGTAGTAATCACTTTATTGTACACAACACAGGTTTTCAAAAATAAATTACAGTAATGGAAGTACAAAGGCGAACTTATCCCTATAAGGGATCTGTCTTTCACCAGCATACGGAAAATCTTCTTTTGTTTTAAATTATATGCTTTTTTTTTTTTTTTTTTATTTAATAAATCTTACAGCTATCTTTACAGTTTTTCAATGCGATAGTGTAGACAGCTAGGCTATTAACATAAAAAATTATTACTATAACTATACTACTACTATAGCGAGATGATGAGGGGATCGTGCGGGAATTCAAATAATTATCGAAAACCGAAATTTGGTGAGGTGGGATTGCCGTGCTGATGAAGACCAGAAAATTATGGCATACTGCAAGTGGAGGCAAGAATACCAACCATTCTTTAGCTCACTGAGAAAACCTCGGCAGGGAGTTCATTCTTCAGCCGGACATGCTTCGTCTAACAAGTGATCTGTGTTACGAGCTCATAATTGTGCCGCGACCACGATTTTACGACTAGTTCCCGTCGTAAAAACATAATTTAAAGCAAAAACCAATCTTAACGGACTCAAGATAAGGTCCAGAATGGGTCAGCGCTTCATGGTTATTATGTCATAAAAAGTGACGTGCGGAATCGAACCCGAGGAAATTATGATTTAAAATAAAACCGAACACATAAATGGTGGTTATGGTTTCCCATAAAAAGTGCGAGTTTGAGTTTGAACCAGTTTTTAGGGTTCCGTACCTCAAAAGAAAAAACGGAACCCTTATAGGATCACTTTGTTGTCTGTCCGTCCGTTCGTCCTCCGTTCGTCCGTTTATCCATCCGTCTGTCTGTCTGTCTGTCAAGACAAGGGTCTTAACGGTCGAGATAAAGGTATCTCGGGAACGCGTGAACGACATATATATATACTCAGGTCTACAGTCTCTTGAAGATGTGAAAAAAATCAAACTTACATACGCTGACTCGCGGTGAATCTTCCAGTGTTTATTCATTCTCGCCCTCAGTTCCTCATATCAAAAAGTGCGACAAAATCGTAAAGCTGCTTTACCCACTCCATCAAAAACATGGCGACTTGTCAGTTTTACGCGATCGTAAAGGGAGGCCTACGCCGATACGTCACCTTACGCTACTTGAATTACGGGTACTAAAGGTTTTGCATGTTTACGCTGCTTTTAAATGAGATTTAGACGTAAAAGCCCGTGGTTTCGCTTAGTTTCGAGAATTTATGACCATGCATAACAACCGTATGTTACATTGATAAACGTTTTGCGTTGAAAGTTGACAATAATTAACATTTATGTGTAGGTGGTTTGAAAATGTGTTGTCTACCCCAAACTTTTTTATACATTTTCGTGGGGTAGTCACACAAATCTCTGTTTTGACAGTTTGCTGGGACGTCAGTTAGCCGCGACCACGATCTGTGAAACCTGTGTCGAAATTTCGGTAAATAAAGGTAACAAATAAATTCGCGGTAGACCCGATAAATGTGATTTAATATGCGGGTCAATGTATGTACGAAACTCCTCGTGATAAGCGTCCTTTCTTTATAAAAAACAACAGTTATAAGTAATAACGTCAATTTGAAGGTGATTGGTCGTTTCCCCGTAAGAGTTGGGAATTAAATTATTTGACTGTACCTCTCTCTAAGCTCAGTGAATAATCCCTCCTTTCGGCATTTTGTTATTTCCCTTTCGAGGAAAATCTGGACTAAAATCTCTGACAAAGCATACCAATTTTTTTGGTCTTAAAATATCCGCTTTTATTGAGGCTTTTATACTTACATTGATTGTATTGAGTGTATGCTATTATATTTCTCAAGCTTCATTCTTCAGATATAAAAACCAGGTAGTCCTTTAACCTACTAGGCAACTCATCGCATGTTTAAAGTGGGTAGCAAAAACTTTAACTCAAACAGGTCTATCCCTACTTTTCCCCCTAGTCTTCATGGGGCGCGCGGCTTGCCGCCATTGCTCATTCTTTATTCTTGCGAGGCAACGAACGCACGTAAAATCATAATTTTGTTTCAAAGTTAGTGCAGTCATTATACGATTTATACGAGAATACGACACGTAAGCTGTGGGATTATTCGTTTCGTATTCGTTGTGCAATATATTTGTTATTAAAATTGTTCATCATCCTGGAGGTTAGTCGAGAACTAACACGAAGGAATAAATCATCCTGGGGGTTGGTCGAGAATCAACACGAAGGAATAAATCATCCTGGGGGTTGGTCGTGAACCAACACGAAGGAAAAAATTATCTTGGGGGTTGGTCGTGAACCAACACGATGGAAAGTCTGTTCGTACTTCGAACACCGATTGCGCCCGGGGTTTGGTCGTGAACCAACCACAGGTTTAATTTAGATCGGACAGCGCGCAACGAAACAAAGGGCCCTAAATAATCATATTGTGTTGTGTTAAAGAGACGAGGGAGGCTTTCTTTTTATTTGGTTTTAGACGGCCCAACAGAAGAAACTCAAGCAAAATTGCCGAGTGATAATAGATTCTTCAGATCCTGAAGAAAAATCAGATACTTACTTAAGTGTAACTATTTTAACTATTTTTGTAAAAAACTTACACTTTGTGATCAAATACCTTGCACTTACTTAGTACCGCGCGGGCCGTGAGTCCACGACTGGTAACTATAAACCTGGGGGGCGGCCTAGAGTCGTCACGAAGATAGAACTTGCTTGGGGTCGGCCGTGAGTCAACACGATAGCAATGCATAACACAATTTAATAAATCTATAGCGGTTCTCGATCAAAACCACGCACATTTTAAAACACCAAGTTCAAGTTTTTCTATGTGCAATAAAGAATTATCTTTTAAGTTCAAGTTCAAATATACTTTATTCATGTATAGGCCTATCTATGTAATCTAAAACCTTACGGGTTTTATTTTGAAAAACATTCGAAGACTACCCTCGAATTAAAAATATTTCTTTTAAATTTTTTCACCAGCGCTCCGCGGTTCATTTTTGATTTGTGCGTGTCAGAGACACGTCGGTCTAGCTGCCGAAACGTTCGGCACAAGACTACATTGCCTTTTAAAATAAATCCTTACATATAAAATATATTTGGATTTTTAATATCCAATTATATGTGACAATAAATTTTACTCACACCTAACCCATAGTACGGTACTTTTATCCGCCCAGAGGTTGAATTTGAATAAACACGAGACTACCTCGTAAATTTATAATTGAAACAATACAATAGTACCTATATTGTTTTTATATTACCCACATAAGTATAACTTGTCTCTAAAATTGGGAATTGCTAAATAGGTGTACCTACATCACGTCACGTGATGTGAATCTGATCGAAATTCCTAAACTTAAGCTGGATAAAATCTCTTTTACCACAAATGAAATGGAATAAACTAAGTGGTAATACCATGCACAATGCATATATTTTGGTGACGATTTTTGAATGTTTATATATGCATATAACCATACAAATTATTGGGATACGTACGCTAATATTGTTATGGGATATATAAAAATATAAATATATTTATAATACCGTGATCGCTTAAAGGCATAGGCGATGTCAGTATCTAAGTACCTTGTGTCTGTTTAAAAATATGATTTTACTTTTTTAAGTGATATTGAATAATTAAATAATTTGAATCATCCAATTGTAACAAAGACACCTAACTGAATTGAATTACAGGAAAATGGGTTTATTCATCATTATCTATCTAATAAACCCAATGAAACAATTTGTGAGTACTGAATATGAAAGAAAGAAAGAAAGAAAATAACTTTATTTTGCATGAAATATGGTACAAAAGGTGGTCAGACAATATTATACATAAGTAACACATATTTCACCAGCATCTGGCATGCAAAAAACTAAACTTACAACGAAAGCTAAGAAACAAACGCAAACACGTTTTACGCTTATTTCTTCATAAATACAAGTTCATGCCGAAGCCTGACAAAGTGACCATTAGAGTACCATCTAACTGAGTTAATGATAAAACGGTTTCGGTACAATTTGGCTAAATACACACATGAATATATTTGTTCGCATCTCTCACAGATATTTAAAATTTAATTTTTATGGTCGTAAATAATGGGTAACTAGGTAAATACCTATTAACCTGTATCAAAACTACAAAACGATTACCTTCCGATTATCTTTTAAAGGATTTTAATTTTATTAATAAATGATTGTATTGCATTGTATTGATCACCCTCAGATTATGCACATAAAAATATAAATACATAATTAAGAAGCTAATAGAAACCGTAAAAAATCAATAAATGACTAATGCACCTATGGTTCAACTCTCATGTGTCGGTCGCGATACTCTTTCAGCCATCATCAATACGATGTTACCATGCAATACGTTTTTGCCAAGTTTAAAATATATGTGCCTTGATATTATAAGTTTAGTAACTGTAGTTGGTGGGGACCCACCACTTGCAATACCGCTATGTCATTAATATAGCACATTCACGACATAAGTCATGGATTAAAATATTAAGATGAATCCACTTAATATAATATTTGTTTTCTGAACTCAACAATACAACCATAGTAGCAATACAGCAAAGGCAATTTTTATTATTATTCCGGCTTTAATGTTTACATTTTAAAAATATACAACATTACGTCGCACAGTCTTTCGTTCCTTGCAGAGCGAATACTTGAATGGAGGGCATAAGTTTTTAGATTTGATGCTTAATATCTGAATTTCTGTGGATTGATATTCATTTCATTTCATTGATTGCGTGGTTGATTGCTGTGCTTGTCCCGTTCGCGTTGCGAGAATAGAAGCCGCTACACCATTATTTGTGAAAATATGGTCAATCGCGCCTTGCGGTCAATAATAGTAATTTAAATAAAATAAAAAAGGTTCATATCATTTATATATTCTATTTAAAGGTGCTCGTCACATGCAGCTATTTATAAATATATACTAAATTAATTCCTAATGATGTTTGTTAAACGCTGATTTTACCTACTCAGGTTTAACTGGATATTATTATGCATTTTAATAGCTCGAATATATGTACATTAGGTACGTACATATAATTAAATGATAAATAAATATTCTGTTACCATTAATGGACCTTGGACCATTCATTATATGTAATATGAGCGCAATAATAAACATTTGAGTTTGAGTAAATTACAATCTTATTTGAAAGATTACTTCGAAAGCTGAGTAGACTGCTAGTCTTATAAATTATTTTTGTTTAGAATACCTTTGGTGATGCCACACATATGACATGCTTTATGCTTAATAACTGAACAGAAAGCATAATTTATGCACGTTCATATATTTTTTAGATTTCAGGAACGTGGTGGATTTTTTAATTTGATAAAAATCAAAATATAAACGACGTTAGACATGTTTCGAGCAAATACATGTTTTTTTGTTAAGTTGAAGCTCTCGAAAACGCGCTATGCCGCGTGAGTCTTTGTCCATTGCACGTCGGGTCACTATTCGTTGATCAGGAGCTGCTGTAAGCCGATTTGCGCGTGCACACGCCTAATAACTGAATTTTCTCATTGTCGTCGTCTGCTCAGAGATCATCGTAAACAGGATGAGTCGGCGTGAGACAGACATCACACGGCCTACGCGTCATAAGCGTCAAGACGCGGGGAAAGACATCACAGCCACAGCGTATCCCACCCTGTCTGGAGGTAACGCTGGGTTGTATCGTTAGCCTAAATTACGTCTTATCTTCGTAGATAATTACACTTAGACGAGCCTGAATCTTGTCATCAATAGTGTACTGTTCTGAGCGTTCAAAAATTCCGTATCGCGGACAAGCACTGCCAGTGAATTTTAATACATTTCACAAAAGGACATATGTCTTATGAGTTTACTCGTATTAAACTTTTTCAAATCGAATTAAACTTAATGCAAAGTTGACCACTAATTGTATGGAATCTTAGTCAACTAGGTTTTATGAAGAACAAATTAGATTTTGTTTAAATATCCTAATACGTGAAAGTATATATATATATATATATATATATACAACCTGGCTATACCTAATATATGTATACCTTTTTGAACCTGCATTGCTAAACTTTCTCGTGCTTCTTAACAATGCCTTATAACTCAATTGGAACAGTAAACTTGTGTATAACATACACATATGTACATGGTAGATAATTATTCATACAAATATGTTTTCAGAAATAAATATGCTATGATAATATTGATAATGGGAAAGAATGCAGCAAAACTTTCAACTCTTAACATCTACCTGGTTTTTATATCTGAAGAATGAAGCTTGAGAAATATAATACATGATCAAACGAACTTCAAAGTGAAGTTCGATCAGTATTATATGAGTAAGCTTCATTCGAAGATATAACTACCCTCCCTCCCCTATACCCGGAAAGAAAGTTTTGTTTTAGAAAGTAAAGTCTCTAAAAATAATGAGCAATGGCGGCAAGCCGCGCGCCCCATGAAGACTAGGGGGAAAAGTAGGGATAGACCTGTTTGAGTTAAAGTTTTTGCTACCCACTTTAAACATGCGATGAGTTGCCTAGTAGGTTAAAGGACTACCTGGTTTTTATATCTTCGAATGAAGCTTACTCATATAATACTGATCGAACTTCACTTTGAAGTTCGTTTGATCATGTATTATACACATATAAAGGTCTGTATTGTAGGCGTTAAAAGTCCTTAAGAGTCACATAAACCCACCGCTAAAAAGCCGTTTCTCATTTTAAAACGATACATAATATATGCTACAATTACATAAAACTTGTCATGAACATTAACGTGTTATAATATCTAAATATGCCTGGTACTAGATAGAAAAGAAAATATAGCGAGTAGAAGTTTGGTTTGGTGTCTGGCGAGAAACTGCACAGGACCGGGATCAGTGGCGAACTGTCGTGTTGGAGGCCAAGACACACTTTGGGTCGCTGCGCCAAAGGAGTAGTAGTAGTAGAAGTTTGGTGTGTAAAACTTCTACTGATTGTGACGTCACGATCAAGTTCTGTTTAGTCAGAGTAGTTTGGCGCATTTAGTACGATTTTCAGACTTTTACTGTCATTTCTGACTTTTGTATTGCTTTAATGGAATGAGTCCCACACACATTTGATCCTCAAAACAAAACTGACTGGCTGATACCATTAATAAAAAAACGCGAAGTGCGAGTCGTTATAGCGGCAACAAAAATACATTATCAGTGAAAATTTCAACTGTCTAGCTATCACGGACAGACAGACAGACGTACAGTGGAGTCTTAGTAATAGGGTCCCGTTTTTACCTTTTGGGTACGGTACCCTAAAAACGTGCCATTTAATTTATATTAATTCGATTTGTAATCGCACTTAAACTATCGTGAGACATATTTCAAAATATTTATCAGTACGGTTTTTACTCACAATTCGATTTGTACCTAAAGCTGAATTATCGTTAGGTATCAGTGTTAGCTTATCACCACAGCGCGAGAATAGGGTTCTTATTGTCTTTTATTTGTATTTGAAAGTAAACGATCATTTACAGTTTGACGCAACCCCACAGACACTAGGGTTTGACCCTAATAGAGGAAGACGTTACCGTCATGACCGGCGTGATGGATGTGTGCACGCTTATTGATTCCGTGCAATATCGGCCCGTGTCCGCTAACGACTGCCAACGGGCAAGCCTGTTACATACCTAATGGGTTGTAAACGGCGGGTGAAAGAGGCTCCGAGTTTTGATCTCTAAGCCCAAGTATTAAACCGAGGGTAAATATTAAACGGTCTGGAGGCATTCAACGACAATGTCGCTAACGACATGCCATTCTTTTAGTACTTCTAAAAATGCTGAGAGCGATTTATGGTCTGGTAATGTTTCATGACTTGGTTAACAAATTGGCAGTATATTTTCGAGCTTTCCGCATTTGATTGAGGTAGCTGCCATAGGTACAAGGCAAAGCATTTCGTAAGTGATATTCTTATGGAATGCCCCTTTGCTTGCCTAGTCGATACTGACTCTACATACGAAGCAGCAGGTACCGGGTTCGAATCCTGGTATGGGCATTTATTGGTGTGTTCATCACGAATATCTGTTCCCGAGTTATGGATGTTTTCTATGTATTTAAATATGTATTTATACATCTATCTATTATATCGTCGTCGTCTAGTGCTCTAAACAGAAGTCTTATTGAGCTTACTGTAGGCGGGTACTAAGACTCCGCTGTCCGTCTGTCCGTCTGTCTGTCACTAGCCTACATCTCATGAACCGTGACAGTTGCAATTTTAGATGATGTATTTTAAAACGATATTTAAGTGGGGCTCCCATACAGCAAACGTGATTTGCCGTTTTTTGCGTAATGGTACGGAACCCTTAGTGCGCGAGTACGACTCGCACTTGGCCGGTTTTATTTATTTATTTACCTATATTGGAATCAACTTGTTCACGAATGACGTTCTGTCTTTTTATGCCTGTTCGCTTGAGCGATCGTCTCGTCCTCTCACAAAGCAATACTCGTAGCTATAACAGCCCAGCCATATCGGTCGGTGCGGGAAATGGCATTTCCACTCGATGCATACTCGCCCGATGATTTATAGTACCTAGTCTGAAGCCCGCAAGGGAGCCATTACGGGGAAATAGCAGTTTCTTAAATGTAGTCACTTAAATTTAGGTCCCGTTCGGATTCAGACTAAACTAAAACCGGCATGGGTGCAATATTGCAACGCGACATTACTGCAGCGTAGCATACTGGCTTTCTGTCGCAAAAACACTTTAACAAAACGTTCTTTCGATTTTTGTTATAAAATCTAGAAATATCGAAATGAATTAAATGCGTAAACTAGTTTTCACATTAAATTTAAATCATTAAACACTCAAATTTTATTAATTTATCTATGAAGAAAATTAAAACTTCATTAAAGAATATTAAATTATTTTAATTTCCGCTTCCATATATGAGATAGTGACTAAATTTAAAAGTGGAAAAATTACTGCCTTGGGTGAGACTTGAACTCACGGCCTCTGGATAGATACTCCAGCGCTCTGCCAACTGAGCCACCAAGACCTCATCCATAGTCAGCAAATCTTCCCACTATATGGGTCCAGGGGACCCTAGCGACATCTACCGTAAGAGTGTTACACTTCTTAAACGGCCATCGGAGTTCCAAGTCATATTGGAAATTCACCAGTTACGATGTGCTACCCATACTAAATTATTTTTTAACAAGCAGAAACGTCTGCGATCGATGCTATTAAGCTTAGAATAAATTTAAAAGTGGAAAAATTACTGCCTTGGGTGAGACTTGAACCAAGGCAGTAATTTTCGCATCGCAGACGTTTCTGGTTGTTAAAAATTAATTGAGATAGTGACAGTTTATTAATAACTAACATTTTTAGAAGCTTTTATACGTCAAAATTTAAAACCTCCAATTAAATTACAACAGCGCCATCTGGTGAGTTAAAACCAATATAAATAAAAACTGTCTATCACTGGTGATTAATATATAAACCGTTTCAAAACTGCACCCAAATCATCTACAAGACCTACATCGTTAAATACTGACAATCACAGATAATATACACATTAAAGTCATAACATACCACGTACCTTCCTCAATATGTTTTATATCAACAATATCACAAAAACCCTCAATAAAATAAACCGATCGACATAACGTAGCAGCTATCGATAAGCCGCGCGATAACATCGATAAATAACGTTTAAGAGCGCGCCGTAACGTTATCGCAACGGTCCGTCATTGCTATCGAACGCCACGGACGCCACAACACGCCACACGCCACGCCAGGCAGCCGGCCAAGCGGGCCTACTTATCGCGACAATTAAATTAAAGATAGCAGTTTAGTGCAATGCCATAACAGTATAATAACGCCATTATGGCTAAACTCATTTCTGTGAGTGCTTATGTAATATCTAAATGTTAGTCTTTGAAATGATGGTAGGAATTTTAAACGCGAAACTAGACTGAAACATGTATAGCCTAAGCCCGTAATTATGTCGGCGTAGAAGTCGTTAAAAACTTTAGCCTAATGAAGTTTGGGGGTGAATTAAAAAAAAACTTTCTTAGCGAAGCTAATTATAGTACCTATATTTTTAAAATTTCAGGGCCGTAACTCAGTAGGTTGAGCGGTGCGTTGTTTGTCGTTTGTATTAAAGACTTTCTAAATGATGAACTGAAATCTAATGAAAAATTATTTATTTACACATCAAAGCTTTAACAATTTTTAAAATCAGAATACTGCTCCGGGGCGATTTTAACGTTTACCAACTGCTAATAGCTTTGAACTTTTTAAGGTGATTTTAAGGTGAAACGTGGGCCCATTTAGGTACCTACTTTTAAACAAATCTAGTTTTCAGGGCAAGATAAATGATGCAAATATGTTTGTAATTGTAATTAAAAAACCGGCCAAGTGAGAGTCGGACTCGCGCACCGAGGGTTCCGTATTTTTTTAGTATTTGTTGTTATAGCGGCAACAGAAATATTTACGTCATCTGTGAAAATTTCAACTGTCTAGCTATCACGGTTCATGAGATACAGACAGACAGGCGGACAGACGGACAGCGGAGTCTTAGTAATAGGGTCCCGTTTTTACCCTTTGGGTACGGAACCCTAAAAAACGTTGCTTTATAGACATATCCACTGCGGTCAGCGTGAGGGATTTTCAATGTTGTATCAGAATGAGATCAAAGCCGGAATAAATTGTTAAATCTGGATCGGGCTCGATATCGTTGTTTAGTCACTGGTCCTTTAACTAATACTCTATTCATGTTTTTTGCTTCAGTATTAAAAATATGTCTGTAATTGTTGCAGTTCGGCGCTAGAAGACGCAACATGTGCGCGCGCGCTTGGCGTCTTCACGCGTTCACCGCCGCGCTCGTGTTCGCCGCGCATCTCATCAAAGGTAAGTGTAGACAGAGGCTAACTTGTAGGCTGCGTATGACACAGCATGTGCGCGGGTGAATTCACACGTTCAGCATACCTTGATAAACGAAAAATACTAAATATATAAAAATATTTATCAGTACGGTTTTTACTCACTATTATTTTTTGTCGCTTTTGGCGACATGTTTCGGATTCTTTGGGAATCCATCCTCAGGCACGAGTGTCCGCGGCGGTTGTACGTCGTGCACTACTACTAAATATATATTTGAAGGTTAGTCCTTTTAAAAGACTTTCACAAACATATTTTTTCCTAAATTTTCCTTTTTATCTAGCTTCTTATCATCACAATTTATGTATATATTAAACAGGGATGCCATAATAATGATGGATGTTATAAGCTAAGAGCAATTCTTCAACAGAATTCTAGTATAAATGAGTTCTCTTACGGGACACACAATTTACATTCGTCCTCCAAAACTAGTACCGCTCCGAACAAGTTTTAATGAATATTTTAATCTCGAAATTTCGTCAAATCGTTGCACTTCAGTCGTCCTTTTCCATCCGGTGGTTAACGAAAGAAAAGCAAAGCGCGAAACTACTCGTAGTCGTAACCGTGAAAGTTTGCCGTCGCGTAAATAAGTGCGGCGAATGTTCTCGAAACTGCTTTATGTCGGGATGTTCCCTTTTTAACTCTGGAAATTTAATTACTTTGCTTTTGGACACATATGCAAGGCCCTTACATGCCCAAATTGTAGAATATTTTTCACTACGTGCTCATAAAGGCTCTCTTTTTCCTGCAAAAACTGATGAG
This sequence comes from Cydia strobilella, assembly GCF_947568885.1. Taxonomy (NCBI): domain Eukaryota; kingdom Metazoa; phylum Arthropoda; class Insecta; order Lepidoptera; family Tortricidae; genus Cydia; species Cydia strobilella. Next base: position 16,650,852 of record NC_086057.1, read on the forward strand.
ACAGCTGCATCTTATCGCAAGATAAGGAAAGTAATTTCATGCACAATTTGAGGTGAGTTGTAATGCTGGCTGGATATAATTGACTTTTAAGTCATGTTTTTTGAATGATAAATATTTACATAATAGCCTTCATTAAAAAAATGATTTGCTAGATATTATCCAATTTCCTCCTAAAAGAAAGTCACCAGGCTCAGTTAGGAGCATACCTTCCCATCAACTGTCTCTGACAGAGCCAAAGTACTATCTCCGGCAAAGCGCGGCGCGACGCAGAACCCTGTCGCTCCAAACAAACTTGTAGATCCCTAAAGCCACTAGCTACGTGTGAATGCATTTTGGAGCTTTGTGACTTTCAAATGCTTAAGTGAATAGAATTCGTTGTAGTTTTATTTGAAGGAATTTGAAATGCGACTGCTTTTAATGTACCTACAGAAAATGTTCGCTGCTAAATTAATGTCGAAACAAAAAATATAGAATCCGTTGAAATCCACAACTTAATTAACTGATGATACTACCCCTCTACATTATAACATCCATTGAAAATCAGTGGAAACTATTGAATGTTTTTTTCCAATGGTTATTAGGAGTAGGCACCTAACATAATTCAGATCTATAAATACGGTTAAGTGTGGCGTACGGATAAGTGTTGTAAGGATGGGACCCAAGACAGAAGTAAAACACCAGACTGTCGGTTAAGTACTGAAGATATAATGCCTTAATTTAAAAGATACAATCCTTTATATACTAAATTATCGAGGTTAACTATGAATCACACTACTTGGGAGGTCTACACGTGAAAGGTGTCAAATGGTTGTTTACCTAAATTCCATTCCTTATATCATAGAGTAACTTATACTAGAGCGGTACTGTCATATTAAATTTTGTAACCCCAGTGAATTCACTGCCATCTGTCGACACACTTTAAAACTAAAAATGAAGATTTATAAAAATACGATAGAATGTATTTAAATATAGATAAATGTTTTTTTTATTTGCATTAATTATTTTTATGATTTTGACCCATGTTCTTTCACTGATATGCGTTAAAATTGTTAAATAACAAACGAAACCGTCAACGCCATCTATACGACTGTAGGCCAAAACTAGTAGCGCCCTCTGAACGAGAATCAAATTTTCTTGATTTTCGAGGCACGTTTTTTCCTTAGACTGTATCCATCTATTACGGAGTTATATCTATCTTTGCTTATATAGAGGAGAGTCGTCTTACATGACTCTCCGTATATGGTACCGCTCAGCTATATGATCCTTATGATCTAATTACATGTTATTCGAATCCTATAAATATACCTAATATTTTATGCCTACACTTCAGTGTAAACAAAAGTGTTTAATTATTGCGAGTTCATACATTTGGCACTAAACAGGTATAAATGTATGAACCCGCAATAAACAGAACACTAATCATCATCATCATTTTATTCAAGAACAATATTACATTGTGTTTGAAATCTTAAAACTAGGCACATGCACACAAAAAAAAATATGACAAAAACAAACATCATAGCCACCAATAAAAATATTAATAAGACGTAATCAAAAAAAAAAAAAGTAGAAATTTCCAAAATAAACATGAATTAGTCAATTATAAATAATAAAGAAAAAATGTCAACGATTAAAAAGTAAAAATAATTAAATTAAATCAGTTACATGTCAGAATCAGAAAAAAAATATTAAGAACAAAATGTCAACGTTAAAATCAAAAATTAAATTAAAAATTAAAGTAAAAAATTAAATTAAATTAAATCAATGTGTAAACAGGGCCCAATGTGAAAGCCAGCCACACTAAATCGTATTGACCTTAGTAAGTAGTTTCGTTTTTGATTGGACACTCGTATGAAAACCAAACATCAATCAGTTTTAGGCTAGGTTACAGCGTTAGCCATGGAGCGCGCCATGCTCGGTATCAAGCTTCAAGATCGAGTAAGGAATGTCGAGATCCGTCGACGCACCAAGGTGCAAGACGTTGGTTTCGCCATTACCAAACTAAAATGGAGTTGGGCGGGACATGTTGCTAGGCAGAGTGATGGCAGGTGGACTAAAATGTTAACGGAATGGTGCCCGCTTTCGAATGAAAGAAGCCCCTGGCGTCCATCGGCTCGTTGGGTGGACGACATCCGGAAGGTTGCGGGTCACTTCTGGATGAGATTAGCTCAGGACCGGGACAAGTGGCGTACTGGAAGAGAGGCCTATGCTCAGCGGTGGGCGATAAAGGGCTGATATGATTATGATGATGACAGCGTTAATTTTTCCCGTATTACCGTATTCGGGCTTTTATCGACGCCGTGTGAACCTAGCATTATTTTCCTCGTGTAAGATTATCGAGAAAATGTATTTTTCTTCAAAACAACATCATCTTTGTGCAATCTCAATTTTGAACACGGGTTTCCTCCTTTGACAAGTAAACAGCATGCAAATTGTCCACTCCACTATCGGTTACAAATAATGCAAACAAATCAGATGTTTCACTCCGATTTCATTAAGAAAAATATTTATACATATATATAGTTTGATTGTAACTGAAATATGTTTTATATTAAATAAAGTATATCGGAGTTTCAGTATGCGATATGTATTTGTACTTTTAACATTTTATCTGATAAAAATAAGTCCCGCTAAGTATCTTGAGCCGAGATCTGTCTTATAGCTGATCCTACAGCCATCTGTGAAATCACAATGAACATCTAAAATCATGCTATTAATTATCACTATATTAAAAAAACCGGCCAAGTGCGAGTCGGACTCGCGCACCGAGGGTTCCGTACTTTTTTAAATTTGTTGTTATAGCGGCAACAGAAATACGTCATCTGTGAAAGTTTCAACTGTCTAGCTATCACGGTTCACGAGATACAGCCTGGTGACAGACGGACAGCGGAGTCAATAGGGTCCCGTTTTTACCCTTTGGGTACGGAACCCTAAAAAGCAAACGAACACCTGTCACCTAGCACATTTACAGTTTTTGTTTCCATTTAATAAAACCACTGCAAATGGGTTAAGCTCCACAAAAGCCTTACCATTAAGCGAGCTTACCGTATTTTTACGTGGGCGTTAGTGGCGTTACAAAGCCGAAGTGGAGAATAGCCAGAATATGATTATAATCCGCCGTAATCGGGTGTTCCGCGTAGGCGATAGTTACATCGTGTAAGGCCTTTTAAGGCTTTTGTAGTTGAAAGCCCTAAAAGTTAGCGCAAGGCTCGTGATGAGGGTATACTCGTAGAAACAGGGGAAGGTTTAGTAGTAAAAACTTTATAGTTATAAGAACGAAGTTTATAGAATCTCATAATTGAGATTACGAAATAACTAATGATAAGTTTTTTTTTAAGTTCAGATTTACGCATTGGATGAATGAATAGAATCATTAATTTAATTCCGTAAGTTTCATGTATGATTATATAGCATTCATCAAAGGCTTACTTTAAGGCTTACTTTAAGGCTTACTACTGCCTTTCCACTGAAGCGGAGATGCGAGAAGATTAGATGTGCGGAAATCGACCAATATCATTATTTGCAATCCACATCTCTTCTCCGCTGGTTGATTCTCGTATGTCTCCTTCACACACACATACCTTCACACACACACACACACACACACACACACACACACACACACACACACACACACACGCACGCGCGCGCACACATGTAATACATAATTAGGAATTGTTACGGAAGTAATTAATAAGTATTAAATAGTAAAAAAAATAAAAAAAAAAATTGTAACCATCATGCTAGTACTACTTTTTAGTATAAAAGAAGTATTTAGTTTTAGATTTAAGTGTTAAATACTAGATTTAAAGACACAAACATAATGGTTTATACACTAGCGATTTCGGAAGAGCGGGGTTTTCTGTCACAAGCATATCTAATGCTTAAAAGAAGATCCCATCCCATGCTGTAAACTACTTGTAAGGAACCAATAAACATTTTTCATTTTCATTTTTTCATTTTCTCCTCTCTCCGCTCTTCTTTGCTTCACTGGAAAGGCACCCGAAAACAATATATTCTGTGGCAACACAAATGTTAATTGCACAAATGCTAAGCAGTGAAATCTCGCTTAACCTCTTAAGTCCCCTGAGTTAGTTTTGCAATTATTTAATTTGGAACCTCCTTTTATTTTCCATTATAATTTAAAATTCGATTTGATTTTGTCCCTTTTAAGAGGACATCGGTATTAGAAGGTTAACCTAAAATAGAATTTTTGTCAGACTGCAGATATCGCACGTCACGGTCTGCGTGTCGAATGCCGAGGACCCGTCGGTAAGCCGGCGGCTCCGTGATTTATCTTTGATCTGCCGTTAATTATCCACGCGGCTCAACCAACAAATTATAGTATAAATCATCTCAAGATGATTTTTTCGGGCTCGGGCCCTAATCTGTTCAACAAAAGGTATTGTTTCCTTTCTGCAGTGGTTACACTGCTTACTGCTAATAGCCCCGACATAAGTAACGGGATCAAGCCCGTTTAAAAAGCAAATTTACCATCCTATTTATATGGTTCAAATTCATGAAAAAGCCCATTCGGAGATAACACGTTTTCTTATCTCCATAGAATATACCACCCTGATTGTTTTCTGAATGAGCTGTCGCATTTGAACCTTAATACTATCACGATAGTTGCTTTTTACGACATGGTTGCTTTGGCACGTGCTGAAGACCGCTCTTAAAAGAAACAAAGGCTTTTGCCCATGAAAGCTAGAAAAAATACTACAAATCAGTCGAACAATAATATCGGGACTAAGTTCCGCTAATTCAATTCTAATTTATCGCTAGCTATAACATATCAAAACCCATATTTAAAACATATTTATTTATACCGGGTATGGATGGTATAGAAAAGGATGCCAATCTCTTATGGCAGAATTGTTGCAAAAGTGACCGCTTTCAGCTTCCTAATCTCTCCGGTGGCGCTAGTTAGGGTCTGGGACATGAGTATAACATGAACCAACAAATAACCCGACCAATTTACGTAGGTTGTTTTTGGTAGTATTTCGGTGTATGGTGGCGCCGCCTAATTACTGTTTTTTGATGAACACTTTTCATACATAGAGATTTGGCTCCTTTATATAGTCTCCATGATACCGGGTCTATCGCGAACTTATTTTTTTTTTCTTTATTTCCGACATTTCGGCGCAGGTTTCACTGGTGGTGTGGTAGCTATCCACGACCACGACCAGTGTAAAACCTAGGCCTATATATAGACCCCTCAGTAAGCCTGCGGCGTCGCCGTGATTTATCTTTGATCTGCCTTTAATTATCCACGCGCTCAACCAACAAATTACAAATCTGTCGATCGATTATATCTGGACTAAGTTCTGCCATTTCAATTCACATTCAATGCATGAGTATCTCTCACTCTGACAAATTGCACATTGCATAGCCTGTTTAACAGCACCTGGCTCAAAAAATATTAACGACCCCATGGCGCCTCAAAACAATTAAAATTATCAAAATATTTATCAGTACGGTTTTTACTCACTATTATTTTTAGGCACGTTTCCTCAGGCACGATGGATTCCCAAAGAATCCGAAACATGTCGCCAAAAGCGACTAAAAATAATAGTGAGTAAAAACCGTACTGATAAATATTTTGATTTATGTCTCACGATAGTTTAAGTGCAATTAAAATTATCCCCAAAACGTAAAATACTTGTCGAAGAAGAGTTCCGGTCTTTATGTCTGAGCAGTTATAATTCACCAAACAGCACTGGTTTATGCAATAGCTGATTTATAAATGAAAATAAACAAAGTGCTATTAATATTAAGCCAAAAGATACGGTTTAACTCACGTAATTGTAGTCACTCGCGCGACGTGTATGATATAGATATGCTTATAAATTTTTGAGGAGTACATAAATGGGCCCAATCTGTTAGTATACTTATACTTTCAATAAAAAAAAATACAAAATTGATTGAGAAATTTTATGAAATGATATAAAAAACATAAAACACGATTTACAGTACATATGGTGCTACTTTTTCGCAATAGTGCGTAAAGAGCACTTTTCGTGCATATATCGAAAGTTTAAAGGGCCATGTGTACTGTAAAACGTTGTACGATACACGTGCGAAAAGGTAATTCGCAACTCGTGTCGATTTAAAACACTCGTGTTTTAATTTATCGCCACTCGTTTCGAATTTCCTCTTTTCCGCACTTGTATCGTAAATAACTATTATTTACCTACCAAATCGAGCACTTCCTTTTGGAATTTTGAAGTCGGTTAACAATAAATTGCATTAATCTTTTGAAAGATAGAAGTACGCACGCCACCTTCCGCTTTTACAATTTTGATTATGCATGAGCAGGATCGAGTTATTATCCGCTGCAGGGGACCATCGAGTGCGCCGACTTCTGGCCGAAGGGTGTCGTGTTACGTAGGTTTTGGGGCAAACTGCCGAATCCGATACAACACCCTGATTCAACGGCGCCAAGCAATTCTGTCGCCAAAATAGATTTCAGTTTTAGTGAAATTTGTATAAGGGCCTTAATTAAAATTTTAAATAAATAAATAAAGTATTGCTAAGGTTTGATGGTGAAGAGCAATCCGCAATTTGAACTATATTGCTATTACATTATTGATCTTAGATCAGTGTGTTATACATTTCTCAAATTGTAACTCATTACTTAAAAGGTAATCAAATTAATTATATACCCTCTTATTCAATAAATGATAAGGTCGAGTCCCCTGAGCTCCTGCTACATATTTTTACTTTAAAATTACATATTAGTTTTCCTTAAATAATTACATATCTGTAATACAATAATATGTTTAAGCTTGTAGTTTAAGTTTGGAGCGGGTGCGAGAATGGAGTCCCTGATAATAAGTAGATAAGACCGTCTCATTGATTCCGAATATAAATTCAGCCTCAACTAGTCCTTCGGGATTAAGGTCGTCCTAGTTATACAATAACCCAGCCATGTTTATTCATAAACGACGAGATTATCTCTCACTATCCCCTATTTGTAATATTTATCATTTAAATAATCGTTTCATTAACCCCCGACGCTAAAAGAGGGGTGTTATATGACGGCAATGTCTGTCTGTCTGTCTGTCTGTCTGTCTGTGGCATCCTAACTCCGATACAAGACCCTCGACGTCCTTGTCGAAGACATCCTTTTTAGGTCCAATGTTGTTACGTCGTTTATTTCTGTGAAATTTACAGCTTTCTAACTGTAATACCCGGGGGTACTATCTTATTTAGAAAATAACCTCCTTTTCCGATTGCTCTCACGTACCTAGTATTTGCAGAGTAAACTTTAGAATTTTAATGTATAAAGCTTGTACGGGCCGGATCCAAGGCAAAATAAATACGGACTGAAAATATAAATGAATACAATAAAAACCTTCGTTCGTTTAAATAATCGGTAACCTTTGTCGCTATCGCATTGTCAAGTTTAATTGAAACGCGATGTATATGTAGTATGAAATATCATTAGGGACCATAGAGAAAAAACTGTGCTAAGGTTTTTCAAAGGTGTCTACAAAGTGTGAAATCTGAACACATTAAATATATTAAACCGGTGACTCACGGAGGGCATAAAGTCGATAATTGCTCGACATGTTACTCACGGAAGTTTTGTTTTTAAAATGTGAAATCTGAAACCTGCATTGGGTTAGCGTGGTGACCGTGTCCGAAAACATCTCGAATTAGAATAGACGTAGGATGTATAAGTTTATTATTATTATGTACCTACCTACCTACATCGCTCCCTCTCATTTTATAAATAAACATTTTTAGGGTTCCGTACCCAAAGGGTAAAAACGGAACCCTATTACTAAGACTCCTCTGTCCGTCTGTCCGTCTGTCTGTCTGTCACCAGACTGTATTTCATGAACCGTGATAGCTAGACAATTGAAATTTTCTCACATGACGTATTTCTGTTGCCGCTATAACAACAAATACGGCGCGCGAGTCCGACTCGTACTTGGCCGGTTTTTTTATCAGATTCGTTTCTTAAAATAGATTAAAATTCAATCTTTTTCGGGACTTTCTCAATTGAAACCAACTTAGCACAAAATACCTATCAAACATTGACCTTAGACAATAAAAAACGCCTTTTGCGTAATTGCTAATGTGCCCTAGCCCTTGTACTTGTCATAAACTAGACCTGGGCCTTGCTCGTTAGTGCTTAGATTTAGTGGGCGGCGACCGACTAATGGCCCTAGGTGACCTTTTACGTGCAGCTAAAAATAACTAGGTTTTATTTACAAGGTTTCATTGAGTTCTAGTAATTTAGGAAATAATGGAGATGACATTCGGCGAAATTATACGTCTGTCTGTACACTGTGTCTGTACATGTCTGACGATTCACAAATAAACCTTCTGTCAAACGTAGGTGCCTATCTTATACATTCGTAATACTCGTACATATTAGCTAAATAGTATGCTGAAATAAATGAAGTGAAAATAATTAAATTAATTTAGTTTTTAATTTGTATTGATTTGTATTGTTTTAGTTTTAGCTCGTCTAGGTTTAATTACTAATAATTAGTTTTGTTTTGTTTTTTTTTTGGTATTTTTTTGACTTAATACGTATTGTACTTATTAATGTGTGTTGACTAAATAAATAATTAGGAATTAATTAAAAAAATTGATAAAAATGAATATTATGCCTATTATTAGCTAGTAATCGTTTGTCCTAATCTGTTATTTTGACTTATGTATTTATAATAAAGGGACAAAACATAAATGAACTAAATGAGGCTTAGGCTAGTTTTACGAATAAATGGGTTAGATATTTCATTTTCACAATTTATGATGAATTTATTTGTAATGTAAGGTTTAGAGAAAACAAAATTCGCGTAGAAGTTTGCTTAATCCTGTCCACTTATAATTTATTTGTCATGAAGTTTAAGCATAAATAGATGTCAAAGTAATTTATTAATATACGTATTTGGAAACCGTACACAACTACGTGCAAACCTGCCTTTAGGTACTTAAGTTTTATACTTAAAAATAGTTATACCTTACAATGACCGACCCAATTTACACACTAAAACACTTATGTGATTTTATCTTTTTACTAGATTTATACCGGAATGCGATAGATTTAGGTTTTTAAAAAACAACAAACTCAGAGAAAACCATATTCCTTTTAGCTCAAGATTTTTCTACGCTAGTTTTTTATGATTTAAAACGAAACGCGGATGAAACACGGAGACCGTCGTCGCTAAGCCGGATTACTTGTAAAAGGCTTAGCGCTTTGCTGTTACAAGCAATCGCTATGCGGATGAGACATCTGGATGCCGCTGTAGGAAACAACATAATAGGGTAGTTGACATTTTTTTTAATGGTATCAGTCGATCAGGTTTGTTTTGAGGATCAAATGTCTGTATCGGACCCAATGTCTTAAAGCAATACAAAAGTCACAAATGTTGGTAAAAGTCTGACGTTCATCCGTGAAACGTGACACACCACCGAAGCTGACGTCGCATGAGGTATACCTCGATACCACCCATGTTTGCTCCACGCAGCACTTCGGTATTGCGAAAACGATCAGACCATCGGATTTACAGTAGCGTAGGCATCTGAGGTGGAACCGATCCAGCATGCGAATATGGCGGCGATAAACGGTCCACGTTTCAGCGGAGTATAGAAGGTTCAAGAAGGTTATTGTCCGTCTGGACGGCCTAGGTACCACTGGAGAGACGAAGTGCAGAAATACCTCAGCGCACTCGGCGACGGCGACTGGACAGAAACGGCTTTGGACAGAGTAGCATGGCGGTCTTTGGTGTCGGAGGCCAAGATCCACTTCGAGTCGTCGCGCCACACCAGTAAGTAAGTATAGGTTAGGCAGCACGACTGCCACACATACCCAGATTTTTACATAGCGGTTATGAAACGCGTGACCACAAACCCGATATTGAAAACCAATTGTATCACGTCCTCGAGCTAGTCTCTAAGAAACTTGCGGCAAAGAAAATCGAATGCCCCGCGGAAACGCTATCAAATAGAAATGCAGGAATTTTACAATCACTCCGAACCGTAATGAGGTTGTAGTGCGCTCTGAATAAGCAATGTTGCTACGAGAGGGGGGCTACGAGAGGGGGGGTGCTACGAGCTACAGGCGTAGCACGCCTACGATAATGCTACCAGCGGGCAGTTTTATAAGAATTTGCTTTTTGTAGCAATCGGGAAAAAAGGAAGATGGACTGTATACGGTTGAGAAGTAGGTACGGATGAACGTCATACTACTCTAAATCAAGTATATGGACTACTAGCTTTTGCCCGCGACTTCGTCTGCGTGGACTTAGTAACCCCAGCTAAAGTAAGAATAGCGCCTGGAGAAAGTCTTATAGCAATCATTCATTTGAGCATAATATGCACACAAATATTAGGCGACTCGTTTAATTAGTATCTCCCACCATGATTCCACCCCGCTTTTCACCCTCTTAAGGGATGATTTTCGGGATAAAAACTTTCCTATGTCCTTCCCCGGGACTCAAACTATCTCTACGCCAAATTTACACTAAATCGGTTCAGCGGTTTAAGCGTTAAGAGGTAACGCACAGACAGACAGACAGACTTTCGCATTTATAATATTAGTATGGATTATTTTCAAAATGAAATTGTCAAATTAATTGTCAACCGTAAAATTACTAAAGACACGTTCTGTGAGGGTGTGTGTGTACTGTGTGCTTGTGTAACGCTCTCGCTCGCTTCGCTATGTGTTACTCACTGCAATATACGTCACAGTTTTGAATAAGTACGTCTTTCCATACTTACAAACTTAGTAATGATACTTTTAACCAAATCTAATCTTATGTACTGAACTAAGTTAAATTACTAAAGGCCACTTGCATCAACCCACTAACCTGGGGTTAACTGGTTAACTCAGTGTCAAATTGTACTGGTAACCATGGTAGCTCCACGTTTATTTACCGGTTAACCCTGGGTTAGAGGAATGGTGCAAGTGGCGCTAAGAGAAATGTACCTCATTTTTACCTAGTCAAGTGAGAAAGTTAACACCCTAAGTATTTACTAAATCCTCTGCGCAAATTCCTACCGTATTCAAACTAAAGCCAAACACTACTGTTATAAGAACCGAGACATATCGCATCCATTCATTAGGTAAACTAGTGTTCGTGCCGCGCGCGCGTTACCACCGCTTCCGGCGTGCGCGCGCGACTGGGCCCGGGGGGGGGGGGGGAGACGCGGTGATGGACAACATGGTGGTTGGGTTATTTAGAGTGTGTGATGGAATGGTAGGCTAGGTTTTAGGGTTCCGTACCCAAAAGGGTAAAAACGGGACCCTATTACTAAGACTCCGCTGTCTGTCTGTCCGTCTGTCACCAGGCTGTATCTCATGAACCGTGATAGCTAGACAGTTGAAATTTTCACAGATAATGTATTTCTGTTGCCGCTATAACAACAAATATTAAAAAGTACGGAACCCTCGGTGGGCGAGTCCAACTCGCACTTGTCCGGTTTTTTTTAATTTATGTAGTCTTTTGTTTCGTGAGACTTTCTGTATTCCTTGGTTACAATGGTTACTTATCTACTTTCAGCAGTGTAAGGGTTGGTGCGATGACAAATAACGCAATCATTCGCATGCAGAGCGGATCGCGACGATTTGTCGCCGGGACGATGTGGTGCTTGTCAGGGGTAAAAAATGAGGGGGTGATGCAAAGGTTAGGGGGAATAATGATTTAAAGGAAAACGACGTGAGTTTTCCCCGTTAGTTGGAGTCATTGTAAACGGGTGGATCAAATATTTCCAATCTAACAATCGATATTATTATTTGCGAATATAAAGTAAGGAAATATATAGATTACAGTTTTGTGAGTTACAATGTATAAAAACCATTTATTATATACAACACATAGTTCATGATCAGCAACGCAGGCTTCGTCAAGTGCTTACAACAATAAATCAGCTACAGGCTTCGTCACCTACTAACAAATGATATAATCCGCAACAGGCTTTGTCAATCTTAAACACTAAATTAAACTAGGCCAAGTCCCCACTTCGGACCGTAGCCGGACAGTGTATTGAGTTTATGATATTTAAAAAAAAATTTTGATTATACTATTTTATAATTGGTTTTGATTTTGTTTTGAAACGACCTTGTCACGACTAACAGCCAATTCGAGTTTTATTTATTAGATCTGCTTCCAATATGATACTGATCTGTCAGTGTCAAAGGTAACGTTTTTGGTTGAAGAACAGACTGATTAGTATCAATTGGAACCAGATTTAATAACCAAATTTCGAATTGGCCTGTTAGTGTGGAGCAAGATCGTGTAGGTACGAGTACACTTCGCATGCACTACATACTAAATACGGTAAGCGATTGTCAATATTGTATCACAACAAAATCAAAACTTTAACAAATTGTAAAATCTATATCGCAACTGTCTATTAATGTCGTGTTTTTCAGCGATGCTGAAAAAGCTATACGAGAATTCCAGAGCGTTTTACAGCGCTGAAAACGAACACTGTATTCAGCCTCAGTGGCCGCGCTGAGTTTCATTTAGCTATCACTTTTCAGTTGAAAGCGATTGCTGGACTTTGTGAAGTAGGTTTACGAAACCTTTTTTCTTTTACTATGTTCATGTTAAAAATAGTTCCAAAATAACTATGGATACCAAAAGTATACTTTTACTGTATTTAATCCGTATACAAGTTTTGTTTTGCTATACTTTGGCTGTCGTTGATTGTAAAGGCTTAGAATGGGCCCACTCATATACCCCGTGACGTGAAAGAGTTCTTCCAGGAGTCCGATTCCGTTTTAACAACTTGTTACGATTTGATCGTATTTTATGATACGATCTTGAAGACCACTCACGCTATTTGGTGCATGCGACATGGAGTGAAAGTGCGTGAGATTCGTGTCAATCACCAAGACGTCAAGTCGTATCAAAATCAGTTCAAAAATTCATCTGCAGATATCTGCAAGTATTAATATAATGTAATGTACCATGTAATGTAAACATTCCGAACATAAACCCATGAATTAGATGATTTCTCTCAAACATCAGGAACAACATTTTGTACTCTCACCCTACACTAGACAGAAAGAGATATAACACGACGCGACAAAGTCCCGCGGTACTCGTCCTAAAGTCCCGCGGTACTCGTCCTCGTCGCACAATTGTCACTCGGCTCCGCTCGGTTTGCCCCGTAATTGGGTGAAGTACACAAAGTACCGCGAAACACCAAGTTCCGAGGACAAAGAGTACGGCTTGTATGATAAAGCCACAATATTTTTTTTATAATTATAAAGATGTAAATTGAAATGAGAATACTTAAGAATTAAATGTAGTACGTACTTATCCTTAACAAAGAGTATCTTCGTATGGTCAGTTTTTTTTTGCGACAATAAATGACTTTTTTAGGTTTTTGATGATTGATAAAAATAAATATGCTCGATCAGCATCACCAAGAATAAAAATTGTTAGTAAAAAAAAAACTCAATCGATTTTTCCAATAAAAAAGTTATTGTTTTTAATAAATGAAATTTTCCTTTCATAAAATAGTGATTTTAACGATTCCTCTTATACACACAAAATTAAAATGAGATATTTATAATCGTGCCTCAAAAAAGTTCGTAAAAAATCTGATTTGCACATCAGAATGATGTTTTGCTGTGCAATTAGCTTTTAGGTAAGGTTAGGTTAGTATTTAAGGTTAAGTTAGAATTAGGCCAATTAAAATTAGCATATTAGAGTGCCAAGATAAGTTAGATAAGTCTGTAACGATTTTGATAGCACACGCAGTGTGTTATTTATACGTCATAATTTCATAGAATAGAGGTTAGAGTTTGACGTTGTAATAATACTTGAAATGCGTGTGCTATTAAAATCGTTGCAGACATATCTTGGTCTAACTTTAGTAGGTAATTTTATTTAGGCTAGTACCTAAGCAATATGAATATGTGAAACGTTTGTTTCTCTAGTGAAGTTTATTATTTAGCAAGTTCCTCTTCCGCCCGGGTCGGCTCGGTTAAACAAAATTACTTCCCCAAACACGAGCACAAAGAGAAGCAAAAAGCGCATAACGAGCGGCTTGATCACGACACAGACTACCCCCCGTAGACGGTTCATAGAGCGTTTACAACAAAGTCAAACATACACACAATACAACTCTTAAGGTACCTACCGTTTGGATTTAGACTACACCAGCATTACTGCTGCACTGAAAATTGCTGCCAACTGTATGCTGACGCAAATTCCATAAATCCAAACAGCAACATTGATATTGACATTTGTGGTCTCATCTCTTTTGCAGTCTGTTCCATAGAAAATTATTATAAGATAAAAAAACCGCCTTCAAAATACACCCAGGAACTAAAACCCAAAAAATAATTGGTATTTACATACGATTTCCTGATGTGTTTGAAGTCGGTGCCAAGCCAAATAAACCCCACGCTACACGTGTCTGCCCGTTTTGGTTGTATCGCTCATCAGGAGCCTCCCCTCCACGGTCGAGCGTTCCGTCGCACGCGCGGGTTATAGTGGCCTTAGGGAGTACCTATTTTGGTAAGATAAATAATACATTTTGAATTAGTAATTTTATTTTTGTCAATGTATATTTAGGGCATTCTGTAGATTTACCAACTTTACTTACTTTACTGTGTGCCAAACTGTTAAGTTGCACTACCCATACCATTTTATGAAATAACCGCTAACCTACGCAGGTTTACCCCTAGGATTCAATATTTGTTGAAAATGTAGATGAACGCAGGTCGTAATCGCGGATGCAACTTAAATTAAATTATATTTTAAGCGTCAACGTACAGTGAGTGGTGACTGTGAGTTTTATATTCCATCTAGTAGTACTGATCTGTGTTACTGGCCAGCGGGGACCACGTACGTGGACTTTTCTGTTTTAAGACCGCCATTTCACAGGCGCGAAAATGTGTGGAGCGCTAGGCGAGGTCACAGACTATACATAGGTACTGCGTGAAGGTTTCATTTTGATGGCGACTGTAGCAGCATTAAGGTGACCATTGAATGTCAACTGCAGCTGCATTACTGTTGCACTTATTTTATCAAGAAAATTGATAGACAGCGGCGGCAACAACGATGCAGCAACAGTAATGCAACTGACACGAACGTCACCTTTAAACTATTAATTCCACAAATGGTGAAAAACTCCAATTTAAAGGGTGTTTTGAAAATTGACCTGCGTGACTGGTGAAAATGGGCACAAAAAGCACCATAACCAAATTAAATTAGTCGCAATCATTTGCCTCTAGAGACTAGGAGCAAATCACAGCAGTAACGGCGCACACGAGCCATTACGAAGTGCAGTAACACTTACGAAGACTGCAGTAAACGCGCGCGCAATGTTCGCGCGATATTGAGACCGTACTGCACCTGTGGTGATAAGCTGTAAGTAGTCTACGGCACAATTCGAACAATGCTTATAAGATGTCACAGTGATACGATACCGATCTGTCAGTGTTAAAAGTGACATTTCTTCAACCAAAAACATCAGTTTTGACTAACAAATCGGTATCGTATCGCTGTGATAGCTTATAAGCGTTGTTCGAATTGGGCTCCTATTTACACCTACATCCGCGCAATTACCAATTTCTCGTGTGTGCTACAAACATTTATTGAACTTAATGTGTGTCGATAAAGTCGGCTTCGTCTGCGTGGGATTGATGACGATGATGATCACGATGATTGATGAGAAATTATCTTATGTCCTTCCTCGGACCTCAAACTATATCCAACTATGCCAAAATTTATTAAATCGATTCAGCGGTCTAAGCGTGAAGAGGTAACAGACAGATAAAGTTACTTTCGCATTATAATATTAGTAAGGATATACATACATATATAATCACGCCTATTTCCCGGAGGGGTAGGCAGAGGCCACGGATTACCACTTGCTACGACCCTGACATACCTCTCATAACATTCCTCATACATGCTCGCCGGTTTAGGATTCTCTAGTAAGGATATTGTCTACCGAAATCAGATGGAAGTTCACCTATTTTATTCCTTGTAATAACTTAAGAAACCATCACATTTCTGTTCAACACTGTGACACAATTCCACGAAGAACGTGCACCGCAAATGTAATTCCGTGTACTCCGCTGCACTGCACGGTGTGCACTATAATGTTACACGACGTGCAACTTCAATCCGCCCGGGAAACAAAGGACTGCCAGGAGCACGATTCAGATGAAACAACTTGTAAAGTAAAGTATTTATAAGTGTAAAGCCTGAGTGGACGCTCGAGTTGGGCATACAGCGGGGCGGGGCGTGCGGCGTGCATGTTAAACAAAATGCAAACGTATAGGAGCGGCCTTAGTGCACGCTGCTCAAATCACTTGTGAGCCAGACGCCACGCTGCACGCCCCGCCGAACGCTCCGCTTCGAGCGTGCACTCAGGCCTTACACTTAGTTGTTGTCATATACAGGAGATATCGAACCAACAGTTGCCTATTTCAATATCAAACGGATTCAAACCATAACAAACAATTTGTTATTCATGAAATAAAACTATGAAAACGGATTATATCGCGTATATTGAATTTATAATACATCCCAACGTTTCGAACTCTTTACAGCGTTCGTGGTCAACGGGTGACTGAGTCTGGGTGGGTGGGTGTCACCCGTTGACCACGAACGCTGTAAAGAGTTCGAAACGTTGGGATGTATTATAAATTCAATATACGCGATATAATCCGTTTTCATAGTTTTATTTCATGAGTAACTATCGCGGTAACCGAAGACAATTTGTTATTGTTTAGATATTTTTATAATAAGACTTTGACTATTGGCGATTGACTTTCACTTCATTTAGCATGCAAACAGCGTGAGCGATCTCCAAGGTCGTATCAAAATAAGATCAGAACTGTAACAAGTTGTTTAATCTGAATTGGGCTCCCGGATATATTTACTACAGTACTCTCCATCTATTTAGAAGTTATAAAAACTACAGGTCTTGTGTAGTGTTAGATCACGATACGAGCGAGCAGCATTTACATTTGTGATATTGTTATTGGTTCATATTGATGTGTTATTACTGACAGTGAATTCTCGCTCGCTTTTGTTTATTAATGGACATAAAATAGTAATTTGTTTTCTTTTGATTTTTCTCTTTGAAAAATAATTATTCGTTTTATTTATCCCAATCCATCATTAGATTATGCTTCGCATTTTATCTTGTACTCCTTAACTACATTATTCTTTTGTACATGCATATACATACTTTACAAAACAGTCAAGTTTGAGGACTTTTCAGTGTCATCGGTTGAGTTTTTGCTTCTGACATTTCGTAATTGAAAAACCTACCCGTTAAAGTTAGAAACTCGTACAGACAGAAGTCACACTTGGCTTGTTTCGTCTCAGGTGTGCCACAGTTTCGTCCCGAGGGACTCGAGTTACGTGAGAGCTGCCAATGCAATTTTCTTCGTATCCATGCTATTGGTATTTACACTTCCACTGTTTCCTGTTTTGAGTTTTTCTTTTGAGATTCTTTCGTCTAATAACTATGAAATACGGGTGGAATATAACATTTAAATAATCAATCTTGTGTGTAATAGTGAAGTGTGAATTGCTGAGTAGTTTAAATTAAGTTAATAGTATTCTTCGTAACCTACTTCGATATATATTTAATAATATATTTCAAACATTTTTCATTTAGGTATGCATACTCAGCAATGATTTACATAAACCATGTACAGTAAATTCTAAGAAACAAACGAAAGCTAAACTCATTGATTAAGTCACTTTCATTAATCAAGTTATGCAAGGAAAGTTCAATGTTAGTTTACCGAGAACACGTTACCGAGCGTGCGGTGCGTGGCCCGGCGCCATTACCTCTGACACACGTAAACCCACTGAGCACGCATAACAGCCTTAACAACCATGGCAAAACCAGTTTGAATTTTAGAGTTTGTTGCATGGGAATACGGTACACTATTGAATGAGTTTACCATTGGCTGTTATAAGGAATGTGGATGGTGCGTTGCTGTACGCACTAATCATTCGTCAAAAATATTCTAAGCAATCAAATGAGCAATATTTTGTATCGTAATCGTGAAGCCTAGCGATTCTTAAAAAGGAGATTTGTATGTTGATAAGGAAATCAGTTTTCTGGAGCTCGATTCTTGTTTAATTATTTGTTACGGTTTTGATTGGTTGATTGGTGCATGCGAATTAAAGTAAAATTTGTACGTCAGATGCGCGCCAATCACCAAGACGATCGTATTAAAACCATAACAAATTTTTATAACAAAACTTCCGTGAGACAGAATAGATATTAAATATATTAATAACGGGTCACTCACGTATTTTACCTCCTCTCTATTATTCCTCAACCTGTCGAGTAGAGTGACAATTCCTGCCTGGGCAGTGTCAAAAGTGTCATTTCTTAAACCAGACACGTCGCTCTTTACACTCATAGATCATATCTATAACAAATCCAGATCAATTTTTTAACCTGTTGTTACAAACAGAATACGCCCTTATATTGAGTTTAAGTTTCAGCATCGAAAGTGTAAACCTTCGATATAATATACATTTATTTTATTTTATTCACCAGTATAACTACATTTCTTAAAATTTTATATTAAAGGAAAAAACGGAAAAAGTTACGCTTCCGGCAGGAATTGAATCTGCAACCTCCGTAACCCGTGCGTTGCTCCAAACGGGCCAACCAATTGAGCTACGGAAGCCTACCAGAACTTCGCAAATCTTTCCATTCCTTCCCTTATGTCACGTATGTATGTGGTGGAAGCGTAACTTTTTCCATTTTTTTCTTTAATATAAAATTTGGAGTATCGCTCGCAGACGTATCTGCATGTTAAGGGGCTACCTGAGGTTTTAATCGATTTTTGACAAGTTTTGAATAGTATCTCCTACTTTTGCACTACATTATAGAGTTATAAGACAAGCGGCTATCGGTTCTTCAATCTTTTATCTCCATTTTTGTCTACCGGATTGTGAAAAAAATGAATACTTGTTTATTTGTGATTGTTTTAAACATTGTCTAAAAAAACACTTTTTTCGTATCTCGATTGCTGTGAAAGATCTTACTTATACGAAATCTACATATTTGGGTTCGTCTTAGACGTCTCTAAAAATTTGTCTAAGGTTTTAATTTTAAACTAATTAACATAAAAGTTATGGCTAGAAAACCAGTTTTTTGGCCTAAAATTGTTCAACTTTGATGCCAAATATTTCGAAAACAACGAACTTTGAAGTAAATATGGGACACTATATTGCTAAAATCCGTTGCTGTTAATATGATAAGCTACAAAAAACATTAGAAAACTAAGGGATTCAAATCGAAGGTCATTGGGGCATGGGATCCCCTTAAAAGATTGGTTTACATTTCTTTACATTGTGTTTCGTACCGCCGTAAACTCGTACGTGAACCTTTCCCGCTCCCAAGTTCCGTGCGATATATAACTTGTTTTCATTTGCCTGCCCCGCACGCTCGCAGGCTGCGTCCTGCTTCCGAATAAACACAATCTTTTCATCTCGCGCGTACATTTGTTATCGCTAGTGCTGTGCAACAAGCGAATACTGCGGTCTTAAGTAGGCATTATAGTTAAAAAAACTACTGTTGCATGTAGTAGTTTTCCCGCCTTTCCCATGTTCCATACGGTACACATAACTGTGTTAATGATGTATGAAAGTTTAAGGTATCATGCAAATCCGCCGCGAGATTTATTACAAACTAGAAATATTAAGATTAATTTGCTTCTGCTGTGGAAAGTACACACAGCTGGAAAGTGCATACCCACTTTATGAATTGAATCCATTCCTAAGTTGGGTAAGCACTGGCAGCTTGCTATACCTGCTAATATTTTTTCAAGAAAACACAGTGTATACCCCACATGTGGTTTTTTAATAAAAGCGTGTTCAGGTTTCGAAAGCACCTGCAACGCGCAAGTGGCTAGCATTTAGCCGTCAGCCTGGCTGATTTATTTGTTATCAACATATTAAAATATAGCCCGAATTACACCAGAAGTCGTATTTAAAGTAAACGACGTAGTATTTTAAAGCAGGGACCGGCCCGCTATCCCTTATCGGGGTTTTATAAGGGTATTGCATAAGGCTTAACTCACCATACCCTTTGCCAGACGAAACCCTTTGTTTTGGTTTTAAAAACCCTTATATAAAGCTACCACATTTGAGTAATCGGTAGCCCAAATACCCTTACAAAACCCTTATCATCCGCTCACCAACACCTTGCATATTGCTTATAAGGGTTAGCCTTTTAAAGGGCTTCCCTTTTAGCATATAAGCGTGCTAATGTAAGTCGTCTACCTTGTTCATAAAGCACACATTACTTCGAATCCGAGCGATCGTCGGCGGCGACGGCGGCGTTTTTTGACTAGGCACGTATTTTCTTTCCTTTTCATACGCTACCGTAGATATATACTAATCCTGTCTCTTTCACGCAAAGGGAAACCTTTATAAAAAGCGCTTAAAGATAAGGGTAACCCTTATTAAGAGCTAGCCTTATTTTTGGTTAGCTTTTCGGTAAGGGTTAGTCAAAGGTAAGGGTATGAATGGGCTTGCAGTTCAAAAGGGAAAGTCTTTCAATGTGTTAGCCGTGTTTAAGTGTCGCCCATTGAAAGGGTTTTATCGCGGAAAGGGTTGTCCGGTCCCTGTTTTAAAGTAAGGCCCAAATGTTAAGTGAGGTTTAGACTAGCAAGAACTTGCATGCAATTTTGATTACATTGCGGTATCTGATAAATATTTTGAATGCAGTTTACCTTAGTAGTCAGCAATGTAACTTGCATGCAAGTTCTTGCTACTCTAAACCTCGCTATCGTATGTCACATCACTAGTCTCTGTGTCGATCCGTATAAAAAGTTCACGGCACGCACGCGGCCCTTAACAAACAGCGACAATACGTCGCGGACGTGATTTAATTATGGACCAGCCCTAACAAGGATACCTGTAATGCGATGGATATGCGGTGTGATGGTACAATTAATGAAAAAAAAATTACCGTGATAGTCAATGTCTATCATTCGAAGCTTTTTTTAAATATTGTCAAAGAAAGTTGGAGAATAAGTAATTGCCGACCATATGTAAAATTTTATGGTGGTGGCAGTGATGGCCTAGTGGTTCAGTTCTGAGGTCTGACTTTCAAACGCGAGGTAGCGGGTTTAAATCTTGGCTCGTACCAATGAGTTTTTCGGGACTTCCCTCGACCCGCATTGGGCCAGCGTAGGGACAGCCCAAGTCCCCTCGCGCATGAAAGGAGGCCTGTGCAGAGCAGTGGGACGTACATAAGCTGAATTATCATTTATTGATTTGCGTCGAAACTTCATTCAAAAGTTAAAATGGTGCTGGGCTGGGCTTGTAGTTATGATAATACCACCATTTAATTAGGTGCCAATTTATATCAGCTTTCCGGCATTAATAATTCCAGGTCAGTTAATAATTTATTTATTTATGCGTATTATTATACGCATAATAGTGGCCTGAATTATGGAACATGATAATATTTGATGTGTGGGTTTGGTAGAATGTGATTTATCAACTCTCATCACAAATGAAATGCTAATGAAAACATAAAAGAGTTATTTAAATGTAAATGCGGCCTATTCCAATAGTAATTTCTTGACTAAAATACGTGAGTGAAACCGCTAAGTTAGTTAAGAACAGTAATTTCTTGTTATGAAACGGTTTCAAAAAACCAGTATTAAACCATTAATTTAATTTTTGACAGCTGACAGATCATATCCATAACCATTTGATAAAAATAGGTAAATGCGCTGACTATTTAAGCTTCATCAAGGTTAAAGTAGTCACTGGCGCAGTCATTAGTAGGATTAGGTTTTACTATCATTAGGTACAAATGGAAAATTGTCCACTCGAAATTATACGTCAAAGTACTAAAATAACAATTTAAAATACATTAACTAGAAAAATTGTCTATCCAGCATAATGTCGAAAAATAATTATGTCATATAGTAAAAATGTCGAATATGATACAGGTCGAAAAATATTTGCTGCCTGCATAAAAACTGCCTGTATAACCTTTAGCTTAACTACTCTCACGTAGGGACGTGCATAATACTTCATATATTTACGAGTTACAAAATATTTTTGCCGGTCCCACCGAAAGTCAACAAAAACTTCCGGGCGTAATTAAATAGTTGCACACATTCAAAACATACGCGACCTTTACACACACATGCAAGCATACTTACTGTATACGTAAACAAAATGTAACCTCCTAATAGACTTCGCATTATGAAACATACGTACGTACTTGTGCTTAAAGGTTTGCCTTTTCTTATAATAATTCTGATAATAAATAGTATTAATATTTGTTGATAGTTTTTATTTTGAAAGGTGGTCAGATATCTGTATCATTTCATTTGGGTCCTATTTAACACTATTATGTACCTTCAAACCTTCAAGAAAAGAGCGTATTCCCATCTTAAAGGCCGGCAACGCACTTAAAACCCCTCTGGTGTTGCGGGTGTCCATGGGCGGCGGTAATCGCTTACCATCAGGTGATCCGTCTGCTCGTTTGCCTCCTATTTCATAAAAAAAAATGTTTTAAGTATGAGTGTCTTTTGGTCAATTGCTACGTATGCTCCACTATTTCCATTCCATGTTTGGCGAAGCTCAATTCATTATTTGAGTAGCCGAATGAGGATGTGACACCTCAGACGACCGGTCTGGCCTAGTGGGTAGTGACCCTGCCTGTGAAGCCGATGGTCCTGGGTTCGAATCCCGGTAAGGGCATTTAATTTTGTGTGATGAGCACAGATATTTGTTCCTGAGTCATGGATGTTTTCTATGTATTTATTATTATCTCGTATGTATTTAAGTATTTATATATTATATATATCGTTGTCTGAGTACCCATAACACAAGCCTCCTTGGGCTTACCGTGGGACTTAGTCAATCTGTGTAAGAATGTCCTATAAAATTTATTATTATTATTTATTTATTTATTATTATTTGCGTGTGCACAGGTAACACACACTTACACACACTTACACACACTTACACACACACACACACACACACTTTATTAATTACGATTTTAAGCTCATTACGCTCTATCTCTGACGTAAAAATATCGTGTATTATCCTTTGGGTCGCAATTATTTCTTAGTGTGGGCAGAGTTTAATTGATTCACTGGGATAATGTGCACGCGAAATAGGTTATGGAAACGCCAGTTTTGGGATAGTTCTCTTGTTGGAAATGACGAATGGTAAAATGTTTGATTTGCAGCTATGGAATATACATAAGGTAAGTAACAGGACAAAAGGCCAATATTATTTGTTTAATGAAAATGAGTAGTCAGATCAGAAGCTATAACAAAAGCAAACTGTGGCGTTGTTTATTTGATTTTACCAGGGTACCATAGGGTATAGTGGGTCATAGGGTTTAATAGGGTACCAGGGTGGCTACCTGTCAAGCACAGCACATGGGCAGAAAGCTCGCCTTGGGATACATGCCCTCCTTACGACTTGTAACCTTCTAATTTTCTATAATAAACTATATCAGAAGAATTGAAAAATATACATATTTATTTAAATAGGAGATGCAATTTAGACAAACATAAATATTTCGTTTTGATAAAATAAAGAAATAAAACCGTTACGTTTTTTTTATGAAATAGGAGGCAAACGAGCAGACGGATCACCTGATGGTAAGCGATTACCGCCGCCCATGGACACCCGCAACACCAGAGGGGTTGTAAGTGCGTTGCCGGCCTTTAAGATGGGAATACGCTCTTTTTTGAAGGTTTACGATGTCTTATGTCACAGTGACCTACGCTGTATAGGTACCTACTTGTATCGTGTATAATTGTCGCGTGTTGTTCGACAGATTGTTTTCCAAACTACAATCATCAACCAAGGTCGATGATAAAACTAATAAACTAAGCTTATTATTACTAATGACAACAGTTATCAGCAATCAGGTAATAACTGCGTAGGCTATTAAAAATTTTAACTTTACATACTGATCACAATTTCACCTAACAGATGGCGCTAATTTTAGGGCAGTAGTGGAGAGCCTTTACACCTGCAATAGTATTTTCTCTGGCATTGGGGAACTTTTCCAACTAACTAACCTAACTCATACTGGTACTAATGAGCTAAAACCAAATTTAAATCATTATTAATCAGAACAGTTGTTTTTTGGTGATATTGTTTTTTTTTTAATTGGGGGTTCACACATTTTCATAAAATGCATATTACGATTTTTTTTATTGAAAATACTATTTCGTGATATCTAGATATAAACGTCTACGTTATTATGATTGTAATAACAAGTCATTACTAGTATTTTCCAAAGAAATGTCACTTTCGACACTGATACATTAAGCTGTGTCAGTTCATAACAAATCCGGATCAAAGTCATAACATGTTACTACGATCAGAATACGCCTCCATTACTTTTAGTATAAAAAGACAGCAAAGCTCATTCTCTGGCACGGTAACTGAAAACCTTGCAAATGCTCTGTCCGAACTTGCCTCGCAGCGTCGCGGCCTACATCCATTGTTCTCTCCCGTTAATTAGAACCCCCCCCCCCTTACCCTCCCACCCTTTTCCCTCACGCAGCTGAACAAAAGAACTGATGGATAATACTCGTAATCTGCGCGTATTTATGTCGGTGCGTGCTTACCGGCAATGAGGCAGCTGTGTGTGTCGTAAATATAACAGGGTACGGAATACCTGGAGTTTTGGGTCTTGGCCGTTTCTCTCTGACGTGTAAATTAACAAATCAAACAGAATAAATCGATGTTTTTTATGAATATTTTAGGCTGAGGCTTGATCAAAGTTTTGACTTCGACGTTTTTACAAAAATATTATGATTTAACTATGAACTAATTTTGATATCTGATATCACTTGCCACATATCTAAATAAAATATATATATAATAATATAATATTGGCGTAAACTGCAGTTGCGATAAACTCATTTTGTGTAAAATCGCGAATAGGAAGAATCCCGATTGCATCAAAATATAGACTGTGTAGAATTACGAATGTAGTAAACTGCAATTGTGTGGAATCCATATTGTATGGGAATCACGAATAGGAAGAATTGCGTTTGTGTTATTCATCGCATAATCCGTATAATCAGTAGCAGAAATACGAGTAAGTAAGCGGGTGATGTATTCAAAATACTTTGCACGCACGCTTTTATAACAATAAAATTGTTTTTAGTTAATTAAGAACACTTTAGTAGCACTACGCGTGATGTCCACATGCGAGCAATTTGTAAAGTTCGAATGATTGACGTCGAAATCGACCATTACATAAGTATCGAAGACTAGGCTTTGTGATGAGGAACGTAAAGGAATTCTGTAATCCTGGTGTCATTAAATTGCTGCATACATCCCAGCCGGGCTAGCACATAATTGGCGCGAGAGTATCTCGCCGCGACATAGACTATATACCCGTCCCCGTTTAATTCATACAGTAGAAGACGGGTAGTCTATCTCGCGGCAAGATACTGTCGCGCCTGTGCGAGGCCTACTGTTGCGGATAAATTTGAATCGAGTGCGTGCGTTTGGAGTCCTAGCGAGGCCAAGGACGAACTTACACTGGAGAACGTACGAAAAGCGTTTCTACGCTTCTTGAAAAAACTATTTGGATATTATCTATATGTAGCCAACTCAGTTTTTAGTTGGCGTCCTAGGCTTCAATTCCCTTGAAGTTCGCAGGAGCAATCAGCGGTTGATAACTGCGTGCAAGGTGCTCAGAAACAAGATTAACAGCATGGAACTGCACAACGGCCTTACCACATCATCGTCCCGGCGAACAAGTCCCGCCGACGTCCGTGCCTGCAGATGTTGTTGGCTCTGTGTTGTGTCTGTGTATCTTTAAAATATAGTTTAAATTTTAATACGTCAATGCCTAATATTATTATGTTCGTTCTGATTGTCACTCGGCAACAATATTCTATGTTACATGTCACGTGTAATTTTATAATAATACCAAAGATAAATATAACTCCGTAATAGATGGAAGTCAGTCTAAGGAAAAAACGTGCCTCGAAAATCACGAAAATTTGATTCTCGATCAGAGGGCGCCACTAGTTTTGGCCTAGTCTCGTATAGGAGGGCGTTGACGGTTTTGTTTGTTATTTATAATTTTAACGCATATCAATGGAAGAACATGGGTCAAAATCATATAAAAATAATTAATGCAAATTAAAAAAATCATTTATCCATTTTTTTAAATACATTTTAACGTATTATTATAAATCTTCATTTTTAGTTTTAAAGTATGTCGATAGATGGCAGTGAATTTACAGCGGTTACAAAATTTACTATGACAGTACCGCTCTATCTAATTATATCCTCATTGATAATACATATTAAATATTTCACTTCTTTCCGACTGTGTTATCACTCTGACTCCGCATAAAAATAACACTGGACCGAGAGCGACATCTACTCGCCGTCACTTACCAACTATTATATCATTTATTTCAGACAAGTAGTCCATATTATATACACAACTTAATTACAAACATCCTTCCTCCTATGCTACATACTTATCTCGCTACACGAGCTCCTACGCACTGATCCACAAGTGGATATTTTTACTGACTGCTGGTGGACCAGCTTGCTTTCAAATGCCTCACTTAAGGGGCCCACTGACTATCAGTCCGCCGGACGATATCGGCCTGTCAGTTAGAACAAAAATTTGACAGTTCCGACCAACTGAAAGGCCGATATCGTCCGGCGGACTGATAGTCAGTGGGCCCCTTTACTGCGAGACAGTGTGAGGAATGTGTGTTTACAAAAATAGAATTAGGTATGTAAATGTATTTTTTTATGTTTAACAATTTATAAGCCTTAATTGTAATTGTAACAAGTGTAATTGGTGTCAAAACCGTTCTTGTAAATAAATAAATATTATAAAAGCCGTATTCAAAGTATGACTCATATTAATGTTTGCAAGAATTAATACGACATAATTGTTTCATTACCATGTTTGTTCCATAAAGACCGTATCACGACTCACAGGTATGCAAATAATGTTTTATTAGGCAATTGTAAAAGCTAACCACATAAACAAACAGGCTGTAGCTCAAATACTCGTAGGTAAATATGTGTAGGCATTGTGCAGTAATTCAATTACTTTCTAATTTCGTTATATCATTTGTAACTATAACTACATAATATACTTGAGCAGTGGTCACTTTTAGTGTTGGTTAAGACTCAAGTTCTTTGAGTAAGATCTGCTTTAAGACTAGACTTTTTTTCAGATTCTAGTCATTAAGTCAAAACATGAGTCTTTCTTGAGGTCTAAGTCTTTTGTAAAGACTTGATTCTTTTGAAGAGAACTTTCAAATTATGTACAACAGCTTTCTTAAGCGCATTGTCTCCACATGAAATTTATGACTTAGGTCCGCATCATTCAATAACTATTTTCCTCATTTAGATAAAACCTACAAAATTGTTGACGAACTCTTTATCCGAAAGCTCGAATCCTTTTAAGTTGCGCTTAAAAGACTCAATAAAAGACTCGTATCAAGACTTAAAAGACTCGGAAGTTTTTTTAACTCAGTCGAGTAAAAACCAATCCAGTTCTTCAAATTTAGACTCAAAAGATTCGAGTTTCTACCGACACTTATACTTGGTCACTTCTTAAGTGCATCTTGCAGTAAAATCACCGTCTGTTAAATGTAAACTTCCAGACACATGCCTTAAAAAGAAGAACGCTGAGCGTAATTAAACAAAAGAGAAGCGGAACAATGAAGTGACAGCGGCGGCGGCGGCGGCGGCTTCATTAAAACAGTTGCACGCAAACAAACCGCTAAGTTGCTCGAGCGGGATTCCGACTTTGGAAGTCTGCTTCGGATTTGCCGTTAGATACTCGCAATGCAATCGGGTCAGCTGGTAGAAGTAATTATTCAAATGGCGCCAGAATAAGTTTGGCAATAGTACCTAGTAGTAGTCCTACGAGTTAGTGTAAAACTTGTTTTTTTACGGCCTTTTACACTTTTATGGGATTTAAACAAAGCTTGAGGCAGGTAAAACATACAAATCTTTGACAGTTGCCAATCCCATTAAAAAAGAACGACGTCAATAAGTAATAACAGTATAAATGTCAAAATAAAAGAATGTTTAAATTGGAATGCCACTCCCGCGCAATGCAATTTCAGTGTAAAATAGAAAGCAGCGCAAAAAGATCAGGCATAGGCAGGCATAATCAGAAATTTTATTTTCATGGAATTGACTGTAATTCCTGATAGCGAAGATATATATGTAACTCCGTATAAGATAAGTATTCTAAGGAAAAAACATGCCTCGAAAATCAAGAAAAATTTATGCTTGAATAACCTTTGGCCTATACTCTGATAGATGGCGTCACCGTTTGATATTTAACAATTTTAACACATATTAGTAAAAGAATATGGGTCAAAGTCATATGGCGTTCTAAAAAATAATAAATAAAAAAAATCATTTATTCATTTAATTATATACTCATTATGTAAACATTTTTGATAGTTTTATACATTCTCATTTTTAGAGTTCCGTACCTAAAGGGTAAAACCGGGCCCCTATTACTAAGACTCCTCTGTCCTGTTTAATCCTGTGTCGATAGATGGCAGTAAATTTACAGTGACTACAAAATTTAATACAACAATAACCCTCTATTCTCTTTGCTGATAGTTATCAGAAATTCTACCGGAATAATAAAATATCATAAAATACATACCTATTTTACCTAGTAATTACGGAAGCACCGGAGTGGTGACCGCGAGTTGTCTTATAATATATCTATTTTGTATAACACACACCACACGCATAGACATCGCATGTATAGAAAATATTTTGATAGGCTCGCTGTTTGACTACAATATTGGCAGGGCGTTCCCGCAGTTTAATATATCGTTATTTATTATAATGCTTAACGCTACCGAATAAACCGTTATTTAACTTAAGTGTAAGTATTAAATATGATAAATGAAACGTTATTATTGTAAACGATATAATGTTATAGCTTTTATATTGTTTGTGCTGTTCGTTTAGAACCGTATTAACATTTAGTAAACCTTTTATAAATTGCTTAAACTATTGTTTTTTTTTGCAGGTAAGCTGTAAATAAGTGACGCAGACAGTAGCAGTGACAATCCTTCATATGGTACACGCAGGTACTGGCACGGACTTTAATCGCTAAGCCAGTTTGGCTGTATTTTACATTGGACACTCAGTGTTAACAATATAGGAGTCACACCAACCCACCGCCAAAGTCGCGGTGCGGTGCAGTAGTCTGTTATGGCTTTTAGGGCGTCCCCAACGTATGAGCGCCGCTGACTGACGCGGGCGCGTGCGGCTGATTTTTCTGGCTTGTTAGGTAATTTTCACAAAAGCATTTTTTCTGTGTAGCGAATTTTATAATTCGCGGTTTTTCACGATCACATTTATTCGTCTTTTTTCGTGTAGCGATTTTTCTTGAAGCGTTTTATAATGTTCACGATTATTTTTTTCGCTTATTTTACCAGTAGATTATTTTATTATTCGCAACTATTATCAGTATAATATAGTGCGGTTTGTTAGATATTTTACTTGAAATAATTATTTTAACAAATCGTTACCCCTTAGTGTCCACGTTATTACACATTAATAGGTAGGTAGGTTCGTTAGGTATCTTCAGATGCCCGAAGGGCAGACCGCCTAGAAATTTCGCTGGGCTTCGTCGACATTAAAGGCGTGGGTTGCCTAATGTTGCCGAAAATATATGCGACTGATAAAATAATCTACTGGTAAAATAAGCGAAAAAAATAAAAGCGAACATTTTAAAACGCTTCATGGAAAATCGCTATATGAAAAAAGACGAATAAAGAAATTTGCGATCATGAAAAACCGCAATGTGAAAATAAATTCGCTACTCAGAAAAAATGCGTTTGTGAAAATTTTCTAACTAATCATATTGAATTTAAGCTGGTTCTAAAATCTGAGCTAGATTTCTACGGGAAATAAATAATTCAATTTCAATTGTGACAATTTTCACTAGACCGGGATAATATAATGGACCGTGATTACCTGATTACCCTTTGGGAGCTCGAAAACAATACAAAAGGTAATTGCGGTTCATATCCCAGTCAATATAAGTCTAGTGAAACTAGCCGTGAATCATTCAAAACTGTCATGACAACTTTGTGTCTTTTCGCGGAGCAAAAATATGTTCCTGGCACAATTCCATTCATAATAAAATTAATCGTGACAATATTGTTTCCTTTTAATCTGCAGAGCAAAAACATATCCTGGCTGATACTGCTACAATGCTGAAATGATACAACTTTAGTACTCACACACTATTTTACTACAAAAATCCATGGCTATTTTTCAGCAGGGATAAAACCTTCAGACACATTTCGCTCTTTTCCTTTAATACAACAAGCAGCTCAGCAAATTCTGTGACAACTCAAAGACACCCTATTAGCTCGTTCTGATATTAACGGCCTTTACGCAAACATTTCTCTTCACGCGATTTTGTACCTTAATGACACGTATAAAGGTACACTTTTAGCGACATCATCTCACATTACCCGCCACGCTATTATACACCTTACGTACCTGTTTTAAGGTATAGTTTAGAGGTTATTAGTTTTGGAAAGTGTCCTAGTTGGTCATTCGGGCGTGCCGAAGCCGTGTCAGGTGTTTATTCGCAACAAACTTATAATCATTGATAAAGGTGAACCAGTTTAGATTCGAGAGAGGCTACTATAATTTATTTATTTATTTATTTATATTTATTCATTAAATATATACAACAAACTTTTCACTATGTCTAATTATATATTTTAATTTAAGCCAGCGTTTAAAGACATAGTGTGCAGTAACAGCCCAAAAAGACCGGGGCCTGTGCTAGGGCTAGTTACAATATATGTGACACAATTTTAGAGAGCGATCGGATTTTGGATAAACAATTTTCTTATAATATAAAGTTTACTTAGTCAATTAAAAAAGCTTAATTAAATAAACATGCATTACTGGTATTTTTTATTTTTATGTACGTATTTAATATACGTATATTGGGTTTTATAATTATGTAAGGAGCTATATATATTATTTGCTATCTAAAATAATTGTAAGCTATTATGAGTTTCATCACCTTCCTAACGGAGTCTAGGGTTGACTCGGCTAGTTTTTACGAAATCGACTTCCATCTGACCTCCCAAACCAGATACTGATTGATACTTGTGATAACTCTAGCCTGCGTTTCCTGCAGGGAGACGAGACTAAGAGGGGGAGATGTCGAGGCAAAATAGCACCACGAGCTCGCATGACTGCTGATTCAGCCAAAGCGACAGCGAGTCGGTGGACTATGTCAGGATCACATCACACATCACGCTTCTTGACGATGTTATCCTTCACCGAAAAGCGATTGGTTAATAAACATTGGTGACTGTAAACAAAAGGATGAAATGGAAAACGAGGGCTTAGGTAGTTGGTTACAGCGATTGCGATTGGACCGGGTTTTCCGAAAAGTCGCGAGTTCTTGCCCGGAGCGGTGAACTTTTCGTTTAATTTGAAATATTGGTAAATATTAAATGACATTCTGTACATTAGTTCCAAGAAACTGATTGGTATGAGCCACGGTTCGACCTTCGGATTGAGAGTTATAAGCCTTACTATCCAATGCTTCTTATGATGAGTATAAAGGTCGCGATATACTGGAGAGTTGATGTTGATCGTAATGTTTCGTGAATGTGCAGAATAGGGTGTTTTACGCGCAGTGATCGATGGCAAATATTTTCGTAGTTTCGATGGCGACAACTGCGTAGATCTGCCTAGTGCTTACAGCCGGCATTTATATATGTAGTGGCAGATGAGATGACGTATCAAAAGTACGATTAGTTCTCAGCTAGTTATCTTTTGCAGCTCGATTCGAGATTGTCATTTCACGCTACAATCCATTAGATATCCATTGGATGTCTAAGTAATATTTTAAGCAATCGCAATCGCAGTTTGACGAGGAATATAATTATAAGAAAACTGTTGGTTTTTTTTTATACCACGACGGTGGCAAACAAGCATACGGCCCGCCTGATGGTAAGCAGTCACCGTAGCCTATGGACGCCTGCAACACCAGAGATATTACATGCGCGTTGCCGACCCTTTAAAAACCTGTACACTCCTTTTTTTTTGTGTTGTACTTTGTGAAAAATAAATTTAAAAAAAAGCAAATCTTAAAGAGATTTGATGTGTAAGAGCGTTTTCACATTGTCAGATCCGATATCGGATGTAGGATCCTACATATGCGTAGTCAACTACAACAAGCATTATGCCTCATTGCCTACACATACGCACACAAACAAATTTAATATTATTGGTCCGTCCGACAGCATTTGCAAAGCTAATCATCATAATACTTAATGTGGTATTTGTAAAGCTATTTACACGGATACATTATTAGTAATTATCAAATTAAATACGTTAGTTATATTAATCATTTCATACAGATTACAATGGTCTCTTACACCATACAATGATGAATATCTCAGGGGTAATCGTAAATTAAAGTTCCATTTCGAGCCATAAATATAACTTGTATGAAATGTTGAAGACGCTAACATCCGTTACTGGCCACCTTATGCGCTGCGATCGCTTTACTTACCCCTACCATGCATTTCGCACGGTGTCATGTAAATAATACCTATAAAGACATATTTGTGCATACGACACCTAATAAACGTGCCCTCCTGTACCCTTGACCCACTTACCCTGACCCGAGGTCCCGGGTTTGAGTCCCGTGCGGATCAAATTAGGCACCGGACCGTCGCGAGTCTCCGGCCTGCAATAACATGTGAAGGGTCGCTAATTTTGCCGTGAGGTATTGAAAATGGACTCCAGTGTTTGTATGTCTCACGGTAAATATTGGATAGAGAGGAAGGAATACAGGACGTTATTTTTTAATTACCGACAATATTTTGCGATGTGAATATAAAGGATTATTATAGGTCATACTGAGCAACTTTTATAATGGGATCAGATCAACCACGAAATCGCAAAAAAAAATTAGGCTCTCTCATAGAAAACATCAACATATTACCGGAAAAAAAACAACCTGTAGGTACCTATTTACTCTAGACAATAAAGATACTTTTAACACAGTGACTTTTTTTGTTCTCGATGGTTAACAATTATTATGCCGAGAAAAGCTTTGTGAGCGTATTAACCTACACATTATTTATGATTATTTTAACACTATTATTCTGTCATCATAAACCAAATAGCGATATTCAAATAAAAATATTCCATTTTCAACATCAGTTTTTTTAGATATCGCTTTGAGGCTTATAAGGGCAGTGTTAAGGGGTTATACTAAGCAACTTTTACTATGGGACCAACCCCGAAATCGCGAAAAAAAATTTGGCTGTTTCATACATTTTAGCTGGTCCATTTTCTATGGGAGGGTAAATTTTTTGTGTATACATTGAATAACCTAATTCGGTATAACCGTTTTGAGTAATTGAGCAACAGAAATCAAATCAAATTATAGATTTGTATACAAACTTTCACGTTATGTTAATCATATGATTTTATGCAGAGACAATTATGTTCACAAGAGCCACATATTTTGTCTTCCTTCGCATGAAAACATCACCCAAAAGATTTCACGTTCACCGGGCGAATAAAGCAAATTAAGCCAACGTTTTACACTTACCGCAGGGTACATAAAACATTTGAGAACCTGACAACGTAACGTTTCTTGAAGCTTCCCCGAGGGTAGGGGTGTCACGCTGGGACTCTTTATGCGTCTAGACACGGCCACTTAGATACGAGGACGTACTGTGCGTGACAACCCTGTGGGGTGCCGGTTGAAATGCAGGGAAAGGGTATTGAGCGTAGAGGTTTAGGATAAGAGTTAAATTGTACGAGCGATTAAAAAATATTCTTAAGAGGGCCAAAAATGAAGAATTTAACAAAGGCACCCCTATTACTCATTATAATAAGGAAAATGCTTATTTAGTTAAGATATAATTTAGATAAGACATGTTGAATGTGTCGCTTTCTGTTTTTTTTGTTCCACTAACACTTAGTTTTTAATCTTAATTGTTACTAACCGTTATGGGCCAGTGTTGTCTTAAATAAATGAATTGAATTGAATAAAAATAAATCTGTACCTATGTAACTCTATTCAGAATATGTTACCCACTTTATTGAAGACACATTGAGGTTCGTGTTTCTTGGGATTTTAACAATATCACTCCTGTCATATTAAGAGATAACAATTTAGGTTAGTGTTTCACAGTAAAATAACGTAAAAAATGTTTGTTTTGCAAAAAGACCACATAAAAAAAGGGAACTGGTTATTATAATTATAGACATTTTAAGTAAGGCTCCAAGTCGCACAGAACTCATCGTCAGCTGGCTCGATTGCCAATATTATAAGGAAAATGACAAAGTCCCCTGGACATGATTTTAAGTAAGTAGGTAAATAAAATATTATTTATTGTTACAAAAAAAATGAACAGATTTACAATACTTATAAATAAAACTAGCAATAGGCAGTTTTATCACTGTAAGCGATCTCTTCTAGACAACCTTAGGGTAGCAGTATTAGCCGTGTTTTCTTAAAACACTTATTCAAAGTGTTTATCAAACGGAATTCCTTTCGTGCCACAAGTTACAAGCCAGCGACAAAGTGCAAATACCCACTTATTAATTAGCTTTGAACTTGTCCAAAAACCTCCAATACTTAAGCGCTAAACTTACGCTAGTTATTAATAAAACATTCGTTCTGCAATTTTTCATTACATTTTCTACGGGTTTTTGTTCTACGGCGCATGAATTTCATATTTTATTAATAATTATAGGTAATCGAAAATGTTATAAATTAAATATTAATACGGAATTCATTGATTGATAGAAAATGGAATGATCATATTAGTAAGGGTCAAGGCAAGGGTCGGCCATTCACACGTGATATTTTTGGATTTCTAACGTTCACAAGCTACTGACCGAAAAGGAGATGGCGTTAAGGGGCCATTACCAGTCCGCCGGACGATATCGGCCTGTCAGTTAGAACAAAAACAGATCTCTTTTTTTAAGTGGTTTAAGAATAGTAGATACTTTTGACGCATAGTCTGATCCGTTACTTTTTTTTTAAAGTATAATACATTTTAAACTTATACTAGGTTCGCCAAACTTGCGTTTAACGGCGAAATGATGCACTCATTTTCAATGTTAGTACCTTAATATAAATATCTTTATCCTTTATCTTTTGATGCTGTCTGTACAACAAAACTGTTAAGGAACAATACATTTGCCATTTAATTCTCTACAATATTTACCTTCAAATTATGTTACTAGAAATAATAGTTTTCCAAATGTGAAATGTTTTTCTGATTCTGATCCTGATTCAAATTATGTGAGGTGTAAATTTTGAAGAGCGATATTGTTCGGCTACATATTTATCATCGCCGATCGCTAGTTGCTTTCTCGTCGTCGGTCGAACAGGTGCCTTACATGTATAAGGGTGCCTGACTTGTATAGTAATCTATCTTATAAGGTCCTAATCCGCGCCCCTGCTGTCTTGTAAGCTCACAGTCCAGGGTTCGTCCCCCGACAAGGCTAATGTGTCAGCGATCAAATTAACACGGCGCAGGGGATAAAAATGTAATAGGGTAGTGATTTATCGAGTCGTTAAACTGTCAGGGACAGTCTGTTGGGATTACGACTGGCCTTTATTATTGTTTGTATCAGACAGATCACCTCATTTATTAGAACATGTACCTATTTAAAGGTACCGTTCGGATACAGACTAGGTACACCAGCATTACTACTGCAGTATTACAGCGCGGTAATACTGTCACTTGCAGCACAGCATTGCTGCCGCAAATCTCTAAAATCCGGGCAGAAATAAAATTAGGAAAAAAATAATATTGTCTTCGGTTACCGCGATAGTTACTCATGAAATAAAACATGATATAATCCGTTTTCATAGTTTTATTTCATAAGAAAAAAATCACAAAACACTGGTTACGTATGACTACCAAATAATATTTAGTCCACGCAACATACTCGTAACTGTATATTAGTACAGCGGCCAGAATGCCTAAAACACCATTCGATGTGACTGTACAGTATACTACCGACAAGTGGTATCATTGTGTTCGGTAGACTCTACTGAGTACGAAATAACAACTTGTCACTTTCTAAGAGTGTGGGGGGGATAACTGTGACGTCACAAAATCGGCAGTACAGTTTTTCACTTTTTTATTTAAAACATACCATGTGGGGTACCAAATGAAAGGGCATTGTGAGTAGATTACAAATATATAACATAGTCTAACATTTTCACTAGTTGGTCTAACAAATTATTAGAAAATTATCAAAAACTTCACAACTCAGAGTTGACTTTGAACTACTCTAAATTGAATATGGCTGAATGAATTAGTCCAAATATTATACAATATGACTGTGAATGTCCTTTATAAACATTTAACCAGATATATCCAAAAATAAGAAAAGCACATCAAGTTGAATAACACTATAATTTTCTGTTATACTATACCAAAATAAATACATAATAATAATAATAATAAGCCCGCAGGGCAGCTTGTGGCGAGCTGTTGGGGAGTGACGACCCCACGGACCCGAGTGCTCCAGAGAGTCGGTCAGGGTCTCCGTCTCCGGCGTGTCTTCGTCGGTCGGAGTGGATCCCAAGGGGACCCGCAGGACTCTCAGCTCTGGCTTGCCTTCATTGGCCGTCCAGAGGGGAGTCGTAAGAGCTATATGCTCCAGGGGTGGAAGTGAAAGATGCATAAGACGCGAGTTGGCACAGTGGCTGCTAACAGCCACTGGGTAGAAAGCGGCGCACACCTCTCGACACCCCTGAGCCGCTCACACCGGTGTTGCTCCTGGTCGTCTTCACGACGGCAGTTTCAGGGGCCCATCTAGTCAGCGGCAAGTGACCACCTGCCTCGATAACGTGTTTTAACATTGTTATGGCAGGTGTCCGGAGTTCTTTACAATAGCCCAGTCTCATTGTCCACCCAAACTTCAATCCATAGACCGGTATACTGTTCACTTTTTCTGCAATAGTCCCAATGCCTGCTGCGACTGGTTCATGGGTGTCTATTGTTGCGCCTGTGAACGGGTTCCAGCAGGCGTTCTACATGACATTAAAGCTCTCCAAGGGGCCTCTACGTGTTGGATCTATATCCCCACGCAAGCCTATCAAAAGACCGGGATTTATAGGCCCGTGATATCGAAAGAGATACAAATAATAATAATAATAATAAAATACTTTATTGTGCACTACAAAGAAAAATACATGTTACAAACAATGACAGGACATAAGTGAGTAGGTAACAACAGACATACAACATATTACATTACACCAGAAAATTATACTGGTATTCAACTTCATGTACTTTTCTTATTTTTGGATATCTGTTTAACTATTTTTAGATATAATGTAGAGGATATTCACAGTCATTGTATATAAATTTTGGACTAATCCATTCAGCCATTTTAAATTTAGAGCAGTTCAAAATCAACTCTGGATTCTGAAATTTTTGAGTGTTTTCTAATAATTTGTTAGACCAGTGAAAATGTTAGACTATGTTATATATTTGTAATCTACTCACAATGCCCTTTTATTTGGTACCCCACATGGTATGTTTAAAATAAAAAAGTTAAAAACTTTGTACTGCCAATTTTGTGACGTCACAGTTATCCCCCCACACTCTTAGAAAGTGACAAGTTCTTATTTCGTACTCAGTAGAGTCTACCGAACACAACAATACCACTTGTCGGTATTATACTGTACAGTCACATCGAATGGTGTTTTAGGCCATTTGGCTGCTGTACTATATCAAATATAAATTTTGAATATCGAATTAAGCCAAACGCGCAGGTTTATCTCTCTCTGATTGGACGCAGACGTCACTGGCCATCTCACAACTGAACTGACTTATAAGCCGTACTAGTGTACCGAATGTACGGCACTTACGACATTTTTGACGCAGCCGCGACCAGCCACCTTACCACTAGAGAGACGTAAGAGTGCTACGTCCGTATGGCGCTTACAACGGTTTAGTTTGCACCGCTGCTGGCGCAGTGCCCGGTAAACGAATTATTGTTTAGTCGGGGGCTGATGCAATTGCTACATACAGACTGAGCCGTATAAATGGGTCAGTAGTCTGAAACTGTAAAGGATATATAAATATTAGTGTCCGGCCGAAACCGGAGTTTCTACCGAAACCGAAAGTTCGGTTTTGCGCTAGTTTCTGTTGATTTGTTGATGAAAATACTAAAATCACTATATGTATGCCTTTAACATTTGAAGAGTTCTCTCGATTCCTCATGGATCCCATCACCAGAACTGCATTTTGACAAAAACGGGACCAATCTGTATATATGGAATGGAATGCGCTCCCGCCATCTGTATTCCCTGATCAATATGACCTCGGTCTCTTTAAAACAAGAGTGAATAGGCTGTTACTGAACCGGTGAGCTCCATCTTAGGCCCTGTCTTCACTTTCCATCAGGTGTGACTAGGGCCAATCGCCGATCAGTTTATAATTTAAAAAAAATATATATATATATATACTTACAATAAAAAAAAGAATTTTTAAAATCGGTCCAGAAATGACGGAGTTATGGAGTAACAAACATTAAAAAAAACATACAACCGAATTGAGAGCCTCCTCCTTTTGAAATCTTGAAGTCGGTAAAAAAAATGAGGTGTAGCGTAAGGCGGTGTAGCTTTATTTAATTTTGACGTTCATACGCGCATTTAATTGTAATACATTCCTATGCCTATAAAATACACTATCTTTATCTTCATCTAAAGTTCTTACTAAAGTCAATTAATTTTAACATTTATTGGTAATAATAATAAACGAGACTGGCGATGTGACGGGCAGAAACATTGTGGCGACTAGTATTTACCAACCTACTTATGTCGTAATTTCTGTCTAAATATTTCCATTATTTATATAATATTTTAACATAATATCCTCGGGTGGCAAAGATTTAAAACCGGTTCCTTATAGCCCCAGCTAAAAATTAAGTTAAGTCTGACCCTGAATGGCGCACCATTTGCGCTTTTTTACAGAAGCCCCGTTTATCTTTTTGCCGCATCAACATCATACCCGCACAAACGCACAACCCTCATACAAATGATACAAATAACACCCGCGCCACTAAAATATTCACATTGCACTTTTATCTGAAAATTTGATTACATTCGCAAATGGGTACACGTACGGTTAATTCCGCCGACGGACGGGTACCCGGGTAACAGAGTTACCCGTGTTTTGTGCTGTAATTGATTAGCAGAACGAGTGCAGACGGACGCGGAAAAATCATTTCACAATTTGCCGGCTTTGTATCTGACTCTATTCGCTGCTTTATTTGAAATTGGAATCGAATTATCCAATTTAATAACTGTTATTTTATGTAATGTTTGTTGTTTTTTGGATTCGGGCCTTTAATGGATTAATAGAAAATGAAATAGGTACACGATTTGTTAGTTTTATATCAGTTTCCATATAATAGGCAGCCAATTAGTTTGATTAAGCTGTTCCCGCGAACGTACATTGTTCATGATCCAAATTCAAATAAAAGTTAATTTAGTAAATTCTACAGTAACCTTGTTCTATTGGGACCGTGTACGACGACAGCGCCATATAAGTATAGCGGTTGCAACTAAAGGTATAGTTTAGCCTAGAATAAATTTAAAAGTGGAAAAATTACTGCTCGGGTGAGACTTGAACTCACGGCCTGGATCGATACCCAGCGCCCTGCCAACTGAGCCACCAAGACCTCATCCATAGCCAGCGAATCTTTCCACTATTATGGGTCTAGGGGACCCTAGCAACATCTACCGTAAGAGCGTTACACTTCTTAAACGGCCACTGGAGTTCAAAGTCATATTGGAAATTCACCAGTTACGATGTGCTACCCATACTAATTACGTTCGCAGACGTATCTGCTCGTTAAAAATTATACGTATATTTTGTTCGTAAATCGTAATAATTACAGTGAAATCTCATGAATTCATGTTATTATACTATCTTCGACAATTTTAGTAAGTATATTAAAGATTGCTTGTTCATTCTTCAAAATGTTAGGTGATCGACTTACTTTTTATTTGTTACGGAAATATCCACTTATTTCGTTGTTCTTGTTTCTATTATACGTTTGTAGAATTTGCAGTCACTATTCTTGGTCATGTTTTTATAATTAAATTTGTAACAACACATTTTATTAGGATTATATTTACCTTAAAAACAATCAATGTGTACTGCATATTATTACATCTGACAACTCATGCAAGAGGTTCTACGTTCTACCGCGAATAACGAAAATCGTCATTTTTCAGTATCTGTCTCTCTATCGCTCGAATATGCAAGAGCGATAGAGAGGTAGATAACAAAATTTCGATTTTCGTTTTTGCCCCAAAATGGTTTCATTTTTAGCCATGGCTAGATGGCGAGCTCTGTGATCGTTTCGGCTTCCCCCACCACCCGCTTTGCACGCAGCGAATAGTAATTGGGTCTTTGAGAAAGCGATAAAACAAAAAAAAAAGCTACTTTATTTATTTTATGAAAATATATTCTAATTAGATTAAAAATAAATGAGTACCAGAAGGCCGATATGAAGGCCTATTCATGTAGTCATTTATTTCATCTACCTTTATATGAGCCGAAACTGACTAATTGGTAACAAGGTTGCTCACAATGTTGAATGTTGTTTTAACTATTTTAGTTTGACGCACAACATGAAACTTTTCCTGTGAGCCTGTGACCTATATATACGAGTACACGTATAACTATTCACGTATTGGTAAATAAAACCTCGCCAATTACTGCCATGCGTGTCATTCAGTAATTTCAAACTGTGTGACGTAAAAAGGGAGGTTATTTAGTTAGGTATCTATAAATAGTTTTTTACAAATTTTTACAATACATCTGGTGCTCCATTACGACACCCTGTGCCATAATAAGCACATTACGTAACTACGTCGAAAATTAAGGGCCATATGTACTGTACAGTCGAAGGCAAATATATCGATCCAGACAAATGGCTTAAAAATATGTGAACACGACTTTATTGTCTAAGGTGTAAGAGCTTACACATATTTTTGAAACTTGAATGTATATATATTTATATTATTTATACCCTTGACTGTACATTGATCTGTGGGTGAAATAGGCCCCTGGCCGGAATAATGTCTAATAACAATACAGTCGAATAAACAGATGATTATTCAAGTGTTTAGGATTTAGTGCATGAATATTAAACAGTGAAACATGCACTCCAATAGATTAACATTTGCATGCGACATATCGACTGGGACTACTGGGAGTGTGACGAGCGATCTAAAGCCATCTTGAGTTCCAACAACACTAAGTAGTCGACAACAGAACTGGACATGCAACACAAACTAGGTACACGTACGTACACTGACACCGCATTACTTATGAAGCGTTGACATAGAGCGAGATAGTAATTTTAATTGTATTTTTTCTTATTTACTCGTACCTAATCTATGTTAATTATAAGATGTATTGTTTTGAAAAGATGTGTTCCGCCGAGTTTGTTGCCGGTCCCATATTGGGAAACCCTCCTCTAATTGAGGGGGGATTTAAATCTTCTCGGGGCAGAGGTGTAGGGTTAGAGCCGGCGTGGCTTTATTTGACGTTGCAACATTTAAAGCCTCTATTTTAGCTTTTTGATTTTCCTTGTACACAATCTATTTCTATTTTATAGTAATGAACAATCCTTTCATATTTTCTCCAATCATGAATGTCAATATGTCATATCTGTTATTCATGACACTTGGTAAACTCTATGGCTGAAGCGACTAGCCGCGTACAGGTTAAAAATAAGAAAAGAGTTATTATGATTTGCTTTACATATGTTTAAGAATACCACTGTGTGTGTAATAAATAAATAAATAAAGCACTGCAGTGCAATGAATTTGCTCCTGCAATAAGGTGTATGATTGTGCAATATAATTTAGACTAAGTATTATTTAAGTAACTATGTTGCTATGCCCTAACGGGTGCATGTTGTAACCTAAGATATAAATAAGACCTAATGTAAACACATGTATGCAATAAATGATATGACTATGACTATGACAATAAAGATGTATTTATTTTATTATATTGTATTCACCCTGAAATGGCTAGCAGAGATAAAGCCAAGCTTCCCCTCTCGAGTAGCAAACTTATTAAGCAAAATTGTGTATCGCCCGACTTGTTAATAGTAATAGTTCGTTGAATGTATTTCAGTTGTTTTCCTGGAGATTTCGTTTTGTTTTCAATTAGAGAATAACGTTGATGCTGCAGCGTTGCAGGTTGCAGTCGACAACAAACGTAAAACTAATTATGGGATTCGTGAAAGTGTTAAATTGCTTGTAAAACTGTTTAATTTCATGTTATTTCACAATATTTTGGTTCGGGCAGAGTACGTCACTTTCGGAGTACGTCACTTTCTGAGTATGTCACTTTCTGAGTACGTCACTTTTTGAGTGGATCACTTTCGGAGTTCGTCACCTTGTGTATACGTGATTTCGAAGGAATGAAAAGGGGCGCGAACACCTTGAGATATGCTTGAGCAGCAAAAGGTATCTGGGGATTGCCACCATTGCAAGACAATATTTGAGTGACTAGCCGAAAAGTCCCATGCGCCGAGGCAAGGAAAGCCACCACGCCTACCTCACGTATAAGTAATTAACAACTTGTTTTATAATCACCTTCATCCTTTGTGCTGTAAACTATCGTTATCATCAAATAACTTCATAATAGCGACAAGACAAAGAGATTAATTAACGAACGACAATATGTCGTCGAAATCAAGACGTGTATTATGTAATATGGTGTAAGTGGGAAAGTTAGACCGCGCAGTAATCGAGTTACGTTCGCGGTGACTTTGCCTTAATGAACTCCTCACGCGGTAGGTATTTGTAAACTTTAGCGATGATTGCTCTTATCTAAATTAAAATTACAACACTGTGTTAGGCTGTTATTTTTATATTAATATCGTCGTCTTCTAGCCGTTTTCGGTCACAGTGACTGCATTCTACCTCTACGCTCCGCAGCGAATGTGCGACCACACTCGCTGCAAGCCACCACCTCTCCGACATAATTATTAGGTATGATATATTGGGTTCGTACAGCGATAAAAGATGGGAAATCTTAGCACCTATCAGTCTGCCTGTGCGGCCGCTTAGGGCCAGTGCATGAAACAGTTACTGATTCCTCAGAGGTAGTAGAAGTGACTGCTAATTTCAGTACTTCGTCTAATACTAAGTTAAGCTAAGGAAGGACGAAGGAATATGCATCCCTCAGTAACTAAACAGCCTTGGGCGCTTGTAATCGGAGCCGACGGTGTCGTGTCGCGACGCAATTAGATAACAAAGCGAAACAGATAGCGTTGTCGCACTACGAGTAGCGCGGCGCGATAATTTACACTTGCGACATTATCAGGACGTTATAATTGAGAGCTTCGTGGAAATCGAAAGTGATAATATCATTAAGTAAACATAAATATTACACAAACCCACCTGTACCTATACTCGTACATACATCCCTGTATAGGAAATTTTGGAAGAAATAGTTTATATAATAAAAGCTTGTAACTTAAATTAAAAAAATTAAAAACCCTCTTCGTTAGTATATGCCAACAAAATCCATTTTATGCCAAAAATGCCTTACATCATTTTGGAGAAGAGCTGGTATTTTTCTATTTGCTGGATCGATTTCTATGAATAATAGCTATAAGAACCACCGAAAGAAAACTCGCTTTTACGTAAAAAAACAGCATCAAAATCTTCCCATCCGTTGGAGAGCTACGATGCCACAAACAGACATACACACAAACAGACATACATTGGCGTCAAACATATCACAACATTTTTTTGGGGGGTTCATAAATTAAAATTTAATTCGAGCTACAAAGCTCATAGGGCTGAGTTTAGAAGCAGAAACTCTCACCAATTTTTAGTATGCTGTTGAAAATGGTATGTACCATCATGCACACTGTTCATTGATAATTCGGAAACCTTTTTGCAAAGACATAACAATCTATACAAAGGTTTTAATTTTTTACCAATAAGTAAAATAAAATGTACGTAAAAACGCAATACATAAGACATGACACTGCGTATTTGTCCTTTACAAAAAACAATGATAGTGCATTAGCGGCACGTGTTAGCAAACCTTATAAACGACACCAAATGCTCTCAAAACTGTACTACAACATTTTAATCACTGTCACTGAAGTCACAGTTTTAATTCCGCCGTAATCTTGCTTGAGAGTAAAAACTGCTTTGTTTGTGGTAGATATTTACAAGTACAGGGCAACATCGCGAAACAGGCGCCGCCGCGCCGCGCCGTGCCGTGCCGTGCCGTGCCGTGCCGTGCCGTGCCGTGCCGTGCCGTGCCGCGCCGTGCCGCGCCGTGCCGTGCCGTGCCGTGCCGTGCCGTGCCGTGCCGTGCCGCGCCGTGCCGTGCCGTGCCGTGCCGTGCCGCGCCGTGCCGTGCCGTGCCGTGCCGTGCCGTGCCGTGCCGTGCCGTGCCGTGCCGCGCCGTGCCGTGCCGTGCCGTGCCGTGCCGCGCCGCGCCGTGCCGTGCCGTGCCGTGCCGTGCCGTGCCGTGCCGCGCCGTGCCGTGCCGTGCCGTGCCGTGCCGCGCCGTGCCGCGCCGTGCCGTGCCGTCTGACACCGCCCGGCCTCTGCTGACCCTGTTAGTAATGTAGCGGGCCATCGGGACTGTTCTTGTATTTATTC
The DNA here is from genome assembly GCF_947568885.1 of Cydia strobilella. Taxonomy (NCBI): domain Eukaryota; kingdom Metazoa; phylum Arthropoda; class Insecta; order Lepidoptera; family Tortricidae; genus Cydia; species Cydia strobilella. The sequence goes on from NC_086057.1 coordinate 16,695,546, forward strand.
CTTCTTAATATTTTCTTCGAATAAGTACAGAGATAGTTACTTATGAAATAAAAGTATGAAAACTGATTATATCCCGTATAATTAATTTAAAATACATCCCAATGTATCGAACCCGTAAACAGTAGGTACTGGGAGAGGGAAGTTATACTTGCTACTTGTGACTAGAACTTGGCCTTGGCCTAGGGTGTCAACGTATAATATATGTTAGTTTTTCCAACGTGTCACCTAGCAATTTGTTAGCTACTAACTCTGCTAGTGATATAATCAATATCAAGAACTTAAATAGGTAGATCGAATTTAGAACAGCTAGATTAAATATAAATTATGCTCACATTAATTAGTGCATCATATTAGTTGCAGTTGAAGTGTAATGCACGTTTCAGGATCGCGAGTTGCCTCGTCTAATCGTGCCTTGCCTCGGGGCATATTATCTAACTGGGGTAATTAATACCGCGTCAGCGAGATAAAGCTTGTAATGGTTCAAAGTATGACAATGGAAATGTTTTCATAAATTACGTTGTATCATCTCTGCATTGTTGAATATGACGTTCTACTCTCATATGCAGAGTAAAAGAGTAAATTTAAAGTAGTGGGTGTGTACTAGTGTGGTCATTACATAATGATTATAACGTCATCGTACAAAAATGTAAATTTTTATAAGTTAATAAAGTTAATTTCGTTATCGTGGCTCCATGTCTTCTCAATTATATTTTTATTTAAATATCTCTGAATCTTTTTTTTTCACTGTCAGTATATTCTTTTTAATTCAGTCAGGCAGTTTAGTGCTTAGTATCTTATGTACATCAAAGTTAAAAATATGGATACAATTTTCATATTAAAAACTTTCACTACACGACCAAACCTAGAAAAAAAACAGTCCATACAAAACATAATCTCCAATCAAATCATTTTTCTTTTGACACAAAAATTCGTTCACTTTATAGCTTTCAAAAGCATTGGCAATCAAATTGCCTACGTGACGTACAAAAACGTGATTTCATTCCTTATCGGCGCCTAAATGCTCAAAGGAGATTAACAAAAGGCGGTTTCAGTACACGATTATGTCATTATTTAATACCGCACGTGGACGTGCTCGAGATTCAGTCGAATTCCAAAAAGTGTTCTCGGTTTGATATTTAATTCCTTTATTCCTTTAGTGCAGGAGCGGTATTAGAACTCAAAAAGCCGGCTATTGATTTGCTATTAGATATATGTTACTGCCAATCGCTCGAATCAACATAATACAGGGTGTTTTTTCAATTATGTGCCGATGTCATAATCACAACCATAATTTTAATACAAATTACTGTGCCACCACAGTGTGCCACTGTGTCGGTGTCAATTTATGTTTGTGGTACAGTCGCCATCAGAAATATCGGGGCGGCCGAGGTGCTCACAAATATTTAAACACGCCCCTATTGTCAAGGCGTTAGAGTGCGTGTTCAAATATTTGTGAGCACCTTGGCCGCTCCGATATATCTGATGGCGACTGTACCAACGCGATTCAGTCGTCGGAGAAACGATTGACTGTAGTTATCACCTTGTCACTAATAACTGTTCAGAATCACACATCATCTTTTCAATATAATAGTTTGTTAAACGAAGTGAAATAGCTGTGGATAATAGACATCAAATTGCGTATTAGTTATTTACGATACAAGTGCGGAAAAGAGGAAATTCGAAACGAGTGGCGATAAATTAAAACACGACCGCAGGAAGTGTTTTAAATCGACACGAGTTGCGAATTACCTTTTCGCAGGTGTATCGTACAACGTTTTACAGTACATATGGCACTTTAAACTTTCGACATATGCACGAAAAGTGCTCATTCCCGCACTAGTGCGAAAAAGTAGCACCATGTGTACTGTAAAAATAGTTTTTTTGTAATTTGTATGGATCATTTGTATGGAGATGCGGTAAAAAATAAAAATAAAACCATTCCCCAGGGTAGCTTTGTTTCTCGTATCAGGATCCATAGTTAGTCAATAAATGTAAACGTAGTAGTAATTTAGGTATATTTTTTATTTTCGTTCGTTTTATTTTAACAAATAATAATGTACACCTTTAATTATGTGCCAGTTTTTAAAGTTTAATCTCCTATCGTTATTTTTATTTGTTTCATATATGCTTATGTAAGTATACTATGTATTTTTGTGAGCGAGTAAAAGAAAATACAATTGCGTCAAATCAAACTCCGATTTTTAAAGTCGTAGTCCCGGCCATGTCTCACGTCCCGCCACGTCTCCAAGGCACGTAGACACGTAGGCACGTAGGTGTCGCCTGCAATATTATCATTACGCTCCTTTCAATATACCTACCGACCATTTTGATTTCTTCCTCCACTTCGTTAAACTCTGCACAAGCTTTGGAACGGGGTAATTGCGAAGAGTGGATAATGAAGGGAAATAAGGGAATATAAATATGCCTTAATAATTTAAGGCTTGAATTATGAGTCACAAGATAATAGCTGCCTTTTTGAATTAACACGAAACTTGGTATGAACATTAAAGTAACAATAGTTTTCGTTGCTAGAAATTTTAATACAACGAATTTTAAACAGTTGAAGTATTGAAACCCTTTTCACACGAGGCGGCCCAAAAATGACTAATAGTTATCAATTGCATTGCTATCAAATACCTACATCTCATCACTCTTGTATTTATATGACAATTTGGTTTTAAATTTTGCGTCGTACCTTTGGGTTGTCCCGTGTGAAAAGTCCCTTAAACAGCGATGGGGATACGTTAAGTTCCGCTGCTTCCTGTGACCTCACACTCGTTTATACATGACACTAACTTTAGACACTGTATATTTAGCACGTGGATGTTAATTAAACGACGCGTCCACGAGCTATAATTGGACAAAACGCTTTTTCAATTCCGCTCGTTTACGATCATAGTAATGTAATGAGTAGTGTCCCCCTTACCCCCCCTCCCTCTTTCAGCCCCTCCCCATCGAGCCTTTGATCTGCCGAATCTAATTGCGTCCCTTTTGCGACAATGAAGGGGAAGTATTCGAGAAGTTTTAATGGTAGCTGGTGATATAGTTGATTTTTATTATTATTATTTTTTTTAGTTTTCGTTCCATATATCTGTGGGTTGAAGTATTTTGTATAGTTTTTTAATAGGTTATAAATGCTAATGGAGTAAATATTTTGTCATTTTTCGTTTGTCTATGAGATAACGTATTTTAATTTAAGATCTATTGTAAATAGCATACTCACGATCGCAATAAACATTTTATTGATTGATTTGTATAGATTTTTTTATGTCAATCATACAACTAACCCAAGTCACACAGTACTTAAGTACAATATGACTTATGTTTCTACACCTTACAATGTCATATTGAGCTTCCTGTATGTGGATAGTGATGCCCTTACCGGGATTCGAACCCAGGACCTCGACTAGACTACTACGTCACGACGTCATGACGACGCAACTCGACGTCACTATCGACTGGGTTACGAAAACAATTATCATTCTTTTTCTTGTTTTTCTTTAGGCAAAAGCATTTTGGTTTTTTCTTTAGAGATAGTTCCATCATTAATAGGATTATCATCAGCTTTGTTGCATGTTTTCAGAATATAGCTTTCCCTTTTATGTATTAACGCGAATAATGACGATTGTTAAGGTATTATCCCTGAGTTAAATATTAGATATTACAATATTCAAAGGTACGGATCGATAAGGTTAGAATGTTATATTTAGTATAATTGAATACAATTGACAATAGGTGCCTTGGCTGTTATTGTTAAGTATAATTATTACGTATTTACAGTCAAGGGTACACGTGGAAACTTACAAAATACGGCGAAATTATTGCGTGGTATAATAATAGTGGTTAAGTGTTTATTAGTAACCATTATAATAATATGTATATTATAAATGGTAACTGTTAAATTACATCAGATCACTTTACTGGAATAATAATGTTGACACTATAATGGAATAATTGAATAAACTGACAATATAACATTCTAATTTGCTATAATTATAAAATTATTTCTTGACGATAATTCACCAATTCAATGTTATATATTTACTACGAATTGATTATTATTATATTTCCACTGAAAGTACCAATTTAAACATATCTTGTTTTGTATAAATTAACTTTTTCTATGTAACACCTTTTATAACCATGGTTTTTGCATTAAATAAATGATGGTAATGATGATGATGATACTATATGTAGTTCATGTGAGTTAAGAATGCAGTAAAATCATCATTGTCCGCCGGCCTAGCTATGCTCATAACCAATTAAATCGTTCCTAATTAGGAAGTATCGGCGCAATTTGGGAAATGAATTAGAGATTCACTAGATATGAAATAGTAAAGATATGTGACGATCCACGAGCAAAATGTACCTTATGGCGGCTGGCGCTTACGTAAGCGCCATCTAATATTAATTGAAGCGGCGTTAATAATAGCGTAAGCGCCAAGCGCCATAAGGTACATTTTGCCCGTGTATCGTCCCGTGAGACGTCACATGTCTATACTATCTCTAATTTATTTCCCGAATCGCGACCTTCAACTGGTCACTGTGAACTTGATTTTCTAATCAGGAACGGTTTGGTTGGTTACGGGCATGGCTAGGCCGGCGGACAATGATAATTTTACAAATTATTATATATTATAGAATAAAACTATGAAAACGGATTGTTTTATTTTATTTCATGAGTAACTATCGCGGTAACCGAAGCCGAAGACAATTTTTATTTTTAATTTTTTATATTAGCCTATTTTGGTGTCCCACTGCTGGGCAAAGGCCTCCCCTCGTTTTCTCCACTCGACCCTGTCATCGCCATTTTCCCACCATTTGGGGTAGAATGCGTCCAAGTCGTCCCGCCATCTTCTTTTTGGTGTGCCTGAACCCCGGCCTGCACCGTCTTTGGTGCTCCGTGGGTCCCACTCAGTAACCATTTTGGCCCACCTTTCCGGGTGCATGCGACAGACATGTCCCGCCCAGTCCCACTTAAGCTTAGCGGTCTTGACGCCTACATCTGCAACTCTAGTTCTGGAGCGTAGTTCCGTGTTTCTGATTCGATCAGTTCTACGAACACCTAATATACTACGCTCCATAGCTCGCTGGCAAACCTTGAGTTTCGATTTTAGGGCCTCAGTTAATGACCAAGTTTGTGCACCGTAAGTTAGGATGGGCAGGATGCACATGTCAAGGAGTTTGCGCTTAAGACACAAGGGGCCAGATAGCATCCTTCGAGAACAGGCGGTCTATCGAAATCGATAGACGTATCGAGAACGCCTGGGAGAGCTTCTGGTCCATGAAAGCGCTAATGAAGACAATATTATTATAGAATAATTATTCAGTAGTAATTTTCGAGCAATCAATTCCTTAATGTATTTAAACGAATATATTCATTAGCAACAAGTAAAATGCTAAGGAAAACGGATTTATTAAACTTTTTTTGTGTAGCAATATTTATGCGTTACCTTGTAATAGAAGCTTTGTTCAGATATTTGTGAACTCTTGGCTGCTGTGATGTATCTGACGGCGACTATACTATACCTTATTTTGTATTCCCTTTACTAAAAAGAAATACAAATTCTTTCTGATAAGAGCTTGCAAATTTAATAATGATATTTTCTCAAAAATTTATATATTTAATGACTCCTTGTCTAAATTTAAACGTCAAGTACTTCTGGTTTTAAATAAAGAATCGAATTAAAAAAAATAACTGTAACTTTACACTTAATTGCAAATGTAATGTATAAAAATAGTTTTATCTTCATTAATTTAGCCCCTGTCCTAATTCGACCCTCGTTGTTAATCTTTAAGTTTAGTTATCCCGTATTTTGTTTTTCTTTAATGAGCTATTAAGTGGTGGCAACTGTCCTGGTTTATGAATTATGTATAAGACACTAGTTATAAGAAATATGTACCGTTTGTGCCCAAATAAACATTAAAACATTAAAACATACCTATTTCAATGGCTGTGGAACATCGTACCGTAGATGCGTTACGAGAACACTTCCTAAGATTTATTTGCCGCTATAATTTTGCTCCGTACTTTTAGTCTTCATTTTCTTTTTACCGGCTCATATTATAGTAAAAGTGCTCTCACTATTTTGCGAGAAATGTGCTTGAGAACGTTGTTTTAGCCATTTACTGTGTTCTTCGTGCCATAATGTGCTAAGATACTGCTTGAAATAGATGAAAAGTTTATATATTATGTTGTATAGGTACATATTGAAATAAACTATTGGACAGGGTAATTCTGTTGTCTACTATACTCTAGCTAGGTGACACTGAACAACTTAGATAGGTATTACTAGTATGAGGTAACCTTAATAACGAATGGAAATAGTCACATAACTTTTCGTAGCATCTGTCATTCCGATATATATTTTCTTTCCGTTTAGCGTTTGTCAATGTACGATTGTCAACTTGGCTACGCCCCCTGATTGTGCGGTATCAAGTCATTATAGTTGTAAATTTTAAACGTGTTTTTAGGGTTCCGTACCCAAAGGGTAAAAACGGGACCCTATTACTAAGACTCCGCTGTCCGTCTGTCCGTCCGTCTGTCTGCCACCAGGCTATATCTCATGAACCGTGATAACTAGACAGTTGAAATTTTCACAGATGATGTATTTCTGTTGCCGCTATAACAACAAATACTAAAAACAGAATAGTATATATATTTAAATGGGGCTCCCATACAACAAACGTGATTTTTTTGCTGTTTTTTTCCGTAATGGTACGGAACCCTTCGTGCGCGAGTCCGACTCGCACTTGGCCAGTTTTTTTATATAAATATACTGTAAAAACTGCTACCAGAAACAATGCAAGTTCTCCAGCCTGTGATATTTCAATAAACTAGTTTTCTAGCTTCGAAACCCTGTTCTGCATGTACGCGGTTACTCGAGGTAACTACGGGCCGAGTGTTATTTTCTCTTGCTAGCTGTGAAATATGAACAGGAAAACCTTTTCCTTTAGTAACAATAGAGTGCAGTTTTATGTACAGTAAAACCACCTAACTTCCAAATGCGTAATTAAGTAGATATCAATACTAATTTTGTTTTCGTTTTTGTCTGAGTTTTTTTTTTTTTTCATTGTTTTAAATATGTAGTTATCATTAGAACTGCATCTTTATGTATTCGTGTTAGTTTTGAACCATAATGGTTTTACGTTGGGTATACATCAACCATATAAGGGCTTTATTAATAATAACTGACTTTTCTAGAGTTAACCTTAAAAGTTTAAATCTTTTTTGATCTCCCTCTGAAAGGATTTTGGAGTTAATAAATATTTTTGTTGGTTTCAGGTATGTACATGTACGAGATTAATTACTGTCACCGTTTTGGAATCGAAATAGGTTTTTTATTCAAAGAAGTAGGTAAGTATGTTAAATTAATACTCATATCACTTACTGACGGCTTAGAACCTCTTAGTCTTCGGAGAGACGTTGGCTCTCTTTGCATGTTCTACCGTCTGTACAATGGGGAATGTTCCGAAGAACTTTTTGATCTGGTGCCATCGTCTCGTTTCTATCACCGCACCTCCCGCCAAAGGAGCAAAGCTCATCCTCACTTCTTAGACACATGGCACACCATGAATAAGCGGGCATCCCGCTCGTTTCTTCCCAGAACGTGCAGAATCTGGAATGAGTTGCCTCCTGAGGTATTTCCTTTGTGCTACGACATGGGATTCTTCAAGAAACGGGTATTTAGGGTTCTCAAAGGTCGGCAATGCTTAAGTGGCTCCTGTGATGTTACTTACGTCCATGGGCGACGATGACTGCTTCCCATCAGGCGGCTCGTCTGCTCGTTTGCTGACTATCACATAAAAAAAAATATATATCATAGGTAATTTTAATGCTGAATGTATCAATGGCGGGGCGTAGAGATCGACGCCTACACTCTCGTCCCAATTTATCAAAACTTAATCAAACTCGAAGACAAACCAATGAAATAAGTTTACTCCAAACCCTGAACTGCAGAATTGATATGTTTCACGCGAATCACGCGCTGCCCTTGGAATCCTATTCAGATTTCAAAATTTGTTATGGTTTTGATATGACCTTGACGATCGTCTTGATGATTGCCGCGCATCTCACGTACTACTTTCAAGGCAGGCAAACTGAGCAATGTATTTATTTCTGTTGTATGTTTGTATCCGAATATTTGTAATGTTTTCACGTGTTTTATGCTTAAACGTTCCAATATTCTTAATTGTTATATTCAGCACCATTTACGGCAAGGTTTTTAGGTTATCTGTCATACCTGTAGCCCAGATGGCGCTGTCAGTTGCTGCAACTGGATGCGTTCAAATTCACGAGGCCGTGCCGTACAGCTACGATCGGGGCCCACAAATGGACTTGCCGGAAGATCAGCGCCGAGCCCAATTCGTGGTAAACACTATGTAAATATGTTTTAAATTTAAATTTCCTTGTAATGTAACTTTTTTGTAATGTAGGGCAGAGTGGCGCTCTCTTGTGTCAGAGGCCAAGATCCATTTTTGGGTCACTGAGCCAGTGAAGTAAGTAAGTGTAATGTAACTTTTGAATGTATGTAAGTTTAACACGAAATAAATGATTTATGATTATGGTCATGAGTGATCTTCAAGGTCGTATCAAAATGAGATCAAAACCATAACAAGTTGTTAAATCGGAATCGGGCTCCCGGTGTGTACAGTGAACTACAGTGTACACTTGAAGTGTTAACCAACCGCTTAGTGCGTGCATTATTCCGGTCAAGTCGACTGCAGCCCTGTACTCTCATCGCTTTCGCGAACACTTACTTCAGAGTGTTATTTGGTTATCCAGTGTGACGTGACCTTGGGTTCCGTAACAACTACGCATAATACTGACTTTTTTTGACTGTATCTAAAACTATTAGTGGATATTGTGAGCTGTAGACCTCGTGAACCCCCATGACACCGCCGTTTTGAATAAAATCTGAAACTGAATCGACATAAAATGTCCATATACTTAATCAATAATTATCGAACCAGAGTCCTGCTCACCAAGTTTCACGAGAAATACAACCTGTAGAGGAGAACATCCGGAATAGGAAGTAATTGTTGCCCAAGTGAAACGGGCTTGGCTACAACTAATACAACAACAAATACAACAATAAATACAACTAATAAAATTAGTAAGTACAGACGATTGGCGCCCATCTCACGCACGACTTTCACTTAATTTCGCATGCACCAATCAGCGTGAGTGATCTTCAAGGTTAAACCTGAATGAGGCTCTTGAGCTTTTGACTCGCCCGAGTTCGGCAAGCGGTTGAACGAAGCCCCACGTTCGCAGCAGAATTATTCATCAGCTGCTTACAGGAGGTGCTTCATTTCCAACCTCACCCTCCTAGTCATGTTTGACACCTCGTGAGGCTTAAGATACGGGGATTTTTAAGATGGCGTTTTTACTTCTTGCTGCGTTTTCGTTGTTATGGGTTTCCTTTTGATTACGAGTATGCTGTAAGTTCATTATCATAGTTTTTAGGGATTGATAAGGCATTTATCGCCGTATAGAAATTATGTCTGTATTAAAATGAAATGATAAAGTACATTTCGCCGGCAAACAGCACACCTACAGATTTTCTCGGAGAGTGGACATTTAAATATTCGCATACAAAATTGTACCGTTCCCGTCCTGAACAGTAAACATTACATTGTTCATGCAGTAACCTGGCCCCTAAAAACTAGAATAAGCATTTGATCCTCGCGACCCATCACATCCAAATTTAATCAAGCTGAAACGTTAATCACGAACGTAATTAAATTCCTGATTAGGGTTATAGATTGACGGAAGACGGGACCGTACTCACTGTATGCTTCCCTTGCCTCTGTAGGTATGCTTAAATAGTCGAACTTTGGAACGTTCTCAGAGTTGTCGTTTCGATGTTATTTAAACCCTAGCTAAGCCCAGCTTTGTGATGGTGACAATAGTCTATAGACTCGTGGCTCTGTGAGCGGTAGACCTCGTGAATGCCCTAGTCTCATCGCTCGCGTGAACGCTACTCATGGATCATGGACTGTTAGTGCTTCAAAATCTCCAGTTCTAGGTCCTCCGAAACATGCCACGCGAGTCACAAAAAAATACGTGAGAAGCCGCCAAATCAGCTTAACCTAGAAGATCGCTCACGGAGATTGTTGCATGCGAAATGAACTGAAAGTCGTGCCTAAGATACGCACCGATCAGCAAGACGATCGATCGTCAAGGTCATGTCAAAACCATAACGATCTCACGCGTGTTCTGCTCCTTCCGCAATCGCGGAAATGGGATAAATATTGCGAAAGCAAAGGAAGTTTTCTAAAGACGTGTAATCGCTTCAGTAGATAACACAGATCATTCTAGTTAATAGCTCTGATGATTAAAAGTTCTCCTTTTAGTTGAATTTATTTCCTTTTTGTGGTTTATATACGATTTCAAACTAAAGGCATATTTTCAATTGCAATGTACGAGTACAGTCAACTGCAGAGATAGTTGATGCAACTGCCAACAAATTTCTATGCAGGGGTGTCAATTATCTCTGCAGCTGACTGTGTCCGTTCGTTTCTTTGAATTCCCGATATTTTGGCACAGTTGCACAGCCATCCTCTCGTGCTGCGAGTTTTGATTTTGGTCTACCCATACCTATACATATCTACATTATTTCGAGAACAAAGAAATTACATGGTAAAAAATGTTTATAATAATACAGTTTTTTTTTTACTAGCCTATTATGGTGTCCCACTGCTGGGCAAAGGCCTCTTCCCTTGTCATCCACGACTCCCGATATAGTGCCTCCTCCGGCCAGTTATTGAGAAAGGTGTCTAGGTCGTCCCGCCATCTCCGTCTGGGCCTGCCGGGTCCGCGCCCCTCTTCTCTGGCATCTACTTGGTAGCTACGCTAGCTCATCTGTCTGGATGCATGCGGCAGACGTGACCGGCCCAGTCCCATTTGAGCCTAGCAGTCTAACAGTCTTGAGAATGCAAAGTTATGTAGTTAAATTAAAATAGCCTTTGTATTTGCCAATGTATTTAATTGGGGTCCTCACATTGATGCCTTGTGCGATAAATTGCGAGCAATCCTTTCTAAGTTCTCAGTCATTAGATATAAAGTACCATACAAAATACTAATTAACATGTACAATGCACTAGCTGAATCAATCATAGCGTATGGGCTTACAAGCTATGGCAGAACGTTCAAAAGCTACTTAGACAAAATATACAATCTTCAACTCAGATTACTAAAACTAATAGTTCCCAGAAAAATAAAAGATCAATTTAGAGACGACTATAGCAAACTGTTCAAATTTTGTAAAGTTATGCCTATTCAATGTAAAATAAAATACTTAATTTTAATGGAAAACATTCATAACGAACAAATAATGAAACCTATTCAATCAAAAATACATATAAGAAAGATTTCTCAAATGAAAGTTACAACTATCAACAGTAACAACAAATACGGAGAAAGAAAAACATCGTATATAGCACCTAGGTTATATAACGAACTACCCATAAATTTAAAAATTACTATAAACGAGAAAAATAAAAAGAATTTACTAAAAAAATACTATCTTGACGGCGTCTCAACATAACTTTACCTACATAAAGCATCCAATATATATGTGTATAATTACATATTATATAATCTGCTGGCCATATTAATATTAAATAAATAATGTTAAAACATAATAAATAACCCTAACAGTAAGTAACTAACTAATTAATATAATTATCAATGAATTAAATATTCTTAACGAAATAAATCATCCTGTATCCGCTACACGCCCCACTCGGTGCATACTCAAACTCGTTCGATCTATTGTAATTAATGCCTCACTAAACTAATGTCATACGCTTAGGAAAACCTGAGCCGCTTACGACTTTCTGGACACGTAAATCGCCCAGCGATAAGGAATTCACGGCACGGCCGGTTGTGTACTTGAGTGGGAGATATTTTGTATTACCCGCCGATAACTCTTATTGTAATTAGGTAATCTCACTTTTAACTTTATATAATTTTTAATTTTTATTTTTCCTATGTACCACAACAATGTTTAAATGTAAAATGTATCCACGAATGCAGTGTCGATACAAACCCGATAGGGTTTCACGGCACTTTTCTGTCTGATGTAATGTAAGATTTTAATATAGAATAAATAATAAAAAAAAAAATGTCCTTCCTATTATTATGTACGCAATGCTGCGAATATATACTAAATATAAATATTATATGCGCGATCTAGTAGAATGTAATCTACGGCATCTAATGAAGCTCTCTTCCAATGTATGTTAGTGTGTATTCGAACACAATATTATATATTTAAGTACACGCACACACGCAGCGGTAATCCTCTGCCACTCCCGGGATTCATATGTATGATGTTATTATTAGTATAATTTATATGTATGACTTTCCGCGCTTCCTTATACCTTTTAATTCGCGTAAGACGCTTGTAAGAACACTGCGCCGATTCTATATTTAAGCGCATCTGTTGTTATACTTAATTTAATTATTCTTATGTTTCGTATTCCAAGTGAAATGCCCTAAATTTTGTGTTGGTTGGGTCAAGTCTTAAGTCTTAAGTTTGAAAAATACGACTCGTCTCTCGAGACTGCGCCTTATAAACTTTGAGTCCTTTAATTACCGAGTCGAGGTCTTTATTGAGTCTTTTTTTAAACGCAACTCAAAATGAGTCTCCGAATAAAGACACCGTCAACAATTTCATAATTTTATTTTTAACATTAAGAAAAATAGGCATTATTATATCATTTTTGTAAAAAAAGAGAGCTTTAAAAAGGGCTCGAGTATCTACAAAAGAATCGAGTCTCTAAAATTTACATATAACTCAAGTTTCTACTTAATTACAAGAGTGAAAAACTGAGTTGATTCTTAAAGAAGATAAGAGTTCGACTCCTAACCAACACTATCTAAATTCAAACTAGTGCTTACTTTATTTAGCAGTAGCAAGACAAAAGTGACGGCAACTGACTTAGAACAAGTTGTATACGATACGAGCACGCGGTTTTCTCGAACTGCAATGGCAGATACACATGCAACTCGCAACAGAAGTAGACATTTTTAATGCATGACCTTTAATTCGCATAAGACGCTTGCAAGAACACTGCGCCGATACTATATTTAAGCGCATCTGTTGTTATACTTAATGATCTTTTAGTATTCAAGTATTTCCAAGATAAATACACTTAAATTCAATGAAGATCTCTACTGCTTAGTTTATTTATGCAAACGAACCGGCGGTTGCCTTAGAGAGCAGCTTGTCTAGAACAAGTTGTATACGAGTCCCAACGCGGTTGTTTAGAACTGCGACCGCAGAGATACTCTGAGCGTAGACATATTTAATGCATGACTACAGCTTTTTGATGAAAATGTGAAAATGTGAGGAAAAATTCGTGACGCATATTCTCTTTGAGCTAGCATGGGGATTTCCACTGATCCGTTCCATTTGGTCAGACTTTTACACCGCTCTTATTGTTTTTTCATAGCTGAACTATCAGTAACGCAGTACTATTACTAGTGTCTCTGTGAGCTGTAGACCTCGCGATAAGATTCATAAAATAATGTTAAAACAAAAAATACTTACTTCGTTCAGTCATTATCACAGCGTACTCACAATAGACTTAAGTGCCAGACTATAATGGCACCTAAGCCCTTTATGGCAATTTTTGCCATTTTGAACATTCTCAAAAAAACGAAACGACAATTAAACTTAATTATTATTATTTAACGACTGAATCTGCTCACAAAATTTAACGTGAATCGGTTGAGAATTGCGACCTGTACAGGAGAACTGCATCCGGACATAGAAAGCAGTTTGGTCGACTCACAACGGAGACCTTCTCTACTCGTAACTCTTGGGGCAATTAAAAATTCATTCACGTCGCCTTGATTTTTGGTAGTTGGTGAACTTTTGCCTTTTAGACTAACCACATAATGTACGGAGCAGCGCAGCGCCATCTATTTACTAGCTGTCTGTCAAAGTCAAAGCACGAATTCGTCTTAGACTACATAGTAATACAGTGAATCTTTGCTATTACTATCAGAATAATGACTTCGCATTTATATTTGTTTACGTAAATTAATTCGCGTCTTGCGAGCGACAGGAGGGGTTTTATTCCGAAAGCTACACAAGCGTAGATACTCAATGCAACCAGCATGCAGCAGTGCAATCTCCGAAGACGAATACTTGTTTTGAGGTTATACCCTGGCTTGACGGAATTACAGGTTAAAAAAAATCGAATTGATATCGATATGAATCAATTTTAAATCAAAATAACAAATTTAACTCGATGTTGAACTAAACATTTAAACATTGAGTTAACCTACATTAAAACTTTTTCATTCATTCGTATCGCAACTATAAATATCCCACATTAGAATAGAATAGAATAGAATATTTTTTTATTCGTAAACACACAGACAATAGACATACATTTAAAGAACATAGTGAAAATAAAGTGTCACGAAATGGCCCCAACTCAGCATGCTGCTGGCGACTTCCAGCGCTGATCTTCCGATGAGACCATCAGGTGACATTAAGATATAAGAGAGAATAAGTGCCAGTAAAGTTGCACCATCCGCTCTTGACGGCCTGATCAACGTCACCCGGCGCGCCGCGGCGGTTTACTATGAAACTTTACATACAATACAAATTAGCGAACTTAAACGATGACAAACATTTTGGTGCAACCGACTCTAAGAGTGATGTAATTATCACTTGACATTCTTTAAAATGACATTGAATATTAATTAGGTTTATATTATTTATTACAAACACTATTATAACATGTAACAGAAATACATAAAATTGTGGTATGATTGTGGTATACACGGGCTCATCGGTCATAATTTTATCGACATCGACATTTTAAAAGTTTTATTCGCCCATGTTGTTAAAACGCCAAGCCATAATTTCTTCCGTGAAACCGGAGTAAGTATGGCTCATTTTACACTAGTACTCGTAGTATTTAGAACTCGACTCGCTCACGCTTGCTCAATTAGAATGTACTTAAGTATATCCAACAATCGCAGCGCATTCGGCTCCGTTCGACTGACAAATCGAATCGCGCCGCGTTTCGCTTCGCTCTAATTTGATTCTTAACAAAGTGGATTCTTGAGTGTTTGCTTTAATAAGGTCTGGGCTTAATGCTGCCTTATTAATCTGAAGGTGAGCGAACCTTTGTGTGAGTGGTAAGGTAAGATATTGACCGAACTCAATTCTAGGCGGATTACCTTATATATTTTATTTAAGTGGGGGCTAACGGAAAATTACAGTTTTTAGGGTTCCGTACCCAAAGGGTAAAAACGGGACCCTATTACTAAGACTCCGCTGTCCGTCTGTCCGTCCGTCTGTCACCAGGCTGTATCTCATGAACTGTGATAGCTAGACAGTTGAAATTTTCACAGATGATGTATTTCTGTTGCCGCTATAACAACAAATACTAAAAACAGAATAATATAAATATTTAAATGGGGCTCCCATACAACAAACGTGATTTTTTTTGCTGTTTTTTTTTCGTAATGGTACGGAACCCTTCGTGCGCGAGTCCGACTCGCACTTGGCCCGGTTTTTATATTGAATTGTTACACATTTTAAACAATAGCAAATGCCACGGAATTCACATAGAAACTAGACCATATTGCAAGGTCAAACTCCAACCAAAACTGAAAGGTTAAAGTTCGTTCGATAAAAAAAACGCAAACATGTTTAATTTTCAGTTGTACGAGTATATCGTCACGTCATCCTGCGTACCATATCAGTATAATTTTAGTATAAAATAGTTAGTGATACAGCCAAAATGTTAAACAGACATGTATTTTCAGAGTACCTAATTGAGAAAAAAGTTTTAAAAATCCCGCGCGATGGGCATTTCTTCGCGCAGTGCTTCATATTTTTTGTCCCCTGCTAATTTCCTGGCTTCACGGTCCTCCTTAAACAAAGAGTAGTTTAGAGTTTGTTAGCTCGGAGGAACAGTTTCTGAACACAATGTCCCTTTTAAAATACACTGCGGCCGCTCCGTTTGCTCCGTAAGTCAATCAAGTACTCGCTCTTGCGGCTGCAATCCATGAACAGACAAACAAACGTATCGTATTCCGCTATCGACTTTAATATATAGCGAATACAGTCTAAAATCGATCAGTGCTCGATCTTGACCGCGATCTCGCATTACGTGCGAAGTGTTCCGCCACTCATTACTTCTGTTTGTGCTTAACAAACGATTCTGCGTCTTAAGACATATATATAAGGTTGTGATTTGAACGGCACGTTTGATGGCTAGGCGTGTAATGACCGGGTATTGTTTGCACTGCTGTCGCGATAGCCCTTGTGGCCATAACATTAAATACCAATATACACTGACCCTTCATAAGTACAGGTACTTGGACGATTCGGAGATCAAGCATCGTCGGATGACTTTTATTAGACATGGGTAAGAAGGTATCGCTTTCATATGTTTTACGAAGTCATTAATACCCGCGGGACGTGTGTTATAAAACCTCTCTCTCTCTCAAATACTGTAATACTATAGAGAAAGAGAGATAGAAATAGGACCTGATTTGTAGCGCAGCAGGCCTCATGGGAAATCCTTCGGATAACGGTATTCGGTATTTTAATGCATTTTTATGGAGTTAGGAACGTGCTCGTATAAAATATGTGTTTATTCATAGATGTTATAATGGATATGCATAATGTAATTTGATTCGATACATCGATATAGTGGTGTAATGTATGTATGTATGTATGTAAACACTTTATTGTACATAAGACAGATTACAAACACAATAAAAGAACATAAATATATACAAAGGCAACTTATCCCTATAAGGGATCTCTTCCAGTCAACCTTTTTAATAATGTATATAAGAATATTTTTTTTTACCAGTAGCGAAGCCTTCATGAAATTAGATTTCCCTATTTCTTTAGATATTTTACCCTATTTCTATGTTAAAGTTTTTCTATGACTATTGATATGCATTTTTTTTTTAATTTCATTGATTTTTTATGGATTTGGCATACAGATAGGTTTTAATATAAACTAAGATATTGTATTCTTTTTGTCCCGGAATTGCTATCTTAAAATGAAGTAATGGAGGTGAAAGCTTAGCTGTACAGCATCTAGGTAGCGGATGAAACAACGTGCTAAAAGTATCTGCCACCTTCGAATATCTCTTAGTTCGCGTTTAGAAGTATCTGCCACAGTCTAATTATTGTTCCTCAATAAAAAAAAATCAATATGTTGACATTTTGACGTTTCCTGCAGTAATGCAGTCGACTACAGCAGTATTGCAGCGCGACATTACTGCCGACTGCATTGCTGTAAAATATGTGCAAATAAATGCAGCAAATTGATTAAAAACTATAAACACCTAATGTATTATGAACATGACTGCAATACAATAAAGAATAAATAAAGAATAAATAAAATTGTAACCTCTCTCATCAGTACCAAAAAGATGACCTCTTTAATTAAAATTGAATCCTTAATTTCGATCCTACTATGGAAATACACAAATAGTAGTATACATAAACAGCTTAAATCCTAACCCTTCATTTCGATATTACACACCATAAACGCATTTTATAACCGGTTACTGACCCATGCTCTGGCTTTCACCGATGAATAGCTGCCAGATACTCGAATCTAGAAATAAGGATAGAATACTGCCATGCTAAACCAGTAGAGACCGATTTTAGAGCTTATTTCATTATACATCTGTATACTTTTGACTAAAATCCGTTCCTTTGTATTACCACGCCAGAATGGCATATTGCAGGGTATATTTAGGTTTTCCTGCTCTATTCATTGTACCTTGTTTGGCGCTGGCTCCTAAACCACAGTTTGAAAGACTTGGTACCTGTCCTATATATACTAGTGCGCCCGTAGTTTACAGCGGCACTAACTCTATGCACTAAACTGTTATGGGATCGAGTAAAATGGCTTGCGGCTCTGTATAAATAAACTGTGGCGATTTAGAGCGTAGCGCCGCTACGGGCGGGGCGCCGTAGCGCTACGGTTGACGCTACGAGGAATTGCTACGAGCCAGCGAGTATTTAATTAGCCTCATGCATGAAGTTTATATTTGAACGAAATATGTTTTATTCGGATGTTTGTTACCGTTATATCATGTTACAAATGCATTTCCGTTTTTAAATTACCATTTAATTACTTAAAATTATAAATAAAAAGTACAAAAATTTGCCCGCGAAAAGCTAGTGAGCGAAACGCTCGAAACGCCACGTGACGTCACGCGTTCGACAGATTAGTGTCATTAGTAGCAAACGTCAGTTGGGCCGCCCAACGTGTGACGTCATCACGCTCTGTCGAATTCGCGCCAAAAATTATGAGCGTTTCAACCGCTCAAAAATTTTCAACATTTTAAATATTTTTTAATAAAATAATGTTAAGGTTTACAAAAGTATTTTTATCATTTTCGGTGTTCCAACGATATAAATTATGAATCCAAAAATAAAAATAAATTCATGCATGGAGCTAATTATTAAATACAATACTGCCCGATTCCAACTAAGATACCGTCAACAGGGGTGAATAGGGATGGCTGGGGTGAATAGGGACAAAACTTTAAATGTGATTTCCCTGACAATTTCCTGTGAATTTCTTAAAAAATACCTACACAAATTGTATCACAATAACGGCACGATTCGGGAAATGAATTAGAGATTCACTAGATATGAAATAGTAAAAATATGTGACGTCCCACGTGTAAAGGTACCTTATCGCGGTTGGAGCTTACGCTATTATTAACGCCGCTCCAATTAATATTGGATGGCGCTTACGTCGCATAGCGCCGCTATAATTTGCGACGCTATGCGACGTAAGCGCCAGCCGCCATAAGGTACCTTTTGCAGTGAAATGTTACATATCTTTACTTTTTCATATCTAGTGAATCTCTAGTTCATTTTATGAATACCACCGTATCTACTAAAATAAAATAAAAAACGCGTTCAAACAAAAACGTCATTTTTGTTACTGATCTAATCCATATCGTTTGTCTACAAATATATATAGGTCTATTTATTAATTGAAGTATCTTAAAGTTCGAATCGGGCAGATAGTAACTTAAGCGCCGCGCTGTGGTCTGCACTCCGGACTGGACTTGCAATCCGGAGGTCGCGGGTTCAAACCCCGGCTCGTACCAATGAGTTTTTCGGAACTTATGAATATACACACCATTGGCTTTCACAATAAATTCGTATACGAGTACAACACACAGGTATGTTGCGTGCATTGCATATTTCCTGTGTATGTTGTAGATACGTAACGCGGCTGACAACTAGGGGAGAACGGGGACGGTTGTGACAGTCGAGATTGCATTACAATCGTCGGATACGTTTCGGCACTTCGCTTTGATACGGTTTCTGTTTGTCACACGCAAGGGTAATATCAATTGGCACGCTTTATTTGATCATCTGTGAACTATCTGTATTGAAACGTGATATTTAGAAATGTATAGGTTTTTGAGAGCTGAAGACACTTTTATGAGAAATGGTAGCAAATATCTTTACAAATTAAAAATTCCTATATTTAGAAAATTAATACACAATCAAAATCATTGAGGGTAGGACCTTGTAATTTGAAACACATATTCAAATGTTTTAGAGCTACTGAGAAAGCATTTTTAGGAATAATATGCCTAAGGGCTCATAGGGGGTAAAAAGTGTTATGTTTCGTTGTGATACATGTACTGGTACGTAAATTAATGACATCGGTTTATAAAAACCGGCCAAGTGCGAGACAGACTCGCGCACAAAGGGTTCCGTACCATTACGCAAAAAAAAACAACAAAAAAATTTATTTTATTCTGTTTATAATTTATTTACTCTATTTATTTAACAACAACAAAACTTAAATATTTATTTTATTCTGTTTTTAGTATTTGTTTTTATAGCGGCAATAGAAATACATTATCTGTGAACATTTCAAGTATCTGGCTATTATGGTTCATGAGATACAGCCTGGTAAACCTTTAGCGGCAACATTCACAAATACAAACCGCCATTAGATATTAAATCGTTTGAAATAAGGATGCCGAAACGGCCCCCGTGAATAGGGGCCGGACAAAAGCCGGTGACGGACGGCCGGAGCCGGACGCACTCACAATCAATACACCAGATTTATTATAGGCGAGGAGTATGCGTCGGGAAATATACAATTTACGTAACATAAAGTATACCTCTTTTACCTAGTTTGAAGGTTCGAATCTCGGTAAGGGCATTTATTTGTGTGATGAGTAGGTACGGATATTTGTTTCTTGCGTTATGGATGTTGTCTATTTTATTAAATAAAATTTTATAATATACAAACCGGTCAATTCGAACTCTCTAGTTAGTCTCCTAGGTTGTGTTGTTATTAGATCTCTATGCCTGACAGCTGTGAAGGTCAAGCAGCTTTGCAGAGATTTTAAAATCAGTTGAGAAAATTGTAGCATTTTTCATCTCAATAATAAAGCTGTACCTAACAACTAAGAAAAGAATCATGCCGTTCTGTCACCATAATAGGGTTTTAATTTTTGACCGAGCGTTATGTCTCCGTTTCAGTTGGGGCAAAAAATGTTTTCGTATTTCCGGGTGTTCTACAGGTCGCAATTCTCAACCGATTTTCGTAAAATTTTGTGAGCAGGTTCAATATTTGAATAGTTTTTTTTTCGAATCAAAAAGTTTTCGAAATCGTGGAGCCATACATTTATATAGTTTTAAGATCAACCCACAGAGCCACTATTGGGTAGTATGATAATTAGTCATAACCCTTTTGGCATCGGCGTTGCCGGGTAAAATTGAGCTTAGAGCACAGAATTCTGTAAGGTACACATCTCTAATGGATTTGATTCTACCCTCTTTTTGCTGGCCTCTACCGATGATCAGCCAGTTGCCCGAATCTAGTATTTAACGAGGATCGTTTCTATAAATTGTATACAAATTTCTGAACCTAGCTCTTACACAATTAGATCCGCGCAACCAATAACGCCTTTGTATTAGTATGTATGACAAGCTTTCCTAATGGAGGCATTCGTCACAACTTCACCATGTTCCCAATACACACGGACAACTGAAACTCCCAAACAATTTCTTCGATAGACTTCTGAATTCGGCCGCAAAGTTATCTTTTTCAATGTATAGTGTATCTCGCTCTGTCGTTTATGAAATGTGCGTGCGTCTCGCTCTGCGGCGCGGATTTCCGATCGGTATGAATCACGGGCGATCAGTTATCGCTTTTTGCGGTGGTTCAGTCCGCGGGCCGCGGAGCGCAGATGCAAAGTAATTTGATTATCAGGGGGTTATTCGAATTGTAATGACAGGTTATGAATTTGATCTGGATTTGTTATGGGTATGATGTGTCAGCTGTTATTTCTCAAGGGCTTTATGGCGTAATTCATGAACGCCTGACAAATCTAAAATGCCGTCGAATGTTTTTTGTCCTTTCAGTTTGTTAAAAAGAGAAGTTTAACAGATATAATAAAGAAATTTAAACAATAGTATTGCTACTCTAAGAACAAATTAAATTATTTTCTATGAAAATATTTTAATTTGTGGTTTTTCAAGTAGACACACTACTATTTAAACTATAAACTGAAATAAATATCATATACGAAGGAAAAAATGGCCAGGGGGCGCCACAAGCCTTCGGGAATTGTCATATACTTGGAAATTTCGACCCATGCACCGTGGCCGGATAGCCGAGCGGTTCAGGCACCTGTCCGGTAAACGGGGTACGCTGGTTCGATTCCAGCTCTGGACACTGGAGGCTTTGGTCATTTTTTCCTTCGTATATGATATTTATTTCAGTTAATAGTATTGCTGCTTTACTTATCTGCGATACATAACGTGCTTGTTAATAGTGATAAGTTACTATCCCGATATACATATTTTTTGCATGCAATTACCAAATGTTCTTAAGGGGCCCACTGACTATCAGTTCGCCGGACGATATCGGCCTGTCAGTGGAACAAAAATTTGACAGTTCCGAACAACTGATAGGACGATATCGTCCGGCGGACTGATAGTCAGTGGGCCCCTTTAGGCAAATGCATTAATTTGTAGGTTCCAAAAAGGCATACATTAAGCCTAAAGAAAATCATAATTATTGAAAAGCTAATATTGTCTTCGGTTACCGCGATAGTTACTCATGAAATAAAACTATGAAATCCGTTTTCATAGTTTTATTTTATTGAAAAGCTATTTTTTATTGGTATAAAAACGTCCTTTCCGAATACACTCGCAGCCCCCCGCAGTCCCCGCAGTCGACACTGACAGCCTGTCGTCGACACCCGGTCTTCCATGAAATGTGTCACGAATAAAAGCTTGTAAAACGATCGCGTCATCGCATCGCCACTATAAGTATGCGTGTTGTCAAGATTGCGCTTTTAAAATATGTACTGTTGTCAATGATAATATTAGTAACTGACGAGATATTTATAATACATATGTAGGTTCGGTGCGATTTAATTTGATGCCATAGAATTAATGATATCAATAACAGGGTAATTATGGAAATGACTGATTCAAGCAATTATTTCTTACTTTGGTAGTACCTTACTCTGGTGGTATAACACTGACGCTACTGTAACGCTTACTAAGGGATCTCGCTCACTGTTGCTGCCTGCACTAGAAAATGCTTCAAGTTCAGCTACCTAATCCAAAGAATTATCGCAGGCAATTTTGTGAAATGTCAATAATAATAAGAAATACCAAAACTCTGACTACATAATACCTATCTCTGCAATCGACACGCGGTACGAGTATTTACTTGTGTCAATTTCTAAATCCATACTAAATACTGTATGCACCAAACATTCACAATTCATATTTGTTCACGAAGCGTGCTTTGATAAATGATAATACTTTGATATAGG
This sequence comes from Cydia strobilella, assembly GCF_947568885.1. Classification (NCBI taxonomy): domain Eukaryota; kingdom Metazoa; phylum Arthropoda; class Insecta; order Lepidoptera; family Tortricidae; genus Cydia; species Cydia strobilella. The sequence goes on from NC_086057.1 coordinate 16,718,392, forward strand.
TAGGTAATTATTTGACATTGTATTTAGTATGATTATTATTCTCTGACATTTTATTTTACTGTATTTGACTTTTACTTGGTAGCTTAGGAGATAGGTCTTAAGGTAAGAAGATAGGCAGGTGGTAGGTTGGTGGTTATTTTTATTTTTTTTATTATAGCTATAATGTTTGGAGTACCTAAACACACTCGTACTGTAGCTGTTTCACACATATTTATGTCATTAATCCACTGACTCTTTTGACGGCTCCGGAATACGGCTTCGCTTTAATTACGCAACCACAAAGGTCGCAATAATATGTTAATTAATTGACTTTTGACTACGCAACAAGGACACTTTAGTTTTTCAAATTTGTTTTTTTTTTTTTTTTTTTTTGGTTGACAAATTCACATCCGCAACGTAGGCTTCGTCATGGGTACAACCATAAATCGGCAACAGGCGTCGTCATTACACACAAACAATAAAGCTATCCGCAACAGGCTTCGTCAATATCCCTTATGATAATAATTATTACAAAGTCATTTTAAAGGACCGCCCCGAATCGCATCGGGCCCAAAAGTTCCCATCACGCTAGCAGCGTTTCCACGTTGTATAGCCAACGAAATCCCCTGTACCAGATACGACCCGGAGCGTGGATCGCAGCCCCTCTCTCTAAGCCGACGACCAAGTTCCTTAATGAACGCTTTAGCCTCCATTCCCCAGGGTCCCGCAGTCTCCACTGCAATCGGCACAAACTCGTACATTGGTTCCAGGGCATTATACTTAGTGTGCTTGAGTTTTGCCGCGTATTCAGCGGCTGACCCAGCAGACCTAAGCGTGAGGCTAAGGTGGGACGGTGCAAATGTACTGACACACGTGGCGTCCCACAAGAGGCACCGACCCTTCTGCCATGGAACCAATGTGAGACCGTCTGGCCTTTTGCCATCCGTACGAGACAACCCTGGAGGCTCTAAAACACAAGGAATATTGGCTGATATCAGAGCCCGGCGGACCGCATCATTGATTGAATGATGCCTCGAAAAACGCCCTGCACATCTCAGGCAACTAAGTCCATGGTGACCATCCTCCTCGACCATGGCTCCACAAACGCACCGGTGCGGCTCGCAGACTTTACTACCCAACCGCAAGGCAACCGCTATTCTCAGGGAGTCATTATCGAGCAGGGTACCCAACTGAGGGGAAGGCAAAGCCTGCAGCCACGCCCCCGATTCAGGCCTCGCTGCGGCCTTGAGACGCGCTAAGTCCGATCCGGCCGCGCTGCCTACTAAAGTTGCACAAATATCTTTGCACAAGATATCATCCCATGCTCTTTGGGAGCCGGGGTTGTCAGGACGCTCGTTACTCTGGCAAATCGTGGACCACCTAGAAAAAGCCTCAGCTACAAAAGGTATTTGGGTATTGTCACCATTACAGGACAAGATGCGAGCAACAAGCCCCAAAGTTCCATGAGCCGAGGCAAGGAATGCCACTACACCCACTTCCTGACAACGCCGTATGCCCAGCCCGCCATGGCGCACCGGAAGAGACGCCTGACACCACTGTGAATCGCTCAAATTCACATTTATAATGGTTTGCAAAGAGGATCTAAGAGTATCGTCCAACCTTAAAACATCATTTTCACATAGCCAAGTAGGAGATGTTCTTAGAACGTACAGCATACGTGGCATGCCAAAACAGCTCCGCAGCAGGACAAGCGACACGTGGGCTGACAAATTTTTTAAATGCTCTTGTGCCCTTACAAACGCCAACCTTTTCTCCTCAAGAGCAGAGCTAATCCCTTCCTGAAAAATGGGAGCGCCCAGCAAGCGTAAGGATGACCTGTGCAAAAATCGTAAGCCCGGCAATAACCCTTCCAACTCGGACAACAAACCACTATTCACGGTACCACAGCAAAAGAGCTCGCATTTGCTTGGATTAACCTCTAAACCAAACGCTTTCAAGCCTGGCAAGAGCTTCTTTAAATCTTCCAGCACCGCCTGCGGACTACCACCTAGGGTTCCATCATCTAGATACCACACATTCAGGGGAGAACTCAGCGAAGCAATAACCTTTTGTATCGCCAGACAAAATATTAAGGGTCCCAACGGATCGCCCTGCTGAGCCCCGACTCGTGAGGTTATCGAAATTTCGTTGAAAAATAAATTGCTGGATGTGTGGTAACATTGACGAAGGAACGGATACAGAGATGGCACTCGGTCTAATACTTCCTCAAGAATCGTGTCTCTCTCTACGCTATTGAACGCATTTTTGATGTCAATCTTGAGAATAGCCGCATCCTTACCGTCATTCTCAAGCGCAAAAGTTCTGGTGGCATGTATGGCTGCCTCACATCCTTGGCTAGTCCCGAACCCAATCTGTACTGGCTGCAGATAGCTTGCCATTGCATCCCTAACTGCTCGGCAGCCCAGTTTAGCAGTCAAGCGGCGCAGTGTGCACCCTATGGCTATCGGCCGAATTCCGCCATCCTTTTTGGAGAGAGCACAAAGAGAAGCACCGTATAAGTAGGGACAGACCACGGGATTAAGGGAACCCTTCAACAAGAAATTGCAAAGCTTTGTTATACTATCCATTAAGCGAGGACCATTGTTGCCAGCTGAAGATGACGTTAGCTCCTTAAGATGCTGTGGGCGCAACCCATCCAGACCCGATGCAGATCCATTATAGAAGGATCCTAATGCATCTTTCACCTCAACAGGTGTAGCCGAAATTGGAGGAACAGAACCGTCAGTCTCTGGAGGGAAGATGAGCGGTCTAGAAGGGGACGGATGTTTCTCCTGTAAACACCTAACAGTCTCACTACTCGAGGGGGCTATAGACGAATCCGACAAAAGAAGGCGAACCGCCCCTCTCAAGTCGCCGTCATTTACCTTGCCCTCTATGAGTTTGTAGAACGGCCTCGATCTACGTGGAGTATCGTCTGGAAAGTATAAAGTAGTGCTGTGTACGTTTTCCTTCACCTTACTTGTCAAAGATTTATTCTTATCGCTTTCAGGAACTCTCAAAGCAGTATACGAAAAAGTCAGCAAGGAAAACCAATCTTCCACGCTGTTAGACTGTACGCAGTTGTCTATTATGTCACAAAGTTTCCCGGCTGCGAGGGTCCTCGCACCTTTTGGTATGTGCTTCAAAACTCTGATTTTGGCTTTAAGTTCTGACAATTTGCCTAAGTCCACTTCGCGAATCGCCGATGTCTGTGAAGAATTGCCATTACAGGGAGGGCCCAGCGCTGCTGTGCTCGGTCCCGGAACTACCTGGGCATTTTGACCCTGCGGAACAATGTCCTTGTGAACGCGAGCAATATGCACGCTGAGGCCTCTCGGCACGACAAAAAGCTTTGGCGATCCTGGACAATAAGGACAAGTGGTCTTTGAGGGGCTGGGGCTGCTCATTGTTTTGAAAATAAACCGATTACCAAATGTATAAATTAATTCCACACACAAAAAACAGTGTCAAAAAACAACATGCATTTAAAACCAATAAAAATAATATAAACAACATGAAATCACAAAAAGCAATAAAATGCGACCAAAATAATTCATTACATTATATGTCATTAAAAATACTTTCTTAAAAAAAACACAGATTAAATTTTGATTAAAGAAAATATCAATATCACAATTACGAAAAAAAATAAAATAAAATCGTGATACAAAGAAAAAACGTACAATTCTAATTGTTAACGTTGTAAAAAGATTCGTTCCTAAAAATCAGATTATAAAGAAAAAGTAAATGACTGTGATAAAAAAAAAGTGAAATTAAAATTAATTACAACAAAGATATTGATATTATGACAAATCTAAACAATTTAAAAAACATATATATATATGATATATAACGTAAAAAAAAATAATGTAAAAAAAAAAAGACAATTTAAAAATAATTCCAACAATGATACTGATAAATCTAACAATTAAATCTAAACTATAATTAAAAGATATTGCGTCAAAACATCGATAAAATAAAAACATTAAAACCTTTTTACCAAATAATTCACTTTTGAAAATAAAGAAAAGAAAAAAAAAAAAAATATTAATCGTTCCTCGCACAAATAAAAAAAAAGGCCAAATTCCGGATTCGATCCCAGGAACCGTAGTACACAGTATCAGTTTCCGAGTCTCTATGCCACTAGACCACGCGCACCTCCGACAAGTGGACGAAATATCGATACGGCTACTGTAAGCTACTGTAGCTAACAAAACTGGAATTGGACGGTATGTTTGGAAACAGAATTCACCCGCACAAAAGTATTATGGTGCGATAACTAATAGAAAATCAAATTCTAACACCGCTCGAATTGTCCGAGGAGTTAACTGGAGCCGTAAATTATACTGGAGCCGTAGTAACCGTGATGGTGTAATAAGTGTATACACTTCACAGCCTTTGTTTACATTGAAAGTTCATTCTGTCGTCCATCGATGATAACTACACCACGAATGTATAGCTTTTATTTTTCCGCAAAGTAGTGTCCATATCACTAGAAATTTGCATCAGATGAACTTGCCTTGGTATTCACTGTAAGTTTGCACTAAGTATTGTTCTACTCGTATTTAAGGGCCACGTCCGTTGACAGCTGTGTAGGTGTTATTTGAAAAATATTGATATGCTACACTCAAAAACACTGTATTTGTTTGGTTTTTAGGCACCACACTACTACATTTATTAGGTTTTTGACTCGTTCCACACTCTGATTGTTCTTTTATATTTTATAAACAATAAATAAAACGGACCGCACGGACTTCGATGTTGACGGGCGCGCGGCAGCGCCATCTCTCCCGCGCGGCAGCGCCATCTCTCCCGCGCGGCAGCGCCATCTCTCCAAATCTCTCAAATTCAAATTCAAATTCAAAATGTTTATTCTGTAAATAGGCTTAAGCTAGCTCTTTCACATGTCAACTTATAACTATATATACATAATTATTCTATTTTAACATAAATGCATCCTTATCTTCTACGAATTCCTTAACCGTTTGTCAATTAAAACCTCATCAGTTTGATTAACATTTAGTTTAGATATAGCCGGCCATATGACGTACGATACGACATTAAAACTGAAGGGCGCGGGGTTGAACCCCAGCTCTTGTTAACGTATCGGCGAAGGAAAATATCGTGAGGAAACCGGGCTAATCCCCAAGGCCTAGCTCCCCTTCTGGGTTTACAGATCAAATGGCATTCGCTTTCGTAAAAAATAGTGCCTGCGCAAATTTTTGTTGCTCACCCAAAAATTACACCTAAGAAAGTAAATAATTCAATCTTAAAATTAGATAGTTACCTATCATGTAAATTTTTACAAAATAATGATAGGTTAGAACATTAAATCTTTCTTAAACTTGTTAACGTCCCGATTCGAACAATGATTATAAGAAGTCACAGACGTACGATACCGATATGTCAGTGTCAAAAGTGACCTTTTTTTTTAACCAAAAATCTTGTCAATTTCCTTGATAAAATGAGTGTCGTTCGCCGCCGAATTACTGTTGCGGTTATGACGTTGGATCCGTCACTCGTTTTACTAAAGTTGACAGTGACAGCGGCGGCATCAACGTTGCAGTAAAACAGCTGCAGTTGACAACCGAATGTCACCTTTAAGTTATATTAGTGACGTGCGAAAAGAACAAAACCACATCATGCAAATTCAGTCATTATTGACTTGAAAGGCGGTTAATGCCCTACGGGACTAAATTAATACCTGAAAGTTCTAGTTAATGCCCTAGACTAAATAGGTCTTCCATTCGGCTGCCCCTGGCCTATTAAGACAGCGGAGCATGAGCCAGACACGAGGGAAGGGGAATGATAACATCGTGAGCTATTTTTAAAGCCACTGAGTTTAGGTGAAGGTATTTGAATTAGTTTTTTTTTCATATTTGTGAATATGTCTGCAGCTGTAAAGATAAATACAATGCAAAATTACAGAAAACTATAAATAGTAACATTAAACATTGGGGTAATATATCCTTACCCAACCTACTTATACAATATAATACATTGTGGTAATAACCTTAAGTAACACACACAAAAGACTATTCGTAAAACCCGCCCCGCGCTCCTCCAGATGCAAAGGAGCCCATCGTGAGCCCATCACACTCGCTGCATTACCACGTTTAAACCGCGATAACAACCTCTGCATCAGAGACGCCCGGGGGCGAGGCTATTTACACTAATACTACCACCACCACGAAAATTTAAATGCGTCAACCAGAAATAAGTCAATATTTGTCGTCACTTCTACCTCTACAATGCGTCACGCCGTGCCCTTGATGTTGTTGATGTCACAACATCGCGTGAGTTATTATAAGTAGGTATTCGTCAATATTACTGTGAAGCATCCGTGAAAACGGTGGTATTACCTATATTAACCCACACCTATATGGCCGACAAGGGCGACAAGCATCCGTGAAGCTATTTCAATGTGTATGGAAATAAGCGGTGACTGTCATGCAAGCCCTCTATCCGTCCTGAGACAAAAATACATATAATTTATCACTACAAAGACTTGTGACTGGAAGCGTTTAGGATTCCGTTTCCGGAAGATAACAACGAACGGGAACCCTGTAACTAAGCAATTGATATGCAAATTCAAAGGTGATATCGATTTTATTATGATATAAGTCGCTGCGCGTACAAAAGTCGCCATGTGTTTTTAACCTACTTTACAGGAGACACAAAAAACTGTTTATTTCGATAATTATTGGACATAAATGAATCAATATTTTTGTGACAAAAGTATTTGCACTTTAACATACATTAAGGAATTACATGAAAAATATTTAAGTTTTAATAATATGAAAAAAAAAACTTTTTCATAAATATGTCACATAGCGAGTTTTGTTTGGCTCATAAATAACCTCTAAGTGTCTTACCATTACATGGTTAGATTTAATTGTTAAGGACCCTATACATTTTTTGTTCTTTATCGTCACATGGCTATTTAATAATATGATGTGAGCGTTCAATAAAACAGAAAAAAATGCTATGTAAGTCAATATAATTGAATTTTAATCGTGAATTAATAATCTACGAACTTTTTTATTATAACTATTACTTTATGATCAATTTGTTTCAGTCAATATCTTTGAACTAAATATGTTTACCTAGGTAACTCATTTAAATTGGTTTGATAATTATTTTCCAGCCCAATAAGTAATCAAATAATATACATATATACGAAGCAAGGAGAAAAACGATAAAAAACTATTTTTTCTAGTTTTGTAATCAAAATGTTGCCTTTAAAATCTTGAAATGTAAAAAGTCTCATCTCTTTAAGGACTCTCTTCTTCCTGCCCTTATCCCACGTTATGTGGGGTCGGCACAACAAGTTTTTCTCTTCCATTCTCCTCTATCTTTGGTCACCTCAGCACTCACTCCTTTCTTTCTCATATCCTCTTTCACACAATCCATCCATCGTTTTTTGGGTCTACCATCCGCTCTCCGTCCATCAGCATTTATCCCTAACATTGTTTTGCCTATGTGACATTCATCTTTCCTCATTACATGCCCATATCACGGCGCGAACCTATATACTACTCCTCATCTTCTCCGTTACCGGTGCTACTTTCAAACTTCCCCTTATATACTTATTCAACAGTCAAATATCAGATGACAGTCTTATAATGGACTGTCATTGGTTTTCTCCTGCATTGCTTTATTAAGTAAGTAATCACAGTGAAGTTAGGTCGTTTTCATGATTCAAGTTGTCAAAAAATGGGTGATAATTAGAGGCTCTGGTACTCGCCGATGCGCACAGGGAGAGGGTCAGGTGCAGGGCCCTAAATGAATTCCCTGCACCCGATGAACTGCCGAGGACGCGTCAACAAGGGCACGAACGGATGCAGCAAAGCTAGAAGGACGACCTGGAGGACTTTCGCTATGGATCTCATACCATAGAGGCACACTGCAGTCAAGAATGCAATCGTTGGGCCGTAGAGTGTCGCACCATGACGGCGGCTCTTGGATTAGGGAACGTTTCGCTGCGCAACGTATTAATGACTATGTTGGGCAGCGAAAGGAAATGGAACGCAGTTGCCTTCTTCTGCTACACCGTCATTTCAAGGAAGGAGGCCGCGGAAACGGAGCGTAAGAGTAGGAGCTGAAGACGCGCACCCGAACCGGCGCAGACGGCGGTGAAGAAAATGGGCACAATTTTCTGTCCGCCTAAACCCCTAGCAGGGCCAGCGGGCTGTGGGGGTCCGCACTACACGGCGCTACACGATTGGCAGTGGGTCAAGCGTCAATGGCTCTCCTTTCCAGCGGTGTGGGTACTCAGGAGTAAGATAAGCCAGGGCCGTTGGAAGGAGTAGAATCTCAGGCACCCCGCACCTCCTTGAAAACGGCCAGAAGGGTGAGCGCCGGAGTGGCTTTTAGTGGGTATATCTCCTTTTCTCCTCTTACTAGGAGAGGATGGTTGCAGGAGGGAGTCCCACATATCCAAATTCCTCCCCAAGCCGGAGGGCCTTTGTCAACAAAAAAAAAGGTTATTAAGGAATTTCAAAAAGTTGAGTTTTAAATAATTTCCGAAATAAACCTGCAATCAATTAAAAGTCGGGCTTTTGAAAATATAGGCAAAAAATATTAAGGTCAACTCTTCTTCCTCGCGTTATCCAGGCATTTTGCCGCGGTTCATGGGACCCTGGGGTCTGCTTGACAACAGAACTAATCCCTAGTTTTAACGAAAGCGACTGCCATCTGACCTTCCAACCCAGAGGGGAAACTAGGCCTTATTGGGATTAGTCCGGTTTCCTCACTATGTTTTCCTTCACCGAAAAGCGACTGGTAAATATCAAATGATATTTCGTACATAAGTTCTGAAAAACTCATTGGTACGAGCGTGGGTTTGAACCCGCGACCTCCGGATTGAAAGTCGCACGCTCTTACAGCTAGGCCACTAATAGCGCTTCACATGAAATAATCATGTTTAGTAGGGACCTGTATACAACTTGAGGGTAGATAATAGTTTAATATACGGTAGACTCGATTGTTATAAGAAAATCCCGCTATGTACTAGTAAAACGCACAGTCTAGAAACATAACATCGACTGCAACTAGTATAAAAATATCGCTATGTGCGAGAAACTACATATCGGGAGCAAGCGCATCTAATCATTTTTAAATAAACTTGTAGAAAATATCGCTATGTGTCAAGCATCACATAGCGAGCACACGTCTGTAATTGCTGTTTAAATAAGCTAATGTAGTTATGTGATTTATTCCAGTTAGCGATTATAGGAAGAGCATTCATTGTATGGGCGTCACATACCTACATTTGATAAATCCTTAAATATTGAAATAAGCGCCACGCTGTTTTTGGAGCATATGCGTATAGAAATAAGGTTCAAAATGGCATTAAAACCGAAAAATCGTTAAAAATCACATAGCGACTTTTGTACGCGCAGCGACTATGTTTATAAGAAGATTCTTTTTTTTTTATTTAGAAACAAACAGTCTCTTATATTAATAAGTTGTTACAATGTAGGGTAATAGACTTATAGACCTACAGTTTCCTAAAAAATAGTATGAAAACCATGTGACTTATATAAATATTAAATTAGACTAGAAATAGAAATTCCAAGTTGTCAAAACAATGTTACAACAATACTCTTTCATTTTAACAAAAATAAAACAAGAATGGAAAATAAAACAAAAATGGATAAAACTAAAATGGATAAATTGTAAACAAAACAAAAGTGCAATTAAAGTAAATTTTCTAATTAAAGCCTGTTAAAGCCTATTAATACACTTCAAGGTCAGGCGTTTGAAGGTACAAAACTTGTTATTGAAAATATCTAAATTTTGAAATTTATTATCATACATCCTGCAAGCTCTTCTAATGAAACCGTTTCTCGCGTATGAAGTTCGACTACGAGGAATATAAAAGAGGTTCTTCTTTCTACATGCTCGCTCGTCTTCTTTACCGTCTACGAAATTTTGATATTCATAGACAAATGACCTGTGTTCCCCGAACTTCTAATTTAATTTCAGACAAAACAATAGTTCCAGACTATAAAACTGCAATGCCCAACTTAGGTACTAAATGAAATATGAAAACTGCGAAGTAGGTAATTTGACTGAAATTGAAAGAAAGAATTTCATTTCATTCCATCTCAAGAAATAAACTTTTAGTTCGAGGTAAACAAATAATCTCAGGGAAATCTTTCATTAACCTCAAACGGCTTGCTGTATAAAACACCTACTTTTATTCATACCTACACTGCTGTTAAATAAATGCTAGGTATTAATGATACCTATTAGGAACTTAAAAGTTAAAGGGCGCTCATCAGACAAATAATAATTTACATAAGTACCTAGTTTTAGTACCTTCCCTATAGAATTAAACGAAAAATGTGAAATGAGTTGCGGCCTTCTTATAGCGGTCACCTCTTCCCATCGGGTTGGCCTTTTACAAATTTTCCACCGACGTCGTTCTTCATTCATTGTCGTTACGAGGGGGCACAGTGAGTTCATTGAGTATAGATGTATGTATATGTATTGTATGTAGTAGATGACTCATTAAGATAAGTTACATCACTAATAATTCAAAGCAAGCTAGCTAACTTTTCTCAATAAAATTTGAACATAATATTGTCTTCGGTTACCGCGATAGTTACTCATGAAATAAAACTATGAAAACAGATTACATCGCGTATATTGAATTTATAATACCTGGCTGGCTTTTCTCTACCACCAGCTTGGGATCCTGTAGTCCATCTGATAAAGGAGCAAGCGAGACATAGACTGTGAGACCTTAGTGTTGGATGATGCTGGACATTCTGATGTTTTGAAAAGATGTGTCCCGCCGAGTTTGTTGCCGGTCCCATATTGGGATACCCTCCTACAATTCAGGAGGGAATTAAATCTTCTCGGGTCCGTGGTGTAGGGTTGGAGCCGGCGTAGTTTTTATCGCGTATATACCTCTACTCTCTCGTGTATCTTTACTTGAAAATAATTGTAGTGTATAACTAGCCTTATGAACCGATTTTGCATGTACAACCAGCCTTAAAGTTTGTAGTCTATGATTGTTCATTATTTTAGTATGTGGGTATTTTTGCACTTTGTAATTTTTCCTCAGTCACCCGTTGACCACGAACGCTGTAAAGGGTTCGAAACGTCGGGATGTATTATAAATTCAATATACGCGATATAATCCGTTTTCATAGTTTTATTTCAAAATTTGAACAGTTTCGGTGTCTGACTTCATAAACGTTCCTTGAAGTATTAAGCCTGCCAATGTCAACGTCGGCACTGCACGTAACGTCACCCCTCCCTCCATCTCAAAACGACGCGATAACCTGGAACCGTCCGCGTTCTAACCTTTGCAAACGTGTTGTTTTTTAGAACCAGTCCACTTGAATACAATTACAAATCTCAACAGAGTTTCGGTGTGTGTTCCCAGAAACGTTACTTCAAGTTATTAAGCCTGCCAATGACGTCAGCTCTGCACGTGACGTCACCCCTCCCGCCGTCTCGAGACGGCGCGATGACCTGGAACCGTCCGCGTTCTAACCTTTGCAAACGAGTTGTTTCTTAGAACCAGTCCACTTGAATACAATTACAAATCTCAACAGAGTTTCGGTGTGTGTTCCCAGAAACGTTACTTCAAGTTATTAAGCCTGCGAATGACGTCAGCTCTGCACGTGACGTCACCCCTCCCGCCGTCTCGAGACGGCGCGATGACCTGGAACCGTCCGCGTTCTTACCTATGCAAACGAGTCGTTTTCTTGGAACCAGTCCCACTTGAATACATTTCGTATAAATTTATTCGGAGCTTTGATAACCTGTCATAAAGAGTATAAAAGCTCGCCGCTCCCGTTATGATGTTGCTGGGACAGATTATGAAACAGCACTCTTAACTGACCATGCCCTTGCAGTATGGTTCGCTAATTGTTGGTGTACAGTGTGGACGACTAATGGTACCGTACGCTGCGATAACTTGCTGTCGTTGTTGTTTTTATCCCAAGGCATACCAAAGGTACAGAGAATTCGCCTTCCTATCTTCTTAAAAAGGCGACCCTTCCGACCTCGCTTTAATAGCTTCTGTCGGGTATGGGCGCCTGGTACCTACTTTGATGTATCAGTCGTGTGTGTTTTCAGTTCCAAATGCATTAAAACATTTTTTTGCAAAGAAGTGAAATAGTAGATTGTACAACAAGGGCATAAAGCCTCAAAAAATTTATTGGTTCGAGCTTAGCGAGGACCATATAGTCGAGGATAAAAATGGCCATTTATGCCTAAATTATACACTCTGCTTTTCGCTTCGATTGTGAGTAAAATATATATACAAAAATCTCCAATAAATATTATATACTTTATGCTCTAGAACATAATAAGTTACTTTATGTCGTCTACGCACGATTTAAAGTTGAACTTTACGAGCATGAGAAGTGAAAAAGAATTTTCAGTAACAACACCCAAACAATTATGTATAATTGAAGAGTCTTATGCCTGCTTATACCTACTTTGATTCTAAACCCTCCACTCGCTCATGAATGGTGTCAGTAAGATGGCAATGAGACGCGTCCGTGCTTGTGAGTCGCTAAGGTGTCGGGATTACGGTATTGCTATCTCAGCCAGTTAATTTATAACATGGAAAATATATTATACAGGTTGATCTAATACGTGGTCAGCAAAACAAGGCCATGGTGAAATTGAGAAGATTTTTTTTTTTGTAAAAAATGGTATCAATGATACTCTAAGAACAAATTAAATTATTTTCTATGGAATTATTTTAATTTGTGGTTTTTCAAGTAGACACACTACTATTTAAACTATAAACTGAAATAAATATCATATACGAAGGAAAAAATGACCAAAGCTGGACACTGGAGGCTTTGGTCATTTTTTCCTTCGTATATGATATTTATTTCAGTTTATGGTATCAATGATATTGTGATTTTATTTGATACAAAGCAAAGGAAACCTGTTCCTGTGATAAATCAAGGTTTCGTTTCAAGGTGGCCTGTATCTTTTATTGCAAGTGAATCCTCTATTTAACTGTTTTGAAATGACTTCAGCAAGTATTACAAGTTACAATATTATAAAACGGACCCTACCTACATTTGTAAATGGTGTCGTACAGCGATCTGATGCAACTGACGAGGTAGGCTCCGTTTTACTAAATGAATTAAGTAAATTAAATAATCATTTATTTTCAGGCATGGCCCATAGCAGTGTTAGTAACAAAAAACGTAAATACTAATGTTAGACAGTACAATTACTTAAAACATACCATGCAAATCAATTGTTGGAGTAGACTTGAGCGATCTCCATGCCGATAACTGGCGGGAGATGGCACAGGATCGAGACGACTGGCGTACACTCGTGTCGGAGGCCAACACTCATTTTGGATCGCTGCGCCATTAAGTAAGTAAGTAAGTATGCAAATCAATATACTTAGAGCTAGTTTTATAATATTGTTATTACTATAATTATCTCCGCATTTTTATATCTACCAATTTCCAATTCCATGGACCTAAGGCCTTTGCAATAAGGCTCATTAATCCATATCAGTTTCAGAATAAGAAATTAATATCAGAATCCGGTTCCAGGACGATTGCAGCATCATTGAAGCTCGTGAATGTAACAATGGTGCCATTATTCGTGATAAGCCCTTCCGCCCGCAACTCGCCCGCAACAGTTGCCCAATTGATATGCAATTAGCCGAATTTTCGTTACTGTTCTGGCTTGTTTGGCCGTAACAACATTCCTGATTTGTGTAGCTAACATGAGAGTCATTTGAAAATATTTAGTAACGTAATGTGCAATAATTATTTTCTAATAGTTTGAAATAGTATAGTTTGGAAGTAACGGTTTTTTATACAATTACAATATTAATATTTCATGCCAACCTTTTGAGTTAATCTCCATTGAATTACTTTGAATAATATTTCTTTTTTGAGAGCAGTTAAAATACTAAAACGTGGCTAATACTAAGTCGACGTCAAAGATTATGTTTACATTTTTCGCCTTATTACAAAAGAGTAAGGAGCTCAAGTGTAAACATATCTTTGACCTCGACTGTACTTCTCTAATGATTTATTGTTTGTTTTATCTTCTTCTTCTTCTTCGTCTTTGCCTTTATACCATTATTTGGGGTCGGCTCTCCTCGTTCTCATGCGCCAGGACCGTCTGTCCTGGGTTGTCTGTGGATTTAATTGGGCTCGTTCTAAATCCTTTGACACGGTGGACCACCAAGTAGCAGGCCGGCGCCCTGGTCCTCTTTTGGTTTCCTGAAGGGCCAGTGCCTTTTTCACGACATGGTCATCGCCACGCCTCATAATATGTCCATACCACCTCAGCCTCTGTTCGGAGAGTTTCTCAGTGATGGGCGCTATTTTGAAACTTCCTCTGATGTGCTCGTTACGCTCTTTATCAAGTCTAGTTACACCCGCAGCCCATCTCAGCATCCTCATTTCGTTGGTATGGACTTTTTGTTCGTGCACCTTTTTCAGTGCCCAGCACTCAGCACCATATGTTAAGGCAGGTCTTATTGCCGTTTTATACACTTTGCCTTTGGTCTTGATCGGCATTCTTCGGTCACACAGAACCCCTGTGAGATCTCGCCATCTTTGCCAAGCAACATTGACTCGGTGTGTGACGTCGGCTTCAATAGTGGCATCCGCTGAGAGATTGTTGTATGTCCCTATAATAGATTAATGTTACAAATGATTTACTGCACATAAAGCCGAAATGACGTCGTATAAGCGAACAAAAGTACCAACTTGTCAATTTCAGTCTGTATACAATATCACTTTGCCAGTGAACACGAGTTATTAACTTGTTACCGCGTACTCCATCATCAGCTCAGCTCAGCTCAGTTAACCAAATAGTTTCATGTGCATACACGTACTTATAATAACACTCTAATTCGACAATCAATCTTCCCGAGTACCCACCTTACCCCACCCCACCATGCTATTATGGTAATTCGACTATTATACGATATTTGAATTTGGTTAATCGCCGTGTGTACGCCAAGCTGCGGTTATGAATATGAATTGTAAGTGCTCTTGGGATGAATGTGATACAATAATATTTGGAATTACTGTAGGTGCTATCTACAGTATAATAATATTTATTTTAATATATATAAATATGAACATCGCTCCCGTCGTCTGTATTCCCTAAAGGTCGGTCGATTCTAATTTAATAATTAGTTATGCTTTTGAATTGGTTTTGATACGACCTTGACGATCATCTTGGTGATTGGCGCATCCTTGCGTGAGATGCACTCGCATCACTTTCACTCTGCTTTCACTTCATTTCGCATGCATCAATCGACGTGAGCGTTTTTAAATGTAGTATAAATTAGTTCAAAACCATAAGAAATTGTTAAATCTCATTCGGGTTCTAGATTTGCCGGTCCAGTGACCTTCGATAAATAGTCAAAAGATGTCTACAGTGTTCTCTAGGAAAGGCTAAAAAAGAATAAAATACTTTAAATCACAATTCCTCAAGTTAAAGATGGAAATCATACATTTTTCAAATATATATTTATATCAGAAATTAAATAAATCACAAAATATTTTATATATTTGCTAGAAATTCATAAAAATACTTATTATACTCATAAACTCTATTTAAAGAGTGAAGGAAAATATTTGGTAAGTACTTAGGTACTACGAGAACTAGGCACGAGGAGAATTACTACATCTATAAAATAACATAATCTCTATTACTACTTTTCCAAAAAGCTTTTAAAATTAATTTACTCGTCTCATCTCCAGAATCACACATCGCCCGATCTTATTCCATTTTACGGCACGTACCCGCAATTCTCACGAATATATCATACCGCCTGAAGATACATCTTAACGGCATCTGAAGATAGATAACAAGATTTATCGCCAGATGAAATTATCTCGTGAAATATTTATCAGACCCATTGTGCCACTTGGCGCGACCGCGACGCTCGGCTGTGACACTCGGGTTTATGACACGAGTTTACGACTCGATTCGAGTTATCGAGTTGAGGTTCGTTTTTATTAGGGTTCCGTAGCCAAATGGCAAAAAACGGAACCCTTATGGATTCCTCATGTCTGTCTGTCTGTCTGTCTGTCTGTCCGTCCGTATGTCACAGCCACTTTTTTCTAAAACTATAAGAACTATCCTGTTGAAACTTGGTAAGTAGAATAGAACCGCATTAAGATTTTCACAAAAAAATAGAAAAAAAAACAATAAATTTTGGGGGTTCCCCATACTTAGAACTGAAACTCAATTTTTTTTATTAAACCCATACGTGTGGGGTATCAATGGATAGATTTACAAAAATAATATTGAGGTTTCTAGTATCATTTTTTTCTAAACTGAATAGTTTGCGCGAGAGACACTTCCGAAGTGTTAAAATGTATGCCCCCCCCCTGTAACTTCAAAAATAAGAGAATGGTAAAACTACAAAAAAATATATGATGTACATTACCATGCAAACTTCCACCGAAAATTGGTTTGAATGAGATCTAGTAAGTAATTTTTTTTTAATACGTCATAAATCGTGAACCGCAATTTACCTTTCATTCGATCGACTCAAATATATAAAAAAAAAACATTTAATTTCATAAACATATTTAAGTGGGGCTCCCATACAAGAAACGTGATTTTATGACGTTTTTGTGTAATGGTACGGAACCCTTAGTGCGCGAGTCCGACTCGCACTTGGCCGGTTTTTTCAAGTAGCTGCTGCGGTAAACGCGGTTAAAACGTACCTGGGAGATGCAAATGGGTATCGATTTAATGCTTGCAGAGAAGATAGGCATTCATCGTAAGTCTGAAAAGCATTAATATGAATGGATTCAATTTAAATTGATGTCATATACGAAAGTAATCAAGGCTTCCAGTGCCCCGAGGGTTGGCATCGAACCTACCGAAGTTTCTCGAGTATGCAAATATGCAAATATTTTAATAAAATAATTAGTTTTTTGTTCTCCGATTCCTTTTTGTCTGTATAATAATATATTAAGCAGTAACCTAAAACGTACCCTTTTTAGGGTTTCGTATCCATGTTCTAAAAGTATATGTTACAAATTAGTCTAAGATTGTGTAATAAAAACAAAATTACAATAAGGCTAACTCGAGGCATCAAAAAAACTCGCGCCAAATCTCGGTTTCGAGTCACCATCTCATCACTAATCGCACGAATTATTGCAATTTGAATATTGCACGACCGTGCCGGTGGCGGGGCGTCCGTAAATCTTCGCTAACTTATTCACAAACAGACTAATTTCATTTGCTTGTCGCGATGATGAGGTGCCGTGTGTGAAAATATGTGTCGTATAATAGGTGTGTGTATTAGGAGAACGTGGGAGCGTGGCGGGGAGCTGTGTATTCTGCCTGTCCTAACCTACGGTGCCCAAACATGGTCGCTCACCGAGAGTCAGAAGTCCAAATTGAAAGTTTGCCAGAGAGCAATGGAGCGCAGCATTCTAGGTGTCACAAGGATGGATCGCATCCGAAACACTACACTGCGCTCCAGAACAGGCATAGCTGACGTAGGGGAGAAGACCGCTAGGCTGAAGTGGGACTGGGCAGGTCACGTCTGCCGCATGCATCCGGATAGGTGGGCTAGTATAGCCACCAAGTGGATGCCGCAAAAGAAGCGCGGACGTGGCAGGCCCAGGCGGAGATGGCGGGACGACTTAGACACCTTCACTAATAACTGGCCGGAAACAGCTCAACAACAGGAGTCATGGAAATCAAAGAGAGAGGCCTTTGCCCAGCAGTGGGACACTACAGGTTATTAAATAAAAAATAAAAAAAAATTTTAAACATAATTTTTCTTAGGGCTACCCTTAATATTACTGCTGCATGCTACTACTAGCTTTTAATATTACTCCAGGTAAATGATTCGTTTTATTTTTTAATGTCCACATCGTCTCTCTATATGACTTTTTCTTTAAATTGCAAAATTAGATACGTATTCACATCCGAGTTACGAAATTTGACATATAAGGAAAACTTTCTGAAAGCTTAAGAACGAATGAGAAAAGCAAATATTGAACCAAATATGCTCAATTTAATGCTGCTTTTGTACTTTTGTAGTTGTAGGTACTTTGAATAAGGTATTTACAGAACTCGTAAAACATTAAAACGCAGCATTTACTTTTTAGGGTTCCGTACCCAAAGGGTAAAAACGGGACCCTAATCCCTATTACTAAGACTCCACTGTCCGTCTGTCCGTCCGTCTGTCACCAGGCTTTATCTCATGATCCGTGATAGCTAGACAGTTGAAACTTTCACAGATGATGTATTTCTGTTGCCGCTATAACAACAAATACTAAAAAGTACGGAACCCTCGGTGCGCGAGTCCGACTCGCACTTGGCCGGTTTTTATTAAATATTGTTGGCACCTGATTCTTTTGAATTAACAAATATTATTTTTGTCCTTTGTTAAGAGATTTGCCTGAGTTTTTTGATGTTAAACAAACCGATTGCTATTTTAAACCTATTGATAACAATTAATAAGAGTAACTGACTGCAGTTTAAAACAAGATTTCTATACAAGTTACTTCACGTAAAATTATCATTACGAAGGTACCCACTGCGTAAGTAAAATTTACTTTAAGAAAGTCACAAAAAGTATTAGATTTATATGAGATAATCTTATGAAATTCACGGCCGCTACTGTTAGTTTACTTTTATGAATTCTGGATAACTACTAGTACAGTTTTATGCATATTACCTAACGTTGAAGAACATTTCAACGCGAAATGATTAAATGAGCGTCCATTCCATTGTTTCAAGATATTATAAAAAAAACCGGCCAAGTGCGAGTCGGACTCGCGTTCCAAGGGTTCCGTACATTACACAATTTAAACAATGTACACATATTTTTTATGTGAAACGTGAGTGAAATGTCTTTAAAAAACCCGTAGGGGTCGGATCAAATACTAAGTAATTAAGTCCGACTTACGCTTGACTGCAATTTCTAATAGGTTTTCCTGTAAAGATCTATTATGTGTATTTTTTTCAAAATTTTAGACTCAGTACTTTCGGAGATAAAGGGAATGGTCATTTTTTGCCTATGTTCTTGAATAACTTCTAAATTGTTTATCCTAAAATTATAAAAAAAAAATATATTTGAGATTCTCACAATGAGCTCTTTCATTTGATATATAACACGATATAGTTTGAAAAACTTTATTTTTTAATTTTCTCATTTACCCCCCAAAAGTGGCCCCCATGTTTAAATTTCATTTGTTTATGTTACATGTCCGTCTTTGGGGCACAAACGTACATATGTGTACCAAATTTCAACTTAATTGTTCCAGTAGTTTCCGAGAGAATAGGCTGTGACAGACGGACAGACAGACAGACAGACGCACGAGTGATCCTATAAGGGTTCCGTTTTTTCCTTTTGAGGTACGGAACCCTAAAAATTGTCGAATATCGACACCAAATATAAAATAAAATAATTCGTTAAAAATAATTTTACATATTAATAATTTGCTAATATGGTGGAAATTTGCCTGTTGGTATACATTTATTTTATTGTCGGTACATGAGACCGTCCACATTCGCGTATGATTGAAACTTGCAGTAATACCCTCAACTCTCAACTTTACAACAAGATTCGCGACCGCTCTAATGTGGTGGAAGTTTACAGCGGGACGGAGGACGGACGACTGCTAACTTCGCTGCCATCGCGTGTAACTCAAAAACGATATAGTATGTATGAAGTGCTTTCTGATAATTCGGTTTGATGTCCTGCTGATAATAATGTTTGAATGTTTGTTCCTTAATTACGCAAAAACGGCTTTAACAGATTTGACTTAAAGTTGGAGGCCAGCTACACAGTGTAAAACCTGGATTGAAACAGGGTATATTTTACATACGGATATACGGATAATATTTATACGCATAAAGTTTGAACGTAAGTTTAAATCGTTTTTATGACACTGAAAACTACGCTTCGATTCAATTTGCGATTGATTTAAAAATACACGCTGTAGAAAGGGAAATAGCCGCCCCGCCCCGCATCCCATAAGACAGCGCTTGTATATTCCTGTTTGTAGGTATACCTAGTTGCAGCGCTCTCCGCGGGATGTGCCAATACAGCGCAGCGCTCGGATGCGGCGCTGCATTATTCATCGCGCTAATGAATAATTACCATAATGCTCCAGATGGAAAACCAACACGCCTCACACCGACTAATCGCTACAAATGTACGGAATACCATCCTGCATCCCTTCGTTGTTACTTAACACATTCAGCGCTATTAACAGCACATTACTGTTAGAGCCTTTTCCCAATGAGGTCCAGTTCTGCGGAAACGGTTTTTTACTGAATCCGGCAAAAAATATAAGTACACTGAGAATGAACAAACTGGACACATCCAGCAAACGACGGTATGCAGGAAGCTAGTAGGAACAATATCATCTAGTTTGTAGTGGCAAAGCCGAATACCAAAATTCGAACGGATCGGTTTTTTACTGCCCGTGTGAACCTTAGAACTACTAAACGGGATCCTGCGGAAAATCTTACCTGCAAAAAATGGGATGTTGCCGTGGGAAAGGGCTGCTGTACATTTTTGCGCATAATATATTATATTATACAAAAAAAACAATTATAAAGTGTTATGATGCAGCACTACGAGTATCAGTGAATAAGCTGACCTCAACAAAAGAGTTTTAAGTATAATTTTAATCTTTGTAAACTTTATGTAAAGCATATACTACAAACATGCTTATTTATCAACATCTTGATGCCTACTTCACATTACAACTTATATTTTCGTTATGGAACTTTGTATAAAGCTTATTATATTGGCAACTTACCCTAAAACCTGATCGGTTACATGTTATAATAACACAGTTTTCATCTCATAACTCTGCAGTGCCGGGTCATAAATATGATATGAGCTAATTCTCCCATGTCGTCACTTTCCGCCGACCCGACAACACTTAAAATATCGAAACTCGTTTGAAACAATCTTAAACAAAAACAGAACCGACTTGACAAGACAGTCTAACATAATATATAACACTTTAAACTTCCGCGACATACTCGTATTCAGAGATTTAAACGGATTTAACGCGATATAATTTTATTTTCCGTTGCCGACAGAAAATACAACTTTTTTCGGTATTCAAGTTTTTATTTAAGTTTTTAACTTGACCTTTACTTATTTTAAATTGAATCTATGAATGTACTAGTGTTTAAGTGATAATTGTATAATTACCATTGTATAAATCCAATTAGCACAAGTTTTAAATGAACAAATATTATCTTATTATTTTACCTTATCCGACGTTTCAGCTGGGTTGCACCAGCTTTTTTTTTTATACCACGTCGGTGGCAATCAAGCATACGGCCCGTCTGATGGTAAGCAGTTACCGTAGCCTATGGACGCCTGCAACACCAGGGATATTACACGCGCGTTGCCGACCCTAACACTCCTCTCCCTCGTTGAGCTCTGGCAACCTTACTTACCGGCAGGAACACAACACTATGAGTAGGGTCTAGTCTTATTTGGCTGCGGTTTTCTGTAAGGTGGAGGTACTTCCCCAGTTCTGTTGGGCTCTGCTCTAGATCTGGAATGACATCCGCTGTCCTGTGCCCTACCACACAAAGCGAGATGTCATTCACAGTGCCCATACCTCTCTTTTGGACGTAGTTTAAGGACATATCCGGGTCCGGACGCAGTTTAAGGACATACCCGGGTCCAACCAACCAGCCAGCCAGCCAACCAGCTGTGGTCATACAGTCTAACATGCTATCATTTTATGGTATTTCATCAGCTCCACTTCGCCAAATATCGCTTTCCGATAGGTAGTGATTTGGATAACTCTTGCATTTTGCTATTTTATATTTTTTTTAAATTTCGATTTCTTCAGAATCCCACCATTAGATCACGACATGATAACTATAAATGAGGCCAACCCATAAAAATACAAGAAGATTTTTTTTAAATTGTTACAACAGAACTGACTTCGAGATATCGGCGAAAAGCAACAAAACCTCTTTGAGGTTGAGAATTGAGAAACATGTCCTTCAACATCCATAAAATAAAATAGGCAGTATTTCAAAAAAAAATACCTTCTTTTGAAGCCGGTAAAAATCATTTAAAAACCCGTCCACTTTACAGTATAGGACTCTCAGACTACAACTAATTGTGTCACGCCGGGGACAATTTCATTACACGGCTCTTTGTCCGTTCAGTTTTACAATTGTAAAAGGAATCGCAAAATGACACCGTCGGGCGAGCGCTGCGCTGCGCTGAGCTGAGCTGAGCGCGGTAAACGAAGTCAAAGACGGGCAACTTCTCTGTGATTGTGTGAAGTGGACCTGCCTACAACTCGGACAGAAAAAGGTCAAAGCGCAGAAGAGAAATTTTGGGCGACATCGCACTCGTGGTCTAAGGGAAAGATTGATTATGTGATCTTCTAGCAGCATACGGTTAATAAATAACCCGCCATGTATTTTTTAAATATTATAATCGCTTTTACAATAACATTTACTGAATTATTATTAATTAATGTCAGAATGACTAGGATTCAATATCAGATATTTGCATACAGTTGCAATTAGAATAAATCAAAGAGGTGTGCAATTAGACAATAAAGGAACTAACACTCTTAATTAATATTGCTTACTTCAGGGATGAGTCACATGTCATTGTGATTTAAAAATTGGTTGCTATCGATACCGATAACACTTGAGTCGGTATTTAATTAATCAGTAGCACTGCACTGGTACGTTCTTGCCTCTAAAACACCGGCCTATGAGTATCAACTTGAATGTTCTGTCGCTCGGGCGCGGTCGACACACAACTCATACAACACTAACGATGTCCGGTTTTTCAACCAGCTATATTCGTTTCCGCTTGCATATGACTGCATACGTCAAATATTACGGCTAGATACGATATGGATTAGATATGTCAGTGTCTAGAGTGGCGTTTTTGTTTGAAGACATGATATCCTTAAAACCATTGATCGTCCCGATTGAGATTGCAGTATTTTTTTAGTTTGACGATAGCGCTCGGAATGTCGAAGGAAATCTTCTAGTCTATTTATATAGTCTCGTTTTTTTTAATAGTTTGTAGTCTATAAATATTATCGTGCAAGTTTTAATCAATACTTGTAGTGTCTTTGATCTGTGTTTAAACATGATTGACATGCTATTACGTTACGCGGCACGAATGCACATGTTTGATCGTATTTGCTTTATCGAGTCCAGTTGTTTTCAGGTCAATCGATGAAAACACTACCTATTTACAGTTATAAAATACTATAAGCCAGCTAGGTTGCATTATAAAAAGCCTTAATGGATAATAAATATCATGCATTAAGTAGTACACCGGACGTACGGTGAACCGGGATAGCTTAGAATGGTAGAATTGGCTTTAAAAATTCAGTTTTTATTTCATTAGGTTGCTCTTTGTTCAGACCACTAGTAAAAATATTTTCTAATTTGTAGATTTGTAACTGTTAACATAACTGACTAACGTTGACAGATGTTGATTTGTTTATTATAACACTTTCACACTTTTTCATTAAAAAGTCCGTGTAAAGTTATCTTGGTCGGACTATACCCAAACTTGTACAATGCAACGTTTATAAAAAACGCATGACCGCAGCGGACCACATTAACATCGGAACAAAGTGCATGCATACATTAAAGTTTATGACGTCATATTACTTGTAAAACCAACGCTACAAATTGTTTACAACAGTTATATTTGAGGCCGGAACACGGTCTCGTTTATATTTAAATGACTGCGACGTGCAATTTATAACGAGTGCGATAATAATTTTCATACACGAGTGGTCGAATGCAATAACGACGGGATACAAATTATTTATATCTTACAAAGCGGCAGGAAAGTGCATACGGGCCGCGCGCACGACAAGACCTTACAACGCAAAATCCACTTTAACCTGATAAGTATACAGATCAGATTCCTGCTACTTGAAATTCCCGTGTATGTGTATCATTGAATTTGAAAGTATAATTGGCATCGACATCGCTAATGCGATCTGATTGGCGGCCGCGGCGCGGCGCGCGGGCTGCGCGCGCCTTATCGCCGATGTCCTGTTGTTTGTGCAATCGACGAATGCATCAAATAGGGTCCTGACAAGTGCTAAATTGCGTTTTAGTGTCACGCTACCGCTGCCCACTACGTTGGTTACGTTAGTTACGTGTTGTTTTTAGCGACCGAAGCGATGAACGAGGGATTTTGTAACTTGAAAACCTTTATCCACGATGTCCTGGCGTATAACCGATAGATAAATTGTAGTTTGGAGTTGATATCCCGTTGTTATATGTTTGAATTTGGTTTCTGGTTTTACGTTTCACGTATTTATATGACACTACGTCAAATATCATCTGAATAGGGGAGGAAAGAAAATTGAGGGCAACTCATCGCCAGACAGATTGAGTTACTTACTTCCGCATTTATAATATTATTAGTCGGGATTCGGCTTTAGAAAAATGTGCAATGTCAAATTCTCCAATAATTCACTCATCTTACTCATCTGCCTACCTCTTCACTTCTCTCTGCATGAACACACACGGTCCCACCCAACAACCCTGAAAACTACTTACATAAAGTTGGCATACTCGCCCGCTAGTTCCGCCATACCTACTTGATTGAAATACTTCACCCCTCACACGCGCGCGGCGAGGGGGGGGGAGTCTCATTATTCCGCTCGTTAGTTATTTATTAACCTTAAATTAGAGCTAATGAAGAAATTAATTGGACGTAATTTGGGAGATTACAGAGGCTACAGCGCTGGAGTTACTCTTTAGTTTGTAGAATTGTGCATATTGCTGTCGCGGACTTACGTGTACATATACCATTATTATTTGCTAGGTAGTATCTAAAAGGGGGAAATATGTGTCAGGGAAATATCTGAGATTTGCGGACGACATCATATTGCTGTCTGAAAACCCATCTAAACTAGAGGCGATGATAAATGAATTAATGACTGCTAGCGCAAGTGTAGGGTTAGAGATGAATCTTGAGAAAACAAAATTGATGACCAATGAAAAACCGGTACCCATTTTAGCAAACAACATCGCACTCGAATATGTCCAAAAATACATCAATCTAGGGAAACAAATATCATTTAACCCGGAAAGAAATACAGAAGAAATGGAAACAATTTTGGGCTCACAAAGAAATACTTAAATCACAAATTCCTGCAAAGCTAAAGAAAACAGTGATGGATTTATCTCTACTACCTTGCCTCACATATGGCTGTCAAACCAGCTGGACCTTAGATCATTCAACCAAAAATAAACTACAGACCACCCAAAGAGCAATGGAAAGAAGCTGTTTAGGCATAAAACTAAAAGATAGAATAAGATGCTCCGACATTAGAAAAAGGACACAAGTAACTGATGCCTTACAGTTTGCTCAGAGCGTGAAATGGAGATGGGCTGGTCATGTGGCAAGGCTTAACGACGGGAGGTGGACAGGAAAGGTGACTAAATGGAAGGGCCCCCCGGGCTCTAGAAAGAGAGGACATCCACTAGCCAGGTGGCAGGACGAAATTGTTGCCACTGCAGGCCAGAAATAACAAAGTGTAGCGCTAGATAAAGCCAAATGGAAACAGCTGGAGGAGGCTTTTACCCAGAAGGGGTCTACAGCAGAAAAATAAAATAAAATCTTAAAATATATTTATCAAATTCATATAATAATTCTCTGTAGAATAATGAAAATATAAATAATCTAAAAGGCATGAAAAAACACTATTGTTGTTTTTATTATGAAAAAAATAATGTTTCTTGTTATAGTGTGACATAAAATATTAGAAATGAAATAAAATGGAACTAAAAAAAATCCGTAAGGACTAAATTGTTGCCATGTCAAAAATGTGACAGTTACGTAGGAAGTGGCGCCCTCCATATTTTTTTACAATTTCTTGTCGGACTATAAGTTGTACACAGTATGCTTCTATAAAAAATTGTACTAGCTAATATTATTAGCTATTGTTAGCCTTATCAATTATGAATCCTCGGCTATTGACAATGTTCTAAATTCAAAATTGCACTTTCTTGCACATAAAATAAAAAGTACAATATTTAATACATTCGGCATTATCAACCAGACAACCTTTAGTTTGATCAAAAAGAGATTTGGTGTAGGCTTGACATGATAGAAAATAGTTACCTGAACGGTATCAGGCAAATTATAACTAGGTATTATTGTTCTATTTAAAGAAACAGAACGTCTGGTCTTGTGGACTGCATTTGATTGTTATGGTACTAGCATTAGCTGAGAGTGATGTACATCACTGATATCTGTTACTTCAACCTTATTTTCCACCATATTGTTATGTTTTTTTTTCGTTGTGAGTGAACCCCCAGCACTGAACAGAGAACGTTTTAGAATGGCATTTTCCGCAACGGGCTCGGGACGCGCGTGGTCCTAATGGCCTGTAATGTGCACTGCAGTGCACATGCTTACTGGATAACATTGACTTTGCACAAAAATGCTGTACAGTCAAGGGCATAAATATAGGTATATGTATACATTCCCAAAGTTTCAAAAATATGTGTACGCTCTTACACATAAGACAATAAAGTCGTGTTCACATATTTTTGAGCTATTTGCCTGCATCGATAATTTTGCCTTCGACTACATGCCCACAATACAATCTAACAAAAAAATCTTCTAATTTCCTTGCTTTATGCTTTATGCCCTCTTCTACACGACTCTCCTTACCTTAGGGGATGAATTCTGGGAGAAAAACCGGCCAAGTACGAGTCGGAGTCGCGTTTCAAGGGTTCCGTTAATTACACATTTTGTAACAATGTATTTTTTTATGTGAAACGTGAAGGCGTCTTTAAAAAAACCCGTAGGGGTCGGATCAAAAACTAAGTAATTAAGCCCGACTCACGCTTGACTGCACGTTTCTAATAGGTTTTCCTGTCATCTATAGGTAAAGAAATATATTGTGTATTTTTTTTTTTCAAAATTTTAAACCCAGTAGTTTTGGAGATAAAGGGGGAATGGTAATTTTTTAGCTATTTTCTTAAATAACTTCTATACTATTTATTTTAAAATTAAAAAAAATTGATTTTCAAAATGAGCTTTTTCATTTGATATGTAACACAAATAGTTTAAAAAACGTTATTTTTTAATTTTTTTTATTTATCTCCCAAAAGTAGCCCCATGTCTAAAATTCATTTGTTTACGTCACATGTCCGTCTTTGGGTCACAAACCTCCATATGTGTACCAAATATCAACTTAACTGGTCCAGTACTTTTGGAGAAAGTAGGCTATGACAGACGGACAGACAGACAGACAGTCAGACAGACGCACATCCTTTTCTAGGAGGCCAATTAGAACTTACATTTTGATGTGAAAATAATGTAATTTTGTTATCGTTCGCCCATCTGTCTCGTTCGCGCCAATACTTGTATTAACAAGTGCGAGCGAAATGCACGCGCTAATGATAACAAAATGGCATTATTCTGATATCAAATGTAAGTTTATTGGCCTTCAGAAATTGTGCCAAATTTTATCAAAATTTGTTTAGTCGTTGGAGCAATTTCCATGTTTGGCGGTCCTCTGCCTTCTGTTTGACAGTCTGATACGACACGACGTTGAGTTTTTTTCTTTTTTTGATGCATGTACGCTTTTCTTCGTCTTCCCTTCTTCCTCTATGCTTCAACTTTCCCTAAACAAACATCCACACATACAATATTTTACATTTATATAACCTTAATTAGGATTAGTACTCTGAGAGTCGATAACGGAAACATAATATGCTCACCATTAAACCAATGAGTTTCCGATATCGTCTAACTTTAATATTTATTTAGTAAGTATTTACCTACTCGTATTCACTGGGTTAATAGATATTATTGAGCCATCGCATCACAACACTGTGCACTGAGGTGTATTAATAATGAATTGGTGTTACTGTAGGCTATTAATAGAGTAGGTAAAAATAGACTACGGTGACTGCTTACCATCAGGCGAGCCGTGTGCTTGTTTGCCACCGATGTGGTATAAAAAAAAGAATGTGCGTTATAAGCGGAATAGGAAATATATATAATATAAGGATTCGTACAAGTTAGTTATTCTTTTCTATGAAACATTTAGAAGAAGGTTCGTACAGTAAAGTTTGTGCCATAGTTGTTTTGTTAATACTTACAGTATTAGGTAATGATGTGAAAAAGGTAATTTTTATCGAACAATATATTTTTTGACATTCGCTTCGACCTGTCCTGCTTACCTCAGTAATCGGCAATGTTATAAAACTCATGCGAGTTCTCGCGCTTGAAACTTCTTTAATAAATTTCCGTAACCGCTTTAAAGTAGTGCCATGGAGATAAAAGATAGGTAATCTCTGGTAGTTAGTAGTTGTGCGACGTGGCTCGTTTTCAATCCTATCGAGCGTGCCAAGCCTGCAGATGCAGACTGTAGTGAGTGTATCGTCATTTATATCATAGCATCGTAATATCGTAAACCTTATGGTAAAGAGATAAAGTCTATTATGAGTCAGTAAAATTGACAAATTATACAATAACTCCTTAATTTTCCTTAATATTGTTTGGATTTTACATTGCAATTTGACATTTTTTTTTGCCATTAGCCTACTTATTAAATAAATACATCAATAAATTAAAATAATAACTATTAATAATAAACTGACAAATCAATTCAATTAATCAACCAATATAATTATTTTTGACTATATATTCTTAGATTTAGTTTTAAGATTTGCGGTCATTTATTTTATTTTAATTTAAATTGATTAACTAATAAGTAAATGTAATTAGCCTAGAATAATATTACTATTGTGTGCCCTTACAGGGTGTCATGATCTGACTTTATATTATGTAACACCTATTATGTACATGACAATACAATAAATAAATGATAAATAAATGATAAAACCTATAAAATACTTTTTTTTTTTTTTTTAATCTACATATTTAAAAGGAGCCTTTATCACTGAGACATGTCGGCTCCGTTGGGCCTCTACATTCCAGTTTCAATAAGTGTTAGTATACATCAAAAAAACTGTACACGAATTTCGCAGTTTTAGACAGGGGTTCCGCCAATATCGTGTGAAAAACCCCAATGTCAGTTACTGCATAACCCCTAGCTTCAAATAGTTGCGCCCTCTTGTCTCGAGTCCGAACACATTCCATTAGGAAGTGCTGTACATCCTCGACAGAGTCGCAAATATCGCAGTTGGGCGACTCTGCTTTCCTCATCAGATGAGCAAACATATTCAATGGAATGTGACCAGACCGAAGCCTGTGAGCACGTACAATTTTCGCCCGGCTCAAGTCAGCCACTTCCCACCAGGGTATCCGAGGAGGCTCACATTGAATGGTCTTGTACCAGATTCCTTTCTCTTGCGATCTTTCATCAAAGAACTCCTTCCAGCGACC
The DNA here is from genome assembly GCF_947568885.1 of Cydia strobilella. NCBI lineage: Eukaryota > Metazoa > Arthropoda > Insecta > Lepidoptera > Tortricidae > Cydia > Cydia strobilella. The sequence goes on from NC_086057.1 coordinate 16,747,730, forward strand.
ATATATTTTACCTTTATACTGTGCGACTATTTCTGAGAAGTCTGGAGCGACATCAATCTCAGTTCCCTCAGAAGCAGCCGCTGCCGCCATAAAATACTTGACGGAGTTTTTATTCGTAGGATCGAGTCTTTTTGAGTTGCGCTTAAAAAAAACTCAATAAAGGACTCTACTCCGGAATAAACAAACTCCAAAATTTTTTAAGCCCTGAGCCTCGTGAAATATTAGACTAAACATTTTACGGTTGCGTAATTTTAGCCCCCCCCCCCCCCCCCCTTGGGCTCTGTAACAAAACAAATCCTCTTATTTGTTGTCTGTTATCCCGTCAGACAAATATCTAATTTCAGCAAAATGTTGGTCAATATTAACAGGCATAAGAGCAGCGCTTTGATTATTAAATCTGTTAAATTGTGATTTCGATATGATACGATGGCTCGCGCTGATGGCCGTGAAATGCACTGCTAGAAGCTAATCCGAACTAACATTTTGATGTCGAAATTAAGTAATTTTTTCTCATTCGCGCGTGCATTTCGCTCGTACTTTGTTCACGTGTATTAGGGCGGACAAGACGCTCGGGCGAATAATAGCAAAATAACATCATGTTGACATCAAAATATAAGGTCAAATAGGCCTCCTAGTCATTTCTGCGATATCAAGGTTTTAAGGATGACTCACGTGTCCGGGCCGGAGCTTCCGGCGCTTCGTTTTCTATGGAAAGCATCACGTGATCACCTGTCATGTCATAGAAAAGTAAGCGCTGAAAGCTCCGGCCCGGTCTAACGTGAGTCATCCTTTACGTCAAAAATATCAAAACTTTAGCGATTTATAAAATCTGAATACCCCTAAAACTTCGCTAAACAAAGAGAAGTTAAATAAAGTAAATAAAACAGAGGACTGTGAGTCCATCGGCGAGCTAATCAACACTTCCCATCGGGATGGAAGTTAAAATAAAGCGCGTTTTATCTAACTTTCTTTGCATCGGGGAAAAGCCTTGACAGTTGGTGTGAATATAAAAATGTACATGACCTTGTTGTTGTAGGTTCTATGGTAAATCGTACAAGGTGACTGGTGAGTCAGAGTAAAGTCAAGGTATTTAATATCTAAGTAGGTAGAGTAGAGTGTTTTTAGAGGCATAAAATGAAATGAAATATCATCAGGGAACCTAAGGTCTGTTTTTTTATTCCGTAGACTAAAATGACGTTTTATGTGTAAGACATGACATTTCTTAGTACCACATGAAATTTCATTTTAGTCTACGGAATAAAAAAACAGAATATATAGTCAAGATGACAATCTTACATCGACAAACGTCAAACGAAAATAAAAAACCGGCTAAGTGCGAGTCGGACTCGCGCACAAAGGGTTCCGTACCTTTACGGAAAAAAACAGCAAAAAAAATCACGGTTGTTGTATTGTATGGGAGCCCCATTTAAATATATATATTATTCTGTTTGTTATTGTTATTTCTTGTCTGTTATTTGTTGTTATAGCGGCAACAGAAATACATCTTCTGTGAAAATTTCAACTGTCTAGCTATCACGGTTCATAAGATACAGCCTGGTGACAGATAAGACAGACGGACAGACGGACGGACAGACGGACAGCGGAGTCTTAGTAATAGGGTCCCGTTTTTACCCTTTGGGTACGGAACCCTAAAAATGTAACGGGATGACAGAGGCTACGAAAACAAGTGAAGTTCCATACATTATTAAAGTTTCCATTGGCGTTTTCTATTTACGATTGACTCCTTGCTTGGCTAGATGGGGATGGGGATCTTATTGTAGGTTGTAGTGAACGGATGTAGGTGGTTGTACCAAATTTAGTTTTACACCACATTGCATTTCTATTGTATTGTTTATTCTAAAGCTTACCAATGCCAAGTAGCACTGTGTGGCAGCTTACTGTTATGTGACTATGTCTATACAGTCATGTTGTACATACAATTAGAAGCGGCTGTTTTCCGACATTTTGTCCGTCGCAATGCAAATTGTTGGGTCCCCTGTCGACCGCAGCCGCGGCGACTAGGCCGAGATACGATGTTACTTTATTCACTTTGTTTAACACTGGATCAAACACGTCTTTTCAGTAACACAATGTGTAATACCCAATAAAGCAAACTTAAAGTTGAGCTCTAAATATATTTCAAACACTATTTGAATGTAAAAATAAAGACTAACATTTACTAACTGTACTAAACCTATTTCAAGACTTCATAGAAGGTAGTTTTTAGAAAAGTAAGTATTTTATATCGAAAGAAAACAAATAATTGAGTAACCTCAGAGACTTTCAATCCATCTTTGTGTATTTAAACTTAAATGTGACTTTGTATTATAGTTTGACAAAAACGCCGTCTCTGAAGACCTCCGTCAGAAGGTCGGCTGACGTGGCTCGTTTAACCTATATTCAGCTATTTTTAGGTGCCTATCCAAAACATAAACTTTACAGTAATTTATTAAAAATGTCAGTACCCCTACTGACATTTTAAAAAATGTGACGTTTTCGAACAACTTTTGATATAAAAATGTGAGGTCACTCACGTTTTAATGTGTATCATTCCTCTGGGTTCTACGGAAATTTTATATTTAAAATTAGCATCATTAGTTCACCAATGTGTGGCTCTCTAAAACACCAACAAATCCAATGACGCGGATTACCGGGTAGTTAATCCACCGCGGACTCCCAGCCTAGGCGAGTGCGCACGACAACCGCGACCGAATGCAAAACGTGTCCGCGATGCTAATGCCCGCCGCGCCGCGTCGCGACCGCACCAGCTTTATTTCAATTCCGCCTTCGTAGTAATAACGAGTGAAACGCCGGCACCTTCTCATGTGATGCTTTCTTGTTTCAGGTATGTACGCGGCAACCAATAAGAGACTTGAAACAAAACTTGACACATCATCATCATTAATTATAGCTATACGTCTCCCACTGCCGGCCGCAGACCTCCTCTCCCGAAGGTTTTCGAATGTAGGTAGGTAGTATGTAACCATAGCGCTAGAGGAGTGACTTTTTCAGCACTTTGAGGTGAACTGACAAAATATTCATTATGAACTAATACTGATTATAATATATTCTATGAACATGAGTATTAAACCTAAACCTAAAAATGATTTAATAGTATATTACGATACAAGTGCGAAAAATAAGAAATTCGAAATATTCAAGGGAAAGCGTCGAAATATTGGCAAGTTAAGTAGATAAATTTGTGACCTACCTGGCTTTGTCCCAAGTTGGTAACATCCAAGCCAGCTACGTACCTATCGCTTAACTTTTCCACATAGCTAAAAACATAAATTAAGGTAATGGATAGGTATATCGCTGTCTTTAAAATCGTACCGTAAAACGGGGTGAGTAGGCGCAAAACTGACATTCAAACCTCGATAACGTTTTATTTTTACATATGCTAACTGAATGGTATATATAATAAGTGTTCCGGACTTTTGTATTTTACTAGACTTATATTGACCGGGATATAGACCGTGATTACCTTTTGTTTTATTTGTGAGCTCCCGATATTTCGACGCAGTTACATGCATCATGTTCACGGGTGACTGAAGATAGCGGGTGGGTGTCAAAGTTGTGTAGACAGCGCTCGGTCTACCCTCATTCTTGCGCGTCGGCTGCGTTCACTTTCAACGTTACCATCGGTCGCATTCACACTTGTTGGTCCGGTCGCGTTCACACTCGTTGGTCTGTCCAAACACACTACACTCACGGTGTCACTACGCGTGTTTGATTCGGATATCACTGGTTTTTTACACAAACAAATCACAGGATTCCACACATCCTCCTCCTCCTCCTCCATTTTAAATTGGAATACATTATTTTTGTAGCAGTAGCCTTAAAAACCCATCTCACCCCCCTTTCATCCCTTCTGTCCCCATTCATAACTCACCCCATTTTACGGTACCCTTGAATAAAAGGGTCAAAAGCTATAGAATAAGCAGACGTCATATTTGTTAATCCATACAAGCAAAATCAAAAACCGACCAAGTGCGAGTCGGACTCGCGCACCGAGGGTTCCGTACTTTTTAGTATTTGTTGTTATAGCGGCAACAGAAATACATCATCTGTGAAAATTTCAACTGTCTAGCTATCACGGTTCATGAGATGCAGCCTGGTGACAGACGGACAGACGGACGGACAGACGGACGGACAGACGGACAGCGGAGTCTTAGTAATAGGGTCCCGTTATTACCCTTTGGATACGGAACCCTAAAAAACAATACACTCCTTTTTTTGGGCAGTCGTGTAAAAATACGCCCGCAACATGCCAACAATAATTGACACATTAACAATCAAAATTCGCTCACAAAGACTCAAATGTAAAGCCTGATGAAGTGAATAAACAAAGCAAGCCGCTTCCGCGAGTCGTGTGTTTAATTGTCGCCGCGAGACTGACACCCCCCCCCCTTCTCCCCACTTACCACCCAGACACCCCCCCTTTGAACTGCGAGTCCATTCACACCTGTCACCTCGCTCCAATTAGCCCACCATCGAGTGATTCCCACAAAGGGCTCAGATCACACGCGGTCGACCCTCAATGGAAAAGTTGGATGCGCTTTGTGTGACTCTTACTACCTATATGTAACTTTACAAACTATTCAATAGGCGGATGGAAAGTGCTGCCAGGTGTCTGGCATTTTTACCTATATACATACAGCCTCATAAATTTATTTACGGCCAAAGTCGCCAAATTTATCAGTACACACATCCTTATTTTTACGATAACAATTTTGTTTTAAGATATATTTGGCCACTTTGAGCCAATTTGAGCTTTTTGGTCGTCACTATCTATTTTATAGTAAACGATCCGAACGCAGTAAAATCTACGTAGAAGTTATCAAGCTCTTCTTATGTTATGAATACCATCATCAATTTTCGTTTTTTAAGCGTTATGTGTTATGTATGTACAACAGCACAACATGGGAGATTTGCATTATAATTTCATATAATTTGCCTCATTGAAACTACTTTTTTTGTTCGCGTTTTTCTTGTTTGGTTCCTTAGCGTCATTTGATCTTCAATAAAAATGTGGTCTGCAAGCATCAAACAATTAATTTTGTTAAAAAATGGCTAATACATTAAATAAAAACCTGCCTAAATATATGTTTAATCAGAAAAGTCTCCTACAACAGTTTTTGCGTGACGACAATACATCCGGTAGCCTCACTGACCTATTTAAAAACCACACGTATGTTTAAGCGAACTGATATGCGGATGCGTGCGGCCTCAACGGAAGCATTTACCCTAGCCCGTGTTCTATCGCTGACGTATCGCCAACAATCGCTTCTTTTGCATTTGCACTTCCCTCACGTAACAGCAATTTAACTGACCGTGGGGTCTTACGCCTTTAGAATAAAGTTAACATTTAGCCTGTTGTGTGGACGATGGTACAGTTCCACGACATAAACCAGCCATTATAAGTCTGAGCTCCGATCACGCATAGTTCTTACGAATCTCGGGATCAATTGATATTGAACACGCTTGCAGTCGAGGCGGTGTTTTGTGAAGGCTAAACGAAAAGCAGAGTCGGTTCGTTTTCTGTTGGCAGTTGACTGGACAAATACTTCCGAGCAATTGTACAGGGTCGTGTAGGTATGCATTTCTTCACCACTGCCCTCAGTGTATCGGTGTATACAGGAAAGGTGTTACATAGGCTCGTTGCTATTTATGTATTGAGTAACTTTGTGCATCTTTAGAATTAAGGCAAAGTTTTTGGTGCGAATTTCAATGAAGTTACCTTGGATAGCGCCGGCAGCAGGATCAGTATACAGGTACTGTTTGAGCGTTGAAAACGCTGTCACTGTCTACTTCCTTAGTACATTCATTCAAAATCTGACGAAAAAAAATCGACCACAAATATAAAAAAGCCCATCAAACATTATATATATAACGACATTGAAAAGGTTTCCACTCAGCTTGGAGTAAAAGTATTGCAGAAAACTATGGCTATAGAAGTGAGTCGCGATTCCTAAAAGGGCAGCACCTAATATGAACATTTCTTATTTACAGCAAATTATAAAGTAATGAGCGAAACACGAGTACGCGTTACATCTTGGTAAATATTGGAGTAGTCTCAAACTTGACGGGGCGTAGGCCGAGGCCGACACGCTGAAATCCTAATAATCTCCAACACGAGTTATCCCTTAAGTACAGTTATTATATTAGTCAGCCTACCCGAGCGAAAAAGATCAATATTAATGTATGTAGGTATAGCAACCCTTTCAGCTGGAATTTCAAGATAAACAATACTCATTGTACACGTGGCGCCCCGCGATAACAGCCTGTTCTGATTGTCATTGCGATGTGCGCCTTTTCAAGGACTTAAAAGGATAGTAGACAATGCCACCATAAATAACGTAACAAAATCGTCCATTACACGACATTAAAACAATATGAAGCCCTGATGGTTGCCGCGATACGCATGTGATCGACCGCCGTCATTGAGCGAAAGCCGCAACTCGCAACTTCCACAATGCGACAATTGATTCCGATCCATTGTTTTTGTCGCTCATAATGGCGAGATAGTGTAAACCTGGAGGGTGATTCGAACTTAATAATCTGCACGGTTATGAAAATGTTACAGATATAATCAGTCACTTGTTAAAAGTGATATTTTCATCAACCAGAATCTGTCGATGCTATCCATAACATACATAGCGTACATAACAGTTTCATAATAATAATATTATCACGTTCGAACGATTTCCTTTAGTCGTGTCAGCAAACGGTCTCATAGCGAAGTCTCGACTCGACCAACACCTAGAGAGACTCTCGCTGGGTGGCTGGGTGGTACGCTGGGTGGGTGGGTGGTCAGATGCAGAAGGCGGTAAATTTGGACACGGCGCGTATAGTACGTCGGTCCCTCACTCTACGGCCCTGACCACCGACAGCTTGGGCCTTGCCCCGCTGCCGGCGGCACCCTAGGCTAGGTTTTTTATAATGTGTTTATATATTTTTTGTATTGTTTTGTAAGTGCTTTTATATATTACTTTTATATCCATATTATAAAAACCCTTAATTAAGATGAAAGGCAAATAAAGAAAAAAAAATATAGCCATTTATTTCCATGCAAATTTACATACATACAGTTCTTACAAATTAATCATTAAATTTAGTGTTTTTTTTTTCTTTTACATGGCCTCGCTTTGGGTAAAGGCCTTTTCTCTATATGTTTCCATTTTATTCTATCCTGTGCTTTAAGCTTCGAGTCTCTACCAGCAATTCTTTGAATTTCGTCAATCCAGCGGTTTTTGGGTCTCCCTTGGCCTCTTTTTCCGATAAGGCCCGCCCACCCGTTACCCGTTACCCGTTTTGTCCATCTTCTATCTGTGATGCGAGCTACGTGTCCCGCCCATCTCCATTTCAGCTTTAGAGCGTGTTGTCCTGCGTCTATTAATTTCGTTTTTCCGCGAATGTTTTTGCTATTTCATCTGTCACTGACCTCAATGCCCAGGATACTTCGTTCTATAGCTCGCTGTCATGAACGTAGTTTTGTTTTTATGTCATTTGTGAAGACCCATGTTTCTGCACCGTATCATAGAGTGGTGCTACATCAGAAACAAAGCAAAAAATGAACGTCTTCAGCAGCGGAGTTGAAGCAGTCGCCGTGGTCGAAACCGGCCGGAACACTATTTATTTTTTTGTATATATTAGATTGACTGCTGAAAGGCGATATGGACAGCTGAATGAACAAATTACCTACTCCAGCTATAACAGAAATCGCTTACGTATATTGCATAGCTCAATGTCAGGCAGGCGTTCTTAAAGACATTAAAATTAAAAGCAATAGCCGCGACGGCGACGCGTGTGATCGACCACGGACTTGATTGAGCGACAGCCACGCTATTTGTAACTTTCCACAATGCGACAATTGATTCCGCGCCTTTGTTGTTGCGCTCATAATGGCGAGATAGTGTAAACCTGTGTAAGTGTGTATACTGGCTGCTGAAAGGAGAGATCGATAGCCGCCTGAACTTTCCTAAATGCCGAACTAAGCTTTATGATTCATAATGATGCTTGAGTACCTACTCGTATTTTATTCGTTAAACGTTAAGAACGTATTGCGAATGCATTCAACAAAATTTCGCTCACTTGTGTTTTACGATTCATTTTGCGATTTGCGCAATAAACGTTAACAACTTGTTGCGAATGCATTGTGACTGCTATCACTGCATCACTGTATGTACTACTACCTATATTTGCAAATAAAACATTTTGAATTTGAATTTATGAGAACAACATATACCTATTTATATAATACCTAAAATCATGTTAAGCTCGTTATTCAGCTTCTATTACATCAAATAATTTGATTGTGTTCCTTCCTGTGTCTACATTATCAGCACATAGAGAAGATTATAGAAGGTAAAACTCTTTCATTACTTAGCAATATACTTTTCATTTAGGTATGGGATTACAGTCTAAGTACTTGCTTTTCTAACTATGCTTATAACAAATAAATGAACTTTATAACTTTGATTCGTTAGAATACGATTATTAAATTATTTTACGGTTTAGACTCACTTGTTTTAGTCACTCGCGCGACAAAACATGACGCGCGAGTGACTAAAACAAGTGAGTCTAAACCGTAAAATAATTTAATGTTAGTATGTCTCACAACAGTTTAAATTCGAATACGATTATTACAAATTAAATTGCAGATGTGAAATGTGAAGATTTTTATTTAATTTTATTATAGTCCAATATTAGGTGGACTAGCGTAGCGGTAAGAGCGTGTGACTTGCAATCCGGAGGTCGCGGGTGCAAACCCCGGCTCGTACCAATAAGTTTTTCGGAGCTTATGTACTAAATATCATTTGATATTTACTAGTCGCTTTTCGGCGAAACATCGTGAGGAAACCAGACTAATCCCAATAAGGCCTAGTTTACTACCCTCTGGGAAGGAAGGTCAGATGGCAGTCGCTTTTTTTAAAAACTAGTGCCTACGCCAATTCTTGAGATTAGTTTTTTTTTATTTTTTTTATTGAGAAACAAACAGTCTTAAAATAAACATAAGCAACTTAGCTAATAGCTACAAATTGATTTTTTATAGACCTATAGTTTCCTATAGTCACATATCGAGGTACAATTAAAAAGTAATGATAAATAGTGCAAACTTGTAGTACCTAGTAGTTGTACATAATCAAAACAATTAGTATACCTACTAATACAATAGCATATAAATGTATAAAAAAGAGAAAAGACTTATACTTTTCACTTACTTAGACAAATTACTAAGATTATAAGTACTTACTATCGGGTTGCTTGCAACATTTCACCCTTATTTTAATAAAGAATATACAGTTCTTTTAAACAAGTCTGATGAACTGCTAAACAAATCCAAGTTAATAGTTAGTTGGTATTAAGTAGTGTGTTAGTTGAGGTGTTGTTGATTATAGTATGAATACTCTGTATTTTATTAAATAAATAATAATAATAAGCGGATCCCAGGCTTCCATGAGCCGTGGAAAAGTGCCGGGATAACGCGAGGAAGAAGAAGATTAATTTTTAATACCTACTAGGTATAAAAAATAGTTATAGTAAAACACTAATGGCGTTATTCATAAAGTAAGATTGGCATTATTCATAGTTTAAGAAGTCCTTAATATTAATAACCGTTTGTCCTTATTCGTCATTTTGACATTTATATTTGTTAGAAAGAGACAAGATTTAACAAAGATTTTTGCAAAGTTTTAAGAATACGGTGGTGAAATTTCAGCGACGCTTTTGTATTGCAGTATTTTTATGCACAAAATTTTATTTTTTACTATGGTATCTATCAAATTGTGATTGACGTTTGTGTATATAAATTCCAGTGCTGTCGTGCGGCGAGGCGGGCGCGGGAGGCGGCGCGGGCGCGGGAGGGGGCCCGGGAGCGGGCCGCGCGCGGCGCTACGTGGGGCTCTACACCGGCCCTTACTTCGACCCCGCCGCGCCGAACAACATCACAGCGCAACTGGGGACACACGCCTACCTGCCCTGCAAGGTAAAACTCACACCAACCCGAATAAGTAGATGGCTCTACATCCGCCCATATTTCTCCTACTAGCAACATCGCAGCGCAGTTAGGGTACCCACGCCTTCCTAACTATCTTGCAAGGTAACAGTCCTAAAATCTTCCTCTCCCTTTTTGGCTATGCCCTGGCCCTTACTTCGATCCCGCTGTTACTTACCAAAAACATCACAGCGCAGTTGGGGACTCGCGCCTACGTAGTTCCGTATACTTATGTTCCACGGTAACAGCCATTCTCACGGTAACTTCGTCTTCCTCGGTCCCTCATTGCTGAGCATCGCGACCATGTATGTTTCACTAGACTTATATTGATCGGGATATAGACCGTGACCATGTATGTTTCGTCTCCATAGTGTGCGGTCATAAGCCACATGGGTCACGCATTGCATGTTGCCGCCAACCAACCTCTTCACAGCATCAGACCATCTCGTGGGTGCTTTTCCTCGCTCACGCTTGCCATCCTTTTGACCCAAGATAATCTGCCTTTCTAGGTCATGCTTTTTAGACCGCATGATATGACCAAAAAAGCTGAACGGTAACAGTCGTTGCTTATTTTGGGGCTAGATCGATCTGTGTAATTCCCAAATATTTAATTATTATTTTTATATTTACCAGCACATTCACAGTCTGACGTATAAATAGTACCTATTAATTAAGTTGATGTTACGTTTCAGGTGCGGCAGCTGAGCAACAAATCGGTGTCGTGGATCCGGCGACGTGACGCGCACATCCTCACCGTGGACCGCTTCACCTTCATTGCGGACGAACGCTTCCAGGCCTTCCTGGTCGAGGCTACCGACACCTGGACGCTGCAGGTGTGTGGCTAGACTAGCACCAGCAGTTGGCTAGCTCCAGTAGTAGCTAGTGATCTGTAGCTAGTGATTACTGTCGTTGATTGAGCAAGAGCAGCAGTTGACCTGACACCCCTGTCAGGTCAACTGCTGCTACACAGATTTTTGTGCCATAATTTTCCATAATATAAATGAATTATAATCGACGAACAAATGATTACATGAAACTTGTCTTGTCGGCAAACAGTAAATAGAGCAGCAAGCAAGGCATTTGCAAAAGGCTTGCTTGCTTAATAGTCAATTTATGTTTATACTAGCTTTTACCCGCGACTTGGGAGTTGGGAGGGATGGATGATTTCGAGGATCAAAAATATTCTATATCCTTCCCCACAGCCCAAACTATCCCCATACCAAGTTTCATCTACATCGGTTCAGCGGTTACTGATTCCCTATACAAATTTCCACCCCCCTTTTCACCCCCCTTGAGGGGTGAGTTCTGGGATAAAAAGTATCCTATGTCCTTCCCCGGAACTCAAACTATCTGTATACCAAATTTCAACTAATGGGTTTATGCGTGAAGAGGTAACAGACAAACACACTTTTGCACATAGTATGGATTCAAGCACTGCACACTGGTAGATAACTATTTTATGCTTGAAATATTATCCCATATTCTTTGTTGATGAGTGTGGTGTGTGTCGGTTTCAGGTGAAATACGTGCAGGCCCGCGACGCCGGCGTGTACGAGTGCCAGGTCGGCACCGAGCCCAAGATGAGCCACTTCGTGCAGCTCAACGTCGTCGGTCAGTACAGTACAGTACAGTACATGCACCATGTCCAAACAGCCGAGCGTACCGTACAATGTGCCTACTTTGCTCTCCACTGGGTGATTGTGCTCCAACAGTTTGTATGCATTACAACTACGTCACAGCCTCATTTTGTATATTGTATTTATTGTATACATAGTACAGTGATGCATCAGGGTACATTTTAATTGGATTTTTTAAGTGTTACAGCGTAATAGAGTTAGACCAAGATAAGTCTGCAACTATTTGAGAGCACACGCAGTGCAATTTAATTTATTTTTATTTATTTAAGGAACAAACAGTCTTTTATAGTTATACATAACATTTTACGGTATCTAACTGAATAAGCGTCTCAGTTTCTTTTTTCGAACTGATAAAGCCATTAGCCACTATAATGGGTATTGGATTTATATAAAACAGAACAAATGACGTCTAGGTCTAATTACCTGTTCTTTATAGTTCTATACGATTTATGAAATAGGTACAGCATATTTAAAAAAATAACTGTTCGTCTACGTTTTTCTAACAATTTTCTAGTGCTTTATTACGTGCAGTGAAATAATAACATCCCTATAAATTGTCAACGAGACACATCACGTGTGACCGTCATCAATATATTCCAGTGCCGAAAATCGAGATCGCGGGCGAAGCCGAAGTGTTCGTGCGCGCCGGCAGCACCGTGCGCGTGACGTGCGTCATCACGCAAGCGCTGGAGGAGCCCGCCTACATCTTCTGGTACCACAACGGCGCCCGCGTACTGGACTACGATAGGAGCGCCCGCGACATACGCATGGAGCGACGCGCGCCCGATACTACTGTGAGTACAGTGTCACCATCCGCCTTCATCTTCTGGTACCACAACGTCGCCCGCGACATACGCATGGGGACCGCCGCACGCCCGACACCAAGGTGCGGACAGTGTGACCACCCACCTAGTAATACAACCCCGACTGTTAAACTACGGCTTCAGCGCCCGCGACATATGTAAGTATGGAGTGCCGCGCGCCCGATAGCACCATTAGAGTGTGACAACCTGCCTACTCTATGTATCTTCTGGCACTACGACGGCGCTCAAGGTATCTGAATTATCACAAAACCGCGCCATCTACTTCAGCTATCAAGTTCGGAACGACTTTTTGTTAAATTGTATATATCTTCCACCGTCAATGACTTGTTGGTTAAAAGCTGGGACGCGACGGTCAAGGCTGTCAGCAACGCTGCTTTTTGGGCATCCACTGTTTAAGGGAACCTCGACACCAAGGAAAGAGGAGTTAAAAATGTGGCTTTATTTTTGACAGGGTTTTTAATAATTGCATTGATATTCCAGGTGGGCGACCTGGTGATGTACAACACGAGACGCGAGGACTCCGGCAACTACTCTTGCGCGCCCTCCAACCTGGACTCCGCCTCCGTCGTACTTCACGTGCTGAGCGGTCAGTAACCCAGTAGACATGCATATCACACAAACATGCAAAGATGGTTTCCAGAAGGTGGATTCTTTTTTAATGCACTCGACCGAGTGGGGCTTCAACGGATATATGGTAGTCAACCGAAGGTCAGCAGAAGGTCCAACAGGGAAGGTTCATGGCCTTCCACATCTGGGATTCGCGTAGGTGCAGTAACCAATTGTGTCAAGCCATATGCCAGAGCAAAGTTATAAACAGATCTACCCGCATGATCAGTCTTGCTAGAGCCGAGCCATTCGGCCTTGTGGGCATTAAAATCACCAAGCATAATGATCTCAGCGGATGGGGTGAGGGATTCTCCAGCGCTAATGCAGCCGGTACCCTCCCGGGCTGGGGTAACCTCTTTAACTGCGCTATCATCATTAGAAAGGGGAGTTTGGGGGTCGGAGCTCTCTGGGAACCTTACTCACCATCAGGAACACAGCACTACATATTACCTACTGTTAGCGGAGTTCGGAACGCGCCCCTAACTGACAGGACGGTTGTCATGAGCGCGAGCTGTCAAGATGGCTTGGCGCCGGATCCACGGAAGCGTCGGTCAAGCATTGTTGTGTATCGAGTTAAAATAAATCGTTTACTCAAGACCTAGTGCGTTTTGCTGTTAATACTACAGAGTAGGAGGCAGTGCTATTATGGCTGTGGTCTACTGTAAGGTGGAGGTACTCCCGCAGTTGGGATACTCCAGATTCGAACGTGATGGCGTCATAACGCTGTGCCCTACCCCACCTCTCTCGTCGGACGTAAGTTTCAGGACATACCTGGATCTAAAACCTAATACATCGCAGCCATAATGCGTATTGTAGTTTTAAGATATATTTTGTTTATAAAATGTATGCTAGTTTTAAGAGCTATTATGATTTATTCTGGGCACTAGTTGTCTGAAATAAAGATTTTTTTTAAATGTATGTATAAACGATAATCGAATGTGTGTATGCAGGAGAGCAACCGGCGGCGATGCAGCACGGCAACGCGGCGGCGCCCGGCGCTCCCGCGGCCGGCGTGCTGCTGCTGCTGCCCGCCGCGGCGGCGCCGGCCCGCCCGCTGCTGCGGCTGCTGCTCGCTGCAGCGCTTGCGGTGCTGCTGCCGTGAGTACCTACACTACCATACCGCGGCCGGCGTGCTGCTGCTGCTGCCCGCCGCGGCGGCGCCGGCCCGCCCGCTGCTGCGGCTGCTGCTCGCTGCAGCGCTTGCGGTGCTGCTGCCGTGAGTACCTACACTACCATACCGCGGCCGGCGTGCTGCTGCTGCTGCCCGCCGCGGCGGCGCCGGCCCGCCCGCTGCTGCGGCTGCTGCTCGCTGCAGCGCTTGCGGTGCTGCTGCCGTGAGTACCTACACTACCATACCGCGGCCGGCGTGCTGCTGCTGCTGCCCGCCGCGGCGGCGCCGGCCCGCCCGCTGCTGCGGCTGCTGCTCGCTGCAGCGCTTGCGGTGCTGCTGCCGTGAGTACCTACACTACCATACCGCGGCCGGCGTGCTGCTGCTGCTGCCCGCCGCGGCGGCGCCGGCCCGCCCGCTGCTGCGGCTGCTGCTCGCTGCAGCGCTTGCGGTGCTGCTGCCGTGAGTACCTACACTACCATACCGCGGCCGGCGTGCTGCTGCTGCTGCCCGCCGCGGCGGCGCCGGCCCGCCCGCTGCTGCGGCTGCTGCTCGCTGCAGCGCTTGCGGTGCTGCTGCCGTGAGTACCTACACTACCATACCGCGGCCGGCGTGCTGCTGCTGCTGCCCGCCGCGGCGGCGCCGGCCCGCCCGCTGCTGCGGCTGCTGCTCGCTGCAGCGCTTGCGGTGCTGCTGCCGTGAGTACCTACACTACCATACCGCGGCCGGCGTGCTGCTGCTGCTGCCCGCCGCGGCGGCGCCGGCCCGCCCGCTGCTGCGGCTGCTGCTCGCTGCAGCGCTTGCGGTGCTGCTGCCGTGAGTACCTACACTACCATACCGCGGCCGGCGTGCTGCTGCTGCTGCCCGCCGCGGCGGCGCCGGCCCGCCCGCTGCTGCGGCTGCTGCTCGCTGCAGCGCTTGCGGTGCTGCTGCCGTGAGTACCTACACTACCATACCGCGGCCGGCGTGCTGCTGCTGCTGCCCGCCGCGGCGGCGCCGGCCCGCCCGCTGCTGCGGCTGCTGCTCGCTGCAGCGCTTGCGGTGCTGCTGCCGTGAGTACCTACACTACCATACCGCGGCCGGCGTGCTGCTGCTGCTGCCCGCCGCGGCGGCGCCGGCCCGCCCGCTGCTGCGGCTGCTGCTCGCTGCAGCGCTTGCGGTGCTGCTGCCGTGAGTACCTACACTACCATACCGCGGCCGGCGTGCTGCTGCTGCTGCCCGCCGCGGCGGCGCCGGCCCGCCCGCTGCTGCGGCTGCTGCTCGCTGCAGCGCTTGCGGTGCTGCTGCCGTGAGTACCTACACTACCATACCGCGGCCGGCGTGCTGCTGCTGCTGCCCGCCGCGGCGGCGCCGGCCCGCCCGCTGCTGCGGCTGCTGCTCGCTGCAGCGCTTGCGGTGCTGCTGCCGTGAGTACCTACACTACCATACCGCGGCCGGCGTGCTGCTGCTGCTGCCCGCCGCGGCGGCGCCGGCCCGCCCGCTGCTGCGGCTGCTGCTCGCTGCAGCGCTTGCGGTGCTGCTGCCGTGAGTACCTACACTACCATACCGCGGCCGGCGTGCTGCTGCTGCTGCCCGCCGCGGCGGCGCCGGCCCGCCCGCTGCTGCGGCTGCTGCTCGCTGCAGCGCTTGCGGTGCTGCTGCCGTGAGTACCTACACTACCATACCGCGGCCGGCGTGCTGCTGCTGCTGCCCGCCGCGGCGGCGCCGGCCCGCCCGCTGCTGCGGCTGCTGCTCGCTGCAGCGCTTGCGGTGCTGCTGCCGTGAGTACCTACACTACCATACCGCGGCCGGCGTGCTGCTGCTGCTGCCCGCCGCGGCGGCGCCGGCCCGCCCGCTGCTGCGGCTGCTGCTCGCTGCAGCGCTTGCGGTGCTGCTGCCGTGAGTACCTACACTACCATACCGCGGCCGGCGTGCTGCTGCTGCTGCCCGCCGCGGCGGCGCCGGCCCGCCCGCTGCTGCGGCTGCTGCTCGCTGCAGCGCTTGCGGTGCTGCTGCCGTGAGTACCTACACTACCATACCGCGGCCGGCGTGCTGCTGCTGCTGCCCGCCGCGGCGGCGCCGGCCCGCCCGCTGCTGCGGCTGCTGCTCGCTGCAGCGCTTGCGGTGCTGCTGCCGTGAGTACCTACACTACCATACCGCGGCCGGCGTGCTGCTGCTGCTGCCCGCCGCGGCGGCGCCGGCCCGCCCGCTGCTGCGGCTGCTGCTCGCTGCAGCGCTTGCGGTGCTGCTGCCGTGAGTACCTACACTACCATACCGCGGCCGGCGTGCTGCTGCTGCTGCCCGCCGCGGCGGCGCCGGCCCGCCCGCTGCTGCGGCTGCTGCTCGCTGCAGCGCTTGCGGTGCTGCTGCCGTGAGTACCTACACTACCATACCGCGGCCGGCGTGCTGCTGCTGCTGCCCGCCGCGGCGGCGCCGGCCCGCCCGCTGCTGCGGCTGCTGCTCGCTGCAGCGCTTGCGGTGCTGCTGCCGTGAGTACCTATACTCTACCATACCGCTGCCGGCGTGTTGCTGCTGCTGCTGCCCGCCGCTATATTATTACGCAAAAGTATAGGCCTAATGGGGTTAGAAAAATTCCTTAATTTTTGAATGTGGTGAGAAGGAGCATACCACGGAACACATCTTTTGGCGCTGCCCTCTGTATCCGTATCCGCGTACGGCGAAGTAGTCACGTCACATTTACGTTTTATTACGGCCATAGAAGGTTGTACTGAAAACACAAAAAGTAGGACTACAACTTTAAATAGAGATGCCCACTGAACGATTTCAATGGAGCCTTACTAGCGACATCTTCTGGGATATTGGGGTACTACAAGTTCGCCACTCGTCGTCGGAGGTCTCTAGTGGTATCGCCGTGTCTAAATGTTTCATGCTTCTACTCCTCACTAGATGTCTATAGTAGTATGCGTCAGCGGCGTCTGGCTGGTGAGGTTCTTAGTATTGTCACGCTGTTATTTTTGAAAAAAATTCTATTATAGGCAGAACCATGGCAGAACACTTTATAATCTATTTTATCCCTGCCGGCATAATCTTTTTATCATTACGGTACAAATGTTTCTTATGAGATCTACTACACAGACAAGCATCTCTACCTTCTCGTATAAGCAAATTTGGTAATGTATAAATGTAGCTTTATGTTGACATTGCAGAGTATTCTGTCACGACGAGGAGCGCTCGCCATTTGTTCGACACTAGCGGCGCCCCCCGGCGCCCCGCACGGCCGGCGCGCGCTTCACCGGCGCCCCGCGTTGATGGCGCCCCCGGCGCTCGCGGCGCCCCGCGTTGATGGCGCCCCCGGGGCTCGCGGCGCCCCGTGCTGACGGCGCCGTCGCGCCACACGTCCACTTATTGTACATTTCGATATTCCGCGAGGGTGTGAAAGTGAAAGGACGCTATAGCGTATACCCTTGTACATTGTACATATTACGTCTACTGTATTAATGAAGTAATATTAAATACGACAGCCGCCGGCATACATCGAACTTTACATATTTTCAGGATTTGTTAACGGTACAAACTAAAGGAATTGTGTTGCGCGTGGTGGGTTATTCACTCCGGCCCGCTCCCGTGACGTTATTGAGAACACCCGAGCCCTGGTGATCGCACCAGGCGGGCCTAGGATGATCGCGCTTTTCTGTCGTCGTAGTCGTCATTTTCTCATAAGTATAAGTGTAAGAGTGACACGTGACATTATAGACGATAAAGACTCAACCCTTAAACTATTTTAGATTAACATCGCAAAATTTTCTAAGGTTCTCCGGGTGATTTCGATAAAATTGTATGGATACCTTGGGTGTCTCAACGAATGTCACGCATGTATTTACCGCCATTTTTTTACTCTATAAGTAAGTGTAAATAATTATACTTAAACTATGAAAGGTCGGCGGGCCGCAGTGGGCCGTCGTCGTCTTTTTGGGTACAGAAGTCCTATAGTGCCTTCTATACTAAACTCCTACTTGAAGGTACTAGAGAGCCTCTTGCCAGCTAATCATTTAAAAATGTGTATTCGATCAAAATCAATCAATCAACATTTTATTTGTAACGTCATAATATTGATGTAGATAAAAATAAGTAAGCCGGCTTGAACTGTCTGAAATGACGACGGCGGCGTCTTATGTTACGTGTCTTACGTGATCCCGGGTCGTAAGTAGCAGTTCACTACACACTGTGTCAGAATTCTACTTACAAACCAAGGCGAACGTAAAATTGTACACAAATCACGAGCAGTGATAAAGAAAGCCTCAGATCGCAAGATACCTCTGCTTGTAGAAATACACGCGTTCTGAAGCGTCCTTTGTTACAATGCCAGTATGTATGTATTACCGTTAAACAGTGGAGTTTCGTCACACTGTTACTGCCTCACTTGTAAATAATTAATTATAAGGATACGAATAAAGATGAGATCGTTGAAACATTAAGCAGTGTATTAATTGCCAGAATCTCCCGATCCTTATCTCAGGCTTACATCGAGGTAAAGGCAAATATTTATTCGCGAATCAGTAGGAGGTACAGAAGGGACTTAATAATGAACATAGAGTAACTATCTTTGGTAATGAATTAGTTTTCAAACAACTAGCAACAGCTTAGCCTGTGGTGCGCTGCACGCTGCACGCTGCACGCTGCACGCTGCACGCTGCATGCTGCACGCTGTGGCGCGCGACCTCAACTATGGAGCCGTACGAGTATGCGACAACGACAATGCAAATTATACTAAGCGGGTGAGTTGTTAAAAATTACCTAAGCTCGCTCTGGGTTTTTTTATACGTAGTGTTCTGTTCATTGTAAGCACCTCGTCCATTTAGCTACTTCTGTTGTAGAATATACAGGCAGTATTTAATTTCGAAAATCATTACTTGTAGGATGACTCACGCTAGAATGGTCCGAGTCCGGGCGTCAGGCGGAGGCGTCTGACACTTCAGTTTTCTATAAACGATCACCGGTCATAGAAAACGAAGTGTCAGAAGGCTCGGCTGACTCGGTTAAGACCCGGGCCATTCTAGTGTGAAGTGTGAGTCATCATTTGAACATCATACAATCAAATATAAATGGTTCCAATCAAGTTTCAACTATGTGTCTACTTAGCAAATTTTGATACTAAGTCCTCAGGTAGTGGAGGTTAATTGTCATATCTCATATCACAAAGTAAAGTAAATGCTAGATGCAAGAAACTATTACTTATATTTAAACTATTAATATTTTGATAGAAACAACAACGCGAGTATTTCCAACATAGTTTATTAAGAAATATTTAAAAAGATTTAAAATATTAAACTTGCAGCATTTCAACGTACAACGTACATCAGATCATTCAATAACACATTTAAATATCTGGATATCAGGAACAACAATCATCACTTCTATAGATAAGCTCGAGATCTGAATTATTAGTCATTGGATATATGTACCTACACTACACAGGTTAGAGATAAACTATAAACGGCGGGTCCTTCTAAAAGTACCTCTAGCTAGAGCTAGGCTCACAAATCTTTTTCTACAGTCAATTTTGGTTATACTATATTTTTATAATTATATAATATCAGGTAAACAATTTTGCCTCGTTAGGCAAAGTAAGCTATCTGATTGAAGGATGACCTACGCTAGAACGGCCCGGGTGAGGGCCGAAGCGTCCGACATTTCAGTTTTCTATAGAAAGCGTCCCGTGATCACCTATCCTATCGCCCGTCATAGAAGACCAAGTGTCGAAAGCCTCGGCCCGGATCCGGACTGTGCTAGCGTGAGTCATCCTTATTTTATTTTTTTATTTTATTTTTATTGCAAAGGGAAACAAACAGCATATAATCACACATATAGTTTAACAAATTGAGTTGACACAACAGCCAGAACAGTTTCCACTTATAGGTAACACAATTATTGGCTATCAGTTTCAAGCTCTGCTGTTACTTAATTTCCTAGTTATTTAATTACCAAGTTTTCTTCTAATTTACCACATTTCGATTGTGATACCACTGTAGTTGTATTGAGCAGAGGAGCGCCGTTTAAATATAATTTATCTCTACTATTAGGTACCTTGATTAGTAAATAATCAGAAATATATCACAACGCGTTTGAAGTAGAAGAGAAATTCGGAATCGTTGCATTAGTAGCGCGTCATTGAGAACAGCCACGCGACATTGAGAGATCAAAGATTATGTAAGTACCTACATATAACTAGGCCTGGACATATCTGAAACAAGAGAGACGTTTACATTTTAATAACTTAATATGTAATTTAATTTAGTGCATCAAGAATTTGTTGACAACCAGGAACCAGCAGGTCTGTCTTGTTCACATTTCCCTCTGGGTCAGGCTCGGGTCTGGCCCGCGGGGAGTAGACAAGGATACAAAATACGCACTCGGTAAGGATCACTCTCCGAGCCCCAGCAAGTCTGCCGTATCCACGTTTTCCGGCGCCGGGTCGGGGTCGGGTTTAGCCCGCGCGGTGCGGAGATGCCGACGTAGCGTGCGCCGGACGCCGTAGTTCGGCAGTAAACGCGCGCTGCCGAGACGCCGACCCGACACGCTCGATACCGCTCCCTCTGCAATGGATATTTAATTACAAAAAATACAAGATTAATATCTTAATTTCCTTAAAATGATCCAACCGACAATGAGTTTTAGGTCGTATAGAAACTGTAGGAAGCTGTATTTTTATTTGTGAGCAGCGATGATAGCAAACTTTTAGAATACTGAATCCGCTTCTTCCATAAAATATATAGATAGAATAGATAACTATTTGTTTATGGACCGCCCAACACTTACGCCCTCCGAGCATGGGCACTAGTGCGGAAAGTCCCCGTCCGAACACTAACAAGTTATGGGGTCGTGATCTCGGGATCACGGGTCCCGGGTCCCGGGTCCCTAACTCGTACCCGCAGCCAGGAACCATTCGTGCGCGGCTCCGCGCTCGTAGGTGAGCCCGTCGGCCGCGCGCGCCGGCGCCCGCAGCAGGCGGTGCGACAGCGGGCACAGCAGCGCGTGCGGCGCCGACTCCTCCTGTCAACCGTTTACTGCCTTCAGCGAATGCCAGAGATAAAGCTACGAACCGCAACAGTAACGAGGTAGTAAGTAATAAGCAGTGATCGGCAAAGTCGGTGCCACACGGGGTGAATGACCTCAATCATTATTCTTATATTATTATTATTTTTCTTGTGTGATTTACTACTACTATTACTAATAATAATACGGATATGCCACAGGAATCCCGGAATTCGTATTGTTTTACTTCCTACTACAATGTTTCTATTATTAATAAGTTAATGAAATAAATTTATATTACCTACACAAATTAAAATTCGCCTAATAAGATAAGACGTTTCGACATTATGTGTACTAACAAGAATAGGGATTTTTATTAATCTGAAATAAATATTATTCATTCATTGACTCATAAGCGCATTTGTATACATTTACTGTATTCTCTCTGTTTTATGTACTTGTTTTGTGCAGGGGTCGGAAACCGGTCTCAATACTCAAACCGTTATCGCTCATTCGCCCGGGAACGAAAAGGATTTCGTTTCAATATTTTTTCCCGCGGTGTCGCACCGACTTTGCCGATCACTGGTTCTCGGAATATATTATGTTTTAAGCCGTGATAATTTGCGGAAAAGAGGCGAGGCCTTTGTCCAGCAGTGGGACACGATAACTTATAGGTATCCGACACCAAAAAAATAGCCCATGTTTTTCGGTAGGTAATGGCGATTGCTTTCGTCAAAAGCAATTCATAGGATTATGTTATTGTTGCCTATAGATACTCTAGCTGAAGAGCCCGGGCTCTTTTAAGGTGCATCCAGGAAATCTGAGAAGTGGAGTATTGATTGCTTGGATCATACCGCAGCAGGATCAGGCGGCCCTCGCCTCAACCACCGCAGTTCGCGACGAAGCCTGGCGCGCGGGGGTTCGTCTTCCGCTTCCGACTCCAGCGCCAAGTCTTCATCCTCGTCCAAGTCGGAGTCCGCTGAATCTGCAATTACAAAAATACGAATAGAGTAGGTACATGCCAAAAGTGAACAGAAGTAACAACTTGAAAAATTACATTTTTGTATTTTTTGAATCGTCAAGAAATAGTTTGTTCACTTCTCATGCTCGTAAAGTTCGACTTTAAGTCGTGCGTAGACGACATTAAATCGGTTTTTAAGCTCTAGTGCATAAAGTAAAATCATCTATTACGACCCTTATTGACTTATCAATAAAGTCCAATATCTGCCATACAAACTGCCAGCCCTGCCGGAGCGCGTATCGCCCCCGACCGGCGCGCTCCCGACCGGCGTGCCCCGCGCCCCTGACCGGTACGAGTACAATTTTCTTTAGTCTTCAATAAATACGGTAAAATAACCTAAAATATTGGATATTTTTGTTTACTTACAAAACTTTTTGCACTACTGTTGTTTAAGTATTGCACAATCTACTCGTGTTGTGTTTGTGTTGTACAATATACTCGTCGTAATCTAGTCATCAGGAAATTTATATTTTATTGTGCAGGAAATACTTTTAAACGAAGTGTATCTACTATATACATACAGAGGTGTCGGGTGGGTGTCAGTGTCGCGAGTTCAATGATTTTTTCCCATCTCAAAAACCCGAGAACCCGAGAATACGAGAATATGAGAACCCGAGAACACAAGAACACGAGAACCCGAGAACACAAGAACACGAGATTGAGTTGCGAGTATTGGCGAACCGCTGGGAATTGGACGGAATCGTGACGTCCGTGATGTTCGAAAACAAAAAGTCGTATATGACTATATACTTCCTATTATGATATGATTATTTGCCATTCACCGTAGAATTTGAGTAGCGAATAAGCTTAGAAATAAATTAAAAGTGGAAAAATTCACTGTCTTGGGTGGGACTTGAACCCGCGACCACTGGATCACTAGTACAGTGCTCTACCATCACCCAATGCAGCGAATATTTCCACCATATATTAGCCATAAGGCAGGCTCTAGCGACATCTACCGTATGAGTGTTACACTTCTTAAACGGCTGCCGGAGTTCCTAGTCATATTGGAAATCCACCAGTAACGATGCGCTATGCCATACTAAATATTTATAATATCTAAGCATAAAATAAAATAAA
The DNA here is from genome assembly GCF_947568885.1 of Cydia strobilella. NCBI lineage: Eukaryota > Metazoa > Arthropoda > Insecta > Lepidoptera > Tortricidae > Cydia > Cydia strobilella. The sequence goes on from NC_086057.1 coordinate 16,770,975, forward strand.
ATAAAAAATAAAATAAAAAGTCATTTATTGTCGCAGTAAGTATACAAAAAAAACAGTAAAAAACAGTAGTAGGTACAATCTTAAATTACAGCAGTATTATTATTATTATAATAGCATCCTTCGCAGACGTTTCTGCTTGATACAAAATGAATTGAGTAGCGAATGTTCTTTGACATTTAGAATATCGAATATTCTAGATAAACGTAAAGAATAATGATAAAAGACTATGAACTCTAAGTACTAGAAATAAAGTAGAATTTTACTAACGTACATACCCAATATTCATTATGCGTTTTGACGGAATTTATTTGAATTTGACAGTAACTTTACTATATTTATGGTTAACAAGGTCTACTGTCCTTAAAATTTTGTAAGATATTACAAGCAAATATCAGCCTTCGTGAATTAAGTATACCTACCTTAGTCCTACCTAAGTAGTACCTTAGTCCGAAGATGAGGCTTATTTTAAAGACTATGAACTCTAAGTACTAGAAATAAAGTATATACCTATATACAGATGTGTCGGTGTCTGTTACCGTCACAGTGTTGCGAGTTCAATGGTTTTTTTGCCAGAGCTCGAGGGAGAGGAGTGTTAGGGTCGGCAACGCGCATGTAACTCCTCTGGAGTTGCAGGCGTACATAGGCTACGGAGACTGCTTAACATCAGGCGGGCCGTATGCTTGTTTGCCACCGACGTAGTATAAAAAAATGGTTTTTTTCCCATCTCAAAAAATGCCCAACGCGCCTAAAGACGTTTTCACTTCAAAAATGGTGGCAACGTTGGAAAGATTACCCTAGTCAAGCGCACGCATCAAGTCTGGTGTCTGGTAGCAGATCATCGAGGAGCCGCGCGCCGGTGAGCTCTGCGCCGCGCGCCGCCGCCAACAACGCCGTCTCCACTTCAAGCCCCACATGACGTGAGCCACGTTCGAACATTACCGTAGTCGAGCGCTCGCATCAAGTCTGGTAGCAGGTCATCGAGGAGCCGCGCGCCGGTGAGCTCTGCGCCGCGCGCCGCCGCCAACAACGCCGTCTCCGCTTCACTGTCCCACAGGTGCCCTGTAAACATTGGGTATTTAGCAAGTGAAAGCAACCAGTGAAAAACTGACTCATATCGAGCTTTAAAACGACAATCGAGTGTCAGTCTTACTTATTCAATATAGAATACGTCTAAAAATGACCGTTTATGGTCGCTAAATCGCCTCACCCTCGCCTAACTCGGTACGGAATGCACGCTTCGACCAAGCATGTTCGACGCTAATGCCTATCGCCATACATTGGTTACTACTAGTACTAGTAACTAGAAGTAACTAGTATGTCGGATCTGGGGCTGGGGTGTCGTCGTCAGTAGGTTCGTGCATGGTTGTAATCACGAAATAAGATGCTATACGTGAAGTTCAAATGTGTATTTTCAAATCACAATCACAATAAAGGTACGATTACTTCGGTACAAATCAATTTAAATTAATTTAAGTTGGAAACGTGGTGTGTTCGTCGCAGAACTAGCTTAACGTCCGTCACGATTGAAGGCACGATCCAGAATGGCCAATTGGCCATCCTTCCTTTCCGCACCGGCTTTTATAGTCCGATCACCACCTGACACCTGACACCTGACCTGTCACTTTGTTTACCTTGAAGTTAGCCAACCAACTGTTACTAGTTCTGCGTCGACCGCACCCAAGCAAAATGCTTGACGTTTCCGAGAACTGCCAAAAGATGGCGTTACAAGTTGCAAAATCAGTAAACGATGGCGCCGACGTAACCCGTCGTCACCCTGCGACAAGTATAACTATATATTTCGTCGCTGGGTTAAATTATACCATAGAGTAACTTATACTAGAGCGGTACTGTCATAGTAAATTTTGTAACCACAGTAAATTCACTGCCATCTATCGACACACTTTAAAACTAAAAATAAAGATTTATAAAAATACGATAAAATGTATTTAAATATGGATAAATGTTTTTTTTTTATTTACATTAATTATTTTTATGGTTTTGACCCATGTTCTTTCACTGATATGCGTTAAAATTGTTAAATAACAAACGAAACCGTCAACGCCATCTATACGACACTAGGCCAAAGCTAGTAGCGCCCTCTGATCGAGAATCATATTTTCTTGATTTTCGAGGCACGTTTTTTCCTTGGATTGTATCCATCTATTACGGAGTTATATCTATCTTTGATTATACCAACGTCACACGTGCACGCTCCAAGCATAAGGGTTTAAGATGAGAACAGCTCCCTATATAAAGCAGTTACCAGGAACTCTAGTGACGTGCTCCTGAAGCCAATGCCGCACTCCGGCGGCGCCCCACCAGCGCGCGTCGAGCGCCTCCTCTTCGCTCTCGTCTCCCGCACCTTCCAGCCCCGCCGGCAGCCTCCACAGCGCCACTTGCCCCTGCAGCCATAAATATAAACAACTTTTTTAAGGTGAAAACTTCTTTAGGCGCTATGGGCATTTTTTGATATGGGAAAAATAAGTTTCGAGTCAGGTCACGTTCTGAGGACGTTACTTTCTCAGTACGTCACATTCTGAGTTTGTCACTTACTGAGTTCGACGACACATTCTGAGTACGTCACTTTCTGTGAACGCCACTTTCAGAGGACGTCACTTTCTGAGTTCATCACTTTTTGAGTACGTCAGTTTTTTAGCATAGTAAGATTTAAGCGTATTCCTACATGAACAATGGATACCAACAATCATAATAGCTCTACTGCACTGTCTTAAGGTGACGTAATATGATTTCTGGTATCCATTGTTCATGCAGGTATACGCTTAAATCTTACTATGCTAAAAAACTGACGTACTCAGAAAGTTACGAACTCAGAAAGTGACGTCCTCAGAAAGTGCATGGCGTTCCCAGAAAGTGACGAACTCAGAAAGTGACAAACACAGAATGTCACGTACTCAGAAAGTGACGTCCTCAGAACGTGACCTAACTCGAAACTGACCTAAAAATGTGACATTCTCCGCCTAAACCCCGGCAACGGGACAAAACAAACGGCAAAACGGGCAAACTAACGCCTGACTCTATTAAATATGTATAACAATTTAGTTAAAAAAAATATTTGCCTGCAACGTGCCAAACGCGATGTACAACTCATCGTCCTCCCTGACCAACGCCGCCGACAGCGCGGTGTCGACGGCGCCCGCCGTCGCCGCGGGCACGGCGGCCAGGCCCGCGCCGTCCGGCGCCCACACCCGCGCCCAGTCGTCCGCGCCGGCGCTGGCGAGCAACGACCCGCCGCCCCAGCAGGCGCGCGCCGCCGCGCTGCCGTGCGCGCCCACTAGGCGCGCCAGCTGGAGGCGCGCTGAACCGCCTTCCGTTTCCTGAATTACGATAATAGTCGTTTAAAGGTAAGCGTCCACATTCCCGCATCGCAGGCATCGGACGATCGCATATTATATAAAATGGATAAATTTTTCATAATGCGTCAAGCTATATCGGCAGCAATCGGATTAGTCGACGCAAGTACCAGCAATCGGATTGCTGATCCCACTTCAGATTCAGATTTTTGTAGTGATCATACGTGCGGAATTTGTTTGTGGGAATGTAGGAAAGCGAAGGATAACAATTTGTCGATTGCTTGTTTGTTAGCAGATTAAGAGGAAGAATAATATATGCGTATAACGCGTCATCGGCACGCATCGTAAAAGTTGCCTCTGGGAGCATCGGTGTCGCCATTGCCGATGAGCGATCCGTACGGTGCAGATCAGTACCTTAATGCAATTGATAACTACATAATGAGAACTCGTGAAATCCTATTTTGAAACTCGTATTTTAAGGCCTAATTATGTACCTACAGTCGTGGTAGGCCTCTTTTACAAATTAAAAGTAAATAACTGGGAAATAAAACTATGAAAACGGATTATATCGCGTATATTGAATTTATAATACATCCCGACGTTTCGAACTCTTTACAGCGTTCGTGGTCAACGGGTGACTGAGGAAAAATTACAAAATGCAAAAATACCCACATACTAAAATAATGAACAATCATAGACTACAAACTTTAAGGCTGGTTGTACATGCAAAATCGGTTCATAAGGCTAGTTATACACTATAATTATTTTTCAAGTAAAGATATATATATATACGCGATAAAAAAAAAAAAAAAAAAAAAAACTATGCCGGCTCCAACCCTACACCACGGACCCGAGAAGATTTAATTCCCTCCTAAATTGTAGGAGGGTATCCCAATATGGGACCGGCAACAAACTCGGCGGGACACATCTTTTCAAAACATCATTCTTAATCTCAATGGTTTCAATGGTTGGTTTCTTAAATATCCAAACTTTAATAGGGAAGATGGCTTTTCTCTACCACCAGCTTGGGATCCTGTAGTCCACCTGATAAAGGAGCAAGCGAGACATAGACTGTGAGACCGTAGTGTTGGATGATGCTGGACATTCTGATGTTTTGAAAAGATGTGTCCCGCCGAGTTTGTTGCCGGTCCCATATTGGGATACCCTCCTACAATTTAGGAGGGAATTAAATCTTCTCGGGTCCGTGGTGTAGGGTTGGAGCCGGCATAGTTTTTTTTTTTTTTTTTTATCGCGTATATATATATATCTTTACTTGAAAAATAATTATAGTGTATAACTAGCCTTATGAACCGATTTTGCATGTACAACCAGCCTTAAAGTTTGTAGTCTATGATTGTTCATTATTTTAGTATGTGGGTATTTTTGCATTTTGTAATTTTTCCTCAGTCACCCGTTGACCACGAACGCTGTAAAGAGTTCGAAACGTCGGGATGTATTATAAATTCAATATACGCGATATAATCCGTTTTCATAGTTTTATTTCATGAGTAACTAATAATTAAATAATGTCCTCCTCGCCGTGTCCGACGACGGCGACTCCAACCGTTTTTAATGGGACGCATGGAACGCTCTAATGTGGCTTGCGAAGCCAAACTTGGTTTTGAAGATGCGATTGCATGGTACGCAATGGAGCTGGCCGGCTGAATTGTAGGTGTAGGTGTACGAAGGCTTCGGGCGCGTCTTACGGAGATGGCGCTTAGCATCCAAGTCTTCTAAGCGCTGCTGCTCGTATTGCTCTACACTTTTATGAACAGTTGCGCGCCATGCCGTTCTACACATCGCGCTTTCCTCCCAGGAATCGCTCGGTATACCGCAAGTGGATAGGTGACGCTTGAGGACGTCTTTATGGCGCAAGTACTGACCCCCCTGTTTCCTTTTTCCGCTAGAGAGCTCGGAATAGAACACAGCTTTGGGTAATCTGTTATTGCCCATGCGCACGACGTGGCCACCCCACCTCAGCTGATGTTTGATGATGAGTGCCTCGATACCAGGCATCTTGGCGCGACGCAGCACTTCCGTGTTCGGTATTTTGTCTTGCCACTTTATGCGCAGAATTGAGCGAAGACAGCGTAGATGGAAGGAGTCCAGCCTTTTAATATCTGCTTTGTAACAGCACCAGGTTTCTGCGGCATAAAGAAGAGTTGGTATGACTATGGCTTTATAGACCATAATTTTGGTTGTTAATTTAAGGTCATGTGATCGCCAAACACGGTTGTTTAGTTTCCCAAACGCTGCGGCTGCACCGGCTATCCTGGATGGTATTTCGGACGTCAGGCTATTGTCGTTCCGGAGCTGGCTTCCCAGGTACCTAAAGTGTGACACCTCTTCCAGATCCTTGCTATCTAGTCTGATACTGGAGTGCTCTATGTGACAGCCCCTAGGCGGCTGCACCAAAACCTGTGTTTTTGTCACACTTATAACTAAGCCAAACTGACGACATGACGTGTTAAGGGAATTCACGTAGGATTGAAGGGCTTCCGCAGAGTCCGCCATAAGGCAAACGTCATCTGCGTATAGCATTTCCATTATGGAAAGTTTACTAATTTGACGTTTGGCCCTAAAACGAGAAAGGTCAAAGATAGATTTGTCTGCTCTCGAATTTATTTCTATAAGCTCGCTACAGGATTTGGTTGCGTCTTTCAATACAGCAGCAAAGTATAACGCAAACAGAGTGGGCGCCAAGACACATCCCTGCTTTACACCGCATGTGACTGGAAAGGGGTCTGAGAAGTTCTCTTCGTGTCGAACTTTTGCCATCATGTTATCATGGAATTCGCGTATTAAGTTAACAAACTTCACAGGGCAGCCAATTTTTTCCAGCACAACCCAAAGGGCTTCCCGTGGTACTCGATCAAAGGCTTTTTCTAGATCGACAAAGCACATAAACAGAGGACGATGTTGTTCTAGACTTTTTTCTTGAACTTGCTTAACTACAAAGATGGCATCTACTGTGCCTCTGCCTGGGCGAAAGCCACATTGGGTTTCTGGGAGCAATGTTTCCGCAAGAAGGGTTAATCTTTTATTTATTATATGAGCAAGGACCTTACCGGCAGTAGATAGGAGTGAGATGCCTCTGTAGGAGCTGCAGTCAGAAATGTCTCCTTTGCCTTTATATAACTTGCAAATGGAGGCATCTTTCCAATCTTGCGGCACGATTCCACGTTCCCATATCTTCGTGACGAGATCGAACAGTCTACTTTTAATGTTAGGTCCGCCATATTTGTATAATTCTGACGGCAAGCTATCCAGCCCTGGTGTCTTGGAGTTCTTTAGTCTATTTATTGCTGCATTGAGTTCGACAAATGATGGAGGATTGGCAAGGTCATCTTGCGTGGGTAAATTTTCAATTGCCTCGATGTATAGTAAGTCAGTGGTCTGGGTTGGAGGATTTAGAACATCACTGAAATGCTCTGCCCATCGGTTAAGAATTGACACTGACAAAATACTCGTGGTATTCAATGATACGGGTCGGGTGTAATAAACTGAACCCACCACATCGAGATCAACGATCCAGAGTTTAATAAGCGAGTCGCCTCCCGCGGTGGCCAGCACGAGCCTCAGCACGCCCGCCACCTCCGCGTCGAGCCCCACCGCCGACGCAGACGGAGCAAACTCGCAACTCGTTACACCTACGGAGACAAAATATCAATGGCATAATAATAGGAATATATTATTTGAATATTAGCGTGAACCATGATATGTAGGTCGCGCGCTTCTGGCACTAGTCAAGTCTCGCTGCTAGTAGGTAAGGTACCTAGGTCGTGCGCGTCGGGCACTAGCGCGAGCTGCCGCGGCTGGTCGTACGGCGGCGGCGGCGCCAGCACGCGCAGCTCGCCGCCCGCGCCGCCCAGCGCCGCCGCCGCGCCGCCCGGCGCCCAGCTCACGCACCACGCCGCGCCCGCCGCCTCCCCCACCAGGTATACACTATAACACACACACCGTTAAACAAAACTTTAATTGTTTAGACCAATTTGTAATATGTACATACGTATACGTAATAAGTATGTATATAGTATGTATGAACAATTTGTAAAAACGCATAGGTAACCAAAATATTACAGAACGGATTAAGTAAGTAAAACTTAGAGCTTTATATTTAGCATATGATACTAGTACCCTATTACGATACGATATGTGATTAGAAGGAGATCATCATCAATCTTGTCCAATGACAGTCGTGGGACCGCCCTTAAAACATCAACTCGTATAGAAAATGGGTCACGCAAACGCATTAAATGAAACACTTTTCCACACTCAAACACCTATACTTTGATTACTTGAACTTTATTCAACTTTCCGTTTGTAACATAATAATATGTAATTGAAAATGAAAAATGAAAAAATGTTTATTTGTGAACAATAGAGGGTACAGTTGTAAAGGTTGGAGTCTTCTAGTATGTAAGTATATAATACCTGTGACAGAAGACCCCGCTCTTCCATAACATCACGTGTAGAATTTAATTAACAAATGATATACAACAAGATTGTTGACTAAAAAGAAAAAATAAAAATAGCTTAATATTGTAATTATGTAGCAAGAAACACGAAGACGATTAAATTTGTGAATTGTTATTTATCGCTAACTCATAATCATTTTTGCCCACGTTTCGTTTGCCAAATTCCATTTGACCGAAAGCGTTTTATTTTCAAAACCGTATGTAGGGTTTTCACATGGGTCACAAATCTAACCTATGTATATAACCTATGTATATGACCAGGGTGCGTAGCCATGATGAGAATAGTTCGCTCCGTGGCGAACGATACGGTAGTCTCTCTCTCTATCGCTTCCATATTAGTGCGACAGTGACAGTTGCGTTTCGTTCGCTACGGAGCGTAAGCGATTGGCATGTTGGCTACGCATCCTGATGGTAATGCTGCGTGCTGCGTGTATATAGGTAGGTACACTAGGTAGATGTTTAACAACACTTTACTGTATAGGCTTCGGGCCGTCGTCGAGGCCCCACACGGGCGCGAGGCCATCGTCCGTGGCCAGCAGCAGGAGCGGCGGGCGGTGCGGCGACACGGCGGCGCCGCGCACGCCGCCGCCGCCCGCGTCGCCGCCGCCCACGCTCGCGCCGAGCGACAGCGTGCGCAGCCGGCATCCTGCCTGCACAGTGCACAGTGCACAACACAAGTACACATACGCAAACCATACCAAACCATAAGCAAACAAATAGAATGTCATGTCCCAAGAAAGTTGAAAAAAGAATAGCCAAAGCCCATTTCTTGGCGGAGGCCTATGTGGCGTCGCTTCATATCTACGGTGGAAACCCACTTAGATATTTATTTTAATCTGTTTGGAGTATTTGTTGTTATAATGGCAACAGAAATACATCATCTGTAAAAATTTCAGCTATCACGGTTCATGAGATACAGCCTGGTGACAGACAGACCGACGGACAGTAGAATCTTAGTAATAGGGTCCCGTTTTTACCATTTGAGTACGGAACCCGAAAAATTGATTCACTGTCCGTCTGTCTGTTGGTGGTTGTTCACCAGAAACAAGTTAAGAGCTCAGTCAAGTTTGGAGTACAATCGAAGATTACGATCACATTAACGTAATGTTGGAGGCCTAAATATGTCATCGAAGCGAGTATTTGTGTCACCTAGGCTAGGCTATTCATGGCTAATTCACTCATTCGTGGCGAATGAACAACTTAATTGCGTAAAGCACCCGAGGTTTGATCAAAATCGATTTCAATTGCCCTCATTTTGTACAATTATCAGGCGAAACCTTCATAACAACTCGATATGAATAATAAATGAACGCGTTAAGCTTGTTCAGTATTAATTATGTATACATATTGAATTGGCTTAACTTAAACGGTGAAAACACGACACATTCATGGGGATTGAACGGTAAAAAATTAGCTTAATACTAGGGAAAGTTCACTGAACAACCAGTGAACAGCAACACTTATAACTGACCAGCGATGGATCTTTTAAAATAATCTAAATTTGAATAAACATTATTATTAAATGTATACCCAACATGCAAGGGACCCAGCACATGGACCACAGCATGGCCTGCCCGTCCAGTCCGGTGCTCAGCTGTACCCCGGACTCCACGCCGGCGTACCTGTGTGTCCCAGAGCACGGCCTGTCCGTCCAGCCCGCCGCTCAACAACACGCCCTGCCCCCAAGCGGCGGTCTGCGCCGGGTACTGGTGCGCGTCCAGCACGTGCAGCTCCTCCAGCGCGCCGCTGGCGCAGCGCAATACTTTCACCAGACCGTCACTATTGCACAAATAAATGTAGAAACTTGTTATTGAGAAACACCATTTAGATTAATAACCATGGATGTTGCGGATGCCGATTTTTTTGACATCCGTGGACGCGGATGCAGATACGGATTTTAAAAGGATCTCATAAAAAACGTCAAATATTACACTTTAGTGATCTTTATTTAAAAAAAAAACGAAACAGTATTTTACTATACTAAAGTCCAAATAAAAAAAACTTTTCACTTCTTGTCGCTGTCCGTCATAGGCTAAAGTGCTCGATCGACGAATCACAAAAAACGAAACGAGATTCCTATTGGCTAATGACGAAATTACCTAGCACTTACGCCGCCGTTATAAGACGTTCCTGTACGTACCTGTTCCACATCCGCATCCGCATTAAGCTCCGCATCGATTTTATGCGGATGCGGATGCGAATGTTAAAAATAATGCGGGAGTTCCGCGGTTCGTATATTGTCTGTTGTTTGTATATTTTTTATTAGTTTTCTTTTTTTTGTGTAATTCGACATTTAGACTGGATACATCTCTGACAAAGTATCTAATATTTTATTGATTCCATATTTGTAATTGTTTTTTGTAAATTTTGGTTTTGTGTTGCTTGTAAAAATTGACATGTAAAAGTGCCCCTGTGGCCTATTTGCTGAATAAATGTTTAATGTTTCGCATTCGCAACAACCCTGTTAGTAACCCTCATACGAATGACTACCATTTTTGGTCTCTCGTGGCCGCAGAGACAGTTTTTAACTCGATTGGCCTTCTCAATCCATTGGAGCGCTAAATTACCTCGTTGTTAGTGCCATTCATCCCTTGGCTGTAATCTAGTATTAAACATTAAAATAGGGTAATAATTAGTTGTCACCTAGAAGCTGTGGCGAGCAGATCTCCTTGCGCGACGACGCAGTTAACGGCGCCGGCGTGCACGCGCCCTCGCCACGACAGCCGCGCGCCCCCCGCGCGCTCGCCGCCCTCCTCACCCTCCCCCTCCTTCTCCTGCACTCCGTCCAGCTCCACCAGCTCGTCGTCGTCCAACTGACTGATGCCCTGCAAACAGATATGGATGCTGATAGATATGTCTATTATGTCTCTCCGCCTTCCTTTATGTCCCTCTTGAATCGGTTTTCTCATCACTCAGGATCATGATAAACAACTTCTGTTTAACAATATGTCGCCGAATGTAGTGAATCGTCCATTAGGACTTAATATGTTTGCAACAAGGTGTACCTGCAAGTCGCCCAGCGCGAAGTGCGCGAGCCCGTCGCACGGCAGCACCAGCTCCTCCTCCAGCGACAGCCCGCGCAGCCCCCACATGCGGATCGACTTGTCGTTAGAGCCTGCGACAACACAACCTTGCACTCAATAACTAAACTATCAGAGCGTTAGCGTCGCCCTAATTTCTTTGGATGAAAATTTTAGTTGTCTGGTAGAGGTCTCCAAACCAACGGAAATATCACTGTAGACACACTTCATCAAAGACGCCAAGAAAATTAGGCGTGATGAAATTGACGATTTTAGAGTGCCGTATACACGGTGGCTAAAAAATAAGTTTATTTCCGTTGCCAAGGATGTTTATACTGAGCAACTTGTACTATGGGACCAACCCTGAAATCGCGAAAAAAATTGGCTGTTTCATACATTTTGGCTGGTCCATTTTCTATGGGAGGGTATTTTTTTTTATTGCAAACTTGCGGTACGCAGATGATACCACCTTATTTGCCAGTAACGCTGACCTTATGGAGGAATAACTTCTCAAAATGGAGCGCATAAGCCTTACGTTTGGACTAAAGATAAACCGATCAAAGACCAAGATTATGATCGTGGACCGCGTCAATGGCAATTCGCCCAACGTGACACAGATTGCGAACTGTGACGTGGTGCAGACCTACGTTTACCTCGGGGCTTTAATCTCAAACAGCGGCGGCTGCGTAGATGAAGTTAAACGACGCATGGCCATTACCAGAACTGCGATGGAGAAGTTAAAGAAAGTATGAAGGAATCGCAACATTACCAAAGCCACTAAAGTCAGACTCGTGCGAACACTTGTATTTCCCATTTTTCTTTACGCGGCAGAGACGTGGACAGTGCGCGAGTTAGAAAAGGGGAAGATAGATGCCCTGGAGATGTGGTGCTGGAGGAAGATGCTTGGAATATCGTGGACGGACTTCCGCACCAACGTGTCCATACTCCAGGAGCTCGGCATCACACAGCGTTTATCGACCGTAGTACAGTCGCGTATACTACAGTACTTTGGACATGTCTCTAGGCGAGATAACGACTCCATAGAGCGACTGGTCGTACAAGGCAGAATGGAGGGAACCAGATCGCGCGGCAAATCACCTATGCGCTGGAGTGACCAAATAAAGTCCGCACTGGGAAACCGCGTATCTGAGTGTGCTAGACAGTCTGCCAACAGGGAGAGATGGCGGGAGATCGTGCGAAGAGCTGTGTCCGCCTCTACTACCGATGCGGACGCTTCAACGTGACCACGACCGCTCTGTCAAGAGCGATACAACAAAGAAGAAATTTTTTTTCGCGATTTCGTGGTAGGTCCCATAGTAAAAGTTATTCAATAAAATCCTAAAACCTCCCTGGCCACGGGAATGTACTGATTTTTTAGCCACCCTGTATAGTGTGTGTATTAATTTGCAATGACTTGGCATGCAAATGCGGCGTGCCGTATATAGTGTGTGCTATTTAATTTATGTGTAAATGTTTCATGTTCATTTTGGTATATTTATTAATTTGACATTGTTTGTATATTGTGAGCGTTTTGGGATCAACTGTAACCTCGCAAAAGTTTTTATTATAAATAAGCCGACAAACAAACTATAGGGCTTTAAATGCAGGGTTCGACTATACTCGCTAAACGGAGCTTTATATTTTTACTATTGCGAAAAAATGCTGGCTCTGTTAGTGAAAAGTGTGTGAAACAACCAATATATTTGTTTCGTGATTCCGAGGTTATGTGGACGGCACACTGTGCACTGGAGTGTAGATAGGAGGTTCGGAGTTGCTTTACCGGTGACGAGGTAGGAGAGGTCGTGCGCGAGTGCGAGGCAGGTGAGGTAGCGCGGGTGCGCATGGAGAACGTGCAGACAGGCGGGCACGGCGGGCGCCCATAGGCGCGCCGTGCGGTCCAGCGAGGCGGACGCCAGGACGCCGCGCGCGAACGCCAGCGCCGTCACCGCCGCGGTGTGCCCTTCTAGACGCGCGCCGGCCACCACGCGCCGTTCTCGGCCTCGGCCCTGTTCAAAAATAAATATATATGTTGTGAATGATATTTAACATTGTAGGTACACCATAAATCTGGTAGACTGCGGAAAAGGACTTATCACCATCAACATCTTTTTTATTTTTACCTGTGGTTTGACAATAAATTATTTACATTTATTCTATTATATTTATTTATAAATCAAGATTTTACGTAACGTGCACTCAATGTGCACAGAGCCGCAAGTCTCCTTACTGTACGCGGCGCTGAGGGCGCCCAGCAGGTCGCTTAGCATCACTTATCCAGTTCCCCCGCGGAAACTTAAAGTCGTGCTTGACATATTATGCAGTCACTCGCGAGCTCGCGACAACGCAAGCATGCTAAGAGGTCTGGTCGTGCCCAGATCGCTCTGCAGTGCTCTTACCTGCACCCACCACAGCCGCACGGCGGCGTCGTGGCCGCCGGTTGCGGCGATGGCGCCGTCCTCGCTGTGCGCCGCGCTGAGCGCGCCCAGGTCGTGCGCGCCGCACTCGGCCAGCAGCGGCGCCGGGCCCGCGCCTTGCTCGGTACCACCGCGGCAAACTTCTACACACAACATCCATAACAATGTACCTACAAATGCCAAATCACATTTTCTACCAGTCAACCTTATTTTTTCTCTCTGCAAAAATAATCAATGAATCAAAAAGAGGAGCAAACTATTCATTTTATTTTTATTTGATGGATATTATTTAAACTCTTGTTTGGTCAGCGGGTAAGTGCATGCAAATATGTGACTTTTTACCCTAAAGGTCAGGGTACCACATTGTCAGTTGTCGATAAGGTTGATTTCAAATTGAAGCTATATTGAAATAGCGCCTTATTGACAACCGACAATATGTACCCTTTTGGTTGAGAATGGCACATATTATCGATACTCGTAAGGATTATTTTTCCACGTTTAATATCCATATTTAATATCGTTGTCGATTAGGTTGATTTCAAATTGAAGCTATATTGAAATAGCGCCTTATTGACAACCGACAATAAGTACCCTTTTGGTTGAGAATGGCACATATTATCGATACTCGTAAGGATTATTTTTTCCACGTTTAATATGAATATGCGAATAGCTAATCAAAAATAGCATATGAATGTGATTAGGTAATATAATAAACTTCGGGGAATACAATCTCACTATCACGGCTATCTTATTATTCTAGTCTATAAGCACATATAAGAACTTAGGTTAAAGTGCTCAGCAAACATTATTATTATGATTAGTGGGATCGATTTCCTTTGTCTGTCAGAACAAACACCCGAGCATCAATTGTCTATTATCTCTCAAACTACCGTTATTATTTTGTCGGCGCTCACCATCGAGATCGAAGACCCTGAGCACGCCCTCGGTGCAGGCGACGAGCAGCAGCGCGTGACGCGCTGGTGCGCACAGCGCGTGCACCGCGCCCTCCAGCGGCTGCAGGCGCGCCAGCAGACGCGCCGGCCCCACCGCCCACACGCGCACGCTGCCGTCGTCGTGCCCCGCCAGCAGCAGCCCGCCCGCCCAGCACAGCGCGCGCGCCGCCGCCGCGCCGCCCGCCACCAGCAGCCGCCGCGCCGCCAGCCGCCGCCCGCACCACACGCGCAGCGCGCCGTCCACGCCGCACGACGCCAGCAGCGCGCCGCTCGGCGCCCAGCGCGCGCACGTCACGCCGAAGCGGTGCGCGGCGCGCGCTTCGCCCGCTAGCGCCCAGCCCGCGCCCGCGCGCCACTGCCACAGCCGCAGCGCCGAGCCGCCGCCCGTGGCCAGCCGCGCGCCGTGAGCCGCGCAACACGACACCTCCCCGGTGTGCGCCCGCAGCGCCTGCACCAGGGCCGGCGCACCCAACTCCGCGCTCATCCCGCCGACGGTCGCCGTCCCGGCCACGTCAGCTCTAATCACGATCGATGCCCCGATCGCGGCCGATACCCCGCGCCCGTCAATCGCCAGTGATCGCCTCGCGTGATTGATGACGGCGTGCGACGCGGCTGTCGCGCCGCGTACGACTGACGACGGCCGCTCGATTATGCACCGATTACAGATACCTACTCGTATAATCGTTTTCACAAAAACATGACAATTAACGTGTAAATAGTAATGAAGGACGCGTGGTGAGTGTCGAAGCGTGGCCGGTCGCGTGTCCGGTGCGATCGATCCGGCGCGGCCTTCGGCTCGTCATACTCATTGTTTAATCACCTATATTTGAACGAGAACACGCTGTGCTATTTATAGTGGATAAGACTATGAACTCGGCGAGTTAATCTGCCCGGTAACGGATTGAACATTGGACGGGATCGACGTAATGATGGGAAGTGTCGGCTGCAGCGAGCGATGCACCGGCGGCGGCGGCGAGGCCCGCGAGCGCGCGGGGCGGCGCGGCGGCGCGCGCCGACCGCCGAGCGTGTGTTATTCTACAACTATAGATGCTGATTCTAAGTTTATAATCTCAACTTGATTTGATATTTATATGATACAACTTTGACATGATTCGCAGTGCCTTTCTCAAGCATCAATAGGCAAAAAAGCCATTAATTTAAATCATTTTAATAGTTATTCTGTAAAATTTTGTATTATCTCTGCTAAAACCTATTATTTTTATTTTATTTATTTTTATTTATTGAGAAATCCAAATAATAACCACCGAACTAATAGGTATGTGTTTTATAAAAACAACATAAGTAACAACGTTAATTTATTCCTACTTCAATAAAAAAAACATATTATATTTTATTTTAAAACCTATTATAATTATTTCGCTTATTTACCTGCAAAATTTACTCTGCTTATTTACCTTACGATATGGGATCATCTATTAGGGTAATTCAGTCAACAGGGGAGCCGTCTTTATCGCCAGGAAAAGATGCGTGAAAACGATTCTAGGGCTTCACCTAACAAATAGCTGTGTACCACATTTTAAAGACCTGGAAATTCTTACATTCCCCTGCCTCTACATTTTTGAAATTGCAATGTTCATCAAAACAAACCCAACATTATTCAGGACGGTCTCTGAGGTATTTGCTAGAAATTCCAGGTATCCTCAGAATCTCTTTCCTGTTTTCGCAAATACTGCCCTAATGCGCAACAGTGTGTTCTGCTTAGCTAGTAAGGTTTATAACAAATTGCCTGTCCATTTTAAAATGTTACCCTTAAATCAGTTTAATCACAAACTACTGACATTTTTAATTGATAATTGTTTTTACACCATTTCTGAATTTTTGCTGTATAATTTTAACGCTTCTGATTTGACATGACTTTAATATTAATAATAACTAGGTATTTATATAGATATGTAAATTTATTTCGCATGTTAGTATGTAAGGAAATTATTCAAGTTTTTGTACGCCATCAGGCAGGGTATAGTGCTACAAATATTTATTTACCACCACTGTAATCAGTTTGACATATACTCATAAATAAAAACAATTTGAACTTTGAACTTTAAACTTTGAAAACCATATTTAGTGCAGTTAGTACGTTGTTTTTGTTAACGCCTCTTCATTTGCACACCGCGTATAACATCACAGACGTTTAAAATAAGCAACATTTTAAGAATCAATATAACATACTTAACAGACTGAAATTGTGGGTTAAGCCTTTTAATAGCTCAAAGTAGTATCAAAAAAAAAAAGCATTTATTTCGTTAAATAGTACATCATAACACTCCCATGGTTGGGACTTCCTAGTAAGTATGTATAATACCTGTGACAGGAAGGCCCGCTCTTCCACATTTATCTAGTAAATTTGTACACAGTTAACCATAAAATGTAACATTGTGCAAACTGCTATTATTTTAACAAAATAACAATTTACCTAATATTATTGTTACTATTTCAAAATTTGTATATTAACATTTTAGAATTTTACCTTATATTATATTCACAAAGTAACAAAAGATTAGATTGTGTGTGTGTGTGTGTGTGTGTGTGTGTGGGTGCGTGTTTCAGTTCCTATCCTACTCATCATCCTAATAAAATTTCTGTATCATCATACGTTATATTTTTTATCCACTTTATTAGGGCTTTTTTACACTTACACAGTATATTACTTAGTTGACTTTCATTACCATTAGGAATGTGTATTAACAGTTTTCAATTAATGTCACGTTATTTTACATGTTATCAATTTACAGTAGTTTTAAAAACGGCTAATTATTTAATTACTTCCCCTAGCTAATTATACCGTTTAATGGCACCTCTACACGATGGTCCAGCGCTGGACCAGGTATATGGCCATGCGATGATTGAAACGCAACTATACGATATAATTCTGAAATGGGCCACGTCACACCGAGCCACCGTACTTAACTGCCATCGCTGGCCTTTGATATGCGGACGAAAAACCGACACCGTGGCCAATTGGCCATCCCATCGCCATACCGCCGCGCCATAAGCCATCCGACACCACTGCGCTCTCCACACGCTGGCCCATCTTAGTGGCCCAGTATGATGGCCCATGGAGTTAGATATCACGTCAAGACGTGACAAGACGTCATATCTAACACCCCCGCAAGCAAGCCCCGGTCTCCCTTAGGTACTAGTTACACAGAGTTAGACCAAGACAAGTCTGCAACGACTTTAATAGGTTATGTTATTTTAAACGTCAAACTTCTATGAAATTATGACGTATAAAATGTATACGTCATGTTATTTAATAACACTTGCACTGCGTATGCTATCAAAATCGTTGCAGACTTTTCTTGGTCTAACTCTACATCTTGTTTAATAAAATAACACACTGCTTTATTTACATTTTAAACTAACTAGGTTCAGAGCATGCCTTGGTCCGTATTCGCAACCTGAAAAAATCAAACAGTGCCATCTTTTGACTATCCTAGTTACTAAGTTTCACCTTTTACAAAATTACTAAACTGTATTAAATGCAAAATAATGGTCACCTTATTCCAATAATTTTGAAGATAATGTACTAATAAACATTACCACTATTAACCAAATCAAACGAACAAACAAACAAACGGAACAAACGGAATAAATTTCCAAAATAGCTATCTGATGGTGAATGAAGTCAAACTGTGAAGTTTGAAGAATGTTTAAATAAGTTGCTAAGTTACCAATAGTTTATTTTGTTACATGACATTGTCATAAAATAGTCTGTATCAAAAACTAACATTATCTAGTTTGCGTCGGGAACAGCGACATCTTTTAGAAACTTTAAACATACTCGTTAAATATCGGCTCGAACAAAGTTAAAAAAATACATATTATATTTCAAAATAAAAACATACAGTTTCAACACACTCATTCGGGTTGGAAAGATGAATACCGTTTTGGTAAGTTCCCGAAATAATTATACCCGATGCCTGACCTGGGCTACCGTTGAGGTCTAAGTGATTTACGAATTTAAGAATTTCGCAACGAGTGGCGAATTTGAAAACACGACCGAAGGGTGTTGTAAATCGACACGAGTTGCGAATTACCTATTCGCACGTGTATCGTACAGCGTTTTACAGAACATATGGCACTTTAAATTTTCGACGTAGTTACGTAATGTGCTTATAGCACAGGGTGTCGTAATGGAGCACCAGATGTACTGTACATATCTGTGACGTCGACTGTACCAGGTAGTGCCCAGGTAGACAAGTAGGTATTTATTAACCCGCACCCACCGAGCCCACGGATAACTATTACAGTTCATTACCACCCACTCCCACCTCCCACTCATAAGGAAAGTGGCCTCATTCTCTTGTTAACTTGAAATCCATATTGCCCCAAGTTAATAATACTACTCACGTGTCGTGTAAACCGTTCATCCGATTTACTCTTAAATTCCTATTAAGACACAAATAAAGTAGTAATAAAGTATTAGACAGTAATAATAATTAAGTAGAATTGGGTCTACGAGCCCAGAAAAGAATCAAAGAATGCTACAAATAAAGCTACTACCACTGCCACCTATTGATGAGTAGTGTTCCACTAGTTCCACTAACATAATTCATATATGGCATTAGTAGTCCTATCTGAAAAAAAAAACATTTTTGAAATTTAAAAACGTATCTCGAAAAATTATTGGTATTAAGACTAAAAATCTGACTGACCGTAATTACTAACGGGCTTATTCGAACGTACAGTAATATCAGAATAATATTTAAATCATATAATCTAGTTATTTTGTAGTTATTAATACAAGTGCGAGCGAAATGCACGATATTTTAATGACATCAGGTAAATGTCATGCTGAGATCAGTGTCCATTCGAATTTACCTGTAACACACGACGAAGAATTTTATTACAAGCTTTTTATTAACTTGCAATGTACCTATAGATGTATGTATAGATGTGTGATGTATGTACGGGTCAAATCTTACAAGTTAAATGTGACCCACATACCGATTTACAATAAACGTCAAATTATTTAAATTTCTTAGCATTAAATTTGACCTGTATAATAAAACCTTTTGACCCGTGTTATATTTCAGTATTTAGGAGATTCTATTTTATAATATTTCAGCAGGTGGCTATAACTCTGCGATAAAACAACGCAACAACAACAACGCTGTTTTGGGGTTTATAAAAATGTCTCCATGACTATTAGTTACCTGTGGAAAAAAACTTGTACCAAAAATAAAACATTTTGCCAAGAACTTGGACTAGGATTGATTGATTGATTGATTGACTAACTTTTCATAATATATCAAGAATTTGTCATCCCGTAGCCAGCGCCGCCGCCGGTCAACAACGAGCATCTCGAGAAAGGTCTCGCAAGCACAAATTCTGCTCTGCATTTTTTTTTTTCAATTCACACTGATTGAGACGAATATAAAATCCAATACGGGCGTGTAATCATTACTTAAAAGGTTTTTTAAGTTTCACCCCTCATGAGTGTCATGACCCCGTACACGTAATGCAAACATTACGAGACATAACATGACATGACATTACGAAATACGAGCCTTTTAGTAACTGTCAACCAGCATTGACAGGCACTTTAAAAAGCTCGTATCTCGAAACTTCCGTGTTGATGCGGGACGAGTTATTTTGTATGGTCTTCAATTGTATTTAAGCAAAATTTATCTCAATAATAATACTTCTAAGGTCCTATGCAACAACCATTTAAATATTCGCCCGTATTGGATTTGTACACTGTATTTCGTTCTAAAAAAAATACAAGTTTTATAATATAATAGAAAAACTAATTTATAAAATATCCGATAGATGGCACTAATCAATAAATGCGTCAAAGATAAATGGCGCTATTAAAATTTTCCTCCGAAGCATGAGGCGATTTTACAAATATAGGGGTTAGGTACGGTTCGGAGTTAGGTTAGGTTTTAAGTTAGGTTAGGTTTTGAGTTAGGTTAGGTTAGGTTAGGTTAGGTTAGGTTAGGTTAGGTTAGGTTAGGTTAGGTTAGGTTAGGTTAGGTTAGGTTAGGTTAGGTTGGACCTCTCACTGCCGGCGCTAATACGCCGTATGATCAGCAGTGAGGAGGCATGGGCGGCAGTGGCTTCCTTTAGCGTCACTGTTCTAACGCAAAAGGAAGCGGCAGAGCGATCGCGCGAGGACGACGCGAACTCGCTCCCTCAGCGCCGAAGGAGACCAGGTAGGCGGCGAAGAGCCTTCGCATCAAGGATAATGCCGCCTTAACGGGACCCAGCGGGTGATGGGTCGGGAGTTCCATCACCCGCATGAACAGGTTCGAGCTGGAAGGCCCTCGAGTGTTCCGAGGAGCCTTCAACGAAGAAGCTGCTAGAGCGGCCGTAAAGAATGGGTTCGCAAGAACAACGCCGACGGGGTATCGGAGGTCTACAACCGAGTTCCCGAAACCCCGTCTACAAAGCACGCGGCGGAACACCCCAGGGGGTTTAGTCCGTGGGAGTCGGACATACCCACTAGGCTTCTCCCGGGCCAGTGGGATCCATAAAGGATTCCCCCTGGGTCATCAAAAAAAACAAAAAAAAAAAAAAAAAAAAGGTTGGTCGCCTTGGTGGCAGGAGAAGGTCCAGGCACATTCGAAAGCGTAATAAGGGGGAAAGGTTATGTGTCGGCAAAATATGAACGTGTCACTTTTGTCGGCATCTACTTCTCTCCAAATCGCTGTTTGGCCGAATTCGAACGGTTCCTGGCGGAGGTAGGCGCCCGAGTTAGCCAGCTTTATGGCCGAGGGTCAGTGGTCGTCGCGGGAGATTTTAACGCGAAGTCCACTGCGTGGGGTTCGCCGGCGACGGACGTGCGTGGTGAGGTCGTCGAAGAGTGGGCACTTGCGTCAGGGCTGACCCTAGCCAACCAGGGAGTCGCTAACACGTGCGTGCGGCAACAAGGCGGATCAATAGTGGATCTGACTTTCACAAATGCCGCCCTGGCACGCCGTGTCCTCGATTGGAGGGTACTGGAAAACGTGGAGACGATGTCGGATCACCTGTACATTCGCTACGACGTCTCCACATCCCCATTAGCACAATCCGGCCAAAATTGCAGGCTACTGATTGGCGGCGGAGGTCCGAGATGGGCTCTCGGTAAAATGGACCGGGACCTTCTTTTAGAGGCGGCTATTGTACAGGCTTGGCTCCCTTCGCCAGAAGGTGAAATAGTGGTGGAGACGGAAGCATCCTGGTTCCGGGATGCCATGACACTAATATGCGATACGGCGATGCCCCGGGCCAAGCCTCCACCACAAAAAAGGAAGGTGTACTGGTGGACTGCCGAGCTTGCACAGATGCGCAAGGACTGTACAGCCGCGCGGCGTCGGTACACAAGGCAGAGGCGCCGACGAACAGACGAAGACGCAGAAAGGAACCTTTACGCCTTATATAAGGAGGCAAAGAAGTCCCTAAAAGCCGCCATAGGAAATGCCAAGGACGCTGCGAGAGAAGCATTCCTCGACACCTTGAATGCGGACCCTTGGGGTCGGCCTTACAAGCTCGTCAGAAACAAATTGCGCTCCGGGGGCCCCCCGCTCACCCAAACATTGGAACCCGAGTTTGTCAGCGAAGTGGTCTCGGCATTGTTCCCTAGGGGAGCAAACAACAGGCCGCCAACAATGGCACCACCACGAGCAGACGAAGTGGAGGAAGCTGAAGTGCCACCTGTAACAACAGCTGAACTCGGCGTAGCAGTGATTAAGATGCGAGCCAAGAACACTGCCCCTGGTCCAGATGGAGTCCCTGGCCGCGCTTGGGCCCTCGCGTTGAAAGAGCTGGAGCCGCGACTTATCCGTCTTTTCACGGCATGCCTGGAGCAGGGCCGCTTCCCAGTAGAGTGGAAATTAGGAAAACTGGTCCTGCTAAAGAAAGAGGGTCGTCCGGCTGATTCGCCTTCGGCGTACCGGCCGATTGTTTTGCTTGATGAGGTGGGGAAGCTATTCGAGCGCATCATAGCGTCCCGCCTCATCAAGCATTTGCAAGGGGTTGGTCCAGACCTGGCCGGAAATCAATACGGCTTCAGGAGCGGCCGTTCCACAGTGGACGCGATCCTGCAAGTCAAAAGGCTGGCACAGGAGTCTGTTTCTCGGGGCGAGGTCGTCTTGGCTGTGTCGCTAGACATAGCCAACGCCTTCAACACCATGCCCTGGGAAACTGTAAATGAGGCTTTGCGCTACCACAGGGTCCCTCCTCACCTGGCCCATATCATCAGAGCCTATTTAAGTGAGCGATTTGTGACCTGGCCTGGGCAACGAAATTGGGGACAGAAAAGGATGGAGTGCGGTGTCCCTCAGGGATCGGTTTTGGGCCCGCTACTCTGGAATGTTGGCTACGACTGGGTCCTGCGGGGGGCAAACCTTCCTAGAGTCGACATGTTTTGCTATGCCGATGATACGTTGGTGACGGCCCGCGGGCCCAGTTTTCGCGACGCGGCCATTCTGGCAACTGCGGGCGTTGCCCACGTTGTCAGCCGAATAAGGCGGTTGGGCCTGGAAGTCGCCCTACAAAAATCCGAGGCCATCTGTTTTTATGGCCACCGCAGAGGTCCCCCGGTAGGAGCCCGGATCGTAGTAGGCGGGGTCCCGATTGCTGTCAGGCCGACTCTGCGCTACCTCGGCGTTACACTTGACAGCAAATGGAACTTTCGGGCCCATTTCGAAGGCTTGGCTCCAAAACTGCTCAGTGCAGCGGCGGCTCTAGGGCGTATACTCCCAAATTTGGGAGGGCCCAAAGCCTCATGCCGCCGTTTGTATACGGGAGTCGTGCGCTCCATGGCCTTATATGGCGCACCCGTCTGGGCTGACGCCCTTGGAAGGCAAAACATTACCCAGCTGAGAAAAGCTCAAAGAGCAATGGCGCTGCGGGTAATTCGGGGATACCGTACTATATCTACGGACGGTGCGTGTGCTTTAGCGGGATCCTTGCCCTGGGACCTTGATGCAAGAGCCCTCGCGGCTGTTTACCACTGGCGCGAGGAGATGCGTGAGAGGGATGAGCCACCAGCACCAAGGGAAATAGATGGACGGCGCGAAGCAGCTCATCTGGAAATGGTGGCAAGCTGGGAGGAGAGACTGGCGCATCCAATTGCTGGCCACCATACCATAGAGGCAATACGTCCGGTCCTTAAACAATGGCTTGACCGGAAACATGGCTCCATGACTTTCCGGGTGACGCAGGTCCTCTCAGGACACGGGTGTTTCGGTCGATATCTGTGCAACAGATTGGGCCGAGAACCGACGGCAATATGCCACGAGTGTGGTGCTGCCGAAGACACGTCACAACATACTCTGGCTATATGCCCAGCTTGGACAGAACAGCGGGCCACACTCGTGGCAGTAGTGGGGCGCGATCTCTCCCTGCCTGCCGTGGTGAAAACTATGGCAGACAGCGACAGATCATGGAAAGCGGTGGTCTCTTTCTGCGAAGCCGTAATGGCAAGAAAAGAGACCGCGGAAAGAGAAAGGGAAGAAGACCCGGCCTCCCATCCGATGCGCCGCAAGCGCGTAGGACGGAGGCGTTTGGCGTGCGTCCGTCGACTTCCCCCTTAACGGTACCCGTGGGCGGCAGGCTCGGGGACGTCTGCCGCCTACACGAGGGTCCCGGGGATGGTTAGTACGCCAAATAAGGGCGTACTCCAAGCTGAAGAGGAGTACTTCCTCCGAGGATGAGTCCGCAGTTCGGACAGCGGCTGGCGGGGTTTCGGAAGCGTGATCTCGGTCGTTCCCCGTGCCCCGCCTTATAGCCTCGAGGCGGCCAATAGAGGGGTTTTTAGTGGGTACACCTGGGGCCTCATTAGCCCACAACAGGGAGTCCCACATAACCATCCCGGCCCGTCCCCGCGCCGGGTGGTATGCGTAAAGCATTTTCCCCTCTTAAAAAAAAAAAAAAAAAAAAAAAAAAAAAAAAAAAAAAAAAAAAGGTTAGGTTAGGTTAGGTTAGGTTAGGTTAGGTTGGGGTGCAGGGCTGGTAGACCTCCTTGTGGTGCACCCTGGGAGGGGGAGGATAGCCGCTCAGTTGCGCGTAAGCTATTCTCTCTCTGCGAACTACCAGTCACAGTCGTGGCAATGGCAGTCGAGTTTTCTCCTGCGTTGGCTTTAATGCCGTGTTTGTGTGCTCCAATGATCCTCAGGGCTATGCCGGACAGGGCCTCCCAAACCGGACAGGCCTGAGGAGAGGGGTCCCGATGTGCGGCTCCGCGTGTCCCTCTGAAACCAGCAGAGGGCACAGTGTGAGACGCCAGGTCCCACTGGGACGGAGTCGGTGCTCGGAAACGAGCTGCCGTGGGTTGGCGCAGACCGCCCGGTGCGGCGTTGTGGCTTCGGCCACCGTCGGGCAACCCGTAACCCGCAATGTGCGGACCGGGGACCTGCCTCACTGAGAGGAAGGTCACGTGGAGTTAACCACTATAAAAAATCCCCAATCCCAAGGTGTGACTGGCGTGCCGATGGGATGCGTGGCTGGGGGGAGCCCAGTCACGAACGTCAGAAGGGGGGGCATACCCCCTAAAAATAGCAAATCATGAGTGGCCAGAAATGGGAAAAACTACCCCAGGAGGTTCCAATCCTCTGTGTCACCACAGAACGGGTAAGTGCCCGCGCTGTGGTGACATGCCGCCCACCGTATTCTGGGGGGGCACACCGCTCAAGGACAGATACATACGACGACCATGGCAAATGCTTACTGGACAACGATGCAAGCGGATTAGTACTTAGATTACGCGGAGGAGGGGACGAGGAAGGTGCGAAGGCACCCTCTTCAAACCCCCCAATTATGGAGTTTCGCCCAATTCGGGACCAATGGGGGCGTTTTATACGCCACACCGTCCCTGATATCGAGGACGGAGAGAAGGAGGCACCCGTGGCACCGCAGGAGTTCGTGCGGTCACCCACACCAATTCTCACGAGGGTGTTTTGTGGGAGGAGGGCTCGTGGTGCGCCGGATACGCTCTCCCCAGGTAGGGAGGAGTTCTTTTCCCCTGCGAAAGTAGACACTCGCGACCTTCCTAGTGAAGAGGATTACTATTCGCCTCTGACGATGGCGACGGATGCCGATACCGAGACAGCTGATTCCGACTGGTCGCTGCCTACCCCCGCCTCAAACCGACCCGGAAATGTACGGAAGCGGCTGCTGAGCGAGGATAAGGGGTCGGAAGTATCCAGTGATGACGCTTCCGACCCCGGAGCGAGGCCTAGCTCTGGACCAAATAAGAGAGGGCGCGGCCACTACGCAAGGGTGGCCCGGGACAAAACTGAATCCCCGAAGCTGAAGCGTGAGGAACCCAAGCCCACCCCACAACTCACGGAATCCACGGCCGGGTCGTCAATGGCAGCAGCCTTCTCACAGAGTGGAGTGTCGGATGTGCGTAGTGCAAAGGCGGTGATTTCGTGCACGGAAGTTGCAGCCGAACCCTCGGCGAAAGCAGAGGCTTTGGCTAAATGGAGGAGATCGCTCCCAGATTTACGGGTGCTTCTAACCCGCTGCGATCGCGAGCTTGTAGCCCGGGCACCTACTCTGAAGAGTACTAGGAGGGGGTCGGAGGCTGGAGCCCCCAGGGAGAAAGAGACGGATGCCCGCGTCGGTGCAAAGGAGGCGGAGGTCGAGCTTGATGCGAGGAGCATGACGGTTGGGCCCTCTGAGCCGACTAGAAGCGGCAAACATAGCAATGGGGACCAGGCCGTAGAAGATAAGAGGATCCCGGTAGAGGGTGACACAAGTAAGAGAACTCCAGGTCACCAAAGCGATGAGGAGACAATTAAAGAGGTGGCGGGTGTGGTTATGAAGGATGGTATCCCCACCGGAAAGCACTGGTGCAAACAGGGCAAAGATGGCGGTACCTCTGGCTCCGAGAGCGATCTTGGGGCTTGCAGCCAGGAAGGCACACCATTGCGCAACAAATATTTGAAGGTGACACCCAAACGGGGCAGGGGTAGGGGCCGGCCGCAAACCACAGGTTCGCCTGGCCGTTGCCAGGAGGACCTTACAGGGACTGCCATTGAGTCGAAGGTCCAGGATGCCCTAAATGCTGTGAAGCATGTGATTGACACATCGGGCCATCTAAAAGGCACGCACCAAAAAATTCTAAATGACTCAATCACGACTATTAGGGGTGCCTTCGAGGAGCTGAGAACGCGAACTGCGACAGAGGAGGTTGCTCGCCTAGAAGCAGCCAACGCGCGGCTCACTTGCCAGCTAGCGGAGGTTCGTAGGCAGGTGCAAGAAATTCGAAGCCAACCTGCTGCATTAGCTGAGCCAGACATTCGCCGGCTCGTAGAAGAGGTCTCGAGATCCACTCACGACCAGCTCAGCAAAATGCTTAATGCACGCATGGACGGCATTGAATGCCGTCTGCTACCGGAGCCCAGGCTCCGACCTGCATTAGCAGCCGATAGGACACCATCGGAGGATCAAGACCACAGCACTACGACCTCCCAATCCCTATCAGTAACGGAAACGGTGACAGCTGCCTCTCCCTTTCCCGACGACGAAAAACAAAAGGCTGAAACAAAAGCGAAACCCAAAAAAGCCAGTCTGGCTGCCAAGGAAGCGGCCGCAGCCAGACAAACCCCTAAGGAGCCACCAACGACTTCCGCGCCTAAACCTGCGCCCGAAAATTGGAAAAAGGTACGAGGCAGAAATGCCAAGATCAAGAAAACATCCAATGAGCCCAAAGAGGTCGGCGCTCCAAAGTCCAAGGGCAAAAAGAAAAAGAATGCTGTTTCCAAAACACAACCGAAACAGAAACAGCAACCAAAGAAGGTACGCAAACTGGTACCACCGCGTTCTTCAGCGGTGGTTCTGACACTGCTCCCAGAGGCATTAGAAAAGGGGGTGACGTATGCGAACGTCCTTACGGAGGCAAAGAACAGGATCGACTTGGCTGGACTCGGCATTACTGCATTGCGGATCAAGCGTGCAATCACTGGGGGTACAGTTCTAGAGGTCCCGGGAACAACCAGTGGTGACAAGGCCGACCAATTGGCCAGAGCGCTTAAGGAAAAGCTGGGTCCAGAAGCTGTTCGGGTATCAAGACCTGTTAAATGCGCAGAGCTCCGGTTGACAGAGCTGGACGACTCAATATCGCCGGAGGTGATAGTAGCCGCGATCGCCAGCGTCGGCGAGTGCTCGGCAGAACTGGTAAAGACCGGTGAGGTACGTCGAGGCTTTAGAGGACTTGGCACTCTGTGGGTGCGCTGCCCTCTTACGGCAGCCAAGAAGGTCACTCAGGCTGGTCGCCTCCAACTCGGTTGGGGCCTCTCGGCTAAAGTCAGCCTTCTTGAAGAAAGACCCATGAGGTGCTTCCGTTGCCTGCAGATGGGGCACGTTGGGGTCCAATGCACAGCGTCCGTAGACCACAGTGACCGCTGCTACAACTGCGGTCAACCAGGACATAAGAGGTCAGCTTGTTCTGGATCACCACAATGTATTCTGTGTCATGCTGCGGGAAAACCTGCGGACCATAAAATAGGGTCCAAAGCGTGCACCAACCCCAACCCAAAGAAGACCAAACGCGCTGGCGATGGCCCCCGAGCCCCCTCCCAGAATGTTAGCCCCCCCACCGGTGCGGTGGAAGAAGCCGAGATGGACACTGCAATCGCCGACAATTAAAATGACAACAAAAGTGTTGCAAACGAACCTCAATCACTGCGCCAGGGCTCAAGATCTGCTTGTCCAGTCCCTGGCTCAGTGGAGTATTAATGTAGCAGTTGCGGCTGAGCCGTATTGGGTCCCACCGCGAAGCGATTGGGTGTCAGACATAGACGGAGTGGTCGCCTTGGTGGCAGGAGAAGGTCCAGGCACATTCGAAAGCGTAATAAGGGGGAAAGGTTATGTGTCGGCAAAATATGAACGTGTCACTTTTGTCGGCATCTACTTCTCTCCAAATCGCTGTTTGGCCGAATTCGAACGGTTCCTGGCGGAGGTAGGCGCCCGAGTTAGCCAGCTTTATGGCCGAGGGTCAGTGGTCGTCGCGGGAGATTTTAACGCGAAGTCCACTGCGTGGGGTTCGCCGGCGACGGACGTGCGTGGTGAGGTCGTCGAAGAGTGGGCACTTGCGTCAGGGCTGACCCTAGCCAACCAGGGAGTCGCTAACACGTGCGTGCGGCAACAAGGCGGATCAATAGTGGATCTGACTTTCACAAATGCCGCCCTGGCACGCCGTGTCCTCGATTGGAGGGTACTGGAAAACGTGGAGACGATGTCGGATCACCTGTACATTCGCTACGACGTCTCCACATCCCCATTAGCACAATCCGGCCAAAATTGCAGGCTACTGATTGGCGGCGGAGGTCCGAGATGGGCTCTCGGTAAAATGGACCGGGACCTTCTTTTAGAGGCGGCTATTGTACAGGCTTGGCTCCCTTCGCCAGAAGGTGAAATAGTGGTGGAGACGGAAGCATCCTGGTTCCGGGATGCCATGACACTAATATGCGATACGGCGATGCCCCGGGCCAAGCCTCCACCACAAAAAAGGAAGGTGTACTGGTGGACTGCCGAGCTTGCACAGATGCGCAAGGACTGTACAGCCGCGCGGCGTCGGTACACAAGGCAGAGGCGCCGACGAACAGACGAAGACGCAGAAAGGAACCTTTACGCCTTATATAAGGAGGCAAAGAAGTCCCTAAAAGCCGCCATAGGAAATGCCAAGGACGCTGCGAGAGAAGCATTCCTCGACACCTTGAATGCGGACCCTTGGGGTCGGCCTTACAAGCTCGTCAGAAACAAATTGCGCTCCGGGGGCCCCCCGCTCACCCAAACATTGGAACCCGAGTTTGTCAGCGAAGTGGTCTCGGCATTGTTCCCTAGGGGAGCAAACAACAGGCCGCCAACAATGGCACCACCACGAGCAGACGAAGTGGAGGAAGCTGAAGTGCCACCTGTAACAACAGCTGAACTCGGCGTAGCAGTGATTAAGATGCGAGCCAAGAACACTGCCCCTGGTCCAGATGGAGTCCCTGGCCGCGCTTGGGCCCTCGCGTTGAAAGAGCTGGAGCCGCGACTTATCCGTCTTTTCACCGCATGCCTGGAGCAGGGCCGCTTCCCAGTAGAGTGGAAATTAGGAAAACTGGTCCTGCTAAAGAAAGAGGGTCGTCCGGCTGATTCGCCTTCGGCGTACCGGCCGATTGTTTTGCTTGATGAGGTGGGGAAGCTATTCGAGCGCATCATAGCGTCCCGCCTCATCAAGCATTTGCAAGGGGTTGGTCCAGACCTGGCCGGAAATCAATACGGCTTCAGGAGCGGCCGTTCCACAGTGGTCGCGATCCTGCAAGTCAAAAGGAGTCTGTTTCTCGGGGCGAGGTCGTCTTGGCTGTGTCGCTAGACATAGCCAACGCCTTCAACACCATGCCCTGGGAAACTGTAAATGAGGCTTTGCGCTACCACAGGGTCCCTCCTCATCTGGCCCATGTCATCAGAGCCTATTTAAGTGAGCGATTTGTGACCTGGCCTGGGCAACGAAATTGGGGACAGAAAAGGATGGAGTGCGGTGTCCCTCAGGGATCGGTTTTGGGCCCGCTACTCTGGAATGTTGGCTACGACTGGGTCCTGCGGGGGGCAAACCTTCCTAGAGTCGACATGTTTTGCTATGCCGATGATACGTTGGTGACGGCCCGCGGGCCCAGTTTTCGCGACGCGGCCATTCTGGCAACTGCGGGCGTTGCCCACGTTGTCAGCCGAATAAGGCGGTTGGGCCTGGAAGTCGCCCTACAAAAATCCGAGGCCATCTGTTTTTATGGCCACCTCAGAGGTCCCCCGGTAGGAGCCCGGATCGTAGTAGGCGGGGTCCCGATTGCTGTCAGGCCGACTCTGCGCTACCTCGGCGTTACACTTGACAGCAAATGGAACTTTCGGGCCCATTTCGAAGGCTTGGCTCCAAAACTGCTCAGTGCAGCGGCGGCTCTAGGGCGTATACTCCCGAATTTGGGAGGGCCCAAAGCCTCATGCCGCCGTTTGTATACGGGAGTCGTGCGCTCCATGGCCTTATATGGCGCACCCGTCTGGGCTGACGCCCTTGGAAGGCAAAACATTACCCAGCTGAGAAAAGCTCAAAGAGCAATGGCGCTGCGGGTAATTCGGGGATACCGTACTATATCTACGGACGGTGCGTGTGCTTTAGCGGGATCCTTGCCCTGGGACCTTGATGCAAGAGCCCTCGCGGCTGTTTACCACTGGCGCGAGGAGATGCGTGAGAGGGATGAGCCACCAGCACCAAGGGAAATAGATGGACGGCGCGAAGCAGCTCATCTGGAAATGGTGGCAAGCTGGGAGGAGAGACTGGCGCATCCAATTGCTGGCCACCATACCATAGAGGCAATACGTCCGGTCCTTAAACAATGGCTTGACCGGAAACATGGCTCCATGACTTTCCGGGTGACGCAGGTCCTCTCAGGACACGGGTGTTTCGGTCGATATCTGTGCAACAGATTGGGCCGAGAACCGACGGCAATATGCCACGAGTGTGGTGCTGCCGAAGACACGTCACAACATACTCTGGCTATATGCCCAGCTTGGACAGAACAGCGGGCCACACTCGTGACAGTAGTGGGGCGCGATCTCTCCCTGCCTGCCGTGGTGAAAACTATGGCAGACAGCGACAGATCATGGAAAGCGGTGGTCTCTTTCTGCGAAGCCGTAATGGCAAGAAAAGAGACCGCGGAAAGAGAAAGGGAAGAAGACCCGGCCTCCCATCCGATGCGCCGCAAGCGCGTAGGACGGAGGCGTTTGGCGTGCGTCCGTCGACTTCCCCCTTAACGGTACCCGTGGGCGGCAGGCTCGGGGACGTCTGCCGCCTACACGAGGGTCCCCGGGATGGTTAGTACGCCAAATAAGGGCGTACTCCAAGCTGAAGAGGAGTACTTCCTCCGAGGATGAGTCCGCAGTTCGGACAGCGGCTGGCGGGGTTTCGGAAGCGTGATCTCGGTCGTTCCCCGTGCCCCGCCTTATAGCCTCGAGGCGGCCAATAGAGGGGTTTTTAGTGGGTACACCTGGGGCCTCATTAGCCCACAACAGGGAGTCCCACATAACCATCCCGGCCCGTCCCCGCGCCGGGTGGTATGCGTAAAGCATTTTCCCCTCTTAAAAAAAAAAAAAAAAAAAAAAAAAAAAAAAAAAAAAAAAAAAAAAAAAAAAAGGTTAGGTTAGGTTACTCATTAGCCCACAACAGGGAGTCCCACATAACCATCCCGGCCCGTCCCCGCGCCGGGTGGTTTTCCCCTCTTAAAAAAAAAAAAAAAAAAAGGTTAGGTTAGGTTAGGTTAGTTTTTTTTTTTTTTTTTTGTTTTGTTTGCAGCATGCGCCCAAACACTAGCGGCATACAGTATGATGGGCTCTACGGTTGCCACATATATTATTTTTACGACTTCAGGATGGAGCCCCCAGTCTGTCTTGGCAGCCCTAGATAGCTGTTTATAGACTGCTATCGCTTTCCTGCAGACATTCGAAACATGGCTGTTAAAAGTCAGCTTGTCGTCGATGGTTACACCAAGTAATTTCATCTCTTTTACCATGGCGATGCTGGTTCCGCCCATACTCAGTCGAGGGGTGTCATACTTGAGCCTCCGTGTAATTAACATTGCATTAGTTTTATGCGGTGCGAATCGAAGCTTATTACTGACACCCCACTCCCGAGCATGGTCGAGAGCAGCGTTTGCGCGCGTTTCAATTTCCAGAGCGGTATTCCCATCAACGACAAGTACGACATCGTCTGCGAATGCCTGGCAGTAGTCGCCCCTTTGCCCGTAACTTTTAAGTAGTGGGTCCAAGAGCAAGTTCCACAGAATGGGGCCCGCTATCGATCCCTGTACGCATCCCTTGGTGGTGTCCAGACTGTATTGCTCTCCCGCGTATCTAACTGTTACTCTTCGGTCTGTGAGGTAGCTATCGATTACGCGTCTCAGTTCAACTGGGCAATTCTCTTCCGCCAACCGGGACCTGATAGCCGGCCACCAAGCACCATCGAAGGCCCCCTCTATGTCCAGTGATATTAGTGTTACGATCTTTTTAGAGTCTAATTTCTTTCGTATGTATTTCATTAGGGCATAAAGGGAGTCCTCGGTGCTGCGCTGTGGCATGAACCCGTATTGGCGATCACTCATTTGGGGCAGCAAGTAAAACTTTAGCCTGTTCACCACCATCTTCTCAAACACTTTACCCATGATCGGAAGCAGTCCTATTGGCCTGTACGATTTGGGCGTTGTATAGTCTCCTCTACCAGGCTTTCGGAGGACCACCACCGTTGCGGTTTTCCAAGCCCTAGGGAAGTATCCTCGGCTTAAACATTTATTAAGCAGTGCAAGGAACGTCTCTGGGTCCGTTTCTATGGCGTGAAGGCAAATATCAGAGGTAAAGCCGTCCTCCCCTGGGGCTTTCTTTGGGTTGAAGGAGTCGTACGCACGTTTCAGTTCCGCCATTGTGAACGAGGGTTCGCAAGTGTTATCTTGCTCCCCGTCGTTCACAATGTCGGCTCTCTCCCTCACTTGACGATGGTAGTCATTGTCGCTAGTGGTACAGTCCTTGGGGTAGAAAGTTTCCGCTAGCAGGCGCACTGAACTCTTCGCATCGAGCACTACTCCATCCTTCTCTAGCGGTGAGTCCTCTTCCCTGCGTGCGGTTCTTCCAATTACCCGGTAGATGCCCTCCCAGACCCCTTCTCTGCTTTGTTTATGGCAGAAGTCCTTCCAACTGTCCACTTGCGCTTTTGCCGCTGCCCTTTCATACTCTTCTTTGTATTGTACGTACTCTTCTACTACTTTTGACCTCCGGACTGGGGCAGCACACCCTATCCTGCGCTTCCTGGTAGCGACCCCTTTTTTCATTTTGGCGAGTTCCTCGGACCACCACGGCAATGTAAGTTGTTGTTTGACTTTCTTTTTAGGCATAGACGATATACAGGCTTCTTCTATTGCAGCGTTAAATTCTGTTACTACTTTTTCTATTTTTATATTGTTGTTTAAGCTTTCTATTTCTGATTTTACTATTTTGTGATCTTGCAGCAATTTTCTGAATTTTCCATAAAACTCAGACCAATTGGCTTTCTTAGTGTTGAATTTCCTTGTTGTCCTTTGTACCGTTATGCCAACCAGTTTTGTCAGCTTGACTTTAAATATAATGCCGTTGTGGTCCGAGCTTGTCAGCCCCTGATCAACTCTCCAGTCGTCTACCAGGTCCAGTATGTCAATGGAGCAGGCCGTTACATCAACATAGCTTGTGTAGTGTTTGCCGCCTCTCACGGTGTCGAATGTTGGAGTATCCCCTCTATTGAGTATGTTCAGGCCAAGCTCATCCAGTGTAGCGGCCAGCTGTTCCCCTCTGCCATCGACTACAGGGCTACCCCACCAGGTGCTTTTCGCATTAAAGTCTCCTCCTATTATCCACCTCTGCGGTTTTAGTTCTTTTGCGACTTTCTCAAGTTGCTCAAGGTGGGGTTCCATGGGTTGGTCTGGTTCAAGATACAGGGAAACGAGTACGACTTCCCAGGCACTGGTTTGGATGCTCACTGCTACAACATTGTCGGTGGTGAGTTTCGGGTATTGTGTTACCTTAATGTCGTCGTCAAAGACGGCGATCGCAGCCTTTACTGTTCCCTCCCCCGCGCCAGTGCCCTGGAAGATTCGTACTCCCTTGTAGCTTCTTGTCACTTTTGCCCCTCCTACATAGGGCTCTTGGAGAAGCGCGACAGCGATACCTCGCTGCTTCGCCTCTGCATAGAGCTCCTCAGTGGCAAGTTTCTTTCGCTGCAGGTTAGCTTGTGCAAGCTGGTAAAGTATTGGATTGCCAGGGGCGCCTTTAGCAATATGCCACGCTCGACCTTGCTATTTCGTCCCATCTTTTGCGTGTTTGGCAAGCCAGACTGAACGCGTTATGCTCTGTGTCTTCCAATTCGGCCTTTTCACAGTTTTGACACTTCGGAGGGACTCTCGCGAGCCAGTCAGCACACTCGGAGCGTAGGTGGGGACCACCGCAGTGGCTGCATAAGTCCGCTGCTGCAGTGCAGTATCGCTTGCCGTGGCCGAAGCCCAGGCAGCGAGTGCACTGCACCAATGGCGTCTGGTCTTCCACCCTTACGCGTTGGAGGTCCAAATGGACGGTTCCCACCCCCGTCGCCCTCTGCCATATTATGGGAGAGACACAGGCCACAACGTGACAAGTATGTGGGTTTCGGGTCCTCCTTCTGTATTTAATTTCCACCCTGTTCTCTTCATCCTCGAGGTCGCGGAAAATTCCCTTGTTCTGGTTCCTTAGAGCCCTCACTATATCCTCGTCGGAGTTTATAGTGAGGACACTCCTAAGGACCAGAAGGGGGTCCTTATTCTTCGCGTCCTCGACGACGAGATTAGTTCCCTCTTTCGCTAGCCTTTCTTTAATCTTTTCCCTTTCCTCCCTAGTTGCCAACCCCATTATGATTTTCCTATCTTTTGCTTTCCGTACCCTTTCCACCTTGATCCACCCGTCCTTGGCGTCCACCGCTTTCCTTATCTTGCCGAGGACCTCGTCTCCCGTTTCGGTTTCGTCCGTCGAGGTTACGACCACCGAGTGCAGAGTACCTCTCCTGGAGGTTGGTCCTGCACCCTGCGCCGTGTTTGGGGCCGCCGCCGCTACGCTTTTGTTTTGAGTTAGGTTAGGTTTTGAGTTAGGTTAGGTTTTGAGTTAGGTTAGGTTTTGAGTTAGGTTAGGTTTTGAGTTAGGTTAGGTTTTGAGTTAGGTTAGGTTTTGAGTTAGGTTAGGTTTTGAGTTAGGTTAGGTTTTGAGTTAGGTTAGGTTTTGAGTTAGGTTAGGTTTTGAGTTAGGTTAGGTTTTGAGTTAGGTTAGGTTAGGTTAGGTTAGGTTAGGTTAGGTTAGGTTAGGTTAGGTTAGGTTAGGTTTTTTTTTTTTTTTTTTTTTTTTTTTTTTTTTTTTTTTTTTTTTTTTTTTCTCTGTATCCTCCAACATGATCGGAGCCTATGTTAGCGTGTATCTTTCATTCCAGTTCTCGCTTTTATTCTTCTCGCACTTTCATGCTTCATACTATCTTTCTTTCATTCATCGTCTTGCATTGCTTTTTCTGGGTGGGACTCCCAGCTACGTTTGCCTATTCTATACTATATATTTATTTCTTCCTTTAATTGTTTCAGGGATTGTACTTGGTGGTCCTTTCATTGGGGGTTGTAAATAATCAAGAATACAGTTGTGTCCATTCAAGGTGGTTCGGGTTTTACATTTCTCTCTGTAATTTTTACTCTACGCTATTTACATTTTTTGTTTCCTTATTCTATTATTTTATGTTTATTTTAATATACTTATTATATTAATCAAACATAACTTTCTTATCTAGTTTTGTTTCTATTGATTACTATTTTTACAATTTTTATACAGTATTTTACAAACTCCTCTTTATTTTCTCCTGAAATTAGTTCCCTTATTACCTCGGATGTTCGGTTGGTCGCTGTTCTTTGTTCGAAATCAAATCGTTCTTTTGCATGTATCGGACATTCCAGTAGTATGTGTTCAACTGATTCGTGTTTTGCCGGGTCGCAGATGCACGAGGGACTCTCCTTGCACCTAAAGCGGTTTAGGTATTCAGAGAATCCTCCGTGCCCTGTCATAAGCTGCGTCGTAACATTTGTTGGTTCCATTTTGCGAATTACATTGTATGCCGCCACTATGTCCGGGAAAAACAGCTTAGTTGTAGATGCGGTTTCGCCTGACTTATATCTGTGGTTCCATTCGTCAAGCGTTGCCATACGCAGGCGTCGCTTTACGTATGCGATCGGACATTGATCGTAGTCTGGTTTTCGTTTTGAGTCTGCAGCTGCTCCTTTTGCAAGCTCATCCGCTCTCTCGTTCCCTTCCAACCCCGCGTGTGCTTTAATCCAATGCAAAATCAATATTTTTCCTTGGAGAGATATTGTTTTCATATTTTCTCTTGCTTCCACTGCTAGGGGATGGAGGCATCCGTGATTCTGGATGGTCTGGAGTGCCGCCATAGAGTCGCTGTAGACCCCAAACGTTTTTTCCCTGTGCTTCACCACTTCTCTGGTTGCTATACACAGTGCTAGGAGCTCCGCTTGGTAGACGGTGCAGAACTTTGGTAATGTTAGTTTGCGCGTCCTTATTTCGACTTCTCCCTTCCAGATTGATAACGACGCCCCAACCCCACCTCCGATCTTGCTACCGTCCGTAAATATTCTGACCTCATGTTCACTATGTCTGTCAACGTCTTCTTGGTTTAAGAGGCGTATTACTTTTACATCGTCACGTTCAGCAGGGTGCGGTATTTTTGTTGCTGGTACCATTCTTTCTACTTCCCAATCGCCCAGACCAGGCACTGGCACCCCCTTCTTTGCTTCGTATAGGGCTGCTGCCTCTCGCACTCTGAGATCAAGTGGGAGTATACCTGCCAGCACAAGGGCTGAGTTAAGGGATACTGTGCGATATGCCTTACATATTTTTTGTGCTATTCCGCGCTGAACTGTCCCAAGCTGCTTTATTATTCCTATTTTGTTGGCTGCAGGGGCCCATACACTGGCAGCATACAGTATAATGGGCTCGACTGTAGCGACATATATTGTTTTGATTATTTCGGGGTTTAGTCCCCAACTGGTTTTGGCTGCTCTGGCTAGCCTCTTGTGTATACCTATCGCCTTCCTACAGACATTCGCTACGTGGGTGTTGAACGTCAGTTTGTTGTCAACGGTTACTCCTAGCATCTTGATTTCTTTGGACATGGTGATATCCGTTCCTCCCATGTTCAGACGTGGTGTGTCATATTTCAATTTCCTTGTGATGACCATTCCTACGGTTTTATGGGGAGCGAATTTAAGTTTGTTGTTCACACCCCACCTCTGAACATGTTCAAGTGCGGCATTTGCCTGCCCCTCGATGTCGTGAGCTGTTTTCCCGTCGAAGACCAGGACGACGTCGTCCGCGAATGCTTGGCACCATACGTGTTTTCCCTCTAGAGATTTTAGGAGCGGGTCCAACAGGAGGTTCCATAACATTGGGCCGCCAATCGAACCCTGCACACACCCTTTGCTTGTTTTCATGCTATATTCTTCTCTCAGGTACCTCACTCTAACCTTCCTGTCTTTAAGGTAGCTGTCGAAGACCTTTCTTAGGTCGGGTGGGCAATTTTCTTCAGCTAAGCGGACTCTGATGGCCGGCCACCAGGCGTTGTCGAAGGCTCCCTCTATATCCAGTGACACAACGGTGACAATTTTCTTCTCCTGTAATTTCTCTTTGATGTGTTGTATCATGGTATAGAGGGAGTCCTCGGTACTTCTTTGTGGCATGAAGCCAAACTGGCGGGCGCTTATTCTTGGGACAAGATAATGCTTGAGTCGAGCAACCAGGAGTTTTTCGTAAATTTTTCCGAGAATGGGGAGCAGTCCGATCGGTCTGTATGACTTTGGATTTGTATAGTCCTCTTTTCCTGGTTTTCTTAATGCTACGACTGTCGCTTCCTTCCAGGACAGAGGGAAGTGGTGGAGGCTCAGGCATTTGTTAAGAAGAGCCAGGAACATTTCTGGTTCACTCCGGATGACATGATTACATATATCAGCAGTGAAGCCATCTGCTCCCGGCGCCTTCTTGGGATTGAAGGATTCCGTGGCCCACTTGAGTTCTGCCATTGTGAACAGAGGTTTGCAAACTTCATGTTGCTCTCCTTCGTTCACGTTTTCAGCTTTAGCTCTGATGTTACAATGGTGTTCGTTGTCGCTGTCGCTTGGGTCCTTCGGATAGAAAGTCTCTGCCAACAGCTTCGCCGAGTCCACCGCGCTCTGTGTTTCTCCTCCTTTCTCAAGTGGCGTGTCTTCCTCTCTCTTTGTGACCCTACCGATGACTCTGTAGATACCCTCCCACATCCCTTCTCTATCCTGTTTCCTGCAGAATTCCTTCCAGCTTTCTACTTGGGCTTTGGCTGCTCGTAGTTCATATTCTTCTTTCTTTACCAGATATTCTTCTACTACCTTCGATCTCCGTGCCGGGGCTGCATTGCGTATCCTGCGTTTTCTGGTGGCAACCTCGTGTTTCATCGAACTGAGCTCCTCGGACCACCATGGTAAGGTTAGTTTCTCGTTGTTTTTCTTTTTTGGAATTGTTATGTTGCATGTTTCTGTTATTATTTCCGTGAGGTTATTGACTGCTAGTTCAACTTCGCCCACCGTGTTAATCTCGTCTATTTTTGATTTTGTCAGGTTTCTGTCAGGTAGCAATTGTCTTAATTTCTCATGAAATGTTGTCCAATTGGCCTTTTTTGTATGGTAAATTCTTGTAGTTCTGTTTATTTTAATTCCCGGTGATTTTCGTAGATAGATTTTAAAGAGTATTCCGTTATGGTCCGAGCTTGTGAGTCCTTCGTTTATGTTCCAGTCGTCCACCAGGTCCATTATGTCTGTAGAGCAGGCTGTTACGTCTACATGACTGCTGTAGCGCACTGTGCCCCTGATGGTGTCGAAGGTCGGTATAGTTCCTTTGTTCATGATATGCAGGTCGAGTTCATTGAGCGTTGCCAGTGTGCTTGTGCCTCTGTGGTCTATTTCCAGGCTGCCCCACCAAGTGCTTTTTGCATTGGCGTCACCACCTATGATTAGGTTGCTGGAGCCGGTTTCTTGTTTTATTTTTGCAAGGTGTTCTAGGTACGGTTCTATTGGCTCGTCGGGTTCGAAGTAGAAGGAGACAAACGTTATTTTCCATACGCTGGTACTTATCCCCACCACTGTGATGTTGTTGGTGGTGAGTTTTGGGTACTGTGTGACGTTTAATTCATTGTTGAATACGGCTATGACCGATTTTACGGTCCCCTCTTTGGTTCCTGCATTTTGGAAAATACGAACGCCCGCACAACTTCTCATTTCTCTTGCTCCCCCAACGTAAGGTTCCTGTATTAGGGCCAATGCTATTTTACGCTTTGATGCCTCCAGCAAGAGCTCATTTGTTGCGAGTCTTTTTCTCTGAAGGTTTGCTTGGACTACTTGGTATGGGGTGTATTCGCCGTGGGTGCCCTTAGCAGTAGGCAACGGTCGACCGTGCCAGTGCATCCCATTTCCGCCGTACTGGGCATGCCTGGTTGAAGGCATCGTGTTCCGTGTCTTCCAGGTTGGCTTTGGTACAATTCTTGCATTTGGGTGGAACTCTGGCGAGCCATTCCTCGCACGTCGCTCTCAGGTGAGGCCCGCCACAGTGACTGCATAAGTCCTCTGGTTCGTGGCAGAATCTTTTCCCGTGACCAAAGCCGAGGCATCGTGTGCATTGGACTAGCGGGGATTGATCCTCAACCTTGATCCGTTGCAGATCAATGTGCACACTCCCTATATCTAAGGTTTTTTGCCATATGGTTGGTGAGACACTGATGACGACATGACCTGTGTGTGGGTTCCTTGCCCGCCTTCTAAATTTGACCATCATTCTGTTGTCTTCCTCACTGAGGTTGGTGAAGATCACTTTGTTCTGGTTTCTGAAGGCCACTAGGATGTCTTCATCGGTGTTAACCGAGAGGACGTCCCTCAAGAGCAGCAGCGGGTCTTTGTTCTGGACTTCTTCTACAGTTAGTTCGGCGCCTTCCCTGCCGAGCTTGTCTTTGAGTTTGTCCCTCTCGGTTTTGGTCCCAAATCCCATGATAATTTTCCTGTCTTTTGCCTTGCGTACCTTCTCGACTTTGATCCATCCTTCTTTGGCGTCTATCGTCTTCCTTATTTTGTCCAGCACTTCCTCGCCGGTCTCGTGTTCGTTCTTTGATGTGACGACAACAGAGTGTAGTGTTTTCCGCTCGACAGTTGGTTTCCTGTTGGATGCAGAGATTGGAGCTGCTGCTACACTGGCGTAGGTTGTTCCCATCGCTGTCATCTTTTCCATTATTTCTCTCTGCTTTTTCATCTCTTCCTTTAGGTCTTCCATCATTTTGTTGTTTTTGATCAATAATTTTGTATTTTCCTTTATTTTCTCCGTACACATCTGTTGGTCTGATTCTTGGTCAGGTTCTGGTCCTGGGGTCGCTGGTGTTTTTTGTTTGGAGGCCTGTTCTGAGAAGCATGGTTGCGCCTTCTCCAGGCGCTTCTTCTCCTGCTCCACGTCCCTCACCAGCCTGTATAGTTTTTCTATTATTTCTTTTACTGAGGCTTTTATGTCTCTCTTTATGTTCCCGGACTTGTCCATGTCGCTCTTTGCTTTTTCCATCAGTCGTCTGGCCTCCGCCGTTTTTGGGAACATAGCTTGTTTTGTTTTCAAGGGGCCAGCCTGCGACTGTTTTTGTGCACTGTCGGTTTCTGCGACTGGCGCCGGGAGGGCCGCGGGAGCTAGCTTTGATGCCGCGTCGGCACCCTTGGGCTCCTCCGACGATGGGCTTGGTGACAGGTGGAATGTCCTGCCCAGCTCCTTCTCCCACTCCCCAATGCTTGTCCTCACTGAGGGTCGCGGGTCGGTTTTATCCGGCTTTGTGGGCGTCATGTTTGAAGCCACGTCCTTGTTGGGTGTCCTGTACATTTGTTCTTTGTTGCCTGGCCTTGACGTCTTGGGTGACGTTTTTGCCTGTGCTATAGGCGTCCGATACATGCAGGAGGATTTCCCCGTGTCGGCAATTTTTATAGGGAATGAGGTTTTGTCAAGTAAATAAATAAATCGGAGTTTGTAAAGAACACCGATTACGGTCAACAATTCGCTCTATGTAGAGTAGATAATAACTAAGGTTACCTCTGTACAGGGGAGG
Organism: Cydia strobilella; assembly: GCF_947568885.1. NCBI lineage: Eukaryota > Metazoa > Arthropoda > Insecta > Lepidoptera > Tortricidae > Cydia > Cydia strobilella. Next base: position 16,811,822 of record NC_086057.1, read on the forward strand.
CAGTAATCTCTTAAATCTATTAACACAACGTAGATAACTACAAAAATTTTCTTTTATGTAGAGTCGCAGACTCTATCGTACTCTTATCTCCCCAAATTGGGTTAGAGGGGGGTCTCTGTCTCCTTCTGTATACTTATTTGTAATTTCCAACTCAGAAGAAATTTCGACTCTACTGTAGAGTCGATTTGTGGGGCTCACGAGATAGCCCTCCTTCAGCCCTTTTTAACGATACCAAACACGGCTCTACTATTACCACTGGTTTCGGAGCTACAGCAGTACAAAGTTTCTGGTTTCGGTACTAAAACCGGTTTCCAGATTCGGTATCTGTTTGTATCTCCGTTTCCGCCGGTCCTAGAGATCCGTGCCTGGGCTCGTTTTTCTCGGCTCGAGGAGCTCTATCCAGTGGAATCACTTTCAGGGAGGGAAAAATTTTCAGTTTTCAGTTTCCTGAAAATAGCTGGAGGGTCCTGAAAACCTCTCCCTAACCTGCTGTCGACCCCACTAATATCCGCACTGAAAACCACGATCCTCTGCGACCCTTCGTTCGGGAGATATCGCTGTTTGAAATTTTCCAAAATGGCGGCGGGAGCTGTCAAAGTTGAACTTTGGTCGCTGATATCTCCGGTTCCCGGCGTCGCAGAAAGCCCGGGTTTTCGACGGCTTACCTAAACTTAACCTACGCAGTCGATTGGGACCACTTTCAACTCTCGAAAATTTTCAGGAATTTTCAGTTGTAAATTTTCCTGAAAATTCCCGAAAAGTGCCGGATGTGCTAGTCAATCCTATGCCTTCCTGCAGGGAAAAAACCGCGAGTCTCCAGGCCACTCAGTCGTCGAGATATTATAGTTTGAAAAAAGGCAAGATGGCCGCCGAACTGTCAAACTCAATGTTTGAGGGTCGATATCTCGGGAGTGGGTTGCCGGAGAAACTTCGGGTTTCCTTTCCTGCAATTGGCTTTTCCTCCTCTATCGTTTGAGAGTGGTCTCAAGCCTTAAAGTTGGTTAGGTTAGGTTAGGTTAGGTTAGGTTAGGTTAGGTTAGGTTAGGTTAGGTTAGGTTAGGTTAGGTTAGGTTAGGTTAGGTTAGGTTAGGTTAGGTTAGGTTAGGTTAGGTTAGGTTAGGTTAGGTTAGGTTAGGTTAGGTTAGGTTAGGTTAGGTTAGGTTAGGTTAGGTTAGGTTAGGTTAGGTTAGGTTAGGTTAGGTTAGGTTAGGTTAGGTTAGGTTAGGTTAGGTTAGGTTAGGTTAGGTTAGGTTAGGTTAGGTTAGGTTAGGTTAGGTTAGGTTAGGTTAGGTTAGGTTAGGTTAGGTTAGGTTAGGTTAGGTTAGGTTAGGTTAGGTTAGGTTAGGTTAGGTTAGGTTAGGTTAGGTTAGGTTAGGTTAGGTTAGGTTAGGTTAGGTTAGGTTAGGTTAGGTTAGGTTAGGTTAGGTTAGGTTAGGTTAGGTTAGGTTAGGTTAGGTTAGGTTAGGTTAGGTTAGGTTAGGTTAGGTTAGGTTAGGTTAGGTTAGGTTAGGTTAGGTTAGGTTAGGTTAGGTTAGGTTAGGTTAGGTTAGGTTAGGTTAGGTTAGGTTAGGTTAGGTTAGGTTAGGTTAGGTTAGGTTAGGTTAGGTTAGGTTAGGTTAGGTTAGGTTAGGTTAGGTTAGGTTAGGTTAGGTTAGGTTAGGTTAGGTTAGGTTAGGTTAGGTTAGGTTAGGTTAGGTTAGGTTAGGTTAGGTTAGGTTAGGTTAGGTTAGGTTAGGTTAGGTTAGGTTAGGTTAGGTTAGGTTAGGTTAGGTTAGGTTAGGTTAGGTTAGGTTAGGTTAGGTTAGGTTAGGTTAGGTTAGGTTAGGTTAGGTTAGGTTAGGTTAGGTTAGGTTAGGTTAGGTTAGGTTAGGTTAGGTTAGGTTAGGTTAGGTTAGGTTAGGTTAGGTTAGGTTAGGTTAGGTTAGGTTAGGTTAGGTTAGGTTAGGTTAGGTTAGGTTAGGTTAGGTTAGGTTAGGTTAGGTTAGGTTAGGTTAGGTTAGGTTAGGTTAGGTTAGGTTAGGTTAGGTTAGGTTAGGTTAGGTTAGGTTAGGTTAGGTTAGGTTAGGTTAGGTTAGGTTAGGTTAGGTTAGGTTAGGTTAGGTTAGGTTAGGTTAGGTTAGGTTAGGTTAGGTTAGGTTAGGTTAGGTTAGGTTAGGTTAGGTTAGGTTAGGTTAGGTTAGGTTAGGTTAGGTTAGGTTAGGTTAGGTTAGGTTAGGTTAGGTTAGGTTAGGTTAGGTTAGGTTAGGTTAGGTTAGGTTAGGTTAGGTTAGGTTAGGTTAGGTTAGGTTAGGTTAGGTTAGGTTAGGTTAGGTTAGGTTAGGTTAGGTTAGGTTAGGTTAGGTTAGGTTAGGTTAGGTTAGGTTAGGTTAGGTTAGGTTAGGTTAGGTTAGGTTAGGTTAGGTTAGGTTAGGTTAGGTTAGGTTAGGTTAGGTTAGGTTAGGTTAGGTTAGGTTAGGTTAGGTTAGGTTAGGTTAGGTTAGGTTAGGTTAGGTTAGGTTAGGTTAGGTTAGGTTAGGTTAGGTTAGGTTAGGTTAGGTTAGGTTAGGTTAGGTTAGGTTAGGTTAGGTTAGGTTAGGTTAGGTTAGGTTAGGTTAGGTTAGGTTAGGTTAGGTTAGGTTAGGTTAGGTTAGGTTAGGTTAGGTTAGGTTAGGTTAGGTTAGGTTAGGTTAGGTTAGGTTAGGTTAGGTTAGGTTAGGTTAGGTTAGGTTAGGTTAGGTTAGGTTAGGTTAGGTTAGGTTAGGTTAGGTTAGGTTAGGTTAGGTTAGGTTAGGTTAGGTTAGGTTAGGTTAGGTTAGGTTAGGTTAGGTTAGGTTAGGTTAGGTTAGGTTAGGTTAGGTTAGGTTAGGTTAGGTTAGGTTAGGTTAGGTTAGGTTAGGTTAGGTTAGGTTAGGTTAGGTTAGGTTAGGTTAGGTTAGGTTAGGTTAGGTTAGGTTAGGTTAGGTTAGGTTAGGTTAGGTTAGGTTAGGTTAGGTTAGGTTAGGTTAGGTTAGGTTAGGTTAGGTTAGGTTAGGTTAGGTTAGGTTAGGTTAGGTTAGGTTAGGTTAGGTTAGGTTAGGTTAGGTTAGGTTAGGTTAGGTTAGGTTAGGTTAGGTTAGGTTAGGTTAGGTTAGGTTAGGTTAGGTTAGGTTAGGTTAGGTTAGGTTAGGTTAGGTTAGGTTAGGTTAGGTTAGGTTAGGTTAGGTTAGGTTAGGTTAGGTTAGGTTAGGTTAGGTTAGGTTAGGTTAGGTTAGGTTAGGTTAGGTTAGGTTAGGTTAGGTTAGGTTAGGTTAGGTTAGGTTAGGTTAGGTTAGGTTAGGTTAGGTTAGGTTAGGTTAGGTTAGGTTAGGTTAGGTTAGGTTAGGTTAGGTTAGGTTAGGTTAGGTTAGGTTAGGTTAGGTTAGGTTAGGTTAGGTTAGGTTAGGTTAGGTTAGGTTAGGTTAGGTTAGGTTAGGTTAGGTTAGGTTAGGTTAGGTTAGGTTAGGTTAGGTTAGGTTAGGTTAGGTTAGGTTAGGTTAGGTTAGGTTAGGTTAGGTTAGGTTAGGTTAGGTTAGGTTAGGTTAGGTTAGGTTAGGTTAGGTTAGGTTAGGTTAGGTTAGGTTAGGTTAGGTTAGGTTAGGTTAGGTTAGGTTAGGTTAGGTTAGGTTAGGTTAGGTTAGGTTAGGTTAGGTTAGGTTAGGTTAGGTTAGGTTAGGTTAGGTTAGGTTAGGTTAGGTTAGGTTAGGTTAGGTTAGGTTAGGTTAGGTTAGGTTAGGTTAGGTTAGGTTAGGTTAGGTTAGGTTAGGTTAGGTTAGGTTAGGTTAGGTTAGGTTAGGTTAGGTTAGGTTAGGTTAGGTTAGGTTAGGTTAGGTTAGGTTAGGTTAGGTTAGGTTAGGTTAGGTTAGGTTAGGTTAGGTTAGGTTAGGTTAGGTTAGGTTAGGTTAGGTTAGGTTAGGTTAGGTTAGGTTAGGTTAGGTTAGGTTAGGTTAGGTTAGGTTAGGTTAGGTTAGGTTAGGTTAGGTTAGGTTAGGTTAGGTTAGGTTAGGTTAGGTTAGGTTAGGTTAGGTTAGGTTAGGTTAGGTTAGGTTAGGTTAGGTTAGGTTAGGTTAGGTTAGGTTAGGTTAGGTTAGGTTAGGTTAGGTTAGGTTAGGTTAGGTTAGGTTAGGTTAGGTTAGGTTAGGTTAGGTTAGGTTAGGTTAGGTTAGGTTAGGTTAGGTTAGGTTAGGTTAGGTTAGGTTAGGTTAGGTTAGGTTAGGTTAGGTTAGGTTAGGTTAGGTTAGGTTAGGTTAGGTTAGGTTAGGTTAGGTTAGGTTAGGTTAGGTTAGGTTAGGTTAGGTTAGGTTAGGTTAGGTTAGGTTAGGTTAGGTTAGGTTAGGTTAGGTTAGGTTAGGTTAGGTTAGGTTAGGTTAGGTTAGGTTAGGTTAGGTTAGGTTAGGTTAGGTTAGGTTAGGTTAGGTTAGGTTAGGTTAGGTTAGGTTAGGTTAGGTTAGGTTAGGTTAGGTTAGGTTAGGTTAGGTTAGGTTAGGTTAGGTTAGGTTAGGTTAGGTTAGGTTAGGTTAGGTTAGGTTAGGTTAGGTTAGGTTAGGTTAGGTTAGGTTAGGTTAGGTTAGGTTAGGTTAGGTTAGGTTAGGTTAGGTTAGGTTAGGTTAGGTTAGGTTAGGTTAGGTTAGGTTAGGTTAGGTTAGGTTAGGTTAGGTTAGGTTAGGTTAGGTTAGGTTAGGTTAGGTTAGGTTAGGTTAGGTTAGGTTAGGTTAGGTTAGGTTAGGTTAGGTTAGGTTAGGTTAGGTTAGGTTAGGTTAGGTTAGGTTAGGTTAGGTTAGGTTAGGTTAGGTTAGGTTAGGTTAGGTTAGGTTAGGTTAGGTTAGGTTAGGTTAGGTTAGGTTAGGTTAGGTTAGGTTAGGTTAGGTTAGGTTAGGTTAGGTTAGGTTAGGTTAGGTTAGGTTAGGTTAGGTTAGGTTAGGTTAGGTTAGGTTAGGTTAGGTTAGGTTAGGTTAGGTTAGGTTAGGTTAGGTTAGGTTAGGTTAGGTTAGGTTAGGTTAGGTTAGGTTAGGTTAGGTTAGGTTAGGTTAGGTTAGGTTAGGTTAGGTTAGGTTAGGTTAGGTTAGGTTAGGTTAGGTTAGGTTAGGTTAGGTTAGGTTAGGTTAGGTTAGGTTAGGTTAGGTTAGGTTAGGTTAGGTTAGGTTAGGTTAGGTTAGGTTAGGTTAGGTTAGGTTAGGTTAGGTTAGGTTAGGTTAGGTTAGGTTAGGTTAGGTTAGGTTAGGTTAGGTTAGGTTAGGTTAGGTTAGGTTAGGTTAGGTTAGGTTAGGTTAGGTTAGGTTAGGTTAGGTTAGGTTAGGTTAGGTTAGGTTAGGTTAGGTTAGGTTAGGTTAGGTTAGGTTAGGTTAGGTTAGGTTAGGTTAGGTTAGGTTAGGTTAGGTTAGGTTAGGTTAGGTTAGGTTAGGTTAGGTTAGGTTAGGTTAGGTTAGGTTAGGTTAGGTTAGGTTAGGTTAGGTTAGGTTAGGTTAGGTTAGGTTAGGTTAGGTTAGGTTAGGTTAGGTTAGGTTAGGTTAGGTTAGGTTAGGTTAGGTTAGGTTAGGTTAGGTTAGGTTAGGTTAGGTTAGGTTAGGTTAGGTTAGGTTAGGTTAGGTTAGGTTAGGTTAGGTTAGGTTAGGTTAGGTTAGGTTAGGTTAGGTTAGGTTAGGTTAGGTTAGGTTAGGTTAGGTTAGGTTAGGTTAGGTTAGGTTAGGTTAGGTTAGGTTAGGTTAGGTTAGGTTAGGTTAGGTTAGGTTAGGTTAGGTTAGGTTAGGTTAGGTTAGGTTAGGTTAGGTTAGGTTAGGTTAGGTTAGGTTAGGTTAGGTTAGGTTAGGTTAGGTTAGGTTAGGTTAGGTTAGGTTAGGTTAGGTTAGGTTAGGTTAGGTTAGGTTAGGTTAGGTTAGGTTAGGTTAGGTTAGGTTAGGTTAGGTTAGGTTAGGTTAGGTTAGGTTAGGTTAGGTTAGGTTAGGTTAGGTTAGGTTAGGTTAGGTTAGGTTAGGTTAGGTTAGGTTAGGTTAGGTTAGGTTAGGTTAGGTTAGGTTAGGTTAGGTTAGGTTAGGTTAGGTTAGGTTAGGTTAGGTTAGGTTAGGTTAGGTTAGGTTAGGTTAGGTTAGGTTAGGTTAGGTTAGGTTAGGTTAGGTTAGGTTAGGTTAGGTTAGGTTAGGTTAGGTTAGGTTAGGTTAGGTTAGGTTAGGTTAGGTTAGGTTAGGTTAGGTTAGGTTAGGTTAGGTTAGGTTAGGTTAGGTTAGGTTAGGTTAGGTTAGGTTAGGTTAGGTTAGGTTAGGTTAGGTTAGGTTAGGTTAGGTTAGGTTAGGTTAGGTTAGGTTAGGTTAGGTTAGGTTAGGTTAGGTTAGGTTAGGTTAGGTTAGGTTAGGTTAGGTTAGGTTAGGTTAGGTTAGGTTAGGTTAGGTTAGGTTAGGTTAGGTTAGGTTAGGTTAGGTTAGGTTAGGTTAGGTTAGGTTAGGTTAGGTTAGGTTAGGTTAGGTTAGGTTAGGTTAGGTTAGGTTAGGTTAGGTTAGGTTAGGTTAGGTTAGGTTAGGTTAGGTTAGGTTAGGTTAGGTTAGGTTAGGTTAGGTTAGGTTAGGTTAGGTTAGGTTAGGTTAGGTTAGGTTAGGTTAGGTTAGGTTAGGTTAGGTTAGGTTAGGTTAGGTTAGGTTAGGTTAGGTTAGGTTAGGTTAGGTTAGGTTAGGTTAGGTTAGGTTAGGTTAGGTTAGGTTAGGTTAGGTTAGGTTAGGTTAGGTTAGGTTAGGTTAGGTTAGGTTAGGTTAGGTTAGGTTAGGTTAGGTTAGGTTAGGTTAGGTTAGGTTAGGTTAGGTTAGGTTAGGTTAGGTTAGGTTAGGTTAGGTTAGGTTAGGTTAGGTTAGGTTAGGTTAGGTTAGGTTAGGTTAGGTTAGGTTAGGTTAGGTTAGGTTAGGTTAGGTTAGGTTAGGTTAGGTTAGGTTAGGTTAGGTTAGGTTAGGTTAGGTTAGGTTAGGTTAGGTTAGGTTAGGTTAGGTTAGGTTAGGTTAGGTTAGGTTAGGTTAGGTTAGGTTAGGTTAGGTTAGGTTAGGTTAGGTTAGGTTAGGTTAGGTTAGGTTAGGTTAGGTTAGGTTAGGTTAGGTTAGGTTAGGTTAGGTTAGGTTAGGTTAGGTTAGGTTAGGTTAGGTTAGGTTAGGTTAGGTTAGGTTAGGTTAGGTTAGGTTAGGTTAGGTTAGGTTAGGTTAGGTTAGGTTAGGTTAGGTTAGGTTAGGTTAGGTTAGGTTAGGTTAGGTTAGGTTAGGTTAGGTTAGGTTAGGTTAGGTTAGGTTAGGTTAGGTTAGGTTAGGTTAGGTTAGGTTAGGTTAGGTTAGGTTAGGTTAGGTTAGGTTAGGTTAGGTTAGGTTAGGTTAGGTTAGGTTAGGTTAGGTTAGGTTAGGTTAGGTTAGGTTAGGTTAGGTTAGGTTAGGTTAGGTTAGGTTAGGTTAGGTTAGGTTAGGTTAGGTTAGGTTAGGTTAGGTTAGGTTAGGTTAGGTTAGGTTAGGTTAGGTTAGGTTAGGTTAGGTTAGGTTAGGTTAGGTTAGGTTAGGTTAGGTTAGGTTAGGTTAGGTTAGGTTAGGTTAGGTTAGGTTAGGTTAGGTTAGGTTAGGTTAGGTTAGGTTAGGTTAGGTTAGGTTAGGTTAGGTTAGGTTAGGTTAGGTTAGGTTAGGTTAGGTTAGGTTAGGTTAGGTTAGGTTAGGTTAGGTTAGGTTAGGTTAGGTTAGGTTAGGTTAGGTTAGGTTAGGTTAGGTTAGGTTAGGTTAGGTTAGGTTAGGTTAGGTTAGGTTAGGTTAGGTTAGGTTAGGTTAGGTTAGGTTAGGTTAGGTTAGGTTAGGTTAGGTTAGGTTAGGTTAGGTTAGGTTAGGTTAGGTTAGGTTAGGTTAGGTTAGGTTAGGTTAGGTTAGGTTAGGTTAGGTTAGGTTAGGTTAGGTTAGGTTAGGTTAGGTTAGGTTAGGTTAGGTTAGGTTAGGTTAGGTTAGGTTAGGTTAGGTTAGGTTAGGTTAGGTTAGGTTAGGTTAGGTTAGGTTAGGTTAGGTTAGGTTAGGTTAGGTTAGGTTAGGTTAGGTTAGGTTAGGTTAGGTTAGGTTAGGTTAGGTTAGGTTAGGTTAGGTTAGGTTAGGTTAGGTTAGGTTAGGTTAGGTTAGGTTAGGTTAGGTTAGGTTAGGTTAGGTTAGGTTAGGTTAGGTTAGGTTAGGTTAGGTTAGGTTAGGTTAGGTTAGGTTAGGTTAGGTTAGGTTAGGTTAGGTTAGGTTAGGTTAGGTTAGGTTAGGTTAGGTTAGGTTAGGTTAGGTTAGGTTAGGTTAGGTTAGGTTAGGTTAGGTTAGGTTAGGTTAGGTTAGGTTAGGTTAGGTTAGGTTAGGTTAGGTTAGGTTAGGTTAGGTTAGGTTAGGTTAGGTTAGGTTAGGTTAGGTTAGGTTAGGTTAGGTTAGGTTAGGTTAGGTTAGGTTAGGTTAGGTTAGGTTAGGTTAGGTTAGGTTAGGTTAGGTTAGGTTAGGTTAGGTTAGGTTAGGTTAGGTTAGGTTAGGTTAGGTTAGGTTAGGTTAGGTTAGGTTAGGTTAGGTTAGGTTAGGTTAGGTTAGGTTAGGTTAGGTTAGGTTAGGTTAGGTTAGGTTAGGTTAGGTTAGGTTAGGTTAGGTTAGGTTAGGTTAGGTTAGGTTAGGTTAGGTTAGGTTAGGTTAGGTTAGGTTAGGTTAGGTTAGGTTAGGTTAGGTTAGGTTAGGTTAGGTTAGGTTAGGTTAGGTTAGGTTAGGTTAGGTTAGGTTAGGTTAGGTTAGGTTAGGTTAGGTTAGGTTAGGTTAGGTTAGGTTAGGTTAGGTTAGGTTAGGTTAGGTTAGGTTAGGTTAGGTTAGGTTAGGTTAGGTTAGGTTAGGTTAGGTTAGGTTAGGTTAGGTTAGGTTAGGTTAGGTTAGGTTAGGTTAGGTTAGGTTAGGTTAGGTTAGGTTAGGTTAGGTTAGGTTAGGTTAGGTTAGGTTAGGTTAGGTTAGGTTAGGTTAGGTTAGGTTAGGTTAGGTTAGGTTAGGTTAGGTTAGGTTAGGTTAGGTTAGGTTAGGTTAGGTTAGGTTAGGTTAGGTTAGGTTAGGTTAGGTTAGGTTAGGTTAGGTTAGGTTAGGTTAGGTTAGGTTAGGTTAGGTTAGGTTAGGTTAGGTTAGGTTAGGTTAGGTTAGGTTAGGTTAGGTTAGGTTAGGTTAGGTTAGGTTAGGTTAGGTTAGGTTAGGTTAGGTTAGGTTAGGTTAGGTTAGGTTAGGTTAGGTTAGGTTAGGTTAGGTTAGGTTAGGTTAGGTTAGGTTAGGTTAGGTTAGGTTAGGTTAGGTTAGGTTAGGTTAGGTTAGGTTAGGTTAGGTTAGGTTAGGTTAGGTTAGGTTAGGTTAGGTTAGGTTAGGTTAGGTTAGGTTAGGTTAGGTTAGGTTAGGTTAGGTTAGGTTAGGTTAGGTTAGGTTAGGTTAGGTTAGGTTAGGTTAGGTTAGGTTAGGTTAGGTTAGGTTAGGTTAGGTTAGGTTAGGTTAGGTTAGGTTAGGTTAGGTTAGGTTAGGTTAGGTTAGGTTAGGTTAGGTTAGGTTAGGTTAGGTTAGGTTAGGTTAGGTTAGGTTAGGTTAGGTTAGGTTAGGTTAGGTTAGGTTAGGTTAGGTTAGGTTAGGTTAGGTTAGGTTAGGTTAGGTTAGGTTAGGTTAGGTTAGGTTAGGTTAGGTTAGGTTAGGTTAGGTTAGGTTAGGTTAGGTTAGGTTAGGTTAGGTTAGGTTAGGTTAGGTTAGGTTAGGTTAGGTTAGGTTAGGTTAGGTTAGGTTAGGTTAGGTTAGGTTAGGTTAGGTTAGGTTAGGTTAGGTTAGGTTAGGTTAGGTTAGGTTAGGTTAGGTTAGGTTAGGTTAGGTTAGGTTAGGTTAGGTTAGGTTAGGTTAGGTTAGGTTAGGTTAGGTTAGGTTAGGTTAGGTTAGGTTAGGTTAGGTTAGGTTAGGTTAGGTTAGGTTAGGTTAGGTTAGGTTAGGTTAGGTTAGGTTAGGTTAGGTTAGGTTAGGTTAGGTTAGGTTAGGTTAGGTTAGGTTAGGTTAGGTTAGGTTAGGTTAGGTTAGGTTAGGTTAGGTTAGGTTAGGTTAGGTTAGGTTAGGTTAGGTTAGGTTAGGTTAGGTTAGGTTAGGTTAGGTTAGGTTAGGTTAGGTTAGGTTAGGTTAGGTTAGGTTAGGTTAGGTTAGGTTAGGTTAGGTTAGGTTAGGTTAGGTTAGGTTAGGTTAGGTTAGGTTAGGTTAGGTTAGGTTAGGTTAGGTTAGGTTAGGTTAGGTTAGGTTAGGTTAGGTTAGGTTAGGTTAGGTTAGGTTAGGTTAGGTTAGGTTAGGTTAGGTTAGGTTAGGTTAGGTTAGGTTAGGTTAGGTTAGGTTAGGTTAGGTTAGGTTAGGTTAGGTTAGGTTAGGTTAGGTTAGGTTAGGTTAGGTTAGGTTAGGTTAGGTTAGGTTAGGTTAGGTTAGGTTAGGTTAGGTTAGGTTAGGTTAGGTTAGGTTAGGTTAGGTTAGGTTAGGTTAGGTTAGGTTAGGTTAGGTTAGGTTAGGTTAGGTTAGGTTAGGTTAGGTTAGGTTAGGTTAGGTTAGGTTAGGTTAGGTTAGGTTAGGTTAGGTTAGGTTAGGTTAGGTTAGGTTAGGTTAGGTTAGGTTAGGTTAGGTTAGGTTAGGTTAGGTTAGGTTAGGTTAGGTTAGGTTAGGTTAGGTTAGGTTAGGTTAGGTTAGGTTAGGTTAGGTTAGGTTAGGTTAGGTTAGGTTAGGTTAGGTTAGGTTAGGTTAGGTTAGGTTAGGTTAGGTTAGGTTAGGTTAGGTTAGGTTAGGTTAGGTTAGGTTAGGTTAGGTTAGGTTAGGTTAGGTTAGGTTAGGTTAGGTTAGGTTAGGTTAGGTTAGGTTAGGTTAGGTTAGGTTAGGTTAGGTTAGGTTAGGTTAGGTTAGGTTAGGTTAGGTTAGGTTAGGTTAGGTTAGGTTAGGTTAGGTTAGGTTAGGTTAGGTTAGGTTAGGTTAGGTTAGGTTAGGTTAGGTTAGGTTAGGTTAGGTTAGGTTAGGTTAGGTTAGGTTAGGTTAGGTTAGGTTAGGTTAGGTTAGGTTAGGTTAGGTTAGGTTAGGTTAGGTTAGGTTAGGTTAGGTTAGGTTAGGTTAGGTTAGGTTAGGTTAGGTTAGGTTAGGTTAGGTTAGGTTAGGTTAGGTTAGGTTAGGTTAGGTTAGGTTAGGTTAGGTTAGGTTAGGTTAGGTTAGGTTAGGTTAGGTTAGGTTAGGTTAGGTTAGGTTAGGTTAGGTTAGGTTAGGTTAGGTTAGGTTAGGTTAGGTTAGGTTATAGGGTCTATTCTCGGTCGATTTCGTTCAAATTTGGCATAGGGGCTTTTTTTTACCTGATCTATCTATGGTCTTTCGCTTTTGGTATTGAATCGCCCTGCGTCTGGTACCTCCCATACATTTTTTTTGAAAATTTGCGGTTTTTAATTTTTTATTAAAAACTTATAATAATTAGGTGTTTGGTTTCTACCCTACCCCAAAATTTCTATAATTGCGCATCGAATGACGTTTTTTACATTAAAATCGGATAATAAATAAAGATTTTAGACCCGGGTTAGATTATTTTTGCATTTTTTTTAATTTTTTTTTAGCGTCCAAAAATTTTGAAAAAAATATATAAGGTAGGCATGCCGTACCTCGTGCACCTACTACGTGGTGCCGATAGCTCGAATTTCAAGTCCATTTTTTTTTATCTCTTACCGTTTTTGAGATATTAATTTTTTAGAGGTAAAAATATAGAGAAACATTGCTATTACCTTCATCAGGCGCCTCGACTGATTTTGTATGGAAAAAGCTAATTCCGACTCGAACTTGACCGAAATTCAGTTTGAGGAAAAATTCTGTATCTTCTAAACGGCTGGTCCGATTTTGATAGGACTTTCAACATTGGTCATGGGATGGAAAATGTAGTTTGACGCATCTGTCAAAACTGTCAAAATTGACAGTTTGAGAGTTTGTCATTTTTACTGAAAATTAACATGTTTTGTTATTGTTTGGTACTAAGTGACATAGTTTAATGTACTTAGTGTTGTTTGACATATCTGTCAAATTTGACAGTTTGACAGTTTTTGCCATTTTCAGTGAAAATTCTCATTTTGGGATATAATTTAGCACCAAGTGACATTGTAAAGTGTAGATTTATACTATCTGTCAAATCTGTCAAAATTGACATTTTGTGAAATTTTGACAGTTTTGGGTCCAAAATCGAAACGGCTGGTCCGATTTTGATAGGAACTTCAACAGTAGTCATGGGATGGAAAATGTAGTTTGACACATCTGTCAAAAATGTCAAAATTGACAGTTTGACAGTTTTTGTTATTTTTACTGAAAATTAACATGTTTTGTTAAAGTTTGGTACTAAGTGACATAGTATAGAGTTGTTTGACATATCAGTCAAATTTGACAGATTGACAGTTTTGGTCATTTTCAGTGAAAATTATCTTTTTGGGATAAAATATAGCACCAAGTGACATTGTTAATACTATCTGTCAAAATTGACAGTTTGTGACATTTTGTCCGTTTTGGTTCCCAAATCGAAACGGCTTGTCCGATTTTGATAGGACCTTCAACATTAGTCATGGGATGGAAAATGGAAAACCTATTAGGTTAGGTTAGGTTAGGTTAGGTTAGGTTAGGTTAGGTTAGGTTAGGTTAGGTTAGGTTAGGTTAGGTTAGGTTAGGTTAGGTTAGGTTAGGTTAGGTTAGGTTAGGTTAGGTTAGGTTAGGTTAGGTTAGGTTAGGTTAGGTTAGGTTAGGTTAGGTTAGGTTAGGTTAGGTTAGGTTAGGTTAGGTTAGGTTAGGTTAGGTTAGGTTAGGTTAGGTTAGGTTAGGTTAGGTTAGGTTAGGTTAGGTTAGGTTAGGTTAGGTTAGGTTAGGTTAGGTTAGGTTAGGTTAGGTTAGGTTAGGTTAGGTTAGGTTAGGTTAGGTTAGGTTAGGTTAGGTTAGGTTAGGTTAGGTTAGGTTAGGTTAGGTTAGGTTAGGTTAGGTTAGGTTAGGTTAGGTTAGGTTAGGTTAGGTTAGGTTAGGTTAGGTTAGGTTAGGTTAGGTTAGGTTAGGTTAGGTTAGGTTAGGTTAGGTTAGGTTAGGTTAGGTTAGGTTAGGTTAGGTTAGGTTAGGTTAGGTTAGGTTAGGTTAGGTTAGGTTAGGTTAGGTTAGGTTAGGTTAGGTTAGGTTAGGTTAGGTTAGGTTAGGTTAGGTTAGGTTAGGTTAGGTTAGGTTAGGTTAGGTTAGGTTAGGTTAGGTTAGGTTAGGTTAGGTTAGGTTAGGTTAGGTTAGGTTAGGTTAGGTTAGGTTAGGTTAGGTTAGGTTAGGTTAGGTTAGGTTAGGTTAGGTTAGGTTAGGTTAGGTTAGGTTAGGTTAGGTTAGGTTAGGTTAGGTTAGGTTAGGTTAGGTTAGGTTAGGTTAGGTTAGGTTAGGTTAGGTTAGGTTAGGTTAGGTTAGGTTAGGTTAGGTTAGGTTAGGTTAGGTTAGGTTAGGTTAGGTTAGGTTAGGTTAGGTTAGGTTAGGTTAGGTTAGGTTAGGTTAGGTTAGGTTAGGTTAGGTTAGGTTAGGTTAGGTTAGGTTAGGTTAGGTTAGGTTAGGTTAGGTTAGGTTAGGTTAGGTTAGGTTAGGTTAGGTTAGGTTAGGTTAGGTTAGGTTAGGTTAGGTTAGGTTAGGTTAGGTTAGGTTAGGTTAGGTTAGGTTAGGTTAGGTTAGGTTAGGTTAGGTTAGGTTAGGTTAGGTTAGGTTAGGTTAGGTTAGGTTAGGTTAGGTTAGGTTAGGTTAGGTTAGGTTAGGTTAGGTTAGGTTAGGTTAGGTTAGGTTAGGTTAGGTTAGGTTAGGTTAGGTTAGGTTAGGTTAGGTTAGGTTAGGTTAGGTTAGGTTAGGTTAGGTTAGGTTAGGTTAGGTTAGGTTAGGTTAGGTTAGGTTAGGTTAGGTTAGGTTAGGTTAGGTTAGGTTAGGTTAGGTTAGGTTAGGTTAGGTTAGGTTAGGTTAGGTTAGGTTAGGTTAGGTTAGGTTAGGTTAGGTTAGGTTAGGTTAGGTTAGGTTAGGTTAGGTTAGGTTAGGTTAGGTTAGGTTAGGTTAGGTTAGGTTAGGTTAGGTTAGGTTAGGTTAGGTTAGGTTAGGTTAGGTTAGGTTAGGTTAGGTTAGGTTAGGTTAGGTTAGGTTAGGTTAGGTTAGGTTAGGTTAGGTTAGGTTAGGTTAGGTTAGGTTAGGTTAGGTTAGGTTAGGTTAGGTTAGGTTAGGTTAGGTTAGGTTAGGTTAGGTTAGGTTAGGTTAGGTTAGGTTAGGTTAGGTTAGGTTAGGTTAGGTTAGGTTAGGTTAGGTTAGGTTAGGTTAGGTTAGGTTAGGTTAGGTTAGGTTAGGTTAGGTTAGGTTAGGTTAGGTTAGGTTAGGTTAGGTTAGGTTAGGTTAGGTTAGGTTAGGTTAGGTTAGGTTAGGTTAGGTTAGGTTAGGTTAGGTTAGGTTATAGGGTCTATTCTCGGTCGATTTCGTTCAAATTTGGCATAGGGGCTTTTTTTTACCTGATCTATCTATGGTCTTTCGCTTTTGGTATTGAATCGCCCTGCGTCTGGTACCTCCCATACATTTTTTTTGAAAATTTGCGGTTTTTAATTTTTTATTAAAAACTTATAATAATTAGGTGTTTGGTTTCTACCCTACCCCAAAATTTCTATAATTGCGCATCGAATGACGTTTTTTACATTAAAATCGGATAATAAATAAAGATTTTAGACCCGGGTTAGATTATTTTTGCATTTTTTTTAATTTTTTTTTAGCGTCCAAAAATTTTGAAAAAAATATATAAGGTAGGCATGCCGTACCTCGTGCACCTACTACGTGGTGCCGATAGCTCGAATTTCAAGTCCATTTTTTTTTATCTCTTACCGTTTTTGAGATATTAATTTTTTAGAGGTAAAAATATAGAGAAACATTGCTATTACCTTCATCAGGCGCCTCGACTGATTTTGTATGGAAAAAGCTAATTCCGACTCGAACTTGACCGAAATTCAGTTTGAGGAAAAATTCTGTATCTTCTAAACGGCTGGTCCGATTTTGATAGGACTTTCAACATTGGTCATGGGATGGAAAATGTAGTTTGACGCATCTGTCAAAACTGTCAAAATTGACAGTTTGAGAGTTTGTCATTTTTACTGAAAATTAACATGTTTTGTTATTGTTTGGTACTAAGTGACATAGTTTAATGTACTTAGTGTTGTTTGACATATCTGTCAAATTTGACAGTTTGACAGTTTTTGCCATTTTCAGTGAAAATTCTCATTTTGGGATATAATTTAGCACCAAGTGACATTGTAAAGTGTAGATTTATACTATCTGTCAAATCTGTCAAAATTGACATTTTGTGAAATTTTGACAGTTTTGGGTCCAAAATCGAAACGGCTGGTCCGATTTTGATAGGAACTTCAACAGTAGTCATGGGATGGAAAATGTAGTTTGACACATCTGTCAAAAATGTCAAAATTGACAGTTTGACAGTTTTTGTTATTTTTACTGAAAATTAACATGTTTTGTTAAAGTTTGGTACTAAGTGACATAGTATAGAGTTGTTTGACATATCAGTCAAATTTGACAGATTGACAGTTTTGGTCATTTTCAGTGAAAATTATCTTTTTGGGATAAAATATAGCACCAAGTGACATTGTTAATACTATCTGTCAAAATTGACAGTTTGTGACATTTTGTCCGTTTTGGTTCCCAAATCGAAACGGCTTGTCCGATTTTGATAGGACCTTCAACATTAGTCATGGGATGGAAAATGGAAAACCTATTAGGTTAGGTTAGGTTAGGTTAGGTTAGGTTAGGTTAGGTTAGGTTAGGTTAGGTTAGGTTAGGTTAGGTTAGGTTAGGTTAGGTTAGGTTAGGTTAGGTTAGGTTAGGTTAGGTTAGGTTAGGTTAGGTTAGGTTAGGTTAGGTTAGGTTAGGTTAGGTTAGGTTAGGTTAGGTTAGGTTAGGTTAGGTTAGGTTAGGTTAGGTTAGGTTAGGTTAGGTTAGGTTAGGTTAGGTTAGGTTAGGTTAGGTTAGGTTAGGTTAGGTTAGGTTAGGTTAGGTTAGGTTAGGTTAGGTTAGGTTAGGTTAGGTTAGGTTAGGTTAGGTTAGGTTAGGTTAGGTTAGGTTAGGTTAGGTTAGGTTAGGTTAGGTTAGGTTAGGTTAGGTTAGGTTAGGTTAGGTTAGGTTAGGTTAGGTTAGGTTAGGTTAGGTTAGGTTAGGTTAGGTTAGGTTAGGTTAGGTTAGGTTAGGTTAGGTTAGGTTAGGTTAGGTTAGGTTAGGTTAGGTTAGGTTAGGTTAGGTTAGGTTAGGTTAGGTTAGGTTAGGTTAGGTTAGGTTAGGTTAGGTTAGGTTAGGTTAGGTTAGGTTAGGTTAGGTTAGGTTAGGTTAGGTTAGGTTAGGTTAGGTTAGGTTAGGTTAGGTTAGGTTAGGTTAGGTTAGGTTAGGTTAGGTTAGGTTAGGTTAGGTTAGGTTAGGTTAGGTTAGGTTAGGTTAGGTTAGGTTAGGTTAGGTTAGGTTAGGTTAGGTTAGGTTAGGTTAGGTTAGGTTAGGTTAGGTTAGGTTAGGTTAGGTTAGGTTAGGTTAGGTTAGGTTAGGTTAGGTTAGGTTAGGTTAGGTTAGGTTAGGTTAGGTTAGGTTAGGTTAGGTTAGGTTAGGTTAGGTTAGGTTAGGTTAGGTTAGGTTAGGTTAGGTTAGGTTAGGTTAGGTTAGGTTAGGTTAGGTTAGGTTAGGTTAGGTTAGGTTAGGTTAGGTTAGGTTAGGTTAGGTTAGGTTAGGTTAGGTTAGGTTAGGTTAGGTTAGGTTAGGTTAGGTTAGGTTAGGTTAGGTTAGGTTAGGTTAGGTTAGGTTAGGTTAGGTTAGGTTAGGTTAGGTTAGGTTAGGTTAGGTTAGGTTAGGTTAGGTTAGGTTAGGTTAGGTTAGGTTAGGTTAGGTTAGGTTAGGTTAGGTTAGGTTAGGTTAGGTTAGGTTAGGTTAGGTTAGGTTAGGTTAGGTTAGGTTAGGTTAGGTTAGGTTAGGTTAGGTTAGGTTAGGTTAGGTTAGGTTAGGTTAGGTTAGGTTAGGTTAGGTTAGGTTAGGTTAGGTTAGGTTAGGTTAGGTTAGGTTAGGTTAGGTTAGGTTAGGTTAGGTTAGGTTAGGTTAGGTTAGGTTAGGTTAGGTTAGGTTAGGTTAGGTTAGGTTAGGTTAGGTTAGGTTAGGTTAGGTTAGGTTAGGTTAGGTTAGGTTAGGTTAGGTTAGGTTAGGTTAGGTTAGGTTAGGTTAGGTTAGGTTAGGTTAGGTTAGGTTAGGTTAGGTTAGGTTAGGTTAGGTTAGGTTAGGTTAGGTTAGGTTAGGTTAGGTTAGGTTAGGTTAGGTTAGGTTAGGTTAGGTTAGGTTAGGTTAGGTTAGGTTAGGTTAGGTTAGGTTAGGTTAGGTTAGGTTAGGTTAGGTTAGGTTAGGTTAGGTTAGGTTAGGTTAGGTTAGGTTAGGTTAGGTTAGGTTAGGTTAGGTTAGGTTAGGTTAGGTTAGGTTAGGTTAGGTTAGGTTAGGTTAGGTTAGGTTAGGTTAGGTTAGGTTAGGTTAGGTTAGGTTAGGTTAGGTTAGGTTAGGTTAGGTTAGGTTAGGTTAGGTTAGGTTAGGTTAGGTTAGGTTAGGTTAGGTTAGGTTAGGTTATAGGGTCTATTCTCGGTCGATTTCGTTCAAATTTGGCATAGGGGCTTTTTTTTACCTGATCTATCTATGGTCTTTCGCTTTTGGTATTGAATCGCCCTGCGTCTGGTACCTCCCATACATTTTTTTTGAAAATTTGCGGTTTTTAATTTTTTATTAAAAACTTATAATAATTAGGTGTTTGGTTTCTACCCTACCCCAAAATTTCTATAATTGCGCATCGAATGACGTTTTTTACATTAAAATCGGATAATAAATAAAGATTTTAGACCCGGGTTAGATTATTTTTGCATTTTTTTTAATTTTTTTTTAGCGTCCAAAAATTTTGAAAAAAATATATAAGGTAGGCATGCCGTACCTCGTGCACCTACTACGTGGTGCCGATAGCTCGAATTTCAAGTCCATTTTTTTTTATCTCTTACCGTTTTTGAGATATTAATTTTTTAGAGGTAAAAATATAGAGAAACATTGCTATTACCTTCATCAGGCGCCTCGACTGATTTTGTATGGAAAAAGCTAATTCCGACTCGAACTTGACCGAAATTCAGTTTGAGGAAAAATTCTGTATCTTCTAAACGGCTGGTCCGATTTTGATAGGACTTTCAACATTGGTCATGGGATGGAAAATGTAGTTTGACGCATCTGTCAAAACTGTCAAAATTGACAGTTTGAGAGTTTGTCATTTTTACTGAAAATTAACATGTTTTGTTATTGTTTGGTACTAAGTGACATAGTTTAATGTACTTAGTGTTGTTTGACATATCTGTCAAATTTGACAGTTTGACAGTTTTTGCCATTTTCAGTGAAAATTCTCATTTTGGGATATAATTTAGCACCAAGTGACATTGTAAAGTGTAGATTTATACTATCTGTCAAATCTGTCAAAATTGACATTTTGTGAAATTTTGACAGTTTTGGGTCCAAAATCGAAACGGCTGGTCCGATTTTGATAGGAACTTCAACAGTAGTCATGGGATGGAAAATGTAGTTTGACACATCTGTCAAAAATGTCAAAATTGACAGTTTGACAGTTTTTGTTATTTTTACTGAAAATTAACATGTTTTGTTAAAGTTTGGTACTAAGTGACATAGTATAGAGTTGTTTGACATATCAGTCAAATTTGACAGATTGACAGTTTTGGTCATTTTCAGTGAAAATTATCTTTTTGGGATAAAATATAGCACCAAGTGACATTGTTAATACTATCTGTCAAAATTGACAGTTTGTGACATTTTGTCCGTTTTGGTTCCCAAATCGAAACGGCTTGTCCGATTTTGATAGGACCTTCAACATTAGTCATGGGATGGAAAATGGAAAACCTATTAGGTTAGGTTAGGTTAGGTTAGGTTAGGTTAGGTTAGGTTAGGTTAGGTTAGGTTAGGTTAGGTTAGGTTAGGTTAGGTTAGGTTAGGTTAGGTTAGGTTAGGTTAGGTTAGGTTAGGTTAGGTTAGGTTAGGTTAGGTTAGGTTAGGTTAGGTTAGGTTAGGTTAGGTTAGGTTAGGTTAGGTTAGGTTAGGTTAGGTTAGGTTAGGTTAGGTTAGGTTAGGTTAGGTTAGGTTAGGTTAGGTTAGGTTAGGTTAGGTTAGGTTAGGTTAGGTTAGGTTAGGTTAGGTTAGGTTAGGTTAGGTTAGGTTAGGTTAGGTTAGGTTAGGTTAGGTTAGGTTAGGTTAGGTTAGGTTAGGTTAGGTTAGGTTAGGTTAGGTTAGGTTAGGTTAGGTTAGGTTAGGTTAGGTTAGGTTAGGTTAGGTTAGGTTAGGTTAGGTTAGGTTAGGTTAGGTTAGGTTAGGTTAGGTTAGGTTAGGTTAGGTTAGGTTAGGTTAGGTTAGGTTAGGTTAGGTTAGGTTAGGTTAGGTTAGGTTAGGTTAGGTTAGGTTAGGTTAGGTTAGGTTAGGTTAGGTTAGGTTAGGTTAGGTTAGGTTAGGTTAGGTTAGGTTAGGTTAGGTTAGGTTAGGTTAGGTTAGGTTAGGTTAGGTTAGGTTAGGTTAGGTTAGGTTAGGTTAGGTTAGGTTAGGTTAGGTTAGGTTAGGTTAGGTTAGGTTAGGTTAGGTTAGGTTAGGTTAGGTTAGGTTAGGTTAGGTTAGGTTAGGTTAGGTTAGGTTAGGTTAGGTTAGGTTAGGTTAGGTTAGGTTAGGTTAGGTTAGGTTAGGTTAGGTTAGGTTAGGTTAGGTTAGGTTAGGTTAGGTTAGGTTAGGTTAGGTTAGGTTAGGTTAGGTTAGGTTAGGTTAGGTTAGGTTAGGTTAGGTTAGGTTAGGTTAGGTTAGGTTAGGTTAGGTTAGGTTAGGTTAGGTTAGGTTAGGTTAGGTTAGGTTAGGTTAGGTTAGGTTAGGTTAGGTTAGGTTAGGTTAGGTTAGGTTAGGTTAGGTTAGGTTAGGTTAGGTTAGGTTAGGTTAGGTTAGGTTAGGTTAGGTTAGGTTAGGTTAGGTTAGGTTAGGTTAGGTTAGGTTAGGTTAGGTTAGGTTAGGTTAGGTTAGGTTAGGTTAGGTTAGGTTAGGTTAGGTTAGGTTAGGTTAGGTTAGGTTAGGTTAGGTTAGGTTAGGTTAGGTTAGGTTAGGTTAGGTTAGGTTAGGTTAGGTTAGGTTAGGTTAGGTTAGGTTAGGTTAGGTTAGGTTAGGTTAGGTTAGGTTAGGTTAGGTTAGGTTAGGTTAGGTTAGGTTAGGTTAGGTTAGGTTAGGTTAGGTTAGGTTAGGTTAGGTTAGGTTAGGTTAGGTTAGGTTAGGTTAGGTTAGGTTAGGTTAGGTTAGGTTAGGTTAGGTTAGGTTAGGTTAGGTTAGGTTAGGTTAGGTTAGGTTAGGTTAGGTTAGGTTAGGTTAGGTTAGGTTAGGTTAGGTTAGGTTAGGTTAGGTTAGGTTAGGTTAGGTTAGGTTAGGTTAGGTTAGGTTAGGTTAGGTTAGGTTAGGTTAGGTTAGGTTAGGTTAGGTTAGGTTAGGTTAGGTTAGGTTAGGTTAGGTTAGGTTAGGTTAGGTTAGGTTAGGTTAGGTTAGGTTAGGTTAGGTTAGGTTAGGTTAGGTTAGGTTAGGTTAGGTTAGGTTAGGTTAGGTTAGGTTAGGTTAGGTTAGGTTAGGTTAGGTTAGGTTAGGTTAGGTTAGGTTAGGTTAGGTTAGGTTAGGTTAGGTTAGGTTAGGTTAGGTTAGGTTAGGTTAGGTTAGGTTATAGGGTCTATTCTCGGTCGATTTCGTTCAAATTTGGCATAGGGGCTTTTTTTTACCTGATCTATCTATGGTCTTTCGCTTTTGGTATTGAATCGCCCTGCGTCTGGTACCTCCCATACATTTTTTTTGAAAATTTGCGGTTTTTAATTTTTTATTAAAAACTTATAATAATTAGGTGTTTGGTTTCTACCCTACCCCAAAATTTCTATAATTGCGCATCGAATGACGTTTTTTACATTAAAATCGGATAATAAATAAAGATTTTAGACCCGGGTTAGATTATTTTTGCATTTTTTTTAATTTTTTTTTAGCGTCCAAAAATTTTGAAAAAAATATATAAGGTAGGCATGCCGTACCTCGTGCACCTACTACGTGGTGCCGATAGCTCGAATTTCAAGTCCATTTTTTTTTATCTCTTACCGTTTTTGAGATATTAATTTTTTAGAGGTAAAAATATAGAGAAACATTGCTATTACCTTCATCAGGCGCCTCGACTGATTTTGTATGGAAAAAGCTAATTCCGACTCGAACTTGACCGAAATTCAGTTTGAGGAAAAATTCTGTATCTTCTAAACGGCTGGTCCGATTTTGATAGGACTTTCAACATTGGTCATGGGATGGAAAATGTAGTTTGACGCATCTGTCAAAACTGTCAAAATTGACAGTTTGAGAGTTTGTCATTTTTACTGAAAATTAACATGTTTTGTTATTGTTTGGTACTAAGTGACATAGTTTAATGTACTTAGTGTTGTTTGACATATCTGTCAAATTTGACAGTTTGACAGTTTTTGCCATTTTCAGTGAAAATTCTCATTTTGGGATATAATTTAGCACCAAGTGACATTGTAAAGTGTAGATTTATACTATCTGTCAAATCTGTCAAAATTGACATTTTGTGAAATTTTGACAGTTTTGGGTCCAAAATCGAAACGGCTGGTCCGATTTTGATAGGAACTTCAACAGTAGTCATGGGATGGAAAATGTAGTTTGACACATCTGTCAAAAATGTCAAAATTGACAGTTTGACAGTTTTTGTTATTTTTACTGAAAATTAACATGTTTTGTTAAAGTTTGGTACTAAGTGACATAGTATAGAGTTGTTTGACATATCAGTCAAATTTGACAGATTGACAGTTTTGGTCATTTTCAGTGAAAATTATCTTTTTGGGATAAAATATAGCACCAAGTGACATTGTTAATACTATCTGTCAAAATTGACAGTTTGTGACATTTTGTCCGTTTTGGTTCCCAAATCGAAACGGCTTGTCCGATTTTGATAGGACCTTCAACATTAGTCATGGGATGGAAAATGGAAAACCTATTAGGTTAGGTTAGGTTAGGTTAGGTTAGGTTAGGTTAGGTTAGGTTAGGTTAGGTTAGGTTAGGTTAGGTTAGGTTAGGTTAGGTTAGGTTAGGTTAGGTTAGGTTAGGTTAGGTTAGGTTAGGTTAGGTTAGGTTAGGTTAGGTTAGGTTAGGTTAGGTTAGGTTAGGTTAGGTTAGGTTAGGTTAGGTTAGGTTAGGTTAGGTTAGGTTAGGTTAGGTTAGGTTAGGTTAGGTTAGGTTAGGTTAGGTTAGGTTAGGTTAGGTTAGGTTAGGTTAGGTTAGGTTAGGTTAGGTTAGGTTAGGTTAGGTTAGGTTAGGTTAGGTTAGGTTAGGTTAGGTTAGGTTAGGTTAGGTTAGGTTAGGTTAGGTTAGGTTAGGTTAGGTTAGGTTAGGTTAGGTTAGGTTAGGTTAGGTTAGGTTAGGTTAGGTTAGGTTAGGTTAGGTTAGGTTAGGTTAGGTTAGGTTAGGTTAGGTTAGGTTAGGTTAGGTTAGGTTAGGTTAGGTTAGGTTAGGTTAGGTTAGGTTAGGTTAGGTTAGGTTAGGTTAGGTTAGGTTAGGTTAGGTTAGGTTAGGTTAGGTTAGGTTAGGTTAGGTTAGGTTAGGTTAGGTTAGGTTAGGTTAG